>NW_026622852.1:27351922-28638172 GCF_023065955.2 Ursus arctos | reverse complement strand
ATCTGGTGTACCCATACAATGGGATATTTCTCAGCCAGGAAAAGCAATAAAGTACTGACACAGGCTACAACATAGATTATTCCTGAGAACATTATGCCAAGCGAAAGAAGCCAGTCACAAAGGATCACATGTTGTGTGTGTATTTTGTGTATGTTCTTGTATTTATATGAAATGTCCAGAATAGGCAACTCCTGTTATTCTTTCCAGAATAGAAACAGAAATGGATTAGAGGTACCAGGAGGTACAGGGTCTGGGGATAACTCCGGGCAATGACTACCAACGAGTTCAAGGTTTCTTTCTGGGTGCTGAAAATATTCTGGAATTAGAGGATGATGATGGTTTCATAACTGTGAATGTACTAAAAACCATTAAATTGTATACATTAAAAGGGTGAATTTTATGGCATATGAATTTTTTCTCAGTAAACCTATTATTTAAAAAGTATAAACGGCTACTATAAAAAACAAAATAGCAAAGCTAATGACAATTGTAACATTTCACTAGATGGTTAATATCTGTAATACACAAGGAATTCTTACATAAAAATTTGAAAATAAATAAGCCATTTAAAAAATTGGTAAAGGCCAAGATACCCATTTCATAGGAGAGGAAGCACCAAAGGCCAATAAGCATTTTTATGTTTATGCTTATTTTGAGAATTTGAAGTTCCTGTGGTTACTAGACCTGCTGCTAGAGGTTATCCGCTAGTGTATTAATAATGAAGCACACATTTTATGTCATATTCTGAGAAGAGGTCCTCAAGCTTTATCAGAGCACCAGTGTGTGTATGCCACAAAAAGGGTAAAGAATCCCTGAATTACAGGAAACAGGTAAAATCAAGTATGGCGTATCCATATAAGGAAATGCTATGTAGCCATTATCATCGATCCTGCAGGTGAGAATGTACAGCAGTTGGAACTCTCAAACACTGCAGCCAGGAGTGTAAGTTGGGGCAACCATTTTGGAGACTATTTGGTATTTTCTACTAATGCTGGACATTTGCATACCCTATGACCTAGCATTTGCACTCCTAAGCACATATGCAACAGAAATATATACATATGTTCAGCAAAAGACATCTAAAGAATTTATAGCAGCTGTAATAGCCAAAACCTGGAAACAACCCATATGTCTATCAACAATAGAATGGATAAATAAATTGTGATACATTTATACAAAGGAATACTCTATGGTAGTAAGTGTGAATGAACTGTTGCCAAATGCAACAATGTGAATGAATCTCATTCCTCTACCGTTGAGTGAAAGAATATAGACATAAGAATAAATACCATATAATTCCATCATATGAAGTTCAAAAACCAGGCAAAAACTCTTTAGAAATTAGAAGGGAGGATAGTGGTTTCTTTTGGGGGAAAGGAGACAGTACCTAGGAGAAGATCCGAAAGGTTTTGGGGGTGCTGGGTAATGATCTATTATTTTATATTGGTGCTACATAGAAAAGTAGATTCCATTTGTGAAAACACCTTGAGCCTTACATAATTTTTGCACATTTCTGGTTTTTTCTTATACTTCAATCAAATGTCTGCTTCAAAATGACAGAAGAATTTTAAGGACATGGGAAGATGTTCATATTATCATACTATATTGAAAATACAGGCTGATATAGGTGCAAACTGTATAAATGCAACCTTTCTTTTTCTTAAGGATCATCACACATATACGCTTGTAAATACATAACATTTTTACGAGAATATACAAGTAAATGATGGGAGTAATTGCTTCTAGAGAGGGAGGCTGGGAGAGAGATTTATTTTTTACACCATGTTCTTTCGTACCTTTTGTACAAAAGGTTTTAACTATGTGCCTGCATTGCCAATTCAATGCAAAAGAAAGCACAAAAACAAGAAAGCAGATTACAAACTGTATCATCTCATTTTTGTGAAAATAAATGTCTGGCACTATCACTATCAAAATGATAAATGTGGTTACCTCTGGGTAATGGGATTATGGATGATTTTTCTTTTTGCAAAAACATCTGTATTTTCTCAGTCTTCTAGTGTGAACACATATTTCTTTTGAGAACGAGAAAAGTAATAGTTATCCCTTGCAATTCTGTTTTAATCAATGTTATTGAAGTGTTATTTTTGTACAGTACAGTGCGCTGATTATAAGAGTACGGTTCAATGAATTTTACAGAGGCATGTGCACCCATGTCCTTACCACTTAAGACTAGAACGTTTCCACACCCAGAAAGTCCCTTCATGTTTCTTGGTAATCAACCTTTACCTCTCCTAAGTGGTATCACTTAGGTATCACTGATCCCATGGATCAGATTTCTAGCACCAGAGACAGTTGTGTCTGCTCTAGAAATTTCTAGAAATGGGATTATACTGTAGGTACTCTTCTGTCTGGCTTCTTTTGCCCTATTTACTGCTTTTGAGATTGATTTCTGTTTTGTGTGTATCAGTAATCCGTTATAATTTATTTATTTTATTATTTTATTTTATATTTTAGCGAAGAGTAACGTCTTCAGTGCTTGCTCCTTCCTGATCTGTGGCGTGGGAAACCATCCACGGGGAAAATAGCCCTCCACAGCCTCTCCAAGCTTGTCTGCCGCAGGCCTTCCTATGCTGGGAGGGGAGACAGCCGCCCGCCCCTCCCCCGCCCCAGTCCTGGTCTGCAGCCCATCCCCCCGCGGCAGCGCCAGACTCAGGTGAGAGCCACCCTGCTCCTTGCCATTGTTCCGCAAGTGACAGCCTCCAGGGCAAATGGAAAACCGTCAACCTGAGGGCTGTCAACTGCAGACAAGAATTCCTTTCTTTGTCAGGCTGGGTGGTCTCCGTGGCTTCGGCAGCGGCCTGCACAAAAGATGATAAGCGCCGTGTGCGCGCCCGCAGAAAAACATCGCCACCACCCGACAGCTCTGACCGCGCTCCTTTGTGAGGCCAGGATTAGCCCTTGACGGCGTGGAAATCTTCAAACCCAGCCCCCGCGAGGGCATCCGAGGGTCGTTTCGTCCAGGGTGCCCATGCCCACCCCCTCACCAGCATGTTTCCTGGGCTGTTTGCCCCACAATCTTAGTCATAGACAGCTAGAAGGGCCCTCAGAGATCATGTGGCCCGACCTAATTCCGCTGCAAAAGTGGGTCCAGACACAGGTCACACAGCAGAAGGACTGAGGCAAGGACAAGTATCCAGAGTTTTTCTCTGTGGGGAGCTCTTTCCACTACTCTAAGCTGCTTTTGTTAATAAGTGGCCCCTCAAATAGTACAGTGTAAAATGTAAATTCTAATTTTCCATTAAAAAAGGAGACCGCGCGCGCAAATCCCTCCACCTCGCACCCCGCTTTGTAGAAAGGCTTTCTGGCGCTCGCGGCCCGGGCAAGAGACGGATTTCATTTATGAATAGTTTGGTGCCCCCTACTGGTTATGGCTGCAACGCAGCGACCTCTTCCCAGGCGCCCTCCACAGGCACCATTATTTCTAATTTCAAATCTAAAGAGCAGGACTGTAGACTAGGCAGTTTTACCCATTTTATAGATGAGGAAACTGAGGCCCACAGAGATTAAACAAGCTGCCCAAAGTGGCTGAGCCTGCATTCAAACCTATTCCTGTGGAACTCCAACTTCCTTCCACTCGATGTCAATACCACTTACCAGCATCCTGACACTGTGTAGCACTTTCCCTTAACAAAGGATTTTTAAAAAGATTTTATTTATTTATTTGAGAGAGAGAAAAAAAGTAAGATTGAGAAAGAGAGCGTGAGCAGAGGGAGGGGCAGAGGGAGAGGTGGACGCAAACTTCCTGCTGAGCAGGGAGCCTGCCAGGGGCTCCATCCCAGGACCCTGATGTCATGACCTGAGCCGAAGGCAGCCGCTTAACTGACTCAGCCACCCAGGCGCCCCAACAAACGATTTATAAATACTTCAAAATAGGCCATGAAGTGGGAGCTAACGCCCCTGTTTAGCACATGGGGAGGCCTAGGCTGGGACAGCAGTGACTTGCCCAGGGCCACAGGTCCAGTAAACCCCTGCGCCTGCCTGCTGCCTGGAAGGAATGCTGCACGCAAGGTCCAGGAGGGGACTTACTTCCTGGGCAGCCTTCATCCAGGAGGAATAGGGAGGCTGCAGTGTTCCCACGCAGGCCCTGTGTGGGAAGGGGACGCCAAGGGACTCAGAGATAAAATACATTTTCTACTCGTGGGGAACTCACATCACCATCCACTGGATTCAACAGATGCGCAACTGAGTCCATGGTTTTGTGTGTGTGTGTGTGTGTGTGTGTGTAAATGAGTGAATGCACGAATGCGTGAATGGAGTGGCCTAGAGACTAGAGGCTGTGAAGGCCAGAAGTGTCTGGGCCATTGTGCTATAAAATGATAGATTGCCATTTAATTGGAAGAGTGTATTTCTGGCAGTCAGAGCAGTTCACAGGGAGACGGCCGCCTCCGTGGGTGTGAGTGCCCGTCGCGGGGAAACAGGCAGAGTTAAGCACACCGAAGCCGAGATGTTGTAGAGGGATATTAAGCTTGCAAGGTATTTTCTGAACATCAGCATCAACATTTAGAAATGGGAAGATTTCACATGAAACCCCAGAATTTTCGCTCTTCTTAAACAAGGTGGAAGGCTTAGCCTCATCAGGCCTGTGGCAGCACTGCCCTCAGCTCCCGACTGTCACCACAGCAGTGAGGCTGATCAGCGATGCCACTTCTCATTGCATGTGTGCTGTCATTTTTCTTATTGTAAAAACAAAACAAAACAAAACAAAAACCCAACATTTTTCTTATCAAGTTTTCACCAGGAAAGCAAAAATAAGAGACCAAGTCATTTGTTTTAGGAAACGTAGGGCACAGCATATTTATCTGTGGAAGTGAGGACATTTTTATACGCTTAAAAGGCAGGGGCTCAACTTGCTTCATTTGTTTTCATTACCAGCCTGGACCCCATGACAGCTCGAACTAGATACACTAGGAAGTCTTTGGTATCTTCTTATGTGTGGACTTCGGGTCAGACTCTCCCTCTGCGGCGACTTCTGTCTTCAACTCCTCAGAGAGGCAGGGCCACTGGAGCAGGACGTGAGTGTAGTCCTGGGTCTGGGGGCCTGAGGTAAGAAGAAATCCTGCCCAGTGCGACCACTGTGACTCACCAGTTAAGTGAGAGCATAAAGGCCTAGCAGACCACATGTATGCCCTCTGCCCAGCGAAGCCCTTCGAGATGTGACGCCTTGATCACAAATCTTCTGAATTGGCCTCCCTCCCAGCACTTTTCTTCTTATGAGAGGGTTTCTTAGCCCTCCCCATCCTGGCCACGTGGATGGCTCCCTGATCCCATGGGGGGGGGGGTTGCTCAGAAGTGGGCACACGCTCCAGATGTGGTCTGAGCGCTGAAAACAGCAGGACAAACATCTCCCACAGTTCAGCTGTGCTACTTTTCTTCTTGTCACTTCTACTCACATTCTCTCTTTTTATCAGTCATGTCACATGTTGGCTCACAGAGTTTGTGGGGCACCAAGACCTTCAGACTGTTTTGCGTGAATGCTTCTCAAGAGAGTTCTACCTGAACTGAAAATCACAGACACTAAATGTTGGACGTATTCCCGGAGGTCAGCGAAGGCCACCTCCCACATATGCAGAAGGAGACCACTTCTTCAAACACCCTGACAGAATGTTTGAACTGAAATGAGGAGGTTCACACTTACTGCACTTGATTTTATATTTGTCCCATAGCTCCATTCTTCCAAGAATGGATCTTGATTTTGTAAAAAATCATAACTACTCAACGAGTATACTCATTGATCCCAGGTTGTAGTTGAGACAACTGAGGCCCAGAGATGTTGAGTAACTTGTTCAGAGTCATAAGCTAATAAGTGGCAGAGTTGAGCTTAACTAGGCACAAACAGTTGTTGAGCAGAGGAGTGGCATGGTCTAGGCTGTACTTTGGGAAGACAGAGCTGTAGGCCAAGTGGAAGATGGATTAGAAGGGGTCAGCCTGGAAGCTGGCCGACCAGTTAGAGGCTGTTCAGGCAGGAGATGATAGGAGTGAAGCTAGGCCAGTAGCAGTGGGACCAGAAAAGGGATGGGGGCTGGAAACAGTCAGTTTCCAAACATAAAAACTGTAAAAACAAGTGATAAAGAGTTCATCTATTTAACAGAATTATAACTATCAGAAGAAGTCCTTGCCAATAAAATATAAGTGGTTTGTGGTTTGAAGCTGCAACCACACTTGTTATAAAGGTAATTGAAAGGAAAACCCCAACTGGGGATAATAAGAAAACAGGAAACCACAAGCCTATAACCCCATTATGTGGATTGGAGTTCATCCACATAATAGACGAACCCTGGACCACATTCATCCTCCCCTGGCCCTTCGCAAGACGGATGAACAACTCTGAGAGCAAGCTTCAGGCAGAGACAGTCCTGTCAGTTTCAAGCCGCTTGGTTAGCTGCCGCGTGGGGCATCGCCAAGGACCTGGTTTCAGCTCTGCACTAACTCACCCAGAAAAGCACTAGTGGAGGAAGTAAGAGGAAGACTTGTTCTAATCTAGAGACAAGTTTAGCGGTGGAGAATATTCATGCTGGGGCTGATCTGTGCCTGGTTGAGCCCAGCTGTGTCACTTATTAGCTTATGACCTTGAACAAATTACTTAACATCTCTGGGCCTTCGTTGTCTTATCTATAAATTGAGATTAATGAGTCTACTCTTTGAATAGTTATGAAAATGAGAGAATTGATAAATTTAAAACACTGAAAGGAACATCGAGTATACAGTAAGTACCATATAAGTGTTTCCTATTGTAATTGCTATTATTATTATTACAGTGAATAATGGGCAAAGCCGTACAACAATGGGATGGGGCTGTTTGAGGAGAGTCTTCCATCACCTGTGTAAGCAGAGCTGAGGTGGTTGTAGGGTTCAGCTTCGGACCTTGAGTTTCAGTGCTGGTGAGACAAGGGGCTTATTGAGCATTTTTCATTCTTTTTTTTTTTTTTTTTTTAAAGTAGGCTCCAAGCCCAGCATGGAGCCCAACATGTAGCTTGAACTCATGACCCTGAGATCAAGACCTCAGCTGAGATCAAGGGTTGGACACTTAACTGACTGAGCCCCCCCATGTGCCCCATTATTCATTCTATTTATTTAATTCCACAAATATGTACTGAGCAGCTATTCTGTACCTGACACTATGGTAGGTCCTGGGATGAATCAGACAGTCCCAGCTCTCAAGGACCTGATAATCCAGGAAGGATGGGAGGTAGAAATTACCTCTTGAGTGGCGAGTAAGTGCCACAACACCAGCACATATGAGGCTCATAGACAGCCAGGGGACAGGGTCAGGACAGGCTTCCTGGAAGAGGCAGGAAGAAGCAAGGTCCCCTGGACCACATTCAGGATCTGGGGAATGCAGAGTAGGGAAGATCTGCCCTTGCTGGTCCATGATTAACAGAAGATCTGGGCTTCCAGTGCTTACAGTCGTTTTCCCCAGGCCCTGTACTAAGTGGAATCACTTGGGCCTTCCCACTCCTTACTGCTTCTGGAAAGAAAATTCTGGTGAGTCTCTAAGATGTTTTCTAAATCTCTTTTCACACACATTTTATTGATCACGGTTTCAGGATGATGGTTTTGCCTCAATCCCTTTATCTTTTGGCGGAGGAACGTTGAAATCGAAGTTTCTCCAGAAGGAGGGTCAGTCATAACCAAAAGAGACTACATTTCCTGGATCACTGCGTCAAGACAGCTTGAGCCAAGGTGATTGGGCTAATTTCTGTGCTGCTGCACCCCTGTCCGAGACAGTTCCCTGCCTTGGCGTGCTCCTTGCCACAGATGTTCTTCTATTGTGAATTTATGCCAACCATGTTCAAAGTGGCCACATTAAGGGGTAAAGCCCTGGGGAGTCAGGGGAAAAATTAAAAAGAAAGCCACACACATGTACTATTTACTCGATAACAAAGACAAATACGTTCACATCCTGTCATCTCAGGCATGAATAACTACAGTAATGCTCTCATCGAGGAGGCCCTGTCAGGAAACACTGCCAAGTTTTTCCTTCCCCTTCCTGACTTCCATTCTTGCCTCCTGTTCTTCTTCAGGCTCTGGTTAACGCTTTCAATTCTTTCTGTTCTTTGTTAATTACCCCTCTTTCAGCCAGGATCACAGTTGGTCTGGGAGAGGAGAGGTACAAAGCAGGAAGAGGGAGGTAGTCACAGGTTTTTCCAGAGACCGTGAGTGGGGAGAGGCCAGAACACATCCACCGGTCTATTCTCCTCGCCCCTTTTCCTTTTGTGCCCCCACCAAAATGACTCATGCTGCTGTGCTCAGGGCAAGCCCCACAACCTCTATGACTGTGTGGGATGTACAGATCGGGGCACGCACTCTTCCTTTCTCTAAAGGAGGAGTCTCATTTTAGCTTGGTTGAGGCATCAGCTAACAATTCAGACCCAACTTACATGAAACTTGCTAACAAAGGTCAGGACGCGAAGGCAGAGGGAGTTACTGGTCAAAGGAACTCCAACAGGTTGTCAAGAATTACAAAATACGTGTACAACATCTGAACTACATATGGTCCACATCCTTCAAGTTTGGAATCCTTTGTTTGGGAGAAGTTTCTAGGGCCTGATTATTCTCAAAAGGTTACCTTGGGGAAGAACTGTTACCTTGTTCTCCAGAAATACTGCACAGCCTCAGAGGCTCTTAGAACTATGTAAAGTCTAGGGGTACCTAGGTGGCTCAGTCAGTTAAGTGGCTGCCTTTGGCTTGGGTCGTGATCTTAGGGTCCTGGGATTGAATCTCATGTGGGGCTCTCTGTTCAGTGAGGAGCCTGCTTCTATCTCTCCCTCTGTCCCTCTCCCTCTCTCTCAAATGAATAAATAAAATCTTAAAAAAAAAAAAAAAAGAACTATGTAAAAACCTAGAGGGTCATCTAAGGTGTTGGCTTTTTTTTTTTTTTAAAGATTTTATTTATTTATTCGACAGAGACAGAGACAGCCAGCGAGAGAGGGAACACAAGCAGGGGGAGTGGGAGAGGAAGAAGCAGGCTCATAGCAGAAGAGCCTGATGTGGGGCTCGATCCCAGATCGCCGGGATCACGCCCTGAGCCGAAGGCAGACGCTCAACTGCTGTGCCACCCAGGCGCCCCTAAGGTGTTGGCTTTTGAAGTTTGCTGCCCATTAGAGTTCTAGTGCCCTGACCAATGACGTCAGAATTTCTGGGGGGTGGGGCCTAAGCATCAGCATTAAACTCCCCAAGTGCACTCAAGTTTGAGAACCTCTGAGCTGGACCCTCACTCTTCAAAGTGTGGTTGGTGGAGCTGCAGCCCCATCAGGGAGCTTGCTGGAGATGCACATTCTCGGGTCCCACCACAGACCTACTGATTCAGAATCTGCATTTTAACAAGATCACCAAGTGCATAAAAGTTTGAGAAGCAGTTACTTTCTTGAAGCATTGACCAGTCTGGTAACAATGGGCTCAAATTCTGTCTTGGCAACTACCCGCAGGAGCTGGGTGGTAGCTGCCCCCTTTAAGAGGGGATTCACCACTCTGGTTTGCCTGTGTTTCACACCTGGCTAGGTTCATTAACTTCCATCACCTGGCTGGGCCCAGTCAGAATTTGAGTTTTTTTTTTTTTTTTTTAAAGATTTTATTTCTTTATTGGACAGAGAAAGACACAGCGAGAGAAGGAACACCAGCAGGGGGAGTGGGAGAGGAAGAAGCAGGCTTCCTGCTGAGCCGGGAGCCCGATGTGGGGCTCGATCCCAGGACCCTGGGATCATGACCTGAGCCGAAGGAAGATGCTTAACAACTGAACCACCCAGGTGCCCTGGAATTTGAGTTGTTTTAAAATTTATTATAAAATAAAGTTTACCATTAGTAACATGTAGTGCATTCACAACTGTCACCACTACCTAGTTCCAGAATACTTCATTACCCCAAAAGGAAACCTCATACTTATTAAGCTGTCACTGTCTAGCCCCTCTCTCCTCAGCCTCTGGCAACCATTAATCTGCTTTCTGTCACTGTGACTTGGCTTATTCTGAATGTTTCAGAGAAAAGGAATGCATAATGTTTTCAAGGTTCATCCATGCTGCAGCATGTATTAGTACTCTTCCTTTTTTGGCTGAATAATATTCTTCTGTATGGGCATATCTCATTTCATTTACCCATTCATCATTTGATGGATATTTGAGTAGTTTTAACCTTTTGGTTACTGTGAGTAGCGCTGTTATGAACTCTTGTATGCAGGTTTTTGTTTGAACACCTGTATTCAATTCTTTGGGCTATGTGGAATTGCTGGGGCAGAGTTTTAGAACAACCTGGCACACTGAGGTTTCACGCCAGTGTTTAATGCTTAAAATTTGAGCAGCACAATCTAGTGGTTCCACTTACTGAGTATATACATGTTTAAGCTGGAGAACATTATATAAAGCAGAAAGAGTGGAATTGCTGACTCATTGGTAATTCTATGTGTAACTCTTTGAATATCCAGACTGGTTTCTATAGCAGCATTTTATATTCCTACCAGTCATGTTTAAGGGCTCCAATTTCTCCACATTCTTGCCAACACTTGTTATTGTGTTATATTTTCCCCCTTAATTCTATCCATCCTGGTGGTGGTGAAGAGGTATCTCACTGTGCTTTTGGCTTGAATTTCCCTAATGAGTAGGGATGAATACCTTCTCATGTGCTTGTTGGCCATTTATATATAGTCTTTAGAAAAATGTCTGTTTAAGTCCTTTGCTTATTTAAAAACTGGGTTGCCTTTTGTTATTGAGCTGTAAAATTTCTTTATTCTGGAGACTATGCTCCTTTCACATATACGATTTGCAAATATTTTCTACCCTTCTGTGAGTTATCTTTTTCACTTTCTTGATGGTGTTCTTTGATGTACAAAAGTTTTAAATTTTGATGAAGTCCAATTTATCTAATTTTTTCTTTTGTTGCTTGTGCTTTTGGTGTTAAATGGAATTTGAGATTTTGTTACCTGGACAAGGTCAATGGATAGGAAGAGAAAGGGACTGAGGGGAAAGGGAACAGGGATTGCTTGAGGTCTTCATCTCCAGTTCAATCAGAAGATCTGAGCATTTATCTGCTTTATATAATGTTCTCCAGCTCATTCATATATATAAAAATATATATTATATATGTATATATTGTATATGTACAATATGTATATTGTAATATATATAAGTATATATTATATATGTATATTGTAATATATATAAATATATATTATATATGTATATATGATTGATAGACTAGAACCACTAGGTTGTGCTGCTCAAATTTTCACCATGGAAAACGAGTGTGAAACCTTGGTGCACCAGATTTTCTGAAAACTAGTTCTAAATGGTATATGTAGTAAATAAAATATAATGTGTTTCCTGGTTTCAATTAGATTTTATTTGTAATAAAAAAGCATACATTTTTGGAAAAGCGAGCAATGTTTCTTGCAAAATGCTCCATTTACCACACTTTTGGGAAGTCAGGATTTGGCCCAAATCCAAACCCACTACCTGGTGGCATCTCATTCACACTGAAGGAATATTCCATGGAAAAGATAGCCAAGTTCATGCACACCAGCTTTGGTACCAGGTGCTGTATTTGCCTAATGTCACACAGCAGGTGAGAGTTTGAACCCAGAGTTCCCATTTCAAATCTAAGGCTCTGTCCCCTAGGCCATGCTTTCAAAGTCAAGTCAGATGAATCATCCATTGATCTTTTCTGACTGGCACTGCTAGTGCTACTAGCTAATATTATTTTTGGAAGCTTTCTATACGCCAGGCATGTTGCTGAAAACCTTTACAGGTAATCTTTCCAACACCCCAGGAAGTGGTTCCGTAATTATCCTCGTTTTACTACTGAAGAAACCGAATTGAGGTTATATAACTTGTTCCAGCAAACACGGTAAATATCAGAGCTAGAATTTAACTCAGATCTGACTCCAAAGCCCATATTCTGAACCACCAAACAATACTATTGTTATAGAGATGACCAAGTCCTGAAAATTGACCTCAGCCGCGCCCTTTCTAGATTACAAGCTAGCAGGTATTCCTGGCCCCAGCGCGTGCGCAAACCCCACCCTCCACCCGTCCCTTCCGCCCCGGCTCCTCAAATTGCGCAGGCGCTCTCCTTCTCTGAGGCCGCGTAGTGGAGTCGACGCGGAGGCGGTGCAGGCGTCGCGAAGGGGTGGAGGGCAGGCTTCGGCGTGTCAATGCGCGTGCGCGGGGCTAAAGTCTCGGCCCTTTGGGGAGCTTGGCGATGGCGGCAGCCGGGGACGCTTCGCGGGAGCCGGCTGCCTCGGAACCGCCGGCGGAGCTGCCTGCCTCGGTGCGGGCGAGCATCGAGCGAAAGCGGCAGCGGGCGCTGATGTTGCGCCAGGCCCGGCTGGCGGCCCGGCCCTACCCGGCGACGGCGGCTGCGGCTACCGGAGGTTTGGGCCCTGGCGACGCCTGCCCCTTCCCTCTGGCTGGTCGGGTGCCCTCGCGTCTGCGCGCCTGCCCTCCCGCAGTCCCGGGAGTCTGCTCCGCCGGCCGTTTCAAAGCGGGCTAAGACCACCAGCGGTTCCGCGCTGGAGCCGGGGCTTTCCTTACTGCACTCGGGTGGCCCAGCTCTCCTCTTAGGCTTGGGGGATGCAGCCGCCCTCTCCGTCGGGAGGCGCCTTAGCTTTTCCCTTTTTGTTCCAGCTGCGCGTCCGCCGGTCCTAGGGGTAGACCTTGTATAAAAGTTTGACTTGTGACCCATTTCAGCAGTCATCCTGCACCGCTCCCGAATTCAGCCACTCAACAAAGGCACAGTGCTCGCTACGTGCTGGGCACCGAGAGAGGCAAACCGAGGCTGCGGCCTTCGTGGGGCTTTCAAGAGTAGCACCTGTTGTGTTTCACATCCTTCAAGTTAGCTAACTTGATTCTCACTGTTAACTTGGAAAATAATTAGGGCAGCGTTTGGTCCCGGTGTTTTACTGAGGTGGTAATTGAGGACCAGAAAAGGAAAGGAATCTACTCAGGTTCATACCAGCAAGTACGCGAGCTAATCAGGACTATAATTGAGCTCCTCTGATCTTGGATTCACGGCCTTTCATTTTCACCAACTGCTTCTCCTGTGCCAGGCATTGTCTCACTTTTAGGAAGAAAGGCTGTTAATTTTTGTCTGAATTTTATCTTCCCCCTTTCTTGGGTCAGCCCTTGACTGCGTGTCTTTCATGGATGTATATTTCTATCCCCTGATTTTCCACTGTAGTCAAGTAATAATCTTCCTTAGGGTACTTAAAATAGTTTGGTTGACCTGTGGGTCTTCAGGACTGCCTCTATAACATGAGGTACAGGTGTTCCTAAAGCTATACCCCATACTGTGTGAGTAGTTGAGCACAGTTTGGAGCTGTGTCCTCTACTATCCCTTTTCCTCAGCCAGAAGAAAGGAAGAATGACAAGAAACTGGGGCTGGCAGCGTCTTGATATACTGACGCTGAATCTGCAAATTCTAGCCACTTTTAATGGTTCTGGTTTCATCCTTTCTGTTTTCTACTTTTCTTATTCCTTCATCAACTTGAGATGTTCTAGAGTCAGGACAAAAGTTGTTCATTTGTGTTAATTCATAGTCATGATTTCATAAGGCTTTGTAGATCTGTACTAAATGGTTGTGGAGCAAGGGTGCAAAAAAGAACATACAGAGGTATGAAACTTCTGATTGTGGAAAGCAAGGTAGAATGAATATTCTGTAAGAGTTCTCGGGCACTGGACTGTGCTGTGATATGGAATACCGCTCCCCCCCCCCCCCCCCCCCCCCCCCCGCTCTCCTTCAGGAGCTTGGACCAGCTGGACTAGTCAAGACCTTAACTTGAGCAGGATACTGAACGGTGCTCAGTCATGCCAAGACAGAGCCCCGTTTCTCTTTGCTGCTCCACCTTGCTGTTTCCCCAGGTCCTTAGCACCACATTCTAAGCAAGTTCTTCTTAGTCTTTTCCATGGCCTATGTCCTAGCTCAGCCAGAAAGTGAAAATTGTACAGTATGCTGAAATAAAAGTACTGAAGATAAAAATTTTGGCACCAAATCTAATATCGAGTCTTCCAGTCTGTACGAGGTCTGTTTCTCCATTTATATTTAGGTCTGATTTCTCTTAGTGGTGGTTGCATTGTAGAGGTTTTACACCTCTTTTCCTAGATGTTATGTCTTCATTCTAATTGTAGATTCTCGTGGATATTCTATGTACGTAATCACATCATCTGTGGATAAAGACTGTTTTAATCCTTTCCAACCTTGATGCCTGTTTTATTTTCTTGCCATCTTGCACTAGTTGGGCCCTTCAGTATAATGTTGAGTGGAAGTGTTAATAGTGGACATCCTTGGGGCTCCTGGGTGGCTCAGTCATTAAGCGTCGGCCTTCGGCTCAGGGCAGCCCTGCATCGGGCTTCCTGCTCTGCTGGGAGGCCTGCTTCTTCCTCTCCCACTTCCCCTGCTTGTGTTCCTTCTCTTGCTGGTTGTCTCTCTCTGTCCAATAAATAAATCTTAAAAAAAAAAAAATGGACATCCTTATCTCATTTGATATATTTTAAACTTAAAGTACCTGTTTATGCACAAAGGAACATAGGGGCTTACCTAGTTAAATCATTGACCACTTTTACTTACTTTTCATAGGTATGGCTAATGTAAAAGCAGCCCCAAAGATCATTGACACAGGAGGAGGCTTCATTCTGGAAGAGGAAGAAGAAGAACAGCATACAATTGGAAAAGTTGTCCATCAGCCAGGTAAAGTGTATTTTCAGAAAATAGGTATCTAGATTAGTCATTTTGAGAAATCTGCATAATTCTGTAAATCAATTATAAACAATGCCATACTTGTCAGTGAGCAGGTGAGGTTTGTAAGAGGGATACAGTTTGGCAGTTTTGCTAGTAGATTAAAAAGTAAACAGATTTGGCAATAATTAACTTGTGGTTTGTGTACTTAGGGTTGTTGCTCTCTGTTATTTTGTAATAGGCAGGGACAGCCAATATATTGACTGATAGTATACTCCATTGTCTTGATAGGCTGAAATGAGGGGCTAGAACCCAAGAGATAACATTTAGGACCTTCTTTTACTTGTTTGGAGGAAAAATGGGATATATTTATCTGTAGCTTTATCCTTGGGGAAGCTTAGAAAACCAATTTTAGTTTTAGCTGTGGCAACAGAAATGTTACATGTTCATTAAGGTAGGTAAGAGTCCTATTCCACTGTTTTCAGAAGCTGAGACTTGAAGGATTAAAATATTCAGTTTGGGTGCCATATTTAAGGGGGATATTGACAAGTGTATAGTGTCCAAAACAGGGTGGTCAAAATGGTTGTCTTCATATTGACATGTGAGGAACAGTTGTCAAAACTGGTTAGGTTTAACTTCGAGGACACTTCTAACTGCCTGCAAGTGTAAGAAGTCTTCTCTGTGGAAGAGAGATTATACTTACTGTGATTTGCTTTGGAGGGCAGAACTTGGAACAGTGGGTGACAATTACAGTACAGTGAGGGAGATTCCAGCCCAGTACCATGCATATATTTAGCACTTTGCACTTAAAGACTGTTGGCCCATATTTTGTGTGAGTCTCATGGTGATTCTGAAATGGAAGAACTTCCTAACCATGTGAATTGCTGCTTCTAAAGAACAAAGTGTTGGAGGGGTTCAGAGATTGAAAGATCTGACCGGGGTATATTAGAGAAGCCCTGTATGAGGAGGGAAGGCACGGAATTAAAGACCTTTAAAGTCCCTATGATTTTATGGATACGAAGACTCATTGTAGCTTTTGTCTGCAATTTTTGGCCTCAACTATGGGCTGTAAAGCCTATACTTCTTTTTTTTTTTTTTTTTAAGATTTTATTTATTTATTCATGAGAGAGAGGGGAAGAGGGAGAAGCAGAAGCAGGCTCCCCATAGGGAGCCTGATTCAGGACTCGATCCCAGGACCCTGGAATTATGACCTGAGCCAAAGGCAGACGCTCAACCAGCTGAGCCACCCAGGCACCCTATAAAGCCTATACTTTGATTTAACAGGTCACACAACACATTTTTTTTTTTTTTTTAAAGATTCATTTATTTGTCAGAGTGAGCGCCCTAGCTGGGGGAGCAGCAGGCAGAGGGAGAAGCAGGCTCCCCACTGAGCAGGGAGCCCGATGCAGGACTTGATCCCAGGACCCTGGGATCATGACCTCAGCTGAAGGCAGACGCTTAACAAACTGAGCCACCCAAGCATCCCATCACACAACAAATATTTATTGATAACCTATTGTAGTGCCTTCCTGCTTAATGAAGGTATACATGTGGCATTGGCTGTTACTCATACATTGATGGTATGGCTGCTGCATGTGAATAGGACTTTGGTTGTGAATTTGCGGAAGTTAGAAAAGGTGCGTGTTGGTTTGCAGACTGGCCCGACACACAGAGGGCAAGAGACTGAAGGAGTCGGGCCACTCCAGACTGGTAGGGGCCAGCTTTAATTAGCAAGGGAACGTAGGAGGCTGCAGGATGAGTAGATCTCTGCACCCACCTGCCACATCTCAACAGTTCATATAGAGGTTTAACTGGGTTCAGTCACAGATGGCCTCAACGACACCTTACTCTCTCAAGGGTTTGTCCGTGGAACAGCTCCCACTGTGGGATTGCTGGGCAGAATGAGCATTTCAAGAACAGGGTAGGGGGTGAGGAGTTTCTAATTGCCCAGGTCCTCCTCATAGATCAGCTGGCCATCGTGTCCTCTCGATTACCTCCTTCATCAGTGTCCCCTTTGGGAGACAGATTAGAAAAGGCCCTCATCTCTGGGCTGACTTAGCTTGGGAGAGGGAGAGAGGCTCTCAAGCAGACTCCCCCCTGAGTGCGAAGCCCACTGTGGAGCTCAGTCTAACGACCCATGAGATCATGCCGTGAGCAGAAATCGAGTCAGACACTTAACCAGCTGAGCCACCCAGGTGCCCCTCTATCATGTTTTCTTTGTTAGTTTTTAAAGAGCCTCAGCATAGCTGAGAAAAATCAAAATTATTTGGGCCATTAAGTTATATGGGTCATTTGCCTATAAAGCAAAGCCTATCAAATGCTTTTATAATCTAGAATAGAGGTTCCTCAGAATCACTAGGAAGGTGATAAGGGAAAGGGGGGGTGAAGGTGATTAAAAGATACGACTTGTAGTTATAAAATAAGTTATGAGGATGTAATATACAGCATGGCAACTAGTTAATATCACTGTGCTGCATATTTGAAACCTGCTAGGAGAGTAGAGCTTAAAAGATCTCATAAGATTTTGTAAACTATGGTGACAGATGTGAACTAGACTTATTGTGATAATTTCACACTATATTGAGTCATCATGTTAGACATCTGAAACTAATACAGTGTCAGTTATACCTCAGAAAGATACGTGTGCACGTATGAGTACTTGTGTGTGTGCATACATATATGTACACACACGTGCATGTATTCTTAGCTCTGTCCACAGAAAGGGCCTTGAAGCGAAGAGAACCCAGTGGCAGTGAGCATACCTGGTGTCCAGATCTTGGACTCTGATACTGTTCCCCCACCGAAAGGAACCAGGGCCCTTCAGAGAAATAGCTGATTCTAGGGTTGGGGCAGCATGGCCACCAGGTGAGTTTGGAACATTCTGTAATGCCAGAAATATGTAAGTGTTCAAATGTGATAGAAGTGTGTTATACAACTTGAAGGGGCTCCTGCTGGCCAAATCTGAGACAATTTGAGCACCAAAGTCATTAAGGACACTACTGAGTGATAATGCCATTGGAAAAAATAGGAATCTGTGAGTCCGTATCAATAATAAATACGTACATGAGTGAACGAACGGCGGGGAGGGAAGGCTCTTGCTTACACTAGACTGCCAATTTCTACGTGGTAAATGTAAAGGGAGTGGAGTAGAAAAATCATCATCATGTACATTTAAAATTTCCCATCATAAAGACTTTCTAAAATTAGGAAAATGTCTGCACATTTTATGGCTTTTGATTAATAATACTATTCAGTAGCCTCCTAACTGGTGTGTCAGACCTGTTTTTCCCCATTCTAACACATTCTAATAATTTTTTGAAGATCTTTGACTATATTTTAAACTTTTTCTTTTGTCTATAGCTGTGCCCCGCTAATATTTTATAAGGAAGAGTGATATTTTTGTTAGAGTTTGGAGATTAGTGGAATTAAGGGGTAGTAGGATATTAACTGACCATGCTGTGTTGGAAGTAGGTGAGGGAAGGCAGTGATAGGAGTGTGTCGAGCCAACTGGACAAATGATGACTCCTTTCTTCTTTCCACTGGGAGTTGTGGTAGTTCTCAGAGCTGGGGCTTGGCAGTAGCAATCATCCTGAAGACGTACTAGTAAAACTTTCAGACTTGCTGAGAGAACCAATTCTATAGGAAAGATCCGTAGCCAGGTATTTTAAGTAAAAAAAAAAAATTGAGCTTTACTCTAGAGTAGTTTCTGTGCTAGGAATTGAGGATATATAGCTAAATATAATCTCCACCCTCGAGTTTACAATCTCATTGTTGAGGTATTTGCACTCTGAGGTGGTGGTGGTGGTGGGGTAGAACGGAGGGGGAGAGAGTTTCCTATTTGAAAGTGAATTCTGTGTTTTTTCTAGTGTTGACTTGCTCTTGACTGCTCTTTCCATGGTGTGTATCAGTGTCCATCTGCCCTATCTGTAAGTCCCCTCCCTTCTACTCTGGGACTCCCCTCCTTTGTACTCTTAGCAGTGTGGTGGTAGGCCGAATACCGGTCCCGAAAGATGTCCACGTTCCAATCACTGCAGAACCCGTGATATATTGCCGTACATAGCAAAAGGGACTTTGCAGATATGATTAAGGTTAAAGACCGTGAGATGGGTGCGAGGTTGTTCTGTACTCTCCAGGTGGGCCCAGTGTAATCTCAGGTACTTTAAAAGGCAGGAGAGTGAGTCACAGGGAGATGTGATTCTGGAAGAAGCCAGAGTGATGTGAGAAGCGGCTACTGCCGGCTTGGAAGATGGAGAAAGGGAGTCATGGAGTCAAGGAAGGCAGGCAGCCTCTGGAAGCTGAAAATGGCGGTTAGCAGATTGTCCCCTAAAACTTCCGGAAATGAATGCAGCCTTCCTGCACCTTGACTGTAGCCCACTGAGACCCGGGTCAGACTTAGAAACTGCAGATCTGTAAGATGTGAATTTGTGTTAAACAGAAGATTTGTGGTGATTTCTTACAGCAGCAGTACAGAACTAGTACAGCACCTTACACGTGGTCTTGGGTTCAAACGTACTTGATGATTTGATAGTTTTTTCCTTAAAAACATTTTTTTAAGATAATATCATTAGTTAATCATGGTTTTGTCTTTTATGTAAGTGTATTTGTGTCCGTTATAAAGTACATGCTGATAAACGTAAGATAGGGGAAAATATATTGTTCTAAGTCACAAAAAAGGAAACTTAAAGAATTAACCTTCCTTTCTTTAGGACCTGTTATGGAATTTGATTATGCAGTATGTGAAGAATGTGGTAAAGAATTTATGGATTCTTACCTTATGAGCCACTTTGATCTGGCAACTTGTGATAACTGCAGGTACTTATTTCAGATGACGTTCTCAATTGCTAAAGTTTAGTGTTTGCATGTAGGTTTAGGGCAAAACAATAAGTAGATCCATGTGGATTTAATATTTTCTTAGTAGTTATGATTTTTGTTTTAGCTGTTTCCTAAAATTCTGTGGTTCCATTTTGCCAAAGAAATACAGGAAGCTTGTGCTTATCCCAGTGATGATAAGCCCCATAAACAGGAAGGACGCCCCGGTCAGCCGTAGGTCTGGCCTCCTTTCTGTGGGCCTGGTGGGTCTTTACCATCTCTATAGCAGGTTCCTAGCTCCCCCCACCCTTGAAGGACACCTTGGTCAGAGGATGGGGGCCTTCAGTGAGAGGAGGGGAGTGAAGGGCAGAGAAGAGGAAAAGTCACATTCTTTTCTCATCCTTTTTCTTCTCCTAGCCTCTGTCCTCTTTCTGTCACCCCAGGATGCTGCTGCTCACGCCACATGGTTCCGTCCCTACTGTTTACCCCAGCATGACCTGGGTTGGTGTCTTTCATGCCTTAAGACCCCATCTGTGATTCTTACTTAGCCCTCTTCTCTGTTCCTGGTCCTCCTCCTTGGACCTGCTACCCTGGATCAACTGCACCTCCCTGGGGGACCCGCCCTCTCTGAGTCCCTGCTGTGGCCGTCGGGACACACCCCCGTGGACTGGTCGCTGGGTAGAATTCTGAGAAGAAGGGATGGGAGATGTTGCTGGTCTCACAGTCAGATCTGTGACTGGAAATGTTTGGCTCCTGTCGGAATTACAAGTTATAAACTGTTCCCATTGACACACAGTGGTTAAGATCCACAGTATTATCACTTCTTAAAGTGCGGATGGATAGCTTTTGGGAACTAAATTATCACAAATAATCTTATTTCCATCTGAAGCAACTGATGTATCAGTGTAAAGAAAGTTGTGTAGTAGTCTGGAAAAAAGATACTTTTTTTTTTTTTTAAAGATTTTTATTTATTTATTAGAGAGAGACAGCCAGCGAGAGAGGGAACACAAGCAGGGGGAGTGGGAGAGGAAGAAGCAGGCTCCCAGCAGAGGAGCCTGATTTGGGGTTTGATCCCAGAACAAAGGGATCACGCCCTGAGCCGAAGGCAGACACTTAACGACTGAGCCACCCAGGTGCCCCAGGGGAAAAAAATACTTTTAAACTTTAATTAGGAGCACAGCCCTCCATTCTGTTTCAATATCTTCGAGGATTTTAATTTTAGTAGAGTATCATTTACCTGTCCCCTCTTTTAGCTTAAACTTCCAAGTTATTTAGCTTTCATACAGTTATTCCGAGTTTTAAGTCTCGCCTCCCCTCCTTGACCTGTACCTCATTTCCGTAAAGGCCAACTTCATTGGCTGTTTCTCTGCTTATCCTACATTTATTTCCAAATCCATTTGGCTCTGTGTTCATTCCATATCCTCGCTTCACCCCCTCGTCCCCTCTCCCACCACCACCTCAGCCACCATCAGCCCTTGCCTGGAGCGCGGCACTGGTGGTCTTCTGACTGGCCTGTGCCCCCCACTTTGCAGCATTGGCTTCTTGTATGGAGACATTTTAGTCAGAACTCTTCAATGGCTTTGATCCATGTGGACTAGAAGTGTCTCCACACACAGCTCCTGCCCGCTTCAGACTTGGTCTCCCGCCCCTCCTCATCATTGTCCCTCCCTTCAGCCTTCCAGTGCCGCCGGCTCGCTTGCCAGGAGTCCCGTTGCAAATCGTGCTCCTGCCCGTGAGCCTTTGCACTTGCTGTTCTCTCTACTTAGGATCTTCCTCTCCAGCTGTTCAGATGTTCTCGGACTTTTTAAGGGCCCTGCTCAAATGTCCCCCTCATCTGTGGCCTTCTTGGATTACGCAGTCTATCAGAATTTCTGTTCCCTTACCGGGCTTTGTGTTTCTTTATAGCGCTTTCATCCGTCGTTATGTTTGCTTATCGAGTGTCTTCTCCTAACCAGAATGGGAGCTTCACGAAAACAAGGCTTTGTTTTCTTCGTCGCTGTTTTTCTAGTACCTTGAGTAATACCTGGCATGTAGATGGACAACAAATAAATGAGAAGAACTGTGTAACTGTGCCTCCATTTTTACCTTGGCTTTGAACAAGCTCCGAGCCAATTGGAAGCTCCAGTGTGCTGGGGCAGTTGGACGCTGTATACTTGTATTCCTTATATCCCACCCACCCTGACTTTATGCTTTGATTTGTGTTTTCTTACCCATTGAGTCTTCTCATTTATGTTTGCTGTACTCTTAGTCATTTCAAATCCATTGTGGCATGGGGCGCCTGGGTGGCTCAGTCGTTAAGCGTCTGCCTTCGGCTCAGGGCGTGATCCCAGAGTCCTGGGATCGAGCCCCACATCGGGCTCCTCAGCTGTGAGCCTGCTTCTTCCTCTCCCACTCCCCCTGCTTGTGTTCCCTCTCTCGCTGGTTGTCTCTCTCTCCATCAAATAAATACAATTTTTTAAAAAACAAAACGGGCGCCTGGGTGGCACAGCGGTTGGGCGTCTGCCTTCGGCTCAGGGCGTGATCCTGGCGTTGTGGGATCGAGCCCCACGTCAGGCTCCTCTGCTGTGAGCCTGCTTCTTCCTCTCCCACTCCCCCTGCTTGTGTTCCCTCTCTCGCTGGTTGTCTCTCTCTCCATCAAATAAATACAATTTTTTAAAAAACAAAACAGGGGCGCCTGGGTGGCACAGCGGTTGGGCGTCTGCCTTCGGCTCAGGGCGTGATCCTGGCGTTGTGGGATCGAGCCCCACATCAGGCTCCTCCGCTGTGAGCCTGCTTCTTCCTCTCCCACTCCCCCTGCTTGTGTTCCCTCTCTTGCTGGCTGTCTCTATCTCTGTTGAATAAATAAATAAAAATCTTTAAAAACAAAAACAAAAACAAAAAACAAACCAAAAAAATCCATTGTGGCAAAGAGGAACTTTAAATAAATAGAAAAGAAATTCTTATTAAGTGACCTGGATCTGCTAATATTTAATATAGCTTCTCCAAATAAGTAGAAGATAAAGTATCTTTCTGTTTAGAATTTTTATGCTGCTAATTTGACCATGAGAGTTGAAGGAAAAAATATTTTTTTAAAGATTTTTTTATTAATTTGAGAGCGAGCGAGTGCATAGAGCAAGTGAGAGAGAACCTGGGGGGGGGCAGAGGGAGCTGGAGAAGCAGACTCCCCGCTGAGCAGGGAGCCAGATGTGGGGCTGGATCCCAGGACCCCAGGATCATGACCTGAGCTGAAGGCAGACGCTTAACTGACTGAGCCATCCAGATGCCCCAGAAAAAACTGTTTTAAAATAATGTTTTGGCATGCGTGCCCCTTTGGACTATTTGAAAATACAGTTTATTTAAAATAACTAACATAGTACTGGACTTAATTTGTTTTCAGAGATGCTGATGATAAACACAGGCTCATAACTAAAACAGAAGCCAAACAAGAATACCTTCTGAAAGACTGTGATTTAGAAAAAAGAGAACCAGCTCTTAAATTTATTGTGAAGAAGAATCCTCATCATTCACAATGGGGTGATATGAAACTCTACTTAAAATTACAGGTCTCTGATATGTTATACTCAGTCACTTTTAGCCCTTGGTTGGGTGAAGTTTTAATGGTAAAGTAGTTATAATTAGTTTAGTTTTGCTTATGGAGTTAAAAAGATCCTTTTCCTTCTGTTGTTTTGCATACGAGTCATAGTCCTATGTAATGACATTTAATAACATCCGGTTTTACTTTTTGGTGTGGCACTTTGAGGCAAATATATTAATATTAGGTAATGTTATTGGTACAATTTGGGAACTAAGTTGGGAGTAAGAGTTGGGCCCCATTTCCCTACACACCCACCTTCCAGTGAAAATCCTAAAAAGTTTTAGGAATTTCACAAATGCCTAGAATCTAACTCCACTTGGGAAATGCTCCTCTGGAACCGTGTCAAGGGTCCAGGTAACTCTGCTGTGTCTCACAGTGAGTGATCTTCTCAACTCCTCGTCTTGTAGTGGTGTGCGGAGATAGTTACCCCCTTAGTGGGAGTGCCTCGAGTCGGAGCCTCCTGTATCTGTCCCCGGAGAGTACACACGTTATGTTTTTGTGCCATTATATAAAAAAATATTGAGAGGCATTGCTTTTGAGCAGGTTGATTGAAAATACTAGAAAATCCTAGTAGCTTCAAGTAAAATTAAGAAACTATATTGTAAAGCCAATCACTTATTGAATTTTATTAAACCTAAGACACCATTAAGTAGAAGATTCACCATTATCTTATGTATCCTTAAAAATGAAAAAACGCCAACCCAATGCTTTGTCACTTGGAGCTTTTATTTTATACTTACTGAAATAGAGCCATTAGATTTATTATGTTTTTTTCTTTGCTATATATCGTGTTTGTGCATATATACACAGGAAATGCAACTATGACAGATTTACTAAGGTGTTCCTAAAGCTCTCTGCACTCAGGGTTCAGGTTTTCCGAACCCCTTTGTGACTCAGCCATCACAGCACCGGTGAGCAGGGGCTGCTGCTGCCGCGTTTCAGGGGTGTTGAAGTGTGAAAATGGGATGTTTTAGAATTTAGGAAGTGCCAGGATATCACTTGATCACGTCAGGGAGAAATTTGAGTTTGGCTACCTCGATTGATATTTTGGTTCCCTTAACGTATTGTGAGAGAGATCCTGAGCATAATTCTTAGTGTGTGTGTTAGTCTCCTAAATGTAAATAAATATTATACAGAGTAAATATAATGCAAAGTTTTTAAACTAGAATAAAGACTTAAGGTCATTCAGGTACCAGAGTTGTTAAAAAAATAAAAATAAAGTGATATTCTAAAGATCAGAAGTTAGTAATGGACCAAGGAGGGGAAGGGCAGTAGTGATTC
The DNA here is from genome assembly GCF_023065955.2 of Ursus arctos. NCBI lineage: Eukaryota > Metazoa > Chordata > Mammalia > Carnivora > Ursidae > Ursus > Ursus arctos. Next base: position 28,613,829 of record NW_026622852.1, on the reverse strand, counting down.
TCTGTGGTGAGAGGTTTTGGGAGATGACCTCCTATTCAGACGGTTTGGGAGATGACCTCCTATTCAGTGGCTTATCGGTCTGCAGATCTTGTGAGTGGACAGAGCTCATCAGACCCACCGACTAGAGGTACTACTGTGGATTCATGTGAAAACTGTAGCAGAGAAACACAGAGGCTGCTCTTGTACTTCCAGTCTAATTCAGCATCCATTTACTTAGCTCTGTAGGCTAAGAGGTGGTTCTAGAGTTGTCTCTTCGCAAAATTTAAAATCTCTTAAAGATTTCAAATGCTTATAAAACTGCCCTTGAGTGAGATCATGTTTTGGTGTCCATGGATTTAATCGTTATGAATTTATAATACTTAACAGCTCTGAATCACGGCTTATTTAAATCTGTGTTGTAGATTGTGAAGAGGTCTCTTGAAGTTTGGGGTAGTCAGGAAGCATTAGAAGAAGCAAAGGAAGCTCGACAGGAAAACCGAGAGAAAATGAAACAGAAGAAGTTTGATAAGAAAGTAAAAGGTAAGTGGAGGGGCGCCTGGCTGACTCGGTCGGTGGAACATGAGACTCTTGAACTCGGGGTTGTGAGCCCGAGCCCCACATTGGATGTAGAGATGACTTAAAAATAAAATCTTAAAAAAAAAAAAAAGAAAGTAAAAGTGAGTGGCTACATTGATCTCATGAAGGACTGTATTTTATTGACTTGCAAAAAGCCTTTCACTAAGTTCTTCCTGTTTAAAGATCTGTTGCCAGTAGATTGGAATGTTTTTCCATAGATTGAAGCAAGAAAAGACAAAGTTCGTCCTCTTTAGTTTGGTGTTTGAGGCTCTCGGCACAAACCTCAGAGTACTGCGGTTCTAAAAAGCGTGTCAGTCCTCCTCTTAAAGTGAATTATGTGTTTAGATAGGAACAGAGGTCGATCAGGGATATATCCTCGGTCAAGGATTTGGCATCAGTTCACTCTTAAATATGACTAACGGGGTTATAAAAAAAGGATCTCCACCAGCAACGTCTCTAATTGCTTAAAATGAAAAAATCGTGCCTAAGTATTAGTCCTTTAATTTAGTAGCTAGAAGGAGCCTTCTCATGTCAGCAAGTCTAATCGTTTTTCTTTTATACGAGTAAAAGGTAGAGTGACTTGTTAGTTGGTAGTTATTAGCGAGGTGGGACTGGAAGCAGGCTTTCATAACCGAAAGTCTGCATCGGTACGTTCATTCGTCTGTCCATACATCCGTCTGTCCATTCCTTTGTCTGTCTGTGTCTGTATGTGTTCGTGCACCCATCCGTGTATGCATGTGTGCGTCTGTCCAGTCATCCGTCTGTCCCGCAGTGCATCCAGTAGCGTCAGCAGGCGCTGTGCTAGCATCTGTGCTGCAGTCAGAGCTGGTCAGAAGAGAAAGGAAACCTAGATCCTGTTGGAGTGTCCTGAGTACTGTGCTGGTGGGGAGCTGGGGTGCGGTCGGAGCAGTAGGGAATCCCTAGGAGAGTCTTGCACAGCAGGCAGAAACGTCCTTCTGGCAACTGTGGGGCCCCGGCGTGGTGTCGGGTGTGTCTGTAGAGCGCGTACTTCACGTAGTTACAGGGTTTATATACATCCATTTAAAATGAGTGTTTCAGCCGCAATAAATAAATTTGCTTTGTGTTTAGGATTTAGAAGAGGTTCTGGAAGGTAGCTCAGAGGTGTTAAATAATACAGCAATAACAAAAGTTGAGTGTAAGCCTGCCTTGTTCTTGTGAGGATCTTTTTCCCCTCTTCTCACTATAAGATTAATTCGTGTGCAGTGCAGAAAAGTTGGGAAACTGCAAAGAACTCGTAGTCGTCTCCTGCCCAGAGACAGTCAGTAGTGACGTTTTAATGTCTGCTTTTCTAGTTCTTTTCTATACACAGGCTCTTTAAAAATATTTCTTATAAAAATGGAAGCACTGTTGGACACTTACGAAGTTTGTCAAAACCTCATGTTAAACATCCTTACATATGTCTTTATATAAATTATAGTGACTTAAGAGGTCAGCTCCTGGGTCGGGAGTAAGCACACTTGTCTGGCTTGGGTAGATTTCCTGTGGCAAACGGTGCCATGTGGAATGGATTTCATTGAAGAATCTTCCCCACGTGAGCCACTGCTGTACCAAGTCACTGAAAACACCGGCAAGGACCAACTGAAAGACTTCTTTCAATTTGGTCCTTTCCTTTAATCTTCTGTTCGATTATGGTCCACCTCATGTTTTACTCCAGCCCTTCCTTCTTCCAGCATCAAGGAGAGCCTCGAGGGGGAAAGTATCAGAAGCTTCTTACTGGGCATGAGAGCGGAGGGCAGAGTTACAGACTCCTTACAGACCAGCCTGGGGTGTTCGGTAACTCCAGCTACCCGAGTCGCCTCCACTCTTCCCTCTCTGCTGCCCCTCGAAGCCACTTTCCTGGTGGTATTTTGGTGCAGACTGTAGTACGTGGATGAAGGAATTAGAAATAGAAACTTAGACCTGTGAAGTGATGAAATACTTTTAAAAGGGGGTGCTATCTGTAATTTTTATTTAGATACTATCTCTGTAGTTTGGTCAAGATGTCATCTAAATGTGGCTAAGTTCCTATAATTTGACTAACAGTAAAAGATTATAGCATCTGTTTTATACTTTTTTTCTATAAAAATTAAGATAATCCTATAGATCAAATATTAGTATGCATAGAACAGTGCTTTTAAGATTTATATAATTTTTATAGGTATTATTTTAAAGAAATATAAACTCAAGTATAATTGGCTGTTTTTCTCACTGCATTAAATTGCTGCTGTTAACCACCAGATAAACTGTGGATTTCCCGCTTCCTCAAAGAGTTCGAATTTGCCCTGAATTTTTTCGTGGACCCTTAAGACTGGTTTCTTTAATTCAATTCCATTCTTGTCGGGATGAAGCATGTCTTTTTGAGGAAATTTTCCTGAGTGGTTTATTTTCCAAGTCCCTCCAAATCTAAGCGTGTTTTCGGTTCCTTTGCATATGAACGCCTGAGCGCACTCCGTCCTGAAAGCATGACTGCACGGTCTTCTGGTGTTTCCCGGGCAGAGGTCAGCGCGGCGCCCTCTTTAATTATGGCTGCTTCTCGTTGGTTTGCTTTAGAGGTCGGCGAACATGTTCCAGTTCTCCTGACCAGGCCACAGAGGCCTGAGAATGGACTAGACTGTAGAGATAGGAACAAGGAGCTTACCATGCATTTGCTCAGGACAGAGAGGAATAAAAGCAAGTCTAAAAGTTTTTTAGTTGAAAAGAAATTGGAACCTGGTTCCTCGTGGTCTTCTGATTTTGATCCACAAAGAAGCTGACACAGAGCTGCTTATGGAAAGGTGAGAGATTACATTTCCTGTTTGAGAATGTGATCTGCTTGGCAGTTTGAGAAAGAATCGGTTTGACTACAGAAGAAATTTGAGTATAAATAGTATAAGGTCTTTGAAAATACAGGCAAAGTAAAAGACAAGAACCGCCAGCACGCTCACGTTGTTACAGGTCTCTCGGCTCCAGGAGGCGGAAGTAGGAACGATGGCGTCGCTGCTGCTCCGTGCAGCTGGATTTCAGAAAATGCGCCTCGTGCTCCTGCGCGAGACTCCCGTTTGGGGCAGATACACAGAACGGTTCGGGCTTGCGAGCCTCGCCACAAAGAAGGCGGAGACGAGGCTTTTCTTAGAGTTACCCTCCTTTTCTCTTACTTAGTACTGGCAGAGGTAAGCCTTCTAGAAAAATGGAGAATTATTCGTCATTGTTTGTTACCGTGCACGTCCCCCCAGAAGAGGTGGGTGAGGCAAGCCGGCTCTGGGCTCCTGCTCGGGGTGCGGACATCTTACGTCCTGGGGCTCAGGTTCCATTTATGACCGTTCTCGGGCTTCTCTCAGCAGAGTTGGAAGGACGCGGTTCCATGTCCCTCTGCCTCAGTGTGTGGAGGACGAGGTCAGATCAAAGCGTCATGTTACTCTGGTGTATTCTTGTGACTTTTCCTCTAGGTAACAGGGAGCACCCTGTGTCACAAACTCCTGCCCTTCCATCAAGGAGTTAGAAATACTTGGTCTGCCTCAGCTAGTTCTCCTGGAAGTTTTCCTCCTAAACAACATTGAATGCAAGCTGTCTCTTTCATGAAAGTAGGATATTAAGGCAAATGAAATAGAAGTTCCAGAGTGGCATAAACTAAAGTTTTCATTGAAACAAGGATTTAAGGGAAAACTTCTTTGGGTAACAAGAATATCTATCTGAAGATATCCATAGCAAGACTGGTTATTGTGAACATTTTTATAAATTTCCAGAGAGGTAGTCCAGTTTTCTGTGCTGGGAAATTCTAGGCTCGCGGGACTAGGAGGTTGTAACACGGTAACCTGCTGTTTGTTCTCCAGCTCAGCTAAGCTTTCAGTGCTGCCTGGCGTGGCCCTGCTCCTTTGCTCCCCACGGCTGGTGGGGCTCCCCCCCCCCCCCACGGCTGGCGGGGCTCTCTCACCCTTCTAGGCTCTGACCTTTCTGCCCCCCTCTTCTCGCTCAGCAGTAGGTGTGGTGACCTCTGCTTTCCAAAGTTATTTTAAGTTGCTTAAATGAAGTAATGTAAAAAACTTATTAATCTTTATTTAAAAAGTTTTTTATTTTACCAGATGTTGACATTTTGCCACATTTGTTTACACACAGACACACACACACAGACACACACACTTTGTTGACCCATCTGAGTTGCCTGAGGACACTGTGATTCTTAATATTTCAGCATGCTATCTCCCGTAAACAGTGACATTCTGTGTGACTGAAAAACAGTGTCACACTCAGTAAAGTTAATATAGTGCCATTGTCTAGTACGTCCTAGACATTCAGTCGTTCTGTTGCCCTTCACAGCTTTTTAGTTACTGGATCCAAGGGTCAAAGGTGACGCGCATCTGTACTCTACTAGTCCTCAGCCGTTTTCTTTTAGGACTATTGATGTTTTTGGAGACTGACACCTGTTTTGCAGAATGTCCCTCATTTAGGGACAGCAGCTTATTTTCGCACTATTAGATTGTGGGCATTTTTGGTAGGAGTCCTTCCCTCGTGACGTGTCCGTGTGCGTCACGGCGGGAGACGCTCCTTGTGTAGCGTGGGCGGGGCGTGTCTGCTGGGTCTGCCCCTTGCCCGGTGCCCTTTCTGCTCTGTGATTAGAGGAGACCTGTGGGGCGGACCCTCCGGTCCTGTGCGAGCATCTCCTTTAGGTCTCACTCCGGGGCTGTAGCGCGCGGCGTGATTCTTGCCCCGGTCTGCTCTTACTCGGCTGGATATAAATGGTGATTTTCTGTTTCTGTTATTCTTTCTATAGTTCTTATTCAGTTTCCTTTAGTATCAGTTGGATTCGTGGATTCTTACTCTCAAATCAGTGTTATAGTCCATTCCTGTTATTTTGAGGCTCAAATGGTTTCAAATTTGGCCCCTTCAAGCTAACTCCTGACTTTCTAAGTTTTTTTTTTTTTTTTTAAAGATTTTATTTATTTATTTGACAGAGACAGAGACAGCCAGCGAGAGAGGGAACACAAGCAGGGGGAGTGGGAGAGGAGGAAGCAGGCTCATAGCAGAGGAGCCTGATGTGGGGCTCGATCCCATAACGCCGGGATCACGCCCTGAGCCAAAGGCAGACGCTTAACTGCTGTGCCACCCAGGCGCCCCTTGACTTTCTAAGTTTTTATTTGGAAAGAAGTTCAGAAAGTTCCATAAGATTGCAGAGATTAGTATGAAGGACACAGGGTTGTATCCTTTCTCCAGAGTGACCTGTTAGCGCGATGCCATCTGTGCCATTTGTACTCCGCACACGACACTGGCCCGCCCCGTCGGAGAGGGGGTTGCTCGCGCCTGCCCCCAGCCCTGCAGCACCTGCTTCCCGGGAACCGCGGTCTCCTCGAGCAGGACCAGAGCAGTGAGATTTTATCTCGTCTGTCCTCAGAGTCCAGCTCTGTTCGTCCTGTGTGCTTTTTCATTATAGCTCAGATTCAGTCTAGGATCAGGCATTGACTTGAGGTACCAAGTCTTTTTAAGTTTCTTTATTCTGGAATATTTCTGTAGCTTCTCTCTCTTTTGATATCGACATCTTTGAAGAAGTCCCTTCCCCATCTTGACTTTTTAGAAATGCTTTTCATTTGGGGCTTTTCTGAGGTTTCCCAGTGGTTAGGTGCATGTTATGCATTTCAGGCTGAGATCGCACATACGTGACCTATTTCTCAGGGCAGCGTATCTGGAGACCAATGTCCGTCTGCCTTTAATGATGGTGTTAATGCTTATTTTTTATTTCATAAGCAAAAAAAAAAAAAAGAATTATAGCCAAACAAATATCCTGGTTCTCCTAACCCCTCCCCCAAGATTTAGCATCCATTCAGGGATGGTTCTTGCCTGAACCAGTCTTTAGTACGCTCTTTGCAAAAATTTTTTTCCCCCAGTGCGCTTTCCACGTTTAGCCAGTTAGAAATCTGCATTCTGCTGCATCCTCTCTGCCATTTATTATTGGTACGGACTCATCCATTCCTGCCCCTTCTGTATGGCTTTTGGTTCATTTCTGTCCTTATTTTGGTGTTCAGATTGAGATTTGGGCCAAAAGGAATTTTAAGTGAGTTCCTCCGTCCTTTCGCCATGTCTTCATTGTTGAGGACTTCTGCTTTCTCACACAAAACATGTATATATCTGGATTTTTATGTCTGCCCCATATATGTTAAAAATTAACACCTTGCGTTCACACTCATATACCCAGTTCTGTTCCAGAATTTTAAGATTCATTCTCATTTTTTTTCCTTGTTTGTAACTCCCTTCTCTGACAGTGAGAAACCTGATTCACATTGTCCTTAATGTAGTTGTTTGACGCCCTGTGTGTAATCTGCCGTCACTGTTGCTAGCAGCCTCCACCGTAGGGAGAGCGCCTGCCTTTTCTTGGGCTCCCTCCGCCCTACCGCAGATGCCTGCTTCACTGCTCCGCGTAATGGCTTTAGGACTAGATTGTTCAGGAAGGGAAAGAAGGCCGGAAAATGATACCAGTATTTTAGTACTTCCTTATCTTCTAGCGTGAGTTTTTCCAGGAGTGTCTAGTACATACTAAAGACACGGCTTTATTTCTTGTCATTATTCTTGATAGACTAGCTGAAAGATGGGAAGGAAAAGCCATAAAGTCAGTAAAAACCTTATGTTCAATTATGACCAATTTGGATAGTAAACTAGATTTTGTCAGTATTCTAAGCAAATAGTTTTCTTCTCTTCCTGAGTTCACATAATGCTCAAGTTAGAGGTTAGCTTAGCAGTGACTGGGATGCAGTCAGGTTTTGAGAGCGTTTTCTCAGTGGAGTAGTAAAGGCGAGGTGGCTGGGATACCTTCGATCAGAACAAATTTGGAAGGGAGGTATTGGAACTCAAACAGGAGACCTCTTCTTGTCATTGACTTGAAGGCATGAGGCATCTGTGCTAGTCAGCACATGGTTTCGCTTTTTAAGGTAAAATAAAGGATAGGGCGTTCCAGGTTTGTCTAGAAAAAATTGCCACCTTCAGAATGTGACAGAGAGGAGGAATAAAGATGACTGTCTGGATGAACACTGTTTGGAAACTGTCTGGAGGTGTAATGTTGAAGCCTGAAAACCGTGGTCTGAGATCCAGTGCTTCTCACACTGGAGGTGGGGAAAGGCTGCGTAGCTTCGGTGGTTCTTGACAGGAACCTGAGGTGGACCACGCCTTTGACATCAACTAGCACTTTGACCTCAGGCACAACGGATGTAATTTCTTTGGGCCTTGGTTTTCTCATCTGTTAAAACTGGGATGATAGTTGTACTTCTCTCAAAGGGTTATAAGGGTTAAATGTGTTTCTAGATGAAGTGCTTAGAACAGTGCCTGATACGTGGCGCTACATCTGCTTATACGTACGATACTGTAGACTGAAATACGAAGATCCGAGTATTTCGATATTCATCTAAAGAGGATTAAAGACGTGTGATCACTTGGTATAGTGATTTTTATGGTTGAGATTATGTAACATACTCTTCCTTAGGTGGTGCTGCTGTCAGAGAGCTGGGCTTGATGGATCATTGGTCAGAATAACAAAATGTAAATGATTAGTGTTGCTTTTTATTCATTAAACTGGAAACTGAGACGGTATTAGCTTGTTAATTTCCAGTTAACACTAAGCATTTGGTTTCTCCAGGTAATGCAGTGTGAACTTTCAAAATGTGACTGGCTTAGTTGCTTTTCAAAGCATCCAACTGTTTTTTTAAGGACGTTTTAACATGATACAGTGGAAAAAGTTCTAAACTCTGGGATAAATGACGTGAGGTCACATGCTATTTTTGTTCCATTTCCCTACCTGCAAAATAAAGAAGTAAAATAAAACCTGTGGTTCTTTCCAGCTCTTAATTGCCTTTGGTTCTTATATTTAGGTTGTACTTTGCAATAATTGGCAATCCCTCTCCTCAAATATTGCTCTCATTTTATAAGATAAGGAACTAAATGGACTTCAGGTCAGGTACACAAGCAGTTTCTCTGAGATGAAACCCCAGCACAGCAGCAGACTTCTTGGCTTTCTAGTTGTCTTGCAAGCAGAGCTTGGCCTGCCTCTTACAGAAGTGGCCCCTAACGTACGGAACTTTGAAATGCTCCTTGTCCTGAGTCATCCCGGTTGACTCCCCTTTCCTGCTGTGGCATCATTTTTCTTACCTGCTTGAACGAATTCCGTTTTTTTCAATCCTTTTACTCATCATCTGAATTTTCTTGTTTTACTGTACCTCTAACCCACTTTCCCCATTTCTCTCTCTCCCATTTCATGCGGCTCCAACGAGTAATTTCACGGACCAAGCTGCCCAAGGTTATAGAATCAATTTTGATTTGTTATTAATGTAAACCATATTTGGTTTACACACACACACACACACAAAGCTTGATGGATTTTGAGATTCAGCTGAACAGCATCACTGGAAAACTGGCTTTTATTTATTTTCTTAGAATTACGGCGAGCAGTAAGAAGCAGCGTGTGGAAAAGGGAAACCGTTGCTCATCAGCATGAGTATGGACCAGAAGAAAACCTAGAGGATGACATGTATCGGAAGACTTGTACGGTGTGTGGCCATGAGCTGACGTATGAGAAGATGTGACTAGTTAAGTGTAAAGTATTCACAGATGAATGGGACACTTGCATAAATAATGCTTCAGGAAGAAATATGTAACGGCTTAAGAGCGAGTTTCGGAGTCCAGCAGGTCTGGTTGTGGGCAAAATCCTTGGGTCTGTGATTGCTTTTCTCTACAACAGGGTGGGAGTTGAGGGATGGAATAGGTTCAAAAGTTAGGTTAGAGCTAAAACCGAGAAATAAACCAAACCAAACCCTAGACTGTAATAGGAGGAAGAGCTTTTAGTAAGGGCTGAAGCATCGCAGCTGAAGCGGATTCTTCTCCCAGGAAACAGGGACAGTGGTAGATCCTGCGCCCTGGAGGCTAGCCAGGTCTTCTGGACCCTGTCGCCACATGGGGGAGTGGGGAGCTGTTGTTGGACAAGGCCTGACTGATAGTAGGAATTGAGTCGTGGCAGTCTGATCATGTTTTCTGTATGCTTACGGTTTACTACCATAGGCCCTAATGTCTGTGTCTCAATAGCCCTCTTCAAATCTGGATTAAAATGGAAAAACAGCCATATTGTCTTATTGATCAAAAAAGGTACAGTTGCTAAGTTTATCCTAACTTGTTAACGTTTTACAGAACACTTACTGTGGACCAGGCAGGTGTAATGTGAAATGGCTTACAGGTATCCTCATTTAATCCTGGGAGGGAAGATAACTTCTGTGTTTATTTAGCACTTCTAAAGGCAGTGATAACCTACAACCCGACGTCACCCCAGACATCTGGATCAAGTTTAGCTAGTCGGTTTTGCCCATCTTGTCAAAAGGATCACAAGGTAGGTAGAGCTAGTAAGAGGATTTGTGCTTGATTACAGGGTCTGTGCATGCCTTTTTTTTTTCTCCTCAAAACCGTTCAAGTTAAGATAAACTGGGTATTTTCAAGTTGTTCTTTGACATGGCTTTTTTAGTCCTGTTTCCACAAACAGAAGAAATAGAAAGTTTATATGTTTTCATCTTCCTTTCTAGATCAGCTCTCCTGGAGATTATGCTTGACAAAAGGCAAGTCCAACTCAAATAGACTCGAGACTATAATTACTAATTGTTCTCTAAGAATCCAACATAGAAATGTTTACTGTATTAGTCAGGTGTTGATTTTTTTTTTAATGTGCCATGCTAATTATTTATTCAGTAAAAATTGATTCTGAATGGGGAGCAAGACCTTCGTGGGAGCACAAAAAAGCTTCCAGCTTGATGTCAACAGGGTAACGAGGAGTCTAGGCAGCTGACAACAGTATTAACCGCCTGGGAGATAAAGAGCCGTTGAGCCACATGGACCGAGGTTCAGATTCTACTTTTTAGCTGTGGGCCTTGGGTAGGTTACTCCACGGGCCTCTTTTTATCCGCTGGATGGGCATAAGCCTCTCCCAGGGTGGCTGTGAGGATTAAATATGGTGAATCTGGGGCACGTGGCACAGACCAGCCGCTTGTTCGTGAGCACGTGTTCTCATCAGGACAGTGTAGTTCTAGATTTGTCTAGTTTCACGTATGCTGCTTTCCCTCTTTCATCACTTGAAGATGATACCAGTATCCAGAGAACAATGTATTCTACCCAGTTGGCAAGTTCTTTCATTTCTCATTTTCAGGTATAATTACAGGTTAGTAAATTATACAACAAACTTCTCAATACTTTCCAGGAAGAGCAAGCAAACTTATTTTCATATGAACCACTGCCTGAATTATTCCTGGAAGGGAGATTTAGAATCAAGGAAAACAAAGCATATGTTCGTTCACTTTGACAAAGGAAATGTTAAATGGCATTGATAGAATATTTAACAGAATATTGATTTCTTTGCAAGATACTTTAGTGACATGCCGTTCTTTTGTCTGTATGAGCTGCTTGAGTGGGGAAGGCAGCTGCTGAATGTTGTTCTTGTTTTTTCAAAATGCAACTTCCAGTTTTTTCCATAAACTTAGCTGCCTAACTGCACAGAGCAGCGTCCCATCAGTGAATTCTTGTGAGAAGCAATATTACACGTGAAGAGAGGATCCACGAGCAAAATTCCTCTAGACTTCGGATCAGGCAGGTGTAACTAGCCAAACTGCAGTGCACTGGGGGAGGAGGGGCGACAGGGCAGTGGAGGGTCGAAGTTTCCAGAGCCTTAAGTGGTCATCATTTTGGCTTCTTGAGGCCGAGAGCCATGTCTGACTGATTACTGTTTGTGGGAAGGAGGAACAGCATAACCAGAAGAAAAGACAAGAACCTGGGTTTTAGTCCTTCTCCTGCTAGTAACTTGCCATGTACTTTTAATTCTGTGAATTATTTGTTTTAAATGGTACAGTATTTAAAAATCCTAGAAATTCCTATCTCTTGAATGGACTATATTCTATAGCCACAAAAATGTGGTGTAAACCAAAGAGACTGGATAACAATATGAAAAATGCTAATGCATCCTAAACGTACGATGTAGTAAGCTGAGGCTACCTGTGTCGTACAAGCGCAAAGGAATACTACTTACCAGTTGTGGGGTGGTGGTTCAATTTCTCCTAAGGTTTAGTGAAGTCTTAAAATGCTAGCAATTTGCAATGTCAGAGAATCCGTTATACTTATTTTATGTGCATGCTTATCTCAGTTAAGCTTTAATACTGTACAGGAAACAGGCTCAAGAATTAGTAATTACTCGGACCAAGTTCTGTAGAAACCAAACCCAAACCTGTATGTAATTCCAAGGACAGTTTTGGCCAATGTAGCTACTTCTGTTTCCACTTCAGCACGCACTTCACTAGTGGACCTTGGACAGAACTGTCTCCGAAACTAGAGGCGCTGACCAGATGGCTCTAAGGTCACAGCTCCCACTGCTGCCTGCACGCCGGCCACCACCGGGGGGGCCTTCAGAACGGCCGTTTCACCCCAGAATAACTAAAGAATTTGGGTAGTGCTACTCTGAATAACATTCGTAAGTAGTGTCTTAAAATACTAATACTACTTTGGAGAGAGAATTCCCAGTGAGGAAGTACACCTTCAATAAGAAACCACTGATTTTCAAGTAGGCTGAGATGATAAATCATGAAATACCAAAGTTTAAAAAACATTTTAATTTTATTTCGGCCGTATTAGGTTATCCACGAGCTGTGAAGAGCTATGCTACTTGACAGTAAACCCACCGAGTCTATATACTACTTTGTAAGCTGGACCCCTAGTGTTCACATACCTCAGACCACTTAGCTTTTGTGCCTTAAGGAGAAAAAAATACCAGCAAAGTTGTATCTGTCATATATATATAATACATCCGATGGTCGTCATCACATTGTCAGTCGGGAATTTTTGCTTTGTAGGGGCGGTTAAAGGTCATCAACGCTCTATTCTTCACCGTCCTCCTCCCCCCTCCCCCTTTAATAAGTGAAAGATGCTACAAGAAAGCAAGCATTCAAACCATCAAAAAAATAAGACAAATTATTTTCAGATATTTAAAAAAAGTCCTGACAGGAATAAAAGGACCCTTAGGCCTGGAGGGCACAGAACTGCTGGAACACAGCCAGGATATGAGGGTCTAACTCCGCCGTGAAGAGCAGGTTCTCCAGGGTCACCATGTACTGCTGGATTATCTGGTGATGCTGTGGACACAAGGGGGTGGTTAGGAAAAAGCCCACACAGGCAATCCTGCCGAACGCTTCCCTCAGCAGCCTCCCCATGCGGTGGAATGGTGGGAAGGGGGAGGAGGGAAAAAAGTGGTTATACTTGATAGGAAGAATGGGCTCCTGAGAAGCCCCAACATTAAGAAAATGTAGAGGGAAATTAAATAAGGGGGGGGGGAAGATGTCAATAACTTAGAAACAAACTGGGCAGAACTGAATTTGACTGTAAACGTAATTCAGGCTTCAAAGCAGGGGCGGCTGCTGGCAGACTGCATGCAGCTGGGCCTCTACTACTGAAGACAAAGACAGGAGGGCTTTTTAAAGGCAGCCCCGACAGGGACTGGCCCAAGATTAGAACCAACCCAGGAAAGAGGATTAAAACTATGGTTGCTGAAACAGGAGCAAAGATACTTTGCAATAATTTCCTGTTTTTGCTTTTACTAGTTAGATCATTTAAAAATTTTTTTCTTTTACAAAAAGGTAACAGATCACCTGCTAATTCTCTTAGCTATTCCACAAAATAAGAAACCCAAACTTCATTTTGTCTGTTAAAAACAGCTCATCTGTCTCACTGAAAATCCATGACTTGTTGAGGTTATGTGGGGGGGAAGTGAGAGAAAATGAGAATCTCTTCTTGTGTGCCTGTACGACTTGCACATACTGAGCTCCCAAAATGCCCAGGGAACAGCGATTAGGAATCGATGGCAGAGGACCCATTTAAGCTTACATGTTCCGATGAGCCACAGGAGCAGCAGATGGACATTGAAGGGCCTTACGGGTACTACACAACCTCCTGACAAATACTACCATTTTTTAAAATGGAAAATCCTTGTGGCTGAGAATAACGTTTATTATCTAATCAGAATTTCCCACAAACCTGTAAGAAGATCTGCTGGAGCCTCTCTATACAGTTCTTATACCACGGGGTTAATACGCTGGTCCCATCAGTCTCACATCGTACTAAGTGCTCAGTCAGGATCATGATAAAACGCTGGAAGGGGGTACAGAGGTACAGCCATGTTACGGGGAGAATTCTTAAACCATCACATTTTCGACCAAGAGACCTCAAAGGCATTCCTGTTCTACTTGGTCTTTGTGGTGTGTATTACCAACTGTCCTAAGTCAATAAATACTGTCAGTCTAGAAAGGCAGACCAGTGCTAATGTTAGTATGTGAACACCTTTAATAGCTACGTTACTATGCCTGTCCTTTTTCTCGGCATCTGTTTTTAAGGACATAATCAGAAGGGAAAATAAATGATCAACAATTGGGAATAACTGAATATAAGAAAGGTACTTAAAGTATCCTCACACATCTTGTTAAAGCTTGGAGAAATGGTCCTCTAAGAACGCTAAGCCAACACCGCGGACTGGGGTACACGTTACCTTCAAGTAGTGAGCTTTTACTTCCTTTGTAAGTTTTTGTATTTTAAACTTTTATAAATGATTATGTATTACGATTAAAAATCACATTTTTCAAACCTAAAGAAATATCCGTGTCCCAAGCCAAGATACCTGGAATATGACAAGGAAGAGGTTCTTCTGTTCACTCTGAGCAGACTCCACTTTCTCCTGCAGTCTTTCTATTTGCTCCTCTAGAGCCCCATCTTTCCTGTCACTGCTTCTATCGTCATCGTCACTTCGCTGCAGGATGCACAGGAACAAAAGGAAAATGGCACTTAGAATTCCAGTACATTAAACCCCATCAAGTAAGGGAAAGGATGTTCCTTTGTCTGGTACCGGCAGGCGGAAGTCCTCAGCGCCCTCCATGCACACGCTTACCCGCGCCAGGACACTTCACCGTACCCTCTCGGATAACCGCAGGCCGGAATGTCTGCACTCCCAGAAGTGAGTGAGCCCCTTTTACAAGACAGCCCATTCAGGGAGGAAGTGTGTGTCCCATTTTTCCTCCATTCAAAGTGAAAACAGCTGTGAGGTCCACGGCAAATGTTCAGTAGATTCTTGTTCTTCACCATCGTTATGTTGACGTGTTTGCTGTGAACCCTGAACCACTGCTTAGGGAAGGACAGGGTTCGGTTCTTGGGAGCCTTTTGGCTTATTTTTGTCAGGTGATCAATACGTAACCTTACGTGTGTTTCTCTTTAAAGATCGCTTACTATGTTTTACAAATAATTATACAGTATTTCTTTATACTCAAACGCTGCCTGAGAAGGATTTAACATTTTCCTGACCTGAGTAACGACACTGTAAATTTCTTTGGTTTTCAGCCTCACAAGAATGCTATGTTTTTAAATCCACTATGTTTTTTAGATCAGTCGTTGTCTTAGGAATCCACAAGTTGGGCTGCCTTTCCACAGCACAGCAGATGTTACTTCAGTACTTGAGGGAACAGCCTTAGGTAGAGATTGGTGAGTCCCCTTTTCCTTCTTCTGGATGTATGATGTTGACTTATGCACACCGAACAGCTGAACACTGCCAACAGCACTGGCACTCGTGCCCAGAAGAAGCTCCTCCAACCCGTGTATTCTTACCGTCAGACACATCACGGCCGTCCTGCACTTAGCGGCACTAGACAGCATTTCAGCCCTATGCTTCAGGGCCATTTTCAACAGCGAAGTCACCAACAAAAGCTCAAATGTGGCACTACATACACCATGAAAAGGATTTAATAGTGTGAGAACTGAAACAAGACAGAATACTGCCTTGTTTGACCTTATCTGGGAACAAGCCCATGGGGGCTGCCTATGTCTGAATGACTGGGAAAGCACTGTGAGTACAGATTTTGAGGTCACAAATTTTAGCAAGCTTGCAAAAACAGAACCCACAAATAATGAGGATGGATAGTATGTTTTTATAACTCTGCTGCTGCTCATTCAGCAAAGTAGATGGCCAGTGAAAAAACCGGCCGTGCCTCCCAGTCGCTAATACATGGCCATGTGACCGCTTCAGCAGTAACCAGAGGCCAGTTTCTCCTCTGACGGGCCGCACAGAAATGCTGGGCAGGCCCGCACACCTCTCGAGGACCTGCCAACCCTGCAATAATTCAGTAACGGCTCTGACTACGTATAATAACTCAAAGCAGACTATTCAAGATTCTGCTGGCAGTAATGGGCTCACTACATCTCTGTTAAGCTTTAACGACTCCCTTCCAGCTCCCCCTGAAGAACTGAGGTGTTGTCTTTTTAATTTAGTGGTTAGATGACTTTCCCAGTGTCACAAAGCTAGTAGATGGCTGAGCTGAACCAGAACCCACCTCCAGGTATGTCACACATCAAGGTCCTTTGGTCCTTTGAGCAAGAAGGTAGGCCTCGCCACCTGGAAAGCCTGTTTCCTTCTAGATAACAAGCTGTTGGTAAGGCCCCATCGGTAACAGTCTTCTTCTACCCTTCAAGCAAAATTATCAGAAGCCCCTGTTTTTACAGACTTCTGTTTTATCTCTAACGCAGCACCTGTTATGGGGTCTGCCTTATTATGTCGTAGGCACCTGGGTAGATGCCGCTTTTTCCCTAATAGCACACTAAGGCTCGGTTCTATAGTACTACTTCCGGTAGACCTTTCTGTGATGAGGGAAATGTTACATCGATCTGTGCTGCCCATCACAGCAGCCACCAGCCGTACAGGACTGCTGAGCACTTGAAATGGGGTTGGTGTGACTGAAGAACTGAGTTTTAAATTGTATTTCACTTTAATTACCTTACAGTTACATGTGGCTAGCAGTTACTGTGCTGGACATCACCTATCTAGGGACGGTGCGGCATGAAGGGAAGTCTCCAGAATTTGACGGGCCTGGGTCAGATCCTAAGCTCTGTCCCTTACTAACCACGTAAGCTTGAGCAAGTTACTTACGTTCTCTGAGCCTCAATCCGGGCATGTATAAAATGGGGATGACACCACTTACCTTGCAGTATCTTACGTGTGTGAACGTGTGTTTATATACCATATAGACGTATATGCGTGTCTGTCTGTGTGGAGACTAGCACTTGCACCTGCTGTAGGTTCACGTGAGTCATTAAATTTGTTTCCACCGACTCTGGTAAATATGCACAACACTGGAAAATACTGGCATGAAGAATAGCAGTAGTACTATTATGTAAAATCGTGGAACGCAGCTCACAGCTTCCCCCCCAAATGGCTAATCACAGTGATATGAGAAGTATTCTGCAAACTGGGGAAGGACTGCCCACCGGTCCCCACAGTACGGGGGACGTGGTCCACAGTTTTCTCCCCATCCCCTCTTGCACCAGAAACAGAGAAATACAAGTGCCCTCTTTCCTTCTCTGCCTTCCCTCTTGGGAAGGACAAACAGGAAGCGGATCCAGACAGAACTACGGAAAAGCAAGGTTTGTGGCCTCCTTCCAGGTTCATCACACAGTGTAGCAGCAGGGAGCAGCACACCCCCAGGTCCTTCCTCTCCCTCTACTTCTACAATAGTCTGCATAATCTGGCCTCAGAAAAAAGAAGTTCCTATCAAGGTAATGATCTTCGAATATTTTTAAGAGTTCCTGGCATACTTTCTGTGACCATTTACAAATCGACATTAAGACTTACCCGTTTATGTTGCCTTGCGAGTTTCTCTTTTGCTTCTTCCAGCTCTTTCTGGATTTTGAGAACGTGTTTGTTCATCTTACGAATTGTGGAGTGCAAGATTTCCCAAACAAACAATCTTAAAGTAACATAGTGTTTAGTTACTGTATGTTCAAGTACACTTACAGAAAATAAGATCCCCCAACTTTTATAACCTACTCATGCTGGAAGTCTCTCCCTCGTTAGTAGGAAGAATTAGTCCTGTTTTTCCAGCAACACTTAAAATTTTTTTTGTATCATAAATTGTGCAAACATCTGTCTTTACCCATGAGACTCAGGTAAGTTTCCTGAAGGCAGCACCGGGTCCTTGTCATTTTTATTTCCATCCCCTGCTAGACACGCATAAAAGGTCTGTGTCCATACACAACAAAGTGCAATGGCAAACCAGAAAAAAATATGTACATTAGGAACAAAAATATGTTTTCTCTCTTCTAAATTTAAACATTATGTATTGGAGTTGTCTGAAAATGGAAACCTACCTGAGGCTCATTTCACATGCTTTATGCTACTTAACTGTAGCACACATTCAGCCACTTGTCTGGAACATTTAAGAAACTTACTGGTTCACAACAGCTATCAACTGCTGGGCTTTTAAGAATGAGATAAACATATGTCTACTACTTTATCAGCAAATTGCTCAAGCAGAATCACCTTGTCGGTGCTTCAAAAGGTTTGCTGCATAAATGGTTTATTTTTCAAAGCAGCGTCTTAACTACGTCTGTCTACAAACTAGTTCTACCTCGCCCCAAGATTCAGCGCGGAAGAGGACTTCCCTCTATACATCCTGACTTGGATAATGGGTTTCAGTGGAAGATAATAAAACAGGTTAGTCATCAAACTCAAAGTCTAGGGCATTAGCGGACAGGGCATAAGAGCAGAACACTTCAGCTCTGGAAGCGGTGGTCAGGGAAGGCTTTGCAGAGTTAGGAATACTTGAGCGCAGGGTTCAAGAACCGATGGAGCTTTGGAGCCCTTTATCCGTTCAAGAACGCTGGTGTTTGCATTCTGACTGTGCCCTTCGTTGTGACTTTGGATACACTCTGCAACACTCTCCTGTCGTGTAAGATACAGACAACGTAACCCCCTCTGTGGTGTGGGGCGAGGCTGAAAGGAGTCGCAAACGTAAGTCCCTCAGGATTAATGGCTACCAAATAACCTGGGTGGTCAATATTCTGAGTTTGCAAATCTGAGAAATGTCTGTAGCCTTCACTTATGAATGCCGATCTGGCTGGTATGGTGACCTTAGAGCGTACCGTTCCACCCTAAGGATTCAGTTCAGTTCACACCAGTGTCCTCTGCAATACCAAGTACAACGAAGAGGATGAAGGCTGTGATGGATTTTTATATCTTTATAAGCAATATTCCTTTATTTCCTGTTTTGAGTCAACTCCTGTTCCAGTCCCCAACAGTTAGAAAGCCTGTGGACTCAACTTCACCATGCTTAATGAAAAGTCTCTTCCTGAGGGGGAAATGGATCTAGAATGAGTCTTCTGCATTAAATCCAGGTTTTTTGTGACTGAGGGGAAACACCTCCCTTCCCCACGGGCACTCGGGCCCAGCAGACTTTTCCTCAATCCCTCCGTGATGTGTACTTAATCTACTGTGACTCAGGTTTCTCCTAGCGCCTGGCATACAGTCCAGGTCCCCAGCTGAGCTGGAACTCTTCCCTGCACCCCACTGTCTAGCTCAGACCCTGACACACAGCCTGATCTTCTCTCCCAGGTCTGGATCCTCTATCAGCGATTCTGTTTGGCTGGCTGGGCCCCGATTCAATCTGCACGTGTGTCCTTAAGAGACGCTGCAACTGCCTGGCTGTGCGTGCGTGCGCGCTGCCCGGGAATCCCTGCCCAGTCCAGTCCCACCAGGTCAGACCATCAGGATATCAACGATGTCTGAACCAGAATTTGGAGCTCATGTATGAGAGCAAACATAAACTGATTCTTAGAGAATACAAACTTTGGAACATAATCCACACTCACCTAGTAAAGTCTCGAGACAGTTCTGAAGAGAAGATCCAATTTGCCACTGCAGCACAGTCAACAATCTGTGTGCGGATCATCTTATCTACGAGCACAGCAATCATCTACAATGAGAAAAGAACTCTTAGGGTAAATCACACTTACGTGGAGGCCACAACAATCCCACTGCTACAAAACCAAAATAGGAAGTCTGAGATGCATTTTCAGTGCTTATGGAACAGATGAGTTTGATCATTAGGTCTTAAGATTGATTGTGCACTCTGTTTGGCTCCGGTACTTACTATAAGAAAGTAAGAAAACTACAACGCCAGTAAAGATGGAGCAAAAAGAAAAACTGTTAGTGGTAACACCTAAAATTTTATGAAAATATTAGAAAATACAAAAATACATAATTTCTGTTGAATCCTTAAATTAAAAAAAATCTAAGAATGTTTTATAAAAAACTGTTAATATATTCATTTTAATGCCTCTTTAAAACACATAGTATGAAAACAGTCACTGAGGTTTGAGAAATCTGGAGGTTGTTTGTAGAAATTGGGTAGACTTGGTAATTATTTCCTAACCCAAGTGGTAGACTCTTCCAGCAACAAGCATTCTTACTACATATTTAAAATGTGTTAAGATATTACAGTCCAAAACTAAATCATAACACTTGCTCTTTAATGAATTAAATATTATGACTTCTGGAGCATTAAAAAAAACTACAGAATTTAAAACCATTCTATAGGCAGACTCAAATTTCATGTTTTAAAATAAGGTACTAATTGCCTTATTTTTATACCTATACAATCAGAGCCTCAACATGTCTAATTAAAATTCTTACCTGTGGGTGGTTCCTCCAGACCTCAAACATAACTCTTAGAACATGTAACTTTCCTTCATCACTCTCAGCTAGGGTTTTGAAGACTTCATGAAACCTTTGGACAGTGGGGGTAAAAAGTACCACAGATAAACTCAGTAAGGATTTTAAGTTTTTCAGAGCCTTTTCGATGCTACTCAATTTACAGTGCACTACATAAATGCAAGGTAACAATGTTTACCATTAAGGATATAAAAGGTATGATTAGGAATTCATGGTTTGTATGAAATTTGTCACGGAATCTTAGAGATTTTCCATACACCATTGTTAGCCCAGGACTAAAGTTTACTGTGTATCTAAGACGAGGTGAGGGCTAAGGAGCTGTCTCCAAACACAGGTGAAGTATCCTGACTGCACTTTCTGTGGGAACCCTGCAGCAGAGACTTGGAATTTGAGACGGGGGGTGAGCAACCCAGGTCCTCTGCTCAGCTGAAGGAGTATCTGTAGGCCGCTCTTCCTCTGGATTGTCTGTGGAGTTAGAAAGCTCTGTCTTTAGATGCCAACCTTTGGGTGACTCCCCAAAATGTAGCTGGCTCTCATTTCTGCTTACCTTCCTTTAGAAAGATGTTTAGACAGGGTGGGAGCTTCTTGACTATATATATATATGATTGTCTTATGGACCCAGGTTTCACTAGTTTCTCTAAAGGTCCACACGGAAAAATGTACCTGCCATGGACATAGGCAAACTGTTCATACAGACTGACAGGAGCCAAACAGGGTGTCAGCTGCTACAAACCAGAACCACTGTATTAAAATACACGACAATACTATGAAGATCTTCACGTTCAACAATGTCAGCTAAAAATTACTATTCCACTGGTATACACCAATCAACATTCCAAACCCTCCAGACAGAGGATGTGTTCTCGTTGCACTTACTTTGCAAGAGCACTAAAGGAGTGGCTGAATGATTTGGCTGCCAAGTGTAGCAGAGTCTGTACAAAGACCTCTATTTTCAAAGGGTTAAAGCTGAATCCTTCATCTGAAAAATATTCCACAGTAAGACAGCTAGAAAATACAAGTAGAGCAATTCCTTGGTCCATCACCTGGAGCGCTAGATGGAGGGCGTGCTCACATCCACGCATTAAGTCAGACATGTCAGTCATGTCTTCGAATACTAACAAACAATAAAAGACCACTGCTTATTTCAAATACTCAAAACAAACCTAAGCATAATCTGAATTCTTAGTTTTTTGGGATCGGTTCCCTAATTCTTCTATATGATCCATTTCTTTTACAAATAACCACATAAACTTCCTTGTTCGTATCTCTCTGTATGGTGGCAAAATAATATGTTAATAAAAAAATTCAGCAGACACTTAACAGTTAAGTCTTAGGATGTCTGACAATGTCTAAATTTACTACCATCATTTTGACATATGCTTTCTCCTAAATATATTTTCTATCATAATACAAATTTCTTAGAAAAATCCAAACAGGGGCGCCTGGGTGGCACAGCGGTTAAGCGTCTGCCTTCGACTCAGGGCGTGATCCCGGCGTTATGGGATCGAGCCCCACATCAGGCTCCTCCACTATGAGCCTGCTTCTTCCTCTCCCACTCCCCCTGCTTGTGTTCCCTCTCTGGCTGGCTGTCTCTATCTCTGTCAAATAAATAAATAAAATCTTAAAAAAAAAAAAAAAAGAAAAGAAAAATCCAAACAAAATTTTAGCAATAAATAACCCAAAGGCCATTCACGTTTTATTCTGATTTAGTCATTTACTATGCGCGTGTCCTTATGCACAGCTCCAACAAAAAAATTTTCCCCGAAATGTTACCCAGTTGTCCCAGTAGACTTTTCAACTGCCTCACTGATTTCTCTCTTCTGGTGCCAGTATCACATTGTTTTAGTTACTGTAGTTTTCATGATCTCTTTTAATACCTGATAAGGCAAGTCCCTCTCATCATTTTCTGTTTTGTTCATTTACTGATTCAGGTAAACTTACAAATCATTTTGCCTATTTTCCCACTCTGGCCCAGACAAAAACCTAGGGATTGTGGTTGGAATTACATGGTACATACTCAGTTTGTGTTAAACATTATTATTATAATAGTTTAAATTGGTGAAAAATCCAACTTTATAATTCGCTGAGTCCTCCCATTCAGGAACCTTTCTAAAGTGAAAGCGGGGAATGTTTAAAAATCTCTAAATGATAGCAGCGTATTTTACTTTGTGTTTAGTTTCTAAACGGAATGTAAGCTAGGTCACAGGTGAGGAGCTCTTTTTATATAAGGGAGAAAGTAGCTGGGGTTCTAAGAACCACTGACACACCGCACAGGCCACTGGTTAGGAGCATCTGCTGCGACTTAAGAGGAACTCACATTATGCTTTATACTGATGCTTTAACCTGGCCTATACACGGATCCACCGAAGAATACTTAATCCCTTACCGTCATCGTCATCCTGGTTAGGGTTTGGTACATCTTTCAGAATGCTGAAGATTTCATCATTGGTTGCTTTACTTTTAAAGGCAACAGCTAAACAGAGGGCGACTGAATGTCCAGGAAGAGAATCTAGGCACAGAATGGGGAAGAGAGCGGATCAAGTTTTAAGACTGTTCTTGTAAATAAATAAGAAACTTCTATGACTGTCCTTTGACAGCCTTCAAATCCCTAGGCTTTTCTTAAGCTCAAAAGCCGAGACTTAATGTATTTCTTTCATTTTGGTCAGTGCCCCTTCTTCCTCCTTTTTCCTGAGACAGTGACAACGAAGTCTGAGTTTGAACAGGGAAAGGCTGCCAGTTTACTGGGGTTTTTTTAAATTGCTTCTGTCTTTTGCTGAGGCCACACACTTGAATCTGTGTAAGCCAGGTGCTCTTATGCTGTGACTCCACGTATTTACTATTAGTTACTATCTGTTGAGTCCTTATTGTATAAAATTTGCACTAATATATACTGTATGGCATCACCAGAGCAACTGCAGATCTTAGGGCGGACAAAGGGATAACAAAAAGAATCCTGACATAGGAGTTGCTAAGCATTTTGAATGAATGAAGTCAATTACAATAGGTCACATGTGCTGTGTGCTTTTCCTTGGAAGTGGGAGAGAAAATAAGAAAAAGAGAATCCCCTGTCACTGAAGGGTCTACAACGTATTAAGGAACCAAGATAGTCACAAAAAATGTAGTGAGAGCAACACAAAACTGGCTCGCTAAAGGTTCGTATTTATAGAAGAGTAGAGTGGGCCAGACCCTAGAGAGAGCACAGGAAGTGGAAAGAAAAAGGGCTTTCCAGACTTTAGGCACAAATAAAGGCAAAACCGAGAACCATGAGCCCGGAATAGATAAAAGAGGAAGTGGCCTGGCTGCAGCAGGAGTCCACTTGGGAAAAAGTCACAAATAACGTAGGAGGGACAGCTGTTAGGCTCAGCTGCTTCTACGGGAAAAAAGCAAGCTCAACGTTCAACAGAAGTTTGAGCTCCTGCTATCAAAGACCGCCTTATGCTTCTCTGGGCCGGTATGAGGCAGAGCTCAGACCTCAGCACGCGGCCGCCTCCAGCTCTGCGCCTGCAGGACAGCACGGCGGGGAGGGCGACGCTGCTCTGTCAGCGGGGGTGGATGTGAGTCGGGGCTCCACCACTCGGAAGCCATCTCACTGTGGCTTCACGTCTTTGAAGACATTTCTCATTGTAAAACTGGTCTAATAAACACACTAATTCTCAGAGTTGTCTCAAGGATTAAGTGACACAGTGACATAGGAAATGTACTCAGCATTGGGACCCTGAGCTTACTTCAAGGTAAACAGGTGTAGTGGGGGGGGGGGGGGCGTGGAGAGCCAGGGGCGCAGGAGAAGGCAAGGGAGAGGAGTGAGTTTCCAGCTGTAAGAAGTGCCGCACAGCACAAAGTGGGAGGCCCGCGGCGCAGCCGTGTGCAGTGCCATCTGCAAGACTGACGTGGAGAACCTCCGCACCTAACTCCGTACCAGTGATCGCCGATGCACGACAGCTTACCTTAAGCGCACAGCACAACATGGCGCATCACAGTACAGGCCCTCTGAGTCACAGTGTAATCTCAGACATGAGGTAACCAAAAAGTAAGAAAACTGTATTTAAAAATTTACTTCTAGCGGCATACTGCTGGTCAAAATACAGTCTCTGTGCACCTGTGCTCCCACACCAGAACTGATATCACATGGTCATCAATTCAGATCATCTCACCGCCGTGACAGATGCACTCTCGTTTAGTAAGTTCTGGCTCTACATTCAACTTGCTATACTTAGCAGCATGTTTAAAATAATGTCAGGCATATCACATTGTAGACACCATTAAGGAAAAAATCTTACAAGCCAATAATAACTAAGCAAATCATGAATCTTCAAAATGACGACAGGGCAAAAACAGTGACCAGTATAGATCACCTTTCAAACAGAAAAAATATAAACCCAGGAATAGAAAACGTTCACTTTCACCACCTTAAATAACTGACTTTAGAGAATGCTGGTGTCAGTACTTTTAAAAGGCAGCGGGATGAACTGTATTACTTACTGCTACTTTCATCTCCGTACTTGTAAATGCAGGTTGGGTTTGCAGGACATAGAGCTGAGAAGGTAGGAGGAACAATATCTAATATACGCTGATGATAAGACAACCTACAATACAAATAAGAGCCTCAGAAAATACCGTTCGTCAGTTCCATTCTTTGGTAGCCTCCAACTTACCGGAAAATCCCATCTCTAACACCCTGGACTCAGCTGACAGCCAAGAAGCCAAAGGGGAAAACAAGTCCTTTAAAGCTTTTGCCTATGGCAGCATACCGAAACTCAGGCCTTCTTCAAAACTTTCTGGTTCACAATGAGGTGTGGGCCATGGGTCTACGAGCCTGGTGACCAAGGATGTGGAGTGGTACTGGGGTAGGGTGGGGCAGGGGAGAGTCTCCATGATGGGGAAACTGGTTATACTGCAGCAAATAAATATGTATCAAGGCTAAGGGGAGCCAAGTTTCCTAGTTCCTGAAAAGGTATTTAGAAATCATGGCAAGGGGAAGGCTAGAAAAAATGAGGTAGAGTTGGAGGGATACACACACCTAGGTGGATATAAAAAGCTATGTACGTGTGTGTCTGTGTGCATAAATGTGTATAGACTATCTTTGTCCATTCAAAGAGCAATGAGCACATCAAGTGTCCAGATCTTGGTTCCTAAATACCATACTCCACTATTAGGAACTTGCGCTCCGTGAGGGGCGCCTGGGCGGCTCAGTTAGTTGAGCGTCAGACTCTTGATTTTGGCTCAGGTCATGAGCTCAAGGTCCTGGGATCGAGCCCCACATTGGGCTCCCTGCTCAGAGTCTGCTTCTCCCTCTGCCTCTGCCCCTTTCTTGCTTGTGCGTGCATGTGCGCGCTCTCTCTCTCAAATAAATAAATAAAATCTTAAAAAAAAAAAAAAAAGAAAGAAACTTGGGCTCTGTGAATAGAAGATTCCAGGGGAGGGGCAAGGAAACACAAGTTGTGCCTGGAACAGCTTATGCCAAAAATAAGGAAATGCTTAATGAATGGAGGGGGATATTAAAAGAGAAAAAAAAAAAGACCCAGGAGGCACAAGGGACTCTAAACAAATCAGGGACAATTTTGGCATCAAAATTAATAATGACAGCAAGAGATTATAACTCACTGAAGGAAACTGAAACCCATTAGTCCCTACTGATATATGAACACAAGAATAAATAAATGGGCAAAAAAGGATAGCGCTTTCTTACAGGAGAATGCCAACTAATAAAAGTAGGGAAAAAATGGAAAAAGAGAATCATTATTTGGCAATCATCATAGCGGTGGCAGATACAAGTAGCAGTTGTCAGTAAACGTTTGATGCAGGATAAGATGGGCATCATCTCAGGATCTCTCCCACAAAATATTAATCAATTACAAAGGGAAGAATGGTGAATTTAAGGTGGAGAAGCCTGGCAGACACTGCCATGACCAGGGGACCCAGGCTAACATTCCCAGGGCTAGGGCTCGTGTGCCTCCCGAATGCGATGCGCGAAGACGACCAACAGTACAAATCCCGAGTCTGGTCAGGGGCACACGTGAGGGCGACTCAAAAAAGGCCTAGATTCTTTAAAAGATGAAAGACAGGAAAGAGTAACCGGTCAAGTGAGGAATGTGAAGCGCATGACAACTAAATGCTACCGTGTGCTCCTGGATGGGACTCCGGCCCAGAAGAGGAAGACAATATCGCGACGGCTGGCCGGGACCCGCGCGGGCTGGACGGCTGTAGCCCTGCAGCACAGCCTGGCTCTCCCCCGGAGCCCCGCGCGCGGGCCGTGCAGGAGCGCGTCTTTGTTGTGGGGAAAGACACAAGGCACCACATCTGCAGCTTGTTTCCAGAGGGTTCGGAAAAAGACCAATGTGATGGGTGTATATATATATAGAAGGGAAAAAGAAGTGAACATCCGAACAAATGTGGTGGAGTGTTAACAACCAGGGAATCTAAAGGAACAGGATAGAGTTCTTTGCACTACTTTGGCAACTATCCTGAAATGTAAAATTATTTCAAAGTACATTTGACAAAAAAACATATTGGCCTAATTCACACTGAATCCAGATGGCACAGTTGCTTCATTTTTTTAGCCTAAATCTTGACTAAAAACTGAAAGGGGAAGAGAGGCAGATACTTGGATTTAAAAAATGACATTCTGCACAAACATCACACATACAAAGAAGAGAAAAACTCCCCCCCATAGAAATTAGGAGAACTAAGCTGAGGAGAAAACAGAAAGAACTCACCTCATACATTTTTCTAGAACTTCTCTTACAAACTTTGGTTTGGGACTTTCAGGATCTTGAGTAAGACAATCTGACCTAATAAGAAAAGGGTAGTTTTATTATAAGTTCTTACACATAATCTGCACTTACACCTAATGTGTACTTAGCTACGAGTTTCCCCATACCTAAAATTATTTCATTTACACACACACACACGTATACCAAAAGTATTTCAGACTCCACAGAAGACTGCTTTTATGTTATAGCTTTAAATGCTTAATTTTCTTTATTATGATAACTGCAGAGAAAGAAAAGATAAAACATACCACCACTTACCAATCTTCCCAACTCCAACGGAACTGGAAGTTACTTAGATGATGGGAAAACCAATTAATAAACCTATAGAGAGAAGTGGGCAGGGGGTGGGGGGGAGATAGAAAAGGATGAATGGTTGCAGTTTGTAACAGGAACTTATATAATCCTGCAGACAAGTAAAATCCTCCTGTATAGAGTTAAATGAAAAGCATATCCCTGTACCAAAGCTGTTACCTTTTGCTGTCACTTGCCCTTTTCTCTGCAAATCCTGTAATTCATCTTCTCCCAAAAATAATGGTCCCCTATCTCACTCCTTGTAATAGTACTATCCTTTTTAAGTGAAAAACAGATAATATCTGAGTGCCTGTTTTGTGCCAGACACTATATATACACATGTGTGTCTCTATGTATACACACACATATATATATAGTTGAAATCTCACAATTACTTTCAAATAATGTAGTATTTCCCCCCATTTCAGACAATGAAACAGAGGCAAAAGAAAAAAAAAGATTAAAGCAATTGCGATAAAACGTTTCTAAGTGTAGTATCTCATCCCCACACTATACCCTTTTCACCACAAATTATACATCTCTCTTCCCCTAAAAATAATCTGATCTAACTAGAAATCACCTTAGTATACAGTATAATGCTGTGCAGTTTGTAAGAGCCCAATATATAATTGCTGAATTTCACACGGCATAAATGTGATGTCCAACACAACCCCTAGTTTCATTAATTACATTGGGAGAAAAATCAGAAGACGCTTTCTCAAAGCATGTCCCTCACAGATCTGCGATTGCAAGCCCTGACATTACTCAGGATAACAGGTCTGACATAGAACAGTGCTTACTGATAACGTTCAGATATGCAAGCTGAACACTGCACACGAACGATCACAGTAACTGCAGAAATGTTCAGTACCTATCCCGATCTGACCTGGGAAACGGACAGAGGTGCAGACCAGCTGACAGAGGTGGTATACAGGATTCCCCCAAAAGAAGACAGTGGGCATTCAATTACCACACCTCTAACAACCCAATATGGTCTTTTGTATAAACTGAGTCTTCAAGCTGTAGTTATGCAGAAGCTAATTATTTTAGAAGCAGATACTATCTATAAACAAAAATACATACGTAATATACTTACACATAATAAATATACAGTATTAGACCCTGCTTCTGCATAGGGGATAGTTAGTACAAACCCTATTTTAAAGGCTTACATACCCAATTAAAAGGAAAAAGTATAATTATACCAAAGCACCAAACAAACAAACAATGAATGAAATTAAAGATAACCTCAGCATGGCCATCATTTCATACTGAATTGTCCTAGAAAGCATAATGTTACATTACGAGTTCTATTATTATACAGAGGATTATTTTGGGGAGACAAGAAAGAAAAATCAACTTAGAAATTCTAAAAAGGCAAATGTTTTACTGATCAAATTCTTTTATACAGTACAGGACGCAGAAGCTGCTAGCCGTCAGTGTAGGAATAAGGCAATTACTATACCTGTCTACACACGTAGTGTTCATCGTGTCCAAACGCATGTATAACATTTCGGTCGCCTGTGCAAGCTGTGAATTTGAAGATAAGGAAAACTACTCTCCATCCCCCTTCAAAATAAGTTGTGATAAAAAAATAACATTTCTTAGATGTCTAATAATGCTAAGCATCTTTTCATAGAACTGATTTTTTTTAAAAGCAGCTTTGAGTTACCAATGATGTACAATAAATCTGACCTGTATACACCCGTGAAATAAACACAGTGAATATCTGTATCACCTCTCCTCTAAACTTTCCCCCTGCTCTTTTGTAATCCTTTCTTCCCCTCCTCCCCTGTGTCTGCAAGCAAATATTGGCCTGCTGTCACTGGATTACTCTGCATTTTCTTGATTTTGTGTAAATGGAATCATATAGTATAAATTCTTCTTTGGCAACTTTTTTCCAGCATACTTATTTTACAGTTCATTCAAGTTGTTGCCTGCACCGAAGATGTGTTCCTTTTTATTTCTGAGTAGTATTCTATTGTATAGATGTGACAAATTCGTACATTCATCATGTATGGATGGATATTTGGATTGCCTCATTTGCGTTATTATAAACTTTCTATGAACATTAATGCCCAAGTCTTTGTAGGGAAATGCGCTTTCATTTCCGTTAGGTAAATACCTAAGAGTGGAACGGCTGGATTGTGCTTAACGTATGTTTAACTTCTGAAGAAATGGCCAAACTTCCCATGAAGTGATTTAAACGCACAGAAAGAAATATTTACTCATCTTTTAAAGCTGGGCCAGAGAGTCAGGTTTAGAAGCAAAGGGAAGGATACCACTTGGGGCAGAGAGCCGGGCTGAAGCTTGCACAGCTCGATGAGCAGTGTTGTGTACATCACGTCGATGTGCGGGGGCGCCGGAAGCCGAAACAGCTCTGCAAAGATCACCTACGAGAGATCATGAGTTAGCACTCCATTCACAGGGAGCGCTGTACTTCCATCAGAACGACCTCAACTTTCTAAATGTAAACTCTGACTCCATGGCATTCATAATGAAAAATCATCACGTTTTAATCTTTCAAATGATGCTCTTTAAAACATGGAGATCTGTAGTTGGATACTGTGATGAAAATTTCATCTTTCTGTAACTCCATCAAATAAGAATATGCAGAAATTAATGCTTATTTGCTACTGCCAAAGAACTGTGCCATTCAATTCCAACTCTGCAAGTATCAGAGTTGATTCAGGCTGGTGATCCACCAGGGCCTCATTCCTAGAAGTAGTAAAAACGCTCACTAGGTTCTGAGCATGGGAAGGGAAGACAGTCAAGTCATTCCGGGCTGCTACTTCCACACTGGTGCCTGGCCATCTTGT
The DNA here is from genome assembly GCF_023065955.2 of Ursus arctos. Classification (NCBI taxonomy): domain Eukaryota; kingdom Metazoa; phylum Chordata; class Mammalia; order Carnivora; family Ursidae; genus Ursus; species Ursus arctos. The sequence continues at coordinate 28,583,881 of NW_026622852.1, read as the reverse complement.
TGGTAGTCCAAGATTTCTTTGCCATGACTGTTGTTCAGAAACTTATTTCTACTCTCCCTATATAATTCATGGACCACCTATCTAGAACTCTAAAGCCTGGTCTGCATTCTTTCTTCTCACTCCCATCTCCCATCCCTCTGTACTTGATTCTGATGAATTTTTACACATTTTTCAGATTTGGAAATATGACTTATATTTTGCATTTCAACAGACGTGTCAATGAGTCAGGTTCATAGTCTAAACACACTCTCAAGTTTTATAAAGATAGGACAAATGCAGTATTTGAAAGAAAGCGCACAAATGCAGTATGAATAAAAAGTGAATCTGTAATACATCATAACTACACTCACTTTCAGGAATATTTTAACATAAAGGTAATGCAATCGACAATCTAACTCACGTATGTGTCAAGTAAAACACTGTCTTTTAGAACAAAAATCTCTACAAGGTGTTCAACTTTACTACTATTGCCCCTCCACATGACCTAATATGGGGGTCAAAAGCATCATCTCTTTTTCCTACTTCCGAAAACAATGGGCTTTTATAATTTCTAGGAATAAATATTCATACTTATCCCTACCTTGTGATACAGGGAATAATACACTAGAGTAAGGAGATGCTAGTAATAAGAGGCCAGATAAACACAGTTAAGGACAGGTTATTTGCCTAAAGTAATACAATATTTTTACTTATTTTTTAAAAAGATTTTATTTATTTGACAGAGAGAGAGCGCGCACGCACAAGCAGGGGGAATGGCAGGCAAAGGAGAGGAAGAAGCAGATTCCCCACTGAGCAGGGAGCCTGACATGGGACTCGATCCCAGGACCCTGGGATCATGACCTGAGCGGAAGGCAGACACTTAACCAAGTGAGCCACCCAGGTGTCCCAGTAATACAGTATTTTAAAGTATTCAAGCCAATTATGTATCTGGTAAGTGGACAATGTATTCAGAGGACTGGAGATAACTTACACTATCCACGAATGAAGACATACTATTTAAATAATTTATGGGCAACACAAAATTCCATTTGGCTACGGTCTCAACCTCCTCTTTTCTCTTTACTAACATGGCTAACAGAGCACCAAAACCGGTAGCAATTTCCTTGCTCCCGTGTTAATTTTCAGTACCTGACAAGTTGCAAGGGGGAAAAAAATCACCAAGAGTCACGTACACTTTAAAATCAGCAGAAAGATTCTGAAACTTAGAAACATGCTCCACGTGGAATGCATACCTCAACTATGTGGTAGTTCAAGGGGATCTTGTTCTTCCCGGGATAGCTCACCAGCTGCGCAGCACTATAAAAAATGTAACTGAAGTTTAATATGTATACAGAGATGCATAAAAAAGATCAAATAAGCAGCTCCAAAAGCAGCACATTTGGATTCAAGGGAAAGAAATCTTTTCTGAAATGCTCTAGATTTTAGGCACTTCACTTAACTATAGACAAATTACTTTGTTTACCACAAGGAAACTCTATAATGCATCCTAAACTCCTTGCAAGAGCAAAAGGAGTCTGAGTAATAAAGCATATTCAGATCTACTAACTTGAAAAGTGTTAACAGAAAAGACCGCTCCCCAATACTGTATTCCTTTCCACCTTAAAATCCAAACCAAAACTTTCTAAGGCTTAAGGAAATACCATAAATAACTTTTCCAAAGCTTGATACATAAATGCTAGAAAACTATTAATATTCTTTTATTCCCATAGCATTCATACCAAAAACAGTCTGTTATTCAAGTTAGTTTGTCCGTAGCCTATGGCAAATATCCACACAAAAAAAGCCAACATTATGTGCACATTACTATAAAACACTACGGAATTATGAAGCAGCCAGAGAGATAGTATTTGAGTGTGAAGGGCCTTGAAAAAGCACAGAAGTGTCTTAAGAGATTGGTCTTATTTAGCAAAACAGGGCAGAAGGAAGAGAAGATTTTATAATCTTAACATACATTCTGCTCTTTACCAAATCAAAACTGCTACTTTTTCTCCACTCAAAAAGTTACCATGAAAAGAATCTTACCAAGTCTTCCTTTCCTTCCAGTGGGACTTAATGATGCAGTGAAGATTCTCTTCTATGACAAATCTTTCAACTGAATGACTCCCTGGCATTACAGGACCCTGGAAAGAAAACCAAATGTATATACTACAAACCTAGAAAAAGAAAAGATACTCTTTCATCTATCCAACAATTATCTGAGAGCTTATGTTCCAGACACTGCACTGGGTGCTGAGGATAAAAGTTCAGAAGTGTGAAAACTCCTATCACTGTCCTATTCACGTCTATCGACAATACAATTAGACTGGCAGTGGCAGCATTTCTTGTGGTGCCCCTGACACCACACTGCCATCATCCATCTCAAACCAGAGTTTATATTATTAGCTCTACATGGTTTGATTTTTTTAAACCAAGAGAGTGGATTAACTTCCATAATAAATACGGAGAGAGGAAAAATTTTTATTTCAAACACTGTATAAACATAAAAAGTCAAGTATGCATTGAAAGACAGCCATACTCAGGGCACCTGGGTGGCTCAGTCAGTTAAGCGTCTTGTCTTTGGCTCAGGTCATGATTTCTGGGTTCTGGGATCGACCCTCCCCTCCCCCCATGTCGGGCTCCCTATTTAATGGGGAGCCTGCTTCTTCCTCTCCCCTTCCTCCCCACTTGTGCTTTCTTGCTCTCTCTCAAATAAAATCTTAAAAAAAAAAAAAAGACAGCCATACTATATTGTTTAAAAAAATGGTTAAAAAACATTACCTGCATGATATTATTTTTTAAGTATATGCATAGCAAAGAGTTTATTTTTACTTACTTACTATTTACTATTGTAGACTTTTAATCTCTATTAATTTTTAATTTTTTCAAATAAACATTTTTTTCAAAGACCAAAACAAAAGAACCAAATCCTTTTCATTTTCAGGGGAACAAATACTTTGTATGTTTATGCTCTTCTGGCAAAGGAAAATGGGGACACTAGAGACGCAACATCAATTAAGTATAAATATAAGTTTACTTATAAATTAAGTACAAATACACAAGCAACATCAAGAGAAACACATTCTGAGGTCCTATTCTAGTTCCTCTTGTACAAAGCTTAACTACAAAACTTCTAGCCATCTTAAATGTATATTAGATTTCCAAATAGATATCCCTAATTAGACCATTACATAATGTTGACTAAAAGCATTTCGCTATATATGCAATATAGCAAAGTGGGTAGCAAGCTAATAATTCTGTACATATAACTGATTATTTGACAATGTTCTATTCTGAGACAAATCATATATATACTAAATTTTCACTGGCCAAAAGCAATTTACGGTAGGACGGAAAAGAGACAACAGGAGAAAGAAAACTCAAGCTTGATCTGAGGTGGTAATACTGGTTCTCACGCCAGTGGTTCTCAAAACGGGGCAATTTTGCCCTCAGGGGTCACCCGGCAATCTCTGGAGATAGGTGCAGTTGTCACACCTGACACTTCCCCTCTAGATGCCACTGGTAGAGGCCAGGGGTGCTGCTAAGCATCCCACAGTCAAAGGACAGCCTCCCACCACAAAGAATTCTCCAGCTCCAAACGTCAACTGTGCCAAGGCTGAGAAACCCTGCTCTCTGCTGACTGCGATGTACTAAGCAATGGGTGTGGTACTTTAGCCAGAACCGATCCAGTAATCACCCTGCTTGCTGCTGGGCTAGTCAAGCTAAGACAGTCATTCAAATGCAAAGATATAAAATAAAGCAGACTGAAAATGTGAGTTTTTATACCAAAGGTTAATATCAAAATCATACATTTTCTTAATTGGTAAAGTACAATGGCTGTTAACAACTTGGCTTCATAATAAAGAATGTGTATATTTAAAACCTACAGTCAGCTTATACTCACCTTTGAGGTTTTTAAATTAAAAATATTTTAAAAAATCTTTTTAAGATTTGAGAGAGAGAGAGAGAGTGTGTGTGTGGGGGGGGGGAGACAGGGCAGAGGGAGAGGGAGACAGAATCCCAAGCAGACTCCACGTGTAGCACAGAGCCTGACACGGGGCTCCACCCCAGGACCCTGAGACCATGACCTGAGCCGAAATCAAGAGTCAGATGCTTAACCGACTGAGCCACCCAGGGCTGCTAAAAATATTTTATAGTATTTAAAAAAACAATTATACAGTATGAATAAGACGACAAGCTGGAAGGGTTAGAGAGAGATGGATAATCTCAAAAACTGGTTATTTTCTGGGGCGCCTGGGTGGCTCAGTGGGTTAAGCGTCTGCCTTCGGCTCAGGGCGTGATCCCGGGGTCCTGGGATTGAGCCTGGCGTCAGGCTCCCTGCTCAGTGGGGAGCCTGCTTCTCCCTCTCCCTCTGCCACACCCCCTGGCTCGTACTCACTCTCTCTCTCAGATAAATATATAAAATCTTAAAAAAACCAAAAAACATACCAAAAACCCCAAAACACCAAAACCAAAACAAAACCCCCCAAACCTGGGTGTTTTTCTTAACAAAAAAATTAAAAAAACAGTTTAATTAATAACAGTTAAAATTATTGAGCACTCATGTGTCACATACTGTTCTATGCATTTTATGTTTTAGTAATTCAATCCTCATTAGAACGTACTTTTATTATTATTCCATTATGGAACTAAGGTAGAGAGGAACGTACGTCACTCAAGATCATACAGTGAGGATCTGACTAAACCAGGAGGAAGCCTCAGACCAGCCTGGCTGCTGAACCTACTGCACACTGAACTCGCACTCTCCTTCCACGTGCTGAACAGAATTGCTTGCATAATGAGGTTAAACTGTTCACTTCACTGCTGTTGGTCCTCTCAGGTAATAAAGCACTTGAAATTAAAATGTATCACAAGCATTATTCAAACAAGATTAAGCCACGAGCACGATGCAGTACAGCCCTCTGACAGGGGCTCGTAGTTGGTCGCATACCTCGGGATCATCCGTGTAATCAAACATTCTGAAGATGACCCGTGGCATCGGGTACACCGAATCTTCTGTGTGAGGAGGTGGCGTGAAAGGAGGCAGATTGTGCTGCAGGGCTTCGCAGAGGATGCTGTCAAAGGCAAGATAAGGTCTTAGGATGTGCCGCTCCTGCCAGCGATCCTTTTTCAATTTCTGAATCTGGGCCCACAGGCAATCTAAATACTAAAGACAAATTAATTTTTAATAATTAATATATATATTTGAAGGTCATAAATTAACACTTTGACTACATAAACCAAAAACCATTACCTTGTAAAATACAGGATACAAAAGTAAGCTAGTTTGCAACTGAATATAGTACAAAGGAACGGTGCTAAGTTTTTGTTTTTAATTAGTTTATGAAGTCTACCTGTCTGAGGCTGTTACACTTAACATTTCCAAACTGGGCATTTAAATAAAAAATAATTACATCTGGATTCCCACAGAAAAGGGAATGCTTTGATTACATTCTAACACTTATTAAAAATCCACCAATGCCAGGGTGCCTGGGTGGCTCAGTCGGTTAAAGTGTCTGACTCTTGATTTCGGCTCAGGTCATGATCTTGGGGTTGGGGGATCAAGCCCCATGTTGGGATCCATGCTCAGCATGGAGTCTGCTGGAGATTCTCCCTCCCTCTCCCTCTGCCTGACCCCCCCCCCCCCGCCCCTGCTCATGCATATGCTCTCTCAAATAAATAAATAAAATTAAAAAAAACCCCACTACACACCTAGAGCTATGAGGAGCCGGACCCCTGATACGAAATGTGGAAAACTAGCTAACGTATATAAAAGGGATGATCTGTGTCAGAGATAAGAACCTACTCGAGAGCTGCCTGTGCTTCTATCAATTTACCTCTTCTTGCGGATGTGGTTTCTCAGCAGTCCATACTTGTAACATGGGCACGTGTGTCTTCTGGCGTCTTCTAAACATAAAAATGAAAATCTACACTTAGGTTTTTAACAACACAAAGAGATGTTCAGTTGCTTCATAATAAATAAAATGCAAATTAAAGCTGTAAAATAACAATTTTTACCTATCAGATTGGTAGATATCACACGTTTTGATAATGTATTAGATTGCTGAAATGTGGGCAAATATGCAATTTCAAACACTGATGGCAGAGGGGCTAACTGATGTCATCTCTTTAGAGGAGATGTGGAAGAGTATAATCTCTCTGGAAGGCGATTTGACTAAGTCTATCAAAATTAAAATTGTTAAGACACTTCAACCCAGCAACCCCATTTCTAAAAACTCCCACTCTCCACAGATACATTTGCACACGTACACAAAGACATACACATAAGGATATCAGTGAAGCACTGTTTACGCTACCAAAGACTGGAAATAATCTAAGTGTTTACCAACAAGGGACTCGTTAAGAAATTACGGTATGTTAGAAGAGCGGAATACTGTACAGCTGTTAAAAAAGAATGAGGCCGGCCTATATACTTTTATGCAATAAATCCAAGTACATTAAGTGGGGGGAAAAAAGCAAGTGAAGAACAGTATGCACACTGAACTACCATGTGTATGAAAAAGGGCAAGGACATATACTCAAATGCTAGAATATTCATATTCTTTTGTTTTTTTCTTTTGCAAACATGCACATTTTAAAAAGAACTAGTACACTTTCAAAAACATAGAAACATTAAAGAGTTTTATCATTTAAAAGTAGCTTAAGAACAAAGATTTTTATCTTTAGATTTCTCACAGCTTTATTTGTGACTAGCAATATCCAAACAAGTTACCTATTAATAGAATACGAAACTTACAACAAAATTATTCTGAAAAAACTTAATGGGCCACAAAACCATTACCACGCTGCTGGTTAACTGCTAAATTTATGAACAAGCCCTACTGTTAGTATTATACCTAATAAGACAAACCAAGTTTTTACGCCCACTTGGAAGAAATGGGAATAGGAGGATATGAGACTATTTTAACTGAAATGTGTCACATTACTCAAGAAGTATGGGCTGGGTGGAAGAGCCACTGTTTTAAGGACTTGCTTTAGGATTAGTTTACATGAAATAAATACATTGTATGTGCTAAACCTCTCTAATACTGTGATTCAGTAGGTCTGCAGGTTGGGGCTGGAGCACATTTGAGAACCATGGGTGACTCCATGCACACTACGATTTGAGAACCACTGTGGGAGGATAGAAGATATTTTACGACTTCGCCAATATGTACCAAAGCAGCTTAAAAGGAGCTATGTCACCAATTACTTCGCACCAGCAAAGTAAGCAAACATTTGATTACTCTGAGGTCTCAGTAAATTACAAGAGTAGGGGAACGAAGTTACTTAGAGGAAGCAATAGGGAACTCCACAGCTTATCTTCGAGAAATGAAACTGACACAGTAGTACTAACAGATAAAATACACATTTATCATATCAGTAAGAACTATGAGCTGTATCCTTACTTAAGATAGCTTTCAGTGTTGGCAAAGATGCGGTCCATCTCTGCATCTTTCTTTTCGTACAACTCCTTTCCAACCCAGGGCAAAGACGACAGAAACGCGTAAACATACCAATCTCGCCGCACCTGAAGAATTTTTAAAAAGGCAAATTTAAAATATGTGCTGGTTAATTTTCATTCATATTGTATTTATTTTTGAATGAAATCCTATGGAGGCTAAAGTAAGACAGCTGGCTCAATCAGAGCATTTCTACCTTGTATTACTTTTACTTTTATTAGAATCATTTGAATTAACATACAGATATCAAGAGAACCCACCACTCCAGCAGTCGACTTAGCCTGCAGATACTAAGAATTTATAGTGCGATAATCTGTTATCCTCCGGTTTTGATGACTAAAAGACCATCAGGTGAAAACCTCCTAGTACTGTATGGACAAGACTCAGCATAAGGGGTTTTCTTACCTGAGGTACATCTTCTTCCTGAGTTACGCTTACAAAATTTTCAAACATAGCAACCATGGATGGGGCAGCAATGACGTGACAATTCACAAGATCAGATAAAAAACGGACCTGTAAGGGAAAACAATTTCTATTAAATCTAAATGTAATATAATCACACAACAGGCAATCCTGTAACGAGTGAAACCACAGGTCTGAAAAACTACCCCTCAAGGTCGAATCTAGCCTGCTGCCTGTTTTTCTCTTGCATAGCCTGTGAACTAAGAGTGCTTCTGGATAGGTGATGCTTGAGAAAAATCCAAGAGTATTTCATGATTTATACAAATCATATGAAATTAAATTTAAGTGCCCACAAATAAACGTGTATTGGGACACAGCACGCTCACTCATTTATATATCATCTACGGCTGCTTTTGTTCTATGACAGCAGAGCTGAGTAGCTGTGACAGAAACCGTGCGAAGGACAGGAATCTGCATTTACAGGTTCCCATTCCATAGAGCTACCTCCACCTATCATCTTCTTTTCTGTTCTCTGTGAAAACATTTTCATTGGGCTACAGAAATGGAAATTTCTGAGCAGGTGTCTGTTGGATGTCCTTTGTGTGCCACTGCTAAGCACTATTAGAGTCCCTGTCATGTGGGAGCTCACAGCCTAGTGGCACGAGCATCATCTCAACCCAAATGACTCCTATACTAGAAAGTAAAGAAAAAGTGCTCTAGGAACAGTGATAAAGGGAATAGGGGAAAGCCTCATAAAGGAGGTAACACCTGGACTGGGTCATAAAGGATGAGTGGAGAGCAATAAGACTATCCTAGGCAGAAGGGTTCAAAAAGATGTGTTCAGCCTTCTGCAAGTAATTGTGATATAGCTGGAGGGTATTTGGGAGGCAAGGAAAGAGAAACAGATTGGGGCAATCATAAAAGGTCAGTATGGAGTCTGGACTTAATCTTACAGCCTGACTGGTGTCTAACTTTTCTGGTAATATACTCAGTAAAAGAATTTGATCACATACCTCCAACGATATGTGATATAAATAAACATAAATATCATACTTAAATAGGTCTATATGATATACACTGGCCCACTGTCAATCTATGTGTTACATATTAGTAAGGCTTATTAATCCCATTTTCATTTAAGATAAGTATTTACTTCCGCTCACCCAGTTAATCATCTTGTGCACAGGCTTTTAAGACCACTCTAGAGAACGGGAATGAACTGGGGTTTGTGATCCATAACCAACAAGAGCAGAGCGAGTTACAGAAAGACCAGTCTGGTGCCACAGAAGATACAGTGAAAGGCAGAGAATCTGGGTGCAAAAGGGATCAGTTAAGAGGCTGTTTTATAAGATGAGGAGGAAGGGAGCGCCTGGCTGGGTTAGTTAGTAGGGCATGAGACTCTGGATCTTGGGAGTCAGGAGTTCAAGCCCCATGATGGGCATAGTACTTACTTACACACAAAAAATTAAAAAGCACGAGGAGGAAGGTATGAACTATGCCAGAGGCCCTGGAGACAAAAGAAAGGGGACAGACCAGAGAGCAACTTAGGAGGGAGAAGTGACAGAACTTGAGGACTGCTTACAGGGTAAGGGGGCAAAGGGAAGAGAAATATTAACACTCAGGTCCCTAGATGGGTTATGCAGTAGACAGCAGACCCTGTGTGTGGCTTGGGGAGAAGACAGAATGATGCATTACTTTTAGCGACTTGCAGGCAAGATATCTTAAGGCTATCCAGGTAGTATTTGGAACACAGGTCTGGAGCCCAGCAGAAAGGCTGAAACAGAACATTCGGATAATCGACTTGTCAGGAAGGGGGTCGTGTCACCCAAATAAAGATGGTTTATAATGCAATGAGAGAGAATGAGAGTGCTTCAGGGGAGAGTGTTTAAAGTAAAGTGAGGACAGAATCCTGGGAAACACATAATGTAAGGGGTAAAGGAAGATGACCCAGTAAAAGCAGACAGCGGAATAGAAGGGAGGTGGCAGCAGCAGGAGGTCCTGAAACAGTGGTGCTGCAGAAATCCACAGACAAAAAAGGAGTATAAAGCAGCACATGCTACAGGAAGGTCAACCAGGATTTAGAGTGACAGGAAGCCACTGGATTTGGTAATGAGCTCTTGGTACCTTTAGTGAGAATGGTTTCAGAAGAGCAGCTACTGTGGTGAGTGGGGAACTATACTTCAGAAGAACAGATAAATTCCTTGGTTGTAGCTCACTTCTGCCCTCCGTCCCAGCACTAAGTCATAATATACCAAAAAAGGAACTTACCAAATACACAGCTTCATTGTAATTGTTTGCTTTCAATGATTCCTTAAGTTGTCGAATCATAGCTTCTACAAACTCTCCACCAAAGTTGTAATTCCTGGCATTCAGCAGTCCAACTAATGTTGTATAAATTGTCAATTTCTCAGGTAACAGGCGTGCACTGATTTGAGAACCCAGTACAAGAAAACCCCAAAACAACAGTATTATGTTAAGTTGCTCAATTCTATATTATATAAATCTTTTATCATTTTACTAATATTGGAACAGGTTTACTTTGAGCTATATTTAAAAGTTTTTTTTTTTTTTAAGGATTTTACTTATTTGAGAGACAGAGAGAGAGCACGAGCAGGGGAAAAGGCAGAGGGAGTGGGAGAAGCAGACTCCCTGCTGAGCAGGGAGCCAAACGCAGGGCTCAATCCCAGGACCCTGGGATCAGATGCTTAACCGACCGAGCCACCAAGGTGCCCCATACTTTCAGCTATATTTTTAAAACTACTCTTGAAAAGGCATAAATGCTGAGAAGAGTTGCAGACATGAGCCCTGCAATTTTTCATTTTAATTCTAATTAATCCAAGAATTAAGAAAGTAAAACAGTTTAATTATAAAGTTATCAAACTAAAATAAATATAACTAACACTAGACCAGTTTTTCTTCCAATGTGTTTAGTGAACTCTAAGAGCAGTTCTACAGAAAATGTTTCCACGGTAAAATGTCTGGGGAACGCCAGGTGAAACAAGTTTCTTTAATACAGAATCATTAAGGGGGAGATGGAACATTCACCATTTCTGAACTTAGCCAACCAAATGTTACAGGATCAGAACTCCACTTTCAGAAACACTAGCCTAGTTGCTTAGAAAAAATTCAGAACTAAAACCTCTTCCAGCTAAGTTCCTATCAGTTAAATTGCTGACTGTCAACATGCTACTTGGACATAGTAAGATTTCTTTACATCCCAGGTAGCTTACTCCAGGGGTGTTAATTTTCATTAAAGTTATTTGAAAAGCAGGGAAGAGAATTACAGTAACAAACCTTTTTGAAAAGCAAATTTTTCCTAAATGCTTCCTAATTTAGGTAGCTTTTAGAAATTCTTTCAAAAAGAAAAGCAAATAGGAGCTCATGATAAGCCAGACTCTCTTAAACATTCTGTGTTTTCCTGAGGTGCCTAGCAGAGTGGTAGGGACAATTTAGGTTTTAAAAAAAAAATATTTGCCCTGAGAGTAACTGTCCTCTCCACCCCCAAAGCCATGGTTTCCATCACAGTTTCAGCATAAATCTCCTCTATTCTAATAAATGCTTTCAAAACAGAAGGCACCTTATCACTACAGCAAAATATTTTTTCTTGAGTCATTTCTTAGTCTAAGGACAGGTCTTCCCAAATATGAACTGGATTTCTTTTAAAAACTGGAACTCAAATTACTCGTACTTCATGAGAGGTTAAAATGAAATCAACTGACAGCTATGATTTGTGTGTACATTTTTAAATTTCAAAAATGAGCTGTAAGCATTAACATTATTTAATTAAATATTTGAAATAAAAGTCAACTTCATATCTGAAATTTTAAAATACCTCAAAATTTATAATTTCACGTATAGTACAAAGACCCCTTGTATCCAAAAGTTGTAACCATTTCTTTGCAAAGCATACAGTTCAGAGTGATCAATGTCCATCTGACAGATGAGAAAGCCTGGATTGTTAATTCCACCATTGGGAGAGGCTGTTTCATGCTTTCATATGAGACTTTTCCCATTTTAATTTACTCACAGATTAAATAATGATATTTGTTCTAGCTAACCTAACTCAAAGAAAGATTATGCCTAGTAATAGCTTCAAAAGCTTCTTCAGTCTTCTGAGAAGGACTACTATTCAACTGACCAGTTCCCAAATTTTTTTTGGTACTACTGGTTAAAAATACACATTAAACTCTATATGTTATGCTTAAAAGAAAAATCTCTGAGTGTGAAAAGTGTCTACTTTCTCACTTAAAAATTGTCAACTCAAATTGATTCTAAGGTTCCAAGAAACAAAATGTAAGGAAAATGCTTAATTTTAGTCCTATTTATCTTTAAGAAAAAAAGAGTTCACCAAAGGTCATTTCGTTTGTATAAATTTCCCATTAGAAGAAAAGCTAATGAAATATGGAACGTAAACACATCTTTTGAACATTCCCGAAGCATTTAAGAGTAGATAATACATTATCACCTGGATTCATAAATCTTTTGCATACATACACTGTACAAAGAAGCCTTAAGATCTTGCTCTTGTAGTTAGGAAGATCAGCTTCTAAAACACCTGCCAAGCCTTCTAGGTTGCTCTCCAGAGAGCAGGCACTCTGTAGAGGACAGCATAGTAAATATCTGTTAAGTACTCAGCAATTAGCGAGTTAAAATTTTCTATGTGGTCATAAAAAAAAGTTAAAGCCTTATATGCATAAGGCACTATGACAGGTTTAATATAAATCAATTCAGGTATTGTTCTTTAGAAATCCATAAAAAGAGAATGAATGAAATTTTAAAAACAAGCAGTCTAAGGCAGCAGGATAAGAATTAGAAATGGGAGGACATCAGCTCTCTGGTATCTCTGTATCTGATTCACTTAATATTATGACTCAGAACAAATTAGGTGTCCAGGTGTCCAGGACTCATTTAGCTCTTCATTTATAAACTGAGAGGATTATTCCTGAAGGTCTCTTCTAAGACTCATACGCATGTTCTATGAAGATTACTAAAAACATTTAACTCTCAATTATCTGCATCCCAAGGGTTTAAAATGAATTTACTTTGGGATACAGATGCATGGCATTAGCAGTTTTACCTAAAACTTAGATCACCAAGTTTCAGCTACAGAAATGAATCAAGCACAGTCAACTACAACCCTAAGCCCATCACAGTCTGCGCTATTTGGCACATACCTTTTCTCCTACTTTGCATATTAACGATTCCAAATGATCTTCAGTTTCATTGGCGTCAGAGGTCTTTCTCCTTTTGTGAGGCTGTCCCCCTGTTTCAACAATGTAAAAAAATTAACATGACGTGATGAATCCACTATCACAAATTGTATTTAACTTTTTAAATACTATTATCTCTTTCCTACCAGAAACCCTACTTTTTACACACAGGAGAAGCTCTTAACTGACCCACCCCCTCTCCGACTGGGCTAGCTAGATTCACCAAAGGTCTCCATACCCAGGGACATTATAGTAACTCCAAGAAGCATGTTATGTTCAGTTTGGTGTGAAAAGTGCCCCACGAAGCTGTGCAATGCAGCAGCCCTGTCCACTTCTGGGGATAGATAGGAACGCTGCTTACAACATCCTAACCACTAGTAGTTAGAATATCCTCTGGAACACTCCTGTACTGCTACTGCCATTCTTTAGACTGAATTGTTCACTGATCTTCAGGTGCTTGGTCCTAAAGCCTCTTATTGCCAGTAGTACTCATTATTCTAGTAATGAAAATTACGATGTAAACTGATGCAATATGGGTATAAAACCAAGTCGAATGCTTTGGAAAGACTTGTCGAAAAAAAAAGGAGGAAAACTTCAGAAGATGGGAAAGGGAGCATAAAACATTAGGATTCCTCACTAATTTCACAAGTGTCTGAACTTTCAGCTCTTCAGACTCTTATTAATCATCTCCTACCATTTTGTTTAAAACCTTAATACACACACTTTATATTCTATTGTGGAATAACCTACAGCTTGAATTTTTTAAATTAATAGTGTTAAGTGTGGAACATGATACTGTTGATAAACACAATGTTGGCTACTCTCCCAATATAATTCAATTTTGACTTCCACCAATTAGATTATTAGGACAGCATGTGGACAAGGAAGCAATACTCTGTAACAGTGCTAGGGATCCACATTAATAATGAAAATCTGCAGTTGGATATAGGATTACCCAAGAGTAAGTTAAATATAACCTCAATCTTCTCCAGACTTGTATAGCCAAAGGAACTGTGAGCCATTTTTATAGAATTCATAGTCACTTACTTGACACTGTAACATCTGGCTTGAAATATATGATGATTCTCATAAAACAGCACTCCACTATTCTAAGCTTGAGTGTTAAAAGTCTCTTCAATGACTGAAATGATCTTCAAGTACCACTTGAACTTAAGGTGAATAAAACCAATCTATTACTATCCAGAAAGGACCAGATGGAAGTACTATAAAGGGCCACAGGGTAAAGCACTGTGTGCTTTGACCCTGACCCCTTGTTATCATTATGAAATGGCTTGAATAATAAATGAATATAGTTTTGAGAGGATAATGACATAAAAAAATATAACACACATTGCAGTGTGACACAGCTGAGATGTATTCCTAGAGATTCCAGCCCATGTAAAGTGGACATGTGTGACACAGTGGAATCAGTGACCTTGATTCTCAAGTATGCATCAAACCTACATCACAGGACCTATAAAGATTCCACCACCCAAACAGCCAAATTTGACACAAAGGTCTTCTATTTCCAGGATTTAGTCACTGAAAAAAAACAGCATAGTCAACGCACTGTTTATATAAGCTGTCAGCCAGGATGTTAAATACCCTTCTCCTGGGGCAGTGGTTCTTAACTGGGTAAGGTTTTGCCCCCGCCAGGGGCTATGTGACAATCTCTGGAGACATTTTTAGTTGTCACAACTGGGGGAGTACTACTGGCACCCAGTGGGTAGAGGCCACGGATTCTGCTAAACACACTACATTGCACAGGACAGCTCCCAACAACAAAGAATAATCTAGCCTGAAATGTCAACAATGCTGATGCTGAGCAACTCTGTCTAGAAAGCAAAATATACTAATAGTGTTCTTCAGAACCAGATTCTGTTAAGGTTGCGAAACTGCAGATGGTGAAAAACGAGCTGAATGAAAGCAGTTTTTTCTTTTTTATTATCGTTTTTTAAACTTTAACTACCATTCCCTTCTTTCTGGCCCATCTACTCCGCCAACCCTTTATTTCACATCTCACCCTCCACATCCTCCCTAAATTAACTCTCCAGCTGGCTTGTTCCCAAATCAATTTGGAATCATACCCCAGTGTCTAAAGCACCCTCCCAGACCCTCTTGTAACCTAGAAAAGGAGAAAATAATGCTGGAGAGAAGGTAGGATTTCTGAAGAAAACCTAGAAAATCCAAAGACATAGTCCTCCCTGAACTGCAACTCTTATTTTCTTTCTTCCCATTCTGACTGTAAGAAAGCACAAGTTTTGTTTGGAGAATGGGAGGAGGCAGTAAGTATTAAGAAGATATGCCCCACTCTCACCTGATATCTGAGAGGATATGAAGGAGGGGTGGTAATATTATAGACACATCTGAACTCATGACAGTAACAAGATATTGAACTCAGAAAAGAACCTCAGTACACAGAATAAAGCACATTCATTAAGAATTAAATTTTGGGAATTAGCTGTTTTCACATAGCCTCAAGAAAACCTATCTATGGTAGCTCCCAAAGCAAAAACGGATTTTATATTAAATGTAACTACGCAGAGGTTTTACAATATAGATTCAAGTTACATATTGCCACTTCAGTCTGACACCCACCCTTGGCGAGTATAGGAGAAACAGAAACAAGTCTTTATTAAAACCCATTTGTGGGGTGCCTGGGTGGCTCCGAGGGTTGAGCATCTGACTCTTAGTTTCTGCTTGGGTCATGATCTCAGGGTCATGAGGTAGAGCCCCCACATCAGGCTCCGCACTGGGCATGGAGTTTGCTTGAGATTCTGTCTCTTCCTCTGCCCTTCCCCAGCTTGTATGCGCACACTCTCTCTCAAATAAATAAATAAATCTTAAAAA
The DNA here is from genome assembly GCF_023065955.2 of Ursus arctos. Taxonomy (NCBI): domain Eukaryota; kingdom Metazoa; phylum Chordata; class Mammalia; order Carnivora; family Ursidae; genus Ursus; species Ursus arctos. Next base: position 28,567,980 of record NW_026622852.1, on the reverse strand, counting down.
ACAAAACAAAACAAAACAAACCCCAAAAACCATTTGAAAGGATCTTCATACACCAGTAATTTCTCCCTTGTAAGGTGATCCTAACTTTATATGGATATACTGTACCACATCTTATACTCTTAATTATTAAAAAAACCACAAACTGGAAAACAAAGACCAACCCTATAAAAAAGAAAGTAAAGTAGCAAAACCAACCAGGTAAAAGCGAAAAGTAAAGTACCTTGATCTTGAAGATTTAAAGCAGAGGGGACCATCACACCCGAAACAAACTATACTCTTCCTTACAAATCCCTTCACTTCTAATCATTTTTTGTATAGTTAAGTTAAAAAAGTAGTCACAGTCTAAAAGATAAGGACCTAATTCTAAGTAGCTTGAAAAGGGGTTAATATGGGTTTCTGGCAAAGGTTATGGATAATATAAATAAATACTTTCTTAGAAGAACAAAATAAGCCATGTACTGAACAGCTATTATATGTATATCCTATAATAACTGAAAAGCTTCAGAGACAGTCTTAAGAGATTCTAAGAAATGAGTTAGATTTAGCACTGGACCAGTATCCACACACAGGCTACTTTCCCATTTAGGATTTCCCTTTCCTTCTCTATAAACTGAACTCCACTCCAGCTGAACGAGATTGGTAGTCTCCTAACTTATTTCCCTGGATCCTGATACTCTAGTCTGACCAAGAGATATAATTTTAAAAGTGCCCTCTATGATCTGAGCCCCTACTACCTCTCTGATCTTAGTTCTTACAACTTCCCCCAGCCCCACCCCTCCAGCTCTGCTCCAGGGACACTGGCCTCCCTGACTTCTGTGAACAGGATAGGAATGCTCCAGCCTGAAGTCCTTTGCACTCGTGGTTCCCTTTTCTTAGACCACTGCTTTTCCCCACACAGCCACCTGGTTTGCTCCCTTACTTCCTGCAAGTCTGATCAGATGCCGTTCTCAGTGAGGCCTTCCCTGATCGACCCACACAAAACAGCAAATCCACCTCGCCAAGGGTCTCTACCCCTTCACCCAGTTTTATTTTTCTCCATAGCACTTACCACCATTTGATACACTATATTTTATTTGATTATGTTCTGTCTGTAAAAGGGAGGCTTGACCTTTACACTGTCCACTACTGTACTGACAGTAGTTAGGACAGTGCCTGGCACTGTTAAGTATTTGTTGAATAAATGATTATATCTTGTCAAGCATATGGAAAGTCATAACAGCCAGTGACTGATAAGAGCTGACAACAATCCAGAAATGCTCAGATGTATCAACTTAATTACGACTATTAGAATTCAGCCTATTTATTTATTAAAATATTTTATTTATTTATTTGACAGAGAAAGAGGCAGCAAGAAAGGGAACACAAGCAGAGGGAGTGGGAGAGGGAGAGCAGGCTTCCCGCTGAGCAGGGAGCCCGATGCGGGGCTCAACCCCAGAACACTGGGATCATGACCTGAGCCGAAGGCAGACATTTAACGACGGCCACCCAGGCGCCCCCAGATTTCAGCCTATTTTAAAACAGCCTTCTATAACATTTAAACGTCTAATATTTCAGATATTAAAAAAAATTTATAGATGCTTAACTAAAATATTCAGATTACTGTTTAGGGTAAACCCCAGCTGATTGTTACCCAAGCTGTGGCAATTATTAAATTGCAATACTAAATTATTCACCAGAGTAAACTTCAATTAACTCATTTTTCTTCTTTTTTTCTTATTTATTCTAAGGTTCCTGCATCAAGATCCAAATGGACGTGATTTACTGGCCAGCTGGTATTAAAAGAAACTGACTCCCAAGAAAGTTATGCCCCATCACAAGAGCAAAAGCAGAAGTTGTTTTCTACACATTCACATTCAATTTTCCAGGTTGCCCTCTGGAAACATATTCTCTCCCTTTAAGGGTGCCCTAGAAGGGAGAAGAGTGGAGAAAAGAAAGTATGAGAAAAGCAAGAAAATGGAAAGAACTTTAAAAGACTCAAGTTCCCTAAACCTCAAGCAATCACTTCAAGCGTATTAGTTTTTGATTAATCCAATTCAAAGCATATGAAACTGTTTTCTGTGCCCTGTATGTCCGTTATACAAAAAAACCTCATGTGTTGGGCAAAAAAAAAAAAAAAAAATCAAGGCCTGCAGCATAGTAATACTTGGGTAGTGAAGAGAAGAACTCTGGACTTGCTTTCACCGGTGTCTGGGCACTGCAAGCTATGTCTCCATGTTTATCACACTAAAACTCTGGATGCTTAGGTATCAGATACGATGAACTAGAATATCCTCTCAAGCCATTCCCCAGCAGAGATCTGATGTTTCATTGTTAAAACTAAAGAAATACGATTCTGCTCCTACTCCCAAATGCCCCAAAATTCAAGGACAAGAAAATGTCAGTGAAGAAAATTAACTAAATAAAAAATTTTCTTCCGTATTTTTTCTTACATCGTTGACATCTGCCAATGTTTGTCAGCTCTTAAGCATTAGCAGATGATAAATAAATATCATGATGAGATATGTTACATGTATTAACTCACTTAACCCTCACAAAAGTGAGAAGAGGTATGTATCACTTCACTTTCTGCATTACAGACCTGACAGAATCTGGGCAAGATCAGGAAGTAATGGTAGAGTCTAGCTTTGAACTTAAACCCTCTGATTCCAGTCTGGCCTCTTAACCACTACACCACACTCTTTTTAAAGAACAATATGCTAGAATATAATAACAGAATTACTCAGTTTCTTCCTTTTGTGGTGGATGTATGTTTTTGACGGACTTCTGTAATGCAAGCATCTTTTTCCTGTTTTTAACTAGCAAAATTATCCTTGGTTTTACGGTGGCAACACCATGATCCCCTGGAGCGCAAACCATCCAAATGGAGTAGAGAACCCCTGATCTCGGTCCCTAAGAGCCCTCCAGTTAGTTTTCCAGCACTCTTCCCTTCATGAGGGAAATACACTTGCAGCTAGTTCAAAATCTAACGTTAACAACGTGCAGCTGTTTATTAGTGACCTCGTGAGTGTGGGTAACATTTCTTTCCTTGCAGCGTGAAAGAAGGCAAATCAACGGATGATGGGTACAGCAGAGCTCAGACTGGGATTCATCAGATCTCCCACCCACCGCTTTGTTCCTCCCCTTCTGAGAACCCTTTGCAGGTGCGCTCTGAGGGTCAAAACGAAACACTGGGACTAGTGGGTACCTGTCACTGTGCCCAAGAGGTGGTCCGCACAGATCCAGGTGTACTACCCTACTCGGCGGTACTAAGGACCAAATCCTGAAGAGTCCTTAGGGACCAGAGGTCCACCAGGCCGACGACTAAAGGGAGTCGGGGCGGGGGAAAGCGGGGGCTTTTTAGAAGTCGCCCGACCACATTCTCGCTCTTCCTGCCTGGTTCCCCGAACGCTGCCGGGCTGTGTGTGGGGGGAGGGCTTCCCATCCCTTTCCTCGAGTCCCCAGGACCTCGGCCCTCGCGTGGGCGCGGCCTCGGCCTCGGCGGTCGGGCCAAGGGCACTCACCGTCGTTCTCGTCGCTGTGCCGCCGCCGCGACATGCCGCACGCCGGGGAGCTGCCGAGCTGAGCGAGGCCGGGCGGGAAGCGCGGCAGGAACTGTCGGGCCGCCGGCCGGTGCGGGGACAGCAACGAGGCGCGCGCAGGGGCCGGCGCGCAGGCGCACTAGCTCGCGACCGGTGCGGAAGCGCAGACAGGAAAGGCGGCCGGTGGGCTTGGCGGGCTCGGGAGCCGGAGGGCCGGCGTCTGGAAGCTCACCAGGCCGAGGGCGTTCAGTCCACACGCAACCGCCCCCTCGGGCTTCCTCCGCCTCTCGGCTGCTTCCTCCTCCCGCCTTTCGCGCTAAGTCCTTCCGGGGACACGCGGAAAGCACCGCCTCTTCAGCCCGCCTGAGGCCGCCGGCCACGAGCCAAATCTGGCGCCTGCTGGTCCACCAGGCACACTGGAGTCCCCGCCTCAACTTCAGAACCTCCTTGGGGCTCGCAGTATTTCCCGGCGGCCCTTTCACCAACAGCCCCGAACACTTCCGGGGCGAGGTGACGTCTGTAGTTCCTTCCTCCGTGGACTCCAGGCCGGGGACCGGTGGAGGTTCTTGGGACGGGGAGCAGTGACGATTGCTAGGCGGAGACGGCTCGATGAAGAAAGATCTAAGAAAGGACCAGGACTGGCGGGTGCGTGCTCACCTTACTCCCACTTCCGGGCTTTTGCCTTGTCGGGAATGCTGGGCGGAGCGATTGGCCCGGTCCGGCCCGGCCCCGCGCGCGGGGTGGGGCCGGGCGGGGGGCGGTGCCGCGCTTGCGGCCCCCGGGACTGAAAGACCGGCCTGAGCGTGAGCCTCCTGCCGCGGGGTTACTCTCGGGCAGTCATCCTACTCTTCACCCTTCTCAGGTGGTGTTTGTGAAGGAACAGGTGATTGCTTTAGTAATGTCTTCAGTATTGGGTCCCTGTTTACATGGATGTGAACATCCTCTGCCCTGACGTCTCTGATGAGCACCACACCTGTTTATCTGACTGCCTTGTCCGTGGTCACTGAAATTCCACGTGTCTAACTGGAACCCTTGTTTCACTCTCCTATCCTAACCTATTCCTCCGTCAGTCACCCATTTCAGCGAATGGTACCATCCGATTGCTTCATCCAAAACTGTAGGTAGGAGTCATTCTTGGGTCCTTCTTTTTCTTCACTTCTTACGTAACTGTCTGTCTGTAAATCTTGCCAGCTCTACTTTCAGGACAAATGCAGAATCAGACCACGTTACGCCTTTGTTCACAACGCTGGAATTACTTGGCATTGCAAACTCCGTACCCTGACCTACAGGGTTGTGCTCTCTCATCACTGTCCTGCTTCTATTCTGACTTTCTTCCTGTTTCTCTAAAAGGCAAGCGTCTTCCCACTTTCGGAATTTATACTATTTCTTTTGCCTCTGCTCCTAAATCCGCATGGATGGCTCCTTGTCATTTAGGTCTCCGCTCAAACATCAGGTCCTTAGTAAAGCCTTTCCTGGCTACCCGATCACTGTTTTATTTCATTCAACAAATATTGTACTTACTGACATTTAGCATCTCCTATATGCCAAGCAGTGCTAAGGATGCAGAGGTGAGCAAAGGAAAACTCTTGCTTTCTTGGTGCTGGTGATCCATTCAGGAATGAACAGACAAGGTGCAATCAGAGGAGTGATCAAAGGGATAGTAGTAGAAGAGATGAGAGGTGGTGGTGGGAGGGGCTGCGGAGGGGCTTTGGAAGGACTTTGACTTTATCAGAGTATGTTGAGAAGTCTTTGGACTACTGTTTAGTAATCTCTCTGGGGAGGAGGGTAGTTAGGCTATTGCAATAATTCAGTCAAGAGATCATGGTGGCTTGGGGTGTCTGGGTGGCTCAGTCAGTTGAGCGTCTGCCTTCCGCTCGGGTCATGGTCTCGGGATCCTGGGATCAGGCCCGGCGTCGGGCTCCCTGGTTGGCAGAGTCTGCTTCTCCCTGTCTCTCTGACCCTCCTCCCTGCTTGTGCACTCGCTTGCTGTTTCAAATTTTAAAAAAAAAGAAAAAAGAAAAGAAAAAGGAAAAAAGAAATGATGATGGCTTGAATGGGATTGGTAGTATATCCATTCTGACAAGATTTGGCCACACTAGCGATTTTTATATTTTATATTTTTTCTGTTTATTAATATGGGGCTTTCTTGGTTGTTATGTCATCTAAGGGGTGGAATATGCACAGCTCTAAAATTAAAGGACAAAAAAGAACAAAATGTTTATAACTGAAGGTGCTAGCACGCAACTTGGTTGATTTTGGTTGTACCTGGTGTTTTTCTGGTATCATTTACCTTAAACGTTTGCAGGGCTAACCCCTAATTGAGGTTCCTGCTCAAATGCTGTTTCCTCAGAAAGACTTTACCTACTCTCTGTTTTTAAGAGCCCCTCCATCACTCCTGATTCCCTACCCTGCTTTTTGTCTTCATGGCCCTTTTTCCTGTCTGACTTTTAAAATTTAATCAGTACATACATTTGTTTACTTTCTGTCTCTCCCCACTGGAATATAAACTCCAAGAAAGCAGAGACTTTTTCTTTCAGGGCTCTGTACCCATTGTCTAGAACAGTGCTTGGCATAGAGTAGGTGCTAAACAATTATTTATTGAATGAATGGGTGAATGGATGGATGGCTTGGGCTGCTGGGCCTATGCTCAGCCTATGCTCATTTGCCTCATTGATTGATTCGTTTCAAGTTTACTTCAAGTAGTAATCAAAGACTGACATTGTTGTTTCTCCCTTGCTTCCTAGGAGGTAGTTCACTGAAAGGAACCTGCCCCACTACGGCAACCAAACCAGATGCCTTCTTTCACTTCACCAGACCAAGGAGATGACCTGGAGGCCTGTGTTTTAAGATTTTCAGACCTAGATTTAAAAGACACAAGGCTTATCAATCCCAGTAGCAGTCTTAAAGCAGAGTTAGATGTCAGTACAAAGAAGAAATACTCGTTTGCCAAGAAAAAGGTAACATTGCTGTATTGCCGTTGATGGTTCGGGATTGTGTATGTATAGTTAATTTGGGTACATCTTTTAGTAGCTCATCAATCATTAGTGTTTTCCTCCAGGGAGTAGAGGGTTAGTGAGACAGGAGGCGGCTGCCATGTTCAAGGTAAGTTCTAGTCAGGGTCATTATCCAGTGATCTTAAATCAGTGCCGGGCAAAGAAGAATCATGGGCAAGGGGTGGCTCTGCAACACTTACGGTTGAGTACTTGAGGGCAGATCCTAGACAGATGGGCTGGGTTCCTTTTCCCACCGAGGGTTAGAATCACAGGAACCCAGAAGACCTTGTCATAAGGAGAACAGACAGGCTGGAAGGTAGTTGCCATCTAAGACTCCTGATCTGATCTAGCTGGCTGGATTCTGTTGGTTACGAGAAGGATAGAATAGCCCAGAATGGTTGTGCACACTTACTGAGGACAGTTGGGATTGGACTGTAATGGGAGGTCATGTTGATATGCTGCTCTTCTATTGACTCCAACCTCCTCCTGTGGAAGCTCAGAGGAAGGAAAATGACCCGACTGAGGACATGGAATTGAGACTTAGTTTTCTTACCTCCAGTTTGCTGTCCTTCTGCAGTTAGCTTTTGTTGGCTTCATGTCCATGAAGAATAGATGTCTCCGCTTATAACTTCTTATCCACCACCCCTCTGCCCTTACCTCACATAGATGTCCTTGAAAATGAAACCCAAAGGGTAAGAGAGGTTTTTTTCAGATATTATCGTGCAATAATTTCAGACTTAGAGAAAAGTTGCCAGAATTGTATAGAGGACCCTCATATCCCCTTTGCACACAGGCTCCATTCATGTTTCATCAAGTGTCCCAAATGGATTTTATAGATCTACTCTGGGGTCACGTGTTACATTGTGTCATCATGTCTTACATCTTTAATCTGGAGCACTTTCTCATTTTTTCTGCCCTGAAACCATGACCATGACATATTTGAAGATTACATGAGTTATTTTGTAGAATATCCCTTTGCTTGATTTTCACTCATGTTTCCTTACGACTAGATTCAGATTAGTGCTTTTATCAACAAGACTATCGCACAAGAGATGCTGTCTTCATCTGGCTACAGTCTGTCAGGTGGTTCACAGTGGCAGTTTGTCCCATTACTGGTGATGTTAACTTTGGTTACTTGATTAAGGGAGTATCTGTTGAATTTTTCTGCTATCAAATTATTTTTTTCCCTTTTAATTACTCAGTATTTGAAGGGAAAATGCTTTGAGACTGTGTAATTATCTTATCCCTCATCCAGCTTTCATCTACTAGTTTTAGATTCTTTGATGTTTCTTTCCTCAGTTGATTGTTACTGTGATGGTTGCTAAAGGGTGATTTTTCTAATTGCTTTGTTCCTTCCAGATTTAATGTTTGGCATTCTGCTGTAAGGAAGAGCTTTCTCTTCTCCCGACTTATTTGTATCTGTGTGGACTCAGGTTACATTTTATTTGTGGAATTATAGTCCATTATGTGATTATTTATTTTGATGCTCAGATCATCTCAGATTTGGCTGAGGGCCCTTTCAAGCTTTTCCCATCATTCTTTGAGCAATTTCCTCACTTTCTGACTCAACAAGGTATTCCAGGCTCATCTTGTATTTTTCCTGACCCATCCCTGGAATCAGACATTTCTTCCAGGAGCTTTGGTTCCTTCTAGTGGAGGACTGTCAGAAACCAAAATCTGGAGGCTTGGCAAGCTCACTGCTACTAAATGTTGCATCTCCCAAGATCTCTGGTGTATGGAGCTAGGAAAATATATAGATAAACACACAAATGTCTATATGTACCACACGGATAGTTCTATATTTACTATCTCAATATTAACCACACTGAGCACATATCAGTACTTTCAGTTCCATTCCAGCCTCACAGTTTTTCCTAACTCTCCCTTTCCGGTATTTATAACTTCCCTACTTGATGAGGTTTGGTGAGAAACCTAGTTCCTATTAGTCCTAGCGTATTTCCTTATTTGCTTATTCTCCTATGTAATCAATGTACCCAGCCTGCCAAGCTGCCTCCCTTCCAGGGCCTGCCTTCCCCTTGTAGGCCTCACCCACCTCTGAGCTGCCATCCTGGCGCTGGCCTGTCTCTCCTTGAACAGACTCCACGTGGGCCCTAACTGCTGCTGGGCCCTCAGTGCCTTGTTCACAGGCCTTAAAAGACGAGATAAGATTTGAAGATCAAAGTTTAATATGAAGAAGCACTTATGTTGACATACATGCTATCTCCTCCCCCCCCCCCCCCCAATTTGGAAGGATTAACTGCAAGAAAGTCTAAAAAAATGCTCTCCAGTGTAATTGGAGATGCTTCAGTCTGAGAAGGTCCAGATATAGCTGTGTGCAGCTAGAGGATGGTCCCACAGTGGTGCTTCATATCTGTTACCAATGCTTAGGGTGCCCAATTTTGGATGCTTTAAAGTAGTCTCCAGATGGGTTAAAAAAGTTAAAAAATACACACATACATACATGTATATATAAATGGCTCCCTTCTCATTTGACCAGAAGGGAGCCATTGTTGAGAGGCTGATAATCATAGATCCCATTCAGCCTCTGTTTGTACATCTGAAATACTACAAAGTTGGAAAACATGACAAACTGGGACACAATTTTTGATAACTCTGATCAACAGAAGGTCACTAAAACCACTTACAAATCAGGAAGAAAATAAATGTCACAATAGGAAAATAGGCAACAGATATGAATAGGCAAGTCAGACAGGAAGAAGGAATAGATATGAAAAAATATTCAGCCTTACTAATCAAAGACATGCAGGTAAAAACAATATCTCTTTTGCCTCGTAGTCAGGTCAACACTAAAAATATTGACAATAAAAAATTAAATGCTGATAAAACTTGATGCTGTGGATAAAATGTCACCTTGGTGAGCATATAAACTGATACAATTTTTCTGGAAGTCACTGTTTATCACAATTGTTTCAAAAAAGTTTTATGTTTCTTATCAAAAAAGTTTCATGTTTCTTTACCCCAAAAGTTTTATTCTAGACATTTATTTAAAGTAGATGGTTAAAGAGGTATGGAAAGATGTATGCATGGGGTGCTCATTCAACATTGTTTATAATTGCAAATATTGGAAACAAAAAAATGGCCATTAGTTAGGAATTGGTTAAGAGAATTATGGTACATCCATAGTTTTCTGTTTAATTTTTTTTAATAAGTATAAATCATTTTTATAAAAACAATACAATTATTTTCCAAAAAACAAGTCAAAACATCTTGGTATATTTCTTTCCGGTACACTTTTTAGATTATGTTGTATAAGCAAATTTGGTCCATTGTTTTTCATTTAACATTATATCATAAACATTTTCCCACATAATTTAAAACTAGCTGCTCAATATTCCATAGTAAGTATACTCCATAATTTCCTTGACCATTTCCTTTTTAGAAATGAGTGATAGTGTTGTTTGTAATGTTTTACTAATACTCGTCTGAAATTCAAGCCCTTTCCTTAAGAACAGCCCCTAACAAATTTTAGATTGAGGTATAAAGTTTATGAAGAAAACTGTTACTCTCAGAAAGTTCTTCTATAGAAAAATAGGACATAAAACTAGAAACCCCTGTGGAAAGATAATATAAGGGATTCACTGAGGCTTCTGCCAGCTTTAAACTTAAGGTTATGGTGACTAACATAATATAATAAAAAATCATTATAAAAAAATAAAATAAAATAAACTTAAGGTTAACAGTGGCATATTTGAAATGTAATTGCAGGCATTTGCCCTTTTCGTCAAAACCAAAGAAGTTCCAGCACATACTCCTGAATGTAAAGAAAAATGGTGGAAATGCTGTCAGCAGCTCTTCAGAGACCGGATCAGCATCCACAAACATGTGGCAACACAACATGCTGATGAGATTTGCCACGAGACTGCTTCTGTGTTAAAGCAGCTGGCTGTGACATTGAACACCTCAAAGACCCTTGGGTCTGAAGACAATAGGAAGCCTCTGAAAGAGTACTTACCCTGTAATCGTGAAGTGTCCGCTTGGCTCCCTGATATAAGCTGCTTTAGCCCTGATGAGCTGATAAGGTCAGAATTTCATTCTGTACTTTGGTTTAATTTTAAAAGTTTTTCAGTCACAATGAGACACCACTACCTATCCATGAAGATGGCAAGATCTTTCAGGCACAGAATTTCTCTGTGGGCCTAAGCTAGGCCAATAACCACACACTGTGTATTACAGAAATAGCATGTACCCACGCAGCTGGCAGAGTTCACTGGGTTTCGGGGAAGGCTACATTTAACCTTCTGTAGGGAGAGGTAATGAACAGAACATTGTACTATTTTTGAAGAGAAATTGGAAGAATCAGAAATGTGAATGATCCTTCTACCCTGAATAATATTAGAGCTTAAGAAAGGGTTTTTGTTACCAAATGTTTTCTGAGTTGACTATGTTTTAGAAAGGGTGTTAATAGAACTGGGGCGTAGGATTAGAAGTTTAGATCCTGCCTTTGAAAAACTCACCAAATTATATTACAGAATTCTAGAGGACAAATTTCTGATTTTAAGCAATTCCTTAACTATTTGGTGAATAGGAAATGTCCAAATTTAATTTTCTTTTGTCATTAGCATTCAGTTTCCCCTGCCTTTTGAAAAACTCACCAAATTATGTACATTGTTATGTATTCCCCTTGTTTATCAAGAAAAGGAGTAAGTTAGAGAATTGAACTTGGAGTCAGAATTGGGCTAGTCCCTAAAATTCTTGGTACCTTTACCTTTTCACCTCTAAAATAGGGATAATGATGCCTGCCCTGCTTACCGCACAGTGTTGCTATATGAACTGTATAAAACGAGGGTGGTAAGAGCACCACTGACCTATAAAGTGCTGTACAAATATGGCCTTTTTGTTTCTGTATGGCCCTGTGCCTCAGGGAACTTGCTTTCTAGTGGGAGAAACAAAGAGAGGATACATGAAACAATTAGCAGATGATATGAGGCAGGCTGCCTCATTATCAGTTAAATTGTGAGGTGCAGATCATAATTTGTTACAGCAGTTTAGAGAAAGGAAAGTAGGTTCCAAAATAGATAAAGCTTCCGAGGAGAGTGGGCCCTGCAGTACGATGAGGGTACTGATGAGAAAGTCAGATTCCAGAGTTGGATGGGACTTTAATTATCATCTACCATAGCATTCTCTAAAGTACGTTCTATGCAACACCGGTTCTGAAGGGTGCTAACAGGTATTGAAAAGAGGTGCTAAAGACAAGGAAGGTTGGGAAGCACTGGCTTAAAATGTTCTTTATTATAGGACTTTTCAGAGCCTTCAATAGATACGGGGCTTTCACTGAGATTCTCAAAGAGGGAGATACTGTCTGCAAGGTTTCTCCAATGTGTAATTTCATAGACTAGAGTCAGAGCATACTTTGGGAAATGCAATTTATTTCTCTTCTCTGGTTTTACACATGAGGAAATCTGTCTCAGAGATGATAAGAGAACTGCCCAGGTCCCACAACTAGTTAATATAAGACAGCACAGTACAGCAGAAAGAGTATGGATTCTAGTGTCAGAAGACCGTTGTCCAAGTCTTGACTGTCATTCTGTAGCTGTCTCACCTGGAAGGAATTGACCGCGGTTTATTCAGCTATAAAGTGGGGATAATAATCATCCTTCTCATGGGTAAGAGGGTTACATGAAAAAATGGAAGTGAAACCTTCTTGTATGATGATGAAATGAGGAAATCAGAGTAAACTCACTTTTTGTAAAGTAAGTTGGGTGCAGATAATGTCTTCTTCAGAGCAAATACTGACAGGAGTGGCTTCTTATTTCAGAACAAAGTTAGTCTCCATCTCGGCCTTCCCTCTGACACTGCCTGGGTATACTTTGTGAATTGCGGCTTCTTTATGCCAGTGACTTAAATGCTTTTCCCTGTGGTTTTCTTCTTCTAGTGGCCAGGACAGTGATGGAGGAGAGGTCCTGCTTTATTACTGCTACCGTGACCTGGAGGACCCCCACTGGGTGTGTGCCTGGCAGACAGCTCTGTGTCAGCACCTGTCCCTCACGGGCAAGGTAACACCTCCCACACCCCATCCTTCATGGGACACCTCTTGTCTCCAGTTTGGTTTATTGAGGCTGTGCTGGAGACAAAAAGGATTCACTGTTAGGTTCTTAGAAGTCCACGAAATCCTGCTAGGCTTTTAAGTGGACTACCAAATAGTATTAACATGGCCTTTTATGACAGTATTTAATGGACTAAGAATCAGGAAACATTTTCTTACAGAGCAAAATAGTAAGTATTTTAGGCTTTGCACAAAAACTACTCACTCCTGCTTCTATTAAACCCTAAAATTGTGTGTGGAATTATGAAGAAATTACAACAAATACAGTGGGGTTAATTATGCAATATTTCTTATCAGTTGTCTAGCCATTGTATATTGTTTAAAAACTGAAGTGTAAGTCTTCATGGTCTTGCCTGTTAGATATGCTGTTCCTTGGTAGAAAATTCCTATAGTTTGTACTCAAGAAGTGTCTAAAATCGTTTGTTGATTTTTTTAAAGACTTTATTTATTTATTTAGAGAGTGTGAGCAGAGAGAGGGGCAAAGGGAGAGGGAAAGAGAAACTCCACACTGAGCAGGGAGCCTGATGCAGGGCTCGATCTCATAACTCTGAGGTCATGACCTGAGCTGAAACCAAGAGTTGGATGCTTAACGGACCGAGCCACCCAGGCGCCCTGATTTTGTTGATTTTTAAGTCCATCTAGTAAATTATATCTGTTTCCTAAACAAACAAACAAACAAAACCTACTCAGCCCTGCCACTGTAACATGAAAACAACCATAAACAGTAGGTATAAGAAGGGGTATGGCTGTGTCCCGATGAAACTGTATGCAGAAGCAGATACAGTTTGCTGACCCCTGGCATTAGGAAATGTTCTTGATATGTTAGCTGGAAAAAAATTCACAGAACTATATATGCAGTATGAGTCCAAGTTGCTCCTTAATTTTCCTAGAACATGCCAGAGCCTTTTACCAGTTTGTGGTATTGCTGTTTGCTGTTCCCTTCTCTCTAGAATGCTTTCCCCCTAGATCTTTGCTTGGCTCATTCCTCTCTTCAGATCTCTGCCTGCGTACATGTTATCTCCTCAGAACTCTGATCCAAAGTAGTCCTCTCTCTAAATCTTATCACCTCCTTCTGCTCAGAGAATATCAAAGAATTTGTTACCATCTGAAGGTATAATACTTGTTTAATTTGTTACAGTCTGTCTCCCTAATAAAGTCTTGGTGAGGACAACTTTGTCTTAATTAATGGATGTATTCTTAGTGCTAGAATAGGGCTTGGCACAGAGCAGACAATAAATATTTGGGGAGTGTTGAATAAAGGACTGAATATATTTCATTTGTAACAAAACCACAGGTGTTTGTGTATAAAGATGGAAGGTAGTAGATGGCAAAAGGTTAATCATGATTCTGTCTGCATGATAAGGTTGTGGATGGTTTTTGTTATTTTCCTAAAACAATCTTTTTTTTTTTTTTTTTTTCTTTAAAGAGAGGTGGGGCACGTGGGTGGCTCAGTCGGTTAAGTGTCCGGCTCTTGAATTTGGCTCAGGTCGTAATCTCAGGGTTGTGAGATCGAGCCCAGGGCTCTGTGCTGAGGATTTTCTCTCTCCCTCTCTCCCTGCCCCTCCCCCACCTGGTGCACAAGCTCACTTTCAAGCTCTCTCTCTCTAAAAAAAGGGCAGGGTCGGGGAAGGGGGAGAGGGAGAGAGAGGGGCTCCATCTCATAACCCTGAGATCATGACCTGAGCAGAAATCAAGAGTTAGATGTTTAACTGACTGAGCCAGCCAGGCGCCCCTTTTCTAAAACATTCTTGATGATTACATATACACACACACACACATATAGACATATATTTATATGTACATATATATATATCTGCATACAAATATATATGTGTCAAAACAGAGAGAGAGACAGATGATACATTTTTGTAAACTTAAAAGGACATGAACTAGGTTGGCTCTGAGGTCCCCTTGGGGTATGACACTGTACTATCTTAAGCCTATTCTTTTCCACAGGTGTTTTAAGTCCCCGAGGCAGTCATTTGATCAGTGATATTTTCCACACCCATGTTTCCTAACAGATGGTGCCAAAAGCTTCCTTTACCTCATTCAGTTCATGATCACGTCCTGCCCTATCTCTACAATATCCCTTGCCTCCATTCACTCCCTATCCCCTTCCACCACCTGAGACCAAGTCCCACCCTCTCTCATCCACTTCAGTAGCTTTTAAGAACTTGTTCTTCTGTCGTTGCCTGCCATTTAATCCATTCCCCACCCTGCAGCCAGAATCATCCTAAAAGGGAGATTAAACACTGCTGCTTAGAAGCTCTCAGTGGCTGTCAGCGCATTTAGAGTAAAACCCAAATCCTTAACATACCCTTAGGTTCCTGCATGATTTGGCCCCTTCCTACCTTTTCTGCTTATCTGATGTCATTCTTCACTCACCATACTCCAACAACATGGTCTTTCAGTTTTCTGGAGCCCACAAAGTTTTTTGTTTTTTTGGTTTTTTTGTATCTTTGGGCCTTTTTCCAGGCAAACTGTCTTCAAGGAACTCTCCGACACCCACTCAGTTTCTCCTGTAAAATTTCTACTCAATTTTCAGTTCTCAGTTTCAATGATACTTCCTCAAAGAGACCTTTCTTGACCTTCAGTCTAAGTTCATTTTTCCCAGTACACTCTCACATGGCATCCTGTGGTTTTTTCATAGCTCTTGTCACTTGGTAACTTTTATCTTAATGTCTGGGACCTCCCCTAGTCTGTAAGCTCTAAGAGGGCAAGAACTTTTTTTCTTTTAACTGCTAGATCCCTAATTCTTAACACAATTCCTGGCGCATAGTAAAAAAAAAAAAAAAAAAGTTGTAAACATTTGTGGAATGAATACCTTTTTAAAAAAATTTTTATAGTAGGCTCCACGTCCAGCGTGGAACCCAATGTGGGGCTCTAACTCACGACCATGAGGTCAAGACCTGAGCCAAAATCAAGAGTCTGACACTGAACTGACTGAACCACCCAGGTGCCCCTGGAATTAATTACATTTATTGTCACCTCTATTTAGAGAACACCCTGAAAGATGGATGTTCTCACAGTGAACCTGAATGTACAAAATATGAAATCAATCTCTTGTTTGGGGGACAGATTTTTATTCTTAGCCCAACCTGAGGTGAACTAGCAATGAGGGTCCCCACCCACAGGGTGGCAGCACCTGTCTGAATCTTAGTCTAAATCCTTAGGCTTCAATGGTACATGCCCAGTTTACTGAGGTAGTTTTCCGCTGATGGGAGATTTGGCAGAATATTGGCATTTAGGTAGAGAAAGAAGAGAACTTGAAAATTCTAGAAAAGAAGCTTCTGATTCCTATTGCTGTATGTTCCTTTTGCCTCAAGAAATCGGAGGGGACACATTGGAGGCTTCGGAAGAGAAAAATTACATGATTTGGAATGAGTAAGATCTGGGTTCGAATCCCAGATCTACCGCCTACCAACTCTGTGCCCTTGGGCATGTTACTTGATTTCTCTGAGCTTCTGTTCCTTTTCTGTCAAATGGAGATTATGATATCTACCTTTCAGGATTATTAATATAAAGCCCCTATATCATAATAGGTGCTCAGTAGATGGTAACTGTTGCTCTCCATCCCGGAGGTATAAGGCCTTCCTCACCAGGGAGCCACTTTGAAGTTTGTCTTGAACAATCTTAGGGATTAAAAGTCAAGTAGTATATGAGTTGAGGGATTGCTCTGCCACAGGTATACAGGGGTTAGGTGTGCTTGTCCTTTATTTGGGTTTTGAGATTAAAATATCATGGGAAAGAATCTACCAGCCACTGAAGCAATTCAAAGAGAATATAGCATTTGAGAAGCCAGAAAACCTCTGAAATGGATATACATTCATTTGTTCAACAAATATGAATGGAGTACCTACTTGGCAGACCCTGGCGATGCAGCAGTGAGCAACAGAGACACATACCCCTGATGGAGCTTGCATTCCGGTGGGTGGGTTCACAGCGGTGTGCTCCCCCAAACACTATGCAGAGGTGAGCTCACAGGCATTCCTAGCTCTCCGCCGTGCTCTGACATGGGTAGTGTCTCCTCAGCAGTCCTCTTCATTGTTGGTTCTCTTCTATCTCTGTTTTATCAAGGTGAATAAATTGGGGTTCAGAGAAGTGAGTTAGTTTTCTCAGGGCTGCATAGCAAGTAAGTGGCAAAGCTGAGTCTTGAACATAGATCTGCTGACCTGGATTTAGGTTAAGCTGAAATTTATTTCTTTGGACATTGGAGAGCAAATGGGGCTTTCCAGAAGTTTCATACATTCCATTCTCTTGTCCAGTACACATCTGTTGAGGACCTCCTCTGAATGGTGGGCAGTGCCATTTTAGAAAGCTACAAGTCTCTTCAGGTGGTAACACTTTTATTGTGTCTCTGCTTTTCCCGTTAAACTCATGGACACGCACAAGCATATTCTGCCCCAGGAAGATTAAACTAAGCCAAGAACAGGCTGCATTCCCTTTCTCTCACCATCTTGTGTCCCAGGTTCGAATTGCTACAGAAGGAATCAATGGGACAGTTGGTGGAAGCAAACTGGCCACCAGACTCTATGTGGAAGTCATGCTTTCCTGCCCATTGTTTAAGGACTATATGTGTAAGGATGATTTTAAGGTAAGAGAAATTGAAAATAAAATGGATTTAGAGCCATTTGCTTCTGCCTCAGTGCTGCTTCCTGCCCTAGGCGCTGAAGAGT
This sequence comes from Ursus arctos, assembly GCF_023065955.2. NCBI lineage: Eukaryota > Metazoa > Chordata > Mammalia > Carnivora > Ursidae > Ursus > Ursus arctos. Next base: position 28,550,729 of record NW_026622852.1, on the reverse strand, counting down.
AGAGCAGTGTGGCGATAGCAGCAGCGCCCGATAAACACCCTTCCCCGCAGGCTGCGAGGCAGCGGCGCGGAGGAGCATGCGCACTGCAGTGGCTTACGAGGTCGCCACGTGGTCTTGGGCAAGTTAATGCCCTTCTGCATTTCAGCCTCCCTTGTAGAATGAGGACATGACAGTTGGCACAGTCTAACTCTAAACTAGATACGTTGGCTCACTTGTGGCTATGTCAGGGCATCACTGTGTTTTTAGTAAACCTGGAATTACAGGACCAGCACTTCCTACCACATGGGGGATAAAGCTGTTGCTCTCACAGCTGAGCGCCTTTGTTTGAGTCACCTTGTGCTTTGTCATAGCAGGTGATGAAGGTAGGGACTACGTTACCTAGTGTTAGTACTGGCGGTGGTAGGGAAAGAAAGGCTATTGGTCCAGAGCAAAAGCTAGGATGTAATCTTATTTAATGAAATCACTCAGTGGTGTTTCGGTTTTATAGTTAAATGCTTATAGCCATAGAAACACCTTTTCAATTTAAAATTTCTGTACATGGTAGGTGTGTAATAAATACTTATTAGTGTTGAATTATCTGAAACACGTTAGGTCCTAACTCCATTTCCCCATTTAAAACATTAATTCTTACTTTGAGGTTTCTTAAGACTTCACTATCATATTATTACAGAACAGATACAATTCTTGTATTTGGCACGTGTCTTATATCTGGAGATGGGAGAGTAAGACTGTGTTCTGTTTTGCTTCTCATTGGCTAGACCAGCAAAGGAGGGGCTTGCTGTTTTCCAGAATTGCGTGTTGGTGTATTTGAAGAAATTGTGCCCATGGGGATAAGTCCCAATAAGATCTCCTACAAGAAGCCTGGTATGCTTGCTTTTAGAAGAAACATTTTGCTTTCCTGCAGAGGGACAAAACTTGATATGGAAACAAATGTGGAAGTCACTCTGATCAGCAGTCCACTCTTTAAGTAGCTCTGGGTATGGAATTTAATAAACGAAGAAAAAAGAGACAAAAAACCAGATTCTTAGGTACAGAGAACAAACTGGTGGTTGCCGGAGGGAAGGTGGGTGAAATAGATAAAGGGGATTAAGAGTACATTTGTCATGATAAGCACTGCGTAGTGTACAGAACTGTTGAATCATTATATTGTACACTTGAAGCTAGTATAACATTGTATGTTAATTATACTTATAAAAAAATAGCTCTGGGGTCGCGAGCCAGTGGGTTATTCAGTGTTTAAACTGGTCTCCTCTTCGGTGCTATGGTAATTGAAGTCTTACCCCTTAGAATGCTCTCTTATTCTTCCTGATGATTTGGCAAGAAGTTGTTTTCTTGTTCCAAAGATAGCAATCTGGGAAGAGTATAATTATTACCTGTAAATAGTTCATCAACTGAATAACGCATAGGCTTTTTGCTACAGGAAGCAAGTGGCTTTCAAATCCAGAGCAGTTTGTTCGCAAGTGCTCTAGAATGTTCTCTTCCCCTTCTTCCCCATGGTTACCATAGATGGTTGAAAGACATTTGTTTGGTGGGTTTTTGTTTTTACTATGAAAATTTTCAAACATTTTTAAAAAGTACAGAAAATAATACAGTGAACTCACAGTACCTGTCATACAGCTTCAGCAATTGTTCATTCATTGCCGGCTTTCTTCTATACCCTGTCCCCTTCCCTATCCTGGATGATTTTGAAGGGAATCCCAATGTCATGTCATTACATTCATGAATATTTTAGTAGAGACCTTTAAAAGATAAACATTTAAAAAAATAACTGTAAAACCATTATTACATCTAAATAAGACATTTTTAATAGTAATTCCTTAGTATTATCAAATATCTAGCCAGTACTTAAAATTGGCTAGACCAGCAAAGGAGGAGCATGCTGTTTTCCAGAATTGTGTGTTTGAGTATTTGAAGAAATCATACTCATGGGGATCTTATAATTTTTGAGTTTGTTTTTATTAGGATTCAGGTGAGGTCCACTTATTGTGGCGGATCCCTGTGTCTCTTCAAGTCTCTTTTAACCTATATATTTGCCTCCCTCTTTTTTTCCCCCTTTCAGTTTATTTTTTGAAGGAACTAGGTCATTTTGTCTATAGAGTTCCCACAATCTGGTTAAAGCTGATTGGATCTCCTCTGTCCTCTGTATTTCCTATAGAGTGGTAGTTCAGTGCTGTCTAAGAAATGTAACGTGAGGCACATATGTAATGTAGCCAAAATATTTCCATGTGTAATCAGTGTAAAATACTAATGAGATATTTTACCTGTTTTGGCTTACTAAGTACTTGAAATCCTGGATCTGTGTCACCCTTATGCTGGCACATCTCTGGCCACATTTCAAGAGCCTGATATCCCCATGTGGTTAGTGGCTCTTCTGTTAGGTACCTCATATCCAGAGACTTAGTTAGATTCAGATTTGACTTCCTTTTTTCTTTCTTTCCTTCTCTCCTCCCCCACCCCAAGACTGCCTGATAGGTAATATTGTCTTCTTTCATCAGGAAGCACCAAAGTCTGGTTGTCTCTGTTCACTTTCCAATATGTAGGTATTTAAAAGAATGCTAGGGGTTAAGCCAGAGGGAAATGGGAGTAGGATACAAACATCCAGGAAAAGACTCATGCACGAGGAGAGAAGGGCCCAGAAGGGCTGTGTCTGCACAGTGTCCTGACCTCAGCAAGATGACTAAAGAGCTCTTTCTTGGTGCTACAGACCATAGCTTGGGAGGTTAGGGGAGAGTGGGCTTCAGGCAATGCTGGGCTCCTTTCATTTGAGCCATGTTGTTCGAAGGCATCTCTTTTAAACATGTCCCTATGAGTCCCTGTCTAGTCAGGTCTTCGTGGGCGCCAGGACAGCAGCAGCGGGGAGCAGGTTTGGTTCCCCATGGCGCCCTGTCTGTAGAAGTCTGAGCAGATTTCCATGCTTCCCATCACAGTTTTGAACCTCCTTTTGCACCCGCGTTTTGGTGACCTTGTGATTAGGTGATAATAACAGATCAATTCTGGCCTCGTTACATTCGCCTTACAATTCTGGGTTGGGCAGATGGGACTCCAGATTCCTTGGCCATGCTCTGGGGCCTCTAGCCCCACCTGGGTACTCAGCAGCTTCAGGTGGTGGTTGGGGTTCACCTCTGAGCAGAATGAGGCTCCTTTGGTGCCATCAGGCTCTACCACGAGTGGTGACTGCCATCCCCAGAGCCCTGTCCATGAGGGATGGTTACTGCCCACTGCCAAATTCACCAGGAGTTCCTCACAGTCGACTGGGATGTCTGGGCCTCCAAAGATACAGGAATATTTCTATTCTGGAGAGTCGAGAAGGCCTGGGACCCCACCAGACTGAGGTGTTCTCCTTTAATCTCCTTGGATTTGACTTCTTTTCTTCCTCCCCTTTCTCTCCTGACTGCTTTAGCTTTTCCCTCCTTCTCTCCTGCCCTGCTCTCGCAGGTGTCACTCCTGCCGTCGGCCCCTCCCACCCTTTCTTTCACTCATGTACGCAGACTTAGACACATTCTTCTTACCCTTTTGTATTTTTAAAGAACAGTCCAACTTTATTCCACAAATTTATACTCTCAGCTGCCTGTCAAGATTCTTAGCCTTGAACTTGGGCTTGCCTTTGTTACAGTCAAAGCCTATAGTCAAGCACATACATGCCCAGGCTCCTCCATGTACAATGAAAATAGAACACTGGCCGTATAGTGGACCAGCAAACCCACCTGACAATTTAGATCCCAACTGTCTGGCTTTTATCACTGTTTAGACCAAGTAGGAGAATGGAAAATTCTTTGACTAATCATTTCTAAACCTCCAGGTCTCCATAGCACTTATCTTTGGAAGAAGGAAAGTGAGGATATCTGGAATCACTAAATAATTTCATCATGGTCATTAGTGTTATTTTCAGACATAATTGCAATTACGAATAAAGGTTTGGGTGGAAGGAAACAGCAACATCTAAGTCATCAGGCTGGGCTAGCTGTGATTAGATTTTGTTTTTTGTTTTTGTCTTAAGTAAATTTTTGGTTTGGTTTTAGGAATCCATTTATCCCCAGGTGAATTTCATAAAGAAGTAGAAAAATTTTTGTCTCAGGCAAATGAAGAACAAAGTGATACTATCCTACTGGACTGCCGAAACTTCTATGAAAGCAAAATAGTAAGTAAGGATCAGAAGTGTGTTCAGTGAAATGGTAGGTCTCCCCCTCCCCGCATCATGGCATGTTTGCCCAGTGATGCCGTGTATGCCTACCTGGGGCCAAGTCACCTAGATCTCCCCCCACTGCTAGCAGCTTCAGAGAAATCCCAAGCCTTTGAACTCAGGATCTGGTGAGAAAGTCTAAGAAAGAGCAATTAAAGACATCTCAGCACATAATGTACTTCTTGGCTCCCATGTGCCTACCTTTGACATGTGTCCAGGATCCTATCAAGTTGGCTTTGGGCAGCTTCTCCAGTTCCCCTGAGGACTCTGGAAAAACGCCCACCAGCCTTGTTTCTGAGTTCCAGATCTTGAAGTTGAAAGGTCAGAGTGTAGGATGAGAACAGCAGCTAGTGAGTGCTGCCTTGCCAAGGGGCTCTGAGCGGGATCGACACACACTTTGTTCTTACCAGGTATGTTTTTCTCATCGTTTTCCTTCTGCTTCTCCTATATCGTAGGGACGATTCCAGGGCTGCTTAGCCCCAGACATCAGGAAATTCAGTTACTTCCCTAGCTACGTTGACAAAAATCTAGAACTTTTCAGAGAGAAGAAGGTGCTGATGTACTGTACAGGGGGCATCCGTTGTGAGCGGGGTTCAGCCTACCTCAAAGCCAAGGTGAGTTAACATCCTTGGGGGCATGTGGGCGTGGAGGTAAAGAAGGCTCCACCAACAGCGTGTGTTGAGCTTTCCACCCCCCACCGTCATCCCCTCTCCCCACCCCGGCCTGTCAGGGATTTATTTTTCCCTTGAATGGTTCCAGCATAGAGTTTGTAAGCACAAAATCTGAAGTTCTTAAATCTCAAGATGTGGGAAAGCACTTCACAGTCTTAGAGACTCATCAAGTACAAAAGGGAAAGCTTAGTTAACCTCTCCCTTTTCCTAATCCTACGCTTGATCCTGAGAAGAACAAATTCACATTACATGTTCCAACAGGTGTCTTTCTATATTTAGGGGGCAGCAAAAATAGCTGGGCTTCCCAGGATCTAGTGAAGGCCCTGACTGCTGTCATCACCTGCCACTCGTCTGTGAGCGTCTCACCAGTCTTCGCCTGTCTCCTCAAATTCCCTCCTGTTTTTGCTCACACAGGGAGTGTGCAAGGAAGTGTTCCAGCTCAAGGGCGGCATCCACAAGTACCTGGAGGAGTTTCCCGATGGTTTCTACAAAGGGAAGTTGTTTGTTTTTGATGAGCGTTATGCCTTATCCTACAACAGTGACATAGTATCAGGTAGGTCAGCAAAGGCTGGACCCTAAACTCCTGATCAGGCACACCCTCTGTATGAACCATTCTGGAAGGCAGGCCAGTACTGGTATGTGAAGAAGACAACAGGGAAAAGAAGTAACGTAGTATGAGCATTTCCCAACAGAGCTGGAGATGCAACCGTGGAGCAGGAATCGGGAGCCCGTCCTGGGTCTGGGCCTCCCCATTTACTAGTTAGGCAAGTCTTTTACAGGGTGATGATGTCACTTGATCTCCCTGCGTGCTGGGAGTCGAACTAATAGGCTGAAACAAGGGTCTTAACCAGGAGTTGTAGAATTTGGCAGTTCTGTGTGAATTTGGATGGGAAGATAATTGTATCTTTATTTTCACCACCCCACACTACATGTAGCACTTCCTTTGATTGTTAATGTAAGCAACAAATCAGTAATAGTAGATGCACCAGTGATTTTGTCATCAATAGAAACACTATTTTCATATATTATAGTTGCTACAGACGTCTCCAAATAGCATTTGTGTTCATCATTATCTCAAAACAGAAGTAGTTATTAGCCCTCCACCCGGTCTTCTTATTTGTTAATAAATATCTTAACTATATCACAGATTCTTAAAAATGTTTTGATATTTTATATTTCTATATAATTGGTTTCCTTTGTAATCCTATGTATTTTAGTTTAAGAACCTCCAGTTTAGGTGGTCTGTAGACACATGTGGTAGGTTAGGTATTTTTGAGTGGTGGCTAGGGCATTCCAAGGTGGGAACCGAACCCAGGGCCAAGCCCAGAGGCAGGGGTGGTCACAGGAGGGTGTGAGCACAAGGGGCCTGTGGTTTGACTGTAGTGTTAAGTTCTCACAGATGTGGAGTACCAGATGAGGTCAGTAAAAGGAGGATGGAAATAATCCTTAGGAAAAGTAGCTCTTGCCCCTGGATGCCATGGTTTTAAACAGGAAAAGTCATAGGCAGACAACCCCAGGGGCTGTTGTAATTTTCTAGAACTCCTGTGATCAGGGACTACGATTGAATTACCACTGTGATAATGAATAAGATTTGAGTAGGAGTGCCTTCTCTCCTTTCTTCTTGATCTTTTTATTAATTTTAATGGCCTTGTATTTGTGTCTCTTATTGAAAGCTACTCGAAATCTGTTTTGGAGCTAGATGGAGTATAAATTATAAGTAAGTGGAAATAGTGGATTTGAGAAGTGTTACTGAGGAAACGTTGGCAGGATTTGACGGGTACTTGCATGTGAGTGTGAGGGCGAGAGAGAAGGCCCAGAGGTAGCTTAGATAAAACTAGTCAAGGAGATTTGAAGAATGATGTTGTTGTCAATGCTAACAGGAAGTCAGCAGGGAAAATAGGGTTGAGAAAATAGATAATGGGAGTTTTTTAGGAATCAGGCGGTCGCAACCGCAGGAGAGCCCCAGGCTTGGGGAAGAGGGGCGTGGACTGCAGAAGCTGCATATAGGTTTGGGATTGTTTGTATTCACATACGTTTCTCGCATGAAAAAGGGAATGATCTAAAAAGACCATTGAACTAAGGGGTAGTTGGCTAGCTTTGGAATTAAGAAACAATACCACCTGTGTTCTAAATAGGAAAAAGAAAAAAATGAGTCACTGAATTTGGAATCAGGAAGATAATTCCCAGATGACCCCCCCACCCCCCAAGTAGTGGGGTGAGGGAGCATTTTTTGTTAGAGGACAGGAGACTTACTATTTAGAAACCTTCCCAGGCCCAACAGGGTATATTAGCTGCTGTGCTAAGAGTTATATTTAGGACCTGGAGAAGTGCCTGTCTGCACTTGTACACGTGTATGTATGTGTTTGAAATTAGGGCTTTTCTTTCTTCCCCAGAATGTTCATACTGTGGAGCCCCATGGGACCAGTATAAACTCTGCTCAACTCCCCAGTGCCGCCAGCTCATCTTGACCTGCCCTGCTTGCCAACGACAAGGAGTCACAGCCTGTTGTGTCACATGTCAAGACAAAGGGAGGAGGCCGGCTTCGAGCCCCACCCAGAGCAGCTTTAAAGAGGAATGCGAGTGTACAGCCCGACGGCCACGCATACCCAGCGAACTGCCACGGCAGGTGCGGCTCCCCGGGAGCCCCGAGCCGAGGCCGGATGTTGGGGAGGATGGGCTGTGCGTATGTGAGCAGCAGCATTTCCCTAGGCCTTCACAAAGCTAGTTCCCAGCGACCACACATTGGAGAGGATCAGAGCTGCAGCAACAGAACTTGAACTTGAATGCTGGCAATGCCGGCATTGTAAACTGGGTACCATACTGGCCACCGTAACTTCAAAGGGGCCGGGAAAGGGAGTTGGGTGCTGACCACTTACCTGGGACATTTGACTCAGAAGATTCCAGAGCACAGAAAAAGGTGGTGAGCTGTGTTGGATCCTAAAGCTGCTGGGGGGGAGAGCCGTGAGCCTGGTGGCCAGGTCATGCCCTTTCTATGCCATGCAGCAGGCTGGTAGTAGTCATTTGTCTTGTCAGCAGACCTTTTGATCCTGGTGGCAAAAGCATGAAAGCTATGCCCTGGAGGAGGGCTCCTCGGAAGCAGGCCACTCCTGCTACCTGCCATCCCCTACCATCCACTCCTACCCTCATCTCTCTGGCAGCCTGAGAGACTAAGTCAGGATCTGCAGACCAGCATTTGACTTGCCTTACGCTTTTGTAAATAAAGTTTGACTGGAATAGCCACACCCATTCATTTACATATGATAAATGGCAGAATTAAGTAGTTACAGCAGAGACCTTATGGCCTGCAAAGCTGAAAATATTTGCGATCTGGTCCCTTTAAAAAAAATTGCCATCCCCTGGTCTAAACCCCACAGCTCACCTGATGGAGCAGGTGGCCTGAAAGGTGGCCCACCTTCATTTTTTACTGATTTGGTTTCTGTGAGCTATCTCCCCCTGGTAGTCTCCCCAGTCCCCACACTCTTAGCTTTTAAGCATTCTCTTTGAAAGATTCAGTTAGCTTGAGGACACTGATGTTTGGGCAGTTTGGAGATGAACGTCCTGGGATATAAGACACATTTTGAGTGAGGTCATTCGGCCCTGCCGGGGTGGTTTCCCAGCCTCTGGCCAGCATGTCACATGCATGTCCATGTCACACTAGCCACAAGAAACACGTACACAACCATCCATAGACCAACAGATTTAATATCATATTGCAGTTTCCAGTGATGCAGAATACAGCTGCAGTTGTGTCTCAAGGAGAAGCCTAGTGGGGCTGGCCATCCCGACAGTGTGGTGCCACACCCAGGCCGTCTGCAGCCTCAGTAGACACTCTTCCAGAGTGGTGAGGCCCTGGCTCCACCTCTGGTTACCCTGTACCGGCCACATCATGACAGTTCAGTGTGCAAGACTTTTCCTTTTTCGTCAAAAGCCTCTGCTCAGTGCTCTGCAGCTTAGTCTGTGCTCGTCAGCTCTTTGGCCTGTCCTTTATCATGAGATTTGCTGAATCACTCATGAAAATAACTCCCAAGCAACAGAAATGCTAGTTTAACTGGCACTGTGGTATATTAAAAGGCACAAGGGCATTGTGGCTTAACATTTTTGCTGGATCCCAAGAGATGCACATGATGTTAAAAAGGGATCTGGCAGAAACACCATTATTACATTTTCAGAATAATCATCTTGGGATGGTTTGGCCAGGGTTTCCTGATTCCTTAGTATCTGGATTTTCTTCACCGTTGGCCTTCAGAGGCTTAATTTACAGGCATGAGATCAGTGGTGACTTGTCTAATAAGTGATGTGACACATGGTTGGAGTCCGTAAGCATAGCTGCGATGGACTAGAAATTTCTCTGTCTAGTGTTTTACCTCACATAAGCCATTGGACCACTGTGCAATGTGAAAAGGTGTTTTCAAGTATTTGGCCATAGGTTTTCACATCGTTGAGGCTGGCATTCAATAAGGAAAAAATTCTTTCTGGTTCCAATAATAATGTAAATAAATCCCAGATGTTCGTAAGAACACTCAGGGAAATGTTTGTTGCCTGGGATTGGTAAAGAAAGGATGGTTTTTGAAACGTGAAATTCCACCATTGGCTTTTTCATCATTTCCTTGTATCCAGCAAAAGGAATCGCACGTTCCTGGGTTCCTGGCAGAGCTCTGTGGCTTCAATCTCTCTTTCTTGAAGGACAAAATTGTGTTCCTGACCCAGTAATCAATTTGGCAACTTTAATCTTGAGGTTCTTCAAATTTAAAGTAGGGTTAATAAGAAATGATCTGTTTGCTAAATACCTAAGATCAAATTCATAATAAAGCATTTATAATGCCTCTCAACCATGCGGAGAGTGGGCCGCTCCTGTCCCACATCCCGAACACCCCTGAAACACCACGCAGCAAGGCCGCCGAAACTGGGCTCCCAGGGCTAAGTCCTGCTGCTAGAACATCTTCAGTACGATCTGTCGGTTTGGGGTCTTCTTAGTTTTTAAATAATAACCAGACTGAACTTCTGTGACTAAAGAAAAACTTCACATTAACCATAGTTTATAAAATTTTCAACTACAACCACTAGTTACCTAAAACCTTAGTGCATAAAGAACTGAACCACGAAAGGGTTTTGTGCCGGCATTTTGCCTTCTGGTTTCCACGGCAGAGCACAGATTCTCAGTAGAACATGTGCAGTTCAAAGGCATGGGCGTCCTCTCCACACGCTAGACGCCACTTCGGACCTTGGGAATGATGGGCCCAGTCAAGTCTGCAAGCCTCCTCTTCCTCACTGGAAAGGAATGGAGAGAAGAGATAAGCCGGTTGACCCTGTGCGCCGGGAATCACCTCCGTGGCTCTGAGAAGGCCCTGTGAAGCTTCTCGCTAACTTTCTGGTTGGCAAGGTCTGAAGCCTGTTGTTTCTAAAGGACAGTTACGTGTGAGTTGTGTGAGGGCCCGCCCACTGCTCAGCGTTCCCTGATGAGGGTCTGTGGTCGTGTTGACTCATTCATAAATTCCTGCTAAGCCTCTGACCGCACAGGCATAAAACCCACTTTATCCACCTCCGCTGTGTTTGCTTTGTACACCAGAGGCCCCGCGGTTAAAGATCTTTCCTCCCGCTCAGATAAGAGCTAAAGGTCAGTTGATCTTAATGAGAGTAGGGTCTTAACCTGCTGGAATCATATCCCACAGCTCTTTCTCAGAGCTCCTGGCCTGCCTCCTGCCTTGTTAAAAAAAAAAAAAAAAAGTTTCCACCCTGAAGATTACCCTGCAGTATCTGTGTCTCCTTAGTGTTAACCTTGACATTTTCCCAGGGGCAAGACAACAGAAGCCCAAATACTATCCACGTAACGAAGTAGGTAAGTGCCGTAAAGAGGAAAGCAGTAGCCAGGAGGTTGCAGGCTGAAGTCACTACTTGCAGGATGACGGAGAGGGGGAAGGGGTCCTGTGTTGTAACAAGGGAGAGGGTTTTGAAATGAATTTCAGTGTCTGCAGATGAAGCCCAAGCAGCGAGCTAGATCAGCCACAAGAGAAAGGTCCAGAAGTCCGTGGAATCGGTAGGTGGCAGTCAAGGAGGCTGCTGGTGCAGCAGGGACAGGTAGCTATGGCCGAAGAGGGAAGAGCTCTGTCTATACTTAGATGCCTTCCAGTTCCCGAGCTGAGCCGGGAGACCTGCAGCCACCAGATCGCTGCACACGAGCTGCAGCAAGAACCCGGTCCGCTTGTGCAGGACACGGAGCAGATAGAGCAGAACCGCCCAGCGAGGAGGGGCTTGTGGCTGGGAGCCGGGGCGCACAACTCACCCAGTCTGGGGCCTGGAATTCAGTCTGTCCCGAGCTCCTACCCACCCCTCCACCCCTGTCAGAAGAGTAATGAGTGCAGATGGGTGGACTGTCTTCCTGGAGAGAAGACACTGCGTCCAGCCCAGGCCCTGGACACCATCAGAACGTCCAGCAGCTTGGGAGCAAAGGTCAGGGAACAAAAAACCAAAACCCAAAGAGCAGAAAAGTTTCGCCCAAAGTGACCAGAGGGTTTACATGAGCCAGATGCTTAAGTCTCACCACGCCAGCTAGGCAAGCATGCACATCTCTTTTACACGCAAGACCTCACGGGGGCCCTACCACCAGTTCTGGAATGTCAGCGTTGTTACCTTTCCCATGTTACGGGGGAGCAAAGTGTGGCAGAGGCTACATTTCGTGCCCGAAGCAATAAAGCTGGTACTGGACAGAACCAGGGCGGGTAGCTCATCTGGAGCCTGAGTCCAGCACCTTCCTCAGTACAGTCTGGGCTCGTCTACATAGCGCTTACACAGCAGATTCTCACAAGGGTAGCAGCTCCTTTCCCCGGAGAACAAAAGGGAGCTACGGCCCCTAAGAGCTAGCAGCAGAATCAGGACGGGAACCTGAGTCCCCAGCCCATGGTTCAGGGTACAGACAGGGATCCCAGGTTTCCCACCCCCCTTCCCCAACATGCCCTCATTTTGTTCCCCGGGCGGGAGCCATGCAGCTCCCCCAGCACTGCCTCTGACGGGGGCTGGACGGGGAGAAGGGCAAGGCACGTACTCACTCAGGTGTTCTTCTCCATTTTAAGGAAATCAAGGCCAAGAGAGGGAAGTAAGTTGGCCCAAGTTATGGTGAATAAGTGATGGAACTGGAAGCACAAGCCAAGTCTCCTAACATCTTCCTTCAATTCAATCTGTTTTTTACTTCCATTAAAGCAAAGTCCTTATCATTGCAACTGCCAGGCTTGTTCACTGTCTGAGCCAGAAGGAATCTCGAGTCATCTGGACCAACCTCTATCCGCTACTCGAGCTCCTTCCACCACTTCTTGCCAAGCTCGAACACCTCCACCGTATCTTCGGGAAGCATTTTAAATTCATTTGTATGTTCGATAGCATTCACGGAGTGCTATGATGTGCCAAGCACAAGGACCAGAAATAAAGATCTAGCTTAACAGGACTCCAAGCTATAGCAACAGTGAGTGTGATGAAATATTATAGGTACCCTGGTAGCTCCCTATCAAGTATGAGGCATAGTGACTGCTGTGGTCAGACGGTGGGGAATGTGTGCACCGAATCCGGAAGGATAAAGGGGTAGACTGAGAAGGGAAGCGGAGGGTTAGGAGTAGGGGCCCTCTACAGGGGTACTTTGGCCTGGGTCACTGGGAGGCACTCGAGCTCCCGAGACCAGCTGGTGCTAATACGGGGTGAGAGGATGGCTTGTCAGCAGTGTCGACAGAGAAGTCCAGCAGGGCCTCACCATGAGGGGAGGCGGGGGCACAGGCTCCGAGGTGAGACTGCAGCTCAAACCCCGCTTCCACCCATTGACTGCAGGTAACCTTAACCTACTTCCCTGGACCTCCACTTCCTTCCTATAGAGTGGGGATAATAATAGGCTCTAACTAACCCGGTTGTCGGGAGCCTCACGTGTAAGACAGGACGTGTTCGCAGTAGCGCCTGGCACACAAGAAGTGCCATGCACGTGTCAGCTATGATTACTCAGGGACGTGGGAGCCATGTCAAGAACTCTCACCTGAGAGCAGTGGGAGCCCAGCAAGGGTACTAAGCAAAGTGACAGAACAAACTTTGGGTTGGGCACTCTGGGAGAGATGCTGGCCAGCCCACAGAAGTTGCAGGACAGGAGGCAAGTGTGCTGAGGGCTTGACATGAGGCAGGGCAATGGGGATGGCCAGGAGGGGACTGACTGGCTGGGGTGGGGGTAGCATATAGACCGAGGTCTGGATTCCTGGCTTGGATGGCTGGGAGGAAAGTAATACCCTTTGTATAGTAGTTTTGGGGGACGATGATGAAATTGACTTGGGGTACACGGTGTCTGGGATGCTTGTTAGAAAAGTCTTCCTTGAGAATACAGAAGAGAGAGTTTCCCAGGAAGGGGTAATTCCTGCTTTGAAACATGTTAGCCCTCTTCCCCACCCCGCCTCCACACGTACAATGGTCTGAACTTGGAGTTAGCAGTTCAGATTTCATTAAGTGGAGAGAGCTTCAGGGACAGATTTACAGGACCCGAGAGCCACGCTCAGCCTCTCAGCTATAAATAGTGTAGAGGTAGGAGTCATCTGAGGTATCGCTGTGAGAAAACGTGGATGGGGACCCACGGCTCCTCCCTGACACCACCGTGCCCGAGCAGCTCAGTGCACAGGATGGGAAGGACCGAAGGCACGCCAGTCGAACGGGGCCCAGCAGGCTGCACGTCTGCAGAGGCACTGGCCGACGTCCGGCCTTGGGGATTGAAGATCCCCCAAGGAAGAGCCCACGCACTGCAGGCAGGCCAAGCCCACCCCTGAGGCCGGCTACGTTCCAGGAGCCAGCATGGCACAGGCTGGAGAAGGAACCTGGAGAGCTGGGCCCTGTCTGCTCCGTGCTCCCTGCTGCATTAGCGAACACCGCTAACCACACAGCGGCCAGGTACGGCCGCGGGAGGCTCTCGGGTTAAATACTCAGCTGGAAAGCATCGAAGCCTGTCTGCCTCATCGGAGCACTGACAGCAGGATGAAAATACTGTGTTGGAAAGAAAGGACTTCTCTTTTGCAGGAGGAAGCTGGGGCACGATCTGAATCAGAAGGGTTTCTTTTACAAAAATTAGCAGATGGCCACAAATTGGCCTTTAAAGCTAGTAAATCCTACTTCACCCACCAGCACTCAGTGTTGTGTGTAATCGTTTTAGTGATTCTGCTGTAATTCCTTTGGTGCGAAACCCCAAGGGAACAGCTGCACAGTCCCCTGGGCTAACCCTGAGGCCCATTTTGATCACCTGGCAGTCCTGTCCAGGAAACTGCCAGTCTCACCTCCTGCCTGCTTTCATCACCAGACTCCTGGTCCTGCCTTTGCCCATGCTGCTCTTTCTGCTTGGAATGGCCTTCCCTCCCTTCTCTGTGAGTTCCTACTTTTCCTTCTAGATCTAACTCCCTAGGATAGTCCCTTCAATCCTTTTGGTCTTTATGTCTCTCTTATCTGAAATCGTAGGGCCTCCGACCTTGCCTGTGCTAGCACCCCCACCAAGAACACCTCCTGCCCTGCCCCACAATCTGTCTCTGCCCTGCAAGGCTGGCTAAAGGTCCACCGCCAACAGGGATGCTTTGCTTAACCAGCCTCTGTCCTCACAAGTCACTTCTCACGTTGTTTGGGCACACTTCGCAGGCATTCCTGAATTTTCAGGCACACCCTGAGTCTTTTCTCTCCTGAAAGGTTGTAAAGGTTCTGGAGTCAAGGAACTAGCCTTTCTGCTGCCCTTTATGTCCCTTGGCACAGTCCTGGGCACACCAGAGTTGCTTGCAAAGTGCCCGCTGTAACTAATAATGGGTGGGACTTGGCTGAGCTGCTCCCTAGAAGGGCAGTTCCTCCCAGGCTTTAGTTTCGCCAAAAGGGAACTGGGGGGGGGGGGGGGTGAGTCTGCAGGCCCTTCCAGCTCTGGCACTCTAGGACCTGGCTGTCGTAACCTCAGAAGCTGCTGGGGATAGGAGTCGGGCCTGGGTTTTGGAGTCACAGACTCTCAGGACTGGGAGAGTCCTCAAGGGCCAGGTTATCCAGCCCTGCTAATTCTGGTGCCCCTCCCCCACTGCAGCACCCCTGACCTTTGGTCATCTGGAACTTCTGTCCCTAGAAAAGGCCTCCAGGCCATTTTGTCAAGACAAAAGCTGGGTTAGCCCTGGGATAGGCAGCTAGGAGCACAGAAGAAAGCTTAATCTAAACTGGGAGGGGGAAATGTGAGGCTACGGCATATCAGAATAGAACTCAGGGCTTTGGAGTGCTGGCTTTGAAGCCGGATCCCAGCCAAGCCAAGAGCATTTAGACTGCTGGCCTTCCTCCACAACTCAGTGTAGCCATCACCTCTGTGATACCCTAATAACGATTCGTAATTATTTGTGTTTGTGCTTATTTCAAATAAGGGCACGTCAGAGAAATCCGGATACTAGGTGCATTTTTGTTTTATGGACTTTTCTAGACCTGCAGCTCTAGGAAAAAGTGGCACCTAGAGTGAGGAATGAATGAACCACTTCTGGACTGTGATATCCTCAAGAGCGGGAACCTGTATCTTCAACACCAGTGCCCCAGGGACCTTGACAAATGCTTGTTGAATTGAGTAACTCAATTTAAAGCGAGTGCAGGTGCGTAGCTCTGTGGTTATCCGCGCACAGGTTCTGGGAGTACCTGCCTTGTGCATACACAGCTACACATTCCCCTCTATTCTTCCGGTCCTTCCAGGGCATAACCGGGCCTTGGATTCATCACTAGGAAGTGACATACCCGAACTCTGAGATGTGCCTTAGCATTAAGCCCTTCGCATTTTACTGAGTGTTAGAAACAAAAACCAAAAACCCCACGTGGAGAACAGGCTTGAACTTGATGAAAAGCTCACTGAAGACGTTGTCCTTTAGAAAACACAGTTATTTCATTAGTCAATCCCAGAAAGAAGCTCTCTTTCCTTTCTTTTCTTCTTTCTTTCTGAGCTTGTTATACTTCTTTCTTTTCTGTAATAAGAGTATTATAACTTGGTTCATCTTCTTGCTTTGGTTCTAGAAAATTCACAGCTAAATATAATGATCAATTATATTAACAGACCTACTTACTCCTTTTCCTGTTTTTCCCCTCCTATATTCCTACAGCCTTGGCAGACATAGTCCTTTTTGGACACTGTTACCAAATCCTTTTAACAGCCAGCAGGGATACACACCATAAATACTCAGAGAGCTTGAAAACAACAGGCACCTGTAACCAAGTCAAAATGCTCAATTTTACTTTTCATTCGGCTGACCTGCATACTTATTTGGCCGACACTCAAAAAAAAAAAAAAAAAGATGGTGACATTTTCTTTCGTTTCCTTTTTAGAAAAAATATAAGCTATGCCTTCCACTGAGATGAAATTAATGTAACCTGCTTAACTTTCTATGAAGTCAATATTTTCAACTTTTACCTTGAAAGCCCTGTGAAGTCTGGGGGGCGTGGGGTTTGGGTAAGTAGTGCTGGTCGGTGGCTTTGGGGGCTGGACTAGCCCCAGTCCCAACGGTCAGGGGAGAGGACTCTGAGCTCAGAGAAGGGTATTGAAAGAGGAAAAGACTCCCAGTGAGCCTGAGCTCAGCCACGTTTGTTGCCTTTCATTCCATGAAAGAGGGCGCGGGGGTGCAATGGGCTCGGGCCCGCGCACCAAGCTTGTGGCAGCAGCGCGCTCAGCCTCAGCTCCCGCCGACGCGGCGCGCACAGTCCGGGGGAGGCGGCAGGCCAGGCGCCAACACAGAAGCCAAGGAATTGTGACCAACGTGAAAGTCAGGAGTCGGACTCCAGATACGTTGGAGAAGGTATCAGTGGAATATTCCCGGCGATACCGCCCCCCCCCCCCAGGACAGGTGGGAAAACGACCGGCAGGTGGGCAGGTAGCCCAGCAGCACTCACCAAGGTCATTGTTGTTCATCATCGCGTTGGACGCCCGCATCCGGGGCCCCTGCTGGGTGAAGTGGTAGCCGAATTTGAGAAGCGTTGCGTTCTTTTCCAACATGCTCACAATCTCCATTTCCACTTTGTTGCCCAGAGGCTGGCTCTTTGATGAAGAAAAGAACAGCAGTCACCACTCATCCCTTCTGTGCAGGAGCTCATCTTCTCTACTCGCAGAAAGCCTGCGCGATGGGCGGGGATTTTAGCCACTCCCCCCTCCCCAAGAACAGGGATCTGGAAGTTTGGAGAAGGGGAAGGGTCACACAGCCAGGCGTGAATGATCTGGGATTCAAACCCAGGCTCTGCTAGACGCCAAGAACAGATCTTTCCTAGAAAACTCGAGAAGGACGTATCTTCAAATGAACAAGTCTCAAGGAAATGAAAAATCCTACTCCCTAGGCTCTACTCCATACTAATGAAATCAGAATCTCCAGGAACAAGACTCAGGTGTCTGTGGTGTTTTCAAACTCCCAGGTGATGTCAATATACAGCCAGGTTTGGGAACCAGTCGCTTAGACGAATCCCTTCGATTTACAAATGAAGAAGTAGAGGCCCAAAGATGGAAAAGGATTTGCCTGAGGTCACACAGTAAGTTGGGAATGTCCCCAGTTTGTTTTCTAAAGCCTCCCTCCTTCTGATGTTAGTTCCCTACTCCAAGATTTCTAGTGACAAAGATGGAAAGGAAACAAAAGAAAAGGAAAACCTTACGATATAGTGTTGGGAAGGATATAATGAGGATGTCCGTCAGTCTTGTTTATAATACTAGGAAAAACGGAAGTAACTTCATCCAGAGAGAGTTGCTCAAATAAATGACAGTTGAGCTTTACAAGAGAACATGACAGCTGTCAGGTGATGATGATGCAAATCGTTGGTCACAGGCCCAGAACGATGACCATGAAACAATATGGAGGAAAAAAGCCCAGTAACAAAACAGGTCATGTTTAAGTCAAGTTACCTGTATCTTCCATACACATATATATGCCTAATGCCTAGAAAAGGCCTGCAAGTGTCCTGGTGGTGGTGAGATTTAGGAGAGTTTTTGTTTTCTTCTTTGTATCTTATTGTTTGAATTTTGTTACCATGTATAATAAGATAATACAAAATAAACATAATCTTAAAGGGATTTGAAAAGACATGGAGAGCAAGCTAACATCATATCAAGGCTTAAAGACTTCCCCCCTAAGGGCAGGAACAAGACAAGAACGTTCACTTTCACCAATACTGTCCTGGGGGTCCCAGCCAGGACAAGGAGGCCCCCTTTGCCCATCTCTCCCACCCCTCACCCCTCACCTCTGGCAACCACCAGTCTGTTCTCTGTATCTATGAGCTTGCTATTTTCTGTTTTTGTTTAGGCTCCACATATAAGTGAGATCATAGGTATTTGTCTTTCTCCATCTGACTTATTTCACTTAACATGATGCCCTCCAGGTCTGTCCATGTCATTGCACACAAGATTTCCTTCTTTTTTATGACTGAGCGGTATTCCATTATATATATATGTGTGTGTGTGTATCTATATATACATGTGATATATCTATATATATATCTCACATCTTCTTTATCCATTCATCCATTGGTGGAAACTCAAGTTGTTTCCATTTCTTGGCTATTGTAAATAATGCCGCAATGAACATGGGGGTGCAGAGATCTTTTTGAATTAGTTTGTCTTTAAATACCTAGAAGTGGGATTGCTAGATCCTATGGTAGTTTTATTTTTAATTTTTTGAGGAACCTCCACACTGTTTTCCACAGTGGCTGCACCAGTCTGCATTCCCACCAACAGTGCACAAGGGTCTCCTTTTCTCCACGTTCTCTCCAACACTTGTTACTTCTTGTCCTTTTTACTTTAGCCATTTTGACAGGTGTGAGGTGATATCTCATTGTGGTTTTGACTTGCATTTCCCTGCTGATCGGTGGTGTTGGACATCCTTTCATGTGTCCGTTGGCCAGCTGGATGTCTTCTTTGGAAAAAGGTCTATTCAGATCCTCTGCCCGTTTTTTACTTGAATTTAAAAATTTTTAAATTTAAATAATTAGATAAATTTAAAACTCAGTCTCAGTGCAGATATAGAATGTTTCCACCCTCACAGAAGAGTCTGTTCGATGGCGCTCCCCTAGACTGTGAGCCTAGGGCCAGCACACAGTACCCAGTACCTCCAGGTCAAGGTTGAGGGACTGAGTGGAGGAACGAGGAACACAACTGATGCACAACATGGGAGGGCTGAGAAGATTCATTAGCCCACCAGCCAAAGGGACGAGCATGGACCTCAGCTGAGATTCTTGATGGCGATCCCCTCCCAGGTATTATGAGTTCACCAGAGCCTGTCTGGGTTCAGATGGGGCTGGGAACACCAAGCTCGGCAGGTAGAGTGACATTGGTAAAGTTCCATTGCCCATTTGTCACGACTCCTAAAAAAGCTGGGAGGAGCTCAGACCTGTCCTCAGAGGACTCAGCACAGCCCTGGGCTCTGGCCCACTTAGCCTGGCGGATAGTATAGAGAGCTTATAAGGGCCCAAGAAGGAACTGGAAGGTCCCCTGCCCACCCCACATAGCAAGAAGCCTGGCCTCTCCCTGAGGCTGCTTTCCGGGAAAGCTCTGCTAGAGCTCAGGGCTAATCTCAGAAAGCACCAGGCTCCCCAGAGTGGAGGGGCTGCCAGCATCGGCGAGGGCTGTTTCTGCAAAGCTGACATGTCGTGCCACTCAGTCCAGAGCGCAAAGCACCCCCATGCTAACTGCCCCCATTCAACCTCCCTACATCCCTGGGGAGGCAGCACTGGCAGGGGCTGGCCGCTCCGTCGTCTTAGAGATGAGTAAACTGAACCCATGTGTAGAGGGAAGCTGGACCGTGCTCCCTCTGCTTAATGCCAGAGGCAGGGCTTGACCTTGACCTGACACTGGAAAGACTTCAGAGGATCCTCTAGGCCCACATTCTCAAGCAGGCGTCCACTCGCCCTGGGACATGTGCAGATGTGTCTGGATATATTGGAGAAAATTCAGGATTCTATTAGATAATCATGGCCACTCTTCCCCGAGTGTTAATCTTCGACCAAAACCATTATTTTTACATTAAACAGTAAAATAGAAAATGTGCACACATCCTAAGAAGTATCATACTTGCTTCATTCTCAGGCTATCCCTCTTCAGGGCCTCAATCATTTCACGGATGAGAGAGGAGGCGGTGGGGACACTGCCGGGACCGGAACTCTGATCTCCTGTTTTGTGATTTAGTGATCATTGTGTGCCAGGCAATGGCATAGCACTTTCCCTAAGTGCACTCATTTTCTCCTCCCTATGAGCCTGTGGAACACGTACTATTATTATAACTTTCATCTTACAGGCGAGGTACGTGAAGAAGTATGAACAAAGTTCCCCCAAATCACAGAGCTCGTTGGTTACAGAACCAGGATTTGAACGCAGGAGGTTTCCTCATAATTTGCTAGTCCCCGCCTAACTTGGGAGCCTTGAGAGAGCTCTGAAGGCAGAGGTAGGGCTGATAAGAGGGGCTACAGGCAGACGGAGTTTGGCTCGGCGTGCAGGACAGTGATCTACCTGTTAATAGTGTCTGCACGTGGAAGGAACTGCCTGGTAAGATCGTGGCCTGCCTGTCCCTGGAGGCGTGTAGACGCAGGGTAGAGAGTGTCTTGTGACAGTCCCCTAGATTTCATTACGAACGGAGAAGGCTTAGGCTCTGTGACCTTTCAGGCTTCAGGGACCTGCATTCTGTGAATCCATGAATGGCTTGCTTGGATGGCATAAAAAAAATCAGGAGGCCACCTGGACCGTGGGTGACAGGCAGTTGGGAGTCCCCTTGGCAGAACCCCAGGGCGGGTCATGCCAGGACCGGCCACAGCAGACTGTGGCAGCAGAGCCAGGGAGAGGGGGCTGGGAAAGAACTCTGGTCCCCCTCCCTTCAGATATGCTTCAGAATTAAATCAATCACTTGTGAATAAATGTAATCTTATTATTAAAAACTCAAATGATACTAAAGCAGATTGAGTAAAGTCAGAGAGCTTCCCTCCACATCCTTAATCCCAATCCTACCCACTTTCTGCAGAGTAAGCACCAGGCCAATGGGGTGTGTTTCCCTGGATTTTTTTCTATTAAGTATCTAATAAAAATGTGTGGGTTTTTTATTTTTAATTTTTTCCTTCAAATTGATTTGTATTATACGCATTGTTCTGCAACTTGCCATTTTCATTCAACATTTTCTGGAGATCTTTCTAAGTTGGGACACAGAGAACTCCCTCGTTCCTTTGAACTGCTTCCCAGGAAGCCCTGGTACAGACGGACAGGTAGCTTGCTTCTGTGTTCCTTGTCACATGCAGTGTGGCAGTGGCTTTGCAGGGGAGGGAGCCCGTACTCTTAAGGCTGGACACGGGGCTGTGGAATGGCTAGTTTGAAAGACAGGCATATTTTGAGTTAAAATTGCCAAGAGGGTACAAAGGCTGATGGGCCCTTCAGCGGTGATGACGACTCTTGTTTCCCTGTGGCCGAGTATCATCAACCTGATGAGAAGATGACCAGATTCACTGGCTTATGAACAGCCAACCAGTACCCTAGGCGGCATCAAGTGGGTGGCTCTGGGACCCCCATTCTGGCCAAAGGCACCATGGGCATCAGGAAGCTCACTTTGTGCATCTGACGGGGCCAATCATGGCCTTTTCTTTGTGGTCCAGAAGATGTGGGCAACTGGGAATACTTAAAAAAACAATAGAAAGGAGCCCTGGGAATGATCTAGTCCAAGTTCAGGGTTGCAAACCCCGGCTGATATTAAAATTCCATCCATATCATAGCTGCCAAGTTCTGTTCTGCTTACACACCCCGAGGATGGGGCACATCACCTTTGAGTCACCTGGCTCCATCCTTGGTACCTCTGCTGGCTAGAAAGGTCTTTCTGGCCAAACTACAGCAAAGGAAAATAGTATAGCTGATTGTCACGTTGGTGATTTTAAAGTATGTCTGCCAATTCTTTGACCCTCCTCCCTTCCAAAGGTGGAGCCTGTCTCCCCTCCCTTTGAGGGTGGTTGTGCTTAGTGACTCACTTCTAACAGGTAGACCACGGCTGAAGTGACTGTGTAACTTCCAGGGCTGGCTCATAAAGAGGCACGTGTGGCTTCCTTCTTTCTCCACTTGCATCGTTCGCTCTGAGAGATGTTGGCTGCCGTATAGAGAGGACGCTCAAGCAGCCTGGGGAAGAGGTCCACACGGCAAGGGGCTGAGGCGTCCTGCCAACAGCCGTGGAGGGAGCCACCTCAGAAGCGACTTTTCCAGGCCTGGTCAGGCCCTCAGATTGCACTTGACTGCAGTCTTGTCAGAGAGCCTGGGCTGGAATCATGTGGCCAAACTGCTCCTGGATTGCTGACTCCCAGAAACGGTGAGCTCATGCATGTTTGTGTTTTTTTTATGCTGCTAAGTTTGGGAAGGTAATTTGTTACACAGCTGTAGATAACTGATACACTCACAGACAATGCTGGACAAAAAGAGCCAGACACAAAACAGCACCACGGGATTCCATTTATATGAAGCTTAAGAGCAGGCAAAACTCATCCATGGTGTTAGAAATCAGGACATGATTGGATTTGGAGGGTATTAATTGAGAGGGGGTATATGAGATGCTGGAAATGTTCTATATCTTAATCTTGGTGTTGATTACCCAGGTGTGCTTGTGTGTGTGTGTATAATGTAACAATAAAATTATTATATAATATACCATATAAATCCATATATAAATATATATATAAAAACCCATTAAGCTGTCCACTTATGATGTATTTGTTACCATGTATAAGTTACACTTTAATAAGAAGTAAACATAAGTAGGAAAGGGAATAAGGGAGGAGAGAAAGGAGATAAAAAGTCGTTTCCTGCACAAGCTAGAATCTCTCAGAGGTCAGTGCTCCCCGCCCCACTCTTCCACTATCAACTGTTCTAATTAACAGACATATCGGGACACCTGGGTGGCTCTAGGCGTATTAAGCATCTGACTCTCGATTTTGGCTCAGGTCATGGTGTCAGGGTTGTGAGATCGAGCCCCATGTCAGGCTCTGCACTGGGCGTGGAGACTGCTTAGGATTCTCTCTCCCCCTCTCCCTCTGCCTCTCCCCCCTCCCTCTCTAAAAAACCCCCAAACAACAGCAACAACAATAAAACAATAGAAATACCACCTCCCCCTTATCGAGAGAAGACACATGCCAGGTACTCATTAAGGAGTCAACGCATTAAATCCTCTAACAACCCTGTTGCACGAGTATGCATATCCTTCCCATTTTAGAGGTGAGGAGACTGAGGCATGGGTACCTTAAGTGGCCCCTCCCCACTGTGACACAGCAAGAATATGACAGAGTGGAGGCTTAGCTTGGACTCGATCCTCGTTTGACTTCAAGTGTCAGAGATTTGAAGACAGGTAATCCCTGGGTCAGTCTGTCTCCTGTCTGGAAAGCTCTGGGCTTTTCAGAGCAGAGTGCAACCTCCACTGGGGATCAGAGATGGTGCAAGATGTTTATTCTGATTCATGCTGTCTGTGTAAGAAAAGGATTTTCTTGACATCACATTTTTTTCCTCTCATTTTCACTGACTCTGTCTCATTTTTCCCTGAGAAGTGAGGTCAATGAAAGACCATACTTGGCATTTTGAGGCAGGGACAGTGACACATGCCCGTACTCTCTGGGAGGCTGGCTGTTTCCAGGCTGAACTTCTCCAGTACACATGGAGAGAGACATAAAAATTATGCACAAGCCAAGAGCTGCTGCTTCGAAGCTGAATGTAAAGGAACAAAACAGAGAACATGATTGGTGGTGAAGTCTTGCTTGCTTGGTTTTCTTCTTTTTAGCAAAACCAAAAGTCATATTCAGCCTCATTAAAAAAAACAAACACAAAACTTAGCCAGCTGCCTCGAGCATGTAATCTAAAATTAAGGGGTGTCACCCTGTGAGAAAACCTTCCGGATCCTATTCCAGTGGGGCTTGTTTTCTTTCTAAACTTATTTGCACTAGGGACATAATTCAATCTGGGTAAACAAGAAAACGCAATCCACTTCCTTTAGCTTCTTTTCGAAATATGAAGCATAACCTCACTGTCCAATATTGGAATGAAATGTGAGAAATCCCACCAATATCCCCCAGACGTGGCATGTAACTTCATTTGGGGAGGGGTCGTGTTTTCAGGCCTCGTCTGCTCCGAGGGGCAGGGAGTACCCGGTGCACCGAGGTCCTGGGGAAGGGCCTGCTGGAGGCGGCTTTGTCGGGAGTGAGGAGGGCGAATCAGGAGGGTCAGAGACTCATCATTTGCATTTGGCCAACCTGGGACGGAGAGGGCGGGCAGGCACCCCATACGCGGTGCCTGCTCCTGGGGGCTGAGGGTCTCGCCTGTCCGGCCACAAATGCAGCCTGTCTGGAAATTGGGACACCCCGGTTCCGGCCCAGCTCTGGCACTGACTTGATGCTCAGCACGTTCCGTCCCTTCTTTGATCCTCAGTTTACCCACCTGCAGAAGGAGGGCGGGACTAGACATTTTCTCAATGCCTCTGGCGCTGGGTCCCAGACTCTCTGCCCCCTCCCCCCTCCCCCCTCCCTGCTGGCCCTGGGCCACTGGAGGCAGAGCACAGCATTGCTTGGAGATAGAGAGAGATGACTGAGTAAACAAACAGCCCCAGGATCCCAGTGCCCGGATCTGGGTCCTAAGCCAGCCAGCCAGCCAGGCTCTTGTCACCGGGGCAGAACTCCCCAAGTCCCTTTCTCCTTTGTTTGGCCGTATAAGGAAGAAGGAGGACAGAGGCTCGCTAACACAGGTTACAGTCCCAAGGGCTGAGGGGAAAGCTGCGGCCTCTGAGGACCTTGGTGACTAACCAGGAATGAGGAATAAATCACATACCACTCATCACCTCCTCTGTGGCACACCCCTCAGAGCCCAGTGCTGGGGCACCCGAGCAGAGACGCACTGTGAGAGGCCCTGGTGGCCTTCCCTAGATTCCAGGCCTGGGGAAGCACTGCCCCACAGCTCCCCCTCCTCTGTCTGGTCTCCCAGGCCCTGACGCTTGCCTCAATTCCTCTGCTATCCAGCTGGGAACCATCTTTCCAGAACACAGCCCACAGCCCACAGCCCACTTTCACTCAACCTACCCATTCAGAGCCCTTTGGATTTCTAACTCCCTTTCTGGCTTCTTCCAGGGGATGGGCTCCATGGCTTTCCCCTCTCCTTCTTTGTGTTCATGCACCTGAGATGCCACGGTCTCCATCCACTTCACTCTCTGAGATACTATCCATCCTAGGAGTTTATCGCGAACTCCTCCTCCTCCAAGAAGCCCTCCAAGATATCTGCCCCTGACTGAGATTGCTTCCGCAAAGGCCCGCCGTCTGTGGCTCGCTGAAGCACCTGGTTCAGTGATCATTTCTGTACTTGCTGCCTTCCTGTCTGGTGTGGAATCGCTGGAGGGCAGAGCCAGAGCCTCATTCATATACAGAGCCTAGCAGCGCCCTGGGGTTCAGCCAGCACTCCTCAAATGCTCAGATGAAACAAAAACAGAGGCTCCCAGGATGGTGGGGGGAGGTGGTGACCAGCGCTCTAGCCTCACAGCAAGGGAAAGGGACTGCCAAAAAAAGCCAAGTAAGACCCACACAAAACTACAGTCGGATTCAAAAGACCAGAGAAGCATAGTTCACGGACTCTGGAGTCACCTCGGCCTGGGTTCAAACCTCGCCTCTGTCACTTACTCACTGTGTGACCACAGGCAGTTTGCAGAGCCTGTCTGGGCCTTATGTCCTCCACCACAACACAGAGTGGGTTATAATTCCCACTCACAAAGAGTCTTTGAGAGCGTGAAATGGGATCGTGGATACATGGCACCTCCTCGGTAAAGGAACTCTCAGAGCACCGCGTGAACTCTCTAGGGCACCTCTGGAGTAATCATAAAAGTTCACGACCTCATAGTTGACATCTGTCATTTCCTTAGAAGTAGAAATTCTTATGATCCTCATTTTGTAAGTGAGGAAACTGAGGCTCAGGGAAGTGAACGTTCTCACACCAGGGTGTTCAGTGAGGGGGAGGGTGCCAGGCAGCACTGGCTCGGACTCTGGGCTCAGCCGGGGCGGACAGCAGGGAGAGGGAAGGTAGGCAACTCACTCTCGGGCAGCTGTCATCACAAGGACCTGAGGCCAGCGCTCTGGGTCAATTCTGGCCAACATTCTGCCCCTGGAGTCAGGTTTCAGCTGAGCTGGGAGACCCCGACTCCCTGCCCAGCCAGGCTTGGAGTCACACGAGTAGCCAATCCCAGGCCTTGGCCCAGGGCTGCTGCTAAGCCTGCTGCATGCCTTTGTTCCAGTGGATCTGCCCCTCCTGCCTGCAGTAAAGCAGGATCAGCAGAGGCAGAAAGAGTGGGAATGGGGAGGGGCTGGGAAAGGGTGATGCAGCAGCAGCCGTTGGCATGCGAGAGATGCAGGAGTCCAGGGTAGCAAATTCACTCAAGGGCTGGTACTCTATGTGAATTAGAAAAAAGTACCTTCTCTGGGTGAACAAGCCTCATACAAAGGCTTGGAGAATAGAGTGTGGGTTGGATTTTGCACCTGGCCCCTTGTGCAGTGAACAACATACACAACGACCCAGGGCAGCCCTGCTTACCAAGCACCACTGAGGGGCCAAGTTCTGAGCTGGGCACTGAAATAAAGAGATGGTTCAAATACAGCACCAGCTTCCGAGAAGCTCATGGGAAGCTGAAGTGCTAGGAGAACACAGGGAGGGATCACTTAACTCTCTCTGGGGAGAGGGTTAGAGGCCCTAAGGTAAGCTAATGGGAGAAAGTAGTGATATGCTGGGTCTGAAAAAAAAAAAAACAGTTGTATTTGTAGTGTTTGCCAATTTCCATAGTGTAAATGTTCCCACCAGGAGCGACTTCAAGGTACCAGCATGCCATCACCGAAGTGGAGTGAGAAGCGATGCCTACAATCAGCTCTGGCAAGTTGGCTCTAGAACACCGCAGGGGGGAGAGACTTCAACTGAATCCAGAAGGAAGACGAGGGCTTCTCCAGGCAGAGAAGGGGTAGGGGTGGAAGAGGACATTCCAGGATGAAAGACAACCAAGAGCAAAGGCATGGAGGCGCACAAGTGGGGAGTTTTCAAGGGCTTATGACTGGGAAGGGTAATGCTTTAGTTCTGCACTTGCACAGGGGCACACGCCTGCCGTGAGTCCCCGAGCTGCACACTGAAGTTTTGTGCACTTTCCCATATGTGTGTGGTATTCTGCCATCAGGATGAAAAGTACAGATAGTCTCATTCAGGAATAACCACTGTTTACAATGTTGCTACATTTCCTTCCAATCTTTTCCCCATGCACGTATTTATATGACCATCCTGCAAACATTCTCAGGTAGGAAAACAAAAGATCCCTATCCAGAGCCCCTAAAGAAGACAGCATTTTAACATTAAAAGCAACGTGGTGTCATGGAAAGAGTGTGGGCTTTGGAGTCACAGAGACCCAAATTCGAATCCCGCTTCCCAATGTGCTAAGTGGGTGGTGCTGAGAAAGTTGCTTGTCTCAGCCTGTCCAGGCTGCTTCTCCTGCAGACTGAGTCAGAGACACCCACATCCTGCAGCGTTGTTGGGAAGGTCAGACACGATGTGTGTAAGGTGTGTTGGATAGAGTGCAGCCCACAATAGACCCTTAGCCCAGGCACCATAGATACTGCAGCTGGCATCATCTTAGAGAGTCAGGACTGCAAGGCTCACCCTGATAATAAATGACTGAGCCACAGAAGTCACAGAGAAATGGCAACCCCATAAGGAAAAAGTCAAACTAGTGTTTGCCCAGAGAATAAAGCCAGTGGTAAGGAGACTCAAAAGCCCACTGAGGGGGTGGACGGGGGTGTTGGAAGAAAATAGGGGTATTTAGCCTGGTGAGGAAGACTCCAGTGGTTTATAATATCTGTGCCCCCGATGTGTCCCACGTGCAGCAGAGAACAGAATTGAGCCCAATAAATGGGCCTTGCAGGAAGCTGATTTCTACTGGATATGGGGAAAGATATTCTCACTAAGAACTGAAGGGGTGACCTTGGTAAGGAATGAGCTCCCGTCACGAGGGGTATACAAGCAGAAGCTGGCAGAGGACTTGATGGGCATGATGAAGAAGGAAGATGAACATGGTGGCGGGTGTGGACCAGCGAGCTTTGGGGTGCCTTGTAGCTGGGCCTTGGGTCTGCTCTGTCCAGCAGCACCTACCCACCCATCAGGACATGGGCAAGGGCAGAACCGCAAGCACCCTGTAGTGAAGGACACAAAGAGACCCTTGTGCCTCTTACCTGGTTATCGATTTTCAGTTCCACTAGAGAAGTGTTGTATGGAAGAGCTTCCACCAGGTGCAGGATCCCGGCTCCGGAAATGAAGTTGGATTCCACATTCAGCGTCTTCAACACCTTATTTACCTTGAGCATCTCCGCAAGGGCCTTGGAGTTCAGGAGAAAAGCAAGGGTACCCGTGAGTCCCCCTGAGCAAGGCTGGAGCCCCTCCTGGGTAGAACCTAAAATACCACGAGGGCCTTGCTGGGAGCGAACATTCCTTGCACACTCACGCTGCTCAAGCCAGGGACCAGGCAAGACAGTCTCTACAGCCTCCTTCACGAAGCACAACTCCCATGTCTCTCCTCCCCTCCAATGTGCCGTGGCTCCCGAACCCCTAACTGGAGAATTCCACACTCCTTAGCCTGCATCCAGCCTCGATCACCCGGTTCTCCTCCCTTGCTCCGCCTCAAGGCTCACTGCTCCCTGACAGCGGGGCTGATCTCGGCTCCCTGTGCACGCCTGGTGCTCTCGCACTGCTTTGCCTTTGCTTGGCCTGTCTCTGCCGCCTGGGGTGCCCTTTCCTTTCTACTTCACTCATCCAAACCCTGCCTGTCCTTCAAGGCCATTCTCAATTCCTCCCCAGGAGCCTTTATACTGACGGCCCCAGCTAGCTGTGGCCTGTGCTCTTGCACTTTGTGGAATTTATCCATAACCTCCCTCATGGAACTTGCGTTCCTCTGTTCAGAGTTGTTTTTATACTGGTGTTGTCTCTGCTATTAGCCTATCTACTCTCAATGGGATGAAATGCACCTTATTCATCCCCTGGTGCCCACATGCTCAGCACACAGTAGGTTCTCAGTCACTGTTCGATGAGTGACTAGTGGAGTCCCGACCTCCCTGCATGCCCTCCACTTGTCGCTTCAATTTCCCTGTTGGGATTCCATGGAGTCATTGTTCTCTTTGAGCAGCAGAGAGCAGAGAAGGACGCCTGGGAAACCACCCCACTGGGCAAGTGACCAGGGCAAATGGGAGGAGAGGAGCTCAGGTGGCCCCCAGCACGTTTCAGGGGAATTCAGCCAGGGGGTGTGGATGACAATCAGAGCCTCTGAAGGAAATGAGGTAATTAGCAGTTGGTGGAAACGATGTGTCATGGAGGAAAGAGGACACCAGCAGCTGATAGCCCAGGATGTACCATCAGTGGGCCCTGGTTGTCCGAAATGACTCTCTGAGCCAGCAACGCCCTTCCCACCATCCCTGCTTGAGGAAACTCTATACTAGCTCAGCTCCCAGAAAGCCTTTCTTGTTGAAATCATCCTTCCCTCCTGCCCCCCACCCCCTGCTTCCATGTGTCCCCAGGATGGCATGCTGGCTTTCTCTAGGACCCTGAGGAGGTTGGACACTCCTGAGGAGAGGGCCCCAGGCTGTGTTCTTTCCATAGCAGCTCTCTTGCTCCCCAGAAAAGGCCTGTCCAGGCCCGATAATCAAAATATTTAGTAACTGATAGGCAGTGCACCAGGCCAATCCGAGTGGACCAGCTGGTGCCTGAGCAGGTCCTGCAGACCCTGTCATGCCAGGTGTCCACTCTTTTCTGGATCATGGTAGAGGAATGGGGGTGCAGGGAGAGGAGCTGGGGCAGGGAGTAGGGGTGCTTACAGAGCTTTTCACTCATATGTGGAATTTAAGAAACAAATGAACAAAGAAAAAAAAAGAGATACACACAAAAATAGACTCTTAAATAGGGAGAACAAACTGGTGGTTGCCAGAGGGGAGGTGGGTGGGAGGATGGGTGAAATGGATAAGGGGGATTAAGAGTACACTTATCTTGGTGAGCACTGGGGAATGTACAGAAATGTTGAATCATTATATTGAACACCAGACACTATTATAACATTAATTATACTTCAATTAAAAATCAATTTTTAAATAAAATTGATTGTTATTAAATAGACTTCAAAGCCAGGAAAGTTATCAGGGATAAAGAAGGGCATTACAGAATGACAAAGGGGTCAATTCCCCAAGAAGACATAACAATCCCTAACGTACATGTGCCGAACAACAGAGCGTCAAGCTGTAACAGGGAAAGCTGATAGAAGTGCAAGGAGAAACATGAATCACTGCTGGAGTTGGAGATCTCAACAGCCCTCGATCAGAAATGGAAAGATCCAGAAGGCTGAAAATCAGTAAGGCCATAATTGAACTCAACAACACCATTAATCAACTGGATGGAAGTGACATTTATAGGCTACTTCTTCCTACGACAGCAGAATGCACATTCTTCTCAAGTTCACACAGAACATTCACCAAGATAGATCACATTCTGGGCCATGTAACACACCTTAACAAATGGAAAAGAACAGAAATCATACAACATCTGCTCTCAGAGCTCAGCAGAATTGAACTAGAACTCAGTAACAGAAAGATAACATTGAAAATCCCCAAATATGTGGTAATTAAACAACACATTTCTAAATAACACACGGGGCAAAAAAGAAACCTTAAGAGAAATTAAAGTTTTTGAACTAAATGAAAATGAAAACATACCTTATTAAAATTTGTGCGATGCAGTGAAAGTAGTGTTGAGAGGGAAATATCGGGTGTTGAATGCATATATTAAGAAAGAAGAAAAATCTAAATTCAATAATCTAAGTTTCCATTTTAGAAAACTTTTAGAAGATCAAATTAAATCCAAAGTAACCGGAAGAAATAAATAAGAATTAGAGCAGAAATCAATGAAGCTGAAAACGGAAAATCAATACAGAAAATTAGTGAAGCGAAAAGCAGATACTTTGAAAAGATCAGTAAAATTGATAAGTGTCAAGCCAGGCTAAAGAGAGAGAGAGAGAACACAAATTACTAATATCAGAAATGAAAGAGGCCTCTTACTACAGATCCCATGTAAATTGAAAGGATAATAAAGGGATACTATGAACAACTCTTATGTCCACAAATTTGATAACCTGGATGAAATGGACGAATTCCTTGAAAGACACAATGTGACAAAGCTCACATAAGAAGAAACAGACAACTTGAATAGGCCTTTACTTATTAAAGAAATAGAATCAATAATTAATAACTTTCCGAAACAAAGCACCAGGCCCACATGGTGAATTCTACCAAATATTTAAGGAAGAAATGATACCAATTCTCCACAATCTCATTCAGAGAATTGAAGCAGTGGGAATACTTCCTAACTCATTCTATGAGGCCAGCATTATCCTAATACCAATACAAAGACATTACAGGAAAACGACAGACCAATATCTCCCGTGAACATAGATGCAAAAATCCTCAAAAACATAGCAAATTGAATCCAACAATGTATAAAAATGTTATATACCATAACCAGTGGGGTTTATCCCAAGTAGCCAAGGCTGGTTCAACACTTGAAAATCAATTAATGTAACCCATCACATCAACAGGCTAAAAAAGAAAAGTCACATATCGTATCAGTAGATGCAGAAAAAGCATTTGACAAAATCCAACACCCATTCATAATAAAAACGCTCAGTAAATTAGAAATAGCTGAGAACTTCCTCAACTTGGCAAGGAGTATCTGTAAAAAACCTACAGTTAATATCATGCTTAATGGTAAGAAACTTGAAATGTTATTACTAAGATTAGGTACAAGGCAAGGATGAACCCCTTCGCCACTCCTTTTCAACATCAGAATAGAAGTTCTAGCTAATGCAATAGGCAGGAAAAGGAAATCAAATGTGTGTGTGTGTGTGTGTGTGTGTGTGTGTGTGTGTGTATGTATTGGGAAGAAGAAATAAATGTTTGCAGCTGATATGATTGTCTCTGTAGAAAGAATTGACAAAAAAACCCTCCTGGGACTAATAAATGATCATAGCAAGGTTGCAGGATGGCAAGGTTGATATACAAAAACTAATCACTTTCCTATATTCAGCAAGAAACAAGTGGAATAGGAAATTAAAAACACAATATCATTTACATTAGTACCCTCAAAAGTGAACTACTTAGGTATAAAGCTAACAAAATAGGTAGAAGATCTACAGGAGGAAAACTGTAAAACTCTGGTGTATAAAGAACTCAAGAAATAGATAGTCCATGTTCATGGATAAGAAGACTCAACATTGTCAAGATATCAGTTCTTTCCCGCTTGATCTACAAGTTCAGTGCGACCCCAGTCAAAATTCCTGCAAGTTATTTTGTGGCTATTAACAAACTGATTGCTACTTACTGATTAACTGCCATCCCTGGTAAGCTAATTCTTGCACTTCTAACCTGCTATTAGTGTTGGAATAATCATACTATACTGTCAGCCTTTGGTTGTCTGCATGGCCAAATGGACTGTTACGTTCATCAAAGTGGGAGCTATGACTGTCAGTCATAGTTGTATTCTCAGAGCATAATTCAGTGCTGGACACAGACTCTCAATAAATACGTTTTAATATTTAAAAAAAAGAAAAAAAGAATTGATGGCTACCTTATAATAAGTACAATTTAATTTGATCAGCAATATCTTTAAGACTTGGGCAAAAAACAGATAAAATTGATCGTCAGGACCCACTGAGTAAGACAATGATTTTAGATATAGAGAAACTGAAGCCCAAGGAGGGGCAGGTACTTGTCTAATGTGATGTGCCGAGTGGAGACAGATCTGCTTTAGAGCCAACGTGACTTGCATTTAAATCTTAGCTCCACCTCTCACTTGCTGCGCAACTTTGGACAAAGCAAAATGCCCGAACTCCCTGCACTCCAGGTGCTTCATCTGCAAAGTGGGGAGGCCTGCACCCCTGAGATCAGGGGGGATTGTGGATATTAACTAGGGTAATGTACAGATGTTGCCCGGATAACGGCCACTGTGTTCACACCCTCTCCTGGCTCCCGGCCCTTTGCCTTTCACCACACCACACGGGGTTCTTCGTCAGCGGAGTTCGGCCAGCCCTGAGGCCACAAGCATCACTCCTTCCGTTTCTATGACCCCCGCTCTCAATGCAGCAGGACTGAAAGGTACATACATGAGCCACAGGGTCATTGCTCCGCGTTCCCACGATGCTGAACTTCTTCACATACGAGTTATCTTTCAGGGCTTCCGCATATGCCTTGAGAGTTGGTATGGGGATATTCTGCAGAGAGAAAGGCAGGCGGTAAGGAGCAGCCCAGACCAGGCTCAGGTTGGGCAGACAGATGGGGCAGTAACCCTCTCACACATGTGGACTGATTCCTAGTAGGTCTCTGACCAAATAGCAGAATGGCAAAGGGTTCTGGCTTTGCCCCACATGGCTGAGATTTGGAGAGAACTTTCTGGTAAACAGATTGAGAAAATCCTCCCTGACAATTTGGGGTAGGACCCAAAGCTATCTGTGCAGGTGGAGACCAGAGAAAACCAAGGCAGAGGGTGCAGAGGACTGTTGTGCCAAGAGCTCAGGACTGGGGTGTGGGGGTGGGCAGGGCCTCGGCCTCTGCCCGGACAACTGGCCATGTTTCTGACTCTCTCTGTGACTCTAGGCGAGGTCTCCTCCTCTCTCTGTTTCTGGATCACCAAGGTGGGGGCTGTGCACTGCTCCAGATGATCTCTAGGAGACATCTGTCCCGGAGAGTCTCAGGTGTACCGCACATCAGAGGTCCCCGGGGAAACTTCTATAAAATGCTCATGCGTGGGTCTGAACCAGACCTATAAATTCAGAATCTCGGGGGGTGAGGGTGGGTGGGCATTGGCATAGATTTCTTAATCTTCTCAGATGGAAACTGCTGATCTGGTCCAACCTTCTCACACTCGGAAGGGAAGCTGAGGCCTGGAGAGGGACGAGCCACAGCCATGGCCAGGTTCCACAGCCCTACGCTGCTCCGAGCCAGTGTTCACTGCCAGGGCACAGGGTTCTGAGCTGTGCCAGGGCCTCCCACGGGGCACACGGCAGACAATGGAGGCATCCGAGAGGAAACCTGGCTGTGTATGCACGGATCTCTCATTTCAGAGCGTCACGTTAGCTCCCCGTGGGAGCAGAGCCTGGGGAGGCCAGGTGGAGGAGAACACTGCGGGCGCAGCTTTCCAATCAGATTATGCCGTGGGGCTGGCAGCCACTTAAAAGAAAGTGGAGAAGAAAGGAAAGAGGAGCCGGGGAGTGGGGGGCCCACTTCTTCTCTTACCCCACACCCTCCCAGAACTAATCCCGCTGGCCTCCGGGCTGAGCAGGTGGGCAGGCAGCTGGTCCTGCTTCTGAATTCCTCCTGCAGCCTGTCCAGGGTAGGACTGCTTGTCCATCTGACCCTCCTCTGCCCTTGGTGGTCACACAGGAAACATCCGGACACATATGGGCTGACAGCTCCCTGCCAGAGCTGCAGAATGAGGCTGACTATACATACGATAGAGCACTGATGCTTCAGGGGTTGGCCCCTCCCAGGGCTGCGGGACACCACACGCCTGCTGGGCACAGGCTTTTTCCAGCCTTGGGATCCCCGGCAGTCAGGTGTGTCTGACTTAACGATTTTAGCTTGGAGAAGCTCTCAGTGTTTCGAATAACAAGGTAGGTTTCCAGAATTGAAACTGTGTTGGCCCATGGTGAACACCTGGGCCTGAAGAAACCAGGGCTATAGGACGTGTTTGTTTGCACTGCCCAGGTCTTTTAGAGGTTTGGCCCCTTTCCTGATCCAGAAGCACCCAGAACCCAAACCGGACCCTGTTCTCTCCACACAGCCAAGCCTGGGACCCAGACATTGGGGTGACACAGACATGGCTCCTCCCACCCACCCCGGGTGAAGCGAAATAAAAAGGACTTCACCCGGATATTGTTGAGGTTAACCTCCTCAAGTTTTGGGTCATTGTTCTTTATCCGCTCCAGGGTTTCCTCGACGTCTGTTGAATTTGGCTCTTCATCGGGCACAGGCTTGTATTGTGTCGGCTTGATCACGCCTAGAGTGACGGACAAAAGAGAGGTGGCTCACGGAAACACGGGGACCCTCTCCCTCCACACGAGGATTCCCTGGGAGGAAGCAGCAGCAGGGTGCGGGCACAAGAGAAGGCTGTGCATTCCTGGGGCGCCGGGAGGGGCCAGGAGAAGCGCTGGCTGCGCCCTGCTTGGACTCGGCCTCTGCCATCCCACAAGGACAGGGTGAATGACTGAAACCCTCTGACCCTCTGTGTCCTCATCCGTAAAGTGCAGGCAGTCACTCTACCTCATGGACTCTTGTGAGGAGAAAAGGAAGTCTGAACGTGAGAGAAACATATAAGCGTTCCAGAGAGAGGGTACCCTCGCTGCTTTCAGGGGCCAAAATGCCAGCGTGGGACAATGCAAGGGAACAAGGAAAACTATGCAATATGGTCACAAGAAAGGACAAGGGGACTCACGGAACAAAAGAGGCACCAGGAGACAGACCCGTGTGGATGTGTAGAAATTCATGCTCATGATGGAGTCCAAGCCAGCGGCGAAGGGATGGACTTTGCACAGAACAGGATTGTCCCCGGGGGAGAGGCATTAAAAATGACAGTCTGATCTCATCCCACACCACACCCACACACGGACTCCAGGGGGAGCAAGAAGTTGAATACAAGAGGCAGACCTCTAAAACTTTCAGAAGAAAATACAGGAGGACGTTTTTATCATATGAGGATGGAGAAGTCCTGCATGAACAAGACACAAATCCCAGCAAAGGAAAAGGAGAAGGTGGATCGATTTGGCTACATAAAAATTTAAAACGTCTGCGCTGAGCCAGAGAGCATGAGTGGGCAGCGGAAGCAAGAAGCACGGGGACACCTTCGCTTCCAGGGCGTCGTGTCGCTGGGGGCAGGGGAGGGCGGCCCAAGCTGGGGAGCAGGGCCGTGTACTCACTGTTGAGTCCCTCCTTGTTCACGATGGAGCTGCTGCCCAGGGCCTGGTAGTACTGCTGGCTGCTCATGAGCGTGTGCATGCCCAGGATGGCTGCGGGGACAGGGGCGGCCCGTGACGTTCCACACCCCGGGAATGTTTGCTCACGGAAACGGCAAGAAACACTTGATGCTTTTACATTTTATTTGAGTTTTACTCTTGTCTCTATTATGTGACCCTGAAATCTCCACACCCAGTGGAGACTTTCCTAACCCCGGCCTCAGATTTCTAGGTGTCTCCCAGTGTCCCACCAGTACACCCAGCCCAGCTTGGCCAAGAGAGAATTCGTCCTTCCCAGCAACAGTCCCTTCCTTTGGATCACCTTCCATCTTGGCATCCTGCCTGTCCCCTCAGGGTGGACCCTCAGTCACACAGCACCCCCTAAGTCCGCTCCCTGCTAAACACTGTCTCTCATCTGTCCCACCTCCCATTCTGTCACCTCTGTCCTGGCTGAGGCCCTACCGTTTTGTGGTTGTATTATCACAGCTGTGTAATCACTGCTGTCCTGGCCCTGGTCTCTTCCTACCCTCCCCCCAACCAGCATTCAGCACAGAGCACCCAGAAAGATCTTTCTGGAAATGCAGATCTGACCACATCATTCCTGTGCTCAGTCAGGCTTTCATCCACTCGTTTGTCCAACATTTACTGAGTGCCCACATTGTATGCCTGCTCTGGTGGGTGGTGGTGGAGGGAGTAGGGGGATTGGGGGGCTGGGAGAGAGTGGGGCTGTGTGTGGGAGGCAGCAGGGAACAACAAAGTCTGTTGGGGGAGAGAGAGGCTAGGCAGGTGCCCACACAATTGAAAACATAAGCACAGAGTACACGTGTTGGAAAGGAAAAGTCCAGTGCGTTCTGGGAGAAGAGAACAGAGGGACTTGGGATGGGAGGGATGAGTAGTGTTGTCTAAGTCAAGGGAAGGGAGGTAGAACATTCTGGACAGGCAGACGGAATGGTGGGTGGGAAAGCCCTCAAGCTCAGGGAGTGGAAGGCTAGGGCGGGGAGGGTAAACAGAAGACAGACAGAGCTGAGTTGGACTGTGGGGGACTGCCCCCCCCCCCCCGCCCCTCGCTGCGTGCTTGCTCTGGGCCAGAGAACAGGCTGTATGTCAGTGATTCTCAGTCTGGCTGCACTTTGGAACCCCTGGGGCATCTTTTCAAACTCCTGATGCCCAGGACTCCCCCAGACCAATTAACCACCATCTCCAGGGGTGGGTCAGGCATCTGCCTTTTTCGAGGCCCCCTAAGTAGTTTCAGGGGGCAGCCAAGTTTGGAACCTGCCTGACAGCATCCCCCTGAATCTTCACAACAACACTGTGGAGTAGATTTAAATCAAATAGGCCCGTTCAGGTCCCGCAGGGTCTTCTAGGCTGAGGTAAGGAGTTTGTACGTCTTTCCCCTAGGTGCAGCCACGAAGCCACTGGAGGCCTTAGCAGGGCCTAAGATGGCCCGGCTCGGGTTCTGGGAGTGTCACTCTGGCTGTGTGTGGAGAACGGACTACAGCGGGAAGGAAGGACATGGGGACTGTGAGGCTTTGCTAGGTGAGGTGCCTCCCGGGTGGGAGGATGGTAGCTTGTGACCCTAGAGCCTGGCTTCACCAGCCCTCCCTGGGCCAGCGGCTTCGATGGCTTGTTCCTCACCCACCCCTTTGGGCTCTGGTGACACAAATGGTCACGGCTCGGTACATTCTCCCGCTTCTGCCAACACTGTCCCCTCTACTGGTGATTCTCTCTCCATCTGCCATGGGCGCTGCTGAAATGCCCCCAATAGGGCCGCTAGACTTAGCAAATAATACAGGACACTCAGTTAAATTGGAATTTCAGATAAGCAACAAATAATATTTGAGTATAAGTGTGTCCCATTCAGTATTTGGGATCTACTTATATCAAAACTTATTCCTTGTTTATCTGAAATTCAAATCTAACTGAGCATCCTGTATTTGACTCAACCACTCTACCTTCCCACCCTTCAAGACTTGGACTAGCACTTCCTCCCTCGTCTTCTCTAGTTTCCCCACGGACCCGCTGTCCTTATCCCAGCACAGTCCACACAGTGTTAGGTCAGCTCGGTGCATGTGTGCTTCCTCTACTGGACTTTGGGCTTCCAGAGGTTGGGGAAGAATATTCTCTCTCTTCCTCCTCTCCTTCAGAATACAGTATTTGGTGAATATTTGCTGATGGATTTTGTGTTAATTTCCCTGGCCATCTCATTAGACATGCTTTCTAGTGAGACAGACAATACGAGAGCCCTTGGTGAAGAGTCAGGAGACCTAAGTTCCAGTGCTGAATATAACCCCTGATTCTGTGTGACCGGGGGCAGGTCCCCAGCCCTCCCCGGGCTTCAGCCTCCTCCGTGCAAGGAGGGGTAAGGAAAGGCCATTGGTTCTCTAGCCCAGCTGCACGTACAAATCACCCGCAGCTTCAAGACAATATTGGTGCTCCTCCTGGACCAGCTGATCTGAATCTCCGCA
Organism: Ursus arctos; assembly: GCF_023065955.2. Lineage (NCBI taxonomy): Eukaryota > Metazoa > Chordata > Mammalia > Carnivora > Ursidae > Ursus > Ursus arctos. The sequence continues at coordinate 28,512,400 of NW_026622852.1, read as the reverse complement.
GATATATTTTTAATCTCCTTGCATGATTTTGATGCTCAGTGGGGGCTGAGAACCGCAGGATGAGACGATCTCAAAGCCCTTCTGTTTCTCACATTCTAAGAATCCTCTCTGCTAAAATTAGACTCTCCTGCTCATCACTGAGGAGCATTGATAGGGAGAGACATCTGCATTTTTTAGAGCTCTCTGGGCTTTAATTTAGGCTGCTTCTACGTGGGCAGTGGGGGGCCAAGGCCTGAGTCAGCAGCGGGGGGTTCGGCTCACTGGGAGCCACCTTCTTGAGCTGACTCTTCTGGCTCCCACAGGCCGGTGTGTGTGGGGGGGGGTGGTTCGAGGTGGTTCTGGGCTGCTGTTGGGACCACAGTTTGGAAAAACAGTTTGGAAAGATTGCTAAGAATCAGAGGAAAGATGTAATCTCCTATGGCCGGCTGGTCCTCCTGAGAGGTACAGAGAGGGGCGAGATGGAAAATGCATTCTGTGCTCCATGCCAGCTTCCTGTAATGGTCCAGAAAGGGGGGCAGGGAGGTCACAAGGAAGTGCCTGGGGACAGAGGAGAGAGATCTGGGCTCCATGCTGGGCTTTGGCACCAATTTGCTGGGCAACCTTGTCCGGGACACTTCCACTTTTTTGGGCCTCAGTCTTCTCACCTATAAAGGGGAGTATGTTTGAATGCCAATCTCTTACCCTCACATAGCACCGAAGAGTCACACAACATCTTATCTTTTTTTAAAAAGTATGTTCAGTTAGCCAGCATATAGTACATCATTAGTTTTTGATGGAGCGTTCAATGATTCATTAGTTGCGTAGGACATCTCATCCTTTTATCCTGTTTGATTTTTACAACAAGCATCCAGAACAGGTGCTCCGGTGTTCCAGCAGGCTCAAGAGGGAAATGGTTTGTAAAACCTGCTCAGTGAGGACCCTCCTGGCTTCAAAGTGAGTAGTCCCATCCACTCCTCCGCAAACTAGGTCATTAGTAGTTCCGAAGTTCTAAAATGTCCCCTCCATGTCAGAATTCTAAGAACAGACAACACGCCTATTCTAGGAGGCAATATACATGTCAATAGCCGTCCTCAGAGGAAATGAAACTATTTGCAGTTCAGAGGAAGTTAGGGTTCAAGGAAGGACGGAAGGAAAGGGAAGGGAGGAGGGAGGGAGGAGGGAAAGAGGAGGGAGGGAGGGAAGGGCCCAAGGAAGGGAGGGGCAGAGGAGAGGGGAAGGCCTTGCGGTGGGAGGGGGCACCAAGCAAAATCTCCATTGCTGAGCGGAATGCTTGGGGGCTCTGATCCCTCGGCCCACCTTAGGCACCAAATCATGACTCTCCCCTTGCTTGGTTTTGCACTCACGTCACCGGAAGTGAACGATGGAGGAAAATAGCACATCAACATCTCCCGCTGCTTCATTCTTTGTAGATATTGGCGAGGCTGAATTTAGCACTGGGGAACATGATTTTTTTTTTGAAAAGACCAGATCTTCCTCAAAACTCAAAAAGGACTATTTTTGAACTCTGAAAAAGAACATCGAGTTCTCTTTCCTCTTCTGCCTTGGCAGGCTTCACTCAGTTTGTAATTCCACTTAGGATGCAAGATCGCAGCACACATCCCGGGCCTCTCCAGCTGCCAATGGCTTGGCCGCTCTGGGCAGACAGCAGGAAGGTGTTTTCCTGCATCACAGAAACAGGTGGGAGAAGCCAGCTTCGGCCCAGGACTGCGGTGCGGTCAAACCGCTGCTAGAACAGCCACGCCCTGACCCCGGCAGAATGTGAGGAAAACCAGTGCCTAAGGATGTGACAGGACCCCAGAAGCTGGGGATGGGGGGGCCAAGACTGTCTCTGAGAGTCATAAGAGCTGGGGGTGCCAACTGCCCGTGGGGGTGGCCTGGGGACTAGCCCTTCTAAAGGAAGAGTCTCTTCCCCCCAATTCCCTTTTGGGTCCTGCTCCCGCTGAAGGGTCCCTAAAGGTGAGCCAGGATCACATCTCTGACTAGGGAGGGGAGGCACTGAGAAGGCCAAGCGCTTGCAGTGGACGCCTAGCGGCCTCTGCGTTACCACCCAAGGCTGCAAGCCAAGAACTCAGCACTGTCAGGGCCTGTGTATTCTGCTCCTTACCCTGAGGTCACACTTCTCACGTTGAAATTTATACGCTCTGGTCTGCCACCCTCCTCACACCCCGGGTCCCCCAAGGCAGAGCCTAGATCTGACGCAACGGGCACACAGTAGCTTGACGATGCACGCGACTCCACATGTGAATGAGCGCGTGCACGAATGGTGCACAGACCAGAGAACAAATGAGCAAACAGGAGTCCACCGCTTTGTCTTCCCTGGGCCACACGGGAGTCTGCTGGCCACACATCTGCTGGGTGTCGCTCGACATCTTCCTATCGCTGACGAATGTCAAGCCTGCTGCATGAGTACTGAGCAAGCCACTCAGAGGGGCTCAGAGCCTCTCTCCTGCTGTGTCCCCCCCGGGACACGTCTCCCCCACTCCCCCCAGTTCACCCCTGCTCTTCTTCCTGGTGGTTTAGCTTCAGCCTCTGCCCTCATCTCCCCCCTGCCCCAGCGCCTAACCAAGCCCCCTTCTGGCACCCTGTCCTTTCTCTGTGCGACACTCACTCTCATTTCTCACTTCTTATTGGCCCAAGTGTTTGCTGAATGTCAGCTCTGCAAGGGCAAGAGCCAGCTGTCTCCGTGTGCTTCTCTCACCGGGGCTCAACCAGAGCCGGGCACACAGGGCAAGACGCTGGATAAATGGCTGCTGAGTGTGTGAACGAGGGGACAAAAACTAAGTTACTGGGAAGCTCTGCCTGGGAGCCGTGTCCCGAAGACTAGAGATGGCCCGCAGACCCTCTGCCCTCCTCTCCTTACTGTTCTTTCTCTGCTGAGACATCCACACCCATGGCTCCAGCAACCCTAGCCTTGAGAAGGGATCTGAACCCCCAGCTTGCCACGCCAGACACTCACACAGGGTCCCACCTCTACCTCCTGTGATGTCTTTGAATAGTCCCCTGGCAAAGCAGCTCTCCCTGCAGCCCCCGCCCCCGCCCCCCTGCCCCCAGCTGTCTTCTGGCTCCTCAGGCCTGGCGTCCTTCTGACATCTTGGCCTCTCGGCCTCAGGTCCAGTGCTGGGCACAACTGCACCTCAGACACAGTCCCCAACTCCACCTGAGCCCTTGGTCTTACCTGGGCCTGCCTCCTACATCCCCCCACCCTCCGAACACCACCACCTTTCTGCCTAAACCTTCGCTTTCATCCGGCCTCTCCCAACGCTCCCCTCGGCCCCACGGACCCTAAGGGGTCAATGCCTTCCTGTGACATACAGAGGCTTTCCTAATGTGGCCCCACCCTCCCCCCAGCTGGCTCCATGGGGCTTGGCGGTGCGCCCTGTCTTGCCCACACTCTGTGTCCACCTCCCCTCAGAAGAGGGCTTCACCTGGGTTGGCGTGGCCAGCGCTCTAGGAGGAGCAGTGTGCCCTCGAGGGAGCTGCCTGGGTTCAGGCCCCACGGGCAAGGCGTTTAATGTCACCATGCCTCCTTCCTCCATCCGTCAAACAGGCACAACAGTAAAACTTACTTCTTAGGATTGCTGCGGTCAAGAAATGCAGCAAGGTACTAGAAGTGACTCCCACAGCACTGGCCGTACCGTGGCGGTCAACAAATATTCCATCCCTCCTTCCCCAGAGCCCCTGCCACCTTTCAAAGGGCTGACACACAGCGACAGGCACCCAAGGTTAGCCGGCTGACACGGGTGTTGGCTTACAGCTGCCCCTCTCCTCTCCGGACAACGGAAGGGTATGGTGTCCTGAACAGATAATAATAATTAGCCACGCCAACAAAAATAAAGGGAAATCGTTTCCAGAAATCAACACAGAAACTTAGCGCGATATTGCAGTTCTATTTTGGCATAGGAACTGGCGGTTCTGACAGTGGAGTCATTCGATAATCCCTCTGAGCTGCCTAATGAGGGCAGTGACATCACGGCCGGGGATCAGAGGAGAGGGGCCGCGATAAAAACAGCCCCAGGGTGAGTCAGTGTGGGGGTGCTGGGCCACGGTGTCACCCAGCCACCTCCCTGCTGCACGGGTTGGCGGGAAGTCAGGCGGACCCCCAACCACGGAGATGGTTTGCTGGAAATACGTGAGCATCATGAGGACTCGAATATGATTTTTGTGGCTTTTGGTAAGCCAAATCTTGAACCGCAAAGCAAACCAGTGAAGTTCCCGAGGTAGGCTTTCCGTTTCCATCTGGGAGAAATACTCATTGCTTCTGTACTCGGGGTGAAAACGAAAGCCTTTCTCTCTCTGCTCTGACTCCCCGTAAACCACTGTTCTTTCCTGAATGCTCTGGGAACGAGTGGTTTGACTCAGAATCTATACATCGGCTCTCCCCATCACGCACTCCCTGGGTCCCTGCAACCTGGCTTTGGCCCCCAGGCCCACCCGGGATCATACGAGTCTTCTCACTGTCCCTCCCCTCATGGTTCCGCTACAGACGAGAGCCACCCCCTTCCCGCGCCCCAGCACAAATGCCACCAGGACTCATGCACAGCACCCACAAGAAGCCGGAGGCTGTGAGGAGGCAGAAGACAGCTGCAGCCCGCCGAGTCCCCTAGCCCTGTGGCCTCACTTGGCCTCTGGCCTCACGTAGCCCTGGGTCTCCCCGCCAGCCCTGAGCCCTCATTCTGCCTTCCCAGCTCTTGCATTAGGTTCTGTCTTGACTTGGTTTTGGTTCCCAGGCCATGTGTGGCTTCCTGGTCCCCATCGTGAGTAGCTTCACCCCATTTCCACTCCTCATCTCTTAAAGTCTTCTCCACTGGGCAGGGCATTTGCCGCCAGAGCCCCAGGCACCCACCTGAGGGTCATGCTTTCGGCCTGGAGCTTGACAATGCTAACGACACCACAGATCTCTCTGCATTCCTGAAGACTTGCAAGTCCAGCAGTCCCCTCCTGCGTGGCCCGCAGGCACCTCAAACTTCAAAGATCCCACAAAGAACTCAGTCCTTCCCCTAAAACTGCTCATTTCCCACTGTTACGGCCTGAAATGTGTCCCTCAAAAATTCACAAGTTGAAGTCTTTACTCCAGAACTTTAGAATTTGCAGCTGTATTTGGAGATAAGGTCTTAAAAGAGGTAAGTTGTAAGAAGACTGTTAAGGTGGGCTCTAATCCAATCCGCCGGGTGTCTTTATAAGAAGACATTAGGACACATAAGGGCGCACCAGGGACACCTGCACATAGGGACACAGTGAGCTGTGGTCATCTGCAAGTCAAGGAGAGAGGGCTCAGCAAAAACCAAACCTGCCAACATCTTGGACTTTTAGTCTTCAGAACCGTGAGAAAACAAGCTTCTGTTGTTTCAGCCGTCCAACCCGTGGTATTTTGTACGGCAGCCCGAGCAGACCAACACACCCATCTTCATTAACGGCACTACCATCCACTTAGTCCTGGAGCCAGAAATCTGGAACCTTCCTGACTCCTCCCCCAACCTCAGTGTCACAGGTGGACAGTCACAGCTGACTCTATCTTTTCTCTCCTGTTCCCGCTTGCCCCGAGTCTCTTCTTACCCTATCCGCACTCCTGTCCTGATCTGGGCTGGGTGGTTAGTAGCTCCCAAGTCCGCAGACTGAAAAGACCACCTCCCACGCTCCAGGCCAGGGAGCACGACCGCATTGGGTGTGCGGGGCGTGCGGCAGCCTGAGCCCAACCCTCGGCGGGGCTGGAACTCAGGGCACACAGGCAGGGACCAGATCGTAATAAGGAGACAGGGGTGGCAAAGGGCTCTGAATATCAGGCCACCGTCTGGAGCTTAAGGGCTGGTTGTGAAGGTTGTATGGACACAATTTTGAGATGGATAACGTTGTGCAAACATGAGATGAAGGGGCGAGCTCCTCAAAGCTTGGATCTCTGAGCCTTGCAAGGTTGTACAGTGAAATGGCTTTGCTCCAGCCCTTCATGAGCCTCTCAAACCTGAGCTGCCCACACCCTCTGCCTTCCCCCCCTCTGTTCTCTCTTCTCAGGTGGTTGGGCAGGGTTTGACGCAGTGGCTGGGAGAGGACCTATGCCGGCCCTCCCTGGGTTGCTCCCACATCTCTCTGGGATGGGCTCTCATGGCAACAACAGGTGGCTCTGTAGAGTGGTAGGATTGGGTGGTTTTATTTCTATTTTCCTCACTATGGTTTTCGATACTGGGTTTTTGTCTTAATATTCGTGGTCTCCTCTGGTCCTTTTTAGAAACAGCGAGTGTGTTCATGCTGCAATAAACCATCCAAGACTCCCTGCAAAGGCAGGTCAAGCCCTTCTGGAAGACATGCGGAAGCTTCTGGAAAGCCTCTTACCGGCGATGTCACAGAGTTCCGCATCTGAGGCATTTGCCAGCGCTTCCTCCAGCTCTGGCTCCAGGGTCACACTTTCCAGCACGGGATCCATTGGCTTCTGCTTGGGGACCCAGACTTTCCCTGCAAAACATGAGGGCCCGTTACAGAGCACACAGCTACTCTGGGGCCGTCTCTGGTGACGGCCCCAGGTGGGCTGTCCCAGGACCCTGTGGGTTCCTCAGTGCTCAGACTCGCAGGCTTCAGGTTTCTCCCTCTGGCCACCCCATGCCAAACTTTCCCAAAGAACAAAAATCAAAGCTCTCCAAGAGAACACCTCTCACATTTGAAAAGAAGGACTTTCAACCTTGGCCAAACTAGATTGCTAGCTATGAAAAACACGGGTTGTCAATCAGAACAACCTGCAGGTAGGCCAGAGCCACAAAAGAAAAATGTTACCGAATGTCAGGCTCTGGAATACCCTCACCGAGGCTCTGGATATGAGAGAAAAATTTAGAAACATTTCTAAATAAAATAAACAAAATACTCTCAGATTATTAAAAGAATAGGGAGCAAAAATGTATCCTTGCCTCCTGGGACATTATATTTTTAAAGTGTCAGACTCATGACTGGACAAGGGAGCAAAGAGGCACAAAAGGACGGTCACTGCATGGGCCACCAATAGGCGGTTGTTGAAAAAAATCACAGGATATCTATACAATGGGGTTCCTGCCATTATTATAAAGGATGATGGAGATGTCTGCTTCTGAAGCAGGATATGCCCAAGACCTAATGTGAGAAAAAGCTAGTCTATAAAAGAGCATGAACACTTTAATTCCATGTATGAAAATTGCATTCATTCATTCATTCATTCGTGCACTAGGTATCTACTGAGTGCTTGCTAAGTGCCAGCACCTTTCTAGGGGCCAGGGGGGCAGCACTGAACAATTTATGACTTAGTGAAGGGAGACAGACAGTAAACAATCACGCAAAGGTATCACGTGGTATGAGGCATCGCGGAGGAAAATAAAGCAGAGCGAAAGACTAGGAGGTGCCAGGCTGCAGTCCGGTCGAGGCGAGCACTGCTTTTTTTGGGTAGGGTGGTCAAGGAAGGTCTCACTGAGATGATGGCCTATGAGCTGGGACCTGACAGAGGGAGGACACATGCCCCGAAGATCACCTATGAGACAAAGATGCCTGCCTTCACCGTGGCTGTTCAATGTTGCACTGAAAGTTCCCGTCAGAACACATGGACAAGAAAAAAAAAGGCATCCGACTGGAAAGGAAGAAGTAACATAATCTGTTTGTAGCTGATGTGATCTAATATGCAGAAAACCCTGAAGAGTCAACAAAATGGGACGCCTGGGGGGCTCAGTCGGTTAAGTGGCTGCCCTTGGCTCAGGTCATGATCCCAGGGTCCTGGCATCGAGTCCTGTATCGGGTTCCTTGCTCAGCAGGGAGCCTGCTTCTCCCTCTGCCTGCTGCTCGCCTTGCTTGTGCTCTCTCTCTCTCTCTCCGATAAATAAATAAATAAAATCTTAAAAAAAAAAGATTCAACAAAATGCCGTTAGGACCGAGAAGCACTGTTCGGAGTAAGTTACAGAGTACGAGATCAATGTGCACAAATTGGGGTGTTTCTGCACAGTGATGAGTGATCTGAAGGGAAAATTAGCATAATAATTGCACCTGCAATAGCATTCAGAAGAAGAAAATGCTAGGGGCGCCTGGGTGGCACAGCGGTTAAGCGTCTGCCTTCGGCTCAGGGCGTGATCCCAGCATTCTGGGATCGAGCCCCACATCAGGCTCCTCTGCTGGGAGCCTGCTTCTTCCTCTCCCACTCCCCCTGCTTGTGTTCTCTCTCTCACTGGCTGTCTCTCTCTGTGTCAAATAAATAAATAAAAAATCTTAAAAAAAAAAAAGAAGAAGAAAATGCTTAGGGATGAATTTAACTGAGGAGCAGAAGGACTAGGAAACATCGCCAAAAGAAATTAAAGAAAACCTAAATGAACAGAAAAATAATCCCAAGTTTATGGACTGGAAGACAATATTAAGATGGCAATACTGCCCAAAGCAATCTCCAGATTCAAGGCAACTCTTATCAAAATTCCAATGGCTTTTTTTTTTTTTTTTGCAAAAACAGAAAAGCCATTTCTCAAATTAATAAAGAATCACAACAGGTCCCAAAAAGGCAAAACCATCTTGAAGGGAACAAACTTGGAGGGCTCAGACTTCCTGATGTCAAAATTTACTATAAATTTAAACAGTGTGGCACGGACAAGGATGGACATATTGACAATGGGAAAGGATTGAGCATCCAGAAATAAACCCATAATGGAAAACTGATTTTTGACAAGGGTGCCAAGACCATTCAATGAGGGAAAGAATAGTTTCTTCAAGAAGTGGTGCTGGGGGGGGGGTGCCTGGGTGGCTCAGTCAATTGAGCATCTGACTCTTGGTTTCTGCTCAGGTCGTGATCTCAGCATCCTGAGATCGAGCCCCGTGTCGGGCTCCACACTCAGCGTGGAGTCTGCTTGAGATTCTCACATCCTCTCCTTCTGCCCCTCCCTACCACACTCTTTCACTTACTCTCTCTCTCTAAAACAATTAAATACATCTTTAAAAAAAAAAGTGCTGGGACTGGACATCCATATGTAAAGGATGAAACTGCACCCCTATCTCACACCATAGACCAAAAAATGAACTGAAAACGGATCAATGACTTACATATAATAGTTAAAACTATAAAACTCTTAAAAGAAAACCTACACATAAATCTTCGTGACTTTAGATTTGGTAACATATTCTTAGTTATGACAACAAAAGAAAAAAAATAGACCAATTGGACTTTATCCAAATTTAACACCCTTGCTCCTCAAAGGACATTATCAAGAAAGTGAAAAGACAACATACTGAAGTCACATATCTGATCGGGTCCAGTATCCAGAATATATACAAAAATTTCACAACTCAATAACAAAAAGTAAAACAACCCAATTAACAACGGACAAAGAGCTTAAAGATATTTCTGTGGAGAGGATATACATATGGCCAATAAGCACCTGCAAAGATGCTCACTATCCTTGGTCATTAGGGAAATGCGGGTCAAGACCACGATGAGATGCCACTTCACACCCATGAGGACGGCTACGATAAAAACGGAAATGGAGAATAACAAATGTTGGCAAGGATCTGGAGAAACCGTGGCTCTAAAATGGTGCAAACACGGAATTACCATGTGATCCAGTAATTCCACTCCTGGGTATAAACCCCGAAGACTTGAAAACAGGTACTCAAACAAATACCTGTACAGGAGTGTTCATAGTAACACTAGTCACAAGAGCCAAAAAGTGGAAACAAACCAAAATGTTCCTCAGCAGATGAGTGGGTAAACAAATTCCGTAATATTGTTCAGTCACACAAGGGAAGGAGTGGGTCTCAAGAACAATATGCTAAGTGGAAGAAGCCAGATACACAAAGTCACATAGAATATGATTTAATTCACAGGAAATAGAATGAGTAAAGCCATAGAAACAGACTGGTGGTTGCCAGGGGCTGGGGCAGCAGGGACTGGGGAGTAACTGCTTATGGGGCAGAGGGTTTTATTTTGGAGTGAGGAAAATGTTTTGAATCTATATACAGGTGGGGGGTGCACAGCACTGCGGATGCACTAAATGCCACTGAATTGTTCACTTTACAATGGTTAATTTTATGTTATGTGAATTTTACCGTTTACCTCAATTAAAACAAAACAAAAACCCTGTTCACTTTGGCTATTGATTGAGAATCACCTGAAGGGGGGTGAGGATGGGAGCTCAGAGCTGGTGAAACTGGAAAAGGGCAAAACATGCAGAGAAAACAAAATGGTTAAAAAGAAAATCTGCTGTAAAAATGACTGACGCAATGAGTAGGTTGGCCCTTCAATAAATGTGTCAGACCTATGGTTTCTTACACCCCTGTGGCAGGTGCCTCCAGCAGGGGCAGTGGCTCAAAGACACAAGAGGGGCTTTGGATTTCTATCCTTCCTTCATCTTACTGGTTGGAATGTGGATGTGATGACAGGAGCTTCAGCAGCCAGATGGACCATGAGGACAAGGACATATTGCAGGGGTGGCACAATGAAAAACTGGAAAACGTATTGATTGCTAATGTCACGGAGGATGCCCTACCAGCCCAGAATGCCTAACCTTGCAGCTAAGTGAAGGAAAGTTAAACTTTTATCTTGATTAAATCTCTCTTATTTTCCTTTTTCCCTCAGCACGTCCAGTCAAATCTAATTCTGCATGGAGAATTCAATATAATTCTGCATTAAAAATATTCTTCATGAAGCTTTATTCTGATGCCCCCACTTGAGTGAGAGTGAGTGAAAGTCCAGATTCCTCAGGACTTTGTGCCAGTTCATGGTTCCACCGCATTCTGTTTGGTCTTGTGGAGACTGGGGTGCTCTTTCCCCTCAACTTTGGCTAGTTCTAGGCCCAGCACTGGGTAAATAAACGCTCAGTGAGGACTGGACACCATGGCCCTGAGTCTGCCTGTTCAAGCCGGAAGGTGTCCTTCCCCAGCTCTCTGATGAGACCCCCCCCCCCATTCAAACTGTACAGACTCCAACAATCATCACGTGAATACTTCATGATGAGGAGGCTGGTGGCGGTGGTGATGGTAAGTCTCCTAGGCGTGTCACTGTATGGAAACAATAAATTCTAGCTACCCTCCTTGGGTCAGCGTGGTTTTTCATGAAGGCCGCCAGGCTCCGGGAGCCTGGAGCGCTGTTCCTGGCTCCACGCCAGGGCGGCATTCCACGGAGGGGCAGCAGGGTTGGTCTGTGTACCGCCCAGATTCCCTTCCCCAGCCCCCACCCCCGATCTCCAGCTTCTTCCCTCACAGGGCGGCGGGTACATGGGGCCACGGATGCCAGCAATGACTCACCCGCAGTCCACCCAGGTATGCTCCTGACTCTTGGTGTCCCCGTTTTTCAAATGTGCAGGTGGGACAATGGGAGGCCCCATTAAGGCCGCATGAAATCCAGAGATACTATGTTTATCTGCTGCACAGAAATCACTCCTTGTGCACAGGTGCCTTACTTAAAAACCTCTCGTGCCCGCATTCTCAGCCGGGCACACCTGGGCACACCCGGCCCTTATGGTCAAGGCCTCCTTCCCCTGCACCAGCCCCGCCAGGACGCCTCAGACCACACAATCCTCCTGACGTTCTGTAATCCAGATGCTCCCTGGGCTTCCTTGAACTTCCCAGTTTTCTGTAAAATCTACCCTGAGCTCCGAGCCCAGGGTTTGTGATGGCTCAAACTCCCCCCCCCCCCATATGAGGCTACCTCTGTTGCTTTTTCATTTGATTATCACACGACAGGGATACAGAGATAAGCGCCACAGACCTGGACTCTGGGCTCACCATGTTTCTAATCTTGGGGGTGGGGAGAATGAAAGAGACTGCAAATAAACAATTACTCAATGAATTCATTGATTAGAATTAATGCTTTCATTCAACAAATGCTTACTGGGTGCCTACTACGTGCTAGTACGTATTAGGTGTAGATGAAATGATGAGCCAGACAGATCTGGTCCTTGTACTGGTAGGGCTTACACTGTAAGGAAGCAGCCCACGAGATTCACTTAATTTAACTTAATTTAACTCATTCACTCAACAACTCTCTGTGAGCCCTACTGTATACCAGGCCCTGTGCTGGGTGCTGGGGTGCTGCGTGAGCAGAACCGGCCTGAGTCCCTGCCCTCACAGGGCTTACAGCCAGTGGGCGACACGAGACATACATAAGGAGAACATGATAAAGGGGAAATTGCTCTGAAGGACACATATGCAGGCCCCTGAGATGGAGAAGAACCCAGGGGGAGCTGAAGGGACTGCGTGTCCTAAACAGAGTGGACGGGAAAGGCTCCTCTGAAAGAGGAGACAGTACAGTTGAGACCAAATGGATAATAATAGCTAGTACTTACCTAGCATTCGCTACGGGCCAGGCGCCCGGCTAAGTGCCTGTTATATATCTTAACTCAATCCTCATAACAACCTCATGAGGCTGGTAATATTATCTTCCTCAGCCCCATTTCACAGAGGAGGAAACGGAGGCACAGCAGACTGAAAAATGTACTCAAGCTCACACAGCTAGTAAGTGGTAATGCCAGGACAGCAGCCAGGGTACATCTAAATCCAGGCTGTGTTTCTAACCATGAAGCCTCTTATAGGGGAGGAAGAGCCAGCCATGAAGACAGCATAGAGCCAGACAGCAGGAACAGTGGTCCAGGCAGAGGGAATATGTGCAAAGGTCCTGAGGTAGAAAAGAGCTTGGACTGTGTGAAGAACAGAAGGAGGCCTGTGGGGCAGCAGTGGGGTGAGTGAGGGCAAACACAATCCACGAGGACGGCAGAACAGTTTGGAGTGCAAGGGCGAGTCCTGGAAGGGTTGAACAGCCAGGGAGTGCCTCTCTGTTCTCTAGTCTTCTAGATGGCTTGCCTTAGGCTGCGACAGAGAGTCTTAGAAGGACAGATGAAGGAGGGGATGTAGCTGCCAGAGGAAGGAACACGGGGAAAGAGCACGGACAGTGAGGGCAGAGGTCGGTGATCTTGTTCCCGGTTTGTGCAGGACGGACCCTGTGCAGGCCTTATGTCCTGATGTCATGGTTAATAGTTTCTGCTTTCGTTTTCAAAGGCGTCTACGTTTGTATGAAAAATAATCAGGACACCCTGGCTAAAGGGGATTAGAGGAAAGTTTTGATGGTCTGGGAACGTATCATGCTTTCCTTAGTTTACCCAAAACTTCGCTATTATCTACGTCACGCATTGAGGCCTTTGGTGTTGGGTTTGTGAATTTGAGCCAGGCAGGCACGAGGGTAAGGAGGCCCAGTCACATACGGCTCAGCACAGGGCCTGGCATACAGGTGGCACTCGACGATACATGGGGAGTGACGTATTCATAAGAGCAACATATGCAGTACCTCGCTTTTCCCCTGTGTAGGGGACCAGATCTTCTCGGTCTTTAAACTCCTTTGCTTGCTTTTCCAAGTGATCCAAGAGCTCTTCCCTTTTAAAGGGGCCCGTGGGCGCCTTGGTGGTCTGATCCTTCTGCCTCAGGCCTGCAGGTAGCAGTGCGTTCTACAGTGGAGGTTGTGGGGCCGGTGACACAGAGAGAGGGAGAGAGAGAGAGAACGAGAGAAAGAGAAAGAGAGTGGTCAGCTGCTGCAGACTTGCGTTTCTCCCGACATTCATCTTTGACCGATGGGACTTCAGAGCCCATCAAATCAATCTAGGTCGCTCATTTACACGTGAGGAATCTGACACCCGGGAGGGGCAGGGACTTGTCCAAGGTCACCCAGCAGATGAGGGGTACAGCTAGGCTAGGACTCAGACTCTTCTAGAGTCTCTAAGCCCTCAATGCTTCTGAAGGCAAGGGGGTGAGGAGGCAGCTAACACAGGGCTTGGCATACAGGGGAACCCCCAGAGCACCTGTGAGCATGAATACGATTCACTTGGCATTTGGATGCAGGACGGTAATTATAGCTATTGCACATACGGTGGCTGGGGCGAGAAGCAACCCAAGGGCCTTGAGTTAGGGCCCTGAGTGCAGAATCAGGCAAGAAGTGACAGACCCAATAACCAAGCGGGAAAGGCTCAGCAGAGCTGTGGGGTGGGTGAGGCGTGCTTTCAGGCTGCAGCCCTGGACAGCCGTCCCGGCGGCTTTCCACCCTCCTGCCAGGCCATGCGCGTGCCACTCTGGCTGTTAAATATTTTGAGCGTCGCCCTTGGAGATGGGTGTCTCAAGAAAGATAGCATCAGCCAATCATCGTGTTCCTTCTTCAAACATGGTTAGGCTTCTAGGTGTGGGCTTGCTACTAAAGCAGACTAGAATCAGGGTAGATTTGAGTCATATAGAGTTCCCTTACCTCAGCCCCGCCCCCGTGCCTTAGAGATTCAAAGAAGTTTATGGTTGCAAAGATGTTTAGAGATTGTCTAGTGCACACACCTTCCCTTCCAGAGGAAACTGAGGCCCAGAACAAGGAAAGATTTGCCCAAGGAGTTTCAGGGACAGATCTAGAACAAAAACCAGGGTCCTTCTTCAGATGCGGGGGAGGAGGGCAGTCTTCACTTACAATCATTGCTCTCTCCCCACCGCCTTTCACGCAGGGATGTAGTGGAGGATACCCAGAAGGCAGAGGGGAGCAGAATCTCACCCCACTTCTTGCCACACCCCCAAACCGGCTCACCTAGAGAGCCTTCCCACCTCCAGTCTCTGTACCATCAAAATGCCTAGCTTCGGCCACCCCCACACAGTCTGGATCCTTTGGAAAGCCCCCTGTGAGAGGGGATGGTATCACATATAAGAAGATAGCTGTGGGCCTGGCCACTGAGAGCGAAAGCTGAGGAGGATAATACCGCTGCTTAGCCGCAGTATGATTTTTCACAAGATATTTTACCGCCATTTACCACTGCAGCGCTGCTCCCCTCGGAGCCCTGGGTGCAAATGGCCCCGGGCCCTGAGTCAGCAAAGACGTTTGAGAGTTGGGTCATGTTACGAGACGACGGCCAGTAGGTAGAAAATCAAGCCATGGCTGATTTGGGGGTGAGCATCAGGAATGTAAGTGATGCCACAGACACCCCAGTTTCCCTGAAGCAGCGGTCCTCAGGTGTTGTCCACCATGACACGTGGGATGGGTGAGGCCCACAGGTGGGGCACGCTTCCGTGGGCCTGTCCCGGGCAAGATGGGGTTTGCTGTGGCCAGCTGCGTGTCCACCCCTTCTTTCTCGTGGTGGGGCACTCCCGGTGACTCAAGTGAGAGAGAGAACCACCTAACTGTCCTGCAAACCTCCACCTGTGATTACCCATTGGGAGCAAACCAGATTCTCTGTGACACGCCTGCACCTCACAGCTGACCGCCCCTGACAGGCTTACGCCCTGGCCTGATGGAGTGAGGACTCCAGGCACGTGATCTTGGGCAGGTCGCCTCATCTCACCGGGCCTCAGTCTCTATGGCTATAAAATGTGAATAATCATGGTTGCTCTCTCGGGCTTGTTGAGAAAGTTAAATTAGATAATGCAGGAAGGGTGCTTTGCCCACTGCCAAGCACCCCCAAATTACTACTTATGATCAGATCAAATACATTTTAACAGGAGGTGGGTTACCCAAATATGAATGTTGAGATGGAGATGTATTATCCAAATAGATCTCAAAATTAAAAAAATGAAGAAGTACAAATATAAAATGAAGGAAGCACTGAAAGCAAGTGTTTTCCCAATGATCCCCACAAAGGAAGACCTGACAGATTTTTGTCACTGTAAAGGGTTTTGATGGCAGTTAGGTGCTGGGGCACGTGCTGGTCCCTAAAGGCTCTGTGATGGGAGAAACCGACAAGGCTATAGCTGAGGGGAAAAGGGTTTGCAAACTCGAATCTCTTTTGGGATATATCTGATAGAGGCCACTGATTTAGGTAAAGTAGGGATTCTGAACCTTGGCACAATTAACATTTAGGGCTGGATGATTCCTTGTCATAGGGGCTGTTCTAGGTATTGTCAGCTGTTTACCAGCACCTGTGTCCTCTACCTAATGGATGCCAATAGCACCTCACCTCCACGTTGTGACAACCAAAAATGTCTCCAAACATTGCCAGATATCCCCTGGGGGGCAAAATCACCCCTGAGAACCACTATTAAATCGAAGCTCATAGCATTACAATAGGGGAATAAAGATGTTTTTAATGTACTTGAAAAATATTACTTATACATCAGGTTAAAGTATGGTTTCATTTATTTAAATCTTTACTGAAAGCTGTTGATTTTTTAAGAAAAAAACTATCAAAGGCCCTTTCTAGCTTAGCTTATTGGGTTTTTTAAGTAGGTAATGAGAATATCAGCCTCTTTAAGAGTTGAAGTTTTTTTTTCCCATTATATGGTATATTTAATAAAACATGATACTCAATTAAAACCAAAGACAGTTGCATATTTCTTGAACTCCTGGTTGTTTATCTTTTTAACTTGTTTTCAAAAATGGCACGTGACCTCACATGACATATAAAAATTAACTCCACGTGGATCAAAGATCTAAATATAAGAGCTAAGACTATAAAACTTCTAGAAGAAAACAGGCATAAATCTCTAGCCCCTAGATTAGGCAATGGTTTCTTGGATATGCTTCTAAAACAATAAGCAACAAAAGAAAAAATGGATATAGTGACTTCATCAAAATAAAAAATGTTTATGCTTCAAAGGAGACTAGCAAGAACGTGAAATCCACCATTTGAGAGAAATTTTTTTGCAGATAATCTGTCTGATAAGGGTCTAGTATCCAGGATATATAAAGATCTCTTACAACTCAAAACATATGACAAGGAACCCAATTTAAAAATGTGCAAATGATCTGAATAGACGTTTCTCCAAGGAAGACATAAAAATGGCCAATACACCTATGAAAAGATGCTCAACATCATTAGCCATCAGCGAAATGCAAATCAAACCCAGAATGAGACACTACTTCACCCCCACCAGGGTGACTGTAAGAAAAAAGACAGATCATCACAAGTGTTGGTGAGAATAGTAGCAGGTTAGCATTATTCAGAATAGCCAAAAACTTGAAACAAAGTTTCAACACGTCCATCAAATGAGGAATGCAGAAACAGAATATGGTACAGCCATACAACAGAGCACTACTTGGTGATAAAAAGAAACGCAGCAGTGATACACGCTGCAACACAGGTGAAACCTTAACACGTTGTGCTACATGGAAGAAGCCAGACGAAGGACTACAGTATCGGAATCCTTTTATGGAAGTGTCCCGTCTATAGAGACAGAAAGTAGATGAGTGGTTGCCGCGAGCTGGGAGGCTGAAGAGAAATAGGGGTTTCTCTATGAGGTGATGAAAATGTTCTAAAGTTGATTGTGGTGATGGTTGTACAACTCAGTGAATGTACTAAAAAAAACACTGCGTAGTATACTTTAAGTGGGTGAATTTCATGGTATGTGAATTATATCTCAAAGAAAGCTATTATTTAAAGATGGCATATGTTGGGGGTGCCCGGGTGGCTCAGTCAGTTAAGCATCTGCCTTCAGCTCAGGTCATGATCTCAGGGTCCTGGGATTGAACACTGTGTCAGGCTCCCTGCTCAGCGGGGAGCCTGCCTCTCCCTCTGCCCCTCCCCCCTGCTTGTGCTCTCTCTCCCTCTCTCTCAAATAAATAAAATCTTGAAAAAAAAAAGGCATATGTTATCTAGGGGAAAATTAAAAATGGCTAACGCTGTAGCTAAATGCTCAGGGACCGCCAGGAACAGAAGGCTCTTCGCGTGCCCGTGGCTGGTAGTGATGCTGAGACTGGCCAGGCCGGAGCTGGCCAAATTTGCAGTGGTGTCTGTTGGATGATATGATGAGCCTCACTATGTAAATTAGCCACGGAGAAGTTAAATGGGTGAGAAAATACTGCCTTGGATCTTTCACAACTCTTAGAACCTAAGACTGAGTCTCAGATGCGGCCAGCTAATCGGTGAGGAAAAGCGCTCGCACAACCGTTCTGTCGGCGCTCTGACCAGGAGAGCATTTGGTAAGCACATACGTGTGCAGATGTCTCTTTCATTCCCGGAGTCCTTGTTCATCCAACAAACACCCCACGCGTCCAGGCCGTGGGCTAACAGGCAGGGCCAGGACCCCACAGAGATCTCTAGTTTGCAGCAACCGGAGAGAGGAGAGGTCGAGGGGGGAGCAGAATGAAATGAGAGCAGAGTGTCCATTACTGCCTGTATGGAAAACGCTGCATTGTTTTTGCTTTTCGAGTTAATCAGGATCCTAAATGGGGGTCTGCTTCACCGACTAGCAAACAGCAGTCTATTACTAGCCTCTATGTTGCCTGTAAAGGTTGTGCACTTCCACGGTGCCTGAGGTCACTGGAACCTCTAACCTTGAAGGAATTTGTCTCGTGCTCCTGATCTTAAGGTGTGCGCAGGGGAAATGTGCTGGGCAAGTGCCTCTCTGTATTAGTTCTACGGGAAGCGTTCGTCTGGCTCCCCCAGGGCGCACATCAGCCGGGCCTCAGGGGGACAGGTATTTACAGGCACAGGCCACACAGTGCATCTTCAGTCCACAGATAGGCTGGTGAGGGGTGAGATTTGCTTTGAGAGACAACCTTGGGCTCAGAGCATGTCTTCATGTCCTTCCTTACACTTGCAAATGTACTCCAGGGACCAGGGTGGCTCTTTGATCTTAGGCCAAAATTACATGTGTGAGATGCTTGGGAGCAGTGGGGACTGTGGCACACTGGGATCCCCGTGCCTCTATGCCACCCAGCTCCAGAATTACCGCCATGTAAGAATACGGGTGGTGCTACTAGATCTGCTCCTTTTTATGTGATTTTTAAATATTGACACAAAGTCCAAATATTTTAAAAACAATGTTCAGGTCACAGAAAACACATCTGCAGGCCAGACTGGGTCTGTGGGCCGCCGCTTTGCCCCGTCTGACCTAAGGTTCCTATCAGACTAGAATTCAGTGGGGAGAAAGTCAAGATATTCATTCATTTATTTGACAAATATTTACTCGAGAGTCTCTCCCGTATCAGGCTCAGGACTAAAGGAAGAAGAGGTATATTCATGAGTTTTTAATGTAGTGGTTTTAAAAATTATAAAAACACATGAAACTTTTAATATGTTTTTATAAATAATCGTAGGGGAAAAATTAGGCAAGCTCCTTCTGTGGTTCCCTACTCGTGGGTTTTTAAATAGTGACTTCCTTTTAAATGCTGTAAAATTAAAACTCGGATGTGCCGCGTGGCAGGTTATCATCTTCTTTTAAAAAAGAATTTTATTTATTTATTTGACAGAGAGAGAGAGCGTGCGCGCACACAGCAGGCAGAGGGAGAGGGAGAAGCAGGCTGCCTGCTGAGCAGGGAGCCCGAAGCGGGGCTCGATCCCAGGACCCTGACATCATGACCTGAGCAGAAGGCAGATGCTTAACCCACTGAGCCACCCAGGTGCCCCCAGCAGGTTATCCTCTTAATCTTTCACACCTGCACTCCGGAGTCCAGTTTTCCAGAGCACAATGGAAACTTTGACAGATCCTTAACAGGCCTGTGAGGAACTCTATCATGTCAACAGGGGCCCATAAGGCCAAATATCAAGTATCTGCACAATTATCATTGCTATAGATAGTCAGGGCTCTGTCAGAAGCCATCCCAGCTAGGACCACTGTGGGCTGCTCAGACACGCACACATACACAACACGCAGGCAACACACACACACACACACACACACACACACACACACACACACATCATGTATTAAAGGGGCTGCAAAGCTCTAAGAGAGCCTCTGGACCAATTCTTTCATTTCCAGGTGAGGAAACTGAGGCACAGAAAGAGCCAGAAAGCCAGAGTTTATATACAGGCGGCACTGTATATAATTAGCATGGCCAAGGATCAGTATGACCATTGTCAGGCTCACGGCTAATCATACATAAAATGTACCCTAGTCTGCTTCTTCACAGTGACAAAATAAACAAGCAACTTTATTACTCTTCTCAAAGTAGGGGCTCCTGGATGGCTCAGTTGGTTAAATGTCTGCCTTCAGCTCAGGTCATGATCTCAGGGTCCTGGGATGGAGCCCCTTATAGGGCTTCCTGCTCAGTGGGGAGTCTGCTTCTCCCTCTCCCTCTGCCTGCCACTCTGCTCTCTCTATCTCTCTGTCAAATAAATAAATAAATAAATAAATAAATCTTTAAAAAAAAAATAAAGCAACTATGTCTAAGGACAAGGGACTATTAAAGGTGCCCCCCATGGTCAGCGCTCCAGGGGTCCTGGATTCCTGTGCTGTGACTGGACCCCACACAACTCCCCAGAAGAGGACGGGCCATGGAGGACAATGTGTTTACTGCATACTGGGAGCAGCTGAGGGCCAGGGAGGGGAAGGGCCTAGCCTGAGGTCATACGCTGGACTGAGAGCCCGGGACTCTTGACTTCCAAGCCACAGAAAGTGTTCCATCCCACCTGACAGCCTTCCTCTAGGAACAGATCCTGGAAACCAGATGTGGTGCGTGCCGTGTGAGAACCAGGCTTCCTCTCCGAGTGTTAGAAAGCCAGAGCTCACCTCTTATCAAACTAGTCTCAGTTTACAGATGGAGAAACTGAGGCCCGGCGGCATGGCCTTCCTGTCCTGGGGTAAGAGTGAAACTCAGGAGGCTGAACTGCCCAAAATGCCGACCGACTTCTCTCCCCCTCCCATTTTAAATGACCTAAGCCTATCCTAGCTGCCCCCCCTTTCCACCACATCAGCAAGGCCAAATATTTCATAGGCCAGTCAGTCACACAATTACCTGTTATAGGGTATTTGGCCAAAGAAAACATTTTTTTAACTGGACATGAGGACTTTCACTTTCCAGTTATCTGCCAGGTCAGTTTCCCTTGTATAAAATGAGGCCTTCTAGCCCCTCAGGGCCTGGATGATATGGAGCACTCTGCCTGTGTATTCCTCTCTAGCGGCTTCTAGATTCCACTAGAAATCATTCAGTGGGGCTTCCACAGAGCTTGCTTGCTTCCTTCCTTCCTCCCTCCCTCCCTTCCTTCCTTTCTAGATTTTATTTATTTATTTGGGGGGGGGGGACAAGAGCACAGAGGGAGAGGGAGAAGCAGGCTCCGTGCTGAGCAGAGAGCTGGACATGGGGCTTGATCCCGGGACCCTGAAATCATGAGCTGAAGGCAGATGCTTAATGGACTGAGCTGCCCAGGCCCCCCAGCAACAGAGCTTTCTTGTCATACGTGGGGAGACTTAACCCAAGAGTATAGCAGGGGTGAAGGGGGCCACGCCACTCACTCCTCAGGCACAGAGGGGACAATGGGGTCCAAACCTCTAAGTGCCCCTCTCTCTTCAATCATACTGTCACCCCAACACACTCAGAGCATCTCCTTCTCTTCCCGTTCTCTCTAGAAAGATACAAGCCTTTGGCTTAGCTGCCCTGACCTTGCTACAGGACCAGTGAAACCCAATAGTTGCTACTTCCCCCAGTCAACTCTTTCAGGGCATTAGAGCTGACGTCCAAAGGTGCTTTTGTGGCCCAAGTCCAGTAACTGTGGTGGGGCCTATTGGTCATAACAGCACACTTTATCTCAGTCTGGGGTTCACGGCACAAGGTGGGCCAAACCGTCCCTTCCCCGTGTTCTGACCTCTTTTTCTGCCTTGCATATAAGAAAAATGTTCCACATTCCCTGCTGTGCTGGGTCCTGGGCATCTCGAGAAAATGAATGTGTGATCCTGTCCACGGGGCTCACAGCTACAGGGGAAACCACATCCAAGTGTGAACGACTGTACTCGGCTTCCTGGAGGAGGTGATTCCCGAGCTCAGTGGGTTGCAGTGTTGCAGGCAGGAAAAAGCCAGGGCAGGAGGACAGAGAGGAGGGTGTTACAGGGGACAGAAAGCACATCACAGACAGGGTGTGCAGAACAAGCGGACATGGCCTGCTGGGGGAAAGAGTGTGGGTGAGGCTGAAGCTGCAGGGTCTGAAATGTCTCCATCCTGTGCGTGCCATCCTTGTTCACGCTGCCGTGCCTCCAGCCGGGAGCATCCGAGCAGCCTCCAGGCTGGCCTCCCTGCCTCGCACCTCTGCCTCTCTACTCCCTTCCCCTCCCGTCAGCCAGCCGGACCTCACCAACATCAGTGTCCGACCGTGTCCGTCCCCAGTACACTCACAGATGCTCAGTGCCTCCACTAACCTACAGTCACAACCAAAGTCATCAGCCAGGTATGGAGAACTTTCCATGATTTGACCCCGATCTACACCCACTCTTCTTCCCGTCTTCAAGGATTCCAGGTCCCGGCCTCTCCAGGCTGCTCACATTCCACAGCCGCACCCTGCTCTCACGTTGCCATGCCTGTGCTCAGCCTGTGCCCTCTGCCTGGCATTCCCTCCCGCCTCCTCCCCTGCATGTCTTTTAAAGTCCTTCCCTTGGGCGCCCTGTTTGGCCTTTGCAGTGCTCCCCACATTGATCTGGTAATTCTCTGCCCAAACTCCCCTCGGCATCCTGCCAGCGCTTATATAATGCCATCCCATTCTGTCTCGGAGCGCATCTATGCCGTCTCTCTCCCTAGGGAGCCCGAGGGGGATGTTCCTTTGTCTTCTCTGCCTCCCCAGCACCAAGCCCCGGGCTCTAAGGGAATGTGTTCTGAATAGTCCCCGATCCACACAACACGGCCGCTCCAGCTGGGCTTCCCCTCCAGGTCAGCATCACACCTGCTGCCCCAAGCTGCCTGTCAGGTCAGGCCACCCAACTGCTGCCCCAAGCAGGTTTGGGGGAGGGGACACATGAGAGGTACCGGGGTGGGGGTGTCCAGGATGGAGCCAGCGTTCATGGATGGGAGTGTGGGGAAATGCCAAGCTGGTCTTCTGCGATGTTTTCTTTAAGGGCCTGGATTTGGTCATGTCCTCCCAACTCTTCCTACTCTGCCTCGGAGCTCGTGGCAGAGCAGGACCTCAGGCCGTCAACCCGGCACACTCACAGGGACAGCCTCAAACCGTCCCTGATGTCATAGCTCCCCTTTGCTGGTGCTAACAGCAGCACAAGGCCTCTCGGGTTAAAGACTACTTTTCCCAGGCTCCCTTGCAGGTAGGGTGAGCCACATAACTAAGTTGTGGTCAGTAAGAAGTGTCCAGTGGTGATTGCTAGTAACCTTCCTTAAAAGGCGCTTGCGTGATGGCTTTTCTACTTTCCTTTTTCTCCCCTCTTCCTCTAGCCTGATACCTCGTGTGCAGCTATGAAGGCCACCACCCTGGACCATGAGGATGAGGACGGCACCCCAGGGCTGGCCAGAGAGGAGCTGGGTGGAATCTGGGACTCTGGGAAGCGTGGGGAGCTGAGCTCCGCACCAGCCCTAAACGGCCCACTTCCAGACTTGTACTTGAGGGAAGAACCAACCACTGCTCCAGTCACGTAATTTTGAGTCTCATACTTGCCACCAGACTGCATCCTAACTGACAGCCTAGATTCTCGACCCAGAGCTGTGAAGCCACAGACAGTGCACTTGGTGCTCTCTGACTTTGGATTCTCCTTCCCTAAAATGAAGTTCAAAAGCCTTTTTAGTTTCAAACCTCAGAATAAAGGTGTGAACTCCATATAGATGCAGCTTACTGCCAGTTAGTTTTATCATCAGAGGGCATACTTATTCATTTCCATTCAACTGAACAGATACTGAATTATGGGGACACTCAGAATATCTGCATCTGGTTGTGCAAGTTGTGCACTGCACAACTCCAAGGACATTTTTTTCTCTCTGGTTTATGTGAACAATGTCTCCTGCAATGCACAACTTACACAACTGTCCCTGGCTGCCCTGTATCTGGTGGTACAATGTGGCTCCAAATTCAAGAGGCCTAGATTCTAGTGGGCAAATCATACATTCAGGTTCAACAAACATTTATTAAGCTGTTACTATGTGCCAGGCATCGGGCTAGGCGCTTTTCATATATCTAACCATATTTATATCTATTTGTGTGCATGCGTGTGTGTGTGTGTGTGTGTGTGTGTTTGTGTGTGTGTGTATGATTCAGAACAGAGCTAGAGTTGCAAACTAGGAGACCTACAGTCCAGTCAAATGCCAAAACTTGGGTTGGTTTGGTCTGTACATTTAAATGTCGTATCAACATTTTCAAATAGGGAACCTGCACATAAAACCAGATTTCCAGGGGCGCTTGGGTGGCTCAGTCGGTTAAGCATCTAACTCTTGATTTCAGCTCAGGTTATGAGATCTCAGGGTTGTGAGATTGAGCCCTGCATCAGCTCTGCACTGGCTGTGGAGCCTGCTTAAGGTTCTCTGTCCCCCTTTCCCTCTGCCTCTCTCCTCCTCTAAAAAATTCAGATTTCCAGTGTCCTTTGAAAAATTAAATGGCCTGGCAATATTGGGCCTTCCCTTCCACTTTGGCAACAACTGGTGGGACCAAAGAGCAAGTACCCTTTAGTCAAATACAAACTCTCCTGTTTGCCTCAGTCCCCACCACTCCCTACTGCCCCTGACACAGAGGTCTAGAACCAGTTACTATTCCTCATTGACTGTGTTGTTACTTTTCCTCCTGGCAGGTTAAGTTGCAAGTGAAACTTTCTTACGTGCACGTCTCTTTTAAGAGTGGAAAAGTGAAAGATGAACCAGGATGGCCACACGTCTTGAGAAACTGGCACACCTTCCTTCCTTTACTCCTATTACCTACCTGACGTGGGTGCCTGGTTTGCTGCCTCTCGGGTAGAAAACGTTCAGTATAACGGGAGAGATGGGGAAGAGACAGGGGGTGGGAAGGCAGGGTTTACTGTCTATAGGGGCATCTGGGTGGTGTAGTCAGTTGGGTGTCTGACTCTTGGTTTTGGCTCAGGTCACGGTCTCAGAGTCCTGGGATCGAGCCCCGTGCTGGGCTCCGCACTCAGCATGGAGTCTGCGTGAGAGTCTCTTCTCCCTCTGCCCTTCCTCCCCACCCCCATGGTCTGTCTCTTTCTCTCTCAAATAAATAAAATCTTAAAAAATAAACTTTATCTACCGTGATTTTTTTTCTTTTTAAGGGTGATCTGAATAAAATAAGGTAAAATTTTTACTTTTGTTAAATCTAGATGAAGGGAACATAAGTATTGTACTCTCCTACGTGTTTTGAATGTTTCCTATTAAAAACGTCAAAATCAAAAAGGAAATTGCTCAGTGTCCTCAGTATGGGGCAGGTGCAGTGCTGTGGGTTGGAGAGGGGCAGGCAGGGAGGGTGGGCCTTGAAAAATGGGAGGCTTCTGAACTGAGGGGTGAAGGGCTCCAGGACCAAGAGGTCCCCCGGCAAAGAGGCAGGGAGGAGAGGGGCGGAGGAGAAAGGAGGGCTTTCCGGGGAGGCTGGAGAGGGGTGCAAGGAGGTAGTCATGGGGCCAGCAGACAGAGGTTAAGGTGGGGACACACTGACACCCGGCCTCGCTCACCCTCACCCTGCCAGGCCCATCCTTGGCTCTGTACATGGCCGGCAGTGTTTCTAAGGATGTGTGACTATTTTTAGAGCAGAGATTTATTTCTTTCCATTTCAACTGTTTACTTCTGTCCCGGGCTCGCAATTCTGCTGGTTTGTATTACAAGGGAGAACCATAGCCCTGTGGACCAAACTTGGCTGCTTCCTGCATGGCCAACAGCGTCTTCTGGCTCACAGAGTACCATGTGGGGAGTAGAGAGGATTTTGTGATTTTGTGGAGTCTGAAGGGAAGCAAAGTTGTGTGACAGGAAGTCCCCTGTTCACTTCCTGGGTCTGTGGCTGACCTGCTGTGTGTGACCTTGAATAAGAACTTTGCCCTCTCTGGGCTTCAGGGGGGTTTTGCTATTGTTTTGATTTTTCATCATTACAATGTTGATACTACCACTTACATCACAGGGTTGGTGTGTGAAAGGCATAAAGCACCGAGTGAATGACGCATGTCCAGGAGGGACCCCGTAAATGAGAGTTTCTTTACCTGCATCGTGTACATACATGCAGGGGGCAGGGGACGGAGGGTTAGATGGTTTCTAAGTGTCCTTCCAGTGCTTTGAGTCTACAGTTCTAGGTTTTCTCCTCCATCGTGTCTTCCTACAGTTCATGGCCCCTTGTTCTCAGGATGCTTGATGCATTATGGACTAGGGGAAACGGGTCGGCCCGAGCTTAGCCTCCCACCTACCAGCGTGTGATTCTGGTCATCTGTCCTTTTTCTTAGGGTGGCATGGACCCCAACCTTTAAGGACCGGCCTCACAGGACCCTCGCACTGGTCCTTGCAGAGATGATGTCCATATAACACTCAGCACAGTGCCCGGCCCGCAAGAAGCCCTCCGCAGAGGAAAGAGCTGCGGTGATGATTTTGGAGCCTGCAGGGGGCTGTTGCTTTCCACTGCTGTTTCTATAATGGGCCATAGCCTCCCCATGGCGGACTTCAAAACCAAATCACAGAACCCGACTTTTTTATAAGGTTGGGATTATCTCTACCATCTTCCCTCCTGCTAATATTTTAATCCTTCAACTGAGACACTTAAGAAAAATTCTTCCTTTTCTCCAAAGCTTCATTATCAAGCAATATTTACAAGTAGATTCTTGATCTTCATGGTATTTTTCTTTCTTTTTTAGAAGATTAGTATTGATGTTGTGAAACTAACATAACAACTTCAAAGGAAATTGTATTGGAAAAGAACAGCTGGCTGGCCATTCCCCACCCAGGGCCGCGGCAGGCCCCAGCCCACAGGGGCTCACAGGAGGTGGTGGTTAATAGCACAGGCTTGAGAGGCAGGAATCCCAGCACCATCTGTGTTATATCCTGGGTGGGTTACCTCATCTTGCTGCGCCTCAGTTTCCCCATCTTTAAAATGGGGCCCATGTCCGAACCTCTCAGAGGGTTACATGAAATCTTCCACGCAGAGCTCTGCCCATGGCACAACCAGTAAATGTTAATTACCTACCGATCCCGAAAGAACTCATACACGGCTCCCTGCCCAAGTCACAGTGTGACCCGCCAGTCTTCAATGTTTCTGACTGTTGTCCCTTTTCCCCACTGCCTGCTGCAAAGGCAGATCTGAACCAAGGAGTTGGCTGGGCTTCAGAGCAGCATCCACTTAACTCCAGAGAGAAGAGAAAGGGCAGATCCTCTTGGGGAATCAGTCAACAGTGGATACTTTTAGCACATGGAGCATTCCTCTCCCGCGGGAGTCCAAGCGCAACAATCTCATGATAAGCTCGAGTTTTTCCAGGCCGCAGAGTGCGAGAGAGAAAGTTTCAGGGCCTTTTTTTTTTCTTCCTTTTTTTTCTTTTTCTTTTTTTTTTTTTTCTTATGTGCACAAGCTTGGAGTCCTCTGCTGGAAACAAAGCCGCTTTCCAACTCCGAGTACTCTACTCTGTCACGTGACGCTGGGGCTCAATGCTTGCATCACTGAAAATCTAACCCCTGAAGTGTCAGCTGAATTCAGGTAATCAGGCTGCCAGGAACAGCTCAGCAAATCATAGCTGGTTAGAGCTGCAAGGGGTCTCAGAAGGCATGTAAGCTGAATGCACCCCTTTTACAGATAGGGAAACGGAGCTCCGAAGAGGGAAAACGTGTGCCTGAGTCGGGAGCAGAGCCAAGACCGAACATGGACTTCTGCACTTCAGGTTGCTTCCAGGAAGAAAGGAAGAGGATTCTGCATCGAGCACTCACCCCAGAGCATATCTGGGGCTCAAACTATCTTTCTGAGACCCCAGGAAGCTTTAGAGTGGCTCTCAGAACCATGTTATGGCTCAGCCACTGCCTAGGGGTGGGATGTTGGACAATTTACTTCACCTCTCAGTTTTCTCGTCTGCAAAATGGGGCTGATAACAGTGCCTGCATCATAGGATTATGATGATGGTTGAATGAATTAAGATTTTCGGAGTGCTTAGAACAGTGCCTGTGCACAGGAAGTGCCATATAAGCCCCTGCTAAACAGAAATGAAAGCAGAAGCCACAGAGTGCCACAGACAGGGCAGTGGACCTGGGGCTGCTCTCGTTCTGTTTGGACGTGTGACCCAGAGCAACCCCCTTCCCCTCTCTTGGTCAGTTCCTGCTCTGAAAGTTGGGGGCATGGACTCTCCTGGTCTCCGTGCTCCTCCCCGATGGCTGGCACCGAGACTTCTCCTGGTCTGCATACCTTTGGCCTCTCCCTGTGCTGACCTCAGAACACGGGCCAAGGGCGGGTGAAACTGAGCTGGAATGCTTGTGCTCTCTGAAAGTAGGGAGGCCCACTAGATCTTTTCAAAACTCACACACTGACTTGCAAATCAGGTAACAGAGACATCTCTGTGAAGGGGCCAATTGTGTGGCTGGGACAAAAAAACCCCACTGGCCTCTGTTATCTCCTATCCTCTCTCTGACTTCTCTTCCCTTGTTCTTGAACTTAGAGAGAAAGGGGTCTTTGAAAATGCCCATTTTGAAACCACAGCGGTGTGAGAATCACGGGTCTCTTGATTGCTCAATCCTCTTTCAGATCCAAAAGCACATTTCTTTTCCTCCTGCCGGAGTGGAAGCTGAGAGAGCCCTCAGAACCTGTCTGGAATCTGAGTGTCCACACCCTGGTCCTGTGACCGAGGCAAGTTAGCTTTGTGGGCCCCAGGTTCTCTGTCCCTCCAGTGGGCACCCACCTTACTGTTGATCTTCTGGGAGGAGGGCTGGGGGTGCCGGCTGTATGAGAGGCACAGAGGCCCTGGGAATTTGCTGCTGAGGCCAGAGACCTTGATATTTGGGGGGGGGGGGCACTGGGAGAACCCTTTGCCAGGTTACAGCTAAAACAGATCTCCCAGCTGGGGCTCTAAGAGGCCTCAGGAAGGGGCTATACTCCAGTCCTGAGAGGGCTCTCCTACCTCCCCCCTGTTCCCCTCACATCTGATGCTTGGCTTGGACCTTCGCCATTGCCTGCCTGACTTGCAGACACAGCTAGTGTCGTCTAACCCCAACCCCAACCCCAACCCCACCCAGCGGCCCAGAGCAACTCCCACAGCCAGACGGCCGGAGGCAGCAGGCCTTACACTTCATTGCCCTGGGAACAGAAAGATTCTGCAATATGGTGGAAAGGTTGTGGGGAGGGGCAGGACACTTCCTTAGCTTCAGAAAGGAACTCTCCCACTACCAGCTGGGCCTTCCACCTCCCACCCATCTCACTGGCACCTTGTCTGGTCCATCTTTTCCTCAGAGCTCCTGCAACCAGCAAGCCCACTGAGTCACTGCCCCTCAAAGATTCCTCCGGCCCACGGAGAAAAGTCTAAACTCTCCAGTTGGCCGTGCAGCCCATGCCTCACCCTTCACCATTATCCAGCGGAAACTTCCTTCCAAGGTCATCTAACCCACCACAGAAACTGCACTGAGATTCTAATACCATCCCTAGTTACCTTTTGTTCTCCAGCCTTTGTTCTGTGGCCTCCATTTGGCCTAGAATTCTTTTATTCTTGACTCAGAAAAATCCCAGGGCCCAGTTCCCAAATCACCTTCTCTGTGAAGCCTTCTACCAGTAAGAATCAGTCGTCTCCCTGAGCTCCCTGTCTGTACCTGTTGAGAACGCTGTTTACCAGGCCTGCACTCCTCCACGCACCCCCCCCCAGCCTGAGCAGACTGACATGGGAGGGCAGGGTCCCTGCCATGCTCCCCTGCGGTGGCCCTCACAGGGCCTGGCACCTGGCAGGTGACTAGGGCATGTTTACTGAGCTGACAAAAGGAGCCGCATCCCCTTTGGTTCTCACTTTTTAAAGCTGCCCATTTGTGTAATTCTACGTGACAGTGGTCTAGCATTGAGTCAGAACAGAATCATCCCACAGCAATAAAGCTGGATGCTTGGTTATTCCTTACAGTGCTTGTTCTTCCTGAAGCCCAGGCTTCTGGGCAGTAGCGGTGCAGGGGAGGGAGGAGGAGACCCACGGCTCTCGCACCAACACTGCCTTCCAAAGCCCTGGAGCAGCCTCATCTCCTCGTGGCTGGGCAGGGGGATGTCATGATTAGCAAGAGGGATTTGTCATTCTATGGGGCCTAGGACCCAGGACCCCTAGACTAGGAATCTAGGTTTTCTAGAAAGAAGACATTTATTTGAATCTGGAGATAAGGCCAGGTTATAAGCTCATGGCAGCTGAGCCCTGAAGGGATGAACCAACTCTATCATTTCATGGATGGGGACATGGAGACCTAGGGAAGGACAGCGACTGGCCCAAGGTCACAAGGAGAGTAAGAGAAGGGCCAAGGTCGGCACTGGGACATCTAACCTCTAGTCCTGCATTTCTCCCTTTACACTAGCTGTGATTACTTGAGGGTTAGTGAAATGGTATAGTGGTTTCTTTCCTTTATGGATCATTGCTAAACCACAGTTGAGCAAAGACAGGTTTTCAAAGAAAGGTGTGAAATGTTCCATTTTTAACTAAAAATATATAAAATGGAAAATTCACTTCATTCAGTAATATTCATTATGTACTTTCTCTGGACTGAGCATTGACCTGGGGACCTGGGTATAGATAGGGGATGAAGGCCCTGTCCAGCAGGCCACCCGGAATCCCTTTCTCGGCCCTGCTCACAGCTCCATGCTGGCTGGCCAAACCACAGACTTGCCCGGGGAGCCTCCTGCCGCTTGATCCTGTGATCCTGACTGCAGAGGCCAATTCTGAGCGTTAAACACACTTAAATGTGCCAACTATGAAATGCAGTGATAAAAACACATCCCACAGGTGGAAGGGACTCTTCGAGTCCTTTCTTCCTCAGTTCACTCCTTCCATGCTGCAGGGTCCCCAGGCCCCGGCTGCAGCTAGCCGGAGAGAACGGTGGACTGGCTCTTGCAGACGTAGTTACAGTGCCAGCCTGGGAGGCACACTGGGCAGGGTGGGGGCCAGATTCTGCAGGGGGCTGTATTTGCTCTGCATCTGGGTCCCACAGCTCGTGCCCAGGAATCAAGGGTAGAAATGGGAGAGGGCCTCCTCATGGTTACTCCTAGTGACCCACTGGCAACATTTGCGCTTCCTGTTCCTGTGACCTTGTGCTCTTCGGGCCTAGAGGTCTTAGTCCCAAAGGGAGGGATGCTTCCGCCAGGAGACACAACATTAGTTCCGTTGGACTGGACGTTGAGACTGCCACCCGGCCACTCGGGGCTCTGTGTGCCACCGAATCGATGGGCAGAGGAGGAGTTTCTGTCCTGGCCGGGAAGCCTGGTGGGGAGTTGGGCTACCACCCCACGATGGAGGTGTGGAAGTGTCTGCCTGCAATCCAGAGATTGCGGGGGGCTTCTCATGGGCGCCATGTCCTGTGGTTACAGTCCAGGGAAGACGGCAGCAGCCCGATCCGAGCAGGGCTGCTGCGGGCCCAGACCCTTCAGGAATGAAGGTGTGAGTCATCCAATCAGGCAAAAATTGTGCCCAATGAGGTGCTTGCTAAAGGCAAAGGGAATACAGAACGGGGAGTGGAAGAAGGCAGTTATAAATACCGGCTGCAACCATGTGACCGGTTAGAGAAACAAGGACTGTAATTGTCATGAGTGTTTCCTCCTTATTCTGTTTTGAACACGTGCGCACGTGTGTGTGTGTGAAGCAAGTATCTTTGTTTTTTTCCCTCTCTTACTCTCCTCATGTAACATAAGAGGTATTGATTTTATCCTGTAGTGTCTAAGTATTGTTAATTCTATACCACAGCACTCAAGTTATGGGGTATCAAGGACAGGATCATTCAAGGACTTTACCTCCTCTCCTGGATTCTACCTTCCTCTTAGGACCTTGTTACTGTCTTTAAAACAAGAGAAGTGTGATTTCAGGTGTGCATGGGTACAAAGTGGACAATGAGTAGACTTGTGATGGTTAATTTTATGTGTCAACTTGACAGGGCAACAGGGTACCCAGACATTTGGTTATACATTTTTCTGGGTATACTTGTAAGGATGTTTCTGGATGAGATTAACATTTTAATTGGCAAACTGAGTAAAGCAGATTGCTTTCCCCAGTGTGGGTGGGCCCCATCTAATCAGTTGAAGTTCTGCATAGAACTAACATCCTGACCCTTTCGACCCCGCAACTGCCTTGAGCTGGGTCATTGGTTTTTCTCCTGCCTGCAGACTCAAACTCAAACATCGGCTCTTCCTGGCTCTGAGCCTGCCAGCCTTCAGACTGAAACTACACCATCAATTCCACTGGTTCTCCAGGCCTTTGGACCCAGGCTGGAACCACCCTGCCAGCCCTCCTGGATTTCCAGCTTGCTGATTGCTGGTCTTGGGACTTGTCAGCCTCCAGAATCGTGGGAGCTAATTTCTTACAATCAATCTCTTCCCTAAGTGAATATACACATCCTACTGATTGTGCTGTTCTAGACAATCCTGACAAACACAACACACACACACACACACACACACACACACACACACACACACACCTGCAAGGGCAGTGTCTTTCCAGTGTCATTCATTGCCATAGAAGGAAACAGGAAGTGGTAGCTATGGGAAGGAAGTCTGCACCTGTCCCTCCCCCAGGTGATAATGCTTGCTGTCCCTGCATCTGTGATGACATGTCCCCCTTTAGTGCCTACTCACGTCAGGGTCCAGCTCATCCAGCTCATTTTCCAGGGTCCTGAGCTCTTCCTCTGTGAGGGCTCCGAGGATTTCATCTTCATCCAGGTCACGGTATTTCTCTAGTTCTCGTCTGTACGACATGGTAAGAGAATTTGTGCTTGTCTTCTGAGTTTCTGTGACCTACGACCTACCGGAAAGAGAAAAATCTTAGGAAGACCCCTCTTGAATTTTCTTTCTCAGAGCAAATCAACGCTTGTCATTCACATGGTGGCCGGGCATGTTCTATGAATCATCAGGATAATAACTCCTACAGCAGAATACTCTACCAAATTGGATTAATTCTCCAGTGAAACTGTGCAAGGTAAAAGTCCTGATAGCATGTGACTGAATATATTGTCATCGATTATATTGGCACGGCCATCAGTTCCAAGTAAACAGGGGACTACAAATGGCTTACGAATGCTTGAAAGCTATTTTATTCAAGTCGTTCAAATGTTGTTCTGTACAACCCCCCAGCCTTCACTCCATGCCCTGACGGAGCACACGAATGCTAGAAGCTCTGCCAAAGCAGTTCTACAAGAGGAGGAGTACCAGTTGAGCACCTGCTGCCTGCGGGTCCTTCGCCTACACCATCTCGATCAGGCCTCCCAAAAAGCAGCCGGCAAGAATGGCTAACGTCTGCTACCGCGTCCAAGCCCTGTGCTAAGCACTGCGCAAGGATTTTCCAATTTAACCTCTGAGGTCGGTATCTGTTGTTACCCCATTTTACGGATGAGGGCATGGAGCTTAGAGGCGTTGAGTGACTCACGCGAATCACGCTACTGGGAAAGTGCCAGATCCACCGTATGTACCCTGATCTGCCCTAAGCCCTCTGTCCTCCCTCTTGGCTGAAACGGTCTGATAATACGGCGAGCTCAGTTCACACATCTCCTCCTCTGTGAAGCCCCCGTGTCCCCTCACTAAGCAGAGCTCATCACGGCCCTTGCGCTGGGTCTGCACCTCTCCACTCAGCTCACGTGCATGTCCCGTGGCTTCCCCACGGGCAGGGTGTCAGTGTGCTGCACCCCCCTCTCCCCAGGGCCCAACTCAGGCCCACACACACAACAGGGTGTTTTTTACTGAAATGAACCTAATTGCAGCTCTACTTGCCTTTGTTTAGCCAGACAGCCTTGAGGAGACTCCGGGCTCTTCTCCTCTTGGAAAATGTCAGCTTGCGGGCAGAAGCGGCTAGCATCTCTGTGTTTGCGCCTGTTTCCACCTTAGCCCTCCTTTCTGAAGTGGGGCAGCAGCTCAGGACTTTCTTAGCTGCTGTGGAATGGAATGTGCTACTCTGGACAGCATGGGTGTTATGGGTTGAATCGTACCCCCTCAAATTCATCTGCTGAAGCTCTAGCCCCCAGGACTCCCGTAAGCAGCACCGCACGGCACGGAAGAATGTGCTGTTACCTGGAAACAGAGTCACTGCAGACACAACTTGGCAGTTCACGTGAGGCCCTGCTAGAGCTGGGTGAGCTCCCAATCCAAGGACTGCTGTCCTTACAAAAAAGTGGAAATTGGGACAGACACGCGCACAGGAACACATGTGGGGATGACGACAGAGATCAGGGTGATGCTTCCAACAGACCAAGGAGGGCCAGAGACTGCCAGCAAACCACCGGAAGCTGAGGGAGAGGCCTGCAACAGACCCCACAGTCCTTGGAAGGAACCAACCCTGCTGACATCTTGATCCTGGACTTCTAGCCTCCAGAGCTTTGAGACAATACAATTCTGTTGTTTAGGCCTCACAGTTTGTGGTATTTCGTTATGACAGCCTCGGCAAACGATACAATCAGTATCTCCTTCATCAGCCATTTGTGTTTGTAGACCCCTATGCAAACACACACACACACACACACACACACAGAGACACACACACAGAGACACACACACATACACACACCTACACACACACATACACACACACACATACACACACACATACACACACATACACACACACATACACACACATACACACACACACACCCCCGTGGCTCCTCTGTGACAGGACCGCGGGGATTTTCCAGCATAGAGAGAAAGGAAAGCTAGGAAAAGACAACCAACTAATCAATCAAAAAGCTGGAATACTTGTTAACTAAAAACAATTAGCGCACTTAAACAAAAAACAAAGTTCACCAAGCTGACGGGAAAAGGCTCCATTTCAGGAAGTAGAGATACGTGTTAATAATGGACGTTTGTTGGCACAAAAACAGACACATAGACCAATGGAACAGAATAGAGAACTCAGAAATGGACCCTCGCCTCTTTGGGCAATTAATCTTTGGTAAAGCAGGAAAAAACATCCGGTGGAAAAAAGACAGTCTCTTCAATAAATGGTGCTGGGAAAATTGGACAGCTACATGCAAAAGAACGAAACTTGACCACTCTCTCACACCATACACAAAGATAAACTCCAAATGGATGAAAGATCTCGATGTGAGACAGGAATCCATCAAAATCCTAGAGGAGAATATAGGCAGCAACCTCTATGACATCGGCCAAAGCAACCTTTTTCATGACACATCTCCAAAGGCAAGAGAAACAAAAGAAAAAATGAACTTGTGGGACTTCATCAAGATAAAAAGCTTCTGCACAGCCAAGGAAACAGCCAAAAAAACTAACAGGCA
Source organism: Ursus arctos (assembly GCF_023065955.2). Classification (NCBI taxonomy): domain Eukaryota; kingdom Metazoa; phylum Chordata; class Mammalia; order Carnivora; family Ursidae; genus Ursus; species Ursus arctos. The sequence continues at coordinate 28,477,449 of NW_026622852.1, read as the reverse complement.
GCCCACGGAATGGGAGAGGATATTTGCAAATGATGCTACAGATAAAAGACTGGTATCCAAGATCTACAAAGAACTTCTCAAACTCAATACATGAGAAACAAATAAACAAATCAAAAAATGGGCAGAAGATATGAACAGACACTTTTCCAATGAAGACATACAAATGGCTAACAGACACATGAAAAAATGTTCAAAATCATTAGCCATCAGGGAAATTCAAATCAAAACCACACTAAGATACCACCTTACGCCAGTTAGAATGGCAAAAATTAACAAGACAGGAAACAGCAATTGCTGGAGAGGATGTGGAGAAAGGGGATCCCTCCTACATTGTTCGTGGGAATGCAAGTTGGTACAGCCACTCTGGAAAACAGTGTGGAAGTCCCTTAAAAAGTTAAAAATAGAGCTACCCTATGACCCAGCCATTGCACTACTGGGTATCTACCCCAAAGATACAGACGTAGTGAAGAGAAGGGCCATATGCACCCCAATGTTCATAGCAGCATTGTCCACAATAGCTAAATCGTGGAAGGAGCCGAGATGCCCTTCAACAGATGACTGGATTAAGAAGTTGTGGTCCATATATACAATGGAATATTACTCAGCCATCAGAAAGAACGAGTTCTCAATATTTGCTGCAACATGGACGGCACTGGAGGAGATAATGCTAAGTGAAATAAGTCGAGCAGAGAAAGACAATTATCATATGATTTCTCTCATCTATGGAACATAAGAACAAGGAAGATCGGTAGGGGAAGAAAGGGATAAAGAAAGGGGGGTAATCAGAAGGGGGAATGAAGCATGACAGACTATGGACTCTGCGAAACAAACTGAGGGCTTCAGAGGGGAGGGGGGTGGGGAATGGGATAGACTGGTGGTGGGTAGTAAGGAGGGCACATATTGCATGGTGCACTGGGTGTTATACGCAACTAATGAATCATCGAACTTTACATCAGAAACCAGGGATGTACTGTATGGTGACTAACATAATATAATAAAAAAACATTAAAATAAAATAAAAAAAATAATGGACGTTTGTGTGCGGGCCAGCATATTTGTAGGAGAAATATGGCAGCTGGCCTGATAAGAAAGCACCTGCTTCCCAAACACAGAAAACCCCAGTGCCATCCTTTTCTCTAAGAATGGCGTGGCTTGGCCTGACGCCTTCCTTCGCCCAGACCCCAAGAATACAATGTTCAGACCATAAATGGGTCCCCCTTGATTCATTTCTATTTACTTCCAAAGAAAGCACAAGCAGCTGACAATGCTCTGGTATAGATGAAAAAAAAGAAAAAAAAAAAAACACACCAGAAAAACAGTCCTCTGTGAATGCTCTCAGAGAATGACCTAATTTGGCTTTTCTTGAGTGGAACCAGGAGAGCATCTATAGCCAAGAGGGATCCTAATGAAAGTTTTAGAGTCTTCCAGAACTAACTCACAGAGACACCTCTGAACTAGCTGCAAAACACGTTCTGGGCACTCAGACAGGTTTTGGGTTGTCCAGCGTTCCACGGGACCTGAGACCACAGTACTTCTCAAAACTTTCCGTACGCTTCCACACATTGGGCGCCTCCAGGAGAAATAGGTAACACGCAGAATTTTCCTGGTCTTTGATCATGAAACCATGTCTCTGAGAAAGCGCTCCTAGAATTGGCATCCCATGAAACAAAGTTTGGGTAACAGCCTTAGCCTCACTTCTGGGTTGCATGAGGGAGCCACTCAGACTCATACCAGGAGGGACTTGGGGACAAGACCAGCTGGGACAGGTTTGGGACTCTGGGAGCTTTCCATGCTTGCTATCTTTGCCAGTGGGCTCATTTCCTAGATGATTTGCACTAAAATCCTTAGAAAAAAGTGACAGGCAGAACCTACAGAAGGGACGAGCCAGGACAAGGGAACAGAGGAGAGTAGGAAAAGCAGCCGCAAGGGAGAAAGAAGAGAGAAGTAGGTGGTGACCATGGGGCCTGTTGAAAGAGGGACGGGCTGGGCAGCAGGCCACCTCCAGAGACGCCCCCCCTGAGGGATGCAATCATTACCTTTCCTGAAGGCGTCTCCCTCTTAAGTACACACAGGGAAGGGAGCTTAATGTTCCTCTTACACACTCCAAGGTACTGTTGAATTCGAAAATCCCATTTCAGTGGACTGAAAGGCCCTTTCTAATGTCAAGTGTCGCGTGAACGTTACGGAGCGATGAGACCTTACGTTAAATAAGCTGAGAGGAGTGGAGGCCAGCTACGAAGCTGTCAGCTTCAAGCCACACTCACCTACTTGGCTCCCAGCATTGGCTTCTCTAAAGCAAGAGTCTCCTCCTGGGATCAGTGAGTGTGGAGAGCTGGAGGTGGGGAGGGCTGGGGTGGGAGGAAGGTGAAAACCCTGTGCCCAGAGCCCATGGTAAACTCAACCTTAAAATGTGGCTTGGAAGAGATGGTATTTTATAGTTGTTAATAAAAGGCTTCCATTTCCTAATAAAAGAGGTGTCACTGGTGGAGACAGGGATTCAGAAGACTCTGGCTGGAGAGCTAGTTGTGATGACGCCCCAGGTGGCCCTTGCTAAACTCCTCTCTTCCTCTGGGCCTCTGTTTGCTCATCTGTAAAACGAGCTTAAGTGGACTGGGAAATCCTGCTTGTAACCTGTGCCTCTTGGAGACATCCAAAAATTGGATCAGATGGGTGGTCTTTAAACTGTGTGCAGGGAGACCTCAGCTCCTCCAGGGCCCCTGCTGGGGGTTACATAGGAAAGGCTGAGTGAGGGGCTCACCATGGTTTTGCCGGATTTGTTTATTTGGGGCTCCATGCCCGATTTCCCTTGAAGAAAGGGGAATTCGGCTGCGGAACTAAAAAGTTGCCAATCGCTCTGAACAGGGAGAGGATAATAGTACTTGTTCCCCCATAGGGCGTTGTTGAAGATTAAGTGGCCACAGCAGATCAGGGGCAAAGCGGGGGCTGGTGTGTGGTCAATGCAGGCTCAACCAACACTAGCCTTAAAACAAAAAAACCAAACACAACAAAACACTAGCCATGACTACGAGGCTGCCCCTGCCCCTGCTGCTGCTCCTGGGGTTGCCTTCCCGTCCCCCTCCTGCTCCCCCAGGCGCTATGGGCAGACGGTAACTCCCCTCAGAGAAGGACCTGGGTCTTAGTGTCTTCACGTCCCCAGTGCCTAGCCCTGGCCTGGCAAATGTGCTGGCAGAAAATGAGCACATCTGGGTCTAGGTCTGGTGTCCTCGGGCCTTTGGGCAAGTCCCCTCTCTTCTTGGATCCTTTGTTTTCCCATCTTTCCATTTGAAAGACCAGGTCTGGGAGGGCTGGGAACCCAAGCGGGGAGGCAGCGGCAGGAAGGGGGTGACGATGAAGTTCCCAGCAGGGACCGCCTGAGCGCCTCTCTTACCTGCTTTTGAGTCCTGAGGACGAGCTGGTAAGAAAAATAAAAGGGCAGCCCAATAAATGCAAGACACGTGGAACAGCTGGAGCCTTCCACAGCGAGCGTCTGTGTTACACCAGCAGGGCGTCGGGCCACCCCGCTCCTCCGCGGCAGAAGCCTTAGCCCGCGGCTCAACGGGAAAACACAGAATTTACAAGCTGTGCCAGCAAATAAACCCAGGCGGGTTGGGCAGTAAAACCGAGTGGGTCAAGGGCTGAGGCCATCCATCAGCAAGCTTCAGAAATGGAAGCTCGGAGGCGGGGAAGTTCTCCGAGTACCAAATGCACTTTTAAATCTTTCATAGGAAGTGGGTCCAGTCACTTCTGCTAATGGCTTTTCCAGCATCCGCCCCCACGGGAAAACTCCGGAAGGAGGCGCTGGAGCCGCGTCTTGATTTATGGACTGCGTTTCCCCGAGGTCAGGAGGGGCTGAGTCACAAGTTCAAATGAATATTTCCCAGTTACACCATCTTCTTATTTCAGCCACAGTGAACATCTTGACGATGGGTGAAGAAAGGCTGATTGACAAAGTGGATTCTTCGTAGCCGATCTTCTCGTGTCTTTGCCCTTCTCTTCTAGAAGACGCTTTGGTCAAAGAGATTTTAGGCCATGATCCCTCATCACCGAAGCCTGCACCTCACTCTTCCCTTGGCCTCAGGGACACAAGAGTGCCTGAGATGCCCCCTGTTCCTCAGCTGTCTCCCCACTCCCCTCCTTCCTGAGGCACCCCTGGGGGCAGCCATGCTTTACATCATGTGACACCTCCTCTCAGCTGATTGGACAAAGTGGGGGCCTAGCTCAAGGACAACCGATTGATCGATTGATCGGCTAGTCAATGAGACGTGAGGCGGCATGGAATGGGGTGAATGAGCATTTATTTCTTGGCATTTGTTTTAACTCCTGGGATTGTCTTCACCACGTACCACAGACTAGCAGGCTTTGTTGTCTCTCAGTCCTAAAGGCTAGACATTCAAAATCTAGGTGTTGGCAGGGTTGGCTCCTTCTGAAGGCTCTGTGGGAGAATCTGGTCCACGTCTCTACCCCAGATCTGGGAGCCTCAGGCATTCCTAGCTGTTCTGTACATGTCTGTGTCCACATGTCCCCTTAAGATAAGGACACCAGTCATACTGGATCAGGGCCTGCCCTCAGAACCTTATCTCAACTTGATCATCTGCAAAGACCCTATTTCCAAATAAGGTCACATTCACAGGTACAAGTTTTGGGATACAATTGGGGGGATACAATTTGGGGGGATACAATTCAACCCACGACAGCACTGAATTGGGACATAAGGAGAAAGTGAGGCAGGTGGCAGGGGAAGCTGGGGGGTGAGGAGAGGCCATCATGAGCATATGGAAGCTGGGGCCATGATGGAAGAGACATTTAAGGGAGTCGGAGTACTCAGAGGAGGGTGAATTCACCTTGCAGCCCGAAGAGAGAGAGCCCAGACTCTCTTGGTTTCCCTCCTTCCTCTCTGCCCCTCCTTCTCAGTCTCCCCGATGAGCGCTCATTCTCCTTGGCCCACCCGCCCCCTGCATTCTGCCCTCTCCTCACGTCTCACACTTGTCCTGGGCCTTCTCATCTTCTGCTGTGTGGGGTCGGTTACCAGTGATAAGCTGATGACTCTCAGCCAGTCTCCCCAGTCCCAGCTCCTGCCAGGCTCTCCTGGAGTCCCCCAGGCCTGCAACATGCCCAAGGCTGAGCACTTGGCGGGGGAGGGGGGGGGAGTTGGGCCTTGCCACCCCCACCCTCTCCTCACCGGGGTGACCGCACCTGGGGCCCGCCTGCACTCTCCCTTCCCACTCCCCTCACTCTGGTCCGACCCCCTGCCACCAGTCCCCTCTCTCTCTCTTATTTTTTAAACATTACAGTATTTTTGAAATTGTGATAAAATGCACATAACATAAAATTTACCGTTTTAACCTTTTTAAGTCAACAGTTGGGTGGCATGAAGCACAGCTGCGTGTTCCGCGGCCATCACCACCGCCCCTCTCCAGAACTTTCGCACCTCCCCAGACTGCAACTGTCCCCATTAAGCACTGACTCCCATCCTGCCCCCCCCGCCGCCTCCCCAGCCCCCCAGCAGCCCCCACTCTATTTCCGTCCCTATGACTATGACTACCCCAGGCACCTCATCTATGTGGAATCCTACGGTGTTTGTCCTTCTGTGACCAGAATCCTACCTCTCGCCTGTCCTTTCTAAATGCCCCTCCACTCCCTTTGCAGGAGGCTTGCCTTTTTAAAATCTATGTTATCACAACAGCCCCCAACCTCTCCCTGCCTCATTCCCCTACCTTCCTGTCCACACCCAACTCAGCCCCTAAACAATCTTCGTGAACATCCGTTCTGATGCTGTTCCCGAGCTGAAAGCCACCTTCAAAGGCCCCATTACGACAGACAGAGAGCAAACGCCTGAGCCTGGGGTTTGAGGCCATCGGAGAGCTGGTGGCCTCTGGGCCTCCCCAGCTTCTGATCCAGCCCAGAGGCCTTTCCTTCCTGGCTGCGCCAGACCACTCACCCCGTCTCAGTCTGGAGCGCCCCCTCCCCGCCTCCATGCCCTCTGAAGTCCTGCTAAGTCCTAGAGGCCCAGCCCCTCCAGGGAGGGAAGCATCTCGACCTCCTTATTGCAGTGGCTGGCCTCTCCCTGCACAGCCTCCTAGGGAGCGGAGAAGACTCTGCCCCCACACCCCCAGCACCCTGTCCCTCCCCCCACCGGCTGGGCCTGGTGGGCAGCACCCCTGGACCAGCTCCGTATCTCAGTGTGCAGCTCCGGCCTGGCGCAGAGTGAGGGCCCGGTCAACACAGCTGGCTCAGGGACACAGGGCCAGGGAGCAGGGCGGACGACCAAATTCCATGCTGGGCCAGGGGCCCACAAGGGGAGAAAGTCAACCCACCCTTGGTTGGTGGGGGGTGGGGGCTGCCAGGTAGGGGGTGGGAGGGGCAGACAAGCAGGTCATGGAAGTTCTGGGGGGTTAACTTCTTCGAGGTTTAGGTTTTAGAACAGGGTCGCAGAATGTGATGCAAGAATCGTACCAATAACCACGCAGTGTGCAGAGACCTTTGCAGCTGATAAGCCTCAACCCCTTCCAGGCCTGCGGTTCCAGGTCCCCTGCAGTGCGAGAAGTGAGTGTGCCTCAGGGCGCAGGGTCACCTCTGGTGACATCCAGCCAGAGAGCCGGAGGAGACACAGGTGACATCCAGCCAGAGAGCCGGAGGAGAGGACCATCTTCCCAGCCACTTAGGCCCACGTCCCCTGCCACCTTGCTTCCCCAGGGAGCCCTTGCCTGACGCCTAACCCCACCCAGCCCCAGCAAGGATCCTCCCCGGCAGGACGGGCTGCCAAATTGGCAGGTCTGGGTCCAGCGTAAAATAAGGCTACAGGGTCCTCTGTTCAAAATCAGGGGAAAAGGGCCACTAAAGGCACCGAGATAGAAAGTTTTACCTTTCTCTCCCAGTCTTGTTCTTGATGTGTCATAGTGTTTTCTTGCCTATTGCTTAATTTCTGGATCGCACAGCTGCCCGTGTGCGACCACACAAAGCAGCCACGCCAAACCCACCAGCTGCCATTTTCCTTCCCCGCCCGAGGCGGGATACGCACACCCGGCCCCGGTGAGGGTCACGCGGTGGAGCCAGGCATCTCCCTGCCCCACAGGGGGCCACTGCCCAACACACACAAATGAGCCACCCGAGGGTATCCCGACCTCGGTGCTGGGACACTAGGTGCCTGGACCAGGGTGGACGAGAGGCTTGTCCTACAGCGTTGAGCTGAATGCACTGAGATCCCCAGTGGCAGCTGCGGGGAGGCTGGCGGGACCTGGGGGCCCCAGGAGTTGAGGCAGCTGGGGTCTAAGAACCTGTCCCAGGAAGAGGAGAGGCAGCAGGAGGTGGGGCCTTGAGTGGGCCCAGGCTCTAACTGGTGCGTGCTCTGTTGGCCACGGGACTTCACTTAAAGATACAAATCCAAAGATAAAAGTAAGAGTTTCAAGAGCGTATCTGCAGAGCGTTCACCCAAGCCCAGCGTCCTTCTGAGAGTACGGTCTGTGCAACTGTGTCACCTATAACCTGTCCCCAGCCCTCTCCCCAGGACATATCCTGAAGGCCCCAGGATCAGACACAGCTCTGTCTCCCCTCAGATGGTCCTTTTCCTTCCTCCCTAGTATCTCCCAACCCATCAGCATCTCCGCTCCCTGCGGTCTACAGGAAGCTGGGCCTACTGTGCAATGGTAGAAGGAGCACTGGGATGGGAGTCAGGGGATCTGGTTACAAGTCCTGTTGGTTGAGGACTTGCTGTGCGATCTTGGGCAAGTTGCTATACCTCTCTGGATCTCCATTGCTACAACCCAATTCATTGGGTATTTACGAGAACTTACTACGTGCAGGCCATGGTGGGCCTTTGTGGCACAGACAGAAATGAAGATATTTCCTGGCCCTTAGGACGCTCATAATGAAGCTGGGAGGCTAACGCTCACAGAGGTCCCCAGGGCGGTGCCACACGCATGGTGTCTTCATCCACCACCAGGCGCTACAGCTAGGCCAGGAGCCCCTTCGCAGAGGAGGCCTCACCTCGGGTCAGCCTGGTGAAAGGCAAAGCTTGGACGAGGGGTCACCCAGACCCAGGCTCAAGCCCCTGCCTGGCTCTGTCAGGCTGGGCAGCCTTGGTCACGCCACACAGTGCCTCTGATTCATGGAGCTGTTTTTAAAGTGAGGGCCCAACACTGACCTCTCCAGGGGTGCCGCACAGCGGGAATGAGATACAGGATGGTACCGTTCCGATTGCTGGTTTCCTTCCCCTTGTCTCGCCCCACAACGCTTGAGGCCCGACAAGCCAACCCCTTGAGCACGAAATGGGTGGACACAGCTGAGCAGTGAGAAGGATTTAGGGGTTCTCAAGTGACTTTCGACCCAACGTAAGTCGACGGTGTGAGGTTGGCCCCAAAGGTCATGGTGGCGTCTCAGCTGTGCTAACCCCAGCGCAGTGGCGGAAGCAAGGCAATGGCGGTCTTGCGTCGCTTCATGCTGGAGCTCAGCTCTGGGTCCCCACTCTTTCCTTTGTGGGGGTGACTTTTTTCCTTTTTAATGAAGCACTGGTTTCATACGTAGTCGAGTGTGCAAATCTTGAGAGTACAGCTGCCTGAATTTTCCACGTCTGCACCCATGTCAACACCACTCAGATGAAGACATGGGACATTTCCAGCCCATCAGATTGCTTACACCGCCTCCCAGTCTGTCTCCCTCGAAGGTAACTGCTATTCTGAATTTTGAAACCACAGAGGAGCTGTAGCCATTTTGAACGTCACAGAAATGGAAACACACAGTGGGTGTGTTCTCGGCCCGGCTCCTTTCACGCACATCACACCTGTAAGACTCATCCGTGTCATATGTCAGCAACAGTCCATTCTGTTTCACTGAAGGGTAGTATCCATTAAACGAATGATACCATAATTTATTTAGTTACTCTACCGGTAAGGAACAGTGAAGTTATTTCTAGTATTTGGTAATTATCAACAAGGCTCCGCATGTCTTTTGGTAGAAAAAATCACTTATTTCTCCTGGGTACATTCCTGGAGTCGGGTTGCTTGCTCAGAGTAAGTGTCCGTTCAGTTTCAGTAGACACTGTCCAACGGTTGCCCCAAGCAACGGCACAAGTTTACACACCCGCCAGTGCTGTATGGGAGTTCCAGCTGCCCCGCACCCTCGCCGACTCTTGCGATGGTCAGGACTTTTCATTTCGGCCTCAGCCACGATGCCGGCTGGTGCATTGCCCTGCTCGCTAATGATGCTGGGTACATTTCATATGCCTATTGGCCACGTGGGTGGCCTCTCCTGTGAGCTGGACCTTCGCTCATGAGTGGGGCTGAGTCCGGAGAAGGGGAGCAGGGTGTCACATGGAGAACAGGTGAAGGACCAGGGGAGACAGGATCACACTCTTCACACCTGTAATGCGCTGACCCTGGGAAGGGGGAACAGACGTGCTCTGTGGCTCCCCAGTGGGCGGAAGACATAGATTACCAGGACGTGGATTTACGATCTGTGCCAGGAACTTTCTAACAGTAAAAAATGCCCAGAGATGCACTGGGCTGATTCGGGAGCTAGTGGGGAGGGGTTAGGAAAGGCATGTGAGCAGGGATGACAGAGTCCCAGATGAGGCCTTCCAGAGACAGCTGAGGGCTCCACTGATGGCGGTTATTCGGGAGTTGAAAGATGAGATTTAAGGCCTGATTCAATTAGGAAAGATGTTCGGGGCCACTGAGTGGGGAGGATGGGGACTCAGAGACCAGTTATCTTTGAGAGACTTGTTTTTTGGCCTCTTTGCTTTTATTTTCTCCCAGCTGATCTCACGCTCTTAGTCATACGGGAAAACACCTGCTGAAAAAGCAGGGCAACTAAACACAGCGTTTGACCCTGTCTCTCTCCGCACTTGCTACGAGCCCCGTCCCAGGACACACGGAGTCTCAAAGGTCGACACGTCAGTCAAAATTGTCCAGTGGTTTAAATTAGAAAGGCTGTGTGCGTGTGGGTGATGTACCGTGTGTATTTTCATTCTGCATCTCGTGAGGTCATCACAGTGTCTGAGTCACCGCACGAATCACTGTAGGCAACAGGGTTCCAGGAAAGGCTCTGAAACCATCTCCTGACCCAAGCCGGCCTGCGAACCAGGTCACAGTCTGCTCTGGGCTCCTTCTCCCCACCTCTCTTTGCAAGTCCCCCAGGGCAAGCCGCCACGCGTTCTGGCCGGACCCAGCCTCACCCAGGTCATCTTTCTCCCAGCTGCAAAGGGTTCTAGCAAGCCAGACATCTTAGTGCACACGGGCGAGGCCGTCGGAGTTCTGTCACCAGGAGCATAGTCTGGCTGTACCGCTCTGTCCGCAAGACTGAAAGCTCCTTGGGAGCAAGCATGTCTCTCCCCCCCCAGAGCCCGCACCTCTCACGTGCTGAGGGCAGGTTTGCTAAGTAAATGATTGAACACCTGGCATCATTACTGGCTTCGACAGCCATAAATCGAAAGCATTGGTAGACCTCCCCCACCCCTGACCCTGCCCGTGCCCTCTTTCTTTCTCCCTCTCTCAAATAAATAAATAAAATCTTTTTAAAAAAGGTTAATAAAAGTTGGCTTGTAGAAAAGCCTGTGGCCAGTCCTCTTCTCATCCTCCATTTTCCAAACATAACTCGTCACCGGCCTCACAGCCGGTGTTAACATGAGGTTCAGCTTATGAAGCTCATTTTTGTATTTTCTGAAAAACCGATATGAAAATTAGCATGAACAACGCCACAGGCAAATGGGGGGGAAATATTTGCTGCTCATTGAACAAAGGGCTGATTTATTTAATAGAGTCCTACCAAAAAACCAAAGCAAACCAAAACAACAAAACCAGCCCAGGGAAAATGTAGAAAGAGGAAAGGAATGGCAACTCACCTAAAAATACAAATGGCTAAAAGCCTAGGAGCAGATAGTGACGCCCACTCACGACTGTGGACAGGTAAACTGAGAAATGAGCCATCGGTTCGCATCCGTCACATTGACAGAGACGCAAAAAGCCTGAGACTTGCCATTGCTCCCAAGATGGGGGGGGGGGGGACCAGCACTGTCACACAGAAGAGACACTCACGTCGGTTTACCCTCTTCCAAGGTAGGTTAAGCCGTATCTTCCCAACTGCACACGCCCTTTGACTCCGCAATTCTTCTTCGAGGAACTTACCCTACTCATTTACTCCCTGAATTACACAAAGACACATGTACGAATCATCTGATTATTATCTCTATTAGCAAAAAACTGGGAACCACATAAAAGTTCATCCACAGGGCATTGGGTATATGAATTCTAACGCAGACATACCGCGGAACGCTGCTCACCTCGCGCTGGGGCTCTTGACCAGCCTGTCACTGTACCCGCAGCAGGTGCCCCTCCGTACGTGCCGCATCACGGGCGCGGTGGTGCGCTCCTTACACAGACCGTGTCACGCGATCTTAATAACTCCAGGAAGCAGTTACTGTGTTATTCCCATTTTACAGATGAAGAAACCGAACTGCAGGAATCTGACTCTGTTGGCTTCCTAGGGCTGCCGTGACCAATGACCACAAACGGATGGCTCAAATTTACTCTGTTGCAACTCAGAATGTCAAAAGTTGGGAACCAAAATGTCAGCAGGGTTGGCTCCTTCTGGAGGCTCTGAGGGAGGACCTGTTGTCTCAGGCCTCCCTCCTAGCTCCTGGTGAGGCCGTGCTCCTCGGCATTTCTCGGCTTGTACCTGCATCGCTGACTCTGTCATCACGAGCTCTTCTTCCCGGTCTGCGCGTCCACTCCTCGTCTTGTAAAGACCCCAGTCGTTGGATTTAGGGCGCACCCCAACCCAGGAAGACCTCATCTTAACTAATGACTTCTGCAAGAACCCCATTTCCAAATAAGGGCATGTTCCGAGGTTCCAGGTGGACATGATTTTGGGGGGGACACTGTAACTTAATACAGTGACCAAGGTCACAAAGCTAGTAAGTACTAGAGCTGAACTTTGAATCCAGACGAGATTTCATCTGACGGTGTGCGTCATCACGACTCCATGCTGCCTTCCCACCGGAGCGCACGCTGTGCGATGCTAACCATATCCCAGGCGGCCGTAAACATTCACGTATAATAACTCAGTTAGTCCCCCTAGCACCCCTGTTTTATAGATGGGGGAGGATATCCCCACAACAGCCCCATCTTATAGAAGGAGAAACTGAGGCACGGAGAGGTTAAAATTACCTGAGTTTACATAGCTAGTTAAAGGCAGATTTGAACCCAGGGAGGTGGCCTCAAAGTCCATGTTCTTAAGCCCAATGCTAAACTGACTTCTGGGGGCGCCTGTGGCTCAGTTGGTTAAGCATCTGCCTTCAGCTCAGGTCATGATCTCAGGGCCCTGGGATCGAGTCCTGCATTGGGCTCCCTGCTCAACGGGGAGCCTGCTTCTCCCTCTGCTCCCCCCCCCCCCGCTCATGCTCGCTCTCTCTTTCTCAAAAATAAACTCCCTTCCACCTAGGGTTCCAACGTGATGTACGCTCTGAGAATGAGGGCTCAGAAAACACCTCTCTCTCCTGAAAGACTGATGTTCTTTTCATCAGACACCAACCGTCCCCCAGTTCATCTTGTGTCCCTTTCCCCTTGGCTGTCATGATTCCTCCGAGAGCTGACTTGGGTGTCCAAAAACAGTTGCCATCTCAGCCGAGACACTGGCCTAATTTCCTCCCCTTATTCTGTGGTGGGCATTCTTAACCTGGGCCTTCGGGTGACCTTCAGGGGACCCACCGGCGCACTGAGGTGACATGCGAACTGTCATGCATAGGTACATTCATTTTTCTCCAGAAAAAAGCTAAGAGTCTCGCGGTTTCACAATCCTGATTTTCAAGCATGCTGCCCTGCCTTTAAAACTTCTGTTCTTCCCAGTCATGTTGCCTGTGCAGGTTTATTTTAAGCCATCTCAAACCCTTTAATGGTGTAAATGGAATGCAGTATAAACCCATAAACAAATGCATACAATGTTGTCTTCCAATCTGACTTTTAAAATCTTCCTGGGTTTGCCAGGAGGAAGTCCCTCTTTAGGGCTCCCCCCACCCTTGTCTTCTGAGTGGTTTGAGGGAGGCATTCGGGTCCCACCACAGCACCGGGAGCGCCCATCCTGGGCTCATAGGTGCCTCGTGTGTAAGCAGCCTGCCCTGAAAAGGTGATGAGACACAGGAGTCTGCGGAGAGGTTCCAGGCTGGCCAGGAAGCGGGCAGTTCAGCTTGAAAGCCCTGTCTGGGCCTAAATTTCTCCAGAATGCAAAGGAGGCAGGAAGGTAGCAGAAGATGGAAATTACCCACTGCTGCTCAGGCTGACCCTTCCATCAGCGGGCTGTTTCTGGGGCCTTGCCCTCACCAGCCTGCTGCAGCCACGTGCCCGCCCAGGCCCTCCCCATAGTCACGTGCCCCATCACTAGGGTCCCTGCCCCCTGCCTGTTCTGTCCCCTCTACCCCTGCCCCCCCCCCCGCCCCATCAGCCTCCATCTGTGTGTCCTGGATGTGCCCCATTAACAACAAAGAAAACCAAAAACCAAACACAAAAAACCCCACAAAGAGCCCTGGATCTTAAGTCAGGGCTTAAATGAATTCATTTGTAGATTTTAATAAAAATGATGTCGTAATGCAATGGCCAAGGGGAAACTTGGAGATAACTAGCCCTCCCCTTGGCGCTCAAAGTGTGGGAGTCTGTGGTTGCAGGACAAGCATCACGTTATGAGATGTTTATTAGAGCTTATCAGGAATTAAGCCTATTGCTTAATAAAATGATTAGAGCTTATAAGACATGAAGAGCTCATTAGAAATTCAGAACCTCAGAACCTCTCCCAGGCCTACTGAGCGAGAGTCTGCATTTTAACAAGATCCCAAATGATTCAAATGCTAGAGAAGCCCTAGTAAGGAGGGCAAGGACTCTCACTTCTCAAGCTTCCCAAACCCTGGAGAGCACTGGTTTTTCTGGAATATGCACCCCAGTTGGATGACCTGGAACATTTCCTATTTGGGTTCACAGTCCTGTATCAACAAAAGGGGGTTAATAATACCTGCCCTTCCTCCCTTACAGGATTCCTGAGTTTCAGATGAGATCATGGATTCATTGTATTTATTGGGATGGGACTGACCAGGGTTGCAGAGTCCGGGGAGCGGACCAGGTGTGGTTTCTGCCCTCACAGAGCCGATGGTTTGGTGGGAAAACATGCTGTAGCTACTGGCTGATGTTTTGGAATTGTCATCGCAGTCACTGGGCTCTCATCTGCATACCCTTTGACTCGCTCGCTCATTCATTCAATGGTCAGTCATATAAAACACCACATAAGGTACTTGCCCTGTGCCAAGCTCTGAGCTGGAACACTGGGGAACCAGAAATAAATCGGCCGTACATGGTCTTCAAGGAGCTGAAGTCCCTGACCGAGTCCCGTCAGAGATAAGGACGCGGCCGACGATTACATTTAGAACACACTACGGCTGGTGCGCTGAGGTCCATTTGGGGGCTGGGGGAGCACAGGTAAGGCAACAAGGAGCTTTGCTTTAAAGCATGATTACAAGTCCGCCATGTTAGTTACAAGTCTGCCATGTTAGGAAGGGAGAGAACAGCATTCCAGGCAGAAGGAACAGCAGGGCCAAAGACAGGGAGCCATGAAGGCACATGGGCTTGCACCATGACCAGAAGGTAAGGAGAAGTTTTGGGAGTGCCAAGAGACGGTTTTGGAGAAGTAGCTTGGGGCCGGATCTTTGATGGTCCTAGGTTCAATGCTAAGGATTTTGATAGGAAATGGGGAGCCCCTGAAGGGAGAGGGATAACAGGGTCAGAGCCACATTTCATAAAGTTCTTTTAACAGCGGCAGAGAAGAAGAAAAGGCTTGATGCAGACAGGCTTTTACAGTGCTCGGACGATAGCTCAGGGAAGAGATGGCAAGTACTTGACCGGGGTCATGATTGTGGAAATGAATAGAAGGGATATTTAGGAAGGTAGAGTTGATAGGACTCTTGACCACATATATGGGGTGGTGAAGGAAAGGGCAGTCTCTGGCTTGGTGTCTGGATGGATGGTGTTACTAATGTTCACCAAGATGGGGGACACTGGACGAAGAGTAGGTGATGAGCCTGTGTCAGGCCTGTTGGGTGTGAAGAGCCTTTGGGACTCCCCACTGGCTTTGTCTGATTGGCAGGAGTCGTAGATGCTTGGAGCTGAGGAGAGCAGCCTGGGCGGGACACAGGAATCTGGGAGTTGTGAGTTTATGGCTGGTGGCTGGAGCCTTGGGCATGAATGGGATTGTAGGAGGGTGTGGGGTGGAAAGAGAATAGGGTTGAGTGGCACTGACATTTAAGAGATGAGAGGAGATGAGTCCACGAAGGAGGCTGAGTGAGGCCAAGAGGCGTTGCTGCTTCCCTCAGTTCCCAGGGACATGGAGGGCAAACAGCCCAGTGGCCACAACTCACCACCCAACGGAATCATCTCCAGGAAGGGCCATAGGGTCACCGCCCTAGAAGCCCCAGGGTGAGCAGTGGCTCAGGCTGGGGACCCTGAGAAGATGTCCTGAGGCGGGGACACGTGGGCGTCTGGGCTTGGCCTGCCTCCCCTCTCCATCCCCATGCACAGTAACTTCAGCCTTTCACAGATGTGTTTTTGTCTGAGAGAAAAACAAAAGGATGCAAGAAAAGAGCAACAGAAGAAATGCTTGAGTTTGTTGAGTTTTCAGATCAGACAAGGACCCAGCACTTCCTGACATCGAAGAAAACCTCCCAGACGTGTCCTAGGTTGACTCCAATGAGCTCATTCTCCCGTTATCATTAGCAGCAAAGAGAGTCCAGTCCTTTCCCAATTAACCAACAGAGGATCTTATAAAACAAAACAAAAGACAGGAAATGGCCCCAGAATTATGCTCTCTGATTCAAGCTCTCCCACAGAAACAAGACTGTGGCTTTAAACCAATAATGGCTCCGAGCAGCCAAATCATTGATCTATTTGTTGTTGTGGCTTTAAGTGAAAAGTGAACTGGCCTCTTTAGAAATGTTGGCCGTCTGGCTGGTCCATTAGTAAGACTGAAAAATCAAAACACTGACTGGAAAAGGCCATTAAGGCTCCTGGACTCAGCAGGAGTCATCGACAGATGATGTCATCTCAGAAATAAGCAAGCCAAGGTCACAAGGCTCCTGGGCAGAGTCAGACGACCCTTCACGGCCCATCACCACCCTCCTTCGCAGATACTGAAGTCTGCCAAGGGGACGCAGGGGTCTGAGCCAGGACTGGCTGCATTTACTTTACTTCATTTCTTTGCTTAGCCTGATTCTAGAGGAATGTGATTCTAGAGCCTGTGACGCTCAGCTGGTGGTTAAGGGAGGCCCCAGTCCTCCCATAGGCACACCCCTCAGATTCTCTTTCCAGCCTCTTCTCGTCTTCTGGATCCTTCTCCACCTCTTCCCACAAGCCTCATCCCAGAAGCACCTGCCCTCCCACGCCCATCCCCCCCATGCCTGTCTTCAGCTCCTGCTACCTTCCCTCCCTGCTTCTTTCTCAGCAGAGCTTTCGGGAGTGGTAGGCTCTGTTCCCACGTCTTCAGCTCCCATGAGCCTGCCTCTTCCTCTCACTAACTCTAGAGATATCATTGCAGGTGCCAAGCACTGCGGCTCTGGGCTTTCCCAGCATCGTCTCACTTAATCCCCACAGCAACCTGTGTGAAATGGGTGCTGTTATTATCCCCATTGCACAGAGGAGGAAACAGAGGCTCAGACAGACAGGCTGGGTCACTGGCCCCAGCAAAGCAGTGGTAGATCCCATGTTTGAGCCCTTTGCAAGGCCCAGGCCAAAGTCACCCATGACCACCTGACAGTCCTGGTGGCCCCTTCCCAGTCCTCAGCCCCTCTGTGTCTCCTCAGCAACCGCCACTGCTGACTTCTCTCCTCCCTTGGCTCCTGGAAAGCTCCTTTCTCCTACTCCTTCCCTCCTCTTCCCGGAGTGGGTCCCCCTGAGTTTCATCCCTGGCACTTGACTTTTCTCATGCTAGCAAGTCTTCCAAGGGAACCTCTGAGCCCTCTTGACCCCAGGTCTGCTGGGGACCATCTTGCCCACCGCCTCCATAGCTCAAGGTCACTCTAAACGGGTGGCAGAGCCAGGTGCCCTAACCTCCGGGTCAGTCCACCTCCTATTCCTCAGAGCTGCCACTACATACCCACTCCCTGTTCTTAGGTTTTTGCTGAGCAGCAGGAAACAGCCC
Source organism: Ursus arctos (assembly GCF_023065955.2). Taxonomy (NCBI): domain Eukaryota; kingdom Metazoa; phylum Chordata; class Mammalia; order Carnivora; family Ursidae; genus Ursus; species Ursus arctos. The sequence continues at coordinate 28,460,289 of NW_026622852.1, read as the reverse complement.
TGCCCTGGATGAGGCAGAAGGTGTGAGGCCCTGATAAGGGGGGGCGGAGGCTATTTTTAGAGGACACTGGCTTTCCACTTAGGCTGGGAGCAACTCAGGGGCCAAGATGGGCGAAAACGTGAGTTTGCAAGATTGGCTCATTAAAGGGAGTAAAGACACCAAGTGACAACATAAGCTGCTTTCACTCGGCCGTTTGCTGCGCGGCTCAAACTGATGGGGCTCTGCTTGTCTTCCCCTTACTTTATCAGTGAGGCTTCGGGGTGGGTCTAGAGAAAATATAGAGTAGAAAGTAAAGTTGAAACAAAAATGAAATTTCAGAATGAGGGCGCTCTTGTCTGAGCAAGGGAAAGTTCTAGACAGCAGCAGATCAAAGAAGAGGGGGCATTGGTGGGGTGCTCACAGATCCCCAGGACCTGCCTGGGCAGCAGGAAGGGTCAGGAAAGAGAGGAGAAAGGCCAGTGGAGCCTGCAGGCGTCCTGGCCTGTCCAGCAGGAGGGGACCTCAAGCGGTGGTGGTGGTGGTGGGGGGGGGGGGTTCTGCGGTCCTTGACAAACAACAAAATAGCTGTCCTCACTGGGAGAAAGATGAGGGTTTGGGGGGTGCTCCCTCTGAGGGCCCAGAACCAGAGTTAGGGTCTGCTTCTGTGATTTGGATACGGAAAACCTTGGGCTAGGTCATTTTTAAGAATCTGAGAGGGTCAAGGTGGAGACCACGTGCAGGGTCAGGGTAGCAGGAAGGGGCTGGGCGGCTGGAGGTGGCCTGATGCTTGCGAGGCTCCAAGGCCGCATCATAGCCACCGTATAGATGGGGAAGCTGAGGCCAGGGAGCAGCTGGACTGGAGCCCCTGGTCCTGGCCGGTTCGTTGGGTCTAAAGCCGTCTGAATCACAGGCTGCTTTGCGAGGGTGACGGCCGCTCCCCAGCAGAGGTGCCCATAATTACCGTGGGACGCTCTTCCCCGACATATACGGCGCAGGCTATTCCGAGGTCCCTAGCAGGTCCCAGTATAGGCCTGAGTCAGAGGGACTGCCAAAGTGTCTGGTTTCCACAATGCCCCGGGCTGTGCGCGCCTGTGACCCCAGCGTCCCAGGCCAGAGCCGGCGAACAGGTGTGGGGAAAGCCAGCGGTCAAGAGCGCGCCCTGCTGCTCTCACCGCCCAGACTCCCAGCTCCATCGCCCGAACCAAACCCTGTCCTTAAGGAACCAAGAAACTGAGGCCCAGAGAAGGGCGGGGGCTCGCCAAAGCCACCCTGTGAGTTGGCGACAGCGAGGGGGCTTCTGCCTCCAGGCTCTTCCCCGCTCTACCTCTGCACGAAATGCGTGTGTCGTGGTGCTTTAAACCGCGTCATCTCCCGCAGTTTGGGAAACTTTTCCTGCCACCAACAGGCGCAGCCCGCACCTCGGTTCTTCGCCCACCGAGCACGAACGCCCCACTCCCACCCCCAAACTCTCGGCCGCCGGAGAAGGGCCACGCCTCGGGCCGGGCTCGGCCGGGCACCTGTTCCCAGCAGAGCGCCCGCCGGCTCCGAGCCCTGTGGCGCGGGAGTCGAGAGGGTGGCGGGTGGTGAGTGGCGGGGGCGGCCGCTCCGCCAGGACTCCGGGCGCCGCTCTCCGAGAGCGCATGGGTCCTTCCGCTGCTTACAGACGCGGCGCCGAGGGCCAGAGACGAGGGCGCCCCGGCTGGGGCCCCGGGAGCCTAGCGGCGCGGACGCGAGCGCGGGGCTGCGGACCCCGAGACCAGGGCTCCCCAGCCCCGGAGGCAACCCGAGGCGGCGGCTATTTATAGAGGGAGCCACGCTCAGTCCCTCTTGGCGGCGGCGGCGACAGCTGAATATTTTGCCCAGATATGGCTGGGGCCCCGGCGCGGGGGCAGGGAGCCCCGGGAGCGCGAGGGGTACCCCGGGCCGGGTGGGGGGCTTACCGGGCCGTAGAGCCGCGGGGGCGGGCGCGGGCGCGGGCGGCGACGGGGCGAGCGCGGGCGGCAGGCGGACGGGCTCTGACGGCGGCCGGCGGGCGGGCGAGCGGAGCGCGGGGCTGGACGAGCTCCCGGGCGGCCGCGGGCGGGCGGGCGGGCGCTGTGGGCTCCGGGGGTGGGAGCCAGGGGCGGGCCCGGCTCCGCGCTGTCACCGCGCCCCGCCCCGCCCGCCGCCCTCTGCCTCCGTACCTCTCCCTCCGCTCGGGGGCGCCGGGGCGCCGTAGACCGTCCCCGCGCGGGCAGCGACGTCCGCTGGGGGCAGCGCGGGGCAGGGGCCGGGCGCCCCGAGGCTTGGTTCCGCAGACAAAGGGGTGTGGATAGCCCCGAGTCTGAGTCTCGGTTTCTCCACTTGTACCAGGAGGAGGTTAAGCGGCGGTAGAGTTATCTGGAAAAAGGTGGGTGGATTTTCATTCCTGCGGCGTCTGGGATGTAAGAATCGGTAGGTCTTTGGATGGAGCAAAGCCAGCCAAGCAGCTGCTGCCCCTCTAGTCTTTAGGCTACAGCAACCACCTGTCCCATCTTACCAGCAGCCCAGCTAGGTCTGGTATGAGCCGAAGCTTTAGTAACGATCATTTTGTGAGCACATAGTTCCAAAAGAGTCGAATGCATTCTCTCTATACTTAGCGGAAATGGAGTGTCCAAAATACCGACTTAAAATACAACAAAAAAAGTCTCACTTTCTTAAAAGGCTAATACGTTTTCCAGAACAAACCACTTAAAACCAAACAAAAACTTTGTTTAAAAATTTTAAATGGCTCATAAAAAGGAATTCGTGTGGACAGAAGGTATGGTTTCTAATTATTATGGGAAATTATCTTGTGTAGACCCCAATAATGTAACTCCTTTTAATCCTGGTGCATAGGGGAGCCTGGGTGGCTCAGCCAGTTAAGCCTCTGCCTTCCGCTGGGGTCACGATCCCGGGGTCCTGGGATGGAGCCCTGCTCAGTGGGGAGCCTGCTTCTCCCTCTCCCTCTGACCCTCCCCGCTCTTGTGCTCATGCTCTCAAATTAATAAATTTTTTAAAAAAAATCCTGGTGTATGGATTACTAATGAGGAACATTCATTTTTGCTTCTGTGAGTCTTGTTTTCCAAGAAAATGTATTCCTACATTACAAAACCCTCACAGCTGTAAGAGAATGCTCTTTTCAGGGGGATATGTGTCAAGCATTTTTAAATAAAGCGATGATTTGTTTCAGATTATTTTTAAACCCTTTTGTTGTGGAATCAAACATTTAAGAGGACATACATCCTAAGTGCACAGGTTCAAAAATTTTTTATCACACGAACACCTGTTGCAACCACCATTCAGTCAAGAAACAACATGGCCAGCAGCCCAGAAACCAACCCGCGTGGTTCTGGGTCACAGCTCCCTCCTAAAGTGCTCGCTTCCTTGACTCCTACAGTAATCACTTCCTTGACTGCTTTCCTCCGTGCTTTGTCTCCATCTGCTCAGCTCCGCGTTGTGAGATTAATCCGCGTGGTTTCATGTGGCCGTAGTTTGTTTACTTTCATGGCTGTAGGGGTTTCCACTGCACGAATATACCACAGTATTTTTTTAAAAATCTACTTTACTATTAATGGACATTTGTTTCTGGGTTTTAGCTACAGCCAATAGTGCTGCTGCGAACATTCTTTACCAATATCATCCTTCAGCACGAGTGCACGCGGGCTTCAATAATTGAAAGTAACAGAAGTTGAAACATTGTCACGGTTCTGGGTTCTGGGAGGAGTAGTGGTCTCCCACTGAAATTTGAATTTCCATTTCCCAGGTCCTAATGTGTTGACCACCTTTTCATGTTTAGGTGCCAGTTGGATTTCCTCTTTGTGAAATATTTGTTCAAATTTGTTGCCATTTTGTTTCTGGAGAGTCTTTTGCTGATTGAATATAGTCTGTATATAAATATCTGACCACTGGGTGCTTTGCCTTTACACCACCATAATAGTGCCTTTGGACAAACAGGTGTTCTTCATTTTAACATCGTCTAACATATCAATATTTGCCTCTGTTGTTAGCACTTCGTCCTGTTCGGGACATCCTTCGTCCTCCTGGATGATCAAGGTACTTTCCTGTGTTCTCTTCCCTTCTTAGACTCTCATGTTTAGGCTTTGAATCCACCTGGAATCAACTTTGAATATGGTATGAGGCAGGGGCCAGGTTTCATCGTCTGTCAAATTGTCCTAGCACAGTTAATTTTTCGCTTACATCAACGACACAATTGCTTTATTTTAAAAAATAATGGAAGCATTTCTAAAGTCAGTGAAATAGAAACCACCTCTTTTTGATCTGTAGGCAATTTGAGGATTTTTCTTCTTTTTTGTTAGGGAAAGCAACCATTATAAAACACATCCGCACTAGTTTATTTTACTTAAATGTTTATATGTCAGAATATTTTGGTTTTATCATAAATGATTATTTAAATCACTGGCATAAGCATTCCTGAATTTTGAATCACTTTATAAATATTAAATATAAATTTTAAGAAGTTAGATAACTTCAACATGTTTTACATGAAAAGCTTCAAACATCTGGTCTTTTTCTTTGTGCTGTCACTTTTCCTAGATTTTCTCAAATAAAAACAAGCAAATTTTAAGAATTTTTATCTCCAGCCTGGTCTTCTCCCCTGAGAAGAATCCACATTTTTAATAGTTTATGCATATCCTCACAGAGACAAATTGACTTAAACTCAGTATGTTTAAAATAAAAATTTTCAGTTTCCCAAATGGAGTAAGGGTCATCATCCTAGCCTCCCAGACTTTAAGACTTGACTTCACTTTTCCACACTTCCTTTTTCCTGTCTTCTGGATCTAAAATGTCAGTACTAATTAAAAACTTCAAAAGCCCTTTTTTTCTTCATTCCCACTGCTCCCTCTTAGTCCAGGGCCTTGCTCCTGTCATTTTTGGACCACTGCTTAGGAAGGCCTTCAACCTATCCGTCAGTCCATCCTGCCCATTGAATAGCAGGCACATAATGGGTGCCTGATGGGATATGCTCAAGAAATCGTTCTGTCTGCTGTGGAAGACACAGCAGTGTGTTCTGGAGTCCAGTGCACAGGCTCACAAGAGCTGCTTGGGTATGTGTTTTCCCAACTCTGCATTCAGTGATGTCACATTGTTAGCGGAAACTCAACAATGGTGGGAGTATTTACAACATGGGAATCAGCAGATACTGGGAATCAGCAGACACTGTGAATCAAGGCTTACTCCCTGCCCACACCCACCAGCACCAACTGTCAAACATTTACCAGGACACCATTAAAGAGATGACTAAGACCCCTCCCCCTCCTTCAAGGAGCTCACAATCTAGTTGGGGTGATTGGTGCACAGACAACTAATTATATACTATAAAGCTCAGCGAAGTCTGGGCACCAGGAGAGGCATACTCAAAATATAATAGAGTGGGAGGGGTACCAGGGAAGTCTTTCAAGGTCAGCCTGGGATGTCAGGGAGGATACTGGCAAACAAAAATGGTTGGGGGAGAATGAGCAGCAGGCTGAAGAAACAGAATAGGCATGGTTTGGAGGGGAGCAAGGCTTGCTGTAGAATATAGTCCTGGGTGTACAAGCATGGGGCTCGGGAGCCAGATAAAGGTCCAGTGTGGCTGGTTAGGGAGGGTGGGCAATGAGGTTGGGCAGGGAGACTGTGGAAGGCGTGGACTCTCTGGGCAGTGGGATGCCACTCAAGATTTGGGGTGAGGGGCATGCTTTGAGGTTCACGTGGGCTGCTTCTCTCCAGCACCACTAGCAGTGCTAATGTGCTAACAACTCCAGATAGTCCTCACACGGTCTGGTGACCGCTGGCTTTGGGACACACCACTACACCAGGGTTAAGTCATGAAGTTCTCACAGTCTAACTGTAAAGGAACCCAGCACCACAAAGAAGACATGAATAGAAAGGGAAACCCTTCATCTTAAGATCATAGGGCCTAGAAATGATAAGGCGGTCAGTTTTTATATTGATAAACATTTTTATTCTAATATTATAGTAATAATTCAAGTGCAATTTTCTTTGAAAAGTCAATTCTGTTAGAACAAAACTTGTTAAATATCTTTCATCAAACAGAAGCATATTCTTTTCAATCCCCACAGCAGTCAGAGCTCTGTAGCAGAGATAAGATTTCTTTTTTTAAAGCCTACTACATTTTGTTATTGCTAAAAAATCTGAATTAGTTGTCAACATCTCAGAAGCAGTGATTAATTAACTTTTGAAAGCTCTACCAGATACTCTGACATAAAATCATGAATCCAGATATCTGTGTCTGGCAACGATGTGTCCACTAAATAGACCACTACTTTCCGGTCCCAAGGGTTAGCATTTTCTATAACTGTCTGCACCAGTGCCACCAGAGGTTTCTTCTCCACATGATTTCGAAACACCATCGAAGCCTCCTCAGACCACTGGTTGCATTTCACCCCTAGGAGAAAGCCAGGGAGTACAAGGGTCAGTGAGGGGTCAGGTGAGCCTTTCTTTGGTCTGTGATAATGGAAAACTATTCAGTCAATTCCAAAGTAGCTGAAACATACCAGGTTAGACTTGTCTAATTAAAAAAAAAACAAAAAACAGTTGCTCAACAATCTTAAAACAGTCCAGCTTATAATAGTTTCCCTATTCTGAATGGGGTTACTTCTGTAAACCTTTACCTACAGACAAAAGTTTCATTGAGATTTACTGCTGTTACAAAATGAAGTTAGAGTCACTACCGCCCATTTCCCTATATAAAGTGTATGTAGATTTAAACTGACAATGGGGATAACCAAGGGGAATAAAATATCAAAAATAACTATACTCAACTAAAATAAAATATCAATGATCTCAATGACATGTCTCTTATTTACAGACTTTTTTCCCTTGATGAACCAAATATAGTGAAGGAGGAGGAGGAGGAGGAAGAGAATTCATATACTTAGAATATACTAATTTTTCAAAATTATATACAATATCATGGCAAAAACACTGGATTGGAAGTCTGGAGATCCAGTTCCCATTCTCAGCTCTTCCATCGTATGGTATGATCTTGGGCAAGTCAACTGGCCTCTCAGGCCTCAGTTCATTTATCATAAAATAAACTGGTTGGACCAGATTAATTGTAAACCCCATGTATTTCTAAATCCCCATGCTTGAGGGCTCAAGTTAGAGAATTCTAAGTTAGAATTCTAATTTAGGTTTTAAAGTAAAATTAAGACTATGTGTTTTTCAAAAAATATTAGTAAACTAACACGAATTACGTCCACATATACTGGATTACAGAAACTATAAGTGATGTCCCATAGTGATGACGGTCTGGGGGTTTCACACCTAATTTAACAGACCTGCTATCCATACAGTGAGTGGCTGTGTTCTCTGAGAACAAGAGGAGCCTAGAGCAGCCTCCAAGCTGCTATTTCCTGAGCCGGTTAATAGCAACACCATCAACATCCTAGAGGAGAACATAGGCTGCAACCTCTTTGACATCGGCCACAGCAACTTTTTTCATGACACATCTCCAAAGGCAAGAGAAACAAAAGAAAAAATGAACTTGTGGGACTTCGTCAAGATAAAAAGCTTCTGCACAGCCAAGGAAACAGTCAAAAAAACTAACAGGCAGCCCACGGAATGGGAGAGGATATTTGCAAATGACACTACAGATAAAAGACTGGTATCCAAGATCTACAAAGAACTTCTCAAACTCAATACATGGGAAACAAATAATCAAATCAAAAAATGGGCAGAAGATATGAACAGACACTTTTCCAATGATGACACACAAATGGCTAACAGATACATGAAAAAATGTTCAAAATTATTAGCCATCAGGGAAATTCAAATCAAAACCACACTGAGATATCACCTTACGCCAGTTAAAATGGCAAAAATTGACAAGGCAAGAAACAACAATTGCTGGAGAATGTGGAGAAAGGGGATCCCTCTTACACTGTTGGTGGGAATGCAAGTTGGTACAGCCACTTTGGAAAAGTGTGGAGGTCCCTTAAAAAGTTAAAAATTGAGCTACCCTATGACCCAGCCATTGCACTACTGGGTATTTACCCCAAAGATACAGACGTAGTGAAGAGAAGGGCAATATGCACCCCGATGTTCATAGCAGCATTGTCCACAATAGCTAAATTGTGGAAGGAGCCGAGATGCCCTTCAACAGATGACTGGATTAAGAAGATGTGGTCCATATATACAGTGGAATATTAGCCATCAAAAAGAATGATTACCCAACATTTGCAGCAACATGGACGGCACTGGAGGAGATAATGCTAAGCGAAATAAGTCAAGCAGAGAAAGACAATTATCATATGGTTTCACTCATTTATGGAGCATAAGAAGTAGGAAGATCGGTAGGAGAAGAAAGGGAAGAAGGAAGGAGGGGTAAACAGAAGGGGGAATGAACCATGAGACACTGTGGACTCTGGGAAACAAACTGAGGGCTTTGGTGGGGGGGGATGGGATAGGCCGGTGATGGGTAGTAAGGAGGGCACGTATTGCATGGTGCACTGGGTGTTATACGCAACTAATGAATCATGGAACTTTACATCAAAAACTTGGGATGTACTGTATGGTGACTAACATAATATAATAAAAAATTATTATAAAAAAAAATAGCAACAGTAACAGCACATAACCCTCCTGCTGTGGGGGAGAAGTCAATAAAATGGAGTGGCTGGTGGAGGCCTTTGCACACAGTGAGCCCGGTGACTGTGAGCCGCGGTGCTGGTGATGGGAACGAGGGTGCCGTGTACTTGTTCCTCACAGAGATGCCCTCTCTCGACAGTTTGACTGTCATGCTTAACAACACATGTTGTTAGCAAAACCTGAACATTCGAAACTCAAAATAAAAAAGTGTGATCATTAAATCTGAAGAAACTCTGTGTGATTTCAAAGCAGTTCAGTGGTAGCCATGTTCATCTGCAAAATGCCATTTTTGGTTCCTATCTACCTACCATGGGCATTTCCTCTGAAATCTAGCAGGAAGGAGACACAAAGAAACTGAAAAATACTTCAAAATAACACTATATATAGATATCAATAACGCCAATAAAAGCTGGCCAAAATTAAAAGAAAAAATCTATATACATAATTTCTGTCATTTCTGAGATCAGATCACTTCTGCCACTGTATTAAATGTATGGGATGAGCCGCGGTAAGGAATTAGGGTGGCCCATGGGTCACAACCCCCCATATCCCAGCACGACAGGCCAGAGACAGCCCCCGATGGCGGCGGTCTGCATCCCTCAGCCCTCTGGCCTCCACACTCTCTGCGAATGCCGGCGGGCCTCTGGGTGGCGCTGCACCCAAGCGTGTGTGCTACCCCCGTGGGGCGCACACGGCCGGGCTGCCCGCATTTGCACGGCTGTCACAGAAACCTAACTGGACAATATTTTAAACAAGTACCCCTGTATACCTACTAACTTGCATCCTCAGATGTTTTTTATCATTTTTTAAAAAATATTTATTTATTTGAGAGAGAGAGAGAGAGAATGTATGTGCAAGTCAGGGAGGGGCAGGAGGAGAGAATCTCAAGCAGACTCCCTGCTGACTGTGGAGCCCGAGGCGGGGCTTGATCTCAAGACCCATGAGATCCTGACCTGCGTGGAAATCACCAGGTGGACTCTCAACTGACTGAGCCACCCACGCAGCCCCAAACCCTCAGATTTTAATAATAATAGTCAATAGGCTGTATGAATGTGGTGAAACCAAAGACTTGCATGCTGTCAAATGCAATGCAACTGGAAACTCAGTTGGTCTGTGACCTAGGAATGTTTTTTCATTGCGGAAACCTATTATGTATTTGCATTATAATTTATACGATGTTGTCACATATTAATGAGCCGTGTGCTCCTCCTATTGGTTGTTGCTTTTGTGTTTGTTTTGGCTAGTACACGCAGCTGCAGGTGTTCTCATAATTTACAGTAAGAGTATAAATGACCTAAATGCTTAATAAAAGGGAAATATTGATTAGACAGAATCTTTTGCAGCTATTAAAAATCATTATCAAGACACTCAAAAAGTAGTTAGGACAAAAAAAAAAATGCTAAAAAAGAAGAAAGCAGGATGCGAGACCATCCCCGTGCTAAGATGACAGGCTTAGGAACACACCCCTACGCGAGACCACCGACAGAAAGGAACACGGAAAAATAAAAGCAGCAGATACGGTGGGAGGGCATGACGGTGAGAGATGATTAAAAATTATTTCCAGTAGGGGCGCCCGGGTGGCACAGCGGTTGAGTGTCTGCCTTCGGCTCAGGGCGTGATCCCGGCGTTCTGGGATCGAGCCCCGCATCAGGCTCCTCCGCTATGAGCCTGCTTCTTCCTCTCCCACTGCCCCTGCTTGTGTTCCCTCTCTCGCTGGCTGTCCCTCTGTCAAATAAATAAATAAAATCTTAAAAAAAAAATTATTTCCAGTAGGGCCAGGAAGTTGTTTGCCAAAGGAAATAAAAAGTTACCTCAATAGGGCCAGTGACTGTGTGCTCTCTGAGTGCCCAGGACAAAATGACACTATACACCGTGTGGTGGCACGAGTTTGAATCCTGTAGAAATTACCTGCAAGTTGAGCTGTGACGGCTTGAAAGGGCAGCTTCCGGAACACGTCCGCCAGGGGCTGCACCTTCCTTATGTTGACGAGTTCGTGCTTGCCATAGTCCAGCTCGTACACGGACACCAACCCGTTGGTCAGGATTCCTTTTAAAAGCACCCGGTGCCACCTAGACGTGCATTGGATTGAAAAGGAAGGAAAAATACATAAAGTCACCATCTGCTTTATGGGTAACAATGTATGATAAAAAAGAAAAATTAATGTAAATGATGTTTATTGGAATACAGAACTGTTCCTTCACTGAGATTTTTTAAAGAGATTGCTTCTTCTTACCCCAAAGGTTACTATTCTCTGCTTTGCCACCGGCGCACTTGATGGAGTCTGTTCACTCAGCCCCCATTTACAGGCCTGGTGGAGAAGGGCAGGAGACCAAGCACAGAAACCAGCAACCAGCACTAAGCAGACGCGGATGGAGGCTGATCGGGACAAGACAAGGAGATTCCTTCACTCTGACGGGGAGACAGAGGCGGCCACAGGTCTGAGACGAGGGACGTGTGTGGAAGAGAGGCAGAGGGAGGCAAGCGGAACCAGGCTAGGCTGAAGACATGCATGAGAAGAAAAAGCACAGAAGATTCTACAGGGCATGGCAACTGGGAGTGCAGCAAACACCACAGCAGAGCAAGGAGGAGGAACGTGTGAAGGAAGAGAAAATCAGACTCGGGAGAGAGTGTGGGAAAAGATTACAAAACATTCTGAATGCAAAGGTGACAATTTTAGTTATGCCAAGTGAGGACACTGGAAAACAAAATAAAACAAAACACAAAGTCCAGCCCACTGCCCAGAATAAAGAACCTGGAAAGGATAGAAGGGTGTGGGGAAGAAGAACATGGTTTCAGACCTGGAATTCGAGGTGCCAGAAAGAAATTCACATGAATGTACTTTTCTCCTCTGGGCCTACACTCATCATCATCACAATTAGAAAAGCTTAGTCCTGGAGTCTTGATTACATGATTGAAGAGTATTACTACACTAAGGAAAGGAAGATTGTAACATCTAAAATGTAAGCATCTATGGAGGCAGCCTCCACTCCTGCATGGTGTGAGTTGGGCTCCGCCTTGGATTGCAGACCCAGTCACCCTCTGAAACAGGGTCATTAGCTATAAGCCCCAAGACCAGTGCAACAGCAGGACCTTTCCTGAAACACACTGCCGGGCTGGGGCTGGCCAGACTGGACCGATTCTCCAGCACACCGGTGGAGCATGGGTCCAGGAAACCCCCAGAGCTGCTGTAAGGTGAACTCTTGTAAGAAAGCCACAAAAAGGCCAATTTTGGACACTAGTGATTGAGGGTTTATGGGAAGAAACTCCAGAAACCTGCAGATAAGCCCACAGTGCAGCAAGCAAAACTCTATGAGTCACAGAGACAACAGGGACACACTAAAGTATCATAATAAGTATATGAACTTTGGCGACCAACAGACTTGGGCTGGAGTCCCCCTGGGGCCACATTCCAGCTGTGTCACCTTGGCTATTTAACCTCTCCGAGCCTCAGTTATCTCATGTGCAATATTTAATTTTAATTCACTTGCAGAAACCATATATATAAAGTGCCTAGCACGTGACTGGGCACATCACAGGTGCTTGGCAAATGGTAGCCATCATCATCATCATTATAATTATTATTAAAATGAAGATAAGCTGTGTAAATATAAGCACATCAGACCAAATTAAAGAGAAATTTTCATATGTGGAAGTGCCAGTTTGGTGCAGGTTGCCAAATTTGTGAAAGTGCAAAAGGAGATAAAAATTTGTGGTTTCCACCTATAGCATTGTCTTTAAATTGTACAGGGCAAATGCTGGTGGTCTGCGCTTGTAGTGTGTAATTAAGAGGGACAGAGCAGCGAGGGAAGAGCTAGCAGAAGTCTTGTATGTCCTGTTTCTCTGTAGCTTTTAATTTTCAACACTAATAGCTTAAATAAAGGCTTCTATTTGGACTAGATTACCAATTGCAGGGCAAGGCTGCTTGCGGATCATCCGGAGAGTTTTTTAAAAATACTGATTCTGGGGCTCCTCCCCCCCCCGAGATTCTGATTCAGGATGTCTGGGGTGAGGAAGGAGAATTTTGGCTATTCTTAGCCAAGATGGACTTGGAAACCACTGTGATCAACAGTGTATCTGAAATTCCTAAGCCTTAATTTGCCACAGTTGGGAACAGGGCTTAGTAATAGTCCTGGGGTATAGGCAAGATAGAAACTCTTTACGCTTTACACTGATTGAGTTCATGAAGTTTAAGAAAATATTGGATAATCTGTTCTCGTAGGTAAGACATCTTTGATGATCTAGAGACAAATTAGCTGGTTAAAGTCGCAGAGCCCCGACAGGACTGTTGGACCCCTGTGGGGAGGGGGCCCGGTCTGAAGCGCCACACTATGGGTCTCCCGTTAAGGGGTTCTCCTGCCCCACACAAGCCTTGCCCTCCCCACTGCTAATCACCATCGATCTGCCCCTCAGATAACAGTGAACATTAGTTTCGTTTCAACCGTGATTAAATTATTCTGTGACGAGTTCTGATGAGGGCAATTTATACAAATGATGTTCCTGGCTGGAATTAAACCCACGCATGCTTACGGTTGGAAATAACATAACATAGTGAAAATGGTTTTTTTGAAGATGGAAACCTTGTGACATAGAAGCTGAATGGTTTTTAAAATGAGAGCTATGATGCTTTTCACTCTTAAGAGTTAAAAATTAGGTTTTTTTCCCCTCAAGAAAATAACAAAATTTTTACAAATGCCAATGCTTGATGTCTTAGGAATGAACGAAAGCATTGTATAAAAAAAAAAAACAGAAGCAGTTTGACCTTTTAAACTGAGTTCTGGGGTGTGTGTGCGTGTGCGTGTGTGTGTGTGCGTGCGTGCGTGCGTTGTTGGGAACACTTCTTTGTGTGTGGCATCATCAGGGAAGTGTGGGCACTTCCCCTGAGAGAGCTGGCAAAGGAGCTGGACGCAGGTAAGCTGTTCCTTCTTCCAGGGCTTTGATGACCTTGTAGCGCACGCAGTGTCGTGACTGGGCTTCCCTGGGTGGGAACCAGCACTACTGCGGGGCTTCAGGAAGGGAGGGTGTGGGTCCGCATGTGAACTGGGAGAAAACGGACGGCAGTGCTACACAAATGGGGACCTGGGGTTCTCGCGGTCCGAGGGCCGGAGCGGTGAGCGACGCCCTGCGACACGGCTTAGAAGGCGGCGCGGCTCGCTCGGAGCAACGGACCACGTCTGTCAAGAATCTCGTAATCTTTAAACAAGTAATCTCTCTTCTAGGAATCTACCTCAGAAATAAATAATCTGAGATTGGAACAAAGATTTATGTTCATTGTTATTTACAATAGTGAAACACCTGGGAGAAAAAAAAACCTACATAAGAGAACAGTAAGTAAATTATGATTTCTCCATATGACGGACTATTATCAGCCATTAAACATGTTTATGAAGAAATTTTATCACATGGGAAAATGTTCCCTGGATTATGTGAAATGAAAAAAGTAGGTGTAGAATTATATATAATAATACTATACCAATTGTATGAATATGTATAGAAAAGAACTAGAAGAAATACATAAGTGGTTTAACAAAGGTTATGTCTGTTTGGCTGATTTTCTTATGCTTTTTTGTATTTTCTAAATTTTCTACAATAAGCATTTAGTTCTTAAAATTTAAAAGTCATTCAATTTAAAAAGTTATTTTCTGAATAAACAATATTTTGTCTAATAGAAAGGTAGAAAAAACATTTAAACCCTCATTTTAGATATAATTAGGTTTTAACAGGAATTTAATATACGGTCACTAGATTTTTAGATAAATGACATCATTTCAAATATTTAAAAAGGGCATAATTCATTAGTCTCGTTTCACATTCAAAATTTCCATTTGTACAGTTCAAAGTCCCCCTGCAGGGATTAAGGACTCTTGGTATCACTCTACACATTTTTCTTAGTAGAATAAAATGCTTTGTCCAAGGACCTACTTATTTTCCACTTTCGCAGCATACACTTGGTCTTTTTCCACGGCCACGTGGCGCTCCTCAGACACACTGTAGTACAGAATCATCTCTTCCATCAGAACTTCCAGCTTGTGTATCTCCTGCCAGGGCTGGATGACAAAGTAGCCTGGGTGACAGGCCACAGGCACGTACACATCCATGTGCTCCCCTGGCTTCGACAGGTGGACAGGAGGTGGCAGTTCCTGCATGGAGAAGCAGCTACTGTGGTCCACCACGGACTTCTTGATGGCATCCGTGAGGCTCTTTCTGAAATTCTCTCCAGTGTTGCCTGGAATGGGGGTGCCACCACTTTTGCTGTTGGGAGAGCTAGCTCCACTGGATATGGCACTCAAAAACACATCCTTCTGATGCTTCCACAAGTCTGCGTTGGTAATCTGGCGATTGATACTGCGGTGAGGATCGGGGAAGTTCTTGGGGGTAAATAAATAAATATGTGCGATCCCTCTGGTTTCGTCCACTTTTGTAACCTTTGGAAAACACACAAGACATTTCTACAAATCCAAGTTCACACTGAATTCCAAGAGGCAGTTATAATATTAACCTTAAATATTAAAACATGGTATTTTGCAAGAAACCCCAACTTGGTAAAATTCATTTTATTTAAGGTAAGGTAAGTTATCTATCACGGCTGTAGTAGTGACTAGGCTCTTAAGTCCAAAGTGTCTAGATGCCAGCAGCTGGCTTATGGAAATGAAAACTTTATTGGCCTCTAAAGACTGAGGATACCTTGTATCATTATCACTGGGATGGAGTCTACATATCATGATTAAAAGCTTTTTTTTTTTAAATTAATGACATTTAAAAACACTCAAAGTAAAAAGAACAGTAATGATGAACCCTCATGTGCTCATCTCCCAGCTTCAACAATGAAAACTAATGACAAGAATGGCAAGATGTTCCATGCGTTCCACCCAGGCTGCTGCACCTTCACCCTGGGAAGCAAAGGCTAAAGCTTTGACGTTCACCATACTCTTGGGGACCTCCGGTCCGATGCCTTACTTGGGCTTAATATATCTTCCCTCACCCTTTGCCCCCCTCCCCAGTTACATTGGAGGGAACCTAAGGAGAAAAAGCAGAAAAAAGCTGCACTGAATAGGCCAAAATTACAGCTTTGCCCTCTTGTCCAGGAGACCTTTGTCTACCTGGCTACTTCTTTCTGCCAGAGGGGAGAGTGTTGTATGGAAACCCCATAGACTGACAACTGGGATTGTACAGCTGTGTGTCCCAAAGGGCTGGGTGCCTGGTAATTCTTACCAGCTCCTCTCGTTTACCCTGGGAATGACAAAAATGAGATGCTTTCAGCCACATCGACCTCTTACCAAATAGGGCCGGGAATGAAAGGCAGGAATAGAGGTCTGAGACAGGGTGACAAGGCAATCCATCTGCACTAATTTACTTAAAAATATTCCTCCTAGCAAGATGAATCTATTTAAATTAATTAGCACTTCAAAGTGCTATGAATGAACAACTGCTAATTTAATTTTATATTTATGATACAGAAGTGCCATTTCAAAAATCAACCATTAGAAAACATTTTTATCGAGTACCCAATACTCTGGCTTTAAGATCTGAAATCATAGCTAAGAAAACAATATTCCTTATCATGTGGCAATTGAAGAACATAAAATGGTCATTAATTGTATAATTGTATAAACATAAGAAAATCTATGTAAGCTAGAATAATTTAGAGATTTTCATGAAGATATTTCTCAAGGACATTTCATTGTTAAATGCTTATATAAAATAACATTGCTTTCATTAGTTAAAACAGAGAATATCTTACATTTCTATTCTTTGAAATAAGAGCAATGTTTTTGATACAAAGGTGAAAAGTACAGAAAAAGAAATAGGAGCTCATGAAATAAATCAGTGTAAGTAAACTTTAAGAGGCAGAAAACAGGATTATAAGCAAATGATTTGCTTATAAGCCATTCTACTTTAGAAAAAAAAGAAATAGAAGACTATTTAAGTGATCTTCAGAAACATTTATCAAGAGATAGATGGTCCCTCTGTTGGGAACTTAATTCTTTATCATGGAGCAAAATAGGAGCAGAGAACTATCTCTGTTCCCTTATTAATAGTGGAAAAATTATATAAAGAGTTTAAAAATAATATTGGAGATATAGGATAAATTCTTAAATAAAAATCAAACCATGAAATACCTTACCACACGTGTAACCAATCTCTTAACTATGAAAGTGTGTCAGATCTGAAAGCACCAGTTTGAGGTAAGATAAAATTCTTTCACAGAAAAACAAATGAGCCCTCTGGCTTACAGCTCCCTTTCCAAATGTATCAAGAGAACTAACCTTAATGCTACAGTCCGAGCAATTCAAAACAGAATCTCTCAGCCAAAGCACAGCATCTGGTGTCCACATGCCAATAGACTGTGGAAGATCTGCTAAACAGCACTTTATAGCCTGGAAAGAAAACATGATGGAAAAGGAAACACACCATCTTAAAATAGGTACTGATATGTACCGTCAATGTTATCTTCCTCTAAGTCAGATGTTTCCTCTAAGATACAAAGCCAGCAACAGCAACAGCTACTAACGACCATCGAGCTCTTGGGCTGGAGCGTCTGCTGTGTTCCTGGCTCTGCTTCCTTTACCTCTGCTGTCTTTACTCCTGTTATTACCCAGGGCTTACACCAGGCACTTCACATACTTATCCTACCACACTTCCGCATGACGGGCCAATGTTGTGACCCCATTTTACAGATGGTGAAATGGAATCAGAGAGACTAACTTACATCGGATCACAAAGCTGTGAAGACAGGTTTGGGACTTATATTTAGGTCTTCCCTCTAAGTGCAACTGAAAAAAAATGAAGTGTCATTTGGATGAAATGACTCCGATTGCAAAAATCTTTTCAGAGGCTGACATGCTTCATTCAGTGGTCCCTGAGTACCTGTTGGTGCCAGACATTTGTGGTCCCCTTTGGAAGGAGGTTGTAGTGAGAGTTAAGGAGGGGAAGAAAAACTGAAATTCACAGATACCTAATGCCTCATTTCCCCCAATGCCTTTTACCTCCCACCATCACTGCACAAACTGCTGTAGAATGGCTACAGCAGGGAGTAAAAGGTGACCTTAGGGACTCCCTTCTGTCTCATGGAAGCCTTGAATTGTGTGAGGCAATTTTGTGAATGGGAAGAAACCCACTTCCAGGATTCCTGGACTCCATCTTTCCTTCCCCAGTCCCATTCTCCTTCTGGGGCTCAGGTCTCTCACTGTGCTCCCTGGATGAGGTATCTTTCTTGGTGGGGAGAAGGTCACTTAGAGCAAAGAGAGCACGCTCTTCATGCCTGCTGGGGCCAGGCGGCAATGAGGGAGCCAGATGGACCAGACGGAGCCAGCACGCTGGAGAGCAGGGCCCTGCAAAGCAGAATGCCACTGCCCAAGCTCCCACAGAGCACGGTCCCATAAGGAAGAGTGCTCAATATAGCCCGATTTTCTAGTTTGTCAGGAGAAGCTGGAAGTCAGGATTTTAGTGTGAAATTTTCTGAGTTTTAAATCTTGGTTACCAATTCACAGTTTCAAACACTGTAACAGCCAAAAGCCCAAACCCAGTATTTATGGGTCAGCTTTGGCCGACAGGCCATCAGTTTGCTACTCTGACTTAGACCTCTTGGGGAGATGTTGTCAGCCAGAGGCTTGGCCCAGCTGGCTCTTAAGGTTCCCCCAACTTCCTATCTATGAAATAACCACTCTAGACAGGATTAATAGAACACAAAATTTGGAGTGCCTTTTAACACTGTAGCACAACGAAAGTACGATTGTGCGGCCTTCTGACAGAGGCAGAGGGATGGATGTCTTTCCCCTACATCCGGGGAACCTTTTCCAGGTAAAGTTGGCCCTGGGTGGATGTTCTAACAAGGGGAACAGAGGCCAGGGTGTTATCAAGTGAAAGTGGCATATTCAACAATGTTCAGTGTTATGGCTGAGCAACAAAAGTAAATGTGATTTTGAAAATTGGCTTGAACCAAGCTCAACAGCCTTTCTTAATGGTCATTTTAGCAAAGGGAGTGGTGACAGGAGTGAGAGAAGATACAAAAGCCATGATAATTATGGTCAAGCACTGTTTATTCACTGAATTTTGATGGTATAAGGTATCTTCTGGCAAATATAAGCCAAGTGGCCTTTTGAAATGATAGATTGTTGAATAATTTTATGCAAACAATTACTAATTTCTGTACAAAATCCTCTACTTCCCCTAAAGGTAAGAAATAGTTTTTAACAATTTTAATTCAAAATCATGCAAAAATCCTTACTATCTGAATTTTTATTAGTAGAGGAAGATTAGGCAGAAATTAATCTTTACTCAAATCAACGGGAAAAATGTCATATAAGAAAATGGTTGAATATAAATAGATTTCTTAAGAGAATGGCTACTTAAGTAAACTAAGAACTCTGGAAGTAAGTATTTACTTATAAGATCTTGAAGCTGTGTAGAAGTCAGCACTGGCATCTAGTTATTAAAATGGAATCTCTAACTGGACAACTTGGCCTAATGATGCGCCATACTTGATAAAAACATTCATCAAACAATATTCTGTAAGTTTGACTGGTCTTCTTGTCTGAGGTGGCCAAGTTTTACATCTGAAAACCAGTGAACAACGACATCTGGACCATTTCCAATTTTGTTACAAACTTGGACTTCGCTCGTCATCAAGATCAAAACTGAGGGGGCATCGCACAACACGATTACCAATACAGCCAAATCTCTTCCAATCTCCCAGGCTTGTAACATATAGTACCTGAGGTGGTATCACAATTATTTCTTGTAGAAACCGAGGGGGAATTTCCCTGAGTTCAGACACTTTCACGGATGTCACGGTGCCAGAGTCCAGGAACTGAACATCAAGAGCCCGGCTGCTGTGAACGTTCGTGATCTGCGATGAGACAAATGTTGGCTAAGTTATAAGCATTTCCAAAAGGCCAAAACGCTTCTGTGCAATTACATTTTGTAGAACTCTAATATGCATATAAGAAGCAACAAAGACTATCAATGTTAATTAAGTTTTCTTATTTTTAAATTTAAATTCAATGAATTAACATATAATGTATTATTGGTTTCAGAGGTAGAGGTCAGTGATTCATCAGTCTTATGCAACAGCCAGTGCTCATTGTATCACCTGTCCTCCTTAATGTCCATCACCCAGCTACCCCATCCTCCCACCACCCTTCTCTCCAGCAACCCTCAGTTTGTTTCCTATGATTAAGAGTCTCTTATGGTTTGTCTCCCTCTCTGGTTTCATCTTGTTTTATTTTTTCCTCTTTTCCCGTTTGCCTTGCTTCTTAAATTCCACATATGAGTGAGATCATAGATAACTGTCTTTCTCTGATTTTAAGTTTTCTTATTTTAAAATGTACTTATTTACTGAATAGGTAATCTTTTAGAATATATTTGATTTTAACATTGAGTTGTTAAATAATTTAATCAGTAGTAATCACTAAACTAATAAGAACAATAAAATGTACAAATATGGTAATATTTACTATGTTTTCAATTCTAGGACATTATTGATTATAAAATAATTTGATACATCATTATATACTGATTAAAGATGCGGTCTGTTCTCCAAAATATTAAAATATGAGAAAAAAACTATTGTGTCTTAGCAATGAGGAAATAAAGAATAGAGAGATTTCAGACACAGAAGTTTCCTTGTAATAGGTCAATATTATATATTTTTAAATCATAACATATTTTGGCATTTTATAGCTTTGCCAGAAAGCCCACTGACAATTTTTATCATTTGTCCTAAGAAATTGAAACTCAGAAAAACATAGAGAGGTAAAATAAGTCCAAATTAATAGTTAAAAAAATGAGAAAATGACATACTGAGTCAAAGCAATAATTACCTATCTCTGATCAAATGGCAACATTACAATGTAAGATTCTGGGTGTATATTTAAATGCCCAAACTTCCCTTAATAAGACTTTGTGGCATCTGCTATTATTGAATATAGTTAGCATTGGCCAAACACAGCCCCATCAGGATGGTTATGTGGGCAGGGACTTCGTGCCTACAACTGCTCTCACTGCCACCTTAAGAATGGTGGTGCTTTCGGTATGTGACTGTCAAGAAGAACTGGACCACTCTTGGCATTGAAGTCAGACATACCAAAAGTAAAGTCTTTTCCTATTGCTCCAGTAAATGCTTTATTAATATAATAGCATAACTTTTTTTTTAAAGATTTTATTTATTTATTCGACAGAGATAGAGACAGCCAGCGAGAGAGGGAACACAAGCAGGGGAGTGGGAGAGGAAGAAGCAGGCTCATAGCAGAGGAGCCTGATGTGGGGTTCGATCCCATAACACCAGGATCACGCCCTGAGCCGAAGGCAGACGCCCAACCGCTGTGCCACCCAGGCGCCCCATAACTTTTTAATCTCCTAAAATGATGATAAACATAAACAGTATTTCAACAATATCTTAAAATGTATTTTTTTATTCAAACATATATACTGAACACATATATTGGTATGGCTGGTGTGTATTTAATGCTTCTTATAACCGGGCATAACTGGGCAGATCCGTATACTTTCCCATCTCAAAGAGCTCCTAGTCTCATAAGAGACGATGACACAAATATATAATCAGATTATAATGTAGTAGGGCAATAATAAAGTTATGCACAAGGCACTATGAGAACATAGAGAAGAATGGGTACCTGACCCAGCCAGGAAGTAGATGTTAGGTCAAGTTTTCAGGAGGAGGGAATGCCTAGAATTGGTACTTTCCTTTAAAATGTACTTTTTTCTTCTCATATTAGTAAAATGCCTTTATCATAGAAAACTTAGGTACTTAAAAGAATGATATGAAAATCACTTATAATCCACAATAGATTACAATTTTCCTTCTAGTCTTTTATCCATACATTTATAAAGAATTAGATTGATAAAAATTAGAACGTACTTACATATACTATTTCATAATTGGCTACTTTTCACTAAATGTCTCAAAAATACTTCATGTCATTATCTTCTATACCATTTTAATATTATATAGGTCTATCATACAGGTACGTTGTGTCCTACCTAACAAACCCTTTGGCTAGATAACTGTGTAAATTTTTGCTCTTTTAAGAAATAATCATACCTATTGGACATTTGTATTTCCTTTCTCACAAATTAAAATTTCATAAATATCACAATTTCAGCTGGACTTTACATGGGAGTAAACTAGGTTGGTAAGAGTCTAGTTAGGCGCTAATCTGCACATTTCAAATGCAGGGGAAAAGGATGGGCAATACATATGTATTTGTTACATATGGGGGCTACAAGCATTTTGGTTACGCTGGAATGTAAAGTGAGAGGCAGGGCAAGGCAGGAGATGAGGCTGAGAGAAAGGTAAAGGCAAGGTCCTGGACAGCCAGACATTATGTCTTCAAGAACCAGACTTTGCCCTGTAGATGAGAAGAAGCCAATGCCACATCTTAAGGAGAAGAATGAGATGGTCGTCTTTCTAAGAGACCACGTATTGTTGGTGGTAAGACTGGGTGAGGGCTTTGGAATCAGACAGATTTGGTTTTAATCTCAGCTCGTACTTTCTAGCTGAATTACGTTCCTCATCAGTAAGGAGGGGATCATAGGGCTTTGTGAAGACTAAGTGAAATCAGTCATACTTAAAACATTTTTTTGTGTGTCTGGGAAAGAATAAAGGTTGGATTATTTGCTATTATTTATATGTTGGGTCACTCCCGCTAGTGGCATGGAGCTCGAATGGAGGAAGACAAGGGTAAAGAAAGAGGAACCCTATGGTACTGCAGCGATCTACGCAAGAAACGACAAAGCTGTGAAAATGCAGGGTTTGGTGATTAGTGACACTGGGGGGTGAGGACGACGCAGGAATCGAAGACGACCCTTGAGGAGCAGGCTGAATGGTTGCACGAATGCAGGTGCCACCAAAACACAGACATAGGAGGAAGACAAGGATGGGGAAAGGTAATTTTGGTTTCAGACATACAGAGCTTGAGGAGTTTGCAAGATGGACAATTAGGCTGGCTTTTGCCTAAATCTGAGGCTCATCAAGGGCTGGAAAACAAACCGGGGAGTCATGAGGACCAAGAAGGTAACTGAACCAACAAGATGGCATTGCCTACAAGGACTCAGAGGCTGAGAAGAACCATGAGGTGGGGCAGGAGTTGGGGGGCACCGACACTGAGGCTGCAGAGTGCAGGTGGGGGGCAGGTTTGGGTGAAAAGAGGGGAAGCAATCATTAGAACACCCTGAGGAAAATTAGGAGGATCTGATACCATTTAGTAAGAAGGGAATTTGAAGTCTCAACACTGTAAGTGCAGCCCAGACGCCTGGTCAGCGGAGACCTGAAGACACTGGTTGAATTGTGTAGCTAAGCTGCTGCTGCAAGAACAGGCTGTCGGAGAGCAGGCGGAAGTCAAACAGCAGTGGCTGAGAGCTGCCGGAAGGCAGCACAGAAGGTGAAGGCAGACCCCTCGGGGTGGGTTTGGAGGAAACAGGAAGAAGTGATGGCTGGATGTACGGAGTAAGTTCAGAAGGTGTAGGCACTAAACTGAGCTTAGACAAGTTACAACATCAAGAACAAATACTTTATTTATTTATTTATTTATTTATTTATTTATTTATTTATTTATTTTTAAAGATTTTATTTATTCACCTGACAGAAAGAGAGAAAGCCAGTGAGAGAAGGAACACAAGCAGAGGGAGTGGGAGAGGAAGAAGCAGTCTCCCAGCGGAGCAGGCAGCTCGATGTGGGGCTCGATCCCAGGACCCCGGGATCACGCCCTGGGCCGAAGGCAGACGCCCAACGACTGAGCCACCCACGCGCCCCCAAATACATCATTTAAACACAGGATCTGCTTTTCATTAATCATTCTCCCTTCCCTCACTTTCCACGCATCACTAAGAGAATGAACCCTTTTGCTACCTCCAAGGCAAACAATGCACAATTTGATAGAAAAACAAAAATAACACGAGATATTTATCTCAAGTATTTGACATACACCAAAAAGGTACTTCGCCAAAAAGGCGGAACCTGACGCTACACAGGAAGAAACTCAAGCTGTCTGACGCTCTACAAAATGCTGTGACTCTAAAAACAGAGCCACCCTGTGACCCAGGGACTGCACTACTCGGTATTTACCCAAAGGGTGCAGACATAGTGATTCGAAGGGACACCTGCACCCCAATGTCCACGACAGCCAAACTACAGAAAGAGCCCAGATGTCCATTAACAGATGAATGGATAAAGAAGACATGGTGTATATATACAACAGAATATTACTAAGCCATCAAAAAGAATAAAATTTTTCTGATGGCTGCCATTGGAAAGAACGATAACCCAACATTTGCAGCAACATGGATGGGCCTGGAGGAGGTTATGCTAAGTGAAATAAGTCAAGCAGAGAAAGACAATTATCATATGGTTTCACTCATTTATGGAACATAAGGAATAGAAGGGAGATTGGTAGGCGAAAGAAGGGAAGAATGAAGGGGGGGTAAACAGAAAGGGGAATGAACCACGAGAGACTATGGACTCTGGGAAACAAACTGAGGGCTTCGGGGGGGGGGATTGGGCTAGGCCGGTGATGGGTATTAAGGAGGGCATGTACTGCATGGAGCACTGGGTATTATATGCAAACAATGAGTCATGGAACACTACATCAAAAACTAATGATGTACTATATGGCAACTAACATAACATAATAAAAAATAAAGAAAAAGTGATAATCACTTAGTTAAAAAAAAGAATAAATCTTGTTATTTGCTATGATGTGGATGAAACTAGAGGGTATTCACTAAGTGAATTAAGTCAGAGAAAGACAAATACCATATGATTTTACTCATATGTGGAATTTAAGTAACAAAACAAATGAACATAGGGGAAGGGAAAGAAAAATAAAATAAGACAAAAACTGAGAGGGAGGCAAACCATAAGAGATGCTGAATTCTAGGAAACTGAGGATTGCTGGAGGGGAGGGAGGGAGGGGAATGGGGTAACTAGGTGATTGGCATTAAGGAGGGCACTTGATGTAATGAGCACTGGTATTATATGCAATTGATGAATCACCAAATTCTACCTCTGAAATTAATAAAAAAAAAAAATGCTGCTGCTCTTCAGAGGCCACAAACAACAGAGAACCCCAGAGTACCTGCCGGGTCGGCCGAAACGAGGAAGACATGACAATTACTACAACTCAGGATCCTGAGCAGAAAGAGGACATTGGCAGGACAATGTGGGAAGGGTCAGTAGAGTCTGCAGATTAGTTAATAATATTGTATCAGTGTTGATTTCCTGGTTCTGATAATGGTTATGCAATATGTTAACAACTGGACACAGCAGGTAAAGGACATATAGGAACTCTTTGGACTATTTTTGCAGCTGTGTAAAAGCCTGAAATTACTTCAAAATGAAAAACAAAACCATTGAATAGGTGTGCATTTCTATGTAATACACTAAACAGCACGCACAGAGCTTTAAAACTCAAATAATGTTGTGTTCTTTTTAATGAGTTATGTTTTTGAAGTTTATAGTTAAATATGCAACTCCTGGTCATATAACCTGAGATCTCAGTCTTCTAACATTCACATGAATGACAAAAATTATTCCAAAATTGCTGCTTTCATTAAAGTAGCTATGACAAAGTTTTACTTAAATAAAGGGAAAATCAGTATAATTATCAAAATGTTACTACACTGTATCAAAAAATCAATAAAGCAATGGTTCTCACCTCTTAGGGTTGGTTTGAGAATCTTATGAAAATTAGGGATACTGTCCCCCCCCAAAATACTTAATACACACACCTAATTTGCATATAATTCTATAAGGTTCAGGACCTCTGCCCCCTTAAAGTAGAGGTCCTTACATCTAGATTAAGAACGTCTGTAACAAAGACAAAAAAAGGAAAAAAAATCAAACCCAAGTTTGCAATTTTACCAACTGGATAAACTAGATATCAAAAATAGAAGGAAAGAAAGAAAAGAAACAGCAATCACAAAAATCTAAAACCCGCCTTTGAAAAACATATAGAAATATATGATAAAATATAACAGACCTCTTTTCAAATTCATAACTGTGCTTGCTGGACAATAAGACAATTATGAGGGACTAGAAATAGAGGAGTAGGTGAACACTGAAGCCAAAGGCATCCTGGGCAGGGAAGGAGGATCTTAGACCCTCCCCCACCCAAGAAGCCAGAACTCTCAAAGGGCTACACCCACACCCCCGGTGGAAGGGTGACTCGAGAGAGCAATTAGGCAATATCTCTTGAAACTGAAGACATGTGTCCTCTCTACCCAGAAGCTCCGTTCCTTCCTGGGTACCCTGGGAGACCGGCACGGGAAGGCGCCTGGCAGTGCTGTCCATAACAAAACTTTAGAAACAATCTAAATATCCATTGTCAGGAGAATGGAGTGATCATGTTGGCATCTTCATAAACTATTATATCAAACAGCAGTGAAAACAAGTGAATGAGAGCTGCACACACCAATGTGAATCTCACACATAATGAATGAAGAAGCACGTTTCAGAAGAAGCAATACGTTCTACTATTTACATGCATTTTACAAACGTTTATCTGTTGTTATATTTTATTATTGTTACTATAAATATTCTATACACATTTTCATTTCTGTATTTCCACTATCTCTACATTAAAATGTATAGGTAGCAAAAATGTGTATGTGTAAATACAAATATAGTGAAAGTATAAAGAAATGAATAGGAATGAGGAGCACCACAGTTGGCTGGCAGCTCCCCCAGGGTGGGAGCAGAAGAAGGGGATGCGGACACGGAGCCTCAACTATACTGGGCATGTTTTCTTTCTCACATGGTGATGAGTATGTGGGTGCTTATTTCATTTTTTACAAAACTTGTTTGTGTGTATAAGATATTTCATAATAAGCTTAAAAAAGAAGTCAAGTGACTGATTTTACCTCTACTCGTAACCATTTTCCTTTGCAATGGAAGAGGCAGACTTTCCCACAGAAGGGTAATGAAACGAAGTACTCGGAGGTCATGTGCTACAAAACAGAAACGCACGACACTTTTATTACCCTCAGCAAGGAGCAGATTGCTACAGCGTCAGAAAAACATCGCTGTGGCTCAGGCTGACTGGTGGCTCCCCGTGAGGACTGCGCAGTGGTGCGTGTATGAGGGCGATGGAACTTCTGTCCTGTTTCTCAGACGTTTGCTGATGGCATCATCTAGTCTCCCTCCTCACACATGGCTCATAAACCGGCCCTGTTAAAGTGTCTACAAACGTTAGTGTGCAGGTCAGTGTGATTCATCCAGGCACTGATGCCATCAGTTAAACATGAAGAGGGAGGATGAATCTGCCAAAAAGGAGAAGAGAAGAGCCTGGATGAAAGCGAGGTCGGGCTAGCCGTCCAGAAGGCCTCTTCTTTTCAACTTTTAACATTTAGATTCAAAGTGAGATTTTCATTCTGAAACAAAAGGAATGTTATCTGCACAAACACGGATACCAGTGCCAGTGAAATGTCAACAAGTCACAGCCATGGACCTCTACACCCTCCTCTTTGCTGTAGTTTGAAGCTGGGCACCTGCCATGGTCTCTCTTGCTCAGGGTGAATGTTTCTACTCTCCCCAAAGGCAATGTCTCCACTCAGGTTACCAGTGCACGAGGGACTATCAAGAGAGCTTTTCACCACCACAGGTAATAAGCACATGCATGCAAATGAGTCACTGGAGTCAGCTTCTCTGGATGTCTCAGATTTCTCCAAGACAGTTTAGCAAACCAAACTTCAGCAATGGCCCTGAGACACTGCTAAGACATCTGGAATGCAGAAAGAGGTAAAGCTACAGACCTAATACCGCTGTTCTAGGCTCTAGTCTGAATACAAGTTTAACCCGGTACAGCAAATATTTTGGAATACCTATTCTATGTATGACACTACATTAAATACCGTAGTACTTAAATGAATTAGGTACTTAGTACCCAGTAAGCCTCTGCCTTCAAGAAGCCTACACTCTAGTAAAGCAAACAAATACCCAAATAGCTAAACTACCACGCTGCAAATGATGCCATGAGGCACGTTCAGAGGTTAGAGAGAAGGGCTCACTTCTAGGGGCAAGGGAGTCAAGACTGAAGTGGTATTAGGGTTTAATCACTCAAAACCACAGCATATTCTGGATTATAACTATAATACCATAATGGAGGTAAGAACATCACCTTAGAACCTTGGCACAAAACCTCTACAGACCCTGACTCAGAAAATAATGCTAGAATCAAAGGGTAAGGAGCTTATTAATAATTTAAACACAGAACCACATTTACCAAATGTGGTACATTGTCAGGGACCAAAAAGAGCTTGGGGAGTGATGCCTAGAGTTTTATTCTCCTCCTAGATCCTGTGGTTTTGTCTTTGCCCGAGGCAGAGGACCCAGCTGGCTCTGGCAGACAAAGTCACAAGCAGCTGCACTGTCGCATCCTCAACGGTACCTTGTAAATGACAAATCTGTCAGCTGCTGGGCACTTACTCTACGCTAAGCACTCTTGCCACTAGTCCTCACGTCAAGCCTATGGATGGATATGCATACTATTAGTATCCTCATTTCATAATGCAGAAACCAGTGGGGGTTTTTTTGTCTTTTAAGTTCTGCAGTCTGGGGCTCTTTACCCACTATTCTCCAGCTTCCACCTCAACTAAAGTTACACACACTTATACTAGTTAGTGACCCCTCTGGTTTGCAATATTAGGAATAATTTTAGAGGCGGACGGTGCTCTACCATACCTTGCAGTGGAAGTAGTCCTCTATCTTATGCAGGAGATCGTTGAGCTTGTTCAGGCCTTTGCAAGGCACCTGGCAGTAGAGTGTGCCGTCAGAGCAGATATTAGTCACTCTGACATTTGTGTACATGGCGTCAGTCTGGAACAAAGGACACACCGAGGGTGCTTGAGAACAGAGCCCCGCTCTTATCTACTTAAGGGTATCTGCCTCAGTAATCTCGTTGGTCTTTGCATTCTAAAACCTTTTAAGTAAGCTGGAGGATAGATAGGACGATACAATGACGTGAAAAACTCATTTGGATACCTCTCTTTCCAAAAAGAGTATCTGATATCGTTGGGTCGGGCACAAAGTAGACAGTTTGTGTACAGTAACATATAACCACATTTCATTACCTGGAAGACTAAGAATATCTTCCATTTTGGTTTATTTTCTCCCCCTTAATTTAGAGAAATCATTATTACATAAAACATATGTTTGCAACATTAACAGAAATGAAAAAAAACTCTCACAAAATCAATCCTATTACCAGCCTACTTTGTAACTTGTGTTTATCGGCCACATGAATTTTAGTAGTTTTAAAAAATTATAATCATATAAAGCCTTCATTTTGGCCATTTTTTTAGTCAAACCATAATATAGAGATAATTCACTGTTGTTCTACCTATTAAACAAATGTTTTCCCAATGTTGCCACACAGTCACTACAATTACCTTTTTTTTTTTTTTAAGATTTTACTTATTTATTCGACAGAAATAGAGACAGCCAGCGAGAGAGGGAACACAAGCAGGGGGAGTGGGAGAGGAAGAAGCAGGCTCATAGTGGAAGAGCCTGATGTGGGGCTCGATCCCATAACGCCGGGATCACGCCCTGAGCCGAAGGCAGACACTTAACTGCTGTGCCACCCAGGCGCCCCTACAATGACCATTTTTTTAACATCCTATTCTTTAGAGTGGCTGCTCTATAATTGATTTAAAGATTTCCTTCTTTGCAGAAATTTGTGTTTTTTACATTTTAAAACTGTAAAAGCTAACAATTTAATAAACTTCTTCATGGATCTAATTTTCCCTTCTTTTGTATTATCCGCCCCTATTATCTTTGCAAAATAATTTTATATAAAATACAATTTCAGTGTAGAAAGTGGAATATAAAATGAAAACCCAATCCCTAATAATGACTGTTTATCTTTTGGCTTTCTTTCCCCCCCCCGTTCCAGCACCCCCCCCCCTTTTTTCCCTCCATACACAGGCAATATGTCCCTATCTATTGCTAGCCTAAAACTTATAACATTCTTTTCCGATAACTTTCTTCCCCACAGTACGTGTAACAGAGGACTCTAGTGGTCACGGTGCTACCTGAAGGTGAGCCTCCAGAGACTTGTCGCAGATTGCCTTTAAGCAGGTGGCGTTAATATTGATGTCATCTTCTCCTGAGGTGTCGTACAGGACAACAAGCGGGATATCTGCTTTTTCAAGTATTTCCACTGCAAAGATCTTTCCACAAGTTAAAGATTCAACCACCTTTACTAAATCAGGATCATCACTTAAAACTTCCAAGCCTGAAAAATATTGAATATTTTAATTTCCACTTAATTAGCAGAATCATTTTAAGTTGAATGGGTTTGTTTTGGTCACCTATTATAATTATGATTCTACTACAAAATTCTTAAACAAAATTTTCCAGGGAAGTTTTGTTTTTCAATCTTCACATTACCCATCTTTAGGTCTTAAAATACGTATTATAGTGTGAATTTCCTTTTAAATGATTACGCAAAGGCAGGCAATCTTAAAAAGTTGATGACCTATCAGAATTTGTACCTTAGGAGAATGGTCTTTACTTTATATACAAACACATATTCAAAACAAAAAGACTAGTACATATAAGAAGCTATCAGTTGATTACGTCTGCCAGTCATGTACTTGTTATGTTTTTCCTAAAAATTTACTCTTGACCTTTTTAATTCTCTTCTAATATATAATTATTTCATATAAAATGAACATACATGTATTGAAAATTTACAAAATCACTTTTTTTCTATATTTCTTCTTAAGTACACCATGATGATTCTGCGTATACCAAAGAACTTTGTGATTTATCAAAGAAAGATTAAATTGCATTTAATGTAATATGGGTAATAGGTGAGTTTTATTGTAGTCTGATTACTCTTTAAATAATTTGAAAACCGTAATTCTATATAGCATATACATGACAAGTCTAAGTCACTCTATTAAAATAATTAAAACTAGCTCATCGTTCCCCCCAGGGTGCTATAAGGTCCATCTCTGGATTCTTCCCCTTGAAATCCACAGCACAAGTTCACAGACTGCCTCTGGGCCATCTTTCTCTTGTTCTCCAGCTGTAACATTACAGCTTTTACCAAGCCTCTCAATTCAGCATCCTAAATCTTGGCCTATGATTTGATATGTTCTTTTCAAAACTACCTCCCAGGGGTTCGTAACAGGCTTCTACCATTACTTGAGATTTATCTCACAGATAGAGCCATACCTAGCTCCTCTGATAGAAAGATGCATCCTTGCTGAGAAGGAGCTATTTCTTCCAGGGTTAATTTTCATGAAAGAACAGCGATCATTTTCTGAATCTAGCTCAGGCTCTCCTGGCATGATGCTTACACACTCCCATGTCTTTCCTCGTATGAACGCAGCCACCGCGTCCTCCATGGTTGAAGGTTAACCCTGCTGTGTCACTCGCACACGTGCCAGAGACGCACGAACTCGAGCCTGGGTGCACGAGGTGTGTTATTTGCTAACGAGCAGCACCCAGAGCCCACCTCAGTGGGAAAGAAGTGGAGAGTCACTTCGCAGCAGGTCAGACAGCAGGATTCAAACTGATCAAACCCCATGATACAGGGTCTCTCGCATTGTTGCCAGGGCAGTTAGAACAACAACAAAGCCTTTAAGATGGCCCAAACACATTTTTATAATAAAATATAACATAAAATGAAATATAATAAAAACATTATAACATATTGATAATGATCACCTCTTATAAAGAAGACATTAAATATGAATTTATTTATACCTTTCAAGAAATAACGCATTACAAGACCTTGAAATATTTAGTACATTTTAGGATTTAACCACCCAAAAGTACAGTGGTAATAACGTATCAAAAGGGAGAGAGCTTTACACAAAGAGTTCCTCTTACCTGCTAGCTTACACTTTGTAGCTTGGAATGAGAGTGAACAGAACTTTGGGTTCAACTTGTATGCTTTGCTCTTTTCAATATTTTCACTAAAACCATAGTCAACATAGCATACCTGATGATAACAGAAACATCATTTAGGTTCAAATAAAATTCTTTATCCTCACTTTTTAAAAAATATCTGACACATTTAACTAGCTCCATTTATTCCATAATCGCATGTTAAGTGGCACCAGACAGCCTGGAAAATGCCAGGGGTGGTGCCCCCGACTTAGCCCAGAAGAGACAGGCTAGGGCTGGGACCAGGGAAGCCGGGGCTCCTGACTCCGGGCCCCACTCTGCTTTGCCGGTTGGAAGAACAAGAGAAGACTGTTGTACTCGGATGCCTCGGTGCCGGCTTCTCAGCAGCCTCACTGTCTGGCTCTGCCAGCCCTGACTGCCCCCGTCCTTTCATTATAACCTAAGGGCATGGCCGCCTCACCTTGTTCTTCATTGATTTACGTACTTCCACTACGGATGCCCATCCTTGGGCAGCAGTATTTGTTTCTAGGGAGGGCGTCATCTACAGGGGTATTTATCAGATTTGAAATCCCCCAAACAGCACGTGTGACAGCCTGTTCCCAGCAACTGTGCTTCAAGGGACCAAGTTACTTTCTGTCAATGACAACAGTGATGTCATAGCTAGATGACAGGGAATTCTACACTGTAAAAATAGGTACTTCTGGTTTGTTTTTTTCCAGTGGTACAAAGCTGGGTTAAGCCTTTGTCCAGCTTAGAAAAAGGCCCCACATCTGCTGGACAGAGGTCTGTGTTGGTAGAAACCTGCATGACTCTTCCTCACCATTAGCACAGATCCATTAAGAGCCTGGACATTATAGCTGGAGTATTAATAACACCTTAAATTGGAAAGGACTATATCAACAAAGCCTCTTTTTTTTTTGAGGAAAATAAAATCTAGGAACACTGAGCTGTGGTTTAGAATGATAACTATAGGATGATAGCTAAGAATCTGAGGGAAGGCGTTACAAACCTAGTATGCTTCTCTAAATCAAACAGATGACATTATTAGAACAACAACAAAAAACCAGAGCAAAGGCATGGCTAAGAAACACCGAGTAGCACAGAGCCAGGTGCTTTCACTTCCTATAGAAAAATTAAGTCCACAGACCAGCTTCTTAGTACCTAGATCATGGTACTAAACATACAAAATTCTCCCCAGCAGAGAATCAAAGGGAAAAAAGAAGAGATGCAGAGACCACGAACACCCTTCCGGACCACCTGATAACTGGGTGGGGGGGGGGCCTCTATGTCCCATGCCGGAGATAATCACCTCCCAGAGTCCTATCCTGACTCAATGCTCCCGTAGGCCGAGATCTCTAGCGGGGCTTACACAGCAGGCGACCAGCCATTTAAGCTTATGGACCCATTTCTCCCATCCCAGATCAGCACCCATTCCTCCTCTGCAAAGGTCCCAGGAGTCAGGAGCACTCCTTTCCTTTAATAGCTGTCACCACCAACAACTTGGACTCTTCTCTTCCCAGACCTAGCATGGAGATAATATGGCCTAACAACAGGACATAATATGTGAAATAGCATTCCTGGGAAATTCAGAATGTATTCCTAGCATCAAGAGACACTGAAGAGTAAGTACTCCGAAATTTTCAAAGGGTTTCTGTATCGCTTGGAGCTTGTTCTCTTGTCTTTCTGAATCAAATACAGTATATTTGCACGGCAGCTGCGGTTTACAAAACACTTGCTCGGTGATTGAGAATTGGACTCGCACCACACTCTGCCCTGTGTCGTTTGCTCTGTGAGGGCTGAGTGGGGCTTCTCTCGCTCGTGCCCTGGGAGCAGCACCAGCAGGCTCACAGGCCTGGCAGCCAGCCCCAGGCGGCTCCTGGTTCTCTGGCGCCATCAAGTGGCCGTAGATCTCACCGCGCCCCGTGAGAGAGAAGCTGTGACATCCCTGGGATGCAGGTCTGGGTCAGCACCAGAGGGCACCAACTTCAGGGCATGACTTCATCCTCCTGTTTCCCATACTCACCAGGGATCGGACAAGTGGAAAGCAAGGAGGGAACTGTACTCGTTGTTGGGCATAGCACAGCTCCAGAGGAGTGAGACTTGCTAAGTAGCCCGGGTTTCTGCAGAGGAAGGGGGAACTGCACGGCTGCCTGCTTCACGGGGCTGTGGGGAACAAGCTCAGGCCAGATTTGCATCAACCGCTGCTGTGTGAGAGCCGAGGGCTGTAGAACATACTGAGATACCCCTGCACTCCCAACGCTCCCAGCAGCCGCACCGGCGAGCGCTCCCTCCCCACGACACTTGCTTCCTCTGGCTTTCTTGACACTGCCCTCTTGATTTTCACTTCTTTAGTCATTCTTAAGATTGTGTGAAAGGTCTTCTTTCCCAGAGGAGGTTCCAGTAAAGATAGGGTCTCTCCATCGGACTGTTTTCACACAGGAAAGGGCATTTGAGACACAGATAAGGGAAGGGAGGGACTTGAGCAAGGGCACGTGACCTTCACAGGCAGAAACAGGACTTGGGCCCAAGCTGCTAATCACACTGCGGTCCCCACTGGTCCAGTTCTCTGCTTGGTCCTTAGCTTTTTCCAGATACTCTTCGAATTTTATCCACGTATAATTTATATTGAGTGAAAAAAAAGCCCATTTAAAGTACACAGTTTGGGGATGCCTGGAGGGTTCACTGGTTAAGCATCTGCCTTCAGCTCAGGTCATGATCGCAGGGCTTGTGATCAGGCTTCCGGCTCAGTGGAGAGCCTGCTTCTCCCTCCACCTGTTGGGCCTGAAGCTCCCCCGGCTTGTGCTCCTGCGCGCTCTCTCTCTCTCTCCCCCTGACAAATAAATGGATAAAATCTTGGGGAAAAAAAAAAGATTCTCTCTCTTTCTCCCTCTGCCTCTCCCTCTCCACGTGTGCACTCTCTCTCTCAAAATAAAGTATACAGTTTGAAGGATTTTGACAAATGTATATACCCAAATAATGACCACCATAAGCAGGATACAGACCACATCCACCACTCCAAAAAGTTCCCCCTTCCCCCTTTCCAATTAATCCCCCTCCACCTCCCGTCCCAGGCAACCACTGATCTGATTCCCGTCACTACAGATGAGTTTTATCTGTTCTTAGACATCATTTACCTGGAATCATACAGGATAACTCTTTTGTATCTGGCTTCTCTCGCACAGTCTGTGAGTTTTATTCACGTGACTGTTTTCAGTAATTCATTCCTTTCTATTGTCGAATAGTATTCCATTATATGAAGAAACTGCAATTTGCTTATACATTCACCTACTGGTAAACATTTGGGTTGTTTCCAGTTTGGGATTATTAATAATAAAGCTGCTACAAACGTGTACAAGCCTTTTTGTGGACCTATATTTTCACCTCTCTTGTGTAAATACTTAGGATCATATGGTAAGTTTAACTTTATAAGAAACTGCCAAACTATTCCAATTTTCAGATTATTAAAGTCAGGTCAAATTGCTTAAAAGTTGGAGTAGTTAAGGAATTCCTAAATTTCTCTGTGAATGGCCATGGGTAGATATGTGGTTAGGGTGAGCTTGCCCCTGGAGAGGGTCAGGGCCTCATCTATGGAACCATTTGGGTAAGAAACAGCAAGCATCCCTTTCTGACCCTCCTGACACTGTTCTTGGGGTCAAGGGCCTCAGAGAAGAGAATCTGATGGACCTAAGCCCAGGTTCAG
Source organism: Ursus arctos (assembly GCF_023065955.2). Lineage (NCBI taxonomy): Eukaryota > Metazoa > Chordata > Mammalia > Carnivora > Ursidae > Ursus > Ursus arctos. The sequence goes on along the minus strand of NW_026622852.1, from coordinate 28,425,130 downwards.
TGAGCAGTAGTGGCACTCTGGGAAAGGGTTATTTGCCAGGGACTGACACCACAATAAATATGTTTCAAATTATGAAACAGAGGCTGCAGAATAGAAGTGTATTTCCCTGCTTGCAAAACCTAGACAAAACTGTGCCTTGACAGTGAGTCAGTTCTCGTTCTCAGTCTGCACCGAGGGCAAGAAAAGAGGCCATGCGGCAGAGGCTGACCACCAGGAAAATGGCCAAGTCTGGAAGTCTTGGAGCCTGCTGATGGAAGAGACTGGCAAAAGAGCCCTCTGACCTCTCCAAGAGGACTAAGAGGGCAACACTCGGACAGCTCTTGGGGCACGACCCGAGTCCTCTTCAGGGTTCTCCTTGGCTGGCTGCAGAAGACGGGAGAGGAAGAATGTCATGTCCTCTGATCTGTATGCTTCCCTCACTCCAGAGTGCTGACCTGGATAGGAAGCCCACAGAGGACTGATCAGTATTTATTACATATCTCCCGGGAATGGAAATAAAGGCCTTTTCCTGATTATATCATGGATTATGAACACTGCCATGGAGAAGACTTTTTTTTTTTTTTTTTTTTTTTTTACTACTAAAACTCTGAGATAATATGACTACCACTGACTTAAAAGCTGACAGGGATAATCTTGTTGACAAGATATTATCTTGTCAATTTCTGGAAAAAACTAAATGCAGTTCGGACGGGCACAACATTAGAAGGAACACTTATATTTGAAACATAATGTGTCTGTCTTCATAATGCTATGACAAAGTAAACAGTGCTTGCCTTTATTTTGTTCTCTTCCGTTGAGATGATCTGTGCCCGTAACCAAGCGTCCTCCTCGGCATTTACAGCCAGTAACTGCCCGACGTGCACAGTCTGGACGGGCGTGACCTTAGGGTTCTTACTGTAATACTCCTTCATCTCATCTTCCATTAATTCCTGAGCAGCAGAATAGTCTTTGCCCACATACCTGAATTAGTTAAAGGAAGAGAACACACATGAAGCAACCTAGAAGGAAGAAAACCATAGGAACTCATTAACATTACTCCGTGTTTCTTCCACGGCCATCTTTGGTTCCGGTCTCAGACTTGGCTTACACCAACAGGTAAGAGAACATATATTTAGTAAAAATTTCCGTCTTGATAAAGGAAAATGTGATATTGTGCCGCTCATGCAAAATAAGACCAGGTCGAACCCAGCAGGGCAAATGCTTGGCAACAGTCCAGACAGGTAGAGGATGTCACAGTAAGCAGCCAGGGAAACTACAGGGAGGAGGAGGCTGAGAAAAGATTCAAGGGAAGGGAAGGGAGGAGATACAGTGGAAAATGGAGATACTAGTGCAGGCCAGATTAGCAAGAGTGGACTGAAGATTTTGAGTAAGGCTGCTGGAAGTCTTTGTAGATCACTGAGAAGAGAATCTAGTTGGCAGCTTTGCCCTAAGGCTGGGTTTGAACAAGACTTAAGCTCTGAGAATGAATGAAATTTTAGTAGAGAAAAACAAAGCCTTAAACACACTAAACACGACCATGTGACAACCCATCCTCCCAGCTTACTGAACAAATTTGAACAAATTACCACAAAATGTTGAGTTTTGATACCCTTAAAGAGATGATATCTTCTAGCTAAATTATATGCTTTCTGAGAAGTCTTTTTCAGGGTACGGCCTATCCCCTTCTACAATTTTCTGCTGTTGAAACTGCAGTTACCTTATCCCATTTTATGTTATCAAAATACACCATTTCCCTTTCTCCCACAAATAGGCCATTGTTTTCTTGCCCATCAGTGCTCAGGGACAATTCCACCAAAGGCCTCCTTCCAGGATGTAAACTCCAGCAAACCAGGTTCGGCGCCTGTAGCAGGAGCGGTCCAGACCATGGGATGCAGCCCTTTTGTCTCAAAGCTATGCTGTTAACAGCACCAGAACCATTGAGCACGGAGATGGGACATGCCACACACACACTGACCTTTGTACTGTTCTAGGTTTTAGCCAGGGCCCAAGTGGTCCCATGGAGCTTTAAGAACTGTTCCTTTGGGAATGTTGTCATGCATTCTTAGTAACTGTCAGCAGGACAGAAGACACCCTATTTAGCCTATTTGTAACTCGAGGAGAAAAAGCTTTAAAAAGTCCTACACAAAATGGAAAGAATGCCTCTTTTGAGGCAATGACTATTTTAAAACCAAGTATTACATGGACATGATTTACTCTAGAAGCCGAAGCAGCGAAGCAGCGTTGTCACACTCTATGGGTTCAGCTGACCGAGCTTTGTAAATGCGAAGGTGCCGCCTGGAGTGCAGCCGCATGCTCAGCTCCCAAGTCCCCTGGGAGGTCTGCAGCTCTGCCAAAGTGCCCATTTCCTGGGACCTGGAGTCTCCCGGGTCCTTCTCTTAGCGCTGCTACAGCCCTGGGAGCCCTACGGGCCCACAGCAGCCTGTGACTTGGTAGTCTGCTCAGCAGAGGCACCTGCTAGGGAGGAGGGGGGACAGAAGCAGCATGAAATCTGCTCTCTACGGCAAGCAGTAGGGAAGAGTGGCTACACGGCTTGGGTGGGGATGATATTACGGTTAGTTTGATGGTGGGTAGTGGCAAGAATGAGGTCTTGCCTCGTCCCCAAATTACCTGAGTAAGTGGGCAAAGAATGACATGTAGGCCAATGTAGGTATGCCGTAAGTACAAAGCTTTACAAAGTTAATTTTTGAAACCAGAGACAAGGGACTCCCATACTTGATCTGAGGATTCTGCTACGACACCTTCTCAGACCCTTCATGAGTCACAGGCCCAGTTTCTAGAGCCTACTGTCTGCCTGGGTGAAGATGTAAATATAGAATAGGACTCAGCTCAGCTGGAATCTACTAAGTCCTTGGGACTGGGGTGGGGGGAATGCCAATGACCTGGGGTCAACCTAACAGCATACGTTACCCCTTGTGCTTGCTGGCTGCCAGCCACTGTGCTGAACAGGTAGAATACTGACTCCAGGATTCAAATGTATACTGGAGAAGGGGATCTAAACAATCTGAGGACCTAGATCTAATCATCCTGAAGTAGATTAGAACCCTTTTACTACAATCCTGGACCTGATCCAGATTCCTGCCAACCCTTGGTACGCACACCAGAAATCACGTGGTCTGTCTAGCCCAGTGCTGGGTGCTTGGTCTGACAACAGAACCAACAGCTAATAGTAACAGACACCAAAAGCAGATTTAGATTTCTTCCTAATGCTAAATGGTAGAAGTTAGCAAAGTGCTCCTCAGCATCCTTCCTCTACCTCAATTTATTAGTGAACCATAGTGGGATCCCTAATCCTCAACAACCCATTTACATCTTCAGGCCATACCACATCTTAGAATAAAAGCTTTATTCATTTCTTACATCTGTACCGAACAAGACTTCTCTAAAGCTTCTGTACGTTCTAGTTTGAGCATACCAAGACACTTGATTCCACTTCATTATCCACTCAGACTTTGTTTGTTCAAATGGAAGAACTTGATATCTTTTATCTATTCTTTCACTGAAGGAATTTGATAATTTTTTGTGGTGTTTCTTTAGGCATTCCCAGTTTAGCTATGATTCTCTGGAGGAGTAACAAGCCCAACCATAGGGATGTTTTGGTTGAAGAAGTCCGGATACTATTCTGATTCAGCCATTTCCTTTTCTGTCCACAAGTACACTCTAGGCGGGGGCCTCCAGAGATCCAGCTACACTGCTTCCTTTTTTCTTTTTTTTTATGTTGTGTTAGTCACCATACAGTATATCATTAGTTTTTGATGTAGCGTTCCATGATTCATTGTTTGCGTATAACACCCAGTGCTCATTGCAATACATGCCCTCCTTAATACCCATCACTGGGCTAGCCCATCACCCCACCCCCTCCCCTCTGAAACCCTCAGTTTGTTTCCCGGAGTCCATAGTCTCTCATGGTTCGTCTCCCCCTCTGATTTCCCCCCTTCATTTTTCCCTTCCTTCTCCTAATGTCCTCCATGCTATTCCTTATGTTCCACAGATAAGTGAAACCATATGATAATTGTCCTTCTCTGTTTGACTTATTTCATTTACCACTTCCTATACTTGATCCTGAGTCAGAAACTACAAATTATAGTCTTTCAATATCTTCTATGTATTCTTTATTTTCTCCAAAAGCCCACATCAAGTGCCTGGACCTGGACCATATTTTGTAATTCCAGTTATCACCAGCCACTTTGGCAATGACTGTTATCAAAAGGCCCAAGTGACCAGAGTACCTTTGGCTCCAGGGGCTAATCTGATGTATTATACTACATAGTCCCAGATGGAATAGTATTACCTACCTAGTGGGTTACTTACTTTTTCTGTGGGTTAGGTATTGCTTTTGACATACATAGTTATCATTATGCTTTTAACATAGATTTTGTTTCACATTCAGACCATACTATCACTCTAATTTTTAAAACTGTTAGTTATCTTTTCTCACAAGAACAGATGTATATTTAACAAATCTAACAAATATTAAGAATATATGCAGTGATTGATTTTTTTAAAGTGCTTTGATTTCAAGATGCTCACAGTCTACCAGGAGAGACAAATGTACATATATAATTATAATGTGGAAGAAATAAAAATTAATCTAAGAGATACAAACACAAAAGGTTCTGGCAGTTGAGAGAAATGTGCAAGATATGAAAAACAAGAAATATTATTATACTTCATTATAACTCTACATAACTAAGAATATACTATTCTTCCTCAACTCCCAGCATCCATGAGAAGAACAGCCAAGTGACAACAGTATACCAGGGTCCTAAAGAATTAGAAAATAAAACCCACCTGATAACCACTTCGTTTGTGTTGCTCAGTTCAACCACCAATACTGATGGGGATGCCTCAGTTGGAATGATTAACGGAGGAACTGTTGTATTCTCCACAAAGGTATCAGCACTTTTGGCGATGTTTTCTTCTATCTGTAAATACTCTTGTTCAATCATAGACTTGATATCATAATCGCCATGTGCTTGCCCTGCATCCTTCAGGATTTTGTCAGTGGGCAATGGAAGTTTAGCATAGAGAATGGCCTTCTGGGGGTTTCCAGAAATGTAGTCTATGGTGCATACATCAGAAAGCGAGGCAAGATTTTTTAAGGCATCCTCAGGGAATTTCACCTTGTACATGTCCTCAAAGGCTTTGGGGAGTGCACTGGCCCAAAGACCACTTGAGTATTTCGCCAGCAGCTCCGCAACTTTCTCTTTAAAATCTCCTGGCATCACTGCTGGACACCCTTTTAATGGTGGTAGTTGTTTCGGAGCAGGTAGTGGGGATGGAGGCACTTTTTCACCATCCAGTTCGCTTCTCAAAAGCTGCTTTCTCTTTGCTGGATAAAGAAGTAAATCTTGACCACCACTGCAAGGTTTTTCCACCTGAAATTTTTAAATAAAGCAAATGACAGATATCTCAATGGCTATAAACAACCTGAAAACACACTAATGCATTTTAAATGAGAACGCCACTCTTTTCAGGTTAATCAAGAGAACACAAAAGTGTACATTTTACTCTTCTCACCTACTAAGACTTAATGCCTTTCCTTCATTTACAAAGAGCAGCACGAGACACATTTCAGAAACAAACAGGGAAATAAAATAGCATTAATTTCCCTTATGAGGCATCTCGCCTTCAACAACCCTACGAAATCAGGAGAGTTTCTGCCCTGTAAACCACACACCTCATTCAGCTCTCTGTCAAATCCAAAGCAATAGCTTACAAAAATCAACTGAATACAAGGTGGGACGAAGCTGTGAAAAGGTATCGAAACTGTGAGGAAAAACCACGGGGAAGAAAGCTAGGAAATATTTAGACAAAATTGAAGCATTAGCTGTTTTTCTTCTTCTTACGGTATCCTAAGAAAACCCTTAACTTTCCATTATTTAGAAAAAGACTCTCCAGAGATAAGGTGCAGTTTTTACAGCCACCGAAGTAGAAAGTTAGCTGAAAACGGCCCCTCCGAAGAACAAGAGATAAAAATGCCTGGCATTTGCATGTCATCCAATCTCTAATTTTTTTTTAAAGATTTTATTTATTTATTTGACAGAGAGATAGCCAGCGAGAGAGGGAACACAAGCAGGGGGAGTGGGAGAGGAAGAAGCAGGCTCCCAGCAGAGGAGCCTGACATGGGGCTCGATCCCAGGACTCCGGGATCACGCCCTGAGCCAAAGGCAGACGCTTAACGACTGCACTACCCAGGCGCCCCTCAATCTCTAATTTTTATCTGTATAATGTTTCTGAGAGACAAGGCTCGACGGCATCTCTTCATATAAGAGAAGAAAGAGAAACTGATGTGTGGCACCATTTTTTTTCCCAAGTTTTAAGCCTTTATAATATTAGACCAGTGGTCAGCAAACTACAAGCTGCAGCCCAATGAGGCTCGCCACCTGCTTTTGCCTTGCTTCCGAGCTACTATGATTTTTATATTTTTAAATGGTTGAAAAAATCAAAAGAATTCTTTTGTGATGTGAAGATGCTATGAAATGCAGTGCACATAAAGATTGGTTGGGACACAGCCATGCCCATTGTTTAGGCGTTGTGTTTGGCTGCTTTTGCACGTCAAGAGCAGAGTCAAGCAGTTGCGTCAGATGGTGGGTAACAATGACAAAGCTGTTGGCCCACCAAACCAAAAATATTTACTACCTGGCCCTTTATTTGAAAAAAAAAAAGTTTTTCAACTTTTCATTAGACTGAAGTTAGCATTCCCAGCCCTCTAAAATGTTCCTACTTTGTCAGATCCTATTCGGCGATCCCTCAGTTACAAGAAGAGCATTCCAGACCCTAAAGTAATAATACAAGCTTGTAAAAGTCCTCCCTCTCCTAAGAAGACTAGAATATTAAAGTATGCTTCAGTTTTGTCAAAATATTTCCTAGCTTTCTTCCCAACGGTTTATTCCTGACAGCTCAGCTTGTTAGTAAAGAACATTGACTTCATTTGCTCATTTTCTATATAATGCTTGGGTAGAAAGAACTTAAATATGTATATATAAAGGAGATATTATCTTGTTACCCATGGAGAGCATTAGAAAGTCAAGAGACATAGTGAATTTAATATTAAAGTAGATTGCTTTTAGTCTGACTATATATTCTAGATGACACACGAGGAGGATGAACATTAACACAAGTATAAAACATTAGGTTTTCCTCCTCGCGTTCTTCTGCCGAGGTGTGTTTAAGTTTTGAGGACTGGAGGCAAAGTCCATGACTAAAAATCCTCAAGTGTCAATGAAAGTAGAGGCAGCTGAGTCCATGTCCAGCACCTGCTGGATTCCCAGTCATCCTTGGTGAACTCCTGCTGACACCTTGTAACCCCCTGGATGGTGTGTTACAGGATAGCCACAATTTATGTCCCTAATTTTAAAGCTTAGGGATATAAAGATTTGGACCACTCTTTATTCTGCTCTTGAGATTCATGTTTTTAAATCTGGAATCTTAAAATGTCAATCTTCACTGTGCTTTAAGACACTTAATAAGATACGAGACTACAGTATCCAGAGAAAGTTTGAGAAACATACTTCCAGAGCAAAGGGAGAAATAAAATAAAATTCTATGTGAATTAATCACTGGTCATATAGAATCCCAATTCATGTGATCTTAGATTAAGACATGACAGTCCTCCACATCGAAAGCCAGCTGAGCCTTCTGGGCCCACCTTCACTCTTCGCCTATAGACATCTTCTCAACCTTTTGCGATGCCTTCTCTGAAGTGGATGGTAGAAGCGAATTTCAGTGGAATTTTTTTTTATCTAAGATGATTCTCACAAACCCCATGCCCCAACTGTCCACATGGCTTCTTCTGACTCGAAAGGGGATAAGAAGGGTTCACAGCTTTATGATCCTTTTCTTTCCAATGAGTGAGCTGGAACACGAGATACTTCAATGTTTGTTTGACAGTCTCCCCAACTCCCAGTCCTGAAGCTTCCATTCCCACCTGTGCTTTGGATGTGATCAGGACCAATTACCTAACAGAGCGCTTTATCAAACTTCTAGACATGATCTTTGAATATGGCCAGCACATTGAATTCTAACTAGGAATTACTATCTTAACAGAAGTTTATGATCATTAGGGCCACTAGGGAAAACAGAATTCCCTTTCTTTTCTGATCTTTACTTCAGAATAATGCTAAAAGATCCTCTGGAATTAGTATGCTTCCAGGGCTGTGTCTAAAACAGTTAAATCAAGCTTTTCCAGTCAGCCCATAAAATAAATTTTTGACCAATACATTTACCCAAATTCTAAACAATAGCCAAATAACCACCTGAACTAGATGACAGATTTCTTTCCCCAGCAGTTTCATTTTATTTTTTTAAAGATTTTATTTATTTGAGAGCAAGAGAGAGGGAGAGAGAGCACAAGCGGGGTGAGGAGCAGAGGGAGAAGCAGACTCCCCACTGAGCAGGGAGCCCAATGCGGGGCTTGATCCCGGGACTCCTCATGACCTGAGCCGAAGGCAGATGCTTAACCAACTGAGCCCCCAGGCCCCCCAGCAGCAGTTTCTTTTATTGTTATTGTTTAAAGTAGATAGCCGCCCCCATCCCCAAATGACTAGGTCCTTGAACTGTAGGTATTTCCAATGCGTTTCTTCCTTAATCTCAAGAGGGTTGGTTATAAGCCTAAACTCCACTTTGTTCTCCAGTAATTTGGCCTCTTTAAATTCAAATCAGCATTTACTAAGATTAAACATAGGACTAACTTTAGGAACTGAACCTGACACTAATCAGAGCTGAGTGAGATGTCCTTCAACATCTTAGACTAACATTCATGGATAAGCTTAGTGATATGGATAATGTAATGTGTCTGGTCCACGTACTTTCTAAGCAATCTTTGGAGACTGGTTGAAGGGTTACTGAATTCAAAGGGAAAAATCATGAAACTCATATTGCTTCAAGTTAAAAAACATAACTTAAAACAGACGTAATTTTTTTCAACTGAAACTTTTGTTTTAAAATTTTCATGAAAATTTGCTTTTCACAGGCATTCTACAGTGATTGCCACCTATCCTCCACAAAATGTGTCTTTGTCTCTCTTTAACTATCTGGTAAATAGGCTTACGAAGGATACCTACTACTGTATCCCCAGCTTACAACAATCTCCCCAAAGATAAGGAATTGCTATAATGTGGGTTACAGTGTGGTGTCCTTTATTCACTGTGCTCTAACGCATCTAACCAGATTGTTATGTGATCTCCTGTTGCACCCCCACAAGAAGAAAGCTTTCTTCCAGCCTTCATAAATGACCAACGTAAGTCAACAGCCACTTGAAATGTGGCTTTAATTACATACTTAGTATGATAATCAGCAGCTCATCATTTCAGTTATCTCTTATGAGGGTGCTTTATGCCTCTTTAGTCTACCTGATACATACCCGAGGAGGGAGTCATGGGCCTTCTGTTCTGTAGGAGAAGATTCAAGATTCAAGATCCTACCCTTTTCCTCCATGTTTTTTTCTTTGTTTTGTGGCTCTACATCATCATCATCATCATCATTATTATTATTATTATTATTACTATTATTATATTATTGGCTTTGGATATCCACTCAAAAAACTACCAGTCCAATGACTGGGAAGTGGCATGACCTGGCACTCCACATCCTTCCTCACTCCACCTCACCCTCACCCCCAACAGGAGAAACAGGAAGGTAACATAAAAGATTAACTCCCTACACCATGGAGTTTAAACCATATCCTTTGGCATCCATCAGAAGATTCTGGTATCTAATATGCCTTAGACTTTTTATCCCCATAAGTTCATCATATTTAGTTTGATTTCTGCCTCAGTTGGAACTGCAGTGAGATACTTCTCTCACACCCCTCTGGGATTTTGTAAGTTTAGAGTAGACATATTAGGTTTGGTATATGTGAGGCCCAACGATTTCAAACATCAATATCTTCGGAAGCCCCATTTGTTCACATAAATGTCTTTATCCTACACACCTAGAAACTTTCTTCTTCTTAATTAAAAGAGGTCTTTACTTCTTCCTTTCTAATTTTACCTGTGAACTTAAATTCCTAAAGCCCAAATCCCTTGAGTCTATGGAAGGCTCATCTGCTAACTCTGCAGCATGAGCTACTGAGATAAACTTACTATTTCTCATGGAATTAGAATTTTCTTTGGGATTCTATATAGAATTGGTATTGTCCAGTTAAGTTAAAAAGTTTTCCAAAACAGTTGTATGGTTCTCATCCAGTCACAATTTTGTTTCCATTGGGTAGTGGTTGAAGCTTTCTTTTTTTTTTTTTTTCTTTTTTTAAAAGATTTTATTTATTTATTATTTGTGAGAGTAAGAAAAGAGAGAGAGAATGCAAGAGAACACAAGTGGTGGAGAGGGAGAAGCAGGCTTCCCACTGAGCAGGGAGCCCAGCCCCATGAGGAGCTCAATCCTAGGATCCTGGGATCGTGACCTGAGTCGAAGGAAGACTAACCAACTGAGCCACCCAGGCACCCCTGAAGCTTTAAGTTCTAAATTTCATTTTATATGGTCGCCATCCGATACAAACCTGAGACAGCACAGTAAAATCATATTTACCTGGAGGCCTGCTTCCCAGCAATTTACAAGCATTAGCAAGGTTTTGAACTCAAAAAGAAACCAATTTAAAAACTCAACTTCAGCAGTGAATAAAGATGCTTGAGTACCTTGTAACAATGAAAACATCGAAGAGTTACCGACCAGAAGCTAGTACTCTGTGATTACCCAGCTCACAGAAAGAAAGATTGACTGGTTGATGACCTCCTTAAGAGCTCAGTCTTTTTGTGCTAAAACTGGGAAGTGCTGGAAAAGTCAGACAGTTGAGAAACAGATGAGAAAATGGTGCCCCACAGCACCACTGGGCCACAGTGAAGACAAACTGATAGGCCGGGAGCTGAAGCCCCTAAGGGCCATGGAAAATACAGAGATGAGCTGCAGGAAAATACAGAGACGAGCTAACCCACCCGTCTCAATGTCCCACACCGCCTACACCTGCCACCCTTCCTGCAGGAGTTTTCCAACGCTAGTGATGCTGAGCCCAAGATACTCAGAAACAGTTACAATTTTTAGCTGCTTCTGTATAAAAAAGTACAAGTGTTTCTGGCATATTCCACAGAGATTTAATCAAAGATAAAGGTAAAAAGTGCCTTGTAGAGGGTAACCCCTGAGTGTTTACAAACCATCTGCCCAGAAAAATTCTCTCCACCATCTTGGATGAGTAGTTTTATAGACTGTATATAATTTAAGGCTCCTACTCTCTTTCACCTCTCACCCCTTTTTCTTATTAAGGACTTTTAACTGATGCTGACTGCAACTGTTTATATTAGGACAGACTTCAGGTCATTTTGCTTCAGCGTGTCCAAGGTCAGGCTCTTGATCAGTTTCCTTCAGGAAGACGATGGCATCTTCTCCTGGTTAAATGTATGCAGAGCTTTTGGGGATGATCTTGGCTGGTAGCTGTGGCTTTCACTGTGCCTTCCAGGCTAAGCAGCTACTCTAGGCATGCTCTCATTACCTCTGGTGGGGGGCTTTGTGCCCCTCAGGTAACAAAAACTCACCTCATCTTGAAGTTTCAATTCCTTTGACCTCAGTCATCTATGGCTCCTTATCTTTTTTCAGTTTAAACTTTCGTTCTTCCATTAGCTTTTCCTCTACCTTCACTAAGTTCCTTTGTAGAGCTTGCTGGGCATGTCTCTGGTTTACCAGTGGGTTAAAACCTGCCTTAATTTAAGCTGGCTGCCCCTCAAAAAATGACAGCCTTTTTCCTAAATACCTGCTATGTGTCTGATACTGTACTGGCAGCTGCTTTTTATAGTTTGTCCCATTTCACTCCAGCACCCCTATGTGATGGATAGAGTCACATTTGAGAGCACAGTGGGGCCCTGACAGGATGAGTTGTATGCTGAAAGTAATACAGGTAAGAAATGACAAGGCAGACATGGAACTCCAAAGTCCAAACTCTTCCTGTCCTACCCTGGGGCCCTCTGGACAGTTGCTGTGTTTCAAGTCCCAGCACAGCAACATCATACACACCAACATCTCTATGCTCCTTTTGCCAGAGTGCTATTTTTTCTTCTATTCAGATGTTCACTGAAATTAAATTTAAAAACCATTTCAATGTGTTCACCATATATTTTTTTTATTGGTGAAAGATTAGAAAAGAAATTGGATTCCAATTAGATATTATGGCTATACTTTGAAGGCTTCAGTTTGTCTTTTCACTGCCACTTCTGCTGGTGTTGCTATATAGATTGTATCCATAGTATTAAGTCTGAGGACGCATCACTGCTGTTTGATTTATGGTCACTTCCTTAGAAATCCAAGTTATTCGTTTTTAGCCTAGAAATATCCAGGCTTTAAAAAAAAAAAAAGGTGGTTCATTTTGCATGGGCTGACAGGTGTATCTTATACAATTAATTACCACAATTAAAGAAAAATTCCTGAACATACAAAAATACAAAAACGTATCTTTGTAAGTGGCAGAACTGCTGTCATCTCCTATGATATTACGGTGATTACTGTACTGATGTCATTCAGAACTTTAAGAAGTTTCAGAGTCTGGGGGCGCCTGGGTGGCACAGCGGTTAAGCGTCTGCCTTCGGCTCAGGGCGTGATCCCAGTGTTATGGGATCGAGCCCCACATCAGGCTCCTCCGCTGTGAGCCTGCTTCTTCCTCTCCCACTCCCCCTGCTTGTGTTCCCTCTCTCGCTGGCTGTCTCTATCTCTGTCAAATAAATAAATAAAATATTTAAAAAAAAAAAAAAAAAAAAGAAGTTTCAGAGTCTGAGGTATTAGAGTTACTCAACATCATAAAGAAGAGTGATTTCTAAGGGGTAGGGAAATGACATTAAACAAAAATACAGATTAATAGTAACAACATTTTATAAAAACATGAATAACTAGTACAATGCAGCAGTTTTTTTTATCACTTGCATTTTATGTTCTAGAATTTATGCTCTCATTCACAAAATGCTGTATCTGTAATTAAGGCCTGGTGTGCCTCCAGCACAACTCGGAACATCGCCCCAGCTATCCTGACGCGACCCCGTGCTCATCCTCTAGGTCTCTGAGGTGGGGAGGAAATTCTTCTCAGCTGAGCGCATGCGGTCTGGCTCCAGGACGAGCCCCCCAGCTCTCTGTGCAGCGTCAGGTAAGGCATTAAAGAAAGACACGTTCTGGCTCATGTGGGGACGGTGAGGTTTCTCTCTCTGCCCATATTGCAGAGAGCAGCAAATGTCGACAAAATCTCTGGTGTTCAACAGTCATTGTTACAAGACCTGGAATTTTACTAGAAAGCAGAGTCTGCCAGAGACTCTGGATCCTGGGCGACCTCCCGGAGGGGGGCACCCACTAAGTTCCCACCAACTGATGACTCTTCCGCGAGGTGACCTCTAGCCTCTGCTTGCCTCTTGCGTTTCTTCTTGAGCCACTCTCTTCGTATTGAATCTCATTCCGTTTCCTGAAAAAGTTTGTTTTTCTTTCCATCTCAGGGCTCTGCCTCCTTCGCCTACTTACTTCAGCTCACCTGTCAGGTTTCAGTGTAGCAGCCACCTCCTCTGGGAAGTTTTTTTTGACTCATCATACTAAGTTGGGCCCTCCTGTTTACACATCTCTTTAACACCCTGCACTTCTTCAGTACAGCTGCAGGCTTATCATTATTTGCTCAATGTTTATTTTCTCCATTGGAAAGCAAGTGCCATAAGGCCAAGGACCATGTCTGTCTTGTTTACTGTTATCCTTAGCACGTAGGGCAGTGTCTGGCTCATAGAAGCATTTTATAAATCCTAGCTAAAGACAGCAGTTAAGAAGAACATTATTAATAAGACCAGCATTCTAGAACAGCTAAGAGGGATTACCATCCTCCTCCTAGGACTGAGTGGAAATTCTAAGACTCCAGTATCCTTGGTCTGGAGACCTACCAAGGTCTTTGCCTTTCCAGGACAGCTTCTGCACAATTTCCACTTCCCTCACAACTTGCCTAGGAACTCTGCAATGGGTTCATCACTGTGAACATGACTATATTCTCTTTAGCTTTCAAAACGGTCCACATTTTGTTGTTGGAGAGATCTAACATCTGTCCACCTGCATCAAAAGGTAATCCAACATCCTTGTAAAGTGCTTAGAGCACATAGCTGACTAGAACCTCCATGAAAGTAAAATTTCAGAGCCACTCTTTGGCCCCAGAAGCTCATGTTGCCCATTCTGATATTCCAGTGGCAATGCCTGCATGTGGCTGTCTCTGAGTCTGTTCAGTACATACGGTGTATCCATTGGATATAGGTATAAATGTGTGATTTTGCTTTTATTACTTTATTTTTCAATCTTTTTTATATAGAATGCTTTATATGACTTGGGGAGAAAGCACTTTAAAAAATATGGAAATACGCTGCAGTTGGGTTTCTTCTTCAGTCTCACAACAAGCTGTCTAGAAAGACACACACTACCAAATCTTCCTTACCAGGAATTTTCTATGCTGCATTTGAGAATGTCCTCACCTGTAATAGCATCAGCCCTGGGCATGCTATCAACGTTTCTGCTTTTCACCAAGGTGAAAAGCAAGAAGCCAGGAGAAAGGGAAAACAACTATGGCATAACTACTTAAAACTGTCTAAAAATAACCATGGTGTAATTGTTTAAAACTGTTTACCAGCAGGCTGTTAAAAATATTCAGAGGTTATAAGAAAACACTTTTGAAAAGATTAATAGGCATCAGTAAGACTGGCAGTTTTTGGCATCCTAGACACAATGCTTTAACACGAAGCAAATTCTCATCCCTAATAATTTATAGTGATTGCATCTAAATAGTCCTACTCAAAGTTGAGAGACACAGAATATAGATAAGAAAGGTATATTCTATGTCTGTTTCATGTTCTACCTTCACTGCCTGAGCATAATCCCGCAACAAAGATGAATTTGAGCAACCAAAAACCAAAAAATCAGTTGTTTCAGCACCTGAAATTTAGTAAGAAACCCTTCATTTTAGATAAAGTTTTAACATCAAAGAGACACTCTCTCAGCTACAATCCTGGCAAGAGAAAAGTTGGAGTTTTGCAGACATATAGTTAGCAAAGATCAAAATTTCCCCCCAAAAGCCATATATTAAGCTACACAGGACACCAGTAGCTATCCTGGAGTATAAAATAAAGTAACCAGAAACAATAATACATTAAGATCTGTGGAGTTAATTTTTAAAAATTTACTCCAAAGACAACTTTTTTATCAAAGCTTTGAAGTGAGTTAAATGTGTATCCTGACACAAAAAGGCTCTAAGTTCATTGAAGATATGCTATAAATTTATGACTGTCTACAGATTTAAAAAATAAAAGAGCCATATGCATTCAGAGTAGGGGCTCCAGGCCCTGCACCTCTAAACTGAGCAGCCTGGTGAAACATCAAAAGTCCCCTCAAGGTGAGGGAACCCTGAGGGGGGCACATCAATGCTGCTAAACCAGCAGCCAGTGAGAGAACTCTCCCTAGGAAGGAGTAAAAATGGAATGAAAAGAATGGCAACCAATAGAAATTCCCATTATAAGCGCAAACCCTATATTCCACATAAATCAGGGGTAACATTCTTACAGTCTGTAAACACTCTTGACTTTATAAATAGGCAAGAGCCTATTTCCAGAATTTGGTGTTTCTCCTTGTTTTCCCACTTTCCACTGTGTATTCTGACACGTGACATGGCCCTAGGGCGTTCTTGGCATCTACAGCAGAGATTGGTACCTGCAGGCGCACAGTAAACGGTGTATGAACAAATGGTCTGGATGAATGAAGGAATGACACTGGCCTGGAAAGTGACTGGGACTCGAATGGGTGTCAGTGACCTGGAGGAATAAGCGGTTATAAAAATACATGCTGTCTTCAGGCCAGGTGCTTAGAAAAAGAGAGTGGCCTGTGCTTTACCCAACAAGGTCGGGGGACAAAATATATATTAAATTAGATAAATGAAAGCCCTCTATCAAACAAAAATCATACACATACTGAATTCTGCAAGCTGAGAAGCACCAAGTAGCTGCTAATGCTGCCTTTTAAAATAGTTACATTGTTGAATATATTCTATGTAAATGAAAACATTAAGAAACATCTGTTGCTTTTTTTTTACTTTTTCTATATATATATATATTTATTATGTTCAGTTAGCCAACATATAGTACTTTTAAGAAACATCTAATAGTTACTTCAGTTTAAGAATCTAATTGTCTCTATTGCTGGCTGAACTAAGATTTCTATTAAACTATTCTGATCCATCATTTTATTATAATAACAGATTCTCAAGTAGAAACAGGTATAGAAATTGATTTCAGTTCACTTGTCAGTTTTTTTCCTCCAAAGAAGTTTGTAAACTTTTAAAATCACAACTCTGTATTAAATGAAAAATTAAAATAAGGTACTCTATAAATAGCCAAAATAAGCATGTAAAGTTTGAGGCTAATAAAGTTTTATTACTAGTAAGTTTAACTTATGAAAACAGCAAAGTTATCAGTATCTATTGGAAGCAGTTCAATACAAAATGGTATACATATTATCACATATTATATGCACTTAAAAATAATTTAAAACAAAATATATAAAAACAGCAACCACAACACACATAGCCTTCAATCTTAACATACTTCGATAAGTAAGAACTGATATATGTTAATCTGAGAGTTAAATATTAATGAAGCAATATTATGTCACGTGCTTCATGCTCCCAGGATAAAAGGTGATATGACTGATAACTCAAAATCTGAAAGTGGGGCAGGGAGGAGATATCAGAAGGGAGGAATAAGGAGAAACGTACCGTGCAAATATGAGGCCAGTGTTCAAATTGTTGTAAAATTCCTTGATTAAGTTCTTCTTTATATAACTCTTTGTAAAAATGTGGAAGCTTAGATATCCAAATGCCATTGTTATGCTTGTTTAGTATTTCCTTTATGCGGTTTTGAACCTCATCCATTTTATAAGTGTAAGAGGCAGGAGGCGTGACATTTGGTTTTTCAACAGTCTGATTTAAATTATCTTTAAATTAAAAAAATGATAGAATTAACCAGAAGGCTTAACATTTTAGATTATCCCCATTACCTAGTATTTGTGTCATTAGGCTTTCTTACACTTCAGGCTTATGGGGGTCAAGGGACTTAGAAGCAAGCAGGATTAGGCCAAGCAGGACTATGACAACTTCATTCTAAATTTTAACCCTGAAATAACCAGCAGACTCAACAGTCACCCACAGAGGGAACCTGCTCCCTTCACGTTACCAGGGTGCTTCCTAATTTAATTTAAACATCAGGATGATCTTGCTTTGTAGAGAATAATGGAATTTATTATTTAACCAATCATTTCCTAAGTGCAACTAAGAAAGGTTAAATTTTAGACAATACAGTTTTATATACAATGCTTAATTTAAAGCTGTATTCCACAAAGCATCAGGATAATGCCTTAATTGTAAGATCAAAGAAAATTTTATAGAAAATAAAAAATCGTCTAGGTTTTAAAATATAATTTTCTGCTTTATTAATGAGAAAAATAATTTAGCAATATACAGAAGTTCAAAAATTGATCCACCTACAATAATCATCCTAGTCTCAGTTTATAAACTAAATAAAAGCTCTGGTGCCCACAGATAACTATTAATAATCTGTTTTTATTTCCTCAATTTAAATCATTTATCTTTTATAAGTGAATTTTTATAAAGTTTTGGTTAGCTCTTTTTACTCACGCTTATTTTTTATTTAAAACTTAGAATACCTGAACTAACATCCTAAGACAATAAAGAAATCTGAGTGTCGGGGCATCTGGGTGGCATAGCGGTTAAGCGTCTGCCTTTGGCTCAGGGCGTGATCCCAGCGTTATGGGATCGAGGCCCACATCAGGCTCCTCTGCTGTGAGCCTGCTTCTTTCTCTCCCACTCCCCCTGCTTGTGTTCCCTCTCTCGCTGGCTGTCTCTATCTCTGTCAAATAAATAAATAAAATCTTAAAAAAAAAAAAAATCTGAGTGTCTACTATAGCTGACAGTTCTGGTATTTTAAGAATAATGAAATTCATTCCAAACGTCTCCTAAATTTCACTGGGACACAGATTACAGTGTATGAAAGATTACCATTTACAAGCAAAATATGTTCATATTTTAATCAGACAGTATTTCTACCGGGATTCAGCAAATTTTATTCTATTTTAAACTGGCCAGTGGAGAGATACACAGAGTAGCTTGGGAACACTGGCCTCGGAGGATGCCAGGAAGCCAAAGGGTGAGCTGTTCCCTGAGGATGGCTAGATGCTGACTTTGCTTTATCACCACAGGGTGTGAGACTTAGTGTGGCTCAGCAAACAAATGAGTCCACAATGTCCACGTAAAGGTATTATTAATTTATTTAGGTTCTTCCCAGATAATGATACAAAATGACCAGGAATAAGGAAAAGATGAGCTTCGGAGAGCTGGCCAGACCTCCCTTAAAGAGAGAGTCAGAACTGACGCACAGTTGGAGTCTCTGCGAATGCACCTGTTCCAAGGGGCCACTGGGAGTCCCCTAAGCTTGTGCGCCTTTTGGTAAACAAATCAAGGAAGTACTCTGTTTCATAACAGGTAGGGGAGGTTGCGTGTAAGTGTGTACATATCAGCTGCCAGGTGAACTGCAATCCTCCTGAAACAAGTCCTCATGGTTCTGTAGAAAAAAGCTTATTCTAATTGAAAAGGTTTCCAATCTCTAAAGGGTATACAACTTGACTGAACAGCTATGTTTCAGAAAATGCATGTGTAACAGTAATGGATATAAACAGAAATCATATTATTCAATTAATTTCCATAAGAAATACTGGAGATGTGTTCTTATGGAAAAAATTATCTTGACTCATTAAGAACCACACTTAAAGCGGCAAATCATTTAAAATCACACTTAAATGTCATGCAACGTTAAGTACTGATTTCGAACCACTGTGTCCCCCAGGTGGGTCTATGAGCAGGGAATTACACTTTGGTTGGAGAAGACAAGATAACGAGTGTGTGCATTTTTAATCTTCAGATTCTTTGACTTTATTATATTTCTTACTGTTTTCTTAACAGCCCTTTTGGATTTCATAACCCAAGGAATCATTTATATTCATACTCAGATGCTTAGTGGTCATTGCACACAGTTTAGGGTCCCAGGCTTTTAAATGGTGCAGTATTTGGAACCATTTTATGAGTTCAAGTCCCATATTTATGTACTTTAAATCTCACCCTCTAATGAGTGAGAGGGTGACAAGGGACACAAGTATATCTGCAGGTGACACATGGAAGTGAAACAGAATTGGTCTGATGTGAGGAAGGCCTTATGTAAGAATAAGGATATCCCTGGAGGTATTATTTTCTTTTTAGATCACTTCATGTCATAATGTAAAGAAATGAGGAAAGAGGGGAAGAGAGATATACTCCAGTAGGGAAAGGTGGGAGCAAATGCGAAAAACCACCACCAGATAGTTTTCTTGGGGCTCTGAGGCTCCAGAAGCCAAAAGGTATCATGAAGATAATGTTTAGAAAACATACCACTCATTTCCTTAGCACAGGTTCTTGAGAGATGCATCTGAAAAGGTGGCGGAAGGGAGGCCTTTGGGCTGAACCTAAGGTGTTAAAAAAAAAAAAAAAGTAAGTTAGAATTCTAATAGCAAAGTCTATGCCAAGTTTTAAGCATCACTTTTCATTTAAAGTCTCTGCAGCACTAAACAGCAAAACAAGTCAGAATACTTCAAAATGAGCAAAAATGAAAATGATACTTGGTATTAGCTTTCATGTTTCGTATTCACCCAGAGAAAAATGTGTTAAAAGCTAAATTAATTTTTTAAAATTTTAATGTAGTTATGTTTATTAGTCTTTTTATTATGGTTTTCACTTTTAGAATTTTTCTTTTTTTTAAATTATGTTCAATTAGCCAACATATAATACATCGTTAGCTTTTGATGCAGCATTCAACGATTCATTAGTTGAGGATAACACCCAGTGCTCATCACCACATGTGCCCTCCTTAATGCCAGTTGATGAGTATTAAAAGCTAAATTTAAACTAGAACTTTAAAAGAACTTGGAAGTTAGATTTCCAATTAATCACTTTAAGGGACTAGCCATACAAAGTAAAAAAAAAAAATCATGCAAAGAATAAGCAGTTGAACATAAAGAATATTTTGGAATATAACTAAAAAATGAAGGACTTCCATCACCAGATATTGAAATGAGTTATAAAGTTACAACATTTATGATCTTTGAACAGATAAGTAAAATGATACAGAGCTTTGAAATACTCAATATACATTGTATCTGAGCATATGAAAAAAGTGGCATTCCAAACCACAGAGGAGATTGTTTAAATATCAAGTTAGAAAAGAAGAAACATAGATTCTTCACATCTCATACCTTCACCCAAATAATTTTTATATAAATTATATTGGATATATGTAGGAAGATTTTTCCAAATAGGAGGACAAAGAAACCAAACACACACACACACACACACACACACACACACACACTTGTGTTCATGTCGGTCTCCCTCACTAGACTCCAAGTGTCTTAATGACCTGTTCCCCGTGCCTAGGGCAGTGCTTAGTACAGGTAAGGGACAGGGAATGTTTTAAGAGTGAATAAGATGACTGAATGAATCGATGACTGCATCTTGCCCAGTAGTGGGTATGTGACTAGACTGGATGACAGTGACACAGTAGACATACTTTCCAGTTTTTGGATGGTATGGAAGACACTCTAAAAATTAGATCAATTCTTTGGAATGAAGCATGTCTCATAATATTTTAATTCTATAATAAATTATTAAATGGTAGACTGCCAACACAACTTATTTAATCTACGACGCTATGCAACTATAAGAGCGTCATATTTATGTATTAATGCAGCTGGGGAATAACAGAAGATGCCAAAACATATCCGGCTCCTATTTATGCAGGACTGGTAGGGAGACAGTACTTTTTTCCCGTACACCAGAGCCGTAAAAATGTAAACTGGAACGCTTCCCTGCTCTGAGTCTGCTTTGAGGGCTTTAGTATCAGGTAGAGGGTTATAAGCAGAGAGCACAGAGAGATTATGGCAAGGACAGCTAAGGTTCAAGCATGGGTAGGTCTGACGGACAGGAAAGAAAACAGTTGGCATAGCAAAAGAAAGGTTTCAAGGGAAACTGCAGGGACATGTGAAAAACAAACATAATAAGATGAAAGAGGTCCAATCAATTTTACAACAGTAAGTATAAAACATTTATTATTTTGTTTCTTAAAAGACAAATAGTGGGGCGCCTGGGTGGCTCAGTCGGGTGGGCGTCCGACTCTTGACTTTGGCTCAGGTCATGATCTCAGGGTCATGAGACTGAGCCCCGAGGTTGGCTCCGCACTGGTCATGGAGCCTGATTGGGATTCTCTTTCCCTCTCCCCCCGACTCTGCTCACACTCTCTCTTTCAAAAAAAAAAAAAAAAAAAAAAAAAGACAAATACTTAGACTGGTCCAAAAAAAAAAAAAAAAAAAAAAACCACCCCATCAAATCTAAGCATATGCCATGTATTAGAGATACATTCTTACCCCAAAAACAGTTATCTAAGGACATACTATGTGTAGGCATGGGGAGACAGTAATGATCTATGATTACGCAAGAGAAACACACCTCTATATCACAGACTATACATATAGTTGAGAAAACAGACTGTGGGAAGCAGCTAGGACATGGCCCCCAGTGATTCTTGCCTCTTGGTATCCACAGCCTTGTGTAATCTGCTCCCTTGAGTCACTTGCTTCTAACCAACAGAATATTTCAAGGCTAAAGGGATTACAAATGATTAGGTTACAAAAGATTCTAATCTTCCCCCCTGCCAGCATAATCTCTCCCTTGCTGGCTTTGATGAAGCAAATGGACATATTGGGGAGGCCTATATGGAAAGAAATTGAAGGTGGTCTTTGGCCAACAGCTAGGAACTTGGGCACTGAGAAAAAACTGAAAGGAAATGATTATGCCAACAACCATGTGCATCAGCCCAGAGGCAGATTCTTGCTCAGTTCACCCCAGCCACGGCCAGTACCTTCCCTGCAGCCTCGTAAGGGACTGAAGCAAAGGCCCCAGCTAAGCAGTATCAGACACCTGACCCACAGAAACCAGGACAAAATAAATATGCATAAACTGCTAGATTTGTATAATCTCTTACATGAAAATATGTAATAATGCACTGACAAAATTTATAAAAACAAAACCTACTAAGTGCTATGATAGTGGCAAGAGGTATAATGAAAGCACATGATAGAAGGAAGAAACCAAATCAGTAGAGAAAGGAGGAAGTAGAGAGTAAAGGTTATTGACACATTATAGTTATAATAATCTGAATAGGTTGGCACAGCAAAAGAATAGACAGATAATTAGTGATTCTGAATGGAAAGCTCAGAAACTGAGTCATATATTTATAACAATTTATTATTATAAATTATATAATAATTTATATTATAGCCCCACTATTTGTCTTTTAAGAAACAAAATAATAAATGTTAAGACAGCATTTGAAACCAGCATGGAAAGAAAAGATTATGTAATGACTGGTATTAGAACACCTGCCTAATAAGACTGCTAACTCTCATGCTATACAACCACATAAATTCTGGATTAAAGACTTAATGAAACCAAAACATTCTAATAGAAAACAGAAGACCTATTACATAATATTGGGGTAGAAATGCTTTTCTAAGCATAACACCTAAAGACAGCAGCCACAGGGAACAGACTAATAGCTGTAACTATGTAAAATTTTAAAGTTTTTGTATAATGAACAACCAAAATGAAATAAACTGAAGAAACATTGCTAACATATTACAAAAGGTTAACATCCTTAATTTATAAATTATTTTTACAAATGAGAAAAGAAAAAAACCCAGAAGAGTCATGCAAAGGGCAAAGGCATGTAATTCATAAAAGATTTACAAATGGTTGAGTAAACATATGACAAAATTATAACCTCCTTAAGAATCAAAGTCAAAGAAATAGACATTAAAACACAGGTACATTTTTTCACCTTTTAGAGTATCAACTAAAAAACTGATGCCTAGTGTTGGCAGGGGTACAAAGAAACAATCACATCCATATGATTCTAGAATATAATTGGTATAAACTGTGTAGGCCACAAATTAGTAATAGTCTTAGTATGTATACCTTCTTACCCAATTTTACCAATTTATTCTAAGGAACCGGTTATGAATATACGCAAGGACTGTTCTACAGATATGTTCATTGTAGAACTACTTACAATAATGGAAATCATTTATATTCAACAATAGGTGGTTGGACAATGGACTTCCCTGACAACATGAAAAATGATAATGTTGGGGTGCCTGGCTGGCTCAGTCAGAAGAGTATGTGACTCTTGATCTTGGGTCATGAGTTTGAGCCCCACACTGGGTGGAGAGATTACTTAAAACAAACAAACAAACAAACAAACAAGTTTAAAAAACTGATAACGTAAAAATACTCTTAACCTTGTGGGTTAACAATATATTACCTTTAAAACAGGTTATAAAACAGTAATACATAGCATGATCCCATTTGTATTTTTAAAAACTTATATACATGTAAATAATATATCTATATATCTATATCTATATATCTATATATATCTATATCTATATATCTATATATATCTACATCTATATCTATATGTATATGTATATCTATATCTATATCTATATCTATATATATTAGAGAGACAGAGAGAGCAGAGGAAGGAGCAGAGGGAGAGGGAGAGAGAATCTCAAGCCAACTCTGAATGGGCACAGAGCCTGATGCAGGGCCCGATCTCATGACCACAAGATCACAACCTAAGCTGAAAGCAAGTCAGGTGCTTAACCAACTGCACCACCCAGGCTCCCCTAAAATAGATATATTTTTAAAAGATTTACTTATTTGAGAGAGAGCACAGAGGGAGGGGCAGAGTGAAAGGGCAAGACAGAATCCTCAAGCAGACTCCCCACTGAGTGCGGAGGCCCATGAGGGGCTCCATCCCAGGACCCTGAGATCATGACATGAGCTGAAGTCAAGAGTCAGATGCTTCATCAACTGAGTCACCCAGGCACCTCCAAAAGATAGATACTTTAAAAGTTTACATTTATTTTTGGATTAGAGGCAATTTTAAAAATTCCTTTTACTTCCTTATATTTTGCAAATTTTCTATACCATACACATAATACTTTTGCAATCAGAACAAAGCAATAAATGTATTTTAGAAAATGCTTCCTACAAATATTTAGGATGTACTAAACATACAATAGCTTTAAACATACACAGACTCAGAAACCAATACTAAATTTATATTCATTTAGCTTAATACTTGAAAGATGTTGGCTAATGCCAGGCAGCCATTTATTACTATCCAAAGTCCATGATTTTACTCATTATAATATATACACGACAATTTCTTTTCTCTTTCTGGGCCTAATGGGAACCTTGACCTTTAGCACCATATTTATCTATGTTTTATGGATAAATATATTAAATACCTAATTTAGTCATCTTATCACCTTAATAAAAATCATGAATTACATTATTTTAGAGAAAAATATTTCCTTCCCTCATATAAACCAGAAAAATCCCAAATCAATCATATATCCTTACTCCTGACCCCTCTTTCTATTTTACTGGTGACACATGGTAAACTTAGCTTGATACCTACAATATCATAAAATATCCATCATGTTATTTTTCTAGAACCTTCCAGTTTGTTAACTGGCAGGCATGAGTTCTTAACCAGAGGTTTTGAGAAAGGGCTTCTGGGGCCCATGAATCTCCTGAATTAATATACAAAGATGTATGTATATGTGTACACATTTATTTTTCTGGGAAGATCATTTATGTCTTTTATCAGCTTCTCAAAAGATTTGGTGAGCCCTCAAATTTTAGTAATAGTTTTTACTAATCTCTCTCTCTAAAACAAATAAATATATATATAAAATTTTTAAAAAGCTAGTATTCCCCCGTAGATGATATGTTATTTCTCTCTGGCTGTTTTCATGATTTTTTCTTTGTCTTTAGTTTTTAGAAGTTTAATTATGATGTGTCTTCATGTGAGTTTCTATGGATTTAACCTATTTAGGACTCTCTGAACTCTTGAATCTGTAGGTTTATGTCCTTAGCCACATTTGAGAAGTTTTCAGCCACTGTGCCTTCAAATACTCTTTCAGCCCCACTCTTTCTCTTCTCCTGAGTCTCTCCTGAGACTCTGATAATACAAACATTAGACCTCTTCTTATTTTCCCCACAGGTCCCTAAGGCTCTTCTAGGTGTTTTGTTTCCATAGGCCCCTCAGGCTCTGCTAGGCGTTTTTTAAATTTGTTTTACTTTGTATTTGAAGGAAGTCTACTTACTCTGTTGTTCATATTGGGTCATTTATATTGCTCTAGCTTCAAGTTCACAGATTCTCTCCTCTGTTATACTCATTCTGTCATTGAGCTTACCCAGTGAATTCTGTAGTCTGGTATTCCATTTTTTAGTACTATAGTTTCATTTGGTTCTTTTTTATATTCTATTTCTTCAGTGAATTCTCTATTTTTCCACTTTTTTCAAATTATTTGCAATTATTCATTGAAGCATTTTTAAGAGAGCTGCTTTAAAATTCTTGTCAGATAATTTCAATATTTGATTCATCTTGGTGTTGGCATCTGTCAATTGTCTTTTCTCATTCAAGATGTCATTATTCTGGTTCTTAGTATAACAAATGATTTTTTTTATTGTATCCTGGACATTTGGACATATGTTAGGAGACTCTGAATTCTATTTGAAAGTCATATTTTAGCAGATAGTTACCCTGCTTAGGTTTAGCACATAGCTTCTGGCCCACTTTCGTAGGCTGCAGTTCCAATGATAACTCATTTTTCAGTGCCCTCATGATGCTATTCTGGTCTAGTACATTTATTTGTTGCTGTTGGGCTCCTTCTTTAACTCTGAAGGTGCTACTGATAGGAGTAGAATGCATTTCCCCGGACCTAATGCTGCTAGGTAGAAGGGTGAGAACACACTAGGCTGTCGGTCGGAAAGCACCATCTTGGGCCTGCTCTTTGGGCTGCTTGGTGCTGGCACAGCTTCCACTCAGTCACTGCTGGTGCAACCTAGAGGAATGGAAGGCACTTACATACATTGCCCATTGCCACTAAGAGACAGGTAGGAGACACCAGACCATGGGATAGAGACTGTCCCCCTGGGACCACAATTCAGAATGTCTAAGTCTTGCTCTCATTTTATAGATTCAATTCAAAATGGATCTTGAAATTTAGGCACACAACTAGAGGAGATAATGGTACCTCGGTCATATACTGGACCCAACCAGTGTTTTGGATGAAGATCCAAGTTTTAACTATGTATTTCCTAGACTTCACCAAAATTATAATAACTAGCCATAATGAGCATTAAATATATACCATTATGAAAAATTTTATCTAACTTATTAAAAATAATTAATTCTTTCCAAATATTCTAGTATGGGGGCAGTGCTGGGACTTTTGAACAGATATGATACAATAAAATTTGTTTTATAAAGGCACAAAAAGAATGAAAGAATGTGATACTGATTCATCTATATCAGGAGTTGGTAAACTTTCCTGTAAACGGTCCACTAGTACACATTTTAGATTTTGCAGGCCATACTATCTCTGCACAACTACTCAACTCTGTGGTTGCGCAAAAGCAACCACAGATAATATATGAACAGAGGGATGTGGCTTTGTTTCTATAAAACTTTATTTACCAAAAAACAGGCAATGGGCCAAGTTTGGCACATGGGTCATAGTTTGCTGACATGAATTACCTTATAAAAGCGTAAGATTTAGAGCCAGAAAGGAACTTTGAGATCACCTAGTTTAACATTTTCATTAAATGAATGAGGAAACCACAGCCCAAAAGATGAAATAATCTCACTTATTCCCTTGGCTAGTAAATGGCAGCACCCAAACTAAGACTTTAAGCTTGTCCTTATTCTGTCCGATATTCTGATGCATGGATGTATGATGCTACTGTATAATTATGGACATGATTATTAGAGCACAGTGGAATGTGCAAATCAATAAGATTTTACCGAAAATTTACAAAAGTAATTATAAGGAAGGGTTTCAGAAAAAAATTGTAGTTATGCTGAAATAGCATATTAGAATAACTTGTGAGAGCTTTTTTTTTTCCCGTGAGAGCTTTCAATATGAATTTTATAAGGAGAGATTACCAAAAATGCAGAGAAAATATAAAATGAAGATATTCAGACAATGACATTTAGGCAGCAGGAAAAGTGGCCTTGTAGTAATGATGCATTTTCCTACTACATGTGAACTTA
This sequence comes from Ursus arctos, assembly GCF_023065955.2. Classification (NCBI taxonomy): domain Eukaryota; kingdom Metazoa; phylum Chordata; class Mammalia; order Carnivora; family Ursidae; genus Ursus; species Ursus arctos. The sequence goes on along the minus strand of NW_026622852.1, from coordinate 28,397,870 downwards.
CATTAGATAAAACAAAAAGTATTTCCTTCTCATACTGAATATACATTTTTAACCTTTATTATCCTACGTTCACCAAACTTCTCCTTTTAGCCAGATAAAGCCCAAATACCTGTTGTTGGTAGACATGGTCACATGCCTCTGCACTGGAACGTCTTTGAATACTTCGCTTCCGATAGCTGTGTGTAACGCGTAAGGCGGCATTTCAGCAACAGACTTAACTCCAAGAGAGTTTCCTCTGTCTCTTAACAGTGTTGGATTAGGTTTTTTGCTGATTGAAAAATCTGAAGAAATTCCTGGTTGTCTGAGGGTTGCTTTTGGTTTTCCTATGAAGTTAGGCATACATAATAAAATCAATTAGCTTCCCAAAAGCCTAGTTTTCACTATGCCACTCCCCTGTCCAGATGTTTTCTGTGGGTCTCTATTCTCAGAACAGTTTGTAAGAACACGAGGAAGTTGCCACTACAGGGCTTGTCAGTAGGGGAAGAATAGATTGGTTTTTAGCAGATGAGATTCTTTAAAATGTGTCTCCATCTGCTAAACTTGCCAGTTACTCCTCCTACTCACCAATCAACCCTTCAGTGGAAGCCACTTCATGCTGCTACAAATGCAGCATACTCAGTCCTCCCATCTCTCCTCCATCAATTTGAATTCTTCCCATCGTCCAGGTCTGGGTCAAGTTCCCCTTAACCATGAAGCCCTCCATTGCCATTCTCACCGCAATTGCTCCCTTGTTGAAAATGCTCACTGTGGCATTTAGGAATCTACTCTTTTATATTATCATTGAACTACATCTTGAGAATTTAGTTTTAGAATGATTAAAAGCTCTTTGAGATAAGTATTCAGTAAACACTGGCTGAGTTGCCTACAACACCTTTGTGTATTATATAATTCATGGTTTTTCCCCTGAAAATAGAGGATTTTAGTATTAAAGTATAAACACATGATTTTAGTATCAAGATACGATTTGCTAAATAAGGCATTAAATCCTAGGTTCTTGGTTCATCCAACATTCTGGATTAGGTTTTTCCCCCAAATAACTTAAAAGAATAAAGCAACGTTTTGCCACAATAAGCTTAATTAAAATCTATTCTGAATCATTTCATGCTGTATAATAACTTAGTAAGTCACGCTCATCATCTGGTGATGGAAGTCAATTTCAAAAGGAAATACTAGCTTTAGGATTCCCCCCTTGACATGTGAATGTTAACAAACATAGGTGTTCATCATGAATACAAGCAATGCTTCCATAATTCCATATGACAATGTATTCATGGACAGGCTTAAAATTTTAGCGTATGAAAAGAACTCACCTTCTAGAAAAAATGGCATGGTTTTCTTTACTCTCATCTGACAATTAACTTGCCGCCCGGTTTTCCTTTTAGAACTCCTCTGACGAGCCACAAGCTGAGCAATTCTTGCAGTTTCTGTGCAGGCCATGGCATAGCAGGTAATCTATTCATGAGAGGCAAGGTGAGAGGAGAAACAATTCTCAGATTCACTGGTGCCTAGAGGCTCATTTTTAAAAGTGGATCTTAGTGAGTTTACACATCCCAAATCAAACTATATGCAAATATTTACGTCTCTCCCCTTGATACTGTTAGAGCAAAATTACATATTCTATATAGTCTAGAACATTAAATAATCTTTCCTCAAATTGAAAATTGTATTTATTCCTTAAATAGGTATTCATTAAGCATCTACAATGTGCTAGGTACTATGTGATTAACAAATGAAACAGAAGAAACCTGTGTCACACATATTATCTCATATAATCCTTGAGATATATTTTTTTTCCGTTTTATACATGGGTAATGGAGGCTCAGGAAAGTTAAGCAAGCTTCCTAAGTCATACAGCTAGGCTACCTCTTTGTTTTTTTTGTTTTTTGTTTTTTTTTTTTTTTTGAAGTAAAACATTTATTTATTCCCTAACAGGTCATCATGAAGTTGAGGTTCTGTGAAAATCTGTCTAGGCTACCTCTTTGAATCCAAAGTACGTACTCATAATTGCTGTTTGTATTACCTCTCAAAGACCACCCAATCCTAATCTTGTCACTGAAGTGGATTAACTGGGTGACTTGGGACAAATCAGTTTACCTCCCACATCTTAGTATTCTCAGCTGTAAAGCGGGAATAGACTTAGATCTGGGGTTTTCAAACTGTTCAATGGCAGCTCTGGAGCCTCACGGTGGTATAGGGGTGAGGGGTGAGGGCAAGGCAGGGCAAGCAGAGGCCCTGGACCCTGTGGCATCTACTTAAAACACAGCAGCTCAGCTTATCTTTTGAAAAAACTGGTGTGATATAAAGGAGATTTTTTTCAAGTATGTAGGTCTCTAAAGCCCCACCTAGTGTTAAAAAGTCTAAGTTGAAATCAGCAATGAGGCTTTACATAAGCCAGGGCATACTCCTATTCTTTGGCCCAGTATTTCTATTCCTGAAAATATATTACAAGAATACGATTGAAAAGAAGAAAAATTTACATACCCAAATATGTGCAGTGGGGGTTATTTTAGTAATCAAAACTTGGAAACATTAAAAATGTTCATAATAGGAGAACAGGGTTGAGTAAATTATAGCAGAGTAGCCATATGAGGCATTATTAATTTATTAACTCATGCACACATTTGATCATTCACACAGTCAAACACATATTTATTAAGCACCAACTATTAGGGGTGAAAAAACAACCATTCATCCTCAAGAAACTTACAAAGGAAAAAGACACAAAGAGACTAAATATAAAACACTGTGTCAAGAGCTATCGTGGATGTATTACAAAGTGTCAAGTAGACAGAAGAGGGCGTGGTTAGAGCTGTCTGGGAGAATCAGGGGTGTTGAAACAAGTTTTATTATTAATATAATAGTTAATTAATTTATACATGCTCCTTAAAAATTATTACAGATCAGGTGAGCCTTCCCTTTGATCACTCTCCCAATCCTGGTCCCCTTTTCCCTCCTCCACCGCCTTCCCTATGCCACCAAACAGACCAAAAACTATTACAAGTTTTGGGGAGAAATAGCCCAGACCTGTTATGTCTATCTACACATGAAGAAATGTACCCAGAAGAATGTGCTGTTTGGGGAGGTGGGTGCTTTTTGTCTTTTGGACGATGGTTTGTCTAGATTTTTCACACTGTACATTGGGCAGATGCCAAGAGGTGAAACTGCTGGGTCACAGGGTATGTGCAATAAAACATTTCATTGCTACACCAAATTGCTATGTTATACATAAAATATTCTTCCAAAGAAATTAAAAAATTTAAATAATATGATCGTATTGGTGTGAAGGCCAGAACAGCCTAGAGAAAGAAGGGATTCAAGACAAGGAGAATGGTGGGGATAGCCCTGTAATAATCAAAGTGCTGAATGATCCATTAGGGATTGAACTAGGGTCCAGATAATAGGAACAGAGAGGAATGAGGTCAAACAACGAGAATTTAAAAGTATTAGCTTTGGTAACCAGGAGGTCATCATGACCTGGGCAAAAACAGTTGTAGCAGGTTTATAATGCATGGGGTGTGACACCTGGCAATTAGGTCTCCAGTACACTTATTTTGCTTGAACACTAATGACTGGGCAAACTTTAACTTTAAAATGTTTTATTCAATGTGATTAGAGTCTTATTTTTACAATGAAAAGAATTTGAGGGATAAAGTAAAAGACATCAGAATCTAGGCTGTGCTTCGGATGCTGTTCTATCACTACCAATCTTTCACTTTGACTTCTACCCGAATTAGGAGATTAGAAGTGCCAGGTAGGCAATTAAAATTGGTTTGACTCTTGTGACATGCACAGTTACCTTCTTACCTCTCCAGATCTACTAGTCTCTATCCTCACAACTGCTGGCACACTTCTCAGATAGGCTTCTAGTGTAGGGTAACCTAACTGCTTAAAGGGGATCCAGTCTCCAGTCAAGGATCTGTACTCTCCTTGGAGCCGGGGTAATGCTATTCCGTTCTTATGAGACTGTAGGACAGCTCGTAGCATTTTTGAAACCAGATCTGCTTCCAGCATCTTCACCTATAAGAACACAATAGAAGGTTACTATAATAGGATTCATTAGTCTATGGATTCAAATAGATGTTCAGAGTGCACATGTGTTAGATTATCCCATCAACTATTACTGAATACTTTCTGTGCTATTTCAATACAGAGCAATAACTGCTATGGTGGAGAAAATCACAGAACACTATGAGAAGACAGAGAAGTCAGGTGGGCCAAAAGACAAGTCTGGGGAGGGAAGACATCAGGGAATTTTTCCCGGATAAGGGAAGGCCTGAATGGAATGCTGAAGGACATGAAGGAATCAGCCAGGAAAGGAGGAAAAGGAAAAGGCAAGGAGGAAAAGGAGTGTGGGGTAAGGATGGGGAGAGGTGTCAGCCTCAAGTAAAGGGAACAGGAAGTTCAAAAGGCATAGAGGTCAGAGAGAAGTACATGGTTGATTCTGAGGAATTCCAGGCGGTTAAGTGGCTGGACATGATTGAACAAAGACTAAGATTATAAGATGAGGACTGAAAGATGGGGGTAGGAGAGGTGGAAAGAGGCAGACTCAGAGGAGACTCCTGTATTATGTTAACATGTGCGTTCTGACAAACATAATGTGGGGCCTTAGAGATATTTTAAATAGGGGAATAAAGTGATCAGCTCTGCATTTTAGAGAAGATAACTATTCAGTAGTGGGGAAGATAAATGCAAAGGAAAAAACTAATGAGTTGTAAAGATACAGTGCCCTGGGAATAAACAAAAAATCAATTTGAGAGGTAATTAGGACGTAGAATCAACAGAAATTGATTACCTGGTTTGTATAATGAGGGAAGTTCCCAAGTTTCTAGCTTAGAAACATGGTAGGCAGTAATGACCCACACTGAGATGAGGTAAGACGGGTTTGCAAGAGAAGAGAATGAATTCCTCTGGGACATATGGAGGCTGGAATGCTTGTAGGTCAGCCACACGAATATAGTCACTAGGAATTCAGGTTAGAGATCTGAGGTGGATTTAGAGTTGTTGGCCTTCAACATACATGTGGTATTTGGTATCCAGGGAGACAAAAATAAGCTTAAGGATGGACCTCTATGGAAGGCTGTCATTAAAGCATGGGCAGAGAAAGAAGAACCTATACAAGGCTGAGGAAAAGTGACCAGAGAGATACAAGTAGAAAAGGCAGAGCTCATGTCATATAAACAAAAAGGAAAAAACCAAGAAGAATGGCATATTCAAAAGTGTCATACACAGCAGACAGGTCAAGCAAGAGAAAAAATGAATTTTGGTACCAAAGAAATCTGTGGGGACCCTGGCTAAGGATTTTCATTGGTCCGTAAACTGACATTTTTCAAGATTAACCACTCATATTCTCTTTGGACTAATAGTAAATGGAATGGTGATACAATGAGAGAATGACATTCAAGAAGCCAGGAAAAGTGGACTTAGGAAGGCAAGCTATGGACAACTTGTTAAAAAAATTCTTCCTTCAACAGTGCTACCCAACAGAACTTTCTGTACTGATGGAAGTGTTTTATATCTGTGCTGTCCAATGCATGTGGTGACTGAGCACTTGAAATGTGGCCAGCACCACTGAGGAATTGAATTTTTAATTTAATTGGAATTTAAAGTGGCTAATGGATACTATATTGGACAGTACAGAATTCTAGACAGTCTTATTCTTTCTCTGGTTTACAAAACAAGAAGGAGGAATAGCATACAATGCTAGCAATTCCCTCATTTGTCCATTTTGAAAAGGAGATAAGATATCGGCTTATTTGTGAGTGCTCTTAATTATAAATATGATACTCAAATGACGAGGTTTACACAGCAAATAACCTAAATACTTATTATATACTTCCCTCTGCTAAACATTAACTCAGTTCAAATTGTCACCACCAGCACCAACATTTAATTAATACTATGTGTATATACACAATGTGTAGTATAATATTATTTGAAAGGGGAATGTGATAAAGACATTATTGTAAACCTTATGGCAATCACTAAAATTTTTTTTTAATTTTATTTATTTATTCGACAGAGATAGAGACAACCAGCGAGAGAGGGAACACAAGCAGGGGGAGTGGGAGAGGAAGAAGCAGGCTCATAGCGGAAGAGCCTGATGTGGGGCTCGATCCCAGATCGCCAGGATCACGCCCTGAGCCAAAGGCAGACGCTTAACTGCTGTGCCACCCAGGCGCCCCATTAAAAAAGCATAATTAATAAGCCAGTAGTAAAGATAAAACAGAAAAGAGTCAATCAAAAAGTAATTAGATGTACACCTGAAACTATATAACACCGTATATTAACTACACTGAAATTAAAAAGCAAAAGCTATTAGAAGTAAAAAAAAAAAAATTAGGCAAATAGGGGCAGTGGGCAGAAACACCACCACCACAAAGAACAGATAGCACAAATAGAAAACACATGGTAAAGTGGTAGATTTAAAGCCAACCATAGCAATGATTACGTCAAATGTAAACACTGAAAATATCCAATAAAAATTCAGGATTGGTGGAGTGGATATAAAAGACTTACCTATACACTATATACGAGAAATCTATTTTAAATACATACACAACATAGGTTCAAAGTAAAAAGATATGCCATATTTATTAATACCAGAACAAGGAATATCACCTGGGATAAGGACAGACATTACATAATTAAGGAGTTAATTCATCAGAAAGATATAACAAACCTAAATGTGACTGTACCAAATATCAGTGTTTCAAAACACACAAAGCGGAAACCAACAGAGCTGAAAGAATAAATATCTTTACAATCATTTGGAAAATTCAAAACTTCTTTCTCAGTAACTGGTAGAACCAGTAAGCAAAAAATCAGTAAGGATATAGAATAGCTGATTAACATCAACCAAACTGACCTAATTGATATTTATAGAAGACTCTACCCCAATAATAGCAGAACATAACATTCTTCTCAAGAGCACGTGGGGGCATTCACCAAGACAGAATATATTCTGGGACTTAAGACAATCCTTGACCAACTTAGAATAACTGAAGTTATACAAAGAGTATCTCATGACCAGAAAAAAATTAAATTAGGTATCAGTAACAGAAAGATATGTGGACAATCCCTATGCATTTGCAAATTTAATGACATGCTCCTAAAAAACCAAGGGTCAGAAAGGAAGCCTCTTTCAAAACAAAAATATCAGAAAGTATTTTTAAATAAATGAAAACACAATGTACAAAAATTTGCTGGATGGTTAAAATAATATTTAAAGGGGGGCGCCTGGGTGGCGCAGTCGTTAAGCGGCTGCCTTCGGCTCAGGGCGTGATCCCGGCGTTATGGGATCGAGCCCCACATCGGGCTCCTCCACTGGAAGCCTGCTTCTTCCTCTCCCACTCCCTCTGCTTGTGTTCCCTCTCTCACTGGCTATCTCTGTCAAATAAGTAAATAAAATCTTTAAAAAAAATATTTAAAGGGAATTTTGCAGCATTATATGCTTATGTAGAAAAGAAGAAAGGTCTCAATTCAGTGATCTAATTTACTTACTACCTTGAGAAAAGAGAGAAAATTATAACAAAAGTAAGTAAAAGGAAGGAAGTAATAAAAATGAAAACAAAATCAATATTGAACTGATGAAACATATCAGTAATGAAATAGAAAAGAAAGTTGAAGAAAAAATCATGAAACCAAAACTAGTTTTTTAAAAACATCAATAAAATTGGTAAACTTCCAGGTATATTAATAAAGAAAAAAAGAGAGAGGACACGAATTATTATTAGTGGGACTAAAGAACAGGCCATCGAGACAGGTCCTATAGACATTAAAAAGCAAATATGATGAACAACTTATGCCAATAAATTTGGTCAATTAGATGAAATGGAGTAAATTCACTGAAAGACATAAATTCCAAAGCTTATTTAAGAAGAAATAGGTAACATTAATATCCTTATATATCTATTAGAGAAGTTAAATTTGTGGCTAAAAACCTTCACACAAGGAAAACTCAAATCCAGATGGTTTTATTGTCAATTCCACCAAAAACTTCAAGAAAAAATAATACTACTTCTACACAAACTCTTCTAAAAAACATAGGGGACGGGCGCCTGGGTGGCTCAGTCGTTAAGCGTCTGCCTTCGGCTCAGGGCGTGATCCCGGTGTTCTGGGATCGAGCCCCACATCAGGCTCCTCCGCTATGAGCCTGCTTCTTCCTCTCCCACTCCCCCTGCTTGCGTTCCCTCTCTCACTGGCTGTCTCTATCTCTGTCAAATAAATAAATAAAATCTTTAAAAAAAATAAAACTAAAAATAAAAAAAACATAGGGGAAGGGAATTACATCTAAACTCCTTTTATAAGGCCAACATTATGCTGACACGGAAACCAGAAAAAGACATTATAAGAAAAGCACAAACCAACATCCCTCATTAACATAATTATAAAAGTTCCTAACAAAAATATTAACAAATCAAATCCAATAGTCTGTAAGAAGGATAACACATCACTATCAACTACGGTTTACTCTAGAAATGCAAGAACGGTTCAACATTCATAAATCAGCCAATGTAACTGACTGTATCAACAGACTAAAGGAGAAAAACCACATGATATCAATAGGTGAAGAAAAGACATTTGACAAAGTTCAAAATCATTTATAAAAACTCTCAGAAAATAAGAGTAGAAGGGGACCTCCTCAACCTGATAAAGAATATCTGTGAAAAACCCACAGCTAATACAATATGTAACAAGAAAAGAATGAATGCTTTCTCCCTAAGATCGGGAACTGGACAAGAAGAATGTTCACCCTCTTCATTCTTGTTCATTATCACACTGGAGGTCCTAGCCAGTGCAAAAAGACTGATTTCAAGAATTACTATAAAAGTATATTAATCAAAGTAACGTAGGTATTGTCAAAAGGACAGTCACATCAACAGAACAGAATACATAATCCAGAAATAGACCAACACATATCTAGTCAACTGATTTTCGACAAAGTTACCAAAAAGATTCAAAGGACAAAAGTTCAATGAAGAGTGCTGGAACACTATTCCTCCAAATGCAAAAAATGAACCTTAAACATATTCAAAAATTAACTCAAACAGACCAGTTAGGTCCTACTTGGAAAAGCTAAAACTGTAAAATGTCTAAAAACAAAAAACAAAGGAGTAAATCTTTGCAATCTTGGGCTTGGCAAAGATTTTTTTTTTAGAACACAGAAGAAAAAATTGACAAATTGGATCTCATCAAAATTTTAAATTTCTGCTCTTTTAAATTTAAACTTCTGTTGAGAAAATGAAAAGACAAGCCACAGACTGAAAGAATATATTTTCATAACATACCTGGTAAAGGACTGGTAATCAGTGTATATAAACGACACTCAAAACTCAGTAAGAAAACAAAGAGCCCAATTTAAAATGTGCAAAAGATTTGAGCACACACCTGAATTTACTAACGTAGAGACGCAGATAGCCAAAACCACATTATCCATTAGAGAAATGAAAATTAAATCCGCAATGAGGCATCAATACCCATCTATTAGAACAGCTTAAACTTTTAAATAACCAACAGTGTGAAGTGCTGATAAGAATGCAGAGCAAGTAGAATTCTCGCACATGTCTGGTGGGCTTGCAAAACAGCACTTTGACAAAAAGCAGCCTGGCAGTTTCTTATGAAGTAAGAAGCATATACTTATCATATGATCCAAAAAACTTACATGTAGGTCATTACCCAAGAGAAAGAATGACATACGTTCATACAAAAACCTGTACTTAAATATTTATAGTAGCTTTATTCATAATTACCACCAAGTTAGAAACAGTCCAAATGTCTATGAGCAGGTGAATGAATCAACAAATGTGGCACAGCCATGCAGGGAAGTACTACGCAGCAATTAAAAGGAACGAACTATTGATACATAAAACTGTATGGATGATTCACACATTATGCTAAGTGGAAAAAGCCAGACACAAAAGACTCTATGCTGTAGGATTCTATTTATCTAACATTCTGGAAAAGGCAAGACTATCCGCATAGAAATTCGATCAGTGGTTGCCAAGGGATGGGAGTACAGGGAGGGGATGGACTACGAACAAGACACGGGGCAATTTTGGGAGTGATGGAAATATTCCACATCTTGATTGGCAAACTATGTAAGTTTGTCAAAATTCATAAAACTGCAAACAAAAAAGGGTGACTTTTATTATATGTAAAGTATATATCAATAAGTCTGAGAAAAAGCACTTCTTTCAAGTTGTGCCGCTTTGCAGTCAACTCTCCCCCTCTCATACGCGCTGTCCCGGCTCCTGGCAGCAGTGGTTTCTGTCAGTCGAGATCACTTTTGCCTGGTATTCTTGAGTTTCATCCATGTTTCCCCATTTACCAGCAAATACTTCGTATACTATGATAAGTGTAGACATGCCACAATTCATTTACCCATCCGAATGTTGACAGGTACTTGGATTGCTTCCAGTTTGGGGGCTATTATAAATAAGGCTGCTTTGAATAGTACAAATCTTTGGGTAGACATATGTTCTTTTTTTCTCTTGTGAGAATCTGAATTCTGAGATTTGGATTTTATAAAAATTTAATATACATAATAATTCTGGGGGGAAAATATTCTCAATCTGTAGATGAGAAAACCAAAGCTCAGGGAAGTTAAATAAGCAAGATATGATAAGATGTATGGAAGCCACTCACAGGGATGGTATAGATTCCAAGTCAGCGAGACAGACAGGCATTCTAAAGAGTAAATAGAAAATTCATGGCAGCAAAAGACAACAGCTGCAGAGTCTCAAAACCTCCATTCCCCTGATGTCCAACCACACTTTGCCTATGTTGGCGAGCAGCTCAGAGAGGATGGCTTTGGGACCTGTATTTCAAGGTTACCAGAAGTTAAATCTAAAGTGTAAGTTCTGGCTCTTAAGTAGTAAACTCCCGATGGAAGAGACAGACTTTGATTTGTAATGGTTCCTGACTCAACAGTCAATGATCACTGAACCTTAACTGCACAGTTACTTCTTCAAGTAGGAAAAATCATAATGGAGGCTGGACAAGTTCTAATTTGCAAAGGGAGAAACTAAAGGATAACCTACTGACCTCCCAGAGCCAAGCCTCCCCAACTTTTTTACCCCCACCTTTCCCATCTTCTTTCCTTCAAATCTCTGTCCCTCCCACCTGTCCATCTAGAGCTCTTCCGAGTAAAGCTGGACTTTGTATCTCTGTGTATCCGCAGATGGGCCTGGACTATGAATCATGCACACGTGATGTGTAGATATGATGCCAGGTGGTCAGCACACATGTAGGAACCCACCCACTTGGGTGTGAGCAGTGTACCTGCATCTGTTCAGACCAGACTATTTAGTACATCTGGCTCCTCCCCAGTCAGAAGCACTATAAATTCCTGCCGAGAGTTTCAGTAGGAAGGACTTATCCTTCACCTTGAGAAGGACTTTCTACTGCCTCCTCCTTCCCTTTTTTCTGGAAAGAGCATCTGTTCCGTTACTACCTCCTCACTGTGGTTTACTTCTCCCCAGCTACATTAGTGGGTGGGCAGCAATCACTAATTTGTGGGGGTGAACAAATTCTCATAAATGCATTCTACTCACGAATGGACATCCTATGACTAAAACATAATAGAACTCCATTATGATGCTGGCTTGAAAGGACAAGTCTAATCCCGTCTTAGAAGCTAATCAGAGACTGGGTCTATAGGCTGCCCTATATGAAAGCCTTCTACTTCCACCCTTGGGAGAACCACTTCAGACCACTTTCTTTGAAATGCCACTTCTACCTTCCTAAGTTCTGCTCAGAAAGAACTGCCAGCAAGGATCTCCCAAACATTAACAATTTGGGGGTGCTGCTAACTAGCAGTTGATATACTGATTTTGATTTGATTGTGGGGAGAGACGGAGGATTGCAGAAGGCTGTGCCCACGCCTCTTCTTGCTGGTGACTCCAAGTTCAATATCACTATGCAAAGAGCACTTATTTTCCTGGAACAAATCCTTTCTCCTGGGGCTCTGATATCCTTCTATGTAAATTGAAGCAACTCAGTATCCGTGGTTCTCAACTCCTTACCACCATCATCACGTGATACATGCAGACAGACAGGCTGACATTCGCAGTTTCCCCACTCCTGACTATCTCCGTGGTGGTCGCTCTAGTCCATGCCAACGACATCTCTCACCTGGATTGGGGCAATTGCCTCTGAGCTTCTCTCAGCTTCCACTTCACCTCCTAGAATCTCTTCTCCACACAGGGGCCACACAGCTCACTGCCTCAGCTCCTTCAGGTATTTGCTCGAAGGTTACCTTCTCAGCAAGGCCTTCCTCGGCCACCTTATCCAAAATTAGAACTGTTACACTAGCTGCCCAGTATTCCCTACACCCCTTCCCTACTTTATTTCACTCTTTCGCACTTATCACTGCCCAGTATTCCTTATTTAATTGTACCATCTGTTTCCCCAACTTGATTATAAGCTCCATGAAAGCTGGATTTGTGAGGTTTTGTTCACTACTGAATCCTTAGTGCCTAGCCCACAACAAGAGCTCAGTTAACATTAGATGAATGAGTGAGAAATCCTCCATCTATCTAATATTCCTTTTCTACTTACTAAAATATAGCATAATGCATGTGAACTATTAATCATCTTTAATTTACTTTATTAAAAAATGACTTGCAGAGTTTAATGATTGTTATTAACTGAGACAGCCTATTATGTCACCAAGCTGTGGTTGAGAAACATCAGGTAGATTATTTCAAGGCCTTTCACTCTGAGCCAGTGCTCTCAATGAGTAAGTCCAGGTGAGGGACACAGTGTTACTGTAAGTTCACACATCCCAATGAGCCGGAGGCACTGCCTAAATTCAGTAAGTATCTCACACTTACATGTATTCCTGTTTTTCAAACAGTGTGCATATACTGTTGGGATTCACAAACAAATTGATACTGAATTCACAACAGCTTTTAGTAGCTATAACTTTCTGGAGGGAAAGGTGGTCCCTTGGACTATGAGACTGAAGATCTCAAAGCTGGTGAGAAGCAGTGAAGCACAGTAAAGCCTGGGAGGGAAAATGTGACTGACTATACACCTTGTTCAGATGTAGGTGGTACTCTCATGCTTGTCAATTTCTTCCAGTTGCATTTGCGATTTCTACATTAGCATTATTACATTGGGCAATGAAAAAGAAAGTTACAACTAAAGCTTTTAAAAAAATCATTATTTTCCAATCTATATTGCTTTAAAATGCTCTAAATTTTCTGAAGACGACAATTACACTCAATAACTTTTGTAAAAAGCATACAACACTTTCCTCTAACTATAAAAATTAAGTTTATTATCTTGGATGTCATCCATTAGAAGCACAAGAGGAAGTTTATGGGAATTTCAACTCTGTGTCTCAATGGCAAACCTTTAGGTATCCTTCCCCCAAAAAATTAAGTTTGGAAGTTTCTCTGAAGTGGCTCCCCAAATTTTTAAAGTTGCCATTTTGATCTTTCAACTCTCTTTCCCCTTATTTCTACTCTCTGAAAGTGTTGTTAGAAATATTAATTCTGAGTTTAAGAAAACTTAAATTACTTTTATTTTGGGAATGTTATGCAAGTCCTGGTGACCATAAGTTAGGATACGCTGAGAGAAATAAGGCTGGTTATCTCTGTTTTAGACCACGGCTTTTCAGGTTAAAATTCTTAAGGGTTTCCTTAGACAATATAGGGTCTGCTTGAGCTGAATAATCTTAAACAGCAGAGTAAAGTGGAGGTGGGTCTGGGGAATTACTTAAACAGAGTATTTTTGACCTCAAAAACTAACCAAGGTCAGTTAGCAAAGACCTTAGGGAGGAAGAAAATGGCCACAATAGGTCACAACAAATTGCACTTGACTTTCACTTCTTTGTCTTGCTCTTTTTCCTCCTCCTTTCCTTGCTTCTCTTCTGAATGACAAGCATCAACAGTAGAGTTATATGAGCTTACTAGGGTATTTGGCATTCAGTAGTTACTTGCACTTCCTGGAAGCGTGATGTGGATGGGAAACTACCTCTGAATATATGCATTAAATGGCTAGGAGCACAATGATAAAAGCATTGGTATATTGGAGAAATTTTTAGTACAGCATTAAATTTGAAATATCAGAATTTTCCCAGATTTTCTTATTTGCCTCATTAACATACTTATGAACTGGAAAGCTTGGTAAGAAAACCACTGGATCTCCTCCAAGATTTCTCACTTAATTAGTAGACAAAAAGTCACTTACTGCTTTGGCAAAGGCTCAGGGAGCAGAGATTCTGTGCTAGACCACAATCCCACAATGTTCCCACACCCTGCCCGGCTTCGGAAAGCAGCATAGGATGGTGGGCCCAACCTCAGAGTAGGGAGTTGAGAGAAGCATGGCATACTGGTGGGCACCTTCAGACCATCTCCTCCAAGCCCTTCAGTTTAATAATGAGGAAACTGAGGCCCAGAGCAATTATTCCAGGTCTCACATATTTTTATGGCCAGAACCACAACAAGAACCCAGGTCTTCTGGTTCCCAAAATTAGGGCTTCCTTTTAGATAGCTGCTCCAAATGTGTAGAATTGGCTTCTGCAAGTAATTTGGACTTAGGGAACACCGACTTAGTGATCGGCCCTTAAAGTGGCAGGGAGCAGGGATCAGCACGTTCTGATTTAAGGGCACGGCACCCAAATCCAAAAGCATCTCTAACTTGTTGCAAATATTCAGTGGTAGCAATTGACATTTCCTTTTATCCTTTCACTCTGCCCTTTTTCTTTTTACTACACAAATCACAGAACACTCCAAAGTGCTAATGATGTACAAGAAGTGAGGCAAGGAGTAGGGAAAGTAACCTTTAAGAAAGCAATATTTAAATGATTTAAATAGCCTAAAATAATTCTCACACTCAAAACTGTATTTTGGAAATTCACAGCTTTTCTCCTTAATATACCTGGTAATTGTCCTGAGAAAGTCTTATTCGGAGAATGTGGTTTCAGTGTCCTCTAGATACGGTCTTTACCACTAGCCTCCCTGACTCAGTCATTTACATGCTTTGTGCTTCCCAGAGTCTGAGATTCCTCACTATCCATTAGCCAAGCCGGTCCGGCTCTCACCTGTGCTTTCTCTTCTCTAAGTTTCTCTTTTCTCACCTATTTCCAACCGTACTGTTTGGCTCATCTTCTTCAATGTCATAAATTTGAGTCGAAGAGTGGCACTAAACCCCAGAATAAATCTGAAGAATTACTAGGGTAAGTTGAAATCACCAAGTAATCTCTCTTACCTACTTTAGTCAGCTATGCAATTTTTAGTACCTCCTTAGGGAAAATACTTATGGTAACTGGCTGCCCTTTTACCTAAAGACACTATTTTAGCAACAACTCAGGCCCTCAAAGTTCAGAATGTCTGTGCCAAAAAGATTTTAGATATCTAGTTTATCCCCAACCCCCCATTTTACAAATCAATAAACGAGAGCCTAAGAGAGGGAAGGTTTTGGTCTGAGACCCTTTCAGGATGATTTCTCATCTTGCAACAGTTTAACATGTTCTTTTTTCTTTCCAATTAGAATATAGTCTACTTGTTACCACCTGAATTACTCCTTTACCAACTCTTCTTAAAAGGAAAGATAGTAATTAATGCCTTCAGGTGATGATATATTTCCTTAGGGTATCATTAGGGAGCATTTATTATTATTATTGTTGTTGTTGTAATTTCAAGCTCTAAACTGTACATGCATTACTAACTATATATTATGAATAATAAGTAAGGGATTTTCATAAATCTACATATTAGAGAAAAAAACTCTTGAGATAATAAAGTGGCTTAGTTAGGATTTGGGATCTTAATCCTAGTTCTGCTACTAATTACCTGTGACCCTTTGAGCGAGTCACTTCAGGTCTCTTTTTTTCATATGGAAGATAGGAAGATGGACAAGATCTGTGATTCTCAACTTTCCTTGGAGTCCTTCACGTTCTGAAGTGGGATCCACAGATCTAATGGAAACCATAGGCTTGCTTCCTCCTGACAAAGCTGCACAGCTATATAAGTCACTAAGTATCTTGCGCTGAGCAGAAGCTCTAATTGGCATATATACATATCACAGCTAAAAATGACAAAATCGATTACTTTTAAATAGTTTGAATGACAAAATTAAAAAAAATACATTTGGCCCATTGGGGAAATAAAAAGAATGAAGCTTTCCAAGGCACAAAGATGGGAGTAGAGGGCAGAGAAAATAAGTTTGCATAGGGAAAGAAAAAAACAATTCACATAAATATGGAATTACATGTCACTCAACTACCAAGGAACGTGGGTCCTTACTGTATTCATCTGCTGATCCTGAAAGCACCCAGATGCAAAACACTCTGCCGAATCTCAGTTCTTGAAAACAGCACTTGATCAAACACAGAATAGGCACTTAGAGTTGGATTATAAAGTATTTTCCCATAAATTCATATTAAGTCTCCAACTAGATTACATTGCACAGAGAATTTAAAGACAAGTCCTTCAAGAAGTTTAAATCTCTTGGTACAAAACAGTAGTTCATTCAGCCACATTCAACCAATACACTTAAAAGGGCATTAGCAGGGATTATGTTCCATCTCCAGTCTACAGGGACTGAAATCTGAAGGCACTGCCAACTGCTGCCTCACAGTCTCACCGTGTTTAACTAGCAAAGAGGAAATCTGTGTGCCACCAAAGGGCCCTGGGCTGCAGCACGGGAGATGTGGATTCTAATGCAGCTGGCCCCAGGAGCAATTATACTGCACCCAGCACAGTACTTTGCATGGAACTGATGCTCTGAAATGTCAATTAAGTGGAAATGGAAAAAGCCCCACCACGTGCCAATTAATGTCAGATTAGAGAACTCCATGAAACTGAAATCCAATTATATAAAATATGGGAAGTTTGGGAGAAGGAAAAGAGTTAATATTTCTTGACCATTAT
Organism: Ursus arctos; assembly: GCF_023065955.2. Taxonomy (NCBI): domain Eukaryota; kingdom Metazoa; phylum Chordata; class Mammalia; order Carnivora; family Ursidae; genus Ursus; species Ursus arctos. The sequence goes on along the minus strand of NW_026622852.1, from coordinate 28,380,990 downwards.
TATAAGCCAAAGGATTTACAGTAGTTACCTCACAAAAGCTGTGTGGAATTATGTCAAACATTTCCATTTGATACACAGAAAAGCAGGCTCAAAGAAAGTAATTTATTCACGATCCACAATTAGTAAGAGGAGAAGCCCAGATTTCCAACCCAGGTCTGCAAAGCCCACACTATTTGCAGTATGCAACACCCACACATCAAGGCAGCCGAGGATGAGTTAGAAATTTGGATCTAAGTTTCACTTCTGTCATTAAGTTGCTGCATATCACCAGGCAGAACACTTTACTGCAAGTTTTCCACCTGCACGATGGGGGGTGGGGCGGTTGACCCAGATCAGTAGTTTTGTTTTGTTTTGTTGGTGGTTATCAGAATCCTTGTGGGCCAGGACTTTTTCTAATACAGGTATTTCCCCTTCTTGCTCTCTGAAACTATTTGGGACTGGTTATAACCGGGAATATACCGTACCCCGCAAGCGGAACGGAGCAGAAAAGTTGTATGGGCTCCAAGCCCCCTCCCATTAATTTGAGGCTGAGCACCTGACCCTGCTGGATCTTGATCAAAGTTAAGAGACAACTCATTCATGGATTATGTTTCCCTCCTGGCTGGGTACCCGCCTGGGGCTCACGGTTCGAGAGCAATGTATAGTATTTGGGTCCTGCATTACCTGAGCGGCCTGCATGGGCTGGTCCGCAGAGAGGCCCGTGCCTTTGAGGGACTGAAAGCTCACGGTGTAAAATAACCAAGCTCAGACAGCCGGGGGCTCTGACATGCCCTGCTCCGGGCGGGCGGCTGTGGAACCACTTCCTGGTCAGCGTCTCCCGCCCCTCGTCCACACCCCCACTGCTTCATTTCCCCCGTTGCACTGAGTGTCCCGGCGGCGGGAGGGTCTGTCTGGCTCCTGGGTGGACGCCCAGCCTGTCACCCGGCGGCCGGGGGAGGGGTCCCATCAGAGATTTAAAACACAACGCTCTGGAACTCCAACTCCCCCCCCAGGGCATCCCCTGCGGCTGCAGGGAAGAGGCCCCAGGCCCGTTCGAGTCCCGCCCGGGCCACTGTCCTGCTAGTGACCCAGGTGCGCCGCGCCCGCCCCAAGCCTCGTCCGACGTCGCCCGGCACCTGTCGCGCCCGCAGGGGCAAGACCTGCGCTCACCTCTTCCCGGGGGCCCACGGCCCGTCCCCACGCCTCCGGGCCCAGCTCCCGCTGCCGTCTCAGCCAGGGCCACAACCACGGCCGCCGCCCACTTTCGGTTTCCCCGCACGGCCGGAGCCGCCACCGCGGCTCGGGAATCACCTCAAGCCCCCGCCCCGCCCCACTCCGCCCCGCCCCGCTCCGCCCCGCCCCGAGGGCAGCCCGGCCTCGGCTCTGCGCACGCGCGGGCTCTCCGGCCGCGTCGGCCCACGCCGGCGTCCGCGCGTGGGAAGGGAAACCGACGCCGCCTAGCGGTTTCTGCGCGTGCCCACGCACGGGCCGACGGCGGAAGACGACTGCGGGGCGGACTCAGGCGCGCCTCCTCGTGCACGACTCAAGTGTGGACGGGCTGCGAGGGCCCGGGACCCAGTAGGACCCAGCAGGACTTCGCCAGCACTCGTGCGCTCCTCCTACAGCTGCCTTCGTTCACTCGTCAGACATTTCATTCAATTCTTGCTCATTCTTTTCGTCAATTGTGGGGCAGTTACTTTTCACTCTACCAGACATCCACCTGGTCCGCTCGTTTCCCTTTTCAAGGAGGGTGCCACTTTCAAAAATGTCAGTCCCCGATATTTTCTCTCTCCTCAGCTTTCTCTCTCTTAGCACCTATTGGGCACACTATATGTATTTTACTAATCTTTTTCATTGTCTACTAGCCTCAAATTGAAGCTCTATGAGCACAGGGATCTTTGTCATGCTCTCCAGTCTATTCGCAGAGCCTAGGATTGTGCCTGGCACGTAAGGGTGACGTAAATTTTGTCGAATTCATTCCTTCATTCATTACAAAATTATTGAACACCTAATATTCATTAATTTATTTCTTCTACACATTAATTCTACCAACATATATTGGACATATTGGTTTGTATTCCTTTAACATTGAACACTTCCCTGCATTTATTCTATATGCATTTACTGAGGTCTGCATTTTTTTTCAGCAGTATTTTTTTTACAGCTTTATTGAGTGTAATTGGCATACTGTAAACTGCGCAGTTAGAATGTATGACTTGATGTTTTCACATATGTAGACAGCTGTGGACCTATCACTGCCATAAAAATAATGAACACATCCATCACCCCCAAAAAGTTTCCCCGGGTCAGTTTTATAATCCTTACTTCTTGTACCTCTCTGTCCCTTGCCCCCTCAACTGCTGATCTGCTTTCTGTCAGTATAGATTAGCTTGCTTTGTTTTCAAAGATTTTCTTTTTCTTTTTCTTTTTTAAAGATTTTATTTATTTATTTATTTGACAGAGATAGAGACAGCCAGCGAGAGAGGGAACACAAGCAGGGGAAGTGGGAAAGGAAGAAGCAGGCTCATAGTGGAAGAGCCTGATGTGGGGCTCGATCCCAGATCGCCGGGATCACGCCCTGAGCCGAAAGCAGACGCTTAACCGCTGTGCCACCCAGGCGCCCCAAAGATTTTATTTTTCTATATTTATTTTGAGGGGGGAGGGGTAGAGGGAGAGGGAATCCTCAAGCAGATTCCGCACACTGAGCACAGAGCCCAAGGCGGAACTGGATCCCAGGACCCTGAGCTGAAACCAAGAGTTGGACACCCAACCAACTGAGCCACGACGTGCCCCTGGTTTGCTTTTTCTAGAGTTTTATATAAATGGAATCATATAGTATATGCTGTCTTTTGGTGTAGGGGAGGGTGTCCAGCTTTTTTCACTCAACATAAATAGTTGAGATTCATCCATGTTGTTGTGTGTACCAGTAGTTCATATATTTTTATTCCTGAGTAGTATCCCAGTGTACAGATGTAATAAACCTACCCTATGATCCAGCAAATCCATTCCCAGGGTTTACCCAAGAGAAATTAAAGCATATGTCCACACAAAGACTTGGACAAGAATATTCATAACAGCCTTGTTTATAATAGCCAAAAATAGAAACAACACAAATGCCCATCACCAGGTGAATGGACAACTAGTACATATTGAACACCCACTGTTATGTAACTTTCATGGAGTGCCTACTATGGTAAGGCACAAGCCTATGCTTCAGGAGCTTTTTTTTTTTTTTTTAATTTTTAGTTTTTTTAAAGTAAACTCTACATCCAATGTGGGGCTCAAACTTATGACCCTGAGATCCAGAGTCACATGCTTTACCAACTGAGCCAGCCAGGTGCCCCTTGAGGGGCTTTTGGTTCAGTGAAGAGAGATAGTGGGGCAATGAAAAGGTAGACTGAACGTAGACCACGGAAGGCCTGAGAGCCCACGCGCGGGAGTTTGGGCTTCTCCTCCACGGCGGTGGGGAACTATTCAAAATCTCCTTTGGCTGCTGCTCTCTTTGACACTCCCACATCTACTCTCTAACTAGATCTGCCCAAATGTCTCTCCTTGGTGCTTCTTTCCATCCCTGCTGCTGTATTTCATTCTGTTTAGGATCTCTCTCCCTTCCAGTCTGCTCCTAACACTGCAGTGGATTTAATAGACCTAAAATATAGCCAGACCCAATTTGGACTCTGCAGTGCTAATAATCCCCTCTGGCTCCACCTTTAAGATGGGAAAGACGTAAAAAGCAGCTCCCAACTAAAAGACTGCCAGTTGGAACAGAAAATTAGGAAAAAGTCCAGAGTCCAATATACAAGGTAAGTCATAAAAGCAATGTAGGTTGACCTCAAGTCTGAGATTCTTTATCCTTGCAAAGGGATTCTGTGTTTGGACTGTCCTATATATAAAGAAAAATGATGCTCTGCAGCAAGTTTTTTTAAAAATCAGATTTTTTGGATGAATAGTTTACATATAATATTTTAAATGTACAATATGATGAATTTTGACAAATGTATTCAATCATGTGTCCACCCTCACAATCAAGATATAGAACTAGTTCATCATTCCAAAAAGATGCCCCATGCCTCTTGGGGTGTCTGGGTGGCTCTGTGGGTTAAGCGTCCAACTCTTGATTTCAGCTCAGGTCATGATCTCAGGGTTGTGGGATGGAGCCCTGTGGTGGGCTCTGTGCTTAGCGGGGAGTCTGGTTCTCTCTCTCTCTCTCTCTCTCTCTCTCGTTCTCCCTCTCCTCTTGCCCCTCCTCCTGCTAGCGCTCTCTCTTTCAAATAAATAAATCTTTAAAAAAATAGTTACCCTGTGCCTCTTTATAATTTATTTCTTCCCCCTATCTATCTCCAGCCCCAGGTAGGCATTGATCTGATTTCTGTCACTATAGCTTTGCCTTCTTTAGAATGTCATATAAATGGAATCATACAGTATGTCGTCTTTTGTGTCTGGCTTCCTTCACTTAGCATAATGCTTTTGAAAGTCACCCATGTTGTCACATGTATCAGCAGTCTGTTCCTTCTCATTGCATAGTAGCATACCATCACAGGTATGGGTATGTCACAACTTGTTTATCCATTCACATTTGATATACATTTGTGTTATTTCCAGTTTGGGACTATTATGAACGAAACTGCTGTAAACAATTACATGCAGGTCTTTGTGGCCACATATTTTTCTTGCATAAAGACTTAGGAGTAGAATTGCTGGTTGTAGAACAAGGGTATGTCTAACTCTACAAGAAACTGTCAAATTGTTTTCTAAAATGGCTGCATCATTTTGTTTTCCCTTCCTCCCACCTGCCAGCAATGTATGAGAGTTCCAGTGGCTTCAAACCTTCTCCAGTCCTTGGAATTGTCAGTCATTTTAAGTTTAGCCATTTCAGTGGATGTATACAGATATCACATTGAGGTTTTTAATTTTCATTTCCCCATGACTAATGATATTGAACATCTTTTCGTGTGTTCATTGGCCCTTCATATATGTTCTTGGGTAGTGTCCATTCTGCAGGTAGATTTTGGCTAAGACATATCAGGAGGTTCTCAAAGTCTGTGGGTAGCTGACATAGCAAGGATAGGTTAGGAAGTTTGTTTACTTTCTTTGGAAATGGCAAAGCCCAGGGAGTTCAAGAATTAACTCCCATGCTCTGGATGTAATTGGATTTCAGGGGAATCGGAAACGACATCAGAGATGACAAACTGGTTGTGGGAGAAGGAGGTCAGAATATGTAAAAGCAACACGTGGATACAAAATTTGGCATATGATCTTGAAAACGGTTTTGGGGGCCCCTGAAATCCCCCTGGGAACCTGTGTTAAAAACTGCCTTAGATGAAGGCATATATCCTGAGGCCAAAGAGCAGAGTTTTCGGAATGAACGAGACTGAGGTGGAAGGCAGTCTCTCTCAACAAAAGCCCAAGCTCATCTTTGGATGACAGGAGTGGGGGCCAGGAGCATCTGTGGCTCTCCATCAAGAGAGGCAGGCACACTTCTCATCCCTAAGCGCTGTTAGACGTTGTGATCTGCTCAGGTGGTTTTGGATATAGGCGAGGTGGATAGGACGGAGATTGGGAGCAGCTGGCCAGTGGGCAGCAGCCTGGCAGGTAATCTGTGCCCATCCAAATACTTCACACACAGAGAGAGAGGTTGTCATGGAAACAGAGTGCGAATCAAGGCCCAGGTGTAAGGAAGGAAGATGGATTTGTCGCCGCCTTTTCCTGGGCTGAGAAAGGTGGGAATATTTCAAGTCCACCTAAAACCCTTCATGCATTGTTGTCTACACCTGGGGAGCCTGCTTGTTTGGAGAAAGCCACACTGGACACAAACACCAAAGCACCTGTACAAGGCAGACAAGATCAAAGCCATTGGTTGAGCACATCTCTGTCCTTCCCTCCTTCCCTTCTTTCAGTCCTGCAAACCACCATGTAGAAAGAAGGGGAGACAGCCACATGGGTCACTTCGTTTTTATCTCACCCGATGGAGTGTGTGTTGCGTGCGATACGATCTAAGAAAGACCCTCCTAACCCTCCTTCTCAGAGTTTCTCTGCCTTTACCTCTGCCATAGGCAGCTCTTCCACTCTCCAAAATATAGAGTGGCAATTTTAGAGACCTCGGGTTATTCTCATCTCACTTCCCAGGTGAACTCATCTGTTTCTTCTCTATATTGTCTCCAAAGAGAAAACCCAAACCTCTCATGTCTGTCACTTTGCATACCACCAGATGAGCCGTAGGGTCTTGGCTGTGGCGTTATCTGGTGTCTTCATTAATCGCTCTCCTGGGAAATCTTCCTTGCAGCCCTGCCTGAAAGTGACTGCTTCCTTGGTTGAGCTCCTAGAGCGTCTATTTGTCCCGCAAAAATGTTTACAGCAGGGGAGGATGTTCTATGTCTCATTTCCCTTTTGAAGAACTTGAAAAAACTTTAGATTGTATTTGTCCTTTTTTTCTCTGAGTTATTTAATTGCAAATAATTTTAGCAATAATAATTTTAAGTCCTTCTTGAAGCTAAACAACAACATGTTCAAAGTTATATATGTGAATTAAGCCCAGCCTCACTGGTCCTTTTTGCTTATGTAAGGTCATGAAACATAGATTCATAACAAAAGGAATCTTTGCACAGATCTATGTAATGTTTGGTGAATCATTAACATCATGATCGCACCCTCTCCGGTCAGCTATTGCCTCACAAACAAGTGCAGGGGAATTTCTAGACAATTGCATTTGTTTTAACTGAGTAAGGAGAAACAAAACAAAACAAAACACTGAAGGGAGAGATTGCTGGGGCCCTGCTAAAATCCAGGCCCTGGTAAAGCTCAGGATGTGCTGATCAAGCAAAACTCTCTAATCTGCCCACAAAGGCCTCCAAGGTGAGTCAGCTGAAAGGGGCTAATCCCCAGAAGAGACTGATCCCTAAAGCTGTAGAGGCCACACAGCCACTGAACACTGGAAAACAGGGGATAACAAAAGCTTAAAGCCATATTGTGTAGAGCAAGGTCATAGGACTCACGGGGGAGGGTCTTGGCTGTCTAAGAGATGTCCTCTGCCCGTCTGGGGCTGTGGCTCATTCACACAGCCTAGGCTTGGACACGGCCGAGAGAGAAGGAGGACTCCAAGGATGCAGGTGTTGAGTTGGCAGCAGGTTAAGGGCCCAGATGTAGGGTAGGGCATGGAGGTGGGGTAACCAATACTCTAAACAAGGCAAGAAACTACAGTATTACTGATTCTGTAACAGTCAATAAACAGACTGGTACAAAAATTATGCTGTATTAGATGCTAGGGGTGAGGAAGGGAGGAGGCAATGAGAAGGAACCACGTGAGTATACGGGAGGCGCTCAATATCGGTTAGCTGACCCTGAAATCAAAGATGCAGAAGGTATTAAAAAAATGTGGGTTCACATGACTCAGTAGAGCATGTGCCTCTTGATCTTGGGGTTATGAGTTAGAGCTCCATGCTGAGGGGTAGAGATTACATAAAAAAATAAAATCTTTAAAAAAAAAATGTGGTTTCAGATTCGAAGTGTACTATTCTGGGAGCATCATTGGTCCACTTAAATGTTTGACCTTGAATAAATCAAAGTCTTTTGTTAGATTAGGAATGCTTTGGGCTCATTCTAGTCTCAGATTTGCTTAAGTGTTAACTGAGTAAGTAGCAAAGGAGCCTTCACGACGGGCTGTTTGGTCAATTCCCATTCATCAGTGGTTCTCCATGGGAGCAACATCTCCCCTGTCTTCCCAAGGGCACTTAAGACATCACGAGGCTATTTTAGGTTGTCACAATGAGGGGGGCACCTCCTGGGATTTAGTGGTCTAGGATGGATACTTGTCCTGCCGCATACAGAACAGCTCCCCCATATCCTAGAAGTTCCCTTTGTCCCAACCAACATGTGAATGTCTTGTCAGTCATTCATGTAGATGAAAAACCTCTGCTTTATGTATAAACACAAATAACTTTTTCATAGTTTTACTATACAATGAATTTTCCAGGTTATTTTATCTATGGATTGCATTTCAGGAAAGTAAAAGGAGGGATTACAAAATATTCATTATAAAAGAGGGTGCAGAGTCAGATAGGGGTTGAGTGTTGCTTCTAGAAATCACTCAACAGCCAATCCTACCCAAAGAGAAGCTGAACAAGACATTCTTGTTTACTCCAACAGACTCAGGGATGAATGCATGTATTTAGCTTTGTTAGAATTCTGCATCACCCCACTCCCAACTTACCTAATTCTCCCTAGCACTCACAACCAGCTGAGAAGATTAAAACCACTGTTTTGAGGGTACTTCCTGGAGTTCATTTAGCCCATAAGTGGAAGAGATGGGTCTTCCTTCCAATTCTCTCTTTAGCCTTTTGCACATAGTCTTTTCCATTTAAAACTGGAACCCCTGCTCTCAGCAGCAACTTCCTTAAAACAGGGTGTTTCATATTTGTAATTAGAAAATCATAACATCTGGAGGCTAGCTGTTGGCTAAGAAAGGAGCTAGCAGCTGTTGGCCAGAGTACATCACTAGAGGAAATTTTCTCTAAGTGGTTCTTAATCTGAGAGCAACACAGTTTGTTAGCACTGCCATAGCATTTCCCTCCTTTTATGCAGTACATGTTCCCAGAAAGGGGTTTGACAGTTGGTTATAGATAGATAGTTGGATAGATAGATAGATAGATAGATAGGGATAAAAATACGTTCCCTAATCATGACGATTGCAGTGTTCTAGTGCTTGGCACATATAGGCTTACAATAAATGTTTATTCAATGGATGAATAAATAGAGAAGGATTCAAGTCCATCCTCTTTCCTCAGTGCTATGCTTCCCTCTCTTCCCTTCCCTTGTACCCGATGAATGAAATAAGGGACTGAAGAAGTAAGCAAAGGAAAATGCATAAAAAGTACAAGGACAAAGTAAACTTTTTTCCCCTTATCAAAATCTCTAAGGAAAGCCATAGACCTGTATAATAGAGGTTAACAAATAGCTTGCACCAATTTATGGACTGACAATTGTTTAGAAAGAAACTTGATCTTTACTTTGCCATTCTATATCCATAGAATTTTTCTTTTCACATCTCCAAATGTTTCCAACCAATTCTTCCGATTTTCTTCTCTACACCCTTTCCTTCCTGGGAAGGTGCTCTGTTCACCTCCAAGCCTAGTGGATCCTGGATGTTAAAGTGGAGAACAGGCTGGAGGAGTGTGACCTGATACTATCCAGATGTTCAACAGGCCTGTCAACTAGACAGACAGCCCTTATGGACTATTTCAAAACATTGTTCCTCTGCATGGACCACTTCTGTATCCGTTGGGAACTTCCCCTTGTATATGAGCCCTGTCTTTATAGGGCAGGCAGCTCTGAATGTCAATATGCCATTTTGTTCTAAAAACTCTCTCTCTAGAGTGTCCACTCATGAGCTTTAGTGTTACCTATTGGCTAAAGAGTGAATGGAATCCTTCCTACAGAGAGGAGCTTGTCTGATATTTGGAGAATGCTGTCACAACCTTCCTAATGTCTTCTCTTAGTTAAATGTCACACTTACCCCCTCAAAGCAAGCTTTACTTAATTGAATTTCTTGAAAGTGGTACCACCAGTCCAAAGTCCTAAATTCCAGTCGGTCATTTCCTTGCAAATAGACAAGACCCATTTAGAAGGTATTTATAACTCAGATAATGACCAGATGTTCTCAATAGCAGAATTAGTAACTGTTTGGTCAGAATCTTTCCTTGGGGTTATTTGGAGCCAATACTGCTAAAGTTGAGAAAAGCATTGCTCTGGACGATTCCAAGTCTCAGTCCTGATCTTGTAATGTGTCTGGGAAAGTCAAGAGGTCTTTATTTGAAATTCCAAGACTTGTGGCTAGGGATTATGACATGTTGCATAAACCCTATTGCTGGAGAGCTGATTTTATAACTTGTGTGCAATGTTTACAACATCATCAGCAACCTATTTAGGGCTGTGATGCTGTAAAGATAGAAGTGGAGTCTAGGCCAATGTTTTGTAAACTGGTGTCCTTGGACTTATTCTTGGGGGTCTGACAGTTCTCAATAAGAATGTAAAATATTTGCATTTTCATTTGGATGATTAAATAAATACAACCATATTTTACATCTTCTTAATGACTACAACAAAGCATTGCCGTGCTTACAGATATGTGTAAGATCTTTATAGGAAAACTATAACTCTGATGAAAGTGACCAAAGAATTGCTAAGTGGAGAGATATTCCATGTTCATGGATAGGAAGACCCAATATTGTCAAGATGTCAGTTTTTCCCAATTTAATCTATAGAGACAATGTAATCCCAATCAAAATCCCAGCAAGTCATTTTACGGACTTTGACAAATTGATTCTACAGTTTACGTGGAAAGGTTAAAAAAACAATAGGACAGCTAACACAGTATTGAAAGAGAAAAACAAAATTGGAGGACTGCATTACCAGACTTTAAGACTTATTATAGAGTAAAGCTACAATAATCAAGATAGTGTAGTAAAGGCACACCTGGGTGGTTCAGTTGGTTAAGTGTCCAACTCAGTTTTGGCTCAGGTCAAGATCTCAGGGTCTTAAGATCAAGGCCCCGCATATGGCTCCCCTCTCAGTGGGGAGTCTGCTTCCCCTCTCCCTCTTCCCCTCCCCCCTGCCTGCACACACACACACACACACACACACACACACACTCTCTCTCTCTCTCTCTCTCTCTAAATTAAATAAATAAATCTTAAAAAAAAAAGATAGTGTGGTGTGGATGAAAGAATAGACAAATAGATCAGTGGAACAGAATAAAGAACCCAGAAAACAGATGCACACAAATATAGTCAACTGGTCTTTAACAAAGGATAAAAGGCAGTTCAATGGAGAAATGATAGTTTTTACAACAAATGGTTTTGGAACAACTGGACATCCACATGCAAAAAAAATGAACCTTCATAAAGAACTTTCACAAAAATTAACTTAGAATGTTCTGATGTAGATTGTAAAACTATAAAACTCCTAGAAGATAACATAGGAGAAAATCTAGTGACCTTGGATTTGTCAATAACTTTTTAGATAAAATACCAAAAGCTTGAACCATGAAAGAAAACACTGAGAAGTTGAACTTCATTGAAATTAAAACTTCTACTCTGCAAAAGACACCGCTAAGAGAATGAAAAGACAAGCCACAGGCCAGGAGAAAATATTTACAAAACACATTATCTGATAAAGGACTGATATCCAAAATACACAAAGAACTTTTCAAACTCAACAGGAAGAAAACAATTATCAAATTTAAAAATGGGCAAAAGATCTGAACAGACACCTCAGCAAAGAAGATATAAAGATGGCAAATAAGCATGTTCAAAATACACAAGGAACTCTTAAAACTCAACAATATCTCAACTTGTAAACAATATCTCAGAAACAAAACAAACTCATTAACTTAAGAAAAAATACCTCAGACAAACCATTAAAAAAATGGGCAATAAAAAAGTATGGGCAATGCATCTGAACAGATATCTCATCAAAGAAGATAAGCAGATGGTAATAAGCATATGGAAAGATATTCAACATCATATATCATTAGGGAACTGCAAATTAAAGCCCCAATGAGATACCACCAAACACCCATTAGAAGGGCTAAATGCAAAAAAAACAAAACAAAACAAAAAAAACAAAAAACAAAAAACAAATACAAAACCCTGATCGTATCAAATGCTGATGATGGTGTGGAACAACATTCCTGGCAGGAAAGCAAAATAGTACAACCACTTGGGAAGACAATTTGGCAGTCTCTTTAAAAACTAAACATAGTCCTACCATATGATCCAGCAATCAGTCTCCTCGGTATTTACCCAACAAGAGCTGTCTACACAAAACCCTGCACACAAATATTTAACAATTACTAATAACTGCCCCAAACTGGAAGCAAATGAGAGGTCTTTTAATAGGTGAATGGATAAACGAACTGTGGTACATCCAGGTGATGGGTATTATTCAGCAATATAAAGAAATGAGCTACCCAGCCGCAAAAAGACATAGAAGAACTTCAAATACATATTGCTAAATGAAAGAAACCAGTCTGAAAAGGCTACGTACTATATGATTCCAACTCTTTGACATTCTGGAAAGGGCAAAACTATAAAGAGGGCAAAAAGATCAGTAGTTGTCAGTGTTTGGGGGAGGAAGAGAGGAAAAAAGAGGTGGCACATGGGATCTGAACCTTGTACAACTATTCTGCATGATACTACACATGGCACCCCGCATTTGTCAACACTCATAAATCATATAACAGGAAGAGTGAGACCTACTATAAACTATGGGCTTCAGTTGTTAATAATGTACTAGTATTGGTCCATAAACTTTAACAAATGAACCACACTTCACAAAATGTTAAAAATAGAGGAAACTGTGGCGGAAGAAGGCTGGGATATATGGGGATTTGGTGCTACTTGCTCAATTTTTCCATAAACCTAAAACTGCTCTAAAGTCTATTAGGTGTTAAAAAATAATTGAGACAACATTTGAGGAAAAAACATATACTATAGAAAGTCAATTGTAGCTTATCTACTTTTATTATTAATTCACTGCAACTATTTATATCAGGATCCATTATTTTTTTAATGTAAATTGGGTTTTGGCCCAGATCATAATTTACTGGCTATAGATTCTGGTATTGTAAATTTTAGGGATTATTATTTTACCAAATCATTCTTCTGGGGCCAAGTTATGCATATTAAAATGTTTTCCAAATATATTTTTTCTTCCATTAATTTTTAGTCAATGATAAACTTCACCATGAGCAGTTTTAACCACTGTTAGTTTTATTTTATGTGTATTATCTTTACTAGCATATTCACCATGGGGGTCAAACATGGTAGGGTCAACAGATTCTGTTCTCTGACTTACAGAGATATAACTTTGACTCAGCTTTTTAGGAACATGTTGCTTGCTGAAAAGACTTCACAGCCCCACCTATACCCGCCCCATTTATGAAATAGAAAAGGTTTTCCTCAGATCTTCTTGCAAGGGACAAGCAGATGCAAGCCAACACAGTGGTTCCCATCATTCTGCTGGAAGCCCAAGGCAGAGGTCCCACTCACACATGTGGTTTAGAACTGAGACTCTGTTCTCTCTGTGAATGAGTGAACGTCAAGGAAAGAGGCTGTGGATGCCCTACGAACCTGAAAATAACCCCCTCCTCCTCTTCATCTTGGAGTTCTGGGTAGCAAAGACTACTGGTAGTTTCCACAGTTTTCATTCCCCCTTTGCTTAAAAACAGTTTTAATTGGGGCAGCAATTCAACAAATGAGAAGACTAAAGTTCCTAACCTCTGTGGCAGCTAAGAGTGACCACACAAAGTTGAGGCCAGTGACATGTGATCAGTGTGTGGTGTGGGACCTTGGGGAGGCTGGCCAGATGGCACAGACGCAGCTGGGAGGGCCTCTTTTGCCCTCCCCCTTCCTCCTGCCTGCCGTCTCAGTGCAGATCTGGTGGCTGGTCCAGGCTGGAGCTCCCGCAGCCAGCCACCCTGGACCAGGGACAGACTTGATGATGGAAACCACATGACCGATGACCTGTGGTCTTCATGACGAGCAGTCCAGGATCAGTAAGGACTGCCTGCCTCTAGAGTTTTGGGGGGGGCTTGGGAGTTTGTTTTCGTTTTTGTTTTATTTTATTAGCAAATGTCCTCTACCGCAGGGGATGTGGGAAAGTTTTATGAATACGGAAAAGGGCGGGTTACAAAGGACAGCCCATCTCCCTGAACATAAACCATTTTCTCTGGTTACTGTCAGTAAGTCACAAATAAGTCAGAGCCATTGTCCAGTTCCCAGGGGTGGGGGTCACTGGAATGGTCTTACAACAGAAAAAGAGTTCTTTTATATGAGAAAGATATAAATCTCTCTCTTGTTTATGCCACATTATTTGGGGGTTTCTACTATATATAGGCAAATCTAAGCCTAACCAAAATAGGAGCTTTGCCACTGAATCACTGTGTGATCTTGGACAAGACAGGCCCCTTCTCTGGAGACAGCCCCTGTGCATAGTGGCAGAGACAGGTACGGAGGCAGCTTGCATGATTCTGAGACTTGCCGCTTTTGCCTGGCTGACATCCCTGTCCTCTTCTGTTGGGAAGAGTACATCAGTATTTCTTTGGGGAGCTGCCCCTTCCCCACCCTTGTCCTAGTTAAGTGAGGCTGACCCCCTTCCTGGGTCCAGTGGAGAACATGTGACCCAGACCTCAGCAGCTATGGGTAAACAGAACTGGCTGAAGGAGACCGGCCTCACATGGGGAGCCGCTGGTGCAATGCACATGTGTACACATCAGTCTGAGGGCTCGCATGTATGCACTCTTCTCGGGTCTTCCCAGGGCCCCTTGTGTGTGCCTGGCTATGGGCACAAAGCCTGGCCGCCATGCACTATGTTCCTTTCTGTACCCATGCCACTCCCCCCTGACACCCCACCCTGTTTTGATGGAGCCTGACCTCACTTAGCATCCACTTAGTGAGGTTCTGTATCTGGTCTCTCGTTGCACAATTAGGTAACTGAGGCCCAGAGTGAGTCAAGGACTGGTCTGGGGCCCAGGAGGTGGGCAGAGTCTAAAGGAAAAGGAAGGGCTTTAGGCCAGGGCTCAATACCTCCCTAAAGGGGTTTATTTTATGTTGAGAGCCTCTAAGATCCTAGGGGGATCCCTGTCCACACCCTCTCTCCATCTAGGGTCATTTTCCTCTCCACATCCTTACATGTGCACAGCCACACTCACATGGACTTCTCGGGTGGGGAACATGGAGGCGTGGTCAAGAAAGAGCAGACGCAGGGGAACTTACAAGAGGGAGAATTAGGAAGAGGTTGGAGACAGCTCTGTCATGGAGCAGTGGCATCCATTTTCCTAACTACCTGCTCAATAGGGGAACCCCTAAGGTCCCAAGGGTAGCTTTGAGAGGACAGGACGGGAGTCTTGCAGTCCACCTCTGTGGGCACCTGGAACTACAATGAGCCCACAGCCCCTAGCGTGGACAGTGGCTACAGGAGACAGGTCAGTGGCAGGCCAGGGGACAGGAAATGCAGGGTAAGGAACAGGTGATGCAGTGTGGGGGACAGGTGAGGAGGACAGGATGGGCCTGGTGTGGGGGGTGAAAGGAGCCAGGAGTGGGGCCAAGGCTCCTTCCAGGCTCCCCTTCCCCATGACCTCACTCATGCTTCTTGAGATCATCTCCAAAATAAATGACTTGTCCCCAAGTACTTGTCCACATTTGGGGAACAAAAACTATGCCGAGGTTCTATACTGGCCCTGTGCTTTTGAGCAAGTTGTCTCAGCCTTTTTGACTTGAGTTTCTACACCTGTAAAACAGGGCAAAATCCTACCTCATCAAGTCATTAAAAGAGGTTAAAGCATGGGAAAACCCAAAGTCAAAATGCAAACGAGGTAAAAAGAAAAAAAAAAAGGAGTTGATGAAATCAAGGAAGGAATGTACGCAGCCTGTCCAAGTGCCACAGAAAGCTACTTCCCAGTGAGACTTGGCATGGTTAGGTCACCTAATCCAGGAAGATAAAATCAACAAGGAAGATGGCATGATGGAAGCTTCCAGAGAGAAGGATCCGAGTCTCACAAGATTAAAGAGGCCCCGGGAAAATTAAGGAGGCCTAGAAGGTTTTCCTCAAAATACTCTAATTTGGTCAGGCAAATCGCCAGAGAGATACCCAATCAAGACTGGATTAATTCTTCGTTAGTTGCAGGGTTGCAATTATTTTACACTGTTAAATGTAAAATGTATTCATGCCCATACATTTTAATTATTTCGTTTTCCAAGATGAAGTGCCAAGCATGCCTGTTGGAATCATGTCCTCTGAAGTACTGGTCTTTATTTTAAGGGGCCCTCTCCTGTGACCCACCATCTCTGCTAACCACGTGGAACTCCTCTTTCACCTCCGTCCTCCTCATTGGAAGTTATCTCCACACGGGCAGAGACCACACCATGTCCTGGTCACTGATGAAGCTACAGTGCTGGGTACAGAGCAGGGGTGGATGGATGGACAGATGGACAGTTGGAGAGAGAAGGAGTCCTTTAAAACTGAGCCCTTACGTGGGGTGGGTTGAGGGTGTCACATGTAGAGGCCCTGGATGGTATGCACAGAACGCTTCCAGCTGTCCTTCCAGCTCTGAGCCTCCTTCACCTGCAATGCGTTGTCGGCCTGGATCTTCTTCAACTCCTCTTCAAATAGTGCTAGATATTTCTGGGAGCAAAGCAACAGGAGGGGGTCAGATGAGGAGGGACTTCTGGACCCTGTGCCCTAAAGGAATGCTGTAACCCACTGCCAGGTAGCTTTTAACCTACTCCAGGCACTGGCAAGAGTTCCACAGATCATCCTGCATGTAATCTGCCCAGCCACCCATCAGGCAGGTCCAGTTGTTTCCCTTGTTTTATAAATGCGGAAACTGAGGCTCAACACCTTGCCTGGGGTCACCCAGCTAGAAAGATGCTGAGTGGGGACTAGGACCGTCTCCCTGACTCTGGACTCTGCACTCGTTCCTAACTGCCATCCCGCACTGTGGCCTCCTTGGAGCTCAGGGCTCTCGGCTTCCTTGGAAGGCTGATCCCTCCAGGCCTTGAGCCCTTACTGAACTCAACAGAGTTGTCCTCTGTCCCTGGGGCTTGTTGTGGTGGCCAGCGAAGAGCCTGGGGGGTGGGGTGGGGATCAGCCTATCTTTTTCATGGGCAGGACCATGTTTCTCTCTGGGCACCAGGACCAAAGCTCCCACAGGTAGCATCTGGGTGTAGTCTCCTCTTCAGGCAGGCCCCATGGGTGTCTTAGGCACTCAGTTCAAATCCTGCCTTTGCCACTTAAGTGGCATGAGGGGGACATATTCCTAGAAGCCTCAGTGTCCTCATCAGTAACGGGGACACTTTTGCTTTCCTCATGGGGTCATCATGAGGCGTCAGTGAGATGCCTCATGCTGAGGCGAGAAGCTACAGGAGGTGCTAACTGCTGGCCGTTCCACCCACTGCCACCTACTGCTCCCATGGCTTCTGCCTCTGACCATGCTGTCCCCTCGCTCTGACTCAGCTGTTCCTCTGGAAGGTCCTCCTTCCCCCCCCCCCCAGTCTGTGTGGGGTGTCCCTCAGCAGGGTTCCCCCAGTACTGGGGCTCATGCCCTCAGACCCACGCTATCACTGGGACTGCACATGACCCACAGATCTCGTCCTGGGGCCTGAGATCTTGACTGTTGACACCGTGCTCTGGAGCACCCTGACGTGGGTCATCCGCTCCATGGGCCAAACCTCAGGGCCCTATGCGGGGAAGCTCCCCTCTTCCCAATGCAGCCAAACTGAGCCGCCCCGCGCTCCCTGGGACCTGCCCGCCCACATCCGGCCTCTCTGCTCACCAGGTAGACGGCATCTCGGGCTTCCACGGCTGCCAGGTGGCCCAGGGTCGTTTTGGTCGTGGTGATGGATGATGTTTTCAAGAGGAGAATCTTATTTTGGATGGTGACTTCAGTGGGTTTGATTCCTGGCCACTTCCTACAAATACGCACACGTGTCGAAGTCAGATGGGCTTGTCATGATTACAGATGTGCACCCTCCAGTCCTGCTGTAAGAGTCGAGCATATCTTTTTTTTTTTTTAAAGATCATGTTTGAAATGTCTTCATTAAAAGGAAAACCCTCCTAAGCATTTAACGTTAAGCTTCTTCAAGTTCTTTTTCGTACTTTCATGCTGTTTAAATCCGTGTGCGTAGATGGTCTTGGGTTGTGCATGGAGGGGGCGGGGAGGAATGCCACACCGCTAGTTGTCTCCCTTTGCCAGGCCCGTTTCCTCAGCAGGGGGCAGGCCAGGGAGCAGGGACCAATTCCGGCCCCATTCTTCCTACTGGTCTGGGCAAGTCACTGCCTTAACTTCTTCAAGAACCACATTCTTGGGGCCCAGGGAACAAGCACTTTGACAGCTCACATGCAGTGGTTCACAGTGCCACCAGCAACTCGAGAATGTGCCCCATACTTGGATGGACCTCTCTTTCTTTGCAGGTCCCTCTGTGGATCCTTAGCAAGGAAACTAAAAGCTGATGAGTTCTTGCTATGTGCCAGGGGCACTCTAAGGAAGATCTCGTTTAACTTTCTCTTTATAATACCATGGAAGGTGGGCCGCCATGCCCATGTCTCAGGTGAGGAAACTGAGGCTTAGAACATACTGCCTTTCCAAGGCTTCCAGGTGCCCCTAACCATCCCACTGCCCCGTGCTCCAGCAAACACCATCATGGCTGGTATTCCTCGATGCTCTAGGCTCTTACCTGCTCCCCCGTTCAATCAGGGGCTTCTCACTTTCTTCCTTCAGGGAAAGCCTAGCGAGTTTCCTCCGTATGAGGATTGATGTTTTCTGTTTGGGGGACTCCATCCCTGGCAGGCAAAAGACAGGTTATGACCATGGCCTCACGCACAGGCGAGATCGAGGGGATTTCTCCCTGACCTTACATTTGGGGGGATGAGGGCTCGCTCCTCTCCTCCCCACTTGGAGTCTCCAGGGGGACATGGAGCCTGGTCCCACAGAGAGGTTGAAAGCAGCAAATCTGTAGGCTTGGGTGGAGGGGGCGCAGCCCGTGGTGGCGGGCAGGCGGCCTGGCTGAGCGATGGGAGGTATGGTTCAGGTGCTCTTCCCAGCTCCAAAGCCCAGAGCACAATGCTCTGACCTTTGCACAGCTTCCATGAGCCTCCAGATAAGCTTTGGTTTATAGTAGCTCAAATGGGTTCTGAACGAACAACTACCCGTGGGGCAAACACATTCAAAGTTGTCCCTCTGACGTCCGGCTCACTGACCGGTCCTTTGATGTGCTTTCCTGACAGGGCCACACCAGTGGCGTGAAAGCCAACAGGCAGGGGCAGCCCTGATCTGCCAGGATGCTTGGGTCCCAAGCCCGAGTTACAGCAGGAAAGGCCTCCCTGGGGCCTCCCTGGGGGGGGGGGGTCTCCTCAGCTCCATGGCTCCTTCCAAGGTACCAAGAGTGCCTTCCCAGCCGGCTGCTCTGCCCGTCCTCCCTCAGGCCCTCATCTCGGGTGCCTCTGCGGGCCCTGCTTCCCAAACAAGGCTCTCACTGGACAGAGAAACCTCCGGAATGGGAAAATGACCAGTGCCTCAACATGCATACACATGTTGATCCAAAAAGTCCACTTCTAGGAACCTATTACCGCAGAATGGAAATATAAGGATGCTGATGCCCCCATCAGCACGAGCACAGGAGTGAAAAACTGGAAAGGGCCCAATGTTCAACAGCAGGGGACTAATTAATAAATTATGACACACAGCAAGAGAAAACGCCCAAGAAGATGACCGACTGGCTTGGCCAACAACCCCCTGAGGGTGAATTAAGTTATAAAAGAGCACATACCCTGTAACCACCCACCCCCCACACACATACTCAGGCCTGTGCCCCAAAGGAAAGGCCTAGAAGGATGGACAGCAAATGGTAAGGGCACTTCATTCTGGGTGGAAAGACTGTGTTCTTCACTTCCTTTGCAACTGAGTTTTTAATTTTACTATAAAAATGTATTATCTTATAAAAAAAACTTTTTAAAATAAAAACAATATATTTTAATTACTCAGTTAGCGATAAACAGGTAACATTTAATATATGACTCACATCTTTATATAGTTATAAAACTAATACATACGATATAAAAAATCTGAACATCACGTAACGGGGGAAAAGAAACAGTTTTCGCGGTTTCTCACCGTTCCACCCCCCAGAGGTGATCATCGTCAACTGTCTGGCACCTGTCCCTCAGGCTCTGGCTCTGGCTCTCCCTACGTCTCCCTCTGTCTCTGTCTGTCTCACACAGATTCATCTACATACTTGTGAGTATCTATGTTTATATCACATACGCAATTAAAAAAATGGTATCATAGATAAGTACCAATCGTCAACTTGTTTTTTCCCGTAACAGTATCCCCTCCTGCCTTTCCACACTGGCACGTGGAGACCCGCTGCACCCACTTTAGCAGCTGCACGATCTGTACTGGTACCTCCAGACCATAATTTACTGATCCAACCCCCTGTTACGTGCATGTTAGTGTCGTTTCCAACTCTCTGCAATCTCAAACGGTGCCATATTGAATATGCTTGAAAAGGTATCTTTGATGGGGGTGCCTGGGTGGCTCAGTCAGTTGAGCGTCTGCCTTCAGCTCAGGTCATGATTCCAGGGTCCTGGGATCCGGCGCCACATCGGGCTCCCTGCTCAGTGGAGAGCCCGCTTCTCCCTCTCCCCCTGCCCATTCCCCTGTGTGCTCTCTCTCGTTGTCAAATAAATAAATAAATAAAAATCTTTTTTTTTAAAGGTATCTTTGAAAAATGATGTAAGCATTTCTGTTGGATAAATTCCTAGGGTTAGAACCACTGGGTCAAAGGTACACACGTTCCGAATTTTGAAAGGTACCGACAGAGAGTTCTTGAAGACAGAGATATTGATGTTCACTTCTCCAAGGGTCTCTGTGGTGCTTGGGCTTTCTGACATCCTCACCAGGGCTGGTTGTCACTAACTTTGGAAACCTCGCCAGGCTGGTGGTGAGAAATGATATCTTAATAATGTTTACATTCTCATTATTCGCCACCATGGGCAAGGTCAGGCACTTTTACACTTCCTGGCCTCTTGCTTCTCTTGTGAACTGCACATGTTTGTTCTTCGTCTCCTTTTACAAACTTAACCTATACCACAGGGATGTTAGGTCTTTTTCTGACCTGTAGGTTGTGAGGAACATCTGTCTAGTTTGTGGTTTGTCTTTCAATTTCTTGACATTTTTCTTTAGTTTTTTTTGGCCACAGCAGCATGCCAGCCGTTTCCTTCATGGCTTCTGGCTCTCATCTCATACTTAGGAAAAGCTGCCCATATCTCAAGATTATGAAAATATTTACTATTAGGGTTTTATTTTTTTACACATAATTTTTGACTCATTGGGGATTTGCTTTTTTAATTAAAAAAAAACAACAACATCTTACTTTTAATGAAAACAAAAATCCATCAGTCCTCTCGGTGGAGAATCTGTTTTCATTCTGGTGGGATTGGGGAAAAGCAGCTGCCCCTGGTCCACCACGATCCACCTACGGACCCCCTGGGGCCCAAGCACAAGGCTGGTGGTACCACTTACTTGCAACCTGGACATCGTCGATGGTGACCACTTCATCCAACTGCAGCAGGAACTTCTCGGTGAAGGTGGCCAAGCTGGCTATGAAAAACCGGCCGTACTTCCTGGTGAATTCCTGGAGAAACACGGGCAGCCTGGTGTGGCAGGGAGAGGAGCCTGCCTCCAAAGGTAGGCTGAGGGAGGATCTGGGGAGCCAGCAGGTGAGATGAGACCAAAGCTATGTGCTGGCTATGTCCAAGGTAGGGGGCATCTGGTCCTCAGCCAAGAGGCCTCTCCCAAGAGCTGACTGGGCTTGAAGATAGGAAATGATTCAGAAGTGGCCCGTGGATACTCACTACAGAGAAATAAACTGACATGGATCTCAAAAAAAAGAAGTTCTCATTAGTAATTTTAGAATTAATTAATTTAGAAATCAAAAGATGCACATTAAGCCAGTCCATAATGACCAGCCAACCTTATAACACCTGCCGACTTCCATGCCTCTCTTTGGCCAGGGTGCCAGCTAGGGACCACGCTCAGCGCTGTTGCCGGATTGTCAGTCGGGGCAGGAGACGGCTCTCTCTGGGAGCAGTGCAGCCCTCAGCACCCAGACCTGGTACCACTGACCTCGAGCTTCTCCTTGGTTGCCACAATTACAGTGTCTAAATCATTCTGCCTTTTCTCTTCCACTTGACACAGAGACTCCATTTCTTGGAAATGTGCAGGATGTCCAAGATTTGGACGGAGCTTCTGGGCATTTTCATCCTTCAAGCAAACAACCCAGAAATCAGTAGGGGTATTGACCTGGTCTCTAGGTCAGGACCAAAACATCATTGGCCCATGTCCTCTGCTAATAATGGCCATGGCCAGAATGATGTGTGCTCTGACCCAGGTGTGTGAAGGGCCATGGATGGGCAAAGGAGAGGCAGAGAAGGCAAAATGGGGCATGGCTGGAGCTGACGCCGAGGGGGATGGGAGAGCTGAGCAGCTGCCTCAGCACAACCAGGGCCTTAGTCCAATAAAATCAATGGCATCCATGTCCTATGTCTCTAAGGACCAGGTAGACCGTCGTTGTGGATGTCAATGACCACACTCCCACAGAAACAGCAAACGCACCCAGTAAATCTGAAAAGAAGTTTATTGAACACCTTCTATGAAGAAGGCATTTCTCCAGTGCCCTGTGCCCCTCAGCTCCCATCCGACAACCCTAGCCTGACCAGTACTGCCTATGCCCTGCCTCCACCTCCGAGCTCTCAGGGCCCTTGGTCCTGGAGAGGAAGGGCTGGTCTTGGGGCCCCCACCTTCCTTTGCTCCAGCTTCTCCTGATAATTCTGGAACTGTCCCCGGATCTCTTCAGCAGAGGCACAGAATCTTTTCCAGTGGTGTTCCTTGAAGTTCTCCATCACCAGCCAGCACACCTGGGGCAGCAGCTCCTCAAATCTCCTCATCTGGGCCCGTAATTCTATAGGAATTGGAGGTGGGGGGGTAAGGGAGGGGACAGAACAAAGCCAAGGTGCTGAAGTGATCGCTTCCACAAAGTCCCAAAACAGTGTCCCAAAGAGAAAGACCTGGTCTACAACATGGCAACAGCTAACTCATCAGAAGGAGTCCGGCGGTCAGAGCAGTATAGAAAATACTGGATGAAGCAAATTCAAAGGACTTCTCTTCAACACTCCGCAGGACTTCCCAGCTCATGAAAAGTGCAGCGGGTCTTGAGGAATCTGCCTCATCCACTATCCCTTCAAAGACTGCTTGACTCTAGTCCCCTTCCGTCCCTCCAGACCCCTAAGTAGCTCTATGTTAGACCAATCTTCTCAACCGTATCCCTTTACCTCTCTCCCAGACTGTCATCTCTATGCTTTTCTGCTTTGCATTTTAGATATTTTCTTTGATAGTAAAGCCATTCATAATTTTAAAACTTCAACTATCTCAAGGTTCTCTTTTCTATCTACCTGGTCATTTTAATAGTCTCTCACTCCTTACTCATGTTTCCAGTATCCTTTTCTAATTAATTCTAATAAATACACGATTTTATAGTCTGTGTCTGATATATTCCATACCCGAAGTCTTTACTGATCTCATTCTGCTGCCTCACGCTTAAGCGGCCCCTTTCCCGTGTGTGTGTGTGTGTGTGTGTGTGTGTGTGTGTGTGTGTGTGTGTGGTTTGTCTGTTTTTTACTCTGAGCTTTTATTCTAGGCATTTGCTTTGTGAGAATCCTTAGAGGTCTGGACTGAAAGCAGGTCTTTTCTAGAGAGGATTTGTGTGTCTCTTCCAGATAAGCATCTAGGCACCACTAACCCAAGATCGTTTTAAGCTTAGTTATCAGCTGGAAGTGTTTTGGATCATCCACAAAAACCAAGCTGAATTCAAGCACAAAGCCTGTTTTATAGTTATGGATTCTTGTTGGAGTTTTCCTTCTGCTTTACCCAGCAGCAGAGTTTTTAATAAGACCATTTCTTTCTAGTCGCTGGTGCTGGTAGTGGAGCGGGAGTGGGGAGGGGGACTTGGGTTTCTGTCTCATTCCCCCTACTCTGCAGCTGGAGCCCTGTGGGGGCCCACTTTTCTGTGGCTTGTGTCCTTCCAGACTTCCTACCTTGGGTAGTCTGGGGCTTTGTCTCCTGTTCCCAAGACCCTGGAGGCCATGAAAACAAAGGCTCAAGTTCACCTGGGCATCAGCAAAGGCCTTCGGGCAATGGGTTACTCTTCAATTTCTCTCTTGGAGTTCCTCTTTTCACCCAGTTTGTGGGCCTTGTGTGTTTCTTACTTTATGCTAGCTCATCAATACATTTAAAAGACTTTATCACAAAAATATTATATCTGATACTTTTAAATGGTTTCAGTGGGGGAGTCGGTCAGGATACTGGACTCCCACGCTGTAGGAAATGGAAGTCTCCATTTAATGGGAAATGTGACTCTTGCAGAGAGGGACATAATCTGCAGCATTTCCCAAAACCATTTGACCACAGAACCTTTCTTTTGAGGAAGGTCATAGAGGATGGGATCCCAGAGCTCCTGTGGGGAAATTCTAAGCTAGAGAAACAGTTTGAGTTCCAGTCGCTGTACAGTAAGAGCAGCGAGACCCACCACGGATGATTTTCCCTGGATGGGGCCTGTCTCTGCGGCTGCTTAATCTTCAGAAAAGCCTTGCATGGTGAGTGTTGTCTTAAGCTCCAATGAACTGACAAGGAACCTGAGGCTCACAGAAGTGAGGTGACTTGGTCAAGGTCGTAAGGTGGGGAGATGGCAGCGCTAGGTCTTGACCTAGGTCTGGCTGCCCCTAATCCTCTCTCTCTTCTACCCATGCTGCCCCTCAACCAACAAGCAGGCCTCTGATGGGCCGTCAGGTTTGCTGCCCTAGAGGCAGGAATAATTAGGACTTACAACTGCATACGACACGCATGGCTGCGAAGATGCAGAGGAATGTGGAGAGATGCGCAAAGGTGGGCTCTAGGTGTGTTGTCACAGCTACTTTTATGCCGTTAAAATAAATGTGAATGGCGCAATGTATGCTACCCGCCTGTTTTCGTGTCCCTACTCTCCAGGAGGCTGTGTCTATCGGGGTCATCAGAGCCCAGCACAGGCCAGGCCTACAGTAGGCACTTCACAAACACCCGTGGAAAGTTTTCTTCAAACGGTCAAATACAGAGTTAGCACAGGACCCAGCGATTCCACTCCTAGTTATATACATCCAAGAGAAATGAAAACGTACGTCCACACAAACGCGTGTGTGAACGTGTGTGGCAGCGTTCTTCTCAGCAGCCAAAGGTGGAAACCACCGAAGGTCTCCCCATGAACGTGTAAACAAACTGTGGAGCGCGCACACGGTGGAATAGGAATCGGCCATGGGAAGGAAGGAACTCGTGCCACCTGAAGGAAGCCAGTCCCAGAAGACCACGCAGTACACGGCGCCATTCACATGCAAGCCCGGAATAGGAAAATCTATAGACGAAGAAAGTCGCTGAGTGGTGCTGAGGGCTGGGGCAGTGACGGAGGGACAGGGGACCTAAAACTGACAGCAGTGATGGTTGCCCAACTCCGTGGATGTGCTAAAATCTACTGAATTGTACACTTTACATGGGCGAATGGTATGGTACGTGAGTCTCTCAATAAAGCTCTCCAACTCATCTGTGCAATGAATACAATATTCCTAGTGATGCACACCACCAGATCGCTCGAGAAAAGTGATCTTTTTCAGTGTTGTCGTTTCTCCCAGTTAAATCCGATCAACGCTTTTACCTCATGCGAAGCTTTCGGCTTTTCACAGGGCGGCTCCGGTGCCTCCGCCCGGGACCTCCAGTCAGGAAGGCGTCCTCCGGGCTGTGAGGCCCAGGCTCTGCTCCGTCGTCCCTGACCTGCCCGCCCACCTGCCGTCCACACCCACCTATGAGGCAGGAGTTGTGGTACTCGTCTGTCTGCATGTGGTACTCCAGGATCTTCTTGCAGATGTTCTCGGCGCACTGATCAAAGTTTTCATACATGCAGTCGGGCCTGGTGATGGAGCGCTTCTCTCTGCGGTAGAACTCCTGCAGGAGAGGTTGACCATCACCATGGGCTCTGGAGCAACCACCGCGCTCCTGCAACCTCCACCCTGTTCTCCACACCGCCTAGCCCTTTCTCTTGATGGCACCGCTGCCAGCCACGCTCTTCCTCCCCAGCTGCCCTTGTCACCACTGCCGTTATCTCAGCCATAAGGCATACGTGACCGAACAGCAAAACTCTATCTGTCCTTCAAGACCCAAATGGAATCTTATTCCAATGTCTAGGTTGAGAGCTTTCTATGATGCATTCTATGAAGTGCCAAGCTGGGTACTAGGCTGAGGGCCACAAGTAGGGAAGACTCAGAGCCCCTCTTCTGAAGGATTTGCAGCCCAGTGGGAGGCTGACAGGAACACACACAGACACCCCCGTGTGGGGTGTGCTGGAACTGGGCACTGGGTAGCTCCCATTGGAGGCCCCCTAGGTCCCTGTTCTAGCAGTCCCACCTGTCTCCCTGTGGGGCCACCATGTCTGTTGCCCGTCTGTGGGGTGCTGGCCTCCCAGGGACAGAGACAGGGCTTATTCCTCTTGACCCACCCAGTATCTGACACACAGTGTCCAGGAAATGTCTAGTGGCTCAATAAATGGGTAAATGAATGAATGAGGTTTAATTTCTAGGAAAACACCACATGAGGTGACAGAAGCTGGGTAGCCGTGGTCACGGGAACTGGAATCCCCTTTCCTCAGTTTTACCCACAAGGCCATCAGCAGAACATAAGAGGCAGAGGCAGCTGCCGACGTGTAGCGAGCAGCCGGCCAAGGGACAGGCAGAGGTCTGTGTGTGGTGGCCCTTACCTCTATAACGTTCAACAGATGCTCATTGCTCTCCCAGAGGAGGGTCAGGATGATCCCTTTAAAATCCCTGCAACACACAAAAAACAGATCCCTGAGGGGCCTTGTCTAATCACACCAAATGGAGTGGACAAAACCAAATGGACAGAACATTCTGAGCATGCAGTGGCCCAGCCAGAATTGGATGGGATGCCCAGGTGTGTTCTCACCTGATATTTCTATTTGTCTAGTTTAATCCCTCTTCTATATGACAAGCTGGGTTTGGCCCCTTCCAAGAGTCTATTTTCTTTTGGCCTCATCACTCCTTGCTCCTGCCCCAGGACCTTTGCACACTGATTCTTCCCCCCGAGAACACTGTTAATTGGTCACATTTGCTACTGTTCTTCCTCAGATCCCAGCTTGGTGGCAATTCCTGACCATCTTATTCCCATGCTCTCAGAGTGGTCCTCAGCCCTACGGCACTCCCAATGGGGGGTTTGGGATTGATTTGCGTGACTGGCTGATTAACCTCTATCTCTCCCAGAAAATGGTAAAGCCCACCCGGACACAGACTGTTGTGTCTACTTTTGCTCACCATGGAACCCCCAGTCCCACTGCAGTGTCTGCACTTGTCAGTGCCTTGGGATTGGTTGAAAGAAGAAAGAATGATTTCTTATAGATATTAATCAAATGAGCAAGAATTCCTGTAGGAGCAAACATCCTCCTTGTGGAACCTCTGGCCGATGGGCTGATTGTGTGCACGCGGGGGCTCTATTAAACAAATCTGCACGGATCCATTGGATATTCCTGTCCAGTTAGGTCAACCTTCTCTATGGTAAGAGTGAAATAAGGGACAGGTGTCTTAGAACTGCATCTAGCTGTGGGACACTTAATTTGTCACAATTTCTGTTAAGTGATGCAGCAACTGTTGTACACACATGTTGGCCAATTTCTAAAACATATGCATATCGGTCACTTGATGTTTCACTTGAAAATTCACTCATCATAATTAAAGAAAATTACAAATGGACTGAAAAGCAAAGGAAAAAATGAAGGCCAACATTTTATGATATTTCCGTCTGCTGCTTTTAAAATCAGTTTGGAATTAGGTTCATGTATATTTTACATTCTGTTCACTCAGTAAGTGTTTTCCCACATGAAGATATCTTTTTAAATGGCTGCGTAACACCACCGAGTATGGAAGCACCATGGTTTGCAATCTCCTATTTTTGGAATGTTAGGTTTTCCCATTTTTAACTGGAATAAAAAGTATTGCATGGTGTATCTTTGTGCGAGTTCTCTCTTCTTGATAGAATGGTTTCCTTGGGAGAGACGCCCAAGGAGTTGCGCAAAGGCATAATTTTATGGCCTTTACTACCTTCCCAAACTGCTTTCTGGAAAGATCTTTTGCTGTTGGTCATGACAAAAACTCTCTCCTTGGCCAAGCGGTAGATGGGCTCCTTTGTATCTCTTCACCATCCCTTCCCAAACAGTATTCTGCTGTGTGATTCATGCCACTGGCATGATTTGATTAAGGATAATGTGAAAGCTCAGCGGCTTCTCTGGGAAACTTCACGTCTCCCCCAGACTGGCCCATCTAAGCCCTCTGTCTTCCCCTCACCTCTGCTCCTTGACTTCCTTCTCTCACCACCTCCATCTCCCCTCCAGATTCCTGGTACCCTTCAACCCCTCCACCCCCCCCCAAGCCTCACCTCTGTCCACTCTGCAAAACATTTCCCTTCCTACTCCCATCCTCAGCTCCCACATTCCCTTGAACTCTAGGCCTCCCATCCCTCTCAGGGCTCTTGCGGGGTCGGGGAACCCTAAAAACAAATACCTGAGACTGAAAAGGAAAAAGGGCTAATTGGAAACAGTTTGAGTGTTTCAGCCACTCATATGCACCCCAGAAGTAAAAAACCCTTATCGAGGATACTTATTTTCACGGCAATACAATTATTCACAGGAGTTCAGTAAGAATCTATCCTCCTTATAAAGGAGCATAACTGGAAGAGCTGATATATGACCAAGGCTTTGACTGGAATGTCATATGGAGAAGGACACATAGAATCAGATATGACCAGACAATTTTAAGGGACCAAGATCCACTTTATGGGGCCAATGCTTACAAAGCCCTCCTGGGAAAAGCAGCCTGTACCTGACTTATGGGGTTTTCAGACTTACAGGTGAGGAAGGAAGACACCTTCCTGGCAAGCCTAGGAACCTTAGGATACTGTGGGGGCCTCAGAAGAGAGGGTTTCACCTAAATCTAGAGGGGTTGCAGGTAAATGCTGGCCGGGCTTCCGAGCCTCAAGAGGCTTTTGAAAGTTTAATCTGAAATTCTTAATGAAGAGTTCCAGCAACACAAACTTAAAGAGATCTATGCGGTCAATTACCATTCTTGCTGCATTTACATAAAGAATCACTATATGCTGGCTAATTGAACATAATAATTAAAAAAAACTGCAAAAAAAAAAAAAAACGAATCAGGCCAAATCTAAAGAGATCAGGCTTGTTTTGTAGGCAAGCATCAGAAAGAGGGGTGATAGAATTTTTATGCCTCAATGGAAAACTATAGCACATTCTCGTGGGTTAGAAGATTTTAGTCCTATTCACCATCTTTAAGATTTCGTAACCTACCTATAAACTGGACTGGGATCTTGCCATCTTGCACAGTTTGTCAGTCCTTACCAAACGCTCAGTTCTTCTAGTTTCCTTCAATATCTGGCCACAACTCCCCTAATTAATGTTTCCAAATTCTCTCCCACCTGCTGACTTGAGGCCACTGAGAACTAAGCCTGGCTGCCTGGTTCCTTATTGAGACTTTCTGTCGTTTATAGCTGGCTTTCCCTCCAAAACCTAATGAAGTCCAGCAAGCTGATGCTGGATGAGGGGCAACCGTAATGCCTGGAGCTGCTCCTGTGTGGGCCACTCAGGATGTTTCAGGACGACATCTAGAAAGCTTAATTGGCTACCCTACTACCGAGTCTCAACAGATGGTTCAGCTGGTCTTGAAGGAACAAAAGCTGACTGAATGAGAAATGAACTTATACTGTTCAAAGGAAAGAAGAATGGCTCTTCTTTCCTTGAATAAGAGGAGGGATTGACCATGACCCTCTGCTTGACCAAACTTTAGACAGGCTCTTCTGAGCCTACTTCTTGCCTGGACCTCATCCTTGGGCACTGTTTTTAGCCTGCTGGGTCCTATGTGAGCAAGAATACTGTTAAGTCAGTTTAGACACAACCCCCACCCTGATATCAGATCACCTCCGCTATCTGATCACCATGGCCTGCCTGCAGCAAGAATCCTGCTAAGTAGGCTTAGCAAGAATCCCACTTCCCTTGAATTTTCCATCCACTGACCCCCTTGCTCTGCACATTGGCTATAGATCTTCCCTTGTCCTTATTGCATTCTGAGTTGAGCCCCGCCTCTCCCCTACTGGAACAGTCTTGACACCTATTACAATGGTCCTGCATAAGGTCTTCCTTACTGTTTTAACAAGGATCAGAATAATTTTTCCCTTAACACCTCACACTGGCAGTGCCTGGGAGGGACCATCTGCACCCTCCCTTGATAAACTGGGAACTTCCTCTAAAATCTATTTACATGTTGGTGAACCTCAGGCAAAATATGGAATGGATTTCTTCCCCTTTCATTTGTTTGTATTCTAGTGAGAATTAGAAAATACACATGTTTGTTTCTAACTTTATTTTCTCCTTGCGTGTGGTCTCTTCCAATTCTCCCCTTACCCTGCTGAGTGCTGGAGATTTCCTTAGCAATTTGCTGGGGGAAGGTGGGCAGGGGAGGAGCTAATTTTTCCTTTGTTGGCCTTATATACCACTATCGTGTCTTGGCTGGTTGTTATCTAACTTTTAATTGCAGTTTACCTGAGAGGAGTTTAAAGAATTTATTTGCCAAAAAAAATACCATCTTTTTCCTTGTGATTTCATCTAGTGTTTCTTGGCGTGGCGATCCTGTATACTCAAGGGAAGCCTGCTGGTGACTTGCTGGCTCCTCGCCACAGCTCCAAGAGGAGGACCGTCTTGTACCCGCATTGCGCAGCAAAGATGCAGGCTTGTAGAGAAGCCACTTAGCCGAGAGGTCCCAGTGTGGGGCTCAAAACACCATCAGTCTGATTCCGTTTTCTGATCAATTCACCACTGAACTAGGCCAGGAAAGTCTCTCCCCTTTCAGAGATTTCATAAATGTTCAATTTATTTATTATTTTTTCTGTTTAGCCTGTGATCTTTCTTTTTCCCCACCACTAAAATACCATGGTGCTTCCATATGGCGGCTAACTATTCAGCAATACAAAGGGATGAAATATTGATACATGTGACAACTTGGGCGGATCTCAAGGGCATTACGTTGAGTGCAAAAAGCCACTCTGAAAAGGTCATACACTGTATAAGACCATTTATATGACATTCTTGGAGTGACAAAATGATAGGGATGGAAAACAGACTAGAGCTTGCTTGGGGTTAGGGAGGGTGAAGGAGAGGGGTAGTAGGTATGGCTAGAAAGGGATAGCAGGAGTGACTGAACGGTTGGTGGTGATGGCGCAGTTCTGGTTCTTGATTGTGGTGATGGTTATGTGAATACACACATGTGATAAAATGACAGAACTATACAAAGTTGAAAGAGAGAGTCAAGGTTTTGATGATAAGGAATGTCTCTCTGTGTGGGGGACAAGGGAGCATCTAGCTGCTGACTTGGACCCAACTTCTGGGCCACCTGAAGTGAAAGCCACCCATTTTTGCCAAGGTCACAAAACCCCAGAGATAAGACCAGTGAGGCGAAAAAACTGGTAAGGAGGGGTGCCGTGATGGCGAGTTCCCTGATTAAGGGGTGTGTGTGCATTCATTGTAGATCTTGACTTTCTCTGAGGGCCCCCAATCTTCTGACGTTGAAATCTTGCTTGTTTGTTTGAAATGTAGCCATATTAAGTGGAACTGAGTTTGTTTTAATCAAAGAAAGTAAAATAAAGGAAAAGAGGGTTGAACATTATATCAAAAGCTAATGATGTACTATATATTGGCTAATTGAACATAATAATAAAAAATTTAAAAAAAAAAGGAAAAGAGGAGTGGGGGAGGTGAGGCATTAAAAAATTGAAGAAAAAAAAAACACCCAGAAACAAACCCCAAACGTAAAAGGGGTATGCTGCCCTGCTACCCCAAAAAGCTTAGCTTGGAAAATGACAAATCTTGGTGAAAATGTCTCTCAATGAATTTAGGTGAAATGGGGTGAGACACACTGACCTTGACCTTACCTATCCCCTCAACTACCTCTCCTGATATGCTCCCCATTTCTTACCTTCCCCCCAGCTGTGTTGGGTTTAGCCACCCCCTGACTGAGACAATGGTTTAAAATGGAGTTCAAGGATAAGGTACCACTTACTCAGCTGGCGGTGGTGGCCTCTCCCCAAGCACCTGGTACTTTCTGTCCATTCGGTTGGGCCTGGAGTACCGTGTGATGCTGTGAGACACAGGTGAGTCAGTGCTCTGGAGGATGGGGTAGACGGGCAGGTGTCCTGGGGCTGGAGCCTCTGGGCCTGCCTATGGGACACCGTGACTCCCGTGTCTGGGGCTGAATCCTTCAAGATACTTCCCTACTCCCCATCTGCTGTGGAGACAACCTTATTGTAGGGGTGAAGTCCTCATCGCTAAAACCCACCCAAGGTCCCTGAGCGGGGGCGAAGGGCCAGAAATTGTGTATCCTTGCTTCTCTGTGGTGAGGACCCAAAGAAAACCAGGTTGAGGTGCTTTTCAAATAAAAATGTACTATGCCTAGTTAAACTTGAATTTCACAGAAGCAGAGAATAATGTTTAGTGTAAATATGTCCCATGCAACATCAGACAGCCCTAGCAACATGATCTGCATTTTGTAAGCACTGAGAGACTGAATATACAAATGGACAATAGCTGGACTGTACATCAATCCAGAGCTCTGACCCAGGCCCTGCAGCAACCTGCCCAGGAAACCAACTCCTTGGCTACCATAAACAACTCGGGAAGCCAGCCCGGTACAGGTCAGACTTGCAGGAAGCCATATTGTTCTCTCTCGTGGCAATCAAAATGCTAAACAGTAACTCCCATAACAATCCGCTCCAAAAGGTTAGGACTTGATTACTAACTGACAGCTTCCCTAAATTTTGTCCCTGCTTCCAACTTAGGACCAACCAGAGAAAGCCAAACACGCAGCCCTAAATAATCACATCGAATGCCTGCTGCTAGCTGGCCTGCCTCCAGCTTCTCCATGTCAACAGCCTCTAATAGAGGCACACCTAAAGGCCTCCCTTCCTCCACCATGCAGCCTTTTCACTCCCTTGCCTGCCTTTGAGTCTCTTCTAAAACGTAAGCGATGATGGCTGACCCCCTTGCTGTACCATGCTCCGAATAAGTAGGCTTTGCTTTTCTCATTTGCATGGTCTTAGGTTTATTTCCACATTGCAGATGGCATTCATGTTCCAAAGGACTCCATGGAGATACGCAAAGCAGGAATTTCCTCACTACTGCTCCCTCAAAACCAGGAATTAAACCATATAAATGCGAGCTCACAGAGAACCCAGAAGTCAGTTCAGCCACTAGCTCTGTTACTCGCCTTCTATAAAATCAGTGTCGGGGGACAGTGGGACCCACACTCACTGAGTCCTGACTCTAATGAGCTCGACGCGGGCATAGTGGGCAGAGTGCAGGACCAGGATGCAGAGGTCTAGGATTCCTCCTGCAAGGGAAACCATCTCCAATGTCCCTCTTTTTTTTTTTTTACCAGGATGATGGGTATGGGATGAGGGCTGCGATCCACCAGCTGTCACCATGGAAAACCACCGAACATCCAGATGGCTTCTCAAGGTGGGAGGCCCGTGTGAGCCACGTCACTCAGCAGAAAAGAGCACAGACCTGACTAAAGCCAGCTTCAGAACCAACCTCTCACTGGGTCCCTTGGGGTCTCGGAGCTGTGAGCATAGGTGGTACCTTCTGAAGACAGTCTGGTGAAGCAACGGGGTGGTCTCTGGCCTATGTCTCGGGGGTTCGGGAAGGCACCTGGGAAGGGAGATCCTGCGCAGCCCAGGCTCCCTACCTTCCTGTTGAAGTGGCACTGGCACTGGACAAGGCTTTTCTCACAAAGTGTTCCCCCCGGTTCTGGTGTCGCTTCAGGCCTTTGGGTGATGAGTGCCCAGGACAAGAACAGAGGACCCAAGGTGAAGATAGGCCAGGTGACAACACCAGCTCCCCCATCGCCAGTGCCCTGAGACCCACAGGCCTCTTGGCCTTTACCTGTCTGGGACCGGTCTTTGTCACACTGCTGGGTTGAGCATTTTTCATCGGGAAGTCTGAAACCAAAGGAAAGGATATGAGCTTTTCCCCAGTGACCATGAGGACAGCTCAGGCCAGGCACTTGGTACCATCCCAGTTAGCCCACAATACCATGTGCATTAGTCATATTATGAGCCCCATTTCAGAGGAGGAAACTGAGGCTCAAGAGGAGAAGCCCTTACACAAAGTCACAGGCTGACAGGTGTGGGAACCTCGTGTGTGGGACCCCACAGATGGTCCCTGAAAGCTCAGGGCCATGAGCTATGGTGGCAGAGCCCTGTTGTACACCCCGTGGCCACTCACTGAAGGATCCTCTTGACAACTTCCACAGCTGGGTCTTCAATCATGGGCTTCCCCGTGCGGCTTGGCTGCGCAAAGGACTCGGGGGTGACCAAGTCAATCTTGGCCTCCTCTTCAAGGGCCTCTGGAGTCACCATGATGTCACTCTCCACCTCCAGGTCGGTCATGACACTGTCCTAGAGGCCCAAGAGAAGGACCTGAGTGGGTGGGCCCAACCTCAGTGCCAGGGATGTAGGCAGGCTGGGTTCGTGTTCCCAGGGCCTGCAGCTGGAGGCCAGCTGCCTGATTCTCCCAGCCTCGATTTTCCTTCTAAAAAACAGTAATGGTCATATCTCCTTTAGAGAGTCATGCATGCATGAATGCATTTACCTGTGCATGTTGGCTTTCAAAATGTTTTCCGAGTACCTGCTTTCTGCAAGGTGCTGCCTGGGGTCTGGGACACAGTGTAGAAGGTAACATGTGACCCTTGTCTTTATGGAGCATACAGTCTAGCCAGAGAGACAAACGTTTAATATGTGCTTCTACAAATAAATGGTCAAAACTGGGACCACTGCTGTGAAGAAGTTCTAGAGTCTTCCATGAGACCAAGGGTCATGGACTTATAAGGCCAGCCTGTAGATATGCCCAGGCACTGTTCTTGAAAGAGAGGAGTGAATGAAAGTGTACACAAATGAGTGGCCAACAACCCCCACAAGTTGGATCTTAGAGAAAGGGTAGGAGTGGTGACCCACAGGGAGTGCTTAGTTAGGCTGTTGCCTATCTTATTCAAGTCTCGTGTCAGCAGGGAAGGACCCCGGCTGGACTCCCGAGTTCCATCTGGAAGGGCACAGTGCTGGTGATGTGATGGAGGCTTAGTATTGGTGGCATGGTGTGAAGAGCCTCCCCGTAGAAGCAAGCGCTGGATCAAAACACGGCAGTGAGAAGGTGGCCAGAACAGAACTTGCAGGGTGTCCACTTATGCCCACGTTGGTTCTACGACACTCCCCCCAGAAGTTGGTTGAGTGCCTCAGGCATTCAAAGCCTGGTGTGAGAGGCTGAGTATGGGGTGAGGGTGACGCAAACTCTGCCTTTTTGGGGCACACAGTCTAGAGAGACAGCCCCTAAAATGGAGATCTCACTCTAGGGTCTGT
Source organism: Ursus arctos (assembly GCF_023065955.2). Taxonomy (NCBI): domain Eukaryota; kingdom Metazoa; phylum Chordata; class Mammalia; order Carnivora; family Ursidae; genus Ursus; species Ursus arctos. The sequence continues at coordinate 28,345,907 of NW_026622852.1, read as the reverse complement.
GAGAGAAGGCCCAGGGGTTAAGTCATGGCTTTGGTGTGGGAGTGGGGGCGAGAAATGAAGAAGCCATGGAGGGCAGACTGAGGAGGCTGCTGTGAAGGCCTAGTCCAAGGGTCTGGATTTCACCCTAAGGGCAGGAGAGTGACACAGTCAGAATGACCTCCTCCAGTGTTAGGTCTGGCTGCAGCTCAGGGAGTGGGTCATGAGGGGAAGTGAGAGGGAAAGGGCACCCAGGTGGGCAAGGAGAGGTGGGGTGGAGAGAAGCCAGTGGTTGCTCATGGGTGTGGGTAGGAAGGAAGAGGCTGAGAGGTAAGGCTTGCCTGAGAACCTGTGGGTGGGGTAAGCTGAAGGTCCTGGTGGAGATGAGGAGGTGGTGTCAAGAGGTGAGGGGTCTTCTGAGAGACCAGGGCAGGGAAGTGACCTGTCTGGGATTTGAACACAGATCTGACTGCATAGCCTATAGTCTTTCCAAGGCATCCCAGTAGACCTGATGTCCAACAGGGGCCTGGGAGCCTCCTCTTCCCTTAGGCTCTGCTGAGCCCTGTGGGTCTCCTAGGAGCCCAGACGGCTCCCCGACCCTTCCCCACTGCCCAACCCCTTCCTTTACTGTGCGTTCCTTACGGTAAAGACCACTTGAGTTACGGACACTGTGTCCAGCTTGCAATTGAGGTACTGAATCCTCTGGCTCAGTTTTTCTTTCCAAGTCTGGACGAAGCCAAGGAGATCTTCCGAGGTCACCATCTAGGGGAAGAAAGCCACAGGAAGCAGATGCAATACGGCCAGTTACCTCCATCTGAACTGCAGACCTCTCAGTTCTATGGACGCCCCCCACTTGCAGGGAGGGCTCCAAGAGAGTGGGGAAGGCTGGCCAGCTCTCTTGGGCAGCTGTGCTGGGGCAGCAAATCCTTCAATGATAGGGCATCAGGAATTCTAGTCCTGGTTTTATGGGTTCATTCTGCACAAATCATTTAAATTTGCTCAACTTGGTTTCCTCATCTGTATGGTGGGAACCCAGAATGTTCCCTGGGATCTCTTCTAGCTCTGACACTCTTAGAAGGAAATGTTTGGCCCCAGAGGGCCAGATTGTGTAGGAGTGAAATGACCACAGCCTTTCTGGAAGGTGACCTGATAAGGTCAGATACACATCCCCCTCTAGCAGCAATCCCACAGACCATGCTCCTGGGTGCGCAGGGAAGCACCTGGAAGGATGTTCACCTTCACCATGCATCTCACACATCACGCGGCAGTCCTCCCACTTGGTCCCCTGAATCATTCCCTGACCTCTGTAGACAACCCAGGCCCGGAGGTGCGTTGGCCTCTTCTGCTTCCTTCATTTCCGGTGCACTCTGAGTTCTAACCATTCCCCTGCCACTCAACTCTGGAATCCGGTGTCTCTGCTGGCACCTTGTCCAGGCCACTGTTCTCTCTGCCTCAGTCATGACACCCTGCCTTATCCTTCCCTCCCTCCCTGTCTTTCTGCACACAGCAGCCAGAAGCCGCTCTTTGCGCGTGGCACTGAACACGTGACCCTGGCCACATTTGTCCCTGGTCCCCACTGCCTTCACCATGCATCCAATGCATTGTTCCCATCTCCTGATCACTGCTTTGCAGAAATAGCCAACCAGTCCCCTCCATCAACACACGATTGCCTGCCCACCCAAGTTCATGCTCCTCTGACCTGGCCAGGAGGCTGTGCAAGCCCCAGGCACTGTGTCCAACACCCTGACACCACCAGGTGGAGACAGTGAGGGGTTTGAGGAGGTGAGGAAATGCGGAAGAGCAAATGTGTCTGCTCTGGAGAGGCAGAGCTGTCCCTAGAGGGTCTGTTGAAGGGGTCATTTCAGATTAACCTGCTTTCCCCATGTTCTCCGGGAACGTGCAGAAATTACTGCATGAAAGTACAGAGGTCACCGGGGGCTCTGCAAACAATGAGAATAAGATGAGGGACGTGTATTCACTCTGTGCTTTGTGGATGTTTGAACTTTCTTCAAGAAGCATGTGTTACTATGCAAAAAAACTAAATGTCCTCTCAGTGTTGACAAAAATAAAACCTCAACTCAGTCACTGAAGTGGAAGAGAAAAGACAGAGCTTGGTGAGGAAGGAGCGTCCCACTCAAGAAACCTCCAGCTGAGACATCTGGTTCTCGAGTGCCTGGCTGAGCAGTTGAGAAAACATTGCTCAGGGAGGCCAGGATGAATGTGGAACAGGACATAGAGATGTGTGCTCGTGGGGGAAAACAAGCAAGTAAACAACACAAACACGCAGAGACCCGCTATGCTGATCCGTATTGCTCTCATTCGGACTTTTCACAGTTCATACGTAGAAAACAGAAGTCACCAGTGTACGTGCAATGATCACAAACCAAGCAAATGAAAAATCAAACAAAAAAGTGGTTGCTCAGAGGGCAGAGTCCGGCTTCTATTTTTCATCTAGGGCTAAGTTCCGATTACAGGGAGGGATGCCTGGTGACGTCGGAGCGGGAGTGAGGTCAGCCGGAAGCCCCACACTCACTGGACTCTACAAGCCTGCCTGGGAGGGGCTGGGGGCTGGAGGAGGTGGCTGTGTTTTCTTTTCTTCCTTAATTCCATTGAATAAAGCATGGGTTAATTAGGAAGGCTCAGAGGCCCCTCTGGAGCTGGAGAAATCTTGATGCCAGATGTAAATTTACTTCCAGTTTATAATTCTTGTGTAATGCATCTTTACTATTCATAGCTTAGCAAATACTGAATACTTACTTTCTTATCTCCCTTTGAGTTTCGACACATTTCTACTTTCCTTTGGAGCTGTTCCAGAGAAGAGTTTAATCCATCTGTTTGCAAATTGGATTTTGCGACCTAGAAAAACCAGAGGTTACATGATTTGTTTCTAGAATATTTATTTTGATCAGGAAAATGTTCCGTAAAATATATTATCTGAGAGATGAATTCAGTATCGGGAAAATGAAATGGGGGGGAATGCACAATGTTATCAGAAATTACAGATTTCTGCAATAGATCAATGCAAATGTAAAAGGCTTTTTTGTTTTGTTTTGTTTTTTACCCTCAAAAAGATAAGGTTTAGAAATAAAATCAACAACCCACAGTAGTGGTTGAGGGCATTGTCCTACTGGGGAGGGTTGTCTGTATAAGCACCTGGAAAACCTAAAGAACCTTAAAACATTCATGCTGTGTCCCGTGGGAGGTACCCTATGGACATAATCAGAGTTTCCTGTGCAAGGGTGCTTATAATACCATTGGGATAATAATAAGAGAAATCTACCAAATGTTCCTCCAAAAGGGAATGGCTAAATAAAAATGGCAACACATTCAGGAGAGGGAAGCCATCACAGTAGTGCTTTTGAAAGAATCTTTAAAGATTATAATGCTTAAAAAATTGTATAGGGGCGCCTGGGTGGTGCAGCGGTTAGGCGTCTGCCTTCGGCTCAGGGCGTGATCCCGGCATTGTGGGATCGAGCCCCACATCGGGCTCCTCTGCTATGAGCCTGCTTCTTCCTCTCCCACTCCCCCTGCTTGTGTTCCCTCTCTCGCTGGCTGTCTCTATCTCTGTCGAATAAATAGATAAAATCTTTAAAAAAAAATTGTATAAATAGCAAGAGGCCAGTTTTGTTCTTTGTGCATATATATATATATATATATATATATACAAAATATATATGAAATCTTTCCATATATTAAAAAAAGCTTAAAAATAAGTCAAAGTCACTCCTGGCTTTATTGAGATGTTATTGACATATAACGGTAAGTTTAAGTTATACGACGTGTTGATTTGATACACTTACATATTGCAAAATAATTATCACCATAACGTTAACTGATACCTCCACCACAACAAATAATTACCATTTCTTTTTTGTGATGAAAACATTTAAGATCTACTCTCTTAGCAACTTTGAAGTATACAATGTAGCATTATTAACTATAATACCATGCTGCACATTAGATCCCCAGAACCTATTTGTCTTATAACTGAGTTTTTACCCACTGACCCTCATCTCCACATTTCCCATACCCCTCAGTCCCTGGTAACCACCATTCTACTCTCTGTGTCTGTGAGTTTGGCTTTTTCAGATTCCACATATAAGTGAGATCATACAGTATTTGTCTTTCTCTCTCTGACTTATTTCATTAAGGATAATGCCCTCAAGGTCCATACATGTTGTCGCAAATAATAGGATTTCCTTCCTTTTCATGGCCGAATAATGTTCCATTGTATATATATATACATCTTCTTTATCTGTGCATCTGTTGACAGGCACTCTGCCTGTTTCCACACCTCAGCTATTGTGAATAATGCTGCAATGAACATGGGAGTGCAGATATCTCTTCAAGACAATATTTTCATTTCCTTTGGATATATACCCCAAAATGGGATTGCCACTGTGGCTACACGTTCACATTCCCACCAACAGTGCACAAGGGTTCTTTTTTCTCCATACCCTTGCCATCAGTTATTATCTCTTGTCTTTTTGATGATAGCCATTCTGACAAGGGTAAGGTGATACCTCATTGTCATTGTGATTTCTTTCCCTGATGATGAGTGATGTTGAGCACCTCTTCACGTACCTGTTGGCTATTTGTATGTCTTTTTTTTTTCTTGAAAATGTCTATTCAGTTCCTCTGCCCATTTTAAAATCAGATTTTTTGCTTCTTTTGCTATTGAGTTATATGAGTTCTTTATATATTTTGGATATTAACCTCTTATCAGATATATTATTTGCAAATATTTTCTCCTATTCCATAGGTTATCTTTTCATCTTGTTTCTTTTGCTGTGCAGAAGCTATTCAATGTGATGCAGTCCCACTTGTTAATTTTTGCTTTTGTTGTTTGTGCTTTTGGTGTTACATCCACAAAATCACTGCCAAGACTAATGTCAAGGAGTTTTCTCCTCATGTTTTCTTCCCAGAGTTTTATGGTTTTGGGTCTTCCATTTAGGACTTTAATCCGTTTTGGGTTAGTTTTTGTGCATAGTGTAAGATAGGGGTTCAATTTCATTCTTCGGCATGTGGTTATGGAGTTTTCCAAACACTATTTATTGAAGACACTATCCTTTCCCCATTGAGTATTCTTAACTTCCTTGTCAAGTATTAGTTGACTGTATATGTGAGAGTTTATTTCTGAACTTTTCATTTTGTTCCATTGGTCTATATGTCTATTTTTATGCCAGTACCATAGTATTTTGGTTATTATAACTTTGTAGTATAGTTTGAAATAAGGAATTGTGATGCTTTGCTCTTCTTTCTCAGGCTTGCTTTAGCTATTCATAATCTATTGTGGTTCCATAGAAGTTTTAGGATGGGTTTTCCTAATCCTGTGAAAAATTCCGGTGGGATTTTGATAGGGACTGCACTGAATCTATAGATAGGCTTGGTTAGTATGGACATTTTAACAATATTGATTCTTCTGATCCATGAACATGGGATATCTTTCCATTTGTTTGTGTCTTCTTCAATTTCTTTCATCAAATTCTTACGGTTTTCAGTGTATAGATCTTTCATCCTCTTTGTTAAATTTATTCTTGTTTTATTGTTTTCAATGCTAATGTGAATGAGATTTTTTAAATTTCTTTTTTAGATGTTTTACTGTTAGTATATACAAATGCAACTGATTTCTTGATGTTGATTTTGTATCCTACAACTTTACTGAATTTGTTGATCAGTTCTAATAATTTTTTGATGGATTTTCTATATATAAGATCATATGTTCTGCAAACAAAGATGATCTTACTTCTTCCATTTCTTTTTGGATTCCTTTTATTTCTTTCTCTTGCCTGATCACTAGGTCTAGGACTTCCAGTACAAGTTGAATAGGTGTGGTGAGAGGGGGTATCTTTTTTTTTTTTTAAAGGTCTTATTTATTTGACAGAGAGACAGTCAGCAAGAGAGGGAACACAAGCAGGGGGAGAGGGAGAGGAAGAAGCAGGCTCCCAGAGGAGCAGGGAGCCTGACGCAGGGCTTGATCCCAGGACCCTGGGATCATGCCCAGAGCCAAAGGCAGATGATTAATGACTGAGCCACTCAGGCGCCCCAAGGGGGTATCCTTGTTTTGTTCCTGATCTTAGAGGAAACACTTGCAACCATTCATTGTTGAGTATGATATTAACTGTGGGCTTGTTACATATGGCCTTTATTATACTTAGATATGTTCCTCCTTTACCTAATTTGTTTAACATATTTATCAAGAAAAGATGTTGTACATTGTCAAATGTTTTTCTGCATCTATGGTGATGAGTAAATGATTTTTATCCTTTATTCTATTAATATGGTGTCACATTGATTGATTTGTATATGTAGAACTATCCTTGAATCCCAGAGATAAATGACACTGGATCATAGTGTATGATCCTTTCGATGTGCTGTTGAATTTGATGTGCTAATACTTTATTGAGGATTTTTGCATCTGTATCCATCAGGGATATTGATCTTTGTTTTCCTACAGTGTTCTTATCTTTCTTTGGTATCAGGGTAATGCTCCCTTTGTAAAATTAATTTGGGAGTATTTCCTCCTATTATATTTTTCGGAACAGTTTGAGAAGAATTGGTGTTAAGTTTTCTTTAAATGTTTTGTAAAATTCACCCATGAAACCATAAAATCCTGAGTTTTCTTTGTTGGGAGGTTTTTGATTACTGATTCAATCTCCTTACTCATTATTGGTCTCTTCAGATTCCCCATTTATTCATGCTTCAGTCTTGGTAGGTATGTTTCTAGAACTTTTTCCATTTCTTCTAGGTTATCCAATTTGTTGGCATATAATTGGTCATCATAGTCTTAAGATTCATATATTTCTGTGGTATCAGTTGCACTGTCTTCTCTTTCATTTCTGATTTTATTCAAGTCTTGTTTCTTAGTCTAGCTAAAGGTTAGTTGATTTAGTTTATTGTTCAAAAACCATCTCTAGTTTCATTGATCCTTTCTATTATTTTTCTGGTCTCTATTTCATTTATTTCTGATCTGATGTTTGTGATTTCCTTCATTCTGCTAACTTTGGGTTTAATTTTTTTTCTAGTTCCTTGAGGTACCATTAGGTTGTTTACTTAAGATCACTGACCTCAGTTCACATTTTGGTTTCACATTCAAGAGCTCTGCATTCTTGTCTAAGTCACTTAATTACTCTCTGCCTCAATTTCTTTATCTCTAAAATAGGAAAAAACCCAGTACTTGCTTCATACAGTTCTTGTGAGGACTAACATAGCTGATCGAAATAAGTCAGTTAGCAGGATGTATGGTGCATAATAACTCAATGGATCCTAGAGGCTATTATGATTTAATATCTGTCTCCCTGGCTGCAGTTCAAGTCCCACGGGGCAGAGCTCACTGTCATATGCCCAGCATTTGGGACATGCTGGGTTGGGGCCAGCCCAGCATGAAGTTGAAGAATGAATCTGTCCTACCTCACACTTGATGTTCACTTGCAGATTTGTCAGCAACCGCTGGATTTTCTCAATGAAAATAAGGTCCACAGACAGGTTATGGAATTTGCTTTCAAACTTGTTGATGACATCATTGGCCTGTAAAGATATATCAAAAGTAAAGGAGAGGGGTTTAATTTGGAACTTACAGACTTTGGAAGCAGAGGGGGACAGGCTCAATTTTTTGGAAAGGGGGCTTGGCAGGCCCATCAGGCAATGAGCAAGGGTGTCCTGGGAGCCTGGCTGGAGGTCAGGGACAGGGCTCTCCCACCTGGTCCAGGTAGTCACTCTCCATCTTCTCCATGTTGATCATGATTAAACTTTCAACAAACTCTATTCGGGAAGCTTCCTTCTCCAGTCGATGACACAGTGAGTCAATTTCTTCAGAAGAAAAGTTGCCTCCCTCAGAAAACAATCTGCAAATAGTTTGAGAGAAATCCAAGCCACTGATCAGACCTGAACTTCCCACCCATCCCAAAAACTATGGTTGACAAAGCTTTAGAAAGTATAAGATCATAGAAAAATGAATACAAGTGATTCAAAGATAGAAGCAGTGAAATAACCCAAATGTCCTTCAAGGGAGGAACGGAGAAACAACATGTGGTGTATACACACAACGGAGTAGTATTCAGCCTTAAGGTGGAATGACATTGTGACACATGCTACATGATGAGTCTTGAAGATATTATGTTAAGTGAAATAAGCCAGACACACAAAAGGACAAACACTGTATGATTTCACTTATATGAGGCACCTATGGTAGTCAAATTCACAGAGACAAAAAATGGAATTATGTCAGGCGCTGGGGGAGGAGAATGGGAGTTAGCGTTTAATGCATTCAGAGCTTCAGTTGAAGATGATGAAAAATGTGGAGATGGATGTTGGTGATGGTTGCACAACAATGGGAATGTACTTAATGCCACTGAACTAACTATCCACCTGAAAAATGGTTAAAATGGACAGTTCTATGTCATATATTTTGTCACAATAAAAAAGTAAGGGGGAAACAAGACCACGTCTTGGTAGAGAAAGCCCAGTGCCCACAGAGGCCCCGGACACAGGCTCCCACCTGCAGTGCTTGATGAACTCGATGTTGGTTAGGCGAAGCTTGCCCAGGCTCTCCTCCAAGTACTGGCGGAAGCTGCGCAGGGACACCTGGATGACATCAACATAGCTAAGCAGCTCCCGGTGCAGCGTGCTGCTGAGAGTAACCAGCCTGGGGGACACAGGAGGGCAGGCTGGTGACCTGGGTGTGGACGGGCAGCCTGGGGGGCTGCTTGCACTCCACTGCTGTGCCCAGGTTTGGGGCCACCAGAACCATGGCCATGTTCCTCTGGGTAGAAAAAGGGGCTAAAACGAAGTTCAAAATGCTAGCGTGTGCAGGACACAGTGTGGAACTCTCCATGTGCTGTATCAGAGGACATCCTCTCCTCTCTCTGGCCCTCGCCCCTGAATTACTGAAGTAGTCCCCAGGTGCCACTGGATCTTCACCCTCCCTGGAGCGCTCTCTCTCTCTAACTCCCAGCAATGTGGCTCCTGCGGCTGGTGCTCTCCCGAAGGAGTACCCTGCAATTTCCTCTTTATCTTTAAATCCACCCTAACCAGCTACCTATTGTGTACCTGACACCTGTGAGGGCTCCTCACCTGTTACCCAAATGAGGCCTCCCTGAGCACGTAAGAGCTTCCATCTCAAATCCCTGAATGGTCTCCTCGGAACCCCTTGCTCTGCTGTGAGCACATCCCCACCTCAAGCTAGGCCCATGCTCCTTCCTGAGGAGAAAATTACCTTCCTCCATCCCAGGCCAAGGGGCCCACCTGCAGGAAGCTCTTCTTGACTCCCCTTGACGCAAGTGGCCTGTCTCCACATGCACATTTCAGGGCAGGTTAGAAGCATCCCTGCATGCTGACCATGTGCACCTTTTTCTCTCCCTGGCTGCTCATCCGGCTCCCAGCCCCCAGCCCCCCGCCAGACGGTTCACACTTAGACTCTGACTCCTGTGAAGAGGTGAGCTGAAAAGAGAAGGTTGCTGTGGGGCCTGGAAAAGGGAGTCTTATCCACCAGGAGAGAGCAGCCAAAGGCTGGCATCTCGTGTCTGGGATTCTAGGGCCACGAGGCCAGGGTGGAGACTTCCATGCACCTCACCTCTGGCTCTTTGTGGCATTCAAGAAGATGTGCTCCATGTCGTAAATCTTGCGGCGGAAGTTTTTGCTCTTTATGTTTTGCTCTTCTTGGAACTGGCAGAACATCAGCCTCTCCTTCCTTAGTGTCTCGGTCACCCCAGCACAGTGGCTATCCAGCCGCTCTTGATGAAGCAAGAGCTCAGCTGAAAAAGGACGAGGGGTAGCTGAGGCCCTCTGGAATCTCAAGTCACCTCAGGACGTTCCTCTCCTGGACGGTGACAGCTGCCCTGGTCAGGGCTTGGCTTGGGAATGGGTGCAGATCTGAGAGAGGCCAATCTGAGACTGCCGCAGGGTCTCTAACTGGAGAAGAGGCTGTGAGCAGGGAGGTCCCTGCTTGGGAAGACACGTAGGAGCAGGTGGGTTGGGTGGAGGGTGTTGGGAAGGGGGGAATTGTGGTGAGAGAGTCTGGAGAAAACACCAGCACAACGCTGCACAGGGCAGTCGGAGTGTGCTCCTTTCTATCAGCGGCTACTTTTTCCAGGGAGCTTGAATTCCAAAGCATTTATAGGGTGGTGTAAACGGAACCAGGATTTGGCTTCAAGGGCTCCATCATAGGCCTTTAGAGCTTTAGGCCTCAGCCCCGGGTCAGCCCACCCTATCTTTCTACTGTCTGCAGGTGAAAGAGCTGTTATCCCAGCTCGGCCAAAAATGAGTGCAGGGACTCTGGGATGTTGTTTCCCTGACCTCAATCTCCCCATCGTGCACTGGAGTAGGGAGCCAGGGAAGGGGCAGGAAATCAGCCTTCATGGAGTATCTCAATTTATATTTATATTTAACGCACACATTTTCCAGTTGAACACAATGAGGCTCCAAAGCCAAGAAGGGCTCCCCAAGCCACAAGCACTGGGACTCCAGGCCAGGCTGTCTGATTCTACAACTCTGTCACTGTTCAAGGCAGAAGGAGTTTGGTTGGGGCCATGTGGGGTCACTCTGGGAGCTCAAAGGGTCTATGAAAAAGCTTGAAGTGTGACACAAGTGAAAACCCAACAGGGTCACTGAGGATCCAACTGAAAATATGCCACCCTTTGATAGAGCCCTCTGCCTAAGAGAGAAATGGCATCTCTTTTTAAGTTATAAATTATAAGCTTAAATTAATGGGTACCACTTGCTTGTGATTCCTCACTGTACCGTTTCAGGGAGAGTTAATTACCACCAACAATATCCCCTTCTGCAAGTAAGGAAGGGATCAGAGAGGTCAGGTAACATGTCCAGAGTCACACAGCTAGAGAGGCTGAGCCTAATACTCTGATTCCTGAGCTACAGGCTTGCCTCTAGAGCATCTGCTATGCAGACATGTATCTGAGAGGTGTGTGAGCATATCTGGTATTCACACTGCTAAAACGGGACAATACTCTTCATTCTAGCATCTAAAGTCCCGTTTAAAAAAATTTTTTTTTTTAAATCTCAAATGTGGCTTCTGAGTACTGCTTTCTCTGCCAGCCTGGGAGGTGGAACCCTCCACGAGGACACCTAATGAATGCAGAACGCAGGTAGCATAGACTCCAGCTGTCTGGGGCAGGGAGGCCTTCTCAAGCAGGGGCTGTACCTGCCCTGACGTTATGGATGTCCTTTTCAATGCGCTTGGCTCTTGGCTCATGTAGATGATGACGCAGTTCCAATTCTGAATCCAGCTCATCGATCTTGGTGGCCACCATGACCCGGGTTTTGAGGATACATTGGTCAAACCACTTCTCTAGGTGCTCGAAAAAGCCAATTCGAAGTCTGAGGGAGAGACCAGTGAGGGTCAGCTCTGCCAGTGGCGTGACCAGGCAGAGAGCTTTCCAAATTGATACAGAGAGTGCTTCCCCCTTTCACTTCTTCCTCATTTTATTTCCCAACTATATTATATTCCTTTGTCTGGATGGACCGTCATGAATTTAGCCAGACTCCTGCTGGAGGACATTGGATGGTTTCCAACCATTTGTTCTTCAAAAAAGGCTGCAATGAATAACCTTGTACCTAAGTCTAGTGTAGAAACATTTCTATAGGATACATTCTCTGAACTGGAATTGTTCAATCAAAGGCTAAAATACATGTGTGGTGCTTGCAGATATGTCTTAACTGCTTTCATGGTGAGGCAACCGGAACTGCCATCTGCAATAACAGTTCCCATTTCTCCACAGCCTTGAGGCAGATTGCCAAACTTTTGAATTTGACAATTTCATCATGGTATGACTGAAACTGAGCACACTGGCATGTGTTTTAAGACTATTTAATTTCTTTTTCTACATATTATCCATTAATACCTTTTGCCCATCTCTCCATTGTGTAGATGCTGTTTTTCTTATCAATCTCTTTATATGGGCACTCTTTATATATTGGGAACATGAGGTCATCTGATTGTGATGTGAGTTGCAAATACTTTTTCCCAACTTATCACCTCTCTTTTTCAAAATTTATGTATTATTAAGATGGCTATGTATTGTTAAGCTGTTGGTTTTCCCCAAATTCATCTATAGATTCAACTCAATAAAATCTATCTACAGATTCAATGCAATCAAGCTGCCTGGGTAACTCAGTTAAGCATTCAACTTTTGGTTTTGGCTCAGGTCATGATCTCATGGGTCATGAGATCAAGCCCCATGTTGGGCTCCATGCTCAGTGGGGATTCTGCTTGAAAATTCTTTCCCTCTGCCCCTCCCCCCTAACGTGCACACACATTCTCTAAAATAAATGAGTAAATCTTTTTAAAAAAATAAAAATAAAAAGCTAAGCAGATGTCTTCTTCCAGAAACTGATAAGCGGATCTCAGGTTTATGTAGAAATGCAAATGGCCAAGGATAGTTGAGGAGAAGGCCAAAGTTGGAGAACTCACACTACCAGATATTAAGACTTAGTATAAAGCTACAGTAATCAGTCAGGGTGAGGCAGTGATGCAAGGATAAATACACAGAGAAACAGAAAGGAAGTGCAGCAGAACAGTGGGGAGAGGAGAGTCTCCTGGGGTCAAGTGGTTATCCATATAGAAAGAAATTAATCTGAGTCTTACCTTGCACATAAACAAAATTAATTCCAGGTGAATTTTACATCTATATGTGGAAATTTAAAACAATAACATTTGTAGTAAATACCATAGGAGGATACTTTCATGACCTTGGGGCAAGCAAAAATTTCTTAGATAAGACAGAAAGTACACTAACCTAATAAAAAAAAGTTGATGAATAGGGCCTTATTACAAATAAGAATTTCTTTTCATCAAAAGATGGCTTTAGGAGAGTAAAAAAAAAAGGCAAGCACAGAGAGGGATAAACATTTGCCACATGTTTACCTCATATCATAACAACAACCTCATATCTAGAATAGGTAAATTACATAAATTTATAAGAAAAAAGATTGACAATCCAACCAGGAAAAAATGGGCAAAAGATTTGACTAGGCATTTCAGAAAAGATAACCAAATGGTCAACAAGTATGTGAAAAGGTACAAAACATTAATGATCAGGAAAATGCAAATTAAAACCACAATGAAACACCACTACATATACACCAGAATGGCTAAAACAAAAACTGTTGACAATACCGAGTGTTGTTGAGGATGCAGAGCAACTGGAACGCCCACACATTGTTGTAAACTGTTAAAGTCACTTTTGGAAACTCTTTGGTAGTATCTTTTGGTTGTATCTTCTCAAGAGGGATGCACATATAACCCTATGTCCCAACAATTCCACTCTCAGTTATATATCTAGCAGAAATGGAGACATATCTCCGTTTGCCAAAAGACTTGTACAAGAATGTTCAGAGAGGAATTGTTCCATTCCCCAATGAAAAACAGCCCAAACGTGCATCAGTAGTAGAATGGATAAAGAAATTTTTATAATGGAATACTAGACAGAAATAAAAATGAGCTGAAACCACATTCAAAAATACGTATGAATCTCGCAAACATAATGAAAGAATTCCAACATAAAAGAATACGTTTTCTATGATTCCATTTAAATAAAGTTCAAAACCAAGCAAAAGAAGTTAGAATACATGAGATGAATACATGAAGGGACTCCCAGAGAGTTGGTCATGTTCTATTTTGGGGGAAGTAGTGGTTACCAGGTGCATTCCCTTTGGATAATTCATTCAGCTATACATTTCATGATTTCCATACTTTTCAGTATTGTATCCTTCAACATGCAAATCCAATTAGTTTAACACTGAATTATTTTTCTGGTTAACCCTAAGGCCAGATGGCATAGTGCTTGTCTCAAGACTCTGGAATCATATGGTCTAGATTCATATCCTAGATCCAACCACTTCCTATCTCAGAGATCTTTTCCAAATTACTAACTCTCTGAGCTTCAGTTTCTTTGTCTGTAACATAGGCTAATTATAGTACCCCCTTCATAGTTATTGAGAGTAATAAATCCTCCCAATCAATATTAGCTCTTGTGGTGGTCCTTGTTTTCCTTCTTTAAGGAGAAGACAGACTATGCCTATGACAGAGAAAGGAGAAAGGATGAGTTTCAAGTCAAATTTTCAAGGTGAGATGATGATGAGGTGAAAGAGAGTGTCCAAAAGCCTGACTTAACTCCTTTTAGTCCCTACCCATGTCTACACATAGGAGGTAGACTAAATCAGGTGATCTCTAGCTGATTAGTCCTAGCTATAACATTGTAAAGTCAGGAGTGCAATGAAAATGCTATTCTAAAGGCAATTGCAAATTTCCACATTGGGTCCAAATTCAAAAACAGAGGCCCAGAAACTTGGGAGTTAGGGGAGGTAAATTCTCAGTGGTAGAATTATGGGTCATTTTTATATTCTTCATTGTACTTTTTTCAATTTTCTGCAATTAATGTGTCATATAATCAGAGCCAAATACCATATGGATATATACTCACACCTAGGGTCTATAGCTACATAATTATTAAAAAAAAAAAGGAAAGAGGGAGGGAAGGAAGGAAAGAAGGAAGGGAAACCACAAGATTCCACATGTGCCAGGGGTTCTAACATCTTGCAGGGAAAACACTATTTCTTATGTACAAGGCCCAGGCCAGCAAGGCAACCTGGGACAGGTGGAGGGAGCCACTCTCACAGAAGATTATCTGTGACTGCAAATAATTCCTGGAAATTTACTATTCCTTTAAATTGTTTCTCATCTCAACCCTCAGTTACCTACACGTTTTCTTTTTCCAATTGAAACTAGTCCAATCTTTTGTTATAATACCTCACCTTGTTAATAAAACTTAGGACAGGAGAACAAGAATAAAAGGGATTTCTACTCACTGTCTCTTAATTTGTAAAACTAGTCTGGACGGAATGATCACTTGTTCTAGCAAGTTGGCACTGGAAATGTCATTGATGAGAATGGTGGAAAGGTTGGAATGGGGCTCCTTGCAACTCTCTTCTTGTTGTTCCAGGGTTAGGAAGACAAAATAAGTGTGTCCACTGGAGGTTGTGAAGGACTCCATGTCCTCATAGGAGATCTTCCCCAGACTCTCTTCCTGGGCTTCAGCCTATGCAGAAGAGAAGACTTTAGACTTGACGTCATCAGACAGACCTGGGGATCCAACTACAAGATCCTTGATATCAAGGTTGTAAACCTGTGGGCTGAATCTTGCCTGTAATTATTTTTGTCCAGTACAGTGCTTTCGAAATCGGGAAATTCTACAAAGAATTTGGATTTTGGATTTCTCTTAAAAATCAGAAACTCTGGCAATTCTGAGTCTCCATCCCTACATGGCATTATTGGCTGGAGCTGAGTAATGACTGCACAGTTGCCTTAGACTGAATGTTGGGTGCTCTCCGAAATTCATATCCCCAATGTGTTGGTATTTGGAGGTGGGCTTTTAGGAGGTGATTAGGTCAGGAGGGCAGAGCCCTCATGAATGGGATTAGTGCCCTTATAAAAGAGTTGGTTCTTTCCACCATATGAAGACACAGTGAGAGAAGATGACTGTCTCCGAACCAGGAAGTGGGACCTCACCACACACCAAATCTGCTGGCACCTTGATCTTGGGCTTCCCAGCCTCCAGAACTGTGAGCAATAAATTTCTGTTGTTTATAAGCTGCCTACTCTATGGTATTCTGTTATAGCAGCCCCAACAGACTAAGACAATCATCCTTACCACTTGTCATTATTTTACACTTGGTCTCCAGACCTCTTTTCTATTGCCTGCCTGTGGGCATCTGAATTTGGGATCCCTGCTCAAAAACAAGTCTCCAATGCTAATTCTTCTACAGCAATATAGGAAGAGAGTCTTGCAATGTCATGATTATGGAATTCAAGTTACTGTTCTATGAGTTGGAACATGTTTTGAGGACAAGATTTATTTTTTTTAAAGATTTTATTTGTTTATTTGACAGAGAGATAGCCAGCGAGAGAGGGAACACAAGCAGGGGGAGTGGGAGAGGAAGAATCAGGCTCCCAGCGTAGCAGCCTGACATGGGGCTCGATCCCATAACACCGGGATCACGCCCTGAGCCAAAGGCAGACGCTTAAGGACTGAGCCACCCAGGTGCCCCTTGAGGACAAGATTTATTAACATGAGAGTAACTTCCCTGCACTCCAAGGAGAGCTCTGTCTGCCAACTTGGATATGGATCTTTTCTGCTACATAAGAGAATGGGAAGGGAGAGGGAATGGAGAGGCTAGGATGGTCTACACAGGAAAGAAGAGCTGGGAAAGAGATGACCAGGGAAGGTCAAGGAAAACCAGACAGTTAAGGGGTGACTTCAGAGTAGGTTGTTAGGAAAGATGTTAGGAAAAGAAAGTGAATTTTAAAAAGCATTGTTGTGAGATAAGAATTGGATTCTTGTGGACAAAATAAAAGATGTGCATACATTTGTAAATCCCAATGGAGACTGCACCATTGGGGATCCCAGCTTGTATTAGGGATACACAGAGCGAGCCTAGCATGCTTGCCCCATACCCAAGAATGGATCCATTGTTGACTTACCTCATCCATAAATAAACTCTCATGCTCTTCCTCTTCCTCCTCCTCCCCCTGCTTCTCTTCCTCTTCATGCTCCTCTTCCTCCTCCTCTTCCTCCTTCACCTCCTCCTCCTCTTTCTCCTCCTCCTTCTCCTTCTTCTTCTTCCTCTTCTCCTTCTTCTCCCTCTCCTCCACCTTTTCATTCTCTTTCTCTTCCTCCTCCTTTTTCTCCTCCTCTGTCTCCTCACCTTGAACCATCACGTTTTCCTGGTTCAGGGATGGTTTTATGGAGCTGTGTCTTTCAACTTGCATTTTTTCGGATTCCTGAACAGACTCCTCACTGGACTCATCCATCTTGTCACTCAGTGCAGACTGCTCCTGCTGGCTCACTGCCATCTCTTTGGTTAAGGAGGACTCAGTTTCTTGATCATCTTCTTCCATCTCTTCTATTGGCCTGGAGGGACTTGTCCTGCTACTTTCACCTTCCTCACTTTTGCTCATTTCCACATTAGCCCTCTGTTTGCTTCTCCATTTTCTCATACTGTCCTGGAAGTGCTTTTCGTGTGCTTCTGTTGATGACCAATCCCAAAGCACAAGGAAACACTGGTTACCAAAGTAGCCTGGATTGGGCCCGCCCAGCCCACAAATGTACAAGAGTGAAGTCAGAGAGTATCAGACTCGAATTATAATAGCATTACCTGGTTCCCTGAATTTGAAAATGACTTCCCCATCCAAGGTCTACAAAGAAAAACCACAGGGCACCAAGTAAGCGGCACTGAATTTCTCCAGAGGGCCACTCCTAAGGGCAACTCTTTTCATTTAAGTAGAAGGACCCACCCTTCCCCTTCAACATCTGATGTGGGCCTTGACTACTTATTTCCCTGGGGTAATCAGAGTGTTCCCCAACCAGGGAATCAGTCTTCCTTAATCCCAAACAGGCCAGCTAATCTTTCTATCACACAATAGGCATGAGTAAATAAACTCTCATTCTGGCATTTTTGTAGTGATCTGGGGCAAAGAGCAAGAAAGTGTAAACTGAGGGATGCAGACACAGGGGTAGGAATCTGCTGCTCCCAGTGCTGGATGTGAACATACAGAATGAACATGATTTATGTGACCCGGGAGCCCCTTCGTTAACCCTACAAATTCTGATTCACAGGCTCTAGATGAAGTCATGAATATACCGTGCCATGGATAACAGGTGGGCTGTAGAGTTTGCAAGTCTGGATTTGAATCCCAGCTCCTTTCAAGCTGAGTGACCTTGGCCGAGCCCCTTAAGCTCTATGGGACTCAATCTCCTCCCTTGCACCGTGGAGATGATAATAGCATCTTAACTTGAACCCAGGCAACCGGACCGATCTCAAAGTGAAGATTACCTGAGGCAGCATTTACTAGCAACTGGAACAGAGATCTCTGCTGAGTGGAGGGATTTTCTGGGGAGCTGGGGACCCTGAATATATGAGAAAGCCTCAGCTAGGCTCAGTGATAACCGCAAGTAGTGTCAGCTCTGGCCACGCAGGGCTCTGGCTGGCTGTGCGGGAAAGAGACAAATCTAGGAGGGTCAGACCGGGACATTCCATGTAGTCATGCATTTACCCAGGGAGCATTCACTGTGTCTGAATCTTGTGCAAGACACTGTGCGAAGGGCAAGCGAAGCCGAATCAAAATTAGTGAGACATAACCTGCCCTTCAGGAAACACCTACTCTCCATGTTCTGCTCTCCTGTATTTGCCAGCAGCCAGCATACAGGCACACCCAGAGAGAGGAGAGGGGACGGGGGCGGGGGGGGGGGGCGTGAGTGTCTGGGACACTTGTCCCTGGTAGTGGAAGGCTGGCTGGCTCTGGGATGTGTGGAGACAGAAGGCTGCCAGCAGAGGAGCAGGATGAGGAAGGCCGGGGTGGGGGGGCAGGGGGGCAGGGGGCCTATGCAGGAAGAGTGGGGAGCTTGCTGAAGCAGGGAGGGGCAAGGTGGGAACCAGACGGGGGAGCCTCTGAGGTCGTCCAGGATGGTGAGTTGGATTTGGCAGGGGCTGCCGAGTTGGGGGCAGGGGGGGACTTCTGAGCCGGAGAGAGGGCAGGTCTGAGCGGTATTTTAGGAGGGTTATGTGGTAGTGGTGGGGAGGACGAATGGAACTCCAAGTCCTAGAAAATCATCTTTTCATCATAATTCCATACAAGCCTGAGGCCTGAATTCGGAGCCTTCAACCTCTTTTAATCTAAGAAAGAGGTGGTCTCTTTTAGAGATGCCTTCCGCTTCTTATTCCTTGCTGTCCTGACAGTCTAACTCGGCAGGGATTAGTGAAGGAGGCGTGCGAAGGCAGATCAGAGCTAGAAGATATGCTCTCCTTCTGCTTCTCCGTGAGTGGCCGGGCGTTTGCACCACTTTCCTACCTGTTCGAAGATCTCGCGAATGTAGAAGTGGCGGCTGAGCGTGGAGCTGTAGGAGTTCAGTTCTTGCAGTATGATTGCGGGGTACTCCATCACTTCCTTCATCAGGAGCTTGTGGAAACACTCATACCTGGGAGCGGGGTAGGGGACACCACTGTCTAAGGGGGGCTCCACTGAGCTTGGGAGACCCCAACCAAGAGCCATGCCGCAGGCCACACCGAGATGGGTTGGGAGCCGCAGTTCACTCTGCACGGAGCCCCGCCTGCGTCTCCTTTCCCTCTGGCAATCCTGGGTTTGTTTTGCTATTTTTCTGATCCTACAAGGAATACACACTCTTTGTAGAACATTTAGAAAACACAGACGGGAGAGTTCTCTGTTTGTTGTAACATGGGTTCTGATTTCCTGTCCACAGTCCTAACCCTGTCCTGGAACTTTACCTACATCATCCCATCAAACCCTCCAGTGCCCCAGGGATCAGGCTTCATCTGTTTCCCAGGCAAGGAGACAAGGCTGCGGGGTGTGGTGTGAAGTGACCTATTTGCCTCAAGATACACTTCCGAAACTAAGTACTGAAACTAAGTACTTGAAATCATTTGGCAGTGCAATTTCATTTCTACGAATGGTCCTTATAGAACTAGTTGTACAAGGGCACAAAGATATGAGACAGTTCACAGAGAACCGCTTTTAATATTGAGAAATTGGAACCAATCTTATAAAGCTAATCAACTGGGTGATGGTTAGACCATTATGAAGCACCCGTATTAATGAATTCTGCATGGTCATTAGAAAATGGACATCTATCTGCAGTTAGGGACCTACCTGCATTGCGTGATCCAACCTTCATTGAAAAAACACTGTGTATGTGTTTATATTCACATAAATAAAGGTACATGCCCACGAAAAGGAAGAGGTGGGCAGGAATGAGAGGGAAGTTTCTACATGTTTGTATTGGTTAACTTTTTTTTCTTTAACAAAGAGCACCTATGTTTTAAAATTTGAAAAGGTAGTGGGAGGGCCCATGCTCTTGACCTTTAAACTACATGGCCGTGAAATCTCCCTCCATAAACTTTTCAGATCAAAGTTCTTGCTGGAAGCTTGTGTTGGCTGAGAGCAGAGCCGCAAAAGACCACTAGGACATTCTCCAAAGCTAGAGGCAACATTGACACCCTGGGCTCCTAAGCAGGCAGCCTCTGATCCTGAATATGAATTTTAGGCCATTCTCTTCTGTCTTTTGGGATGTGGTCTGCCTACCTGTATTTCATATTCTTCAGGAAATCTTTGGCCTTTTCCAGGTGAATCTTCAGTGTTTCCTCATGGTTTTGCTGCCTCAGTTGGTCCAAGAGCTTATCAAGGCGGGCCTCCTGGGCCTGGCAGCCACCCCCAAAATAGGAGGAAGCAGATGTGTTACCAAAACTCAAAACTTGCAGAGTGCCCGTGAGTGACATGCAGAGATCCCACCACCAGAACCGAGGGGCAGGTACCTCAGGGCAAACGCAGGACTTTTTCCTACAAAAAGGGGCACCAAACGTGCCATCACACTTACCTCAGTGCCATGGGCTCTTCTGTGATAACGTTCTTCTCTGTCTACTTTACATCCCTGGAGACCCAGCTCAGATGGGACCCCTCAGGGACATGTCTCTTACACCCACCCTGCCTGGCCAGGCCCCCACTACACCTTCCCATGGCACCTGGCCCTTGCTCTCCTTGAGACCAATTGTATTTAAAATCAGATGCTGGGTGTGCCCCTCCACTCCCTAGACTGTGTGAAGGCAGGTGGGGCGGGGGCCCAGCTCCTCTCCTGGGGGCACAGGGTGCCTGCCATAGGTAGGTGCTCCGCACCGCCACCCCAGTCTGTCTGTCTTGCACACTCTCTTACACATGCATCTGGATCCAGGGACCCATCACTAGCCCAGACCTGACAGGCAGATTTCCTCCACTCCCATCCAGGCCCACGACAAAGGTGAGGCTCGATTTCTCCATCTGTGTAAGTTTTATAGCTTGAAGTTTTACATTTGAGTCTAAGATAAGTTTGGGGTTAATTTTTATTTACTATGTGATAAAAATGGTGGGAGGGTTTTTCTGTTTTTATCTGAATGCCGGCTGAGGTTACAGGCCACCAGGCAGAGCCATCGGCTGCGGACCTCTCTTCCGTCCCTGCAGGGCCCCCGGGCTCTAGGAGCTGCACCTGCTCCTCCAGGCTGTGCTTCTGCCACTGCTGCTCCATCCGCTTCTCCAGCTCCAGGTCCTGCGCCGACAGCATGCTCTGATGTGCCTCCCACAGCTGCACGGCCTCTTGGAAGTAGCTGAAGAGATCCGAGCTCTGCCATTCTGTCTGCTTTGCCAGGCTCTCGAAGGATTTCTGCAGCGGCAGAACCCAGAGGAGGGGCCTTGGAGGCCAACTGGCCCGGGGCATGGAGGAGCCCCTCCCCCCCACAGGGCTCCCTCGGCAGCCAGTGGAGGCCCCACCTCTCCCAGGACCGGCTGTCCGCTGCCTGGGTACCATCCCTCAGGGTCATCTTCCTGGGTCACACGTTGGCTCATGGCCCTTCCTCCTCTGGGACAGTTTCTGGTCTACCCAAAGCCATGCTCTCAGTCTGGCTGACCCAGAATTCCCATCTCTAGACCTGTCCCATATCCGCTGAAGTCACTCGTGGGAAGAAGGGGAAGTTTGGGGCCTCGAAGAAAGCAGGAGCCCCCGCAGACAGCAGCCTGGGCACCCGGGTGGGCCACACCCATCTCCGCCTCGGCAGCTCTCCTTCTTTGGAGTTCCCAGATTCTTAGCATCTGAGCCGAACACCACACTCTGCTGTGAATCCTCACCTCTTCCCATTTTATGGATGTATTTCATGCTCTCATTGGAGTCCGCAAACTCGGTCTAGGAACTAAATTTGGCCCTCTGCCTTTTTTGTGTGGCCCTGAGAGCTAAGCATAGATTTTACATGTTTTAACAGCTGAAAAAAAATCAGATGAAGATATTGAATGATGTGGAAATTATATGAAATTCAAATTTCAGTGTTCACAAATAAAATTGTCTTGAAGCACAGCCACGCCCATTTGTCCTGGTGTTGCCCACAGCGGCTTTTGTGTGACAACAGCAGAGTGAGGATTTGCTACAGAGACCTGACGGCCCACGGAGAACTGAAATATTTACTATTTGGCCTTTAGCAGAAAATGTTTCCCCAGCCAGCTCCAGATTCTAAGAGTCTTGGGGCAGGGGCTTGTGACTCCCCGTGACCCTTGGGCACGCAGACTCAGAGAGGGCTCCGAGGAGCATCACTACCCCAGCCCGGACAGCGTGGCTGTCAGCGGGCAGCTGGGGGGTCGCGGGTGCGCCTGGAGCATTGGCCCAGAGGGACTGCCCCAGAGGGGCGGCCAGGACCAGGGAAATGGACTCACTGGTGATGAGAAAGCTGGGGGCCCTCAGACTCTGGTCTTCTCCCCCCTCCCCCCGCTCCCCAGCTGAGCGGGTCCCCAGCTACGCACATCCAAGAGCTCCAGCTCGTCCTCCACCTTGCTCTGCAGCACTCCCACCATCTGGAAGAAGTAGGGGCTCACCAGGCTCTCTGCCTCCTCCTCAGTAAAGGCCTTCCAGTCCAGCAGCTGCTTCTGGAGGGGAACAGGGCAGAGCCTGGCTTAGGACTGGCACAGGCTTCACCGCAGGGCTTGGCCCTGCCCCACTGAGGTCTGCCTCTCACCCAGCCTCAGGGGAAACCTCACAGCAGCTGAGATGGTCCATCTTTACAGTCTGCCCACCAAGTCTAGGCGCCCTGTGCTATCCCCGTTGTCTCACAGAATCCCCTGAAGGTGTTCTCCTTAGCCCCGTTTGACAGGTGAGGAAACCAAGGCTCAGAGGAGTGGGGGAACTTGCTGTAGGCCACACATCCGGCAAGTGGGGGTGCTGGGATCTGAAGTCAGAACTGTCCTGCTGACCCTGGAGACATCATCAGCCATGCTACGGCCTCAGTGTGGCTGCAAGTCAGACGGGGCTCCTATCTCCTATGGCTGAATTCCTATGATGCCAACTCGAAAGCAGGCTTCTTCATATTAATAAAGCCTTGGTTTATGCACCAAATCTAATATAAACCAACCTCCCCCAAAGAATTGTCTATAGTTGCATGCTTCCAATGCTGCTGACTAGGGACACCAAGCACCCTTCCTCTGTCAGGCCTAAGACGCTCTGGGGGGGTGGGGTTGCGGACTTCCACTTATCCCCTGTTGTGCCCCCAGGCACGGGGGTCAGCACCAAGGATCGAGGGCCCCTGGGCTCTCAGGGAGGTCCCAGGCAGCAGCAGGACGAGGGGAGGAAACTGTCAGGTGCATGGTGCTGGGAAGGCTCTCCTCGGGCAAAGCTTTCCCTCCCTTCTCTCCCTCCAGGCTTTACTTCTGGGACTTGACACCCTGAAAAAGCTTACTGAGGGGCCCGTGGCTGGCCCTCAGGCTACAGAGCAAACGGGCAGCCTCTGGGCCTTTTACAAATTTGGTCTTCTCCTCTCCAGAGGGGGCTGGTGACACCCGCCCTGCAGGACCTCATGGAATTCAAGGTGAGCCTGTGCGAGCAGGTGGTGCAGCCCCCGGGACGCAGCACCGCACCCCGCATGGTACCATGAAGCACTGTGCCCATCTCAGAGTCTCGGTGGCAGAACGAAGGCTCTACAGACTCAGGAGGGGTGGAGTAGGAACTTACTGGAGCCAGGAGGCAGGGAGGGGGCATTCTGACAAACTATCTCCTTGCACCCCAGAAAAGCAGGCATTGTCATTGAAGCGCTTTGTGAGGGAACTCACGGTTTCACCCTCTGACAGGGGCAGGTGGGGTGGAAAGAAGGGCTGGGTGTGACAGCAGTGACCACACTAACTTACAAAAGTGAAGCCTTGGAAATACCCCCCCACCCCGCCATCTGACCCGCCCTGAATCAATAATGCCAAGTGCTGTAAGTGGTACAGACGGTCAAGGCTGAAGGCTGACGTTATCAGAGAGTGTATCAGGGAAGTCTTCCTGGAGGAGGTCAGGCTGGGCTTCACCTTGAGTGATAGGTGGGAAGCACTGGGGAGGAGGGGTCCCGGTGGAGGGATGCCCAGAGGCCAGGGAAGGTCTGGGGCATGTGAGGAAGGAAAGCGGGGGATCCAGGCTGGGGGCGGGGCAGGGCACCCACCTTGCACTTCTGCACGTGAGCCAGGCACTCCTGCCATGTCTTCTCATACTGCAGGCGGATCCGCATCATGAAGTCCATGTGGTAGGTATCTCCGTGGGCAGAAAGAAAACATGTCAGCTGCTCTTCCAGAAGGAAGAGCGGAGATTAGAAGGGGTTTCCCCTGCGCAAGAAAGGCAGCTTCTCCCTTTCGTGAAGATAACTGAGGTGAGATCCGTGGTCCCGATTCTGAGCAAGGGCTGGGATCTCCTTCCTCACAAAGTCCCCAACACCCCAAGATAAGGATGTTTCCCTTCTCTGTTCCGAATCTATTCTAACCCTGATTCTTGACTCTGTTTCAAGGCTAATGAAATTCTTTTCAGATGGTTATACCAAATCATAAACCAATAACAAGGTTGCAAATTAACTAGAGTTTAATTCCTTTAAAAGTGAATGGGCTAGGAGAAAGCTCAGAAGCTGATTGATTTTCTCTCCTCCCCGTCTACTGTTTACCACTTTCTAATAAACTCAGTGTGACTCTTGGTGACTAAGACAAGTAGCTGAAGTTTAATGTACCTGGCAGTTCTAGAAACTGAAAGCACAAAGATTCTGCGGTGGTCGTTTTTGGAGGAGGGCTGTGGAGGAGGACAGGTTGGATGGAAGCTGGGTAGATGGAGGACACGGAGGGGGTGGGGGGGCAGATATGCAGTGGAACTGATGAGGAGAAGCTCTGAAGCTGGTTTCTCGGGTCCCAGGGTGGCTTCCTAGGCTAGCACATCCCCACCCATCCCGTGAAGTCACTGAGATCTGTGCTTCCACTCCTGTACCCCTCTGATCTCTTCCACTCTGACCTCATCACTCCCAGCTCCGAACTTTGCCCTGGGTTCCCGCTCCCACCAGAGAAAGCCCAGCCTCCCCCACATGGCTGCGTGGCCAGCACAGTCTGGCCCCTTGGCATCTTCCAGCCTCCCCGGTCATGTCCTCCTTTCCCCAAAGGACCCAGCTCTGTCTTGCCCCCTGAGTCTTCTCACATGCTATTCCTCCTGCCAGAAAAGCTCCCCTCAGCCCTGGGTTTGGCCAACTCTTGCCTTGCAGTTCTTGACTGGATGAACACTTCCTTGGCAAGGTATCGTATGACCCTTAACCAAGCTGTGTCCCCAGAAACATGCTGGTCACCTGTCTACTCTCTGCTGTAACATCCTGCATGGTCTGACTTCTGCTGTGGCCAGGAAACACCCAAGGAGCAATGCACCCTGCTGGGTACCAGGGCCCAGCCCTACACCCATCCCTAGGGGGTACCTGGTAAATGGCAGTCATTGCTACTATTTAGGGTCTTGGGGCTCTTGCCCCTGGTATTATAATTCTAATACCTCTGCAGTTCTAAACCTGAGAGCCCTGAGAGCAATGGTGGGTATTCTTAACCAAAGTACCC
Source organism: Ursus arctos (assembly GCF_023065955.2). Classification (NCBI taxonomy): domain Eukaryota; kingdom Metazoa; phylum Chordata; class Mammalia; order Carnivora; family Ursidae; genus Ursus; species Ursus arctos. The sequence continues at coordinate 28,320,517 of NW_026622852.1, read as the reverse complement.
AGGTCAAGTGCTGTTGTGACTTCATTAGCTGTGTGACCATGGGCAGGACACCTCACCTCTCTATGCCTCTGAGTCCTTCTCTACAACAGGGGGACAAGACACCACTGACCTTACCAGTAAGTTTCAAAGGAAATGGAAATATCCTATATCTTCTAGAGTAGGGCTTGGCAAACATTTCCTATAAAGGGCTAGATAGTAGATATTGCCAGTTTTGCCAGCCATAAAGTCTGTTGGAACTACTCTTTTTGTTTTGTTTTTTAAAGATTTTATTTATTTATTTGACAGAGAGGCCATAAGCAGGGGGAGCAGCAGAGGGAGAAGCAGGCTCCCCACTGGGCAGGGAGCCCGATACAGGGCTTGATCCCAGGACCCTGGGATCATGACCCGAGCTGAAGGCAGACGCTTAACTGACTGAGCCCCCCAGGCCCCCCGACTACTCGTTTCTGCTGCCGTAGAGCAGAGGCAGCCAGACACAGTCTGTGAGCAAAGCTGTGAGCACAGCTGCGTCCCAGGGAAGCTTACATGCAAACAAGCAGGAGCCCATGGGTGGGAGTTTGAGGACCCTCGTGATAGAGCATTTTTAAACATTACCATTTATTATTGAGCACTTTCCATGTAAGCCAGGCATTGAACTACATATGACTGGACTGTAGGATGTAATTTCTCACAACAGCCCCACAAGCAAGGTACCGTTATTGTTCCTCTTGAGATCCCTATTTTATAGAGGAGCAGTTTGAGGCCAAGAGAGGCCGTGACTTCCCCCAAGCCACACAGTTGGGACAGCACAGAACTGGGGGTTAAACCCACATCACTCTGATTACAAGACCACATGTCTGGCATCTCCTATGCCCAGCACCAGGACCCCAAGCTGTCCTCACAGGAGCTCATCAGAGCCATCCCTCTGGCTCCTTGCTGGGGTCAAGGTTCAGGGGTCAGAGTGTGTGGCTGGCATGGTTGCCAGCTGGGCAGGGACCAGGAAGCTGTGGGAGCGAGGAAAAGAGCTCTACCAGGCAGGGTTTGGGAGATCCTATACGAACCCTCAGAGCTCACGCTTCCATCTGCACTCCCTCCCTCCTCCAGGGGACGTGCCCCACCCCCAAGTTTATGATAGACGCTCACACAGATGCCTGGCTTCTACCCGAGCAGGGTTCTGAAGAAAGCCAAGCGGCTTGCCACAAACCTCACTCACCGAGGTGCTTGTTTAAGGAGTTGAGAGAAGAATGCCATTCAGTCAGCTGGGCTTTGCTGTAATTAGGGGGTAGAAGGTCACTGGGGAAGGAAGATATGACAGGTAAGCCATGCTTGAATAAAACGCTCACTTACCAGAACTGGCAGCATCTTTAAAGCACACAGCCCCAGGGGAGTATCTATGTACATATGGAAGAAACAGTTGGCTTGCTGGGGATCTCCTGGTACCAAAAATATAACTCATAAGAGGTCTATTAATATTAACAAGTCTGTTACTTAGAAAATAAAACAGGACACCTGGGTGGCTCAGTCGGTTAAGTCCCCGGTTAAGGACTCTAGAATTTGCCTCAGGTCATGACCTCAGGTTCATGAGACGGAGGTGGCATGGAGTCTGCTTAATATTCTCGCCCTCCCTCCCCTACCTCACACACCTGTGCGCCCTTTCTCTCTCGAAAGAAAGAAAGAAAGAAAAAAAAAGAAAGAAAGAAAGAAAAGAAAACTGAATTTCCCTAATGGAAAAAAACAAATGGTTCACATCACCTGACAAAGGAAGCCTACTTGCCTACTTCTAGGAACCGAATCCCAGGTCACAATATAAATGCATACAAAGTTTATGCATTAAGACAGATGCTTAACAATAGTGTTTATAAGCACTCAAAAAATCATAAACTTCATATCCAACAATAGGGTTCTGTCTAAATAAAGTACGGTGAATTCTCTTCTGAAGTCACTAAAGTAGTGTGGCACATTGAAAAACCAGCCAATGTCAGTAGCTGCTCCCCTCAGTCTGTTTCTCTACCCCTGGGCTGCGCTGGGCCACGTGATTTGCTTTAGCCAATGAGACATTAACAAATGAGACAGCAGGTTGGAAAGGCTTGTGTGCTCCCCTTGCCCTCTTGTTGGGGGGAGCTTTGCCACCACCACCAGAGAAGCCCCAGCTGTCCCAGCCCAGGCTCCAGACATGGGAATGAGGCCATTGTAGACCATCTAGCCCCAGCCCGACCAGCCCAGACCGGGGGAAACACCCTGTGGGAAACAACCCACAGAATGGTGAGAAATAAGAAATGCTTGTTGTTCTAAGTCACTAAATTTTGGGTGGTATTTAATGGTACGGAAAGATGCATATAGCAAGGAGGACCATACGACTTATTGCCCAAACCAGGACATTTTTGACAATGAAGAGAGGGATTCTATTAATGATTATACCAGGACAAGATGTGTAACCCACGGTGGCCTTGGGCACCCTACTTATGGTGGGACAGTAAAGAGCAAAAGATAACTACGAGACTGTGTACAGCATAGTCTCAAGCCAAAACATTATACGAAGTGCAGTATTGTGTCCTGGATTGGGTCCTGGAACAGAAAAAGGACAATAGTAGAAAAACTGGTGAAATTTGAAAATGTCTGGGGTCTAGTTCATGGGTTTGCAGCACATACTTCAGACACAGATCGTGCCCTGGCTTCACCCCTCTCTGTACGCCCACGGCAGAGGAGCTGCTGCGTCCTGTACATGCACACTCTTGCCGCTGACTTCACAGAGTTGCCCCCAACTCCCTCAGCTTGGGTCAGGTCACCCACCAGCTCTGTGCTCTGCCCGCAGACACTGCCGTTACATAGTGTTTCCCGGCAGTGGCCAGACGTGCCAGGGAGTGCATTTTCCTGCCTGTCTTTGGCCCTGTCTCTCCCTTCACTCAGGCGGCTAGCCAGCCAGCCCTGTGTTCACAGCCTGTGTGAGGGATGTGGCAGGGTAGAAAAGACAGCAGCCTAGAATCTTTCTGGATTTTGTTCTCAAAATCTAAGTTTTCAGGAGAGCCTAGAGCCCTGGGGAGGGGAAGCATTGGTGGGAGTGGGCCAAGAACCCTGGGGAGGGGAGCTGGGCTGGCAGGCGACAGCTGAGGACCAGGGCTCTCTCCTCACCCAGCAGAAGGGGCCTGGGGGCAGGGGTGGGCAGATAGGATGGCAGTTGCCTGGCAGTGGCAGCCTGGGTCCTCCTTCCTGGAGGAAGGCCGGGGGGCAGCTGTAAGACCCAGGTACCCGGAGGGAAACAGCTGCCTGAGTGTGAGGCCACAGGGGCACAGAGTATCCTCAAGATTCCTGCTGCCAGTTGTCGAGGTGGGGGGTGGGGGTGGGCAGTGGCCCCAGGACATGGGGGTGGACCAAATGCAGAGGAACAGGCCCCTTCCCTGGGCCTGTGATGGATGGGGAATCACGGCTTCACCTCAATGGATACAACCCCAGGAAAGACTGAGTTTGGCCCAGTTTCATAAACAGGGACGCAGTCAGAAAAAGTGGAGTTGCAAAAAACAAGAAAAGCACTTTGCCTTATCCTGAGATTTTTATCCACCTTGTTAATTTTGCACCTGCATGAAAATGTGCCTGCCCTGGGGGAGACAGGGTGGGGTTCTAATTGTCACAGATACCCGAGGAGCACTTGGGCTCTGTGGTGGGCAGACAAGCAGGTAACCCAGAGCTACCAGGGTTAGGGATGGGAGGGACCGAGGTACACAGGGAGAGGAGGAGCGTCTCCCAGCACGTGAAGTGTCTGCACTTGCCACACAGGCTCCGTCAAGTGGATACTATAGGATCCCAAGCAGTGGGCTTCCAGGGTCTAGAACATTCACTGTGCCCCTCACCAAACAGTTTATTATAGGGTCAGAGTTGGGTGAGCCCAGGGCTGAGAGGAACACCCACAGCCTCTAACAGGTTCCCTGTCTGATGGCCTCACGGCCCTCCAGGCTCCAGCCTCAGACCCTCTAACTCACCCTCCAAACTGCAAGGCTGATGGAGCCACTCTGCTCCACATGAGCTCTCAGGAAAAAGTCCAACCCCTGGACCTGGCCCCTCCTCCCCCACTCAGCCTGCCCCCCTCCTTTGCCCTTGCTGCCTTCCACGGTTTTTGGCACAGTCACACTAAACTTCTTTCCCCCGGCAAATGTGTCATGTTCTTTGCGGCCACTGGGGCTAGAATGCCCCAGAATGTGGGCCCAGGCAGCCAGCACAGGACTAGGGAACAAGGAGATGGCCAGGCCTGGAGGATGCCTCAGGAGAGTGGTCAATGCTGAGGACTGTGCCTGCCTCCCCCATGGACTGTGTCTCTCCACAGCACCCCCGGCTGGAGGCCCTCCCAGTGTACCAGACGGCGCAGAGATGCTCCAGCCGCTTTTGCTGCAGGGCTTTCTGGTTCTTCAGCATGCTCTCCATCTCCTTCTTCACAGCTGGAGGAGCCTGGATCCTCTCACTGGCCATGAACTCACTGGGTATCCAGATGCATCGGGACCACAGAGAGGAGAGGCGGCACAGGGCAGGTGGGAGGGAGGGGATGAGACCCATGGTAAGAACATTCAGAATATAAGCATCCTTACGCCGCTCCACCTGCTTCCTCCCCATTGGGGCCTCTGGGACAATGATGAAAGGAGGGAGGGAAGGAGGCAGGAGGGAAGAACCACAGGGCTGCCAGTGAGGCTCTGGCGCTAAAAGCCTGGGACCAGCAGACACAGATCTAGGTGTGGGTCCTGACTGCTGCCTGCCAGTTCTGTGACCTTGGGCAAGTCACTCCCCTCCTCTGAATCTGCTTCCTTTTCTGTAATAGAGTCAATGAAGAGTACCTTCCTCACCTGGTACCTATAAGGACCCGGAAAGATACTGCAAGCAAAGCCCCTAGCACCATGCCTGGCTCAGGGGAAGTGCTCCTGACATCACTGTTGATGATTACTGACATTTGTAACAACCCCCAGGCCCAGGCCCAGACCAGTCACTTCCCATACAGCATCTTGATCATCACTGAAACCCTAACACTCGCCCATCGTTGTGCCTGCTTTGCATAAGGAGAGAAAGTCTCTAATAGGTTCAAGTGCTTGATCAAGGTGACAGGGAAAGTACAGGTGGAGCCAGGTCTCAGTACACTTTTCTTTCATCCCCAGAGTCAGACTCTGTGGTGTTCTCCATCTGGAAATTCAGGTGTACAGATGGGCCCCGTGTCCCCAGACCCACAGTGAAGAGGGACAGACATTCTTTGGCATCCTCAGACATCTCGGCCCAACAAGCAAAAGAAAGGCTTGCTTGTTGGCCAGAAGCCGCAGGATCCTCCTATCAGTATTAACAGAAGTGCTGCCTGGTGGAGGAAGCATGGAGCTGGGCCCGCTCCCTTCCTCCCCCAGGTGGAACTCACTACCAGAGGGCAGGAAGCACCAGAGCCTGACGGACCCTTCTCCCTGGCCCAGTAACAGGGTTATGTGTAACAGTAGAGTGGAATTTGGGCAGATAATCAGACGGATGTTTTCAAACAATCTGTACTGGGCTCAGAAAATGCTTATGTGATAATGTTTATGAAGAAAATTAAGATACAAAGCGACATATGCAGTGTGGGTCTAAAAAAGCTTGGGAGGAAATATACCAAAATATCAGCTGTGCTTCTCCCTGTGGTGAGAGATTACTGGTGATTTTTAATTTCTTCCTTATATTTTGATCTACTGTAACTTCAAAAAAAAAAAAAAAAAGCAACACGTATTTTTAGCCCCCGAAGAACGGCAGCATTCTGGAGTCCCAACTGAAAGGGAGGGCGGGGGTCGCCGGCTTGCCAGGCCGGCCTCCCAGGCGGGCTGGGGAAGAGCTGCGGAGCAGGCAGCCACGGACCTGAAAGTCTGCACCAGGGCCTGCTTCTTGAGAGCCTTCCAGGCGTCCACCAGGCCCTGCCAGCGGCGGTGGCTCTCGAGCTCCTGCTGCAGCGTGGCCTCCATGAGGTTGATGAACAGCTGTGCGATGGCCCTCCGGTTGCCCAGGAGGGCCTGGTTTATAACCTGTGGTACAGGCAGGCAGGGGCTCTCCAAGCTCAGAGCAAGGCTCAGTTGGAGAGGGACAGGGGAAGAGGGGCCAGGTGAGGTGCAGGCACAGGGCCAGGGGCCCAGCAGGGCCGAGTAGGGCAGTGGCAGGATCTGAGGGGCACCAAGGGGTCACTGGGCACTCAGTGAAGATGCCTGGGGCTGAGCAGCCATGGACAGTGACAGGGGTCTTTCCCGAAGGCTTACCTATGACCCTGACTTAACTATGTGCCTTCAACCCAGCCCCAAGACCGTACCAGATTGTTAAAGAAGCTGATTTCAGTTCACTGGAGATAAGCAGTCTCGTGAGCTCTTAGTGTTTAACTGTTGTTGTTGGTTTTTTAATAAATTTTTTCCAAAAGCAGAGTGCTCACACCATCAGGGATCAGTCACATATGGCGGTGATGAGAATGAAGACCCAATTACCCAATGAGGCCAGAGCTAGAACATTCTTCCGCAGATCCTCCCCTGGGCATCCTTGGCATGGCAGTGGGGACCATTCTTCATTGTGTGGCACTGTTCTGCTACTTAGAAGCCTGCCTCCTTTATGACAGCAGTCTCTCCCATGCCCCCGAGGAGTGCGACAGCCAAATGCCGCCATAAGTGCCCACGGCGCTCGAGGCACCACCCTGCAGCAAGGGTGAGAACCTGCCAGACTCAATGGGTAGAAATTCCAGCAACAATTTTCACTGGAACCTGAGGATTGCTGCCGGCTATACTTCCTAGCTGGGGGGCACCAGCAGGTTTTTCCTGAACCTCTAATTCTGCAGCCATAATATGAAGATAATGCTGTTGGCAGCATGGGATTTTGTGAAATTAAATGAGATGAATGCACATGGAGTACGGAGCAAGTGCCAGATGCTACAGTGAGTAAAATAAGCATGTGGAAGTCACACAATGAAACGTCCCCAGGATGCTACTAACTCTGACCCCCCCCCCTTTTATCAAGTGGATAAAAGTTAGGGACTCTGGGGCATCCTCCGGTCCCGCTCCCCCTGTGGGCCGATCCCCTGCACGTGCAAACCACTCACCATGGCTTCCGTATTTATCAGCCTGTACACGTCGGGCTGCATGAGGTAGGAAGTTTTCTCTATGATTTCCACATATTTCTTCAACACGCTTTTGAGCTAGAAACAACAAGGTGCTATTGTTAGCGACTCTCTTTTCCTGGAGACCTGAAAGGACACAGACGATGCCTCACAAATCCCACAGGTGAAAATCACCACAGGCCCACCTGCCGGCCAACTCACTTTATCTGCCCGGGAGAACTCGGCCTCATACAGGGCCTCATCCAGCTCCTTGATCCCCTGCTTCTGAAACTGGAACTTCTCAGCCACCTGATCCCACAGCTCCAGCAGGGTCTATGCCAAGAAGCCTGGGTCAGCCTGGGAGGACAGACAGACGGGGAGGGAAGGAGCAGGACCCAGGTGGGGCAGGCCTGGCCACAAGGGAACCCCTACTTGGATGGTGTAGTCTTCCAGGTGGGTGTCGCTTTCCACCTTTTGGAAGAGTCTGTCAATGTCTTCATCAGACTCGGCCAGCTTTTTTAAAAAAAGTGCTCCTGGCTCCAAGATGAAAGGTTCCATTTCCTAAAACAGGCCAGTAGAGCAACGGCTGCGGTATCAATGCCACCAGAGAGCCCTGCCTTTCCCCCCACCCCTGGCCCCGTGATGGGGAAGTACCAGCTGTGGTCCGGCCTCAAAACTAACAACCATTCCCTAGACCTAAGGAGCTAGGATTTACTAACTAGTTCACAGCCAGGGCACAAGGGCAGGCACCATTCTTTCAGTCACATGCCGTGCTGGGCTCTCTGCCCTGGGCTGGGCCCTCGTCCTCAGACTCACTTGGTCCTCATCACACCCTCTGGAGTAGGTGCTGACATCAGGCCTGGCCCGTGGTTGGGGCTCAACAAATATTCATTAAAGAAGTGGCCAGTGAGAGAATTCCGAGTTTACTTCCGATGAGGAAACTGAGGCTCAGCTACGCTGCATGACCAAAGCCACAGAGGCCCGGACAATGGTAGAGCTCATGTACAGACGGGACAGATGAGTGAAGTGATGACTGGCAGGGGGTGGGAAGAGCAGCACCCCCAGCAGGACTGAGCAGGGAGCTCAAGGGCTGGCCTTTGGCATCAGCCCTGGAGTCCAGTTCCCACCTGGTCCCTTACGTGCCAAGTCAGGCAAGACTTTCTGGGCCTCACCTGTAGAGTGGGAATGATAATGGTCCCCGACTTAGAGAGCTGAGCTCATCATGAGCACTCATAATGAGCCACTCAAACATGGCTACTGATTCCGTCTACACAGCTGGTGAGCCACTCAGGACCTCCAAGCTGGGGGTGCAGTGACAAGCCCAGCTTGGGAATGGCCCAGGAACAAAAGGGGAGAGAGGGAGGACTCTCACCATCCCAATCTGAGCAATCTCCTCCTTAAAGCTCCCCAGAGCTCTCTCATAGCCCTGCCTCTTGGAGTCCATTCCCGTGGTGCCTGGGGTGGCGGTGCAGGTCCTCTCGGGAACTGGGGGAGAACAACAGAGGTGAGGAGGCTGCCCTCGGAGCTTTGATGCAAGGGGACAGTGCCCAGGAAAAGTCAGCAAGGCAGAAAGTGCCTTGGTTCAGAAGATGGACCTCCAAACCAGGCCACAGTGTCAGACGCTTAAGGAAGAAGAGAAAAGGCCAAGGTGCTCCCCAAGTGCTATAAGACATGAAGTCTCGCATCTACGGTTAAATGCCAGGAAACATTTCCAAATGGACGTATAGTATGGGGACAGTTATGTTTTTTAAGAGTTTTATAGAAGCACATACATACACAAGTAAGAATAGCCAGCACTTAAACAGCACTTAGCCCGTACCAGGCATTGCTCTGCCACTGCTGAAGAGGCCGAGAGGCAGGTTCTGTTTTACCAGCCCCGTTTCACAGTGAGGAGGCTCAGGCAAGGGCGTTCAAGAGCAAATGCAGTCGGCGGCTGAGCAGGGGTTTGGATGCGGGCCGTCTGCCCGAGGCTCTGCGTTCCCGCCCTGAGCTCTGCTGTCCCCTGATCTGTGTGGGAACCTAGCTACGGCCCGGCCCGTGTGGTTCCGCGGTGGGGGCCATCCTCGGGACGAGGCAGTGCTACTGTGAAGGCAGAGTGTTTGCTTTCTGCCTATCTCCTTCCTTTGTTGTTCCACAGTTAGCGTGTATTAGGGGGTGTCTGTTGTAAGTTCGAGCCCCACGTTGCGTGTAGGGATTACTTATACTGAGCACGTATTATTTCTTAATCATAAAGAAGAGCCTTCCTCCACAGTATGAAGGAAGACAATGCAGATTGAAATCCTCTTGTGATATCGCAGTAAAGCAAGCAACCTCTGTTACCAAATGATTTTCACCGGTAAATGCCGAGTGTGCAGAGCCCCTTGCCCCCTCCCCAGCTCCCTGTATTGAGAAGAAGGCCCAGGGGAAGAGGCTCAGGGAAGGAGGCTGAGGGAAGAAAGCCGGGCCTGCCCTCACGGTCGAACAGAGGCTCACCGATGGTGTCCATGAGGCCCCGGACCTCCCGGGCAGCAATGGTGCTCTCGCTTTCTTGAGCTTTTTTCTTCTTGATTATTTCCTTTTCCCTGAAGCATAAACAGAGGAAAGAGTAAACCCCCAGGCCCCTGGCCCACACCAGGGCAGCTCTGGCCCACAAGGGAGTCCTCAGAGGGACCCTGGGTATCGGCAATAACCTAGCCCCTCCACATCCCAGACAGCCCCAAGGCCATGCCAGTCTCCCAACAGACATCTGCTGCCAGCAGGCACCATAGTCCTTAGACAAGAACCAGGGATGCAGGGCGCCTGGGCGGCTCAGTTGGTTAAGCATCTGCCTTCAGCTCAGGTCTTAATCTCAGGGTCCTGGGATTGAGCCCCACATCGGGCTCCCTGCTTAGTGGAGAGCCTGCTTCTCCCTCTGCCCCTCACCCCGCTCATGCTCTCTCTCTCTCAAATAAATAAAATCTTAAAAACAAACAAACAAAAGAAATCAGGATCTGCTTCTGCTCTGGCTGCAAACCAAGTGTAGGTAGTAGGCAAGAACCACTTCCACATGGGAACACTGAGGGCCAGAAGGGGCGTGACCCGCCTGGAAAAGCGGCCGGTGCTAGGCATTCAGCATTTGCTCCTGGGGCAACCCATCCTATGAGGCATTTGGGGTAACCCCTTGTCCAGGATGGGGGAAGGGGGCTTAGAGAAGTCACTGTACAAAGCAGAGCTGAGATTCCCCGACCCATGTGTGTGAGGCTAAGATCCACGGTCCATGGGGTCTGGGTGTGGGAGGAGAAAGCTGAGACCCAGGACAAACTATCTCAGCAGGAAGGAGCAGGGTGGGTGAGCATGACCTTAGCTTTGGAATTAAAATCCCTGAATGCACTGTCCACAGGACAAAGCAGCCCAGAAATGCAACAGGTCTCAATGACACCTGCCATTCCTCAGGGCCCCCACACGTGCAGTGCTTTCTAGTCATTTCTCATGTAGTCCTCACTGCAGCCTTACCAGCGAGGAAGATTGCAGGGCCTGGCTGACCCTCCAGAGGTGGGTCTTTCAACCTTGTCAATCAGATGCCCGTGGGAGCCCAGGTGTTCTGACTACAGGAAATGCTGATGGCTCTGGCTTCTTGGTCACTTGACCCCAGGACTTGGTTCATGCTGCTGTTGATCTATTCCTACCTTGGGCTCCTCATCCTGAGGCCCTGCCCTGGGTGAAGGAACACATAAATTGGCTGGCTTTGGCTGGCTGAATTTTCAAGAAGGGGACAAGGCAGAGATGCCAATGGTGAGTTGGGGACCCTAGTCATCTGAGGGCGGCAGAGCCTGGCAGGTTACAAACACATCTTTCTTCCTGCCACAAGCCACAGGGAGTTGTCCTCTGGATCTGTGTCCAGGGCAGAGCTGGCTTTGTCTATCTGTCCCAGGAAGCAAACACAGCACAATGCGAGCACCCTCCATGAGATGTGTCTTTCCTAAAACACTCTCCTGTGAGGGCTAAGAGTTCCTGACTGATCTGGTTATTGGGATAATGGGTGGTCCTAGGCTAAACCCTGGGGAAGAGGGGACCCTTGGGAGGCACAGGTAACTCTCAGGTCAGCTGAGAAGGGGCTTAGACCCTGTGGGCACCAGAGTCACAGGCAGGCTGCAAGACCATCCTCCTGGCAAGTGGGGGTAGCATCGACAGGCCCCCGCCATCTGTGCCTCTGGACCCCTGCACTGGACATCAGCACAGGGGCTAGAGAACACTGACTCCAGTCTGGGCTTGGGTGGCCAGTGGGTTTGCCCCTCTGGAGGTAGTTAAGGGTACTGAGGGTCAGAAGCCTGCGATTTCCCTAGGAAAAGTCAAAGGTAGGTCAGGGCAGAGACCTTTACCTAGCATTAGGTCAATCTCTGCCCCAAGGCAGGTGAAAGGGAAAGCAAAGGCAGGTGGAGAAAGACCGACTTCCCCTTCAGAGTCCAGACCAGAGAAGGGTTTGTGGCTTGTGCGGAGCTTGCAGAGCGAAGGGAAGCTCAGCTCCGGCTACATTCTCCCCAGCGTCCCGGTGAGGTAGATGCAGCCTCTCCTCTTCCTTTTCTTTCCTTTTCCGGAATTGAGGAGTCTGAGCTCAGGGAGCTAAATGGCATGCTCAGGAATCTCAAGTTCAACTTCTAAGCGTGGAGGTTCAGAGGGAACTCCCGGTCTTCCGGCCCCAATACCATATGCGCCCATCTCAGGGAATGGCCCCTCGGCCGTCCACGCAAGCACTCCAGCCACAGACCCAGGACTCTCAGGAGCCCTCTCCTCCCATCCAATCCACTACCTAGTCTGGTGGGTTCTGCCTCCAAAATATACGTGAAGTACCCTACTCTCTGTCTTGCAGCCCCACCAGGCCTCCCTGCCTCTTCTAGCAGCTCCCTACATTCTGCACACAGCAGCCAGAAGGCCTTCAAAAGGCAAATCAGTTGCTCACTTCAGTAGTCCAAAATCCTGACTGCGGTCCGCAGGCCTCTCCTAGCCTCATCTCCTACCCCTCTCCCCCCAAGCCCCCGCCAGGCCCACTGACTTCTTCAGCCTTCTGGAGTGGACCAAGCCCCTCCTGCCTCAGAGCCTTGCCCCATGCCTCCCTCCCCTCATCCTCTGGTCTCAGCTGAGGCCCCTCCTCAGGGGCTTTCCTGACCTCTGTGCCACCGCTCGTCCTCTGGGTCAGAGTCTTCCCACCTTTGGGGGGCCTTGCTTATTTATTTACTATCAAGGCCTCAAGTTCCAGGAGGATGGGTTCCCATACCCAGTACCTGGTCCTAGGCACTCAATCATTACTGAGGAGGAGGAAGAGGAAGGGAGGGAGCAGCACAGTCCTGCAAAATAGGGGCTATTACCTCTCTCTTTCTGAGGAGGCACCTGGGACTTCATTCCTACCTGGCACTCCTCTCACACCCAGTGAGATCTTCCTGAGTTTTTGAAGACTCTGACAAGCCACCCCCAGTGGGTGGCAGTGCAGTGTGGACCCCAGGACCTACCTGTAGAGAACAGGGTTTTCCGTGACCCAGTCATTGGGTAGGCTGTGAGCCCACTTCTGCTGCCGGGGAGACATCATCTCCCCTTCAGGAATATCCATCTTCTTCATCAAGGGCTTCCTGCCATTCTTGGGGGTCATAGACCGTTCCAAGGCACGCTTCCTGGACGCCGCCAGAGAGCGGAGCAGCTGCGCCTGAATCCACAAAAGATCCCAGTGGGGGGTCAGAGCAGTAGGCTCCCCAGCACCACAGCCTGACCACGCAGTCTTATAAGGTCAAGGGGGAACTTGCCAACAGGAAGGCACTTTGCAGGGAGGCCTTCAACCCCAGGGTATGAACCATGCACTCCCCCAAAATATTCAGCCATCTAGAACTGTATCTCTTAAGAAATCTTAATGAGGGCCAAGATGCTTATCCCAGCATCTTTCATAATCACAAGGAATTAGAAAAATGGGACTGTCCAATTATAGGAGACTGGTTGAGTAAACTTGGTATGTTGCTTCAATGGAATGTTAGGCATTTATTAAGAAAGAGGCTTACAAAGGATTTTTTATGACACAGGGAAATGCTTATGAGAAACCATAAAACATATCAATTAAAAGCATAAATTATAAATTATAACTAAAATTATACCATGTGATCTCAAAATTTTTAACTCACAGAAAAATGACCTGGAGAAAGTGTGCTAAATGTTAAGAATTGTGTGATGCTTCCAGGCAGCAGGGTCATGGGAGTCATTTGTTTCTTTGGTTTCCTTATACTTGTATAATTTCCAAGCCTTCTACAGAAAGGATTATTCAGGGCTCAAAGTAGGAACGCAAATCCCTTTTAAATAAGCAGTACAGTAAGATATTGTTCTTGTCTGTGCAGTTTTCATACACACAAGGCAATTCCAGCAACCTGTATGGTTGTCAAGAGAGCATTACTTTAATACATGAGGGGAAGTCCTAGATTCACAACTAGGCAGCCTCTCAACATCCCGAAGTACCCGGATACCCCTTGGCATGGGGAAGGTCAGTGTGAAACTGTTAACAGGGGAAAAGCAGGTTTCAAAACACTGGTATAGAATCAAACCCATTTTTAAATAGAAAAAATTAAAAATTCTTTTGTGCATAGAAAAAGGTCCCAAGACATCCATTGGTTAATTCTGGCTATTTCTGAATAATTTAAGTTTAAATTTAATTTAATTTAATTAACATTTTAATGTAAGTTTTTTAATTTTCAAGAACAGACGTTCTAATTTTGTATTCCTAAGTTTTAAGAACCAATAAGAATTATTTTTAGGGGCGCCTGGGTGGCACAGCGGTTGAGCGTCTGCCTTCGGCTCAGGGCGTGATCCCGGTGATCTGGGATTGAGCCCCACATCAGGCTCTTCTGCTATGAGCCTGCTTCTTCCTCTCCCACTCCCCCTGCTTGTGTTCCCTCTCTCGCTGGCTGTCTCTATCTCTGTCGAATAAATAAATAAAATCTTTAAATAAAAAAAAATAATTATTTTTAAAATCGAAGCAATTTCAAAGCCTTGTTTCATTGGATTCCCAGGCAAAGAAGCCTTCAGAGGGAGGAAGTTTGGGGAGGAGAGGGAAGTGGGTAACAGAGGGACACACCTACCTCAGCCTCAAAGATCTGCTGGTAGAGTTTCCCGCTGGGAACCTGGGTCACCTTCCCCACTGAGGACATCTTGACTTGGCCGCTGGCTGAACGCCCCTGTTGGGAATTCATTGTCCAGGAATCCTGTTTGGGCTTTGGTCTCCGTTCCGACCGAGGTTGAGAAGTTGACGCTCCCACCCCCAGGACAAGTCCTCCGCCTAGGACAAGGCCCACCCAGGCAACCTGGTTGGGGTTGGACCCACCTGTGGGACCCACCCTGCTGCTCTGGGAAAAGCATGGGGCCCCTCTCAGGCATCAGGGTTTTTATTTTAAACAAAAAGAGGAGAGGGACAAAGAAGCAAAAAGGAAACAAACCTCAGGCAAGAACAGAACTCACGGACCGCGCAGGGTGCAAATCCGAAAGGGACTTTGGGGGCAAAGAATAATAATAAATGGTTATTGTTTTGTGCTTCACTCTCCCAAGCTCTCCTGGGAAAAATCAACGTGCCCAAGGTGTCAACCTGGATTTCAACCTGGCCTTGAACCCCCAATCTGGAGCTGAACACGGTTCAAGGACCCCTGACTCCCTCCTCTGCCACTCCCCGCCAAGAGTGGACACAGAGACAGAGTAGTGGAGGGAGGGAGCAGTCTGACTCTAGCCATGCTAATTAGGCACCTACTGTATCCTGAGAAGACCCAGCAGGCTCTTCTCACGCCACCAGCCCCGCCAGCCTACGGGGGGGGGGGGGGGGGAGGAGCAGTCCCTGGCCATCCCCTCCAAGCCCGGCCGATGGAGGGAGGTCCTGCGCCCAGAAGCCCAACGCCCCACCTGCAAGAAGGCACCACTCAAGTCAGCCAGGGCCCTTCAGGCTCAACTGCAACTGGACGCACTTGGTCTCCAAGGCAACGCAGAGGGGCAGGAACCCCGCTGGCCCCGCCCCCACTTCCTTTCCGAGGTGGGAGGAGATTGCCCCTAGCAACGGGAGCGCCCCACCCGGAGCGGTGAAATTTAGGAACCCATTCTCTCGCTACCGGTTTCTCCTCGGTGCAAGGGGGAGCCTCAGGTCTGTCAGGAGCGTCCAGAGCAGCGCACTAACTGTTCTGAAAACTCAAAGAGACAGGAGATCAACTCCGAGCCATGGTAGTCAAGAAAATCCATCCCATCTTCTTTGCTTGGTTAAAACCAACCTCTGCTGTGCCGAGAATCAGCACAGTGCTGGGCTCTAAGTAGGAAGCTGAGCCCACCTCTAAGAAAGACCGTCTCTTTCTCGGATTATGTGGTTGAAGGCTCCGAATTCAGGCCTCAGGCTTGTATGGAATTATGATAAAAAGACGATTTTCTAGGACTTGGAGTTCCATTCGTCCTCCCCACCACTGCCACATAACCCTCCTAAAATACCGCTCAGACCTGCCCTCTCTCCGGCTCAGAAGTCCCCCCCTGCACCCAACTCGGCAGCCCCTGCCAAATCCAACTCCCCGTCCTGGACGACCACAGAGGCTCCCCCGTCTGGTTCCCACCTTGCCCCTCCCTGCTTCAGCAAGCTCCCCACTCTTCCTGCATAGGCCCCCTGCCCCCCTGCCCCCCCACCCCGGCCTTCCTCATCCTGCTCCTCTGCTGGCAGCCTTCCGTCTACACACATCCCAGAGCCAGCCAGCCTTCCACTACCAGGGACAAGTGTCCCAGACACTCACGCCCCCCCCCCCCCGCCCCCGTCCCCTCTCCTCTCTCTGGGTGTGCCTGCATGCTGGCTGCTGGCAAATACAGGAGAGCAGAACATGGAGAGTAGGTGTTTCCTGAAGGGCAGGTTATGTCTCACTAATTTTGATTCGGCTTCGCTTGCCCTTCGCACAGTGTCTTGCACAAGATTCAGACACAGTGAATGCTCCCTGGGTAAATGCATGACTACGTGGAATGTCCCGGTCTGACCCTCCTAGATTTGTCTCTTTCCCGCACAGCCAGCCAGAGCCCTGCGTGGCCAGAGCTGACACTACTTGCGGTTATCACTGAGCCTAGCTGAGGCTTTCTCATATATTCAGGGTCCCCAGCTCCCCGGAAAATCCCTCCACTCAGCAGAGATCTCTGTTCCAATTGCTAGTAAATGCACCCTAGGACAACTTCCTACAATAAGTGATCATTCCATCCAGACTAGTTTCAGAAATTAAGAAACAGTGAGTAGAAAACCCTTTTATTACCCTTCTTTGGCACTGGGTTTTATTAACAAGGTGAAATATTGTAACAAAAGGTTGGACTAATTTTAGCGGGAAGAAAAGGAAAGTGTAGATAACTGCGGGAAGGGGTGAAAACCACAGTAAAAACTAGGAAATGTGGGAGCATCTGGATGGCTCAGTCGGTTAAGCATCCGACTCTTGATTTCAGCTGGGGTCATGATCTCAAGGTCATGGAATTGAGCCCTGTGTCGGGCTCCATGATGGGCATGGAGTCTGCTTAGGATTCTCTCTCTCCCTCTCCCCACTCCACCCCCCTCAAATAGGAAATGTGGAGGAATGATTTGAAGTCATCTATACTCTGTCTTGTCCCAGGACACCCTGCTGGCTTGGCTCTTGCATATCAGAAACAGTGTTTTCCCTTTCCAGATGTTTTCTGGATTCTAGTTTCTGGCACATCTATAATCTGGCTGTTCTTTATTTTTTATATATATGGATATAAATAGGTAGGCATAGATATATCATGCACAGTGTTTTGTTCTGAGAAAGCAACAAACTTATTGTAGAAAATAGAAAAATATTCCAGGGGGAACGTAAAAATAACCCATAGTCTCAGCACTGAAAATTTACCTCCCTTAAGTCCTGAGTCTGGGCCTTTGTGTTTGAGTTTGGATCAAACATGGGAATTGTGTTTGGCTTTTGGATGCCATTTGCTTTACCCTTCCAGCTCTGCAATGTGGTAGCCGTAAGACTAACCAGCCGGAGGTCACCTGGTTAGTCCCTGTCCCATGTTAGAGGTGAGCAGCAAGCGAGAGACAAGGAATGGTCCTTAGTGGAGCCAAGCCTTTGGACTCTTTTTCTGCACCTCACCGTCCTATCTTCCCCCTCAGTCTTCACCTTGAAAATGTCTCCCTTTTTTTTTAATTTTTAATTTTTTTATTTTTAAGCAATCTCTATACCCAACGTGGGGCTCAAACTCACAACCCTGAGATCAAGAGTCACATGCTCTACTGACCGAGTCCACCATGCACCCCGGAAATGTTTCTTGACTAGAGTGTCATCCTTTTCCTTCCTCTTCCACTGGTCATTGTCCATCTTCTCCACAGCCCACAGAATGAAGACCAAAAAGGACCAACAAGAGCTAATATTTATCGAGAGGATTTAATCCCCTTAATAATTATAGGCAGGGTAGCATAATAAGCTTATTTTACAGATGAAGAAACTGAAGATCAGAGAGTGACTAATTTGGCCAAGGTCTCCAAGATGGAAAGAGGTTAGATCCAGGATATGAATCAAGATCATGTAATTCCAGAGTCTTGGACTAAACGCTCTGCCATCTGGCCTTGGTACTAACCAGAAGAAAATTCTGGATCAAACTGATTGGATTTGCATGTTGAAGCATAGCATACATACCGAAAAGTGTAAGTGTATACAGTTTAATAAATTACCCAAAGGAACACTCCTGGTAACCAGTACCCCCAAGAAATAGAACGTTACCAACTCTCCAGGAGCCCCTTCATCTACCCATCCCAAGTTACTGCCCTCTCTTTTCCAAGGATAACAAATATTCTCAATTCTGAATTAGTTTTGCTTGTTTTTGAACTTCATTTAAATGGAATCATACAGAACGTACTCCTTTATGTCAGACTTCTTTCATTATGTTTGTAAAGTTCCAAACATTTTTGAATGTGGGCGTAAGTTCATTTTTATTTCTGTATAGCACCCCATTATTTTAAAAATGCCCATTTTATTTATTCTTTCTATTACTGATGCACATTCAGGTTGTTTCCAGTTTGGAAAATTAGCAAATCAGGCTGCTCTGACCATTCTTTAGCATGGTGAACATATATAGGCATTTCTACTGGGTATTTACCAAACTGTGGAATTTTGGGGTCATAGAGTACATGTAAGTCCATCTTTAGCAGATACTACCACAGTTTTTGCAAGTGGTTGTGTGTGTTTATGCCTCGACAGCGCATAAGAGTTCCAGTTGCTCCACATCCTCATTGACATTTGGCATCATCAGTGTTTTTTATTATAGCCACTCTGGTGTATGTGTGGTGGTGTTTCATTGTGGTTTTAATTTGAATTTTCCTGGTGAGTAATGATGTTGTGTAACCTTTTATATACTTTTTGGCCATTTGGTTGTATTTCTATGAAATATCTGGTCAAATCTTTTGCCCATTTTTTCTGGTAGATTGTCTCTCTTATTAATTCATAGGAGTCAGTTACATATCTTACCTGATGCTCTTTCCCAGATAAGTATATGACAAGTGCTTATTCCCATTCTGTTCTAGCCTTCTAACTTTCTGGAAGGCAAAGAGAAATTCTTAATAAGGTCCAATTTACTAATTTTTGTCTTTATAGTTAATGTAGTTTATGTCCTAAGAAATCTTTGCCTGCCCCCAGGTCATGAAAATATTCTCCTAAATTATCTACTACAAATGTTATTGTTTTAAGCTTACACATTTAGATTTAAAACCCACCTGGAATTGATTTTGTTTATGATGGGTGGGGGATGGGGTAGGAGTCAAGATTAATTTTGCTCCCATATGGATAACCAGTGACCCTGGGCCATTTACTGAAACTATATTCTCTCCATTGTTCTGTGTGCTTTTGTCATATACAAAATGTCTGTATGTACAGGTCTCAGCTGGACTCTATTGCTCCTTCTGTCTGTCCTTGCACTATTATAGTGCACTGCCCTGATTACTGTTGTTTTATACTAAGGCTTACCATCTGGTGGTGTAAGCCCTCCAACTTGGATCTTCTTTAAGATTGTCTTGACTATTCTTGGCCACTTGTATTTCTATTTTGAAACAATAGAAATTTTAAAAGAATGTAGTTAATATCCACCAGATATTTGCTGACATACGTTTACTGTGGCTGTATAAATCCATACATCAGTTTGGGGAGAAGCAACACCTTAATGATACGTAGCAAAACAAGCAAACACAGACAACAAAGACAAACACAAAACACCACCAAACTGACCACAAAAATCCTAATAAAAGATTAAAAAATAATAAACTGGGAATGAATATTTGCAATTCATATTACAAAGAGGCTCACATCCCTCGTACCTAAAGAGCTCCTGGAAATTGATAAGACAAAGAACAGACACACTGTGGGAAATTTGGCCAAAGACATGAGTACACAGTTCATAGAAAAAGAAATATAAATAACCTTAAATATATGAAAAGAGGCTCAGGCTCAGTCCCAATATGACAAAATTGTGAAGTTAAAAAGTTTGACAATACATTCTAAAGCTAAAGGGGGAAAAATAGAAGAGTAATTCTTTCCTCCCCAGTGTCTCCAGGCCCACCAGGTCCAGCACCCTGTGGACCCACCTGATTGCATGGGGGTTCCCATGGGGCTCCAGAGGATTTGGGGTGCTCAGAGGTGGCAGGTGGGGGGATTACAAAGAACTCACCTGAGCAGAGCCATTGGTCCAGTGAGCAGGTGTGCATGGTGAGGTGGGCTCAGCTAGAGAAAGCAGAGCTTCCCCTCACAGCTCATTCTCCCCCCTTTTCCAGGAAAGCTGGATTTTCCTCACTGCATGCCATTCGCTGTCTGAAGAAGACATGGGGAGAAGTTTCCACGTGGGAGGACTCTCTCCATAGGAGCAGGGAGATGAGGAATCTCCCACAGGGCTGCACTGCCCCTTCTTTCAGCTGGGACCTTCTGGGAGGCAGCCAGACTTGAGGACAGGGACTGAGCTGGGGGCGGGGCCTCTAAGCCTCCCTGGAACCTGAGGCCACCAATTCTGCTTCAGGAATCCATTCCCTTCAATGTCAGAGATTGGGCTGAGCCAAACTGGAGGTTTTTGAGTGTTCGCTTTGTAACAACACATTCTATGTCCAGTTGGAACCAAAACTGGTCGAAAAAATGCTGCTTGGAAGAAATGAGAATGGAAGCCCCAACATGAAGACCAACATGAAAGCTCCCCTCCCCGGGCCCATGGAGTCCTTTGAGCTCAGTGGAAACCCTCATCTGGACAGTTTTGATCTTTTGGGTTCTCAAATAAAAAGTATTGGCACTCACACCCTTCCCATCAGTCCCCCAATATTCCTTCCTTCTTTTCTTTCTCTTCCCCTCAGGAAGAGCTCCCAGAAATTTCAAAAGCTTTGTAGCAAAGACAACTCACTGGGCAGGTAGAGTGGAGGCTAGAAGTCTGAAAACAGAGAAGGGGATGGGGAGGGGGACCAGGCGTGGTGTGGTTTATTTCTCACTTAAAGTATCTTTGAAAAATTCCAGTCTTGTCTACGTTAACAAAAAGAAGGAGCTGTTTGGTCTTTGAGCAGGTTGGGGGGGGGGGCACCTTGCAGGGCAGAAGGCTCTGGTCATGGGATACAGTGGTGGCAGCTGGGCTGTTCCAGGAGGAGTTGCTGAGTTGGCAGAATTAGCAGTGTCTAGCTTCCATGCTGGTCCAGGCTGTTGGGGATCGGTGGGGGTTTCTTTCTTCCCTAAATAAGCCCAGCCTGTCCTCAGGAAGCCAGGACCCTGCTGCTCCTCCAGTACTCACCCCATCTCCAAGAGGAGGGCACCCTACCTGCACCAGAGTGGGAACTGCAGGAGAATCCCATGGGCCATGTGGACAAATGGCTGCCTAGCCTTGGGTGCAGATGGCCGAACCAGGGACAGGTAGGTGTGCATTCTGTGACTTCCTACTTTGCGCCTCAAGCACTACTGCTAATCACAGTCAGGAGTCTCGTCTGGGTGTCTCCTTGACCATGATATACGTCCTAGATACCTTCTAAGAGTCTGCGGAACTGACGGATTCTTGGTGGATCCTTCCTGAATGGAAGTCAGAAGCTTCAAAAAGAGGAAGCAAGGTGTTCCCACCCTGGGCCCTGGTTACCCCCTCCTGTCAGTCAGAGATGGCACCTCAGCAGCCCCCTTCTGCATAGATGAAGGAAGACTGCTGTGCAGGACAACGTCCTGAGAGGTACCTTGAAGAGGTGAAGCCGTTGGCACGGCCTCAGGCCCAGCCTGGGTGGCAGAAACTCCGGTGGGCTGGGGTAGGCAGGGGCCACTCAGCCAGGCTCCCAAGACCCCTGTCCCTCTTCATCCACAGCTCGGCCAGGCTGGGGGCCTGGACTCCCATTGCGAGCCCAGAGGACAGGTCAGTGGTGGGGCCAGGCTGGGGTAAAGCTAGGGCACAGCCTCGGGCTGGAGATGGGGGTGGCCTCTCCTCTGTAGGCCTCTGAGAAAATTACCGCCCCTCTTTGGGGCTCTGTCTCTTCATCTGGAAAATGGAAGGTGATGATCCTATGGTGCAGGCCTCACAGGGTGGTGACAAGGCTGAAGGATGGAAAGGAATGTGCTGGGGTGTGAGAGGAGAACAATGATGGGAGTAATATGATACTGAGTCCTCAGAGACCCTGTGAGGTAGGTGGAGTTCTCCTCACACTCTTCAGAGGAAACAGGCCCAGGGAGGCCAGGCCACACGCCCAAGTCCACATGTCAGGTGAGTATCGGAGCCAGGATTGTTCTAGAATCAGAGCACACTAGAAGACAGAGCAGCACTGGTAGCAACTGACTTAGGTCAGTTGTCCAGGGTATGAGGTTAGGGAATCTTGGGAGAAATGGAGTGAGGGGACAATGGCCTCACTGACCTTGTCCTTGACCCTGGCAGGAGGGGATCTCCAAGTTTGCCACCCTGAAGATGATCCCCCAGAGATCCCAGAAGAGGCAGCAGCAGCAGGTGAGGATGCCTTCTAAGAAGGGGCTCTTCCCCCCTAAACAGAGGCCTCCACGCCAAGGCCTTCCCCATCCAGCTCTGCCTCCTGTTGCCACAATACCAGAAATCCCCCATTAGAGGTGATAAGGACCCAGGATCACATACCCCGTAATTGCCAGAAGCAGGCCCTAGGAGGTGATTAGCAGGAGTCTGGTGTTCTTGGAGGGCGACAGGAGGAGAACAAAGGGAGGTCCACATGGCAACCCTGGGGCGGACGCTGAGGGTAAGGAGTTTCCAGGGGGCATTCCCTGGGAGCACCTGAGAGCCAGAGCTCATCCCCTCTCCCACCCCGATGGCACAGGGTGTTCCCCTTCCTTGGCATGTTTCTCACTGCCCCAGGGACCCCGGACCCTGCGATGCAGGATTATCTGGAGGTGAGAGAACCTGGGACAGGGCAGCAGGGCCAGGATGCCAGGGTTTGGGAGGAAAGAGCCCCCTCCTGAGTCCTAAGGTCACCGCACCTGGCAGGTCTCTCCTGAGCTGGGGTGTCATGCTCCTCTTAGGGATGCCTGAATGGAGGCACCATGTAAGCTGCATGTCCTGGTTCCCTGGCTGCCCGATGGCAAAGCTGCAGGAGTGTGACTCAGCCTCTCCTTCAGCAGATGCCCATGGAGGGGAGAGAGAGGTCGGGTTCCTCCAAGTCAGGCAACACATAAGCGGCTGGGCAGTCACTTCCTGCCTGAGACCTTAGTCTCCCTGTCTGTCATCAGAGTGGGTTGTGTTAGCCTGTCCCTGAGCTGCAGCTCTCACGTCCCCCCTTCTCTGGAGTCTGGAGCCCAGAGCCTGGCCTAGGTCCCAGTCGTGTTTTCTGTGCATGCCCTGCTCCCTGGAGGGCATCGGCGGTAGTGCAACCGCCCCAGGGGCGGGGAAGGGAGGCTAGTTATGGGCTGGGGGGCGGTTCTTTCTGAGGGACCCTGGCTGTCTGCCTCCCAGGCGAATCAGACCAACCTCTAGAAAAGGAACGAGGTGAACATCTGTGGCTCTCACTGCCGGGGGACCACTGGGGAGGGGGGTTGGAATTGAGCCCCCCCCCCCCCCCCAGGCAGGACACTCCCTAGGAGTTTGAGAACAGAGTAGTGGGAGACCCATCAATTTCGTGGGTGGGGTAGGTCCAGCTTCCTAAGGAGGGGCTATTTACACCCACCTCTGAGAATAGGTAGGACCTGGATGTAAGTGGAGTGTTTCCATGTGTACAAAGACCCAGGACCGGCCTCCTGCCCTCTCCTCACCCCCACAATGTCCCTACAGCACCCCCTGTTCAGGCCCTGTCTGCATCTGTCCTTCCCTCTGGCCCTGGGAATACAAAGTAATGAGGGAGATTCAGCTGCTCCACATGGCTGCAAATCATCATGACCTTGAGCCCGAGGAGCAGCCCGAGGAGCAGGCTGAGGCCGGGTTCCAGGGTATGGAATGGCTCAGGGAGAATGGGAGGTGCGCCCAGACAGTAGTTGAGCAAGAGCAGTACAGACTCTCCCTGGTGGCTGACTCCAGAGAGCCTTTGGCCATGACTCCCTGGTTGACCCCAGACCTCGCTGCCTGGTGACCGCTGGGGCACCTGGACTCCGGCTTCTGGGCAGGAACCGTGAGGGACACCTTAGCTGTGGCTCCTGGTAGGCTCAGGGGAGCCACTCAGTCCTGTAGCTACACTTTGTCCTGCCACGGGAGCTCCAGCCCTATTTGGCCAGCAGAACATTCAAGGCCAAAAAGAATCGGCCATCAAGAATTCAGGGCTGAGCGCGTGTCCAGGCTTGGCAGGGGCTGAACCCTCGGGGCTGAAGGTAAAACTTCAGACTAAGCAAGATCCTGGGGAGTGAAATTCCAGCTCCATCACTGACCAGTCCTATGCCTGGGACAATTCACCTTAGGCTTCCAGGACTCAGTTTCCTCATCTGTGAGATAGGTGATGCTAACTGATCACTCACATGGCAGGGACAAACTGGGTACTGTTGACTCACCATGCACTCAGCACAGTGCTTGGAGCACAGGGCAGGGTGGACCATGACCCTGGGGGAGGCCCATCAAGGTAATGCCTCTCTTCTAGCCAGCCACCAAGCCCCCAACAGAGCCCAGCTCCAGCGGCAGGTCACACTCCAGAGCCCAGCTCCTGTGAGACCTCTTCCGCAGCAGCGGGGGCCCTCGGAGTGCACTGGGTCAGCTACCCCTTCTGAGGTGCAGGAGAACATCGTGAGTCTTTCCTGGGGCTCCCCTGGAGGCCAGAATAAGAGGTGACCCTGCTTCATCTTGCTGCTTGCTCTTCCCCAAGGCCTACTGACCTACTGCGGAGGGGTCCATTTGAATATTCTTATGCTAAAATCCTTTTTTTTTTTTTTTTACAGCCTGAGAATTAAAGTTTGGTTTGTTCCCTTCCTATGCTAATTTAAATGAGATACAGACTTTCACATTCCTCCTTGAACTAAGAAATCCTGCAGGGTCACCAGCTTATTTACTGTATGTGGGAGAAGGGAGGGGGCCTCCAAGTCCCCCTTCCTTAGAGGACATGGCATATCACCAACCTGGGCCAGGAGCAGAGACAGCCCCTCTGAGCACCTGGGGTTCAGAGTTCACAGGCATAGCAACCACAGAAATATACATGTCTAGAAATAACACTTGCCAGGCCCATTCCTGCCCCAGGACAGGGGCTGTCTTTCTACAGCTTTGAAGGAAGAGGAAACATTCTCTGCTTCTCTTGTTGAGGTTTCTTTTGGCCAGACATTAGGAACTTGTAGTTTTCTAGTTCAGTCTCTGGAGATGCATCAGCACTAAGTAGAGGAATAAATGTCAAGAGATTAAACCTTGCACGTGGGAAGGACAAGACCAGAGGAAGATAATTTGCAAATGGATAAAGTCCCAGGACTTTCCAGGCTCAGTCCCCCTCTAGGGGCTCCATGTGTCCTCTTGACCTACATTAGAGGAGCCTCACCCATGACCTCTATGCTCCTTTTCCTGCTTGCTTCATGTGTGGGGCAAAGATTGTAAGGTCCCTTTCAAGGTGACTGCTGGGCCTTGTTCCATAAACATTTCCGATCCCTCTGCGCTAGGGTCTCCAGCATTCCTGCCTCTCCTTATACAATTCGTTTTAAGACAGATATTCCCTAAAGGGCCCAGCCTGTCAGGTACGTGGTGGCCACTCCTCCCTGGTTGGGACCTGAGAGATCACAGATGACTTCTGATGTGCCAGGCTTAGGGTCTATATACTTGGCCATGGGCAGACCCCCACACTCTCCCTCGCTGGCCAAGATGACTTCTGGGGCCAAGTCTACCAGTAGGTCTAGAAGCAAATAGGGCTGGTGAGTGTAGGTCCTGAGGAAAATCAGCAATGATCTGCAAGGCAACTAGCTCAGGGGAGACCATCCCTGGCTCCTTTCTCCCAGCTGAGGGCATCCTGAAAGGTAAACAGACGTTAATCACATCACCGCAAAGTATCAACATTGCAAATAACAATAACTAGTATTTATTGAGTGTAGGATGTAGCAGGCACTAGCTTAAGAGTGTTTGTGTGTATTAGCTCATTTTATCCTCAAAATAATTTGGGGTGTTGCAGGCATTGGCCTTTTTATTCATAAGGAAAAAGCAACACAGAAAAGCAGAGTCATATAGCTGGTGTCACATAGCTAAAAGTGATGGTGTGGGGACCCCAACACTCTAGTCCCAGTTGTCTCGGTTTCTGAAAGCAGAATGACAAAGTTTGGAGGTTGCATAGGTTAAATTAAGAGAGAGAAGTCTGGCAAACACATCTAGCCACAGGACTAGGTTTATAGTAGGTGCTCAATAATGATTATTGAATTTTAATGGCTCTGGGACTTGTGAGGTAGATGGGGACTTCCCTCCCCCTGTTGGGAGGTCTTCCTGGCACTTGCCCAAGCTTCATGAGTGACTTCGGTCACTTTGCACAAGTCCCGGGCCACCAAAGACCTTATGCATGGGTATGAAGACTCAGGGTAAGTACTGGGCCCTCTGCACAAAGAGAAACATCCAGGCTTCCCAGCCTGGCATCTGGGCCTCCCTGGGTGATCTAACCAGGCCCCAAGGCCCTGCACTGCAAATACCAGAGGACTTCCCTCCTCAAACATGCCTGGGGCTTTCCTGCTCCTACACTGTTGCTCTTGGCTCCCAATTAGAATGCCTGCCCACTCCCATCTCTGCCTCCCCAGATAGACAGCTTTTCCAGGGGATACCCTCCTTGTCGGATCTGTAGATCTTCTTTGTGACCAAGGCCCAGACCCATTCTGATCTGTTCCTTATCCAGTGACCATGGCAGGGACAGCCCAACTTCTGCCTATTCGCCCTATCAGAGGCTGGGGACATGGATTTCCTTCTCTCCCACCACGATGGCCTGGAAAGGGGGAAGCAATGAGGATGCCGTTGGATTAAGGCCATACTTTCTTCCAGGGAAAAACTCTGTCAAACAGTTAAGCTCTCCTGGTGCAGACGTTTTACCACCTTCTTCAGTGACACGAAGTTCTACCCCGTGGTCAAACTAAGTCTTGTCCACATGGAGCTCCCCAACACCGCTTCCTAACCATGGATAGTGGAAATCATTATTGAGAAAAGATGATTCAACAGAAATTCTCTTTAGTTCTCGATCTTTTCACCTAGGGAGTGGATTATTAGACCTGAGACTTCATGGTTCAGCCCAGCTGCCATTCCGTGAGCGCCCGGCACTGTATGCGGTGGACAGTGACTGCACCCCATCACATTGCCGGGGACAGTGGCTGGGTAGCCTGGACCTCGTCTCAGGGGCAGTCGTCCTGGAATGGGCTTGCAGCAATGTTGGAGGTTACCATCAGCTCTCTGAGCAAGTCAACAGAATCTGGGGAAAGTCCCGGGAACCATGACCTGGTCTTGATTTTCTGAGCATGACTAATCCTGGGTTGTTGACCAGGGTCTGCAGCAGGAGCCACCTCGTCCTGGACCTGGTGGAGATTCGGGGACCTAAGAGTGAACCAGAGCAGACAGACTTAGGGGATGGGGCACCTTGTCTCTGTCCTTCTCAGAAGTTCTAGGAGAAGCTGACTGGTAGGTGTGAGGTGCAGGAGAAGGAGCTGGACCAGGACTTCTGGGGACATGAGGGCGGCTGGAGGGATGTGGGTCTGTCCCAGAGCCAGATGTCTGCAGTTGGGAACAGTGATGAACACAGCCCAGAAGGGTGCTCACACATCGAAAACCGGGGATGTACTGTATGGTGACTAACATAATATAATAAAAAATCATTATTAAAAAAAAAAAAAAAAAAAAAGAAGGGTGCTCACAAGACATGGCTAATTGGTGGGCTTCCCAGCAGAAGGCAGAGCAGAGTAATAAGGGTAGGAGAGGTGGGATAGACAGTATAGACCCTTGAGAGAGCAGGATATGGTAGCCAGAAGAGCTTGTGGTAAGCAAAAGCCAGCTCCATCTTGGAGGTCACCTGGCCTGAAGCCTAGGATATGGGTGGTCTCAAACAAAGGGACTGGAGGTCTCAGACAGCGGAACTAGAGCTCATTTCTAGGAACATGGGAGGAGCCCACTTAGAAGGACAAGGACCCCAGGCCTCAGAGGTACACTGGCCAGGCTGGTTGCGGGGCTAAGCCTCCTGCTCTCCTCAGTAGAAGGTTCCCGAGGGCACGGAGTATGGAGGAAGGGGAGCAGGGAAGGGGGAAGCTGGGACATCTCGGGGTTCCCAGAGAAGCTTAGGGTCCTTGTTGCCTATTGTCCAACCCCAGCACAGGTTCAGATGGGAGGCTTACCTGCTGACTGATTTAGGTACCAGTATTTGATGGCCCGCTGCAGCTTCCTCTCCCTGTGCCCTGTGAGCAGGATGTTACAGAAGCTGACGAGCACAGGGTTGGTATGATAATGATCCACATAGAGCATGCCGGTCCAGGCACTGAACCCTGAAACACAGAAGGCAGGTCAGGCCAGCAGCCTGTGCTTTTGGTCCTAAACGGTGCCCCTGTTTTCACTGAGAATCTAGAAAGTTAGGTATAAAGAGCTGGAAGTGCTCTCAAGATGGCATTCTAATGCATCCATTTTGCGGAGAGCTTGAGCAGAAAGCGGGAGGAGCACTGGGGCTCATACAGAGAGGCTGCCAGGCATACAAGGAACGGATGAGTGAATGAATGGATGCAGAAAGAAAACCAAAATGATTTTTGCTCTACAGAAATGGCTTGATTTGGGAGTCTTTCAACTGAACAGACCATTTTCTTAATTATGTTTCCAGCTAATGACACCAGTAATTCTGTGATGCATTCTTTCTCAAAATTTTCAGAGCTGTGCATTCATAAATTAATTAGCTTCTAACAGCTCGGGTGGGATTCTAGTACTTCTTACTGCTCTCCATGATACCTTCGAAGGTCTGTCAAATAGCAGCCATTTACTAGCCTGAATTCTCTTCTGACCATTAGGCTGAATGATTTTTCTGCTCAGCGTTATAGTCTCCATGAGAAGCTGAGTTCCGAGCAGAAGGAAGAGTGAAGTCCTGGCCTCTGGAACCCGACCTGCAGGCAGCTTCCACAAAGCTGCAAGACCAGCCCACCCCACCCCCCACCCCGGAGTTAACGCACGGCCCCCGGGGACCGGCACTCACCCATGTCCGCCCCCTCATAGCCATTCTGCATGATGGTCCTGTCGATGCGCGCGATCAGCCACGTGCCCAGGACGCAGCTGATGAGCAGCCTGGAGAGGCAGGCGCCCAGGCCCAGCAGCACATTGTAGAAGAACAGAAAGTAGTTGAAGTTGTGGAACGCTTTCCTGCAAACAGAAGCAGCAGGGGCAGCACCCTCTCAGTAGGAGGAGGTGGCCAGGCAGGCTGGCTCAGGGCCCCAGGCCTGTGGTCCAATCCCGTGGCTCCCATCTCCCAGCCGTGTGACCGTGATCATCCCTGTCACACAGCACTGGTATGGGGACCAGCTCAGATACAGCACAGAAGGCGCTGAGCCCAGCGCAGGGCGATTGTCAGTGGTGGCTGTGATTCTTCATGGGATCCTTGGGTTTTGAGGTTTCCTGTACGACAAGAAACCTCTTGTGGCTACAGCTGGCTTTGTGGCTACAGAGAGGTTGTGGCTTTCCCACTGTCTGTTGTCACAGTGACCTGCCCCCCACTGGAATTGCTCCAAATTCTCCAAAGGAAACTTCCCAGATGACCACTGGATCCTGTGGTTTCCTGGGCAAACTCGGCATCCTGGATTTCTGCGCCATCTCTGAGAGGGCTCTTTCTGGGGTCATCACTCCGTGCGCCCTCTCTGCCCCCACCATCCAAGGCTACTCCATGGTCACCATGTTGGATTCTCACTGTTCTCTCAACACGTCTTATCCTTCCGTGGCTGGCTGCCTCCATCTGTGCCGTGAGGGCTGCTGGCCATGCCCTCTCCTCAGTGCTACCTGTAGGAATGGCACCACCCTACCGAGCTCAGCTCAAACGCCCCGCCTGCGGCTGAATGAACCATTCCAGCCTCTCTTTCTCCATTACCCGCATTGCTCTTGTGAGGCTGTCACCCCCTCTGGAGTCCACGGCCGCCATGTGTCTGTGTCTGCCAGCCCCCGTGGACTATGAGCTTCCGCAAGTAGCTCATGTGGGGACATCTCTGTATCCTTAGTGGCCACGTTGTTTCCTACCTGAGGGAAGGGCTTTGAATGTGTGAACTACAAAGGATCACCTTGGACCAGGCACTATTGTTCTAAGTTCATATTTTAACACATTTCATGCTCAGTATACCTCTCTGAGATGCACAATTATTTGTAAAATGAGGAAACTGCATTTCATGGGTGTAGGGTCACATGGTTTCATAGAGCCAGGATGTGGACCCAGAAAGTTCGGTTCCAGAGCCCACTCCTGAACCACAGCCTCTCACCCTCTCAGGGAAGGTATGGTCCACCCAGGGACCTGCCAAGGGGAAAGAGGAAGGAACGAGAGGCTGCTGAAGCCAAAGCCTCCAACCCCCATTCCCTTCTTGGCCCTCACCTGTTGTTGAGAGCCAAGGGCTTCTGCTTGTCAGCCGTGCTCATCTTCGGCTGCAGGAAGAAGGTGGTGGCGATCCACACCTGCAGGATCATGAGACCCAGGACGATGGATATGGTGAGGCTGAAACACAGGGCGAGACCGTCCTGAGCTGGCCTTGTCCAAGCCCTTCTCCAATGCCCCGTGATAGAGAGGACAGAGATGGGACAGTCTGCTGGGACAATAGGAGCTCAGGCTCTGGGCTTCATGCCTCCAGAGTATTCCACTGTCTGATGGAAAGTTGAGGCTCACGAGGACAGAGGGCTTTCTCAAAGCCACAGAGTCAGGTCTTTTGGCTGCAGACCAGAACTCCAGGATTTAATTACGTCCCTTTGTCCGTGCATGGCAGTTGAGCTGCGTGTCTAACAGCATGGAAATCAAAGAAAAGCATAGAGCTTTTCAAGAGCTCATGAAGTCCATGAGAGTGGACGGGCAGGCTCTGCCCAGCCTCCCATGTGGCTCTAGGGGAGAATGGAACCAAGGAGCTCAGAGCAGGGAGTTCCCAGAGAGGCCACATCCTGTGTTTGCACCCCCTGAGCGGCCATGGGGGGCAGCAGTTACATGGGGCCTTGGCTTCAGATTGCTAGCTCCCAACCCTGTCTCTTCTTGGACAAATTGGTTAGCCTTCTGTGCCTCTGTTGCCTTGTCTGAAAAACGGGCCTTAATATGAGACCCAATCTTCAAAGGGTTCTTAAGAGAAAAGATGCGTGACGAATTCTCAGTAATGTCAGCCTTCACTTTTATCTCCCATATGGGCAAACTGAGGCTCAGAGAAGCAATTTACGCAAGGTCACACAGCTGATCTAGAACCTATGCTCAGATTTCCTCTCTCCTTCCACTCTACTGCCCTGACTCTCATGTCACCTCCCTGCACCTCAATCTTCCTAGCTGTAAAATGGACACATGCATATCCCCCACAGACACAACTGCGAGCGCCCCACCAAACAGCGGGAATGGAGAAATGTTATGAACTATAAGGTTCCCACGGTGGTGAGTTGCTATTTTGGCCCATCCTTGGGTCAGAGGAGCTGAGAGCATGGGTTCAGGAATTAGTGAGAGCCCAACAGGGAAGGGGCATTTTGAACAGCAGCTTTGAGGGTCCACCGGCTCCTGGGCCCCGGGCAACGACAGGGAGCCCACCCAGCACTTACGTCCCGATGCCCAGTCCCTGCAGCACCTCCAGGCCCTGGTTGTGGATGACGGGCAACACCAGGCTGTACATGATCAGCATGCCGCACAGGCTCTGCACCACGTGGATGATGAGGTAGCCTGTGGGCCGAGGGACCCACGGTCACTCGAGGCCCTTCACGACCCAGTCATACATGTCCCTCCCTGAAGTCCCCCCTCTACCCGCCGGGCATTTTTGCTTGTGCTGTTTCTTCCGTCTGGCACGACCATCCTCCTGCCGCCTTCTGCTCGCCCTGCCAGATGGAGCTCAAGTGTCAACTCCACCAGAAAGCATTCATGTCCTGCCCTGGGTGTGGAGAGTCACTTCCTCCTCTCCGTCACCACTGCCTTTAGCATTTCCAGCCCATGGGCTTAGGACAGGAAGTAATGGTAGCTACGTGAGTGTGGGATTCTCCGTCCCTCCTGTAGGAGAGAGAACAAGGGCTGCTTCGCGTCGCCTCTCTTCTCTCTACGCACAGCCAGGACTCCACAGGGAATGGGTGTTGAATTGAATAGGTCACGTGAAGACACTTACCCCACAGAATGTAGGCTATTTGCCAGCCAGAGTACCTTGCAATGGCCACCTGAGATTTAAAAAGAAAAAGGGGTCTCAGAGGGGAGAGAACACTGATCACCTCTAACGCATGGGTCCAGCATCCCCGCCTCATCGGAGGTTCACCCACCAACACACCAAGGCAGGTGTCATGATTGTCATCATTGTACAGGTGAGGAAACCGAGGGCCAGATGGGGACAGTGACTACCCTGGGTCACCCAGCAGCAGAGCATACTAGAAGTGAGGCCTCTGGACTCCCCGTCCAGGGCTCTTCCTCTCCCAGGCTGCTGCCCCTGTCCCAGCTGCAGGAGAGTGGGATTCAGCCATCACTTAGTCTCAGAGCAGAGAGAGGCCTCGGGGGACTTACCACACTCTCCGCCGAGGAAGGATTATGGAACTTCAAAGGGAGAAAGTGTTTATTTCCTGCCCACAACCTCTTCATGTGCTTTCTAGAGAAAAAACAGGAAATTAGGAACATTCATAATCACGGCTCCTTATGTACTTAGAGCTCAACAGTTGTACACAGAAAAGCCTGTGGAGGGAGATGGTGGCCAGCTCGTGGGATGGTTCTCATTAGCCTTAAAAATGTTTTAAAAATACTTTTAAAATTGAGATATAATTGACATACAACATTGCATTTCAGGTGTACAACATAGTGAGTGGATATTTGTGTATTTTGCAAAATGTTCATCACAATGAGTCTAGTTAACATTCATCATCTCGCCTAGTTACAAGCTTTTTTCTTGGGATGAGAGCTTTGGGATCTACACTCTGCAACTTTCCAATATGCAGGTCAGTACTATTACCTGGAGTCACCATGCTGTGTATTACATCACCATGACATTGACTTTATAACTGGAAGCTTATACCTTCTGACTCCCTTCACCCACCCCCACCCCCACCTTTGACAACCTCAGATCTGTTCTTTATCTGTGAGCATGGTGTTTTTTTGGTTTGTTTTAGATTCCACACAGAGTGAGATCATACAGTATTTGTCTTTCTCTGTCTGACTGACTTCACTAAGCCTAATGCCTTTTAAGGGCCACCCATGTTCTGCAAATGGCAAGATTTCATTTGTTTTTATGGCTGAATAGTATTCCACTGTGTGTGTGTGTGTGTGTGTGTGTGTGTGTGTGTGTGTGTGTGTGACATCTTCTTTGCCCCTTCATCCATCCATCAGTGGACACTCAGGTTATTTTCATATCTTGAATATTGTAAATAATGTGGCAATAAACATGGGGGTGCAAATATTTTTTTTTGAAATAGTGTTTTTGTTTTCTTCCCATAAATATCCAGGAATGAAGTTGCTAGATCACCTGATAATTCTATTTTTACTTTTTTGAGGAACCTCCATACTGTTTTCCGCAGTGGCTGCACAATTTACATCCCTACCAACAGTGCATGAAGATTTTTTTTTCTCCACACCCTCACCCACACTGGTTACTTCTTGTGGTTTGGGTACTAGCCATTCGAACAGACGTGAGGGGATGCCTCATTGTGGTCTTAACATGGTCATGCACAGTTCCCTGACGATTGAAAAATCTTAATATAGTTTGTAAAAATAATATGTAGTTACCTAGTCTTAATGGTGACTGAACGGGATAGTTGAGACTCTGCGTGTGGCTTTTATTTTCTTCAATTTGCTCTATTTTCATATTTTTTCTGTGATGAATATGTATGACTTATGTCATAATATTTCAAAACAGGTAATAATGGAACCCCTTCAATGATAGATCTACCTTATTACAACATAAAGGAAACTGAGAAGGGAACCACAGTCCCTCATGCTCCCAGCACCCCCGCAAACCTCTGCATGCCTTCCCCATGTGCTAGTCTTGGCCTGGACCTTTGCATAAAGATTAGGTCAGTGATGGTTATGTTCACAGTCAACATTCACATCTGTGTCCCGCTTTTCCCCCCACATCCTATCTCTAGCATTTTTCAGGATGTTTTGCAAATTTATGACCACTAAATTGGGAAGACTTAATATGAAATAAAGAGTGTTTAAAAATCTCATTAGTAGTTTGTATATTTATTACATGATGAAATGATGGTTTGGGGTATGTTGGGTTATATAAAATATATTATTAAATTATTTTCACCTCCTTTTTAACCTTTTTACTAGTCTCTATTAGAAAATTCAAAATTGCATCTGTGGTTTTCATTATGTTTCAGCTCGGCAGCACCGGAGGAGAATATGCCACCAGGAATATAAACACACGGATATAGTTGCACGAGGCATAGAAAATTTCTGGAAGCATACAGAAAATGAATAATGTTTAGCTCTGGGGCAACAAACTGGGGTCTGAATGGAAGAAAGACTTTACACTAAATATTTTTTATAACATTTTTTAAAAAAAGAGGCAGCATATAGGTTGGAATAATTCTAAGAAAAGGAAAAATACTGGCACAGTGCTAGTGCTATCCAGGTGTAGGGTTTTCTTATCCACTATTTCCTTTGCCCCATGGGCCTGTAAAGCAGACAGGGCAGGGATCATCAGTCCTCAGTGACAGGCATGGGAGGGAGGGGCCAGCCTTCTCTTCCCTGTGCCCTCTACCCATGCCAATGCAGCCAGCTCTAAAAGATGGTTGTGACTGGTTGTGGTCCAATGTCTCACTGATAATCTCCCAGGTACTTGCAGGCCACTGAAGGAAGGAGCAGGCATATGCCCGCATCAGGTAAGGCAGGGGAGAGCGGCAGTGTCCAGTCCACCCACGGGGTCCGAGGACAAGCAAGCAGAGAGAGGGAGCAAGCTAGGGCTGTGATGGAGAGCTGGGGCCTCTTTGTGCCAGAAGAGTCCTTACTTGGATGCCATCTGCAAGAAACCCAATCTTTGGGCAGCCAAATGGGGAGGGTGTAAAGGCAGGATGCTTTGGAGGGGAAGAAGATGGCCCTGGGTCTCCTGCGACTGCATGTGAGTTAGAGACTGAGGTGGGGGGAGGGAAGAACTGAGAGACAGAAAGAGACTGAGAGACAGAGAGAGAGACAGAGAGGAGGGAGGGCAGATACCTAAAATTCAACCGCTATCTGCAGTGAAATGCTCACTACATATTGAAGGCCATCCCCTCCTCCTGCTCTGCTCTTCTAGAGACTGATACACCCAGTGCCCTTAACCTGATCTCCTTTGATACCCCCCTTGAGCCAGGTGCACCTGCTGGGAACCCAGTGTGGTTAGTCCTGGAGAGCAGAGCAGGTCTGACACCCAACAGAGATGCTGAGCATACAAGGAGCGATAAGGCCTCTCAGGGCAGAAGATATGGCCTGGGTGAGTTATTTTGTTAAGTCTCAGCCTTCTCAGTTGTAAAAACAGAGATGAAAGTGCCGCTCAGGGTTGTGGTGAAAATCAAAAGATTCTTTTTTTAAAAAGATTTATGTATGTATGTATGTATGTATGTATGTGTTTAAGAGAGAGAGAGCATGCGTGCCAGGGGAGGAGGAAAGGGAGAAGGAGAGAAGCAGACTCCCCACTGAGCAGGGCTCAATCCCAGGACCCTGAGACTATGACCTGAGCTGAAACCAAGCGGTGGCTGCTTAATCAAATAAGCCACCCAGGCGTCCCTGAAAATCAAAAGATTCGAAGCACAATGCCAAGCTCATAGTAGAAGCTCGAATCAATAGCTTTTTGGTTGGGGTTTTCTGTTTTACTACCAATAGACGTGGCTGTTCCTGGATGGCTTATACATGCCTGGTTCTAACTGGGCACTGCTGTCACGCTCAGTGATTTTTAGAAAATTCTGGCTGAAGACACACAAAGGACTCCCAGAGCCTTCTTACCTGTAACAGGCCAATATGTGGAACAGATAGGTCACGCACGTGAGGGCGGCGGGCAAGACGGTCACTAGCCAGACTCCTGAAATAGAAGCAGTCACAGGAGAGGTCTGAGAACATGAGCCAGAAACAGTATTGTCAAAGTGCGGATGTTCACATCAGAAAGGCTGGGCAAAGACATTTTACCTCCTTTAACGCATTTCTTGTGTAAAGTTTTGCTTATATTTGTCTCATTTCAGACACACACACACCCCTGCTATACTTTACTTCTTGCACAAGCCTCTCCTTTGGTATTAAGATTTTCCATCTACGGTGAGTAATGCGAAGAGAAAATTAGGGAGGATACACATCGCAGTCACCTTCCGTCCTCGTGTAACGATTAATACTTGGCTTCTATTTGCTGCCCCCAGTAAAGAGCAGCCATGCGCAAAGATAACTGGAATCAAGAGGTCTTGACTATTCTTTCATAGTCAGTTTTTAAGATGTTGTATCTAATCTGCTTTCACGTGATCCGTGTGCTTGCGAGAAAGGGACGGAGAACCAGGGAAGGGAGATGATGTGTACGTATAAAAGCTTCTGGACAAGCTGTTTATCTGTTGGTCCACAAAAAGCATTAAAAAAAAAAATCCAACACCTCTTTATAATTAAAAACACTCCGTTGTGTAGACACAGAAGAGAACTTCCCCAACCTGATAAAAAGCATCTGCAAAATACCCACAGCCAACGTCATACTAACAGCAAAACACTGACTGCTTTCCGTCTAAGTTCAGGAACAAGAAAATCAATGTCCACTCTTGCCAATTCTATCCAACACTGCACTGGAGGGTCTAGCCAGGGAAAATAAATGAGAAAAAGCAACCAGACTGCAAAGGAAGAAATAAAACTATCTCTGTTCACTAGTGATGTGTCCTTATATTTAAAAAATCCTAAGGAATAAACAAACAAAAAAGATTCAAACTCACTGATAAATGAGTTCAGCAAGGTTGCAGGATACAGGACAAATATATAAAAATCAACTGTATTTCTGTACACTGGCAATGAACAAACTGAAAATGAAGAAAACAACTGTGTTTGCATTAGTATCAAAAAGAATAAAATACTTAAGAATACACAGAAGAAATATGCAACTCCTACACTGAAAACTACAAAGGATTGTTGAAAGAAATTGAAGATTTAGATTAATGGAAAGACATGCTGTGTTCAGGTATAGGATGTTCTTTGCTAACATGGCAATACTCCCTAAATTGATCTAAAAATTCAACCCAATCCCTATCAAAATTCCAATGCCATTTTTGCATAAATTGACAAGCTAATCCTAAAATTCATACGAAAATGAAGGGACCTAGAATTGGCAATATAATCTTTTTTTTTAAAGATTTTATTTATTTATTTAACAGAGAGAGAGACAGCCAGCGAGAGAGGGAACACAAGCAGGGGGAGTGGGAGAGGAAGAAGCAGGCTCCCATTGGAGAAGCCTGATGTGGGGCTCGATCCCAGAACGCCGGGATCACGCCCTGAGCCAAAGGCAGACGCTTAACGACTGAGCCACCCAGGCGCCCCTAGAATTGGCAATATAATCTTGAAAAGGAAGAAGAAAATTGCAGGACTCACATTTCTTGATTTCAAACTTACTACAGAGCTACGGTAATGAAGATAGTGTGGTACTGCCGTAAGGACAGATAAATAGATCAATGTGACAAACTGAGAATCCAGAAGTAAATCCTCATCATCAATGTATTTTCAACAAGGATGAAAAAGACAATTCAATAGAGAAAGAATATGCTTTGCAACAAAGGGTCCTGGGCAACTGATGTTCACATGCAAAACAATGAAGTTAGAACCTTACCCCACAGCATATGCAAAAATGAACTCAAAAAGGGATCATAAGTTTAAATGTAAAAGCTAAAATTACAAAAGTCTCAGAAGGAAATATGAGAATAAATTTTTGTGATCTCAAGTTGGGCAATGCTTCCTTAGATATGCACGCGATAAAAGAAATATGAATACGCTGGACTCCATCAAAGTTAAACACAACTGTGTTTCAAAGGACACCATCAAAAAAGTGAAAAACCAACCCAAAGAATGGGAGAAAATATTTGCAAATTATATCTCTCTTAAGGGATTTATGTATAATATAAAGAATTCTTACAGCTCAATAATTTAAAAATAGGCAAAGAGTCTCCATGGACATTATTCACAGAAGATGTACAAATGGCCAATAAGGACATGAAAAGATTCTCAACATCATTAGACATCAGGGAAATGAAAATGAAAACCACAATAAGATACCATTTCACACTTACTGGATCGCTATTATTAAAAAACAAAAACTACCAACATGTGTTCGTGAAGATATGGAGAAATTGGACCCCTGATACATTGCTGGTGGGAATACACAGTGATGCAGTTGCTTTTGAAAACAGTCCAGCAATTCCTTGAAAGGTTAAACATAGTTACCGTATGACCCAGAATTCCACTTCTAGGTATACACCCAAGATATATGAAAACACATGAAAAACTTGGAGATGAATGTTCACAGCAGTATTACTCATAATAGCCAGAAAGTTAAAACAACCCAGATTTCCATCAACTGACGAATGGATAAATATAATGTGGTCTATTCATACAACAGAACAAATTCCAGCAATAAAAAATAATGAAGTTTGGTCGCATGCTATGACACAGATGAACTTTGTAAACATTTGCTATGTGAGAGAGCCAATCAAAAAAGACCACGTATCGTGGGATTCCATTTACATAAGCAGTCCAGAAGAGCCAAGTCCACAGAGCCAGAAAACAGTGGTATTCTAGCGCTGGGAATGTTGAAGGGAAATGGGGGGTGATTGCAAATGGTCATGATTTCTTTTTAAGGTGATGAAAATGTTCCAAAGTTGATTGTGGTGATGGTCGCACAATGGTGATGGTTGAGAATATACTAAAACCACTGAATTGTACTTTTTTTTTTTAAAGATTTTATTTATTTATTCGACAGAGATAGAGACAGCCAGCGAGAGAGGGAACACAAGCAGGGGGAGTGGGAGAGGAAGAAGCAGGCTCATAGCGGAGGAGCCTGATGTGGGGCTCGATCCCAGATCGTCGGGATCACGCCCTGAGCCGAAGGCAGACGCTCAACCGCTGTGCCACCCAGGCGCCCCCTGAATTGTACTTTAAATGGATGAATTATAAGGTATGTGAATTATATCTTTGAAAAGTTGACTTAAAAAGAAGGAAAAAGAAAGCTGATCTTCATCAAGAGTCAGATATTCAACTGACTGAGCCACTCAGGTGCCCCACTTTTATAGCAATTTTATAGAGATTTTATATATGTTAAATCTAATAATTAAAACGGGATTATATTTTATATTGCACTATAATTTCATTTTTTCCTAGAAATATATTCATTTTACAGGAAAAAAAAAAAAAAGAAAGAAAGCTGATCTCCATTCCGTCCAAGTTTTAAATGTGTCTCTGTCCCGGTATCACCAGGATTAGGCAATTGCTATACCCCAAACCTCAACCATCACAAAGGATGCAGGTAAACCGCCATAAATCTCACCCCGGGGGGCACAGGGATCCTTGAAGGAAAGGATGGGAGGAGTCTGGCCACTAGCAGAGTGAGCGCAGACTCTCTCCAGCCAGCAGCGGGAGCATGACTGACTGCACACTTTTAATTTAATGCCTTTATCTTCCCAAAGATGAAGCTTGTTCAGCTTAAAAGTCTCTCTCGGCCAGAGGGCAGCTGTGTTAAAGCTGGAAAAGATCAAGATGGAGGGAAAATTTTATGTTTTGACTCTCAAAGTATCTAAACATGTGAGAAATACATGAAAGAGGGGGTAAAACACGAGTGATACGGTGATATATTTACTCCAGTTCACCCAGAACAAGTAAGTGAGGTTGGCATTAAGCGCTTGCCCAGAAGAGGGGGGTTCATATAAACTATAAAAACTATGACTTAACATTGGTATGACTGAACTTAAAGATTAGACTATGCTTGCTGAGCAGGGCACTCAGGGACTCCTCCGGCTGAGCGTAAACGTACATTAAAGATGAATACGAATGTTCAAGGGCAACAATAAAGCATGCTGGTATGGAAGAGATGGTGCCCCAGGGCTCACATAAAAGTAATTTTCCATGTCACGTGCATGAAAGAGAATTTCCCTCACATAGTTCACAGGTCTATTTCCTTCTGGTTGCAATACTCTACCAGATTATGAGTCTTAAGCAAAAATATCATTTACAACACCTGTTTCATGACTTAAGGAACATTTGGTAATTTATGGGCATTAAATGTCGGTGCTACAAAGGGTTTTGGAAACCACTTCACACCCTGTTCCAAGCCCCCATTTAAAGATGAGGAAGCCGAGGACAAGAGAGAGGACTTGACTTGTCTGACGACACGGAGTTTACCTGACATCTAGTCCAGAGCCTTTCTCAGCAGGAAAGAGGGAAGAATTCTCCTCCCTCCGTGGGCAACAGACACAGAATTAGAATGTCGTTTTCAAAGAAAACTGCTATCTTAAGGTAAAGTGACTGCTATGAACAGATTCATATGTCAAAACCCTAACCCCCCATACAATGGTATTTAGAGACGTGGCTTTTGGGATTAGTGCCCTTGTAAGAGACAGGAGACAGCCTGCTTCCTCTCCCTACTCTCCAGCACTGAGGATACAATGAGAAGGCCATTCGGAAATCAGGCAGCAGGCTCTCACCAGACCCCAGATCTAATGGCACCTTGAACTCCTCAGTGTCCAGAACTGGGGAACAAGTGTTTGTTGTTTCGACTACCCAGTCTATGGCAATCTGTTATAGCAGCCTGACCTAAGCGAAATTAAATCTGAACAGCATAAATAACTTTCCTATAAAATTCTAAAGAAAAACCATGACTTGCTGTTTCATTTTTTCCAAAGTGAAAAAGAGACGATGATTTTAGTTGTTCCCACTGGCATCAAAACGAAATAGGCTATTTAAAACGAGAAAATTCTCAGGGCATGTTCAATTCAGCCCCAAACAGGTTCTAACAAAATGGCCTGGATCCCAATCCCATTGGTCTTCTAGTCACCCACGAGGCAGATATCACTTGTCTCCCAAACCAGGCACCTCATGCAGGTAGTAGCAGTACCGCGGCAATAATTATCCCAGGTGCGTACCTGCCACCAGTTATAAGTCCCTCTCCCAGTTTCCCACACTTTCTCAACAAAGGTGGCGGGATGGTTTTTACCTTTGGTGACACTCATCAACTCTTTCACCTGAAGGATGACTGGGGTCAGAGTCCCCGTCTGGTTCACGGAGGTGATGTAGCTCTCCAGCTCCCCTTCAAACACATCCAGCTCGTCTCTCACATACACGAACATGCAGAGCTCAATGACAACGAACTGGTACAAAGAGCAAACATTTCAACGTCTCACCTGAGTCCCGCCTCGTAGGTGAATAACATATGGATCCCTCTTTGGTTTTGAGGTCAAAACTCTTTGAAGTTCAAAACTCATCTGAAATAGACTCTGGCCGGTGGCTATCCCAAGATGAGTGGGATTGTGACTTCTTTGAAGACTTTTTTGGAGTCACCCCAAACTCTTTTCTTCACCCGATAGCATTCAAGACTAGGTCCTACAAGGGCTCAAGGAACTCTTCAAACACTAATTACATCCAAGTGAAATGAATGTCTAATGGTGACTAAGGAGTGACCTTGGGGACAACTCCAGCCCTCTCTTTCACCACTCTCCTTCTGGCGTCTTGGTGGTAACCACGTTAGAGAAGGTGCTGTTTCCTGCATACATGTCACATGTGCTCACTCCCATCATCCTGTCATCATGGCTCCATGCTGCCTGCCATCATGCCAAAGCTTCTAGAGTTCCTACTCCCATTTTACTTCATCAGCCAAATTCTGTTTGTCTTTGAATGTGCAGCTCAAATGTTACCATCTTCAGGCAATATCTCAATCTAGAATAATTCGCTAAATTTTCAGAGCACTTTCACCTTTTTCTCTCTTTACACGGCAGGTAATTCATAGCACATCGTATCCCCTTCTCTTAGACCATGGGTCTCCCCCAGGCCAAGACTCTGCTGAGTCAGCTGTCTTTTCTCTTCCATGTCTTAGCATGGTGCTTGGCATTCAGTAGATAACCACCAAAGACTTAAGGAACACAATAACTCCAAGTCAGTTATTCACATTGGGAAAAACTCCAGTTGTCCTTTAAAATCCGTTCTCCCCTTCTTTGGGCGCAAAGCTGGACTACCTTTCCCAGCCTCCCTTGAGTTAGATGTGGCCACATCACATAGTTCTTGCCCATGGAAGAGGAGTGGAAGGAATGTGTGCTATTCCACATGGGCCTTTGAAAACCTCCCACATGCATTTCTCCATGCACCTTCCCCTTCTGCTGACTGGATGCAGAGGGTGAGGGTTCTTGGGGATAATGAGGTGCATGATGGAAGAATCTGGGTTATGGACTAACACATGGAGGACTGCTGCCCCCCAAACCTGAACACTCACTCGACATGGTTACATAGGCAAACATATATATAGTGTTAAGTCACTGAAACTTAAGGGTTTATGTGGTACTTCGGCATTACCTAATACATTCATTTAAAACTCAATCACAGGATTAATTTATATAGGTATCATCCAGAAGGCAATTTGGTCTTGCCATTTCTCTCTCTCCATGTTGACCCCACTTTTGACTCAGACATTTTACCTCAGGTAACTTTGACCACATGAAATGTTTTGATCCTGTGCTTAATAAAATATTAAAGTCAGAATTATGCCAACATTAAAAAATTTTTTTTTGTTGTTGAGAAAGCAAACTTAAATAACGTACCTACACTAAAACATGATTATCACCTAAGCTCCGTAGTTCACCCTAGGGTTCACTCTTGGTGTTGCATTTTCTATGGATTTGGACAAATATCTAATGACACGTGTCATGCACTGAATTCCAATATAGCTCAATCCCAATATATGTAGATCAAGTTGGGAAGTACTGATACCTTGACAATACTGAGTCCTTCCATCCATGAATATAGACTATCTCTCCATGTATTTAGTTTTCTTTGATTTCTTTCAACACAGGTTTGTAGTTTTCCTCATATAAATCTTGTACATATTTTATTAGATTTACACTTAAGTATTTCTTTTTGGGGGATGCTAATGTAAATGATATTGTATTTTTAATTTCAAATTCCCCTTGTTCAATGCTGATATATAGAAGAGCAATTGACTTTCGTATGTCAACCTTGTACCCTGAAACCTTGCTATAACTGCTTATTAGTTCCAGGAGTTGGAACTAAGACTTTAAGTAATTTCTGCACCCAACGTGGGGCTCGAACTTACAACCCTGAGATCAAGAGTTCCATGTTCTACTGACTGAGCCAGACAGGTGTCCCTTTGGTAGTTTTTTTTGTTGATTCTTTTGGATTTTCTACACACACAATCATGTCATCTGTGAACAAAGACATTTTTACTTCTTCCTTCCCAATCAGTATACCTTTTATTTCCTTTTCTTGTCTTATTACATAGCTTATTACTTAGGATTTCCTAAGTAAATGTTGAGTTGTGAGGGGGAACAGTCTTGCCTTCTTCCTGATCTTAGTGG
This sequence comes from Ursus arctos, assembly GCF_023065955.2. Lineage (NCBI taxonomy): Eukaryota > Metazoa > Chordata > Mammalia > Carnivora > Ursidae > Ursus > Ursus arctos. Next base: position 28,277,481 of record NW_026622852.1, on the reverse strand, counting down.
GAAAGTTTCTAATTTCTCACCATAAAGTATGACGTTAGCTGTAGATTTTTTGTTGATATTCTTTATCAGATTGAGAAAGTTCCCCTCTATGCCTAGGTTGCTGAAAAATTTTCTCATGAACTGGTGTTGGATTTTATTAAATGTTTTTTCTGCATCTATTAATAAGATCGTGTGATTTTTCTCCTGTTAGTTATTGATATGATTATATTAATTATTTTTTAGTATTGTACCAGTTTTGCATATCTAAGATAAATCCCACTTGGTTATGGTGTATAATTCTCGTACGTTGCTGGATTTGGTTTGCTCCATTCCATTGTGGTTCTCTTATCCCCCTGTCTGTCTCCAATTTTAGGGGCAATGGTTTGCGCCATGACTTCTCTTATGCATCTAAGAAGAACTATTGATTTTTTCAATTTGTTCAGATTTTTACTTGTTGTTAGAATGGAATGGCATCTTACAAGCTCTTTACATGGAATTGATAACTGGAAGTCTCCATAAATAATTCAACTATATTTATTAGTAATATTCTCCATGTGGGTGAGAGTGTCCTTGGAGTAAAAATGGGGGAGGGGTCAAAAAACTGTACTTCTTTGATTTACAGAGATTCAGTTTTGACCTAGCTTTTAAAGACTAACCCCAGCCCTAGCCCCATCGCATTTATGACATAGAAAAGGATTTGTTCAGATCTACTTACAAGGTACAGGCATATGAAAGCCAACACAGTGGTTCCAATCATTCTGCTTGGGAACTGAAAGCAGGGGTCCCACTCGTAGATTCTGGTTTGGAACCAGGACTTTTTAGTCTCGCTGTGAATGAATAAATAACAAGAAAAGAGAGGCTGTGGTTGGTAAACAAATGCCTGATTCTTCTGAAAATAACCTCATTGCTCCAGTTTCATCTTAGAATGTAGTGTAGAGAAAGAACACTGGTAGGTTCCAGTTTTCGTTCTCCCCTTATTCTTAAGAACAGAGACTCAGTTTCACTCAATATAGCAATTCACCAAACTAAAGGGCTATTGCTCCTGACTTCTCTTACAGCTAAGAGTGACCAAAACTAAGCACAGGCCAATCAGATGTGACCAGAGTGTGGTGTGGCACTTTGGGGAAGGTGCTGAGGTGGAATTCACACAGCTGGGAGGGACCCCACTGCCCTTCCTTCTTTTTTCCTGCCCGCTGTCTGAAATGCAGACATGGTGGCTGGTCCAAGCTGGAGCCCGCCCAGCATCTATCTTGGACATGCACAGCCTTCACGATGACAAGCACTAAGAATGGCAGCAGAAGACAGAGATCAGCAAACTTCCATGGTGGGCAGTGCAGGGTCAGTATAAACTGCCTCCAGAATTCTTTTACATGAGAAAGAAAGAAATCTCCCTCTTGGGTGTCCCACTGTTGTTTTGCATTTTCTGTTACACATAAGCAAATGTAGTTTTAACCAAAGTAGGAGCTTTGCCACTGTATGACCTTGGACTAGCCATGTCCCTTCTCTGGGGAATATCCCCTTGTACACAACGATGGCAGTGGCAGGGATAGGGTGACCTGTATGATCACTGAAGACCAGGTGCTTTTGCTTGGCTATGAGCTATGTCCTCTTGTATTGGTAACAGCACTGCAGTCTTTCTCTGGGAACCTGCTCCCTCCCATCAGTCCTAGCGGTTAAGCGAGGCTGAACCACTTGCTAGTTCCAATGGCAAATATGTGACAGGCTTAACGATCCATTTACTCTAATCACCTCACCACAGTAATTGGTTTTGGGAAGACATGGGGTCCAATGTGATCCAATGAATCACAATGGGAGTTTGGTTTGAATTATTAGGAAGGAAAATGTCTTTTTCCTGTGAGCTTAAACCATGAGGATATAAGCTTAGAGATTCTGGGGGCCACCACGGGGAGGAAGCCCATCTCACCACAAGGTTAACACAGATCAAAGCAGAGCTAAGAGAAAATGAGGGAACTCGCTGTGGTTTTTATATCAGTGAGGCCATAGCGTCCAACCACTTCTGAGCTGACCGCCTCTAGATTTTTTACATATGGAAGGCCGTACGTTTCCTTTCTCGCTTTAATCTAGTTTGAGTTGAGTTTCTGTCATTAGCCAACGAGAGTCCTGACTACTCTGCGGCCTTCCAGCCATGTCAGGGGCTGCCACACCTCAGGGCTCGTCCCCGGGGGCGCACACACGGAGGGTGAGTGAGGCACCCGGGGCTTACTGCAGGGGGGGCTTCCTCAGGAGCCGTTTGACATGCTGCGCCTGGTGAACTTCCAGGAAAGGCTTTTCTTCCTGTGAGAAAAGAGACAGGGGTATGCTTGGGCTCACAAACCCTTGTGACAGGCCGTTGCCACAGAGGCCAGGAGTTCGGGTAAAGCTGTTCTTCCAGAGGGAGCACAGTGGTTAAGAGACAGCCTCAACAACCGAGCTGTCTGGTTGCAGATCCCGCTCTGCTCTAGACCAGCGACGTGACCTCGGGTGATGCAGCCCACCACCCAGGGGCCAAGGTCCCTCATGCAGAACGGGAGCAGTAAAAATAGTGCCTCCCTCCCAGGGCGGTGGCGCAGCGCAGACCCGCGCGGACGCACACGGTGCTCGCACTCGGTACTCACCATCGGCAGCTCCCAGCCCAGGTGGACCCTCAGAGACTTGACAAACATGTGCAGGAAGCGGCCCAGCAGGAAGGCCAGGCACAGCAGCGAGGGCCAGTAGAACAGGACCGTCTCGTACCTCCCCAAAAACTGCAACCGAAGCAGAGCACGGGAAGCACGCTGTCGCTGGGCCAGGGCGAGGCTCCCGGTGAAGCTGTGGGCGGGGATCTGCCTGCCCCAGCCCACGCCCACCAAGCCCACTCTCCCAGAGCTGTGCGGCCAGTGGTCCATCTCTGTTCCCCCAGCCCCACACCATGGCACCAGCCGTGGCCTACAGTCCGGCAGCCCTCGGTATGAGTCCTAGCACCCGCATTTTATTTTATACAAAGGACTTTCGTAGCTTCCTCTGGTCAGGGATTAAATACTGCTACTTTTGGAAAACACACACAACAGAGAGGGGGACAGAAAGAGGGGTGAGGAAGGACGCCATGGGTGGCGCAGTCCTTAAGCGTCTGCCTTCCGCTCGGGGCGTGATCCCAGAGTCCTGGGATCCAGCCCCGCATCAGGCTCTCCGCTGGGAGCCTGCTTCTTCTTCTCCCACTCCCCCTGCTTGTGTTCCCTCTCTCGCTGGATGTCTCTCTGTCAAATAAATAAATAAAATCTTAAAAAAAAAAAAAAAAGAGGGGTGAGGAGGGGAAATAGGGAGGAGAGGACTGGAGAGGAGAAAGAGGGAGAGAGATATGTAGAGAAGGAGAAAAAGAAAGAGAAAGAAGAAGGAAAGAAAGAAAGAAAGAAAGAAAGAAAGAAAGAAAGAAAGAAAGAAAAGAAAAGAAAGAAAGAAAGAAAGAAAAAGAAAGAGAAAGAAAGAAAGAAAGAAAAAAAGAAAGAAAGAGGGGGAGGGGCATAATTTAGTGGTTGGTTTTGTGGGATTTATTTTTTTAAGATTGATTTGTTTATTTCAGAGACAGAGAAAGTGTGTGTGTGTGTGAGCAGGGGGAGGGGCAGAGAGAATCCCAAACAAACTCTCTGCCCAGTGCAGAGCCTGATGTGGGGCTGGATCCCACGACCACAGGATCATGACCCGAGCCAAAATCAAGAATCAGACGCTCAACCAATTGAGCCACCCAGGTGCCCCAGTTTCATGGTTTTTTAAATATTTCCTTGCCCCCACAGGGAGTCGGGATTTGATATTGTGCTGTTCAGGTGCAGAACAGAAGCCTGACGAGCTGTGGGCGCTCATGTCTCCCCTTCATCCTCCTCTCCAATGTCTGCTCCCCGCTTACACATCAGATGTCACCACTGCCAATATTCCAGTGTCTCTCCTCTGTATCTATCTTTACATCTATATCTATTATAACTTGAGATTATACCAAACACATAGGTCTTTAGACATCATAATTAGCTCACCACATGCATACAAATTATTTGCATATGTCACTTTTAATGCAAAATAATAGTGCATTTAGATGAACCAATTTTATTTAAAGTTTCTCCTAATATTTGACATTTTAGACTCTTCCAATGTCTCATTTTTATATATAATGTTTCCATGAACACATTTGAGAACATGAGACAAAGTATTATTACCTTAGTCCGGATTTCAGTCCCATGATTTTCAACTCATAAGTCCTGTTAGCCCCTGAGCCTCACTTTCTTATCAGTGACCTGGGGCCAGCACTAACACACAGCCTTCAAAGTGCCTTGAAGCACCTTGAACTACGCAATAGCTCATCTGGGGGCCTGAGCCTCGAACAACACCTAGCACGCTAGCGATTCTGAGCATAGAGGTAACACCCTGCCCTCTCCCTTAATTAACTACGAACATTTCAAATTTCAGAAGAACCTCAGGAAGACTGGAAGCTCTCCGAGATGCCAGACAAAATGCCCATGATCTGGAATCTCTGGCACCGTGAGCAGAGTGGAGGGCATATTTTTGGGCAGAGGTATGCTAGAATGTTCTTAATCCCAGCACAGAGATGCAGAGGGAAAACCCAGCCCCCATACTAGTTTTCCAATCCAGCCCCTCCAGACTCTCTTCATCACACCCTGTAGTCCTCCACGGTGAGTGAAGCCCCGGGGAGACTTTGGCAAGGCTCCCATTGACTCCCGACCCCGGTGGCCTGCTGGTGCTCCCCCCACCTGCCCAGTAACCCTTCTAGTTGCAGCGTGACACCCTCTTTCATCTTGCTCCTTTTCCTTGCACTCAAGGCCAAACAGATGAACCAGTTCCCCCCAATTCCAAGAAGGACAATGCATGGCAAAGCTGGAGGGTTCATCCAGTCCAAGTCTCCCATTTTATAGACAGAGAAAGTAAGGCTACATGAAGAAATGGAAAGAAATGAGCTTTGGAGTCAGCCAAACCTCATCTCAACTCTCAAAACTGCTATTTCTGAAGAGTTACTTAATACACTTGGCCTCAGTTTCCTCACCTGTGAAATAGGTCTGCTGAAAGAGGTTCCCACCTTGCGGGGCTGCTATGAACATCAACTGTGAGAACATCTGTCTGTGAATGAGCACCTTGATGAACGTAAGATGTTATACAAATGGAAGCACCATCAATGGCTCCAACTCTCCTTCTGTAACACTAGGGAACTGAGGCCCAGAGAGGGGCAGAGGCTGGTCATGGCGACAGGACCTGATACTCTAAACATAGCTCAGCTGGGACTCACCTGCCCGTGGGGACACTCTGTGATGTAAAGGACAGTAACAGCAAACCTGCAGGACAAAAACAGGGTTTGGAGTACTGTGGCCGCTCCCAGCCTAGTCCCTGTGAAGTAGCCCAGATCCCATCGGGCTGAAGCTATCTCCCCTTTCCTTCCTGCTCGGGAGGGCTGGTGCCCAGGCCTCTGTGCACCTCCCTCCCAGATCAGGCACCCTGCTTGTGCAAAAGTACGTGCACCAAATTCATCTTCCATGCCCTCAGAGAGGATACAATCCCGGCATCCACACAGCAGAGCACGAAGTCCCTGAGGGATCTCCTTCTCCCTGCCCCCATCACTCAGGGGCGCAAGCTGAAGTCCGCAGAGGGAAAGGAATCTGTCCAGAGTCACACCTGGAGCCAGGACCGAGGCCCAGGCCTCCCGACTCTGGTGTCCACGCTCCTTCTGTCCAGACTGGCCTCGTCTGGAAACACTGCCCTGAGGAATGAGCCTCAAGGCTTCAGCCCACCGGACACGAGAGTCCTGGTCATGTTCCAGCCCGATTCATCTCCCAGGGAGCGCAGGCTGCTGAGCGAGTCCCACCACCCTCTCCTCCCTGGGACGAAGATTTGTCAGAAGCTGACAAGATGGTACCACTACCTCACATCTAACCCCAGTACCCTCCCTTTAAAGGTTATAAAGTGAGCCATTTACAGACTCAGGAATTGTAGCCGCTGCAGCGTCGGCAGCCTGTGAGCCCCCGCAGTGGCCCGCACACAGGCCTGAGGGCCCCTGCGTCGCAGACAGAGCTGCAGGGGGGAAGCTGGCTCAGTGACGGGGACAGAGGCTTGAAAGCAGAATGCTTGTGGGACTATTCAGTCAGCAAGGACTCCTGGGTCCTGCTCCGTGCTGGGTCGGGTGTCAGTGCTGAGGGCAGAGACCAACAGGAGGGTGGAGAAGTTCCCCGTCTGTGGGGTTGACCGGCCATGAAGGATGAGGATGTATCTGCCACCGGACCGAGTCGGGGCAGATAATCCACAGGGGGACAGCAACGTAGAGACAAAGAGGGCAGAATGCTTGATCCACACGGGCTGTCTTGTTTTCAGCATGTTCCGTGGCTCAGAACGGGGATGTAATAGCATGCTTGCTGAGTGGGTAAGCGGGTGGATGAAGGAAAGCAGAGTCTGGTGTGACCGGAGGTGTGTCCTGGGTGCTGTGGGGGATGGAGAGACAGGGGAGGCCTGACTGCAGTTGGCCCTGAATGTCAAGCTGAGCTGCACGGACTTTCTCCTGGGCTCCCGGGGGACACACGACAGCACAGAGAAGTCCAAATGGGACTCCGGCATCCCCCACTGGGACCCTTGGCAGTTTACAGAAATGAAATTTGCTACATGGCTGACTTCGGGGAATATTCTAATCAGTTGTGGCCTATGAAGCAGAAAGCATGCTGGCCTGACCTTCTGCAGCCTGAAGTGCGGCCCCACAGAGAGGTCACAGTCACCTCTGGGATCTGGGACCAATCACCCCCCCAGCCCATCGTGAGCCTCAGGTCTGGGCAAAGAGGTCCTCCACGGGGAGCTCACAGGTCACCCCCAGCCCTTTGTCCAGAGGTCAGCCACAGCCGAAGGAGTCACAGGCAGGCAGGCAGCGTCTGTCTTACCAGATCAGTGAGTAGCTGAAGCCGAGGATGGAGCTGAGCAGCCGGAACTCCGACGAGAGGCAGGCAAAGAAGGGGAAGTGGGACAGGCCGACTTCCATGCCTCCGATCAGCAGCACAAACGCTGAGGGAGACAGGGCCAGAGATGCCGTGAGTCCTCTTCTCACAGGCTCTGGGCATCACAAGGAAGCTATGGGGCTCTACACCGACTTCCGGTCACAGGCCTCAGGACCCAAGGAGATGAGAGGAGAAGTCCCCGCTCAGCAAGGAGGAATGCGGGAATGTCTTTCACTGTTGCAATGGACCCTTCCTGGGAGCCCTTCCATGCCAGGCACTGGCTAAGTACTGAGATGAAGAAGACCTGGTCCCTGACTTTGGCCAGCGCACAGGAGGAGGGACAGACAAGCCAAATAAATGAGTGAAGAGCGCCCCCCAAGAGCAAAGCACTGCGAGTGCCCCACAGCAACACAAAACGTGGTGATGTGTGCACAACACCTCCACGTAACCATCACGTCCTCTCTACACAAGACGGTGATATTATTCATTCTGTCACTGACTAGCTCTTAGAGGACTGAACAGGGTCCAGGAACATCTAATCCAGCAAGATGACCTTTACAAAGTATCTGCTTTGAGCCGGGTCCAGAGCCAGACCCTAGGGCTGCAGGAGGAATGAACTAGCTTCCTGCTCTGAGATGCTTGCTATCCAACAGAGAAGACACAGAGGAAGGTGAGTGGTGTGTTAACAGAGGCACAGTCAATCCGCTGTGGGGACAAGAAGTGGAAGCCACTGACTTCACCTGGGGTCTGGATCAGGGAAGGCTTCCTGGAGGTGGTGACATTTAGCCAGGCCAGGAAATACAAGCAGGAGTTTGTAAGATGGAGAGGAGAAGGGAAGGAAGGGCATTCCTCACTCAGAGGATGGGAGATGGCCCGTTGGGGCTGATCAGTATTTATGTGCATGCGAGGGGCAGGCAGCCAGTAGGACAGGACCACATACAAGGAAGAATTTCTGCGAGGATAGAAGCCACAACAGCATAATTTTGCAATCTACCTGAAATCCCCGTCATAGCAGCAGACAGAGCAACTAAGGTGGCAGAACCAGACCCGCAGACAACATCTACCAGAAATCTAGGTCTCGAGACCATTTGGTATTGACATCTGAGTAAGAGGAAGCAGAAGAAGGCAATGGGATGTCTGAAGGCCCGAGAATAGAACCCCAAACTGCCAGTGGACACAAGACACCAAAGCTGAAATCCCAGCTGAAGACAGCAAGGTGCTGAAGGCCTTGATTCACGGGTGAGAAAAAGCAAGGTGTGCTGGTGCTGGAGCCGGGGGAGAGGGGGCCATGACCTCACTCTGCTGACTATCTCAGGCCCCTCCCACGACCGAGCCCCCCATGGAGGCGGCCTGCAGACAGTCAGACTCCAAAGTGAGAAGGGGAGGAGCATTAGGAGCTGGGAAACAGTGGGTCCAGACACAAGCAGAGGGAAGAAGCTCCCTCGGAAAGGATGAGTGTATGAGTGTATTAGGAGGATACACCTCTATCATCACTTTGTGAAAACTGAAGAGAGGAATCTCGAGCCATGAAGCAGGAAATGATGTTCTGACCCTGCCAGATGGCCCACAACCTTGGTCTTTAGGAACCTGCAAATCCAGCAAGTAGAGACTACTTCATACATGCTACGATGGCTGTAATCGGTTTAAAAACAGAAGATGCTGTTGGGGAGGATGTGAAGAGATTGGAGCCCTCACACGCTGCAGATCAATGGAACAGAGCAGAGTCCGGAGACAGACCCATATGTATGCAGCCAATTGATGCTGACAATCTCATGGGCAAAGGACAGGTTTTTTTGTCTTTTTTTTAAAAGATTTTATTTATTCATTTGATGGAGAGAGACAGCCAGCGAGAGAGGGAACACAAGCAAGGGGAGTGGGAGAGGAAGATGCAGGCTCCCAGCGGAGGAGCCTGATGTGGGGCTCGATCCCAGGACCCCGGGATCACGCCCTGAGCCAAAGGCAGACGCTCAACAACTGAGCCACCCAGGCGCCCCAAAGGACAGGTTTTTGAAATACATAGTATTGGAAAAAATGGATAACCAAAGGCACACACACACACAAGAAGAACTTCAACCCATACCTCACACTATATGCAAAACATTAACTCAAAATGTATTACAGACCTACATGTAAAATATCATGACTATAAAGCTTCCAGAAAAAACATAGCAGAAAATCTAAATGACCTTAGATTAGGCCAAGATTTCTTCTATGACACCATAAGCATGATCCATAAAAGAAAATGAATAAATTAGATTTCATCAAAATCTTAAGTCAGCTTTTCAAAAGAAATTGTTGGTAGAACGAAAACAAAAGCCACAGACTAGGAGCAAACGTAATTCAGACATCTGATAAAGAATTTAGAATTTACATACAGAATTAGATGTAGAATTATCAAAACTTAATATGAAGAGGGGCGCCTGGGTGGCACAGCGGTTAAGCGTCTGCCTTCGGCTCAAGGCGTGATCCTGGCGTTATGGGATCGAGCCCCACATCAGGCTCCTCCGCTGGGAGCCTGCTTCTTCCTCTCCCACTCCCCCTGCTTGTGTTCCCTCTCTCGCTGGCTTTGTCTATCTCTGTCGAATAAATAAATAAAATCTTTAAAAAAAAAAAAAAACTTAATATGAAGAAAACGAACACCCTAACTTTTGTAAATAAGGAAAGTGATCCCGAACCTTCACCAAAGAAGCTATAAGGATGGCAAATAAGCACGTGAAAATGTGCCCAACGTCACCAGTCATTATGAAAATGCAAAATGAAACCATAGTAAGACAGCACTACATGCTTCTTAGAGCGGCTAAAATTAAAAAGACTTTGTTTATTCATTTGTTTTATAGGTTCTACATACGAATAAAATCATACGGTATTTGTCTTTCTCGGTCTACCTTACTTCTCTTAGCGTCATACCCTCTAGGTCTGTGCATGTTGTTGCAAATGTAAGATCTCATCCTTTTTACGGCTGAGTAATACTCCCGTGTGTGTATCACATCTTCGTTATCCAGTTATTGATGGGCACTCAGGTTGCTTCCATATCTTGGCTATTGTAAATAACGCTGCAATAAGCACAGAGTGCTTAAATCTTTTCAACTTAGTGTTTTCATTTTCTTTGGGTAAATACCCAGTAGTGGAATTACTGAATCATACAGTAATCCTATTTTTAATTTTTTAGGACTCTCCATACTGTTTTCCACAGTAGCTGTACCAATTTACATTCCCACCAACAGCGCATGAAGGTTCTTTTTTCTCCACATCCTCACAACACTTGTTATTTCGTAAATAAACAAACAAAAAGCAGAATCAGATCTATATTTACAGAGAACAAACTGATGGCTGCCAGAGGGGTGCAAAATGGGTGAAGGGGACTTCCAGGTTGCTGGTTATGGAATGAAAAAGTCACGTGAATGAAAGGCACACAGAGGGAATACAGTCAGTGATATTAGAAGAGCATCGTATGGTGACAGATGGTAGCTATGTTTGCAGTGAGCAGAGCATAACAGACAGAGATGCTGAATCAATATGTTGTACACCTGAAACTAATGTAATTAAATTAAACAAAAATTTGAGAGAAAGAGTGTGCATGCATGAGTGGGGGGTGGGAGAGAGGGGTAGAGGAGGGAGAGAGAGAATCTTTTTTTTAACGATTTATTTATTTGAGAGAGAGAGTGTGGTGGTGCAGTGGGGAGGGGCAGACAGAAAATCTTTTTTTTTTTTAAGATTTTATTTATTTGTATTTGTCAGAGAGAGAGACAGAGACAGAGATAACGAGGGAGAGCATAAACAGGGGGAGTGGCAGGCAGAGGAAGAAGCAGGCTCCCTGCTGAGCAAGGTGCCCAATGTGGGACTCAATCCCAGGACCCTGGGATCATGACCTGAGCCAAAGGCAGATGCTTAACCGACTGAGCCGCCCAGGAGTCCCGGGACCTCGCATACTGATGGTGGTATTCCAAAATGGAACAATCACTTTGGAAAACAGTTGACAATTTCGTTAAATGAAGTATATGATCCAGCCATTTTACTCACAGGTATTTACCCAGGAAAAATGGAAGCACAGGTACACACAAAGATTTGTACACAGATGTTCACAGCGGCTTTCTTTGCAATAGCTAAAGATGCAAATAAATCAAATGTCCATCGAGAGGTGAGTGGGCGGGAACCTGGGTGGTTACAAGGCTGACTTTTGGTGTTGGCTCAGGTCACAGTCTCAGGGTTGTGGAATCGAACCCCGGGTTGGGTTTCACGCTTAGCAGGGAGTCCGCTCAAGACTCTCCCTCCCTCTCCTTCTGCCCCTCTCCCCGCCCCTCTGTCTCCCCCCACCCCACTCCGCCCTGGCTTGCTCTCTCTCTCTCTCATGAATAAATAGTGTAAAAAAAAAAAATGGTGAATGGGCACACAAACTCTGTTTTCTCCACATAGTGGAACAGCACCTGGCAATAAGAAAGAATGAATTTCTGGCACATGTTAAGTGTGTATGAATCTCAAAGTAACCATGCTGTGTGAAAGCTACACCAAAAATACAAGGTACATTCTGCATAATTCCATTTATGCAAAATTCTGGAAAAAGATCAGTGATGAGGGCAGTGATGGAATAAGGTGGGAAGGAGAGATTACAAAAGGCGACAAGGACACTTATGGGGTTCACTGTCTTGGTTGCGGTCACGATTTCATGGACGTAAACATTTGTCAAAACTCATCAGATCATACACCTCAAGGAGCTGTGTGGTGGTATATCGTTTCAGTCTTAATTTGCATTTCCCTAAAGACTAATGAGATGCTGGTACGCAATTACTTATACAGGCCTGGAGGCCCTGAGAGAGAACCGGGCTGGGCAGAGAGGCTCGGAGTCACTGTATTGGGATGGGTGAATCTGTAAATGAGAGTCGAACCTTCAGGCAGAACATGAGGTGTGGAGAACGAAGAGGCCTCAGACCAATGGCCAAAGAAATAAGCATTGCTCCGTGAGGAGGAATCCCAGGGCTTATTGATATCAAGAAGGCAGCGAGGGCTAGGACTCGGGACTGAAATTTTTGGGGCAGGTGATGGTGAACCTACTTTTTAAGCCTTTGTTCTATGTCTAAAGGAGCTCTGAATCTCCCTGGGAGAAAACCCCACAAACAAGCTTTGAGACCTGGAGGGCAAGGCATTTTCCTTGGGCTAGTAACAGGCAGGGAGGAACGCTGACTGCTCATAACTTTTATCCCCCGATCCCAGGGAACCCCTGCCACACGCTCCCTGAGAGTAAGACTTGTCATGGCAACATTCCCAGCAGGTACGAGGCAGCCCTTACCTTGGGCCCACTGCGGGATCTGCAAGGGCTGGTAGCCTTCCGAGAACAAGAACATGACCTTATTGGCTGTGGCCCCAAAGGCGATTCCATAGGACCATCGGTTACTAAAGGAGCCCACGAAGTCCAGAGGTCTGTGAACGGGAGAAACAGCGCGTGAGGCCAGACCGTGGCTCACTCCGGCAGTTCACCTCCAAAGTATCAATCCTACCCTGAGAAGGGATTATCGGGTGGTGAATTATTCATTTCAACTGACATTTTCTGAAGCCCTCAGGGCCAATTCTGGGGGTAAGAGTGGATTCAGGGTACTGAAGTGAGGAAGACCAAAATCTTTGCCCTTGAGGAGCTCCAAGTCTTGGGGGAGGGGAGTGGCGGGAAGGATACAAGCAAGGACAAGAAACAAAACAGGATAAGTTGCATCTATGAGAATGACTCAAGAGACCAAAACAAGGAGTATGTGCTTGACAGGCCTGGGGCAGCCTGCCCTGCGCCCAGCCGCTAGGAGAGCCCCAACATCCCTGGGAGGGTCCGGGTAGCATAGGCCATACTGGTTCCGTGCAAGCATATCTTCCAAGCCACAGCTGATTGGACCAGGGGGGTGACCACCTGACTCTAGATGAGCCAATCAGATGCCTGCTCTTGTATTTTGGGTTTCTGACCCTGAGGACATGAGCCAGTCAACTGTTAAAATTCTGTTCTGGAAAGTCATGCCAAGTTGGGATCAGAGTTGGTGCTAAAGGCAAGTGGGGGTTTTAGGGAAGCAAAGATCCTAAATCAGAGGATAAAGTCAGACAGCAAAGAGGACAAAAATAAAATGGTACTGAGGGGCTCCGGAGAGGCAAGAAGGCAGGAATAGAATTAGTCTCGCAGAGATGCCCATCTCAAGAAACCCAGGGGTCATGAGGCCGGCCTTGCCAGTTTCTGTGAAATCCCTGTAACTTTATAAAAATTCTTTCTTTTCCTTTTACAGAAACAAGCTTTACAGGATATCTGTTCCTTCTAACCAAAATAGTCCTGTCTAGATCAAAGTAAGCAACCGCATCTGGGAAAAGAGAGCTTCCCGTCGAAGTACCATGGGAAGTGAGCTTTGATGAAAACTCAGGGGGCACTAGGAGCAATGCATGGAAGCAGGGACCGGGGGCCAGGATCTGGATCTCACCGCCTGCCCCCTTAGTCTTGCTCATCTTCCCCTTCAAGGCTCAGCTCAAGGAGCACCTCTTCCCGGAAGCCCCCGCCACCATCATGCCGACCACTCCCAGCAGGCCCACCTAGTTGCCGCCTTGCCGGTGTCCCCTCGCTGGTGTCCCCTCAGCCCTAAGGGCATGTCCGTGTTTCTGCACACCTCTCTGCACTATTGTTTGTCTAGGAAATGATACCCTCCAAGGACTGAGTACCCAGCACAGAATCTTGAAAAGAGGAGGTTCTCACTATACATTCACAGACACGCATTTTGTGGACGTGAACCGAATTCCGTCAGTCCCACCTGTAGTACCTCAGAGATATGTGAGACTTCAGACAGACGGCAGCGCGCGCTCTGCTCGAGTCAGACACACCGTGGGCAGCAAATGAAGAGCTGCTTGACAAACTGCTGTGCCACGCACATGTGAGGGGCTTCCGATGTGTGAGGACAGTGGGCCAGAACGCCTCAGAAAAGCAGGGGTTTTGATGGCAAAGTGGCCAGGGAGCAGACAAGTTGTGCTGTTATCAATCGAATTCAAAGCAGTTCAACATGACCCACACAGAGCTCCTACTTCTTAAAAAGTCCCACACCAGGCCCCCGCATGTCAAATGCCCATGGCAGAGTCTGCCTCCATGCCTGAACTAGTGTGGCTCAGGCCTGGGAATTTGGGAGTGGCTGACCCTTCCAGTGGGTGGTATCCAGAATCAGTCTGCCCCTAGAGCTGGTACAGGGGCTCCCTGGACTTTGCAGGGGGACTTGTCACCCTGAAGCCCTAGGTCACCACTAGCCTTGGTCTCGACAGCCTGGCTTCCTCTCCCTTCTCCAGAGCCCAAGGTGGAGACAAGTGTGTTCACATTCTTAAGCCTGCTTAAGCTATGACACCAGGGGAATCAACGTGACCTCAGTGAAAGCTCTTGTCACCTGTTAGCTGTGTGGACTTGGGCAAGTCACTTAACCTCTCTGAGCCTGCGTTTGCTCGTCCATTACATGAGGATAAGAACCTCCAGCATGCTAGGCTGGCAAGAGGGTTCATCCAAGTAAGGTTAGGCAAAGCAAATGGTTCAGGGCTTGGGTCACGGTCACTGTGCAATAACTATTATCTGCTTTATCATCATTATTATGACGAATTATTAAAGGGTGATGTGGCAGAGATACGAACGATTAGAGCTTAAGGAAAAATGTAATAAGGTGCAGAGACTCAGGATGGCAGAGCCAGCAAGGGCCCAAAAGCTGCCTGGTCCAGCAGGATCTCCTGGAGCATGACTCGTGGGGCTGTCCCAGCATGAATGCTTGCTGCTGCCGGTGACCGACCGAGAACTCTCTTCCTCCTGCTGCCCCAAGGCCACCATAGTGCTGGGTGTGGGAAGGCCCTTCCCATAGTGAGCAGAGCCTCCTTGAGACATTTTAACCACACCTGGGCAGCCCTGGGTGCTGACGCCACACTGGCTTGGAGGCCAATTCTGAACTCCCAGAGCTGGGTTTGGCTGGGTCAGGGAGGGGAAGGAGGGGTGGAGAGGAGGCAAGGCTGGAGTGTAACAGGGAGTTATCCTGGCCTTACAATAGGTGTTGACCCCAAACGCAGGGATCCCCAAGCTGTAGTAGTGATCAGCCCTAGCTCCACTCACATGATGATTTCAAAGCGGTTCCCCGGGAGGTGAGAAGCGTCATCTCTCTGCTTACGGTGCTTTCGTCTTTGGAGAAAGGACAAGACCAAAATGATGAAAAGCTATGGGAAGAGAAGATGAGCTTGTCAGTGTGCACACTCATCCTCAGCACGGCCCTGGGGCCTTCCCTGAAAGAGAAGGTGTGGGTGAGCAGAGGGCGCAGAGTGACTAACTTCTCAGACCCCCAAGTCAGGGAGCTGGCTGTATATACCCTTGAGCTTCCAGAATGTTTTGTACTGAGCTTTCCTCTGTGTTGCATGTCGCCCCCACAGACTGACTGAAGAGAGACCTAACTTCTCTGAATCTCCATTTCCTCATCTGTAAAAAGGGGATAATACCTGTCAGGTTGCAAATCCTTCTTTGCTTTTTTTCCCTGCTGTGGATTCAATCATATTCTCAACCCTTGATGCACTTTGTCTCTCCCCCTTTACCAGAAACCTCTGGAGAATGGTCTACACTCGCTGTCTTCATTTCCTCACTTGCTCTTCAACCCCCGAACCTGGCTTCACTCCTATCCATGGAAACAGCTCTGGCCAAAGTTGAAAATTACCATCAGTCCAATGGAAACTTGAAGCCCAAATCTGGCTTGATCTCTCAGCCGCGTTCCACAGCGTTGACCGCTTCCTCCTCTTAGAAAACACCCTCTTCCCTAGGCTTCCATCAACCATGCTTTTCTGAGTGTCCTCCATTAGCTCTCAGCCTCCTCTGCTGCATTAGTCTTTATTCCACCACTAAAGTCGGGAGCTCCTCACAGTTCAGTCCAAGGACCCCTCCTCTTATTACTGGATCCTCTCACCCACGTCTGTGCTTTCAACAGCCACCAACGCACAGAAGACTCACGCTTGACTCTTCAGCCCAGACCTTATCCATGAGCTCCTTAACTGTTCATCAAACTACAGAGTTGGCCTTTCTTTTTGATGTGTTGAAAACTTCTTAAATTCAGTCTGTCTTAAATGGAATTCATGATTTACCTCCCTGCCCTGTTCCTTCAACCGCCCCAAACCCTGATCTCTTCTGGTTCTCCTTAACTAGTGAATGGCAGATACTGCCGTCCTTCTGGCTGTGCAGGCTAGGAACCCGCGGCGTCCTCAACTCTTCTTCTCCCTGACTTTATCCAGTGCATTACCCAGTCCTATTACCTTACCTCCCAAATGCCTTGAGCTGACCACCACCATCCAGGATGAGCTAAAATCTGCAACCATCTCCTCTCTGGACCACCTCCAACCTGATCCCCACAATGTGACCAGAATGATCATTTCAAAACAGAAATCTGATCACACCAGCCTCGCGCTGTTAACACTCCAGTTATTTCCCACTACACTGAGAATGCAGACACCACTCCTTCACACAGAGCCCCACAGGGCTCCACCTGACCCGGGCCCACCCACCTCCCAGATACCTCCACCTCACCTCCCCACTCCCATCACACCAGCCCTCTCAGCTCCTCACACTCTCCATTCCCCTCCTCCACAGGGCCTTTGCACATGCTCTGCCCCCTGCTTGAGAGGCTCTTTACCACATCTCCCAACAGACTTCACCTGTAACACTGCTTCCTTAGAAGAGCCTTTTTTGACTCCCCTAAAAACCAGTTTCCTTGATTCTTTTGGCCCTAAAAACCTTCTTCTGCCTGCTTTTTTGGTGCTTAATGCAAGAGAGCAAGTCAAGGAAATTCAGCTGATGTCTCTCTGCTGACCTATTCAGGCCTCTTTGGTAGTCTGTGGATGGGAGTGACCCAGTTCCCCTCCCTTCCCCTGCCCTTACTTACTGATGGGATGAGGGAGTAATGGAGGAAGAGCTCCAAGTCCACCGAGCCGACACAGGTGCTGTTTAGCTGCCTGGTTCTGAAAAACAGCCAAAACCACATTCACATCATGAGTCACTGCTGCAGTCACTGACCTGTCAGCCTTGAGCATCACTGACAGGAGCTCGGCTTGTACCCCACTAAGGTCATCTGATCTTTTTTAACTTCGCTTCCTCAGGGCCAGCACTGCCTACCTACGACGCGTCTTCCCTAACTGGATTCATCTTTATCCATATTTCTTTCTCCAGCTTGATTATCTACCCAATGGTCTTGCTAACCGGATCTAACTTTTCTTTCTTTCTTCCTTTCTTTCTTTCTTTCTTTCTTTTCTTTCTTTCTTTCTTTCTAAGTTAATTAATTTATTTTTGAAGTAATCTCTACACCCAACATGGGGCTCAAACTCACAACCCCAAGGTCAATAGTCATACACTCCACTGACTGAGCCAGCCAGGCACCCCTAGCTCCTTCCTTTCTTGATGACACAGTCAGGGGCAGATTCAGGCTCTGTGAGGCCCAAGCTTATCTAATGTGGACATCCTTTTCAAACAAAACTATGAAATCGTCTCACTTTTTCGTATTTTCAGGAAAATGTACCGCCACGTAAACACTTAACTAAGGTGTCCCCTCTCCCCCGAGCCTTGGAAGGGCCCTCCCTGTGCGGCGAGCTGGAGCTCCGCTAACTTCACAGGAAAGCCGTGGGCATCTGGACCCCCGGCTGGGGACCTTGTCCTCTCCAGGCTGCAGGAGTGAGATGCTGGGGCCTCAGGTCTAAAACACAACACAGCAGTTCCACGACTTCTCTTGACAGGGACCTTCTCCTTTCTGGGCTCCCCGATACTCTGTTCTTGCTGCTTGGACTCCATTCCACCCCCTCTGTGCCCTCACCGGCACCGCAGATCTGCGCTGACTCTGTGTCCCCCCACCTGCAGCGTCCGTCCATCTGGCCATCTCCAGGCCTCCTCCCCCGGCCAGCTCCTGCTTTTCCCTCAGAGGTTTCAGGGAAGAGCGCTCCTCAGGGAAACCCGTGAGCAGGGCACCTTCCCCTGTAGTTCTTTAAAACCCCAACATTCCCAGTTATGTCTAACCACCGGTCTGAAAGATTCTAGAAATGGTGGGGAAGGTGCGGGAAGCCAGGTCGTCAGAAATGTGATAGAACCGTAAAGGTCACACTTCTGCTTTTAGGAAGGTTCACGGAGCATGTAAGTCAGTCTCCCCATCCCATACGAAACCCTCAAAATGACAGAGATGTTATTTAAAAAAAAAGAAAGGACAGAAAGAAAACTGAGATATGTGAAAGCAAGAAAGAGATCTAGGAGGGTCAGAAACTACAAGAAGACCCTGAATGATGGAGAGCAAATGGGGTTACAGCAAAGAGAAGCATGAGCATGGGACACCTGGGTGGCTCAGTCGGTTAAGGGTCTGCCTTTGGCTCAGGTCATAGTCCCAGGGTCTTGGCATCGAGTCCCGTATCGAGCTCCTTGCTCGGCAGGGAGCCTGCTTCTCCCTCTCCCTCTGCCTGGCGTTACCCCTGCTTGTGTTCTCTCTCTTTCTCTTTCTCTCTCTGACAAATAAAATCTTTAAAAAAAAAAAAAGAAAGAAAAGAAAAAGCATAAGCCAAGAAGGCTGCAGACTGTGGGGCCACACACAAAGGCCTCTACACCCACAGTGCAAGAGGGGAAGCAGGCAGGGGTGCCAACAGCCCACTGAATGATGAACTGGGGTCTCACAGAGACCCACCTGTCCTCCCACCTCTGCTGACCAGCCAGGACCAATGGGGGTTGTCCCCAGGAAGAGCGTATATGGGTCACAGAGAGAGAGAGGTAGAGCTCTGGATCATAGGTGGTCCTGCGAGGGACCAGGAGCTTCACCTTCCAGATGGCCAGCCCCGGCGGCACCCCACCTAGTGGCGCCTCCCCCTCCAACCCGCCGCCCTGACAGCAGCCTTAGGACTAGCCACCTTCCAGAAAGTGGGGACCCCAGTGGCCACTTGGTCACAAAGATGAGCACACAATCAAGAGCCATCAAACATTTGAGGGAAGATTACACCACAAAAGGGAGCGAAAAATTCAAGAAGGGGGAACCTGTCCTTGAGGAGACAAAGTGAAGACGGAACCTCTCTGAGGTCATTACTACAGGAAATCCTCCATAAGAAGCATGAATCTAGGAGGAAGTAGAGGGGCGCAAAGAGCGACAGCAGGCAAAAAAATTAGCAAAACTTACTGCTAACCCTGAGCACAAGATTTTAAGTAAATATACATTTAAATAATTACATAAATATATAAATATATATATAAGATATACATGAAGATATATCTATTGAGATATAACTACCTGGATATATCCTATATCCGGATACAGGATACATCCAGTGTCCGGATAGATAGATCTTTACCTGTAGATAACATTCTTAGAAACACAAGGACGCGAAAGACCCTCTGGAAAAAAAGTGGAAGAAATTATCAAGAAATAAGAAAGAGGATTCTAGGAAGAAGGAGAAGGATTTAAAAGCAACAACCAAGAGAGGAACGAGTGAAATATACTGTTAAATATCAGGGCGCCTGGGTGGCTCAGTCGGTTAAGCATCCAACGCTTGATTTCGGCTCAGCTCATGATCTTGGGGTTGTGGGATCGAGCCCCACATCCGGCTCTGCACTCAGCACAGGGTCTGCTGGAGATCGTCTCCCTCTCCCCCTGCCCTCCTCCCCACTCATGCTTCCTCTAAATAAATATCTCGGTGAGTAGTTATTGTGACACACAATGTGTGAAATCCAAACCAGAGGTAAAATACCAGGTGATATCCCACAGGGGGGAGGGGCTGGGTGGGAACAGGTGTGGACAGAGAGGAGAGAATAGCACCATCCCACTCTCCTGCTCAGCAGGATGATGGAGAAAACTGTTTTCTTTTTCTGGGCATTATAAGAAAAACGCAGTTCAAAGTAAGTATGTTAAAAATCCACAGGTAATTGTTGGAAGAATAGAAATACAGTATAATCCTGTATATTAAAAAGTATTTATGGAAGAAAGAACATTCAATCGCTCCAACAAACTACAGGAAGAGAAAAAAATAAAATCAAGATTAGAAGAGAACTGCCATAAGAACAAAAATGTCCAAAGAACAGTAAGCCACCAACAAAGAAGATAGAAATTTGCAATAAGTTCTTAAAATTCCAACTAGTACTAAAAGTAGAAATTAAGATAAAATGCTATCTTAGCTATTAAATTGGGAATTACTGAAAATGCTACCCAGTATTACTGAAGGTTAAGGCAAGTTACTATCCATTTACTGGTAGTAAGAGTGTAAACTGCTATAACCATTCTGTGGATTAATTTTGCAATATATACACCAAGAACCTTCCAAATACAGCAATTCCACTTCTAGGAATTCTACTTCTGAAAAATATAAGCTAAGGAAATACTCAGAAAGGTGCCTAAAGACATGCTCAGATTCTCTCTCTCTCTCTCACAGGTATATAATATTTGAAATGTAATATATGCTCATTACAAAACACTCATTACAAAACACCCAAAATACGTACAAATGTGTAAGGTAGTAAAGAAAAGTCCTTTCTCCTTCCATAACTACAGTGTGAAGCAAAAATGGGATCTGACTAAACTTGATTTCTTCATTTAAGCAAGGAAAGAAAATGTATTTACTAAGGAAAGGAAATTTCTCATGTCAGTATATACAGACCCATCAGACTCTTCCGGATGGGTGACAGCCCACACAGATTCCCCAGCTGGCCTGTCTCCTGCTCGAGGGGCTGAACCGAGAGTTGGTCTGGCAGCAGCGGGCAACAGGTGAGCTCCAGGACGGTGGACAGTGCAGCTCTCCAGCTCACGAGCCCGCAGCTGTGGAGTCTGGCCCCCTGGGCTGCACTTCCTCTCCAGCAACCACTGCTGTGAACACAGGAAGCCTACTGCAGGCGAGCCGAGTTCGAAAGCCACTGAGACCCCTTCCTGGCAGGTCCAGGGCTGGTGGGGCAGGTGTGCTGAAGGGTGAGCGTCTACAGGGCAGTGGAAAACAACAGCCCCAAATGTGGAAGACCCGCTCTCCACGGATGAGGCCTTGGAAACGTGTTGATGATAGACTGTTCAGTGAAAGAAAATTCCTTCTTGATCCCAAGTTGTAAAGAGTGGACATCTCTGAGTAGTAGGATTTGAGATCATTCTCCTGCCTTCTCATGATTTTCTTCTGAACTGCAGTACACTGAGATATGCCGCTTGACAGCTGTGTCTATCTATCCGAGGGTTAAGAACAGTGTCGGCACAAAGTAGAGGGAATAAACACGTGTTAAACGAATGAGCGCGTTGCTCTGTGATCAGGGAAAAAAACTAAAGGTTGTCCCTAAGCCATACAACACCATTCTGAAGTGAAGATGTGTGTGAAATCAGCATAAAGTGAAAACATGCAAGGTCTGTGGTGGTACAAATTACAAATCTTTTGTTAATTACGCAATTCTTAATAAAATGCTGCGAGGGCCACTGCAAGGCGAGCTATGCAGCTGGTGCACCTAGAGTCTGGGTCATCCCAATCCCCAGCTCCTTTCTCCAACAGTTGTGGGGGCATCTCTGTGCTCCCACAATCCTTCCGCTTCCTTTGTCCCTACCATTATCACTCTATAGAAATAAGTGAAACATATGATGAAAGCTTTCCTTGATGGATGTCAATTATGTGTCGCCATGACCTCGGCAATCTGCTAGTTTAGATTATCTAATCTTTGGTAACTTGGGACGCAGGCTATGTTATCCCCTTTCTAAAATGTGGAACTGAAGCCAGAAGAGGCTTCACACCCCTGCCCAGGAGAAGGGGAGGCTGCCCGTCACCACCTCCCAGCCCCGCCACTGGTCCACAGGGCTCCTTAGAGCTGCTAGAGGTGTCTGGCCTCCCAGCCTGTGACAGACTCATCTCTGATTCCCAAGGTCAACCCAGCTCCCTGCTCAGAGAGGCTCAGGAATATTTGTTAAATTTAAGAAACAAAACAGAAGATCATAGGGGAAGGGAGGGAAAAATAAAACAAGATGAAATCAGAGAGTGAGACAAACCATAAGAGACTCTTAATCACAGGAAACAAACTGAGGGTTGCTGGAGGGGAGAGGGGTAGGCGGATGGAGGAATTGGGTGACGGGCATGAAGGATGGCATGTGATGTAATGAGCACTGCGTATTATGTAAGACTAAGGAATCACTGACCTCTACCTCTGAAACTAATAATACATTATATGTTAATTGAATTTAAATTTAAAAAAATAAAATAAATATGAAGAAAAAGAAGAAATTGGCACGGGGGAATGTTGGATCTATGCATTTGGGCGAGGTAAGCTCCCTCTGAGCTGGTTAAGCAGAAGAGTGCCTTCCTCATGTCCCAAACATCACATTTTCAAGAGTAAGTAAATACTTTAGACCAAAAAAAAAAAAAAAAATCCAAGGCAACTTCGCTCAAGAAACTGAGGCCCAGAGAGGGCCAGTGAGCAGACAAAGTCAGGATGCCCAGCACTATTTCAGGCATAGTTCGGTGAGTTCAGGCACCGGCCTCCTCGTGGGTGGGCAGCAGCAGGACTGCTCAGTGCAGAGACGGATTAGGGAAGGAGGAAGAGGTGTGCGTGTGTGTGTCTGTCCATGCGTGTGTGTCTGTGTCTGTGTGTGTGCAGGCGCCTGCCTGTCCATGTGATTCCTCCAGCAATGCAGTAGTCTGTGTGTTGGGGTGTCCGATTCTCCTCATGCACAGCCTCCCTGCGATCCTGCCTGAGAGTTCGCGGCAGATCTCGCTGTGCACGGGCTGGCTTGTACCAGCTTGGGACCGTCAACGTTTATCAGGAATTTTGCCAGCCAGTTGTCCAACACCACCAATGTTAAAAATTAAATTATATAAACTCGTCATTAAATAAGTTGTATTAAAAAGAAAGGTAGTAAAGACTCAGAACCCATCTTTCTAATTATTTTACTGCCGTCTACGCTTTCGAGGTTATTTACATCCATCGTATCCGCAGGATGGAAACTATGTGAGGGCACGCCACCGAGCATCTCCTCCCGCACTCAACGTTCAGCGGCAGCACGCTGGGAGTATTTACATCATGTTGGGAATATTTACACCACGGAAATAGGCAAACACTACGATTCAGGGCTGGCTGTATTGTTTTGTAGGTTTTCTATAAAGCGACAGAGAAAATGTTAATAATGCAGATTACATTTAAACATATGTTTGTAGCCATGACATGGTGAATAGCCAAAAAAAAAAAAATTGAGGAAATATTCTTCCAGAATTCAAAAACCCCTATCCTATTCATCTTAGAAATAGCTTCCGTCAATTGATGAACAAGTGAAGCTCTGATCTAACCCTTGTCTTCATTGTTTCACATTTGTCTTACTCATTAATGTAAATAAAATGATCAAGTAACATTCATGTCGAAACTATGCTCATACATCAATTGCAGGTTGGCTACAGATAAAAGAGTTCAGCAAAAATCAATGAAAGTGCTCCGTGAGAATTAACAGGCTGTATGGAATCTGTAACAAAGAACATCGTGTATTTCATCATTTCTAAGTTGTGTGATACACCTGTTATGTCAGTACAACGTATGTCAAACATGTATTTTTTTCCAGAGAGCCAGTTGTTACACATTCCCTGGCCCACCACTGGGCAGATGTGGCCCTGGCTCTGGGCATGGGCAAGAATAATGAGGATGTTCGAGTTTGGAAACTGATGTTGATATAAATTATGCTTTGGGATAAAGAGAAGTTTAGAGGAAAAAACAAGGGAGGGAGCCAGTGCCCCAACCTAACCTCTTCTCCCATGCTCTGCAAAATGAGAAGACTGGACCAGTTCAGCGTTTTTATGTTTTTTGACTATAAGTCATAGTTGTGGTCAAGTATACACACTATAGCCATGACCTAGTTCACACGTGTATGTGTGTGCACACATGTAAAACATATTTTCACAATACAATACCCTTCATATGCACGGTATCCTCTAGTATCTGATTCAATTCTCTTCATTTTGTTCTGGCCCATTCCATTTTGTAAAATGCTGGTCATAACCACTAAATTAATTTCGCAGCCCACTAATGGTTTTCAATCAGCTCTTTGAAAAAACCCTGGCTACGAAGTGATCGTGAGGGCAGGCCCCTCCCCCCCATCCCTGAAGGCCTGTGACTCACGGCACCTTCCACAAGCGTTTGTCCTTGCACCGAGGGGTTCTCAAACACCAGGCCTTGCTCCGATGTGTAATAGCAGGTGAGATCATCTGGAAACTCTTTACCTCAGGCCCTTATCAGCCTGCCCTTCAGGATGTTGCACCCGCCTGCTGGCCCTGGCTCATCTCCCTGGTGCCAGAGTCTGTTACTCGGCGCTCCCCTGGGAAGGACTCCCCCAGCTCCTCAGCCACATGGCTCCCCGGCTCTCATCACCTGTGTTTCCTGTTACAGGCGCCTTCTTCAGGCCTGAGCCTCCCTCTCAGCCTGGGCTTTTCCAAAGTAAGAAATTTAAGCTTTAAGCTCTAACCATCTCCCATTCCAGGCCTACCCCCAGCTTCTGACTTGGGACAGGTACATAACAAATCCAATTCGGTGCTGAATGAATGAATGAATGAAAAAGGCAGGAAGGAAAGAAGGAAGGGAGGGGAATGAGAAACAGCACTGGGTGTGGTGGGCTTACATGTGGCACAGCTGTGCCCTGTCTCTCATCCACCCACTCATGGAATCACAGACTCCCACCCAGTCACCAGAAGGCTCTGGAATCCAACACCTGCGGATGCTTGAATGCCTTCTAGGACCCTCCCCACCACATCCACACAGGCAGCCAGGATGTCTCGTTTGGGCACTTCCAGGGGCGGGCATCCTCTCCTCCACAAAGCCAACCCTTCCGTCTCACTGAGTCAGCAGGGTCTGGAGAGAACTGAAGCCAGGCAGACCTGAGAGCCCGCCCAGCCCCACTGCTCAGCAGCTGTGTGACCGTGGGTGAGCCATGCCTTCTCTGGGCCTTACTCCTCCTCGTCCTGAAAGTGGATCTAATGTCTCCCTTCCAGGCTGCCTGACAGTGAGTCAAGTGCCCGCCTCATGCTCAATGAAAACTGATGTTCTTTTCCACCCCTTTCCTGCTTTTGCACAGCTGTGACCAAAGAAAAGGGTTTTCCTCCTGCTGGGCTGAAAAGGTACTCTTGCTGGCTGTGTTTCCACCTCCTCAGACCCCAGACCCTGTCTGTTCCTCTGTCCCTGGAGTGTCTGTGGTCAGCCCTTCTCAAATCTACTGCACGGCACAGCCTGGCATCCCTGGCCTCCTGCTAGGCAGGGGGGTGGGTATCAGAGACTCCCCTGCCCTTGGTCACCTGACCATGCAATGGACTGAAGTCCTTCACCCGGTTAGCCAGGAGCCACAGTGGCTGCCTACACTTGGCCCCGTGACCTGCCTTCCACTTCCCTGCTGTTGGCAGGGTGACCCAAAGTACAGCACCTTTGCCCAGAAGAGCGCTGCTAACCTCCAGAGCCTCCAGCTTCTGAGACCCTCATGTAAAGACGACTGGCCGGGAATGACTGCTTCAAGGCTACCCAGCTCTGCTGCTAAGTGCCGTGGCTCCTTGGGCTCGGAGGACCCACATGTCTCAGTCTGGTCACTTGTGAATCAAGAAGGTTGAACTGCTTGAGGCACTGCCCACTGTCAGCAGCCAGCCCACTGCTGGGAAATGTCTCTTCCTGGGTCTGCGCCCCCACAGGATGGGGAACTCCCTGAAGGCTGGGACCCTTCCCATTCATCTCTATGGGCCCGGCTCCTGGCCCGGCAAGTGGTCCCAGCAGGTGCTCACTAACATTCCCTAAGTGGGTGGAGGGACGGCTAGCATTTCTCGGGGCTCACTGTGCACCAAACTACACTTTAAGGCTGTACATTTATTAGCAAACTTCGCCCTCATGACAGCCCTGTGACAGAGGCCCTTATTATCACCCCATTTCAGATGAGGAAACAGAGGCACTGAAATGTCAGGAAGCTTGTACAAGCCTACCCAGCTAGTGAGTGGAGGAGCCACCAGGATTCGAACCCTGGCAATGTGGACCGGCACATAAAAACTCCCTGTCACATTCTAGGACTCTTCAATGTCTTATTCTGCACCTGTGGCCAGGGCAGCCTGAACATACTTGGACGAAGACTGGAGACACACAGGGGCTTGTGAAGGGTTGACCATGTGCACAGCCTTAAGAGTTCCATGGGGGGAAGCCAACTTCCTTCACACCTGAGATGCATGACGAATGATCGGCTGTCTGGAGTGGCGGGAGCGGTGGGGTTGCTCGCGGAACCAGACGGGTCGTGGGATTCCGTTATGGAATAGGCTTGCTGAATATACTAGTCCCTCTTCTTCTGTATAAATGTGTACACTTCCAATTTTAAAACTTAAAACTGTTTAAATAAAATGAAGGCCATGACTATTGTAAAACCCACACAGGTGGCCACCTTGCGGATGATCTCTGGTTTTCTTCCCAGCCCCACTACCCCACTTCGGGCCTGCCTCTGACAGCCTTTCCAGAAAGTCGTATGTGTCTTCTGTCTGCTTCTCTCTTATTGCCTGTTGGTTTGTCTCTGTCACTTTCTGTGACTCTCTGAGAATCAGGGGAAAGCTGTATTATAAAAGACACGTACACGCCCTGTTTTTATTCCATTTCTCCCCAGGGCTTCTGTCTTCTCTGCGTCCAAAATCCACCTCCTTCTCTTTTGCCTTGACTACTCCCATTCATTTTGGCTTTGCTGTACAGCTGGAAATGGTCAGCTCTGGGTCAGTAACCTCCTTTAGAGGGCGTGTAGGGAGTGTTTGCATGCTCATGTGGGACCTCAGATCTGTCTGGAGAGAAGAGCCTGGGATCTGGAGTCAAACACCTTGCAACCTGGGGTCAATCATTTCTCCTCCTGCAGCCTCGGTTGCCTGTCTGCGGAATGGGTGGAATGCCAGCACTTGCCTAGATCATGAAAGAATGGGTCTGGATGGTGCATTGTTAACTGAGGCCTGCGTCCCCCTTCCCTCCAGCTGCCTCCCTAAGATGCTGTTCCACGAGCTGCGGGTGGATTCCAAGCAGCAGCCTGGCCCCCAGGGGGCCCTGGGGCTCTCTCCTGGGGTGGCACCAGCATTATTGAGAGACACAGAAGCCATTGTTCCAACGAGCTGGACATCCTGGTTGGATGCCCCGGCTCCACCAGTGTCTCGGAGAGACAGAACCAGCTCGGCCAGGTGGGGAACAGAGCTCTCTACTGGGGCACAGGGACCCTGGGATCTTCGCCAGTGCCCAGCTTTGGACGCCGCAGGATAGAATGGTGCTTTACATCTCACACAGCATTCTCACTCCCACGGTCTTGCTGGACCTTAGAGAGCAAGGTGCAGAGAGAGGCAGTCACTTGTCCACAGGGGGACTCCAACACAGGCACCAGCTTGAAGCTCCGAGGTTCAGAGATGAGGTGTTAATAGGCCTTTCATGTCCTCATTCCGTTTTCTCCCCCTCCCTGTGTCTACGTCTTTATTCTCTTTATTCTCCTCTGCTCCACCTCGCAACGTTCCTGAGTTTTCTACACAGCTAGGAATGGTCAGCCCGGGTGGGTGCGGATGGGGTTATTTTCACCCAGTCTGAAAGGTTCAGAGAGGGTTACCATGAAAAAAATTGGTGACTGAATAAGACAAAAGCCCATTTTTCTACTCCCTACCATTCCTAATTGTCCGATAAAGCAATGTACACTTTCACTTCTTCTCACTTAATAAAATAACAATAATAATAGGTACCGTTTGTTGAAGGTTTATCATGTGCTAGACACTGGGCTACCGTCTTTAAAGTTATTATGTCACTGAATCTTTCACAACCCGTGCAGCGTGGACTCTTATTCCTGCCTCATGGGTGGGAAAACTGAGGCTTTAGAGAGATGATGTAAATGTCCAAAGCCACTCAGGGAGTGAGTGGTAGAGCTGGAATGTGAACGCTTCTTCTATGTTCTAAACAGGAAACACACTCACGCATTAAAATTACACTAAGACACTGACAAAGGCTCCGTGTCGGGGGTCCTCAGAGAAGACAGTGACCCCGACTCTTCACTGGTCGAACAAATCTGAACAACATGCTCAGGCCTGAGCCCGGCCCTGTGAGATGCCAGCCTGGGTCCAGGGCAATGACCATGACAAAGAGGAGGTCCTGGGAGTGGCACCTGGAGGCTGTGACTTCAAAAGAATATCAGGGGCCCAGAGGGCACAACAGCCCCAGGGGGTGGGTCACATTCTCTGGGCACAGCCTAGACTTTGTTCTGAGTCCAGACCATACAGCTAATTGCCTGCCTCCTGGTCATCTCATTTTGGATGTCCCACGGCACACCAGTCCAGTGTGTCCCAACTGAACACTCCTGCCAACCTGCTCCTCCTCGGGGGTCCTCATGTCGGGAATGGCCCCGCCAGAGACCCGGAAGCACACTCTCCAACACCGCCTGGTCAAGTCCGGTCAGATGGACTCCCCAATCCCTGCTGAATCCAGACACGTCTCTGTCCCCCAAGCCACTGCCACCATCTAGGCTACCCTCACCCTCATCCTCGCCTGGACTTCACGGTAGAATTCCTGCCACGTCTCACACCTCCTGCACTGCCCCCCATCCATCCTCCACCTGTGACCAGAGGGACCTTCCTAAAATCCACATCCAACTATACTCCCCTGCTCCCTCTTAGCCTGAGGAGCCCAGCTGGAGAGAGGGGAAAGGGACGAGCGCCCTCTGGCTTCCTGGTTCCTGTCCCCCAGCATTCAGCTGACTCCCCTCTCTGTCCACCTGTCTCCAGGCCACCCTCTTATCTGCTTCCTGTCCCATGTCCTTTCCACCCCCTGCCCTTAGCCTCCTGCCCTCTTTCCCCGTGCCTGGGACTCCAGGGACAGCTACGCCCTGCTCTTCCAAAGTTCACATTAAGCCACTTCCCTCCTACAGAGGCCCTACATGAGTACCTGTTTCCACTAACCAAAAGAAATCCACAGGGGATTTCCCTTTTATGAAAAAAGGCCAAAAGCAAAAACAGTGTTCAGCATGTCTTACAGCAGGCGGTACGGAAGCAGCAGGGGCCCCGGGAGTGAGATGGGCCCCCGCCGCACTCCTTCCCCGGGAAACACACTCGGCATCTCCGTCGAGCCGCCAGAGCTCCCAACTGTGTGAGCGCCGGTGCTTTATCTCGATTTAGTTTGTGCATCCGTTAGCAAGAGGTGTCCTAAGGTAACAGAAAAGCCTAAGAGAGGTTACTTTTTGGGTCTGGGAACACTCAAACATTTTTCTGCATAATGGCCTTACAGCACTCTGTCTTCTGAAAGGTTTCATGGTGGACAGCGGGGAAACCTGTATCTGCTTTCCCAAGTGACCCTCATCATCTCTGTCTGTCCACAACTCCTCTTCTGCCTCTCCCCCTCCACAGCGCCCCTCGACAACCTAGCCAGACACACCAGGACACCAGAACGTGGCAGTTCTACTTTCTGTCCTATTTTGGGCTAGTCTTTTCAGTTCTTAGATCATTTAAGATTAAATATTTAAGTTCCAATGATTTCGAGTGAGAATTCTTGATTGCTGGCATTTGGACAGGACTGTCAGATCTCGAAGTCCTTTCACATTCCCTCCTCGTGTGATCCTCCCAAAGCTGGGGTTAGGCAGGTCCGGTGTTATTACACCCGATTTATAAATGAGGAAACAGGCACTCAGATTTTCCAGAAACTCAAAAGCCAGGATTCCAACTCGGCTCCTCCAACACCATCCCTGGGCTCTTCCCATTCCACTCTGGCTCCAAACTGAAGATAAACAGAAATCTGCTCCCTGACCCAGGAATCCACCCGTGGTTCCGGTCCACATGCCAGCCTCCCTACAAGTCAGCTAAAATGATGCCCTTCTGCCAGTTTCTACGAACTGCCAACATCAAAGAAGATAGTTGCCAAGAACATGTGGCTGTCCAGCACGGCTTGTCTTCAATCTGACTCCGATAACTCACCTCAAGTTTGTGGAAAGCATCTCGGTGAGGGAGCGGTGCCCGCAGCCCCAGTGAGCAATCTGCTTCTCTGGACTGTGCTTCGAGATTCTCCAGCCTCTTGGTTACTGACTGCTTCTGATATTCTGGTGTTCTGCCCAGTCCTCTTCACAGCACCCAAAACCCCAGAGAAAAGGCAAACATCCAGTCAAATATTTACCAGAGACATGAAAGCATGCAGGTGGTTTTCTTCCTTGTTTCAGAAGACAACTGGCTATTTTTCTGCTCTTCCTCCCCTTCTCCTGCTTTCTCAGGCAAAGCAGGAACTCCCTCCTATTTCCTCTCTCCTGGACACTTGCTATCTCTGTTAGCCCCCTCGGGTGGGCACGGGGCCCTCTGAGCTATCAGAACTTTGCCCAGCAGCTAAGGCCTCTTTGGCTAGCTATAAAAATTATTATAGGCCATAAAGTAGGACTCCGTCTCGAGGCCATAAACTAGGAAACTAAGACCACAGGCTTCAAGATTCTTTTTGGAGAAGGCCACCCACTGCCGGGAGAAGCGGCGAGAGACGAGTTCAAAACTGAACCCCACCCACGCAGCAGAACCGGCTAGCTGTCCCCCAGGATTCCTGATCCCTTTCCGTAGAGTGAGGCTCCTGCTCGGAAGGACCTGCCCAGCCAGGGCCACACTCCCCGGGCCCTGGCCTCTAGGAACGGAGGTGCGGCTGAGGCTCACCCAGGAATGAATGGGAGCAGAGGTGACAGGGCTTACTGCTGCGCCAAGACAGTTAAGGAGCCAGTGTCTTTTCCACCCTCTCCTTCCCCATCTGGGGCTTAGAACTCCAAGGCCCTAAAGAAACGGGCCGGGAGGCGCCTGGGTCCCTGAATCACTTGGTGGAGGAATCTGTTCTCTGCACCAACTGTCCTCTCACACCCTGCACCGTGAGCAAGAGTTCAAGCCCTACGGTCGCGGGCCAGCGAAGTGCGGGCCTATTTGTGAACAGCCAGTGTCGGCCTAGCGGACGCGGCCCAGGACGCGGGGGACCTGTGAGCCTCGTGGGTCCACGCCCTTCGTGCTGAGCGTGCGAAAACGAAGGGTTAAGGAAGGGACGTGTACTAACAGGACCGGCCAAGCCTCAGGAAGCCCGCCGTGCGCACGGAGCGGCGCCCACGGCACGAGCAGCCGCGCTGGTGCCACAGGCCTCTGCCCCGGGCACGACGGATGCGACCAAACGCCTGGCCCAAGACAGCCGCTCGTAAACCACGTCAGCCTCTTACCTGTGAGGGGCACGCTGCCCGCAGGCCACCGGCCCCGGGGGTCCGACCTCGAGACGCAGAGCAAGAGCTGGGCGCTCGGCAGCGGGGCCGAGAACCCACGATCACGCGGACAGACGCCAGGACGCAAGGAGAGGCCACGTCCTGACGGGCCCGAGCGCGCCTCTCCTGCCGCTGAGAGCCAGGGAAGATTCCCAGCAGCACCGCGGCCATGGGCTCCAAATGGCCTCCCCGCGGAATGCGAACCAGCGCGCAGCGGCCCTCCTCCGTCGGCTCGCCGCCCGCCGCAGCGCCAAACCGGGCGACGGCAGCGCCACGCTCCCCGCCGAGGCTCTCACTCCCTCCACTCGGGCCCCGCACCCTTCGCCGGGCTGTGGGGGCGCTGCCTCCCTCACCTCCCTCCGCCAGCCCGGAGGCGGCGTCCCCGTGCGCAGCCACACATGGACGGGCCGGGGCGCCTCGTGGACGCTGGGAGGCGGCCGGGGAGCACTGCTCCAGGCTTCGCAGGAGTGAGGAATAAACGTCGCCGTGTTCGAGGCGCTACACGCGCCGGAGGCCGCTGCCACAGCAGCTGCTGCCTGTCCTCAGGGACACAGCCCCCTCTCCGGGGCCGCTGCCCGGGCGCCGGCGCTAGCACAGCGCAGCTCACGAGCTCCTGCCCCCTTCCGGCCTGGCCCGGGCTTCCTGCGCGCAGCACAGTTTGCGAGTTGTAACCCCTCCCTAAACAGCCTCGCACGCTCCTCTGGGTCTTCAGGGAGCAAGGAACCGAGATGCACTCGAAGCGCCTGGGGTTAGCAGGGTTTCCATGACTTCCCCGCAGGGGCTGGGGCCCAACCTGGCAAGGTGCTGGAAACTCAAACCGCTCTTGGGAATGGTTCTTCCACCCCCGTGCCCGAGGGCTTTCTCCTTCTCTTGTCTCCCTCCCTTTGGGTACTTTTGCTTCAGTCTCTCTATGGTTCAGTCCCTTTGCTTTTTTATAGTTTCTGCTCTCTCGTGGCTTCAACTCACTACTTGTCCTGACCATCCTGAGGAGTATCCTTTCAGCTTCTACCCCCACAGTTCACCCCAACTCTGCAGGGTTCCCTCAGTTCTAACTGCTACCAGAAAAGCTCTGTCCTGGTTTATCTTTCCCCCCCGCGAAGGTCATAGGTCAGTCTTTTTCTTCTGTCTTGGGCTCAGTCATACCGCCCGTGTATTACTTGGCTAGGGCTGCCATGACAAATACCACCGCGGGGGGGGGGGGGGGGGGGGGAGGGGCTTAAACAACAGAAATTTATTCCTTTGCAGTTCTGGAAGCTGGACGTCCAAGATCAATGTGTCAGCAGGGTTGGTTTCTACTGAGGCCTCTCCCTTTGGCTTGCAGAGTACCGCCTCCTCACCATCCCCACGTGGCCTCTCCGCTACGCATGTTCATCCCTGGCGTCTCTCTCTGTCCTAATCTCCCCTTCTTAGGAGGACATGAATCAGATTGGATTGGAGCCCACCCTGATGGCCTCATTTTAACCTAACCATTACTTTAGAAGGCCCATCTCCAAATACAGTCACAGTCTAAAATACCAG
The DNA here is from genome assembly GCF_023065955.2 of Ursus arctos. Lineage (NCBI taxonomy): Eukaryota > Metazoa > Chordata > Mammalia > Carnivora > Ursidae > Ursus > Ursus arctos. The sequence continues at coordinate 28,244,858 of NW_026622852.1, read as the reverse complement.
CAGTTAGAGCTTCAATGTAGGAGTTTGTTGGGGGACATAACTGAGTGCATAACACCCCTGGTCTAATCAGCTCTGCTGGAGCGGGAGAGGGTCACACAGGGAGCGAACAGACACCATAACTGACAGATTCAGACCATTTTGTTTGATCGCTTTACTCCTACAATGAACACGTTCTCCCCCCTTCTGCTTACCACCACCGTTCTTGTTCAGCAAGTCCTACCTCAGGCGTAGTATCTGGCATGAAGTGTCTCCTGGCCACCACGGTGTAATCTCGTTTCTCCTCGTGTGGCCTGCATCTCTCTTATGGCAAGTATCAGGCCTTCTTTATTTGCTATGTGACACATACGGATGGAGAAGCAGTCTGCTTCAGTGGTTCAGAGAGTGGACTTTGGGGCCTACTCCACTGTGAACTAGCTAATTCTGACCAAGTCACTGCTACCCTCTCTGATCTTTGGCTTAATCTGAGATAAGGTACACATGCCGGATGGTCACCTGAGGCTGAAACGCACAAATATGCACGAAGTGTTTAGGAGGGTGCCCCCCCCCACAGAAAGCACTCGGTGAACCTTAGCCATTTGGGGATGCCCACCCTCTACTGGCTACTGACTGAGTAGGTGGTCACATCCTGGTTCATCATGTCCAAGTCTCAGCTCCCCTCATAGATCACGGTGACTTGGAAGTCACGACTAGAGCTGGTTCAACGTAACGTCTAGAACACAGGGGAGGCCTTGTAAATGCTTATTCTCAAAACTGAAAAAAATGAAAGGAAAATGAAAAAGAGACACAGGAGGTTCAAGTCCAACGTAACTCTGTTACTGGCTGTCTGGAAACAAAGAAACACTGTAACTGTGTTTCCTCTGAAACCAGGCCCTCTCCTTCCCCGGAAGAAGCAGTTCTTGGTGCAGCCGAGCCACTCGGTTCAGAGGAAAGAACTGCAAAGCTCTTCTCCCTCCAGACACGTGGAGATACTATCTCCTCCAGGAGCTTCCATCTCCCAGGGGCTTCCTGGATCCGTTGCCCAGGTTTCAAACGGCTATTTTACATTCTTGGATTGTAATGGTGGTTTCCCTCAATTCTACAATTCCTTTCTTCACATCATTAAGGAAAGGTCATTATTGAATTGCCACCACCTGCCCTGAGAAGGCTGGGAAGGCAGCCACTTTAAAGTGGGAGAAAAGCTAAAACGCTTGACCTGAAATGCTCGAGTTCAGCAAAATTTCATCCACAGTAATAAGGACCCGTTTCTGAGTGGCTACAATGCTCCAGACATGGACCCTTTGAACGGGGAGGCAGCCCTGGGTCATAGATTTCATTTTCTCTCTCTCAAGCTTTGTCACTGTAGTGTTGAATCCAAACAAAGAACTTGACGTGTATTTGTAGAATATTTCAACATTTGATTTCTCTCTACCATTCTAACTTAGCAAACCTTTCTGAATATTGCTTCTTCTATCCAATGCACATTAATTCCTTTTTGAACTTTTGAGGCATTTGCATACTTGGACTGAGTTCATCCAGGTTATCAATAAAAGCACTGAATAGACCCCTATATAGCACTCCACTAGAGACCTCCTTCCAGGAGCCATGCAATGAGAGAGTGAGGAAAGACCCCAGGCGAGGCAGGCTCACTGTCTTGCAGCTCTGTATTTAGCAGGCTTCAGAGTTTGGTGACAGGCCAGAAGGGAATCAGCAGCGCATCACAAAGGCCGTGCTTCTTTCCTGAGTGTTGGGAGCTAATCACAGGGCAGCCTCTATTTATTCCAAACACATAGGGCTAGCTGAATTATGAAATTTAGAAACAAAAGAACCCAAATACCCAGATGGTCTAGTGCAACTTCATTAGGTAGCAATGACGACTTTCTGCAGCATGTATGCCCCTTGACTAAGGACAACTTTTCTCACTTTGAAAAAGAAGGAAACGAAACTATATATTCCAATCCTGCCCCTTCTCCATTGCAAACAAGCCTGGCTCCCCCTGCTGGCAGAATAAAGACAGACTCCTTAATGGGGCATTCGGCCCCAGTTTATCTTCCCAGAATAGACTCAACTCTGGATAAGTCCGCAGGAGACCTGGACTCACCTATCAGGTGCCACCCATTTCCCCTGACCTCGCCCGTTCATTCTTGTCCCTAACATTTACCTGTGTGCCAAGCAGTATGCCAGTCCCTGAGGATAGGTACTCTAGGGACACATCTTGGGCCCTCTTCCCACGTTGGCCAAGATCCTGGCTTGGGCTACAGTGTCCTCCCTGGGGAACGCTTTGGTGCTTTGCAATTGCTCACAGGTGGAACGCAGCGAATGAGATTACTGCACCAGAAGGCAGACTGGGACAAATTGCTGGGCTGGGGTTGCACAGGGACAGACCAGAGCAGCAGATCTGACCCTGCAAAGGCCATTTCTAGAGCACCAGGAGGGGAACCCATTTAAACCAAAGGCCAGCCACGTACTGGAAAAGCAGCTCTGTGCTGGGACACCCAGAGACCTGGGTCCTTCCCTCAGCTCTGTCCTGCAGGGCTCTATAACTTTGAACAAGTTTCTTTCCATTCTGTGCTGCAGTCACCCCCTCTGTAAAGTGAGGATGTCAGAAGTGGTCTCTAAAGACCCTTTCTTCTTACCTGACCCTGCTCAGATGTCACCTCTGTGAAGCCTTCCCTGATCTCCCTCAAGAACCCCATTGCTTCAGACAGACTCATACCTCTGAGCACGCAGTGATCATCGGTAGCCATTTCTGTTCTCTTCTCCTAATCCAGAGTGCTTTATGCAAGCACGTTGGTTCATCTGAATTATTAGGAATGATTGAACTAATGAATGAAGTCATTTCTAGATCTGTAATCCCTACATTGTCCACAAGGTGGCAATGTGCACAGGTGGCCGCCACACAAACCTTGCATTTGGTGGAAGCATGGGGAAAGAAGCTGAAGGGAAACACAGAGAAGCAGGGACTTTCCTCAAAGACTTATCCTCCGGCTCCCCGGTGGGTATTTCCTCCTCCCCACCTTTAAGGTGTCGGTCTGTCAGACAGCAACACATACCTGAGCTACGGGGCTTAGGCCTGGATTCCATGTTTCTAAACACCTACTGGCTCCTCAAGGCTCAGTTTAGAGAGCACTTTTTCCAGAAGGTGGACTCTTCTCCCCCAGCACTTTTCTGTAGTCACATTTACTGCACTGAAATTGCTTCCAACCTGCCTTCCCGAGGCCACCCTCTTGAGTACACCACGCCCAGCTTACTCATCTAACCCCCTGTGCCCTGTACAGGCCTGGCAAGCAGTAGTCGGCCCTCCGAGAGCTTGCTGAATGAAGAATGAATCAATGAATCTACAAATTAGGGACGTGATGGAGCAAGTAGAGCAGAGAATCATCTCCTCTCTTGAGAATAAGAAAAAACAGCTATCGTTGACCCTTGAACAATGTGGAAGGCATAGGAGCACTGACCATCTGCATCGCTGAAAATCTGCATATAACTTCTGACTCCCTGAAATGTGACTACTAATAGCTTTACAGTTGATCAGAAGCCTTACTGATTGTGCCGTTGACGGACACGTATTTTATATGTCCTATGGATTGAATACTGAATTCTTACAATAAAGTAAACTAGAGAAAAGAAAATGTTATCAGAAAAATCACAAAGAAAACACATGGTACTGTGCTGTAAAAGAAATCTGCGGGGCACCTGGGTGGCTCAGTTGTTAAGCGTCTGCCTTTGGCTCGGGTTGTGAACCCAGGGTCCTGGGATTGAGTCCTGCGTCAGGCTCCCTGCTGAGCAGGGAGCCTGCTTCTCCCTCTGCCTGCTGCTCCCCCTGCCTGTGCTCTCTCTCCCTCTCAAATAAATAAAATAATTTTAAAAAAAGCAACCTCCATATAAGTGGATCTGTACAGTTCAAATCCTCATAGTTCAAGGGCCAACTATACATGTCTATGTTGACACCAGCTCGGGAAGAGACCAAGTACCCCTTAGCACAATAATGATACACTATTATTTTGAAAGGAATAGAGCCAAGTATGTTAAAAGGAGGCAAATGCTTTCCTCAAGTGACACTAGGCTGTACTGCTTTCTAAGAAAATGAATCCTCCCCATGGCAAGGTGAATTCTCTTTCAACTATTTATGAGGAAACTGATGGCAGCTGTTAATGCTCCTGGTAAAAAAGGAAAGTTCCAGGGGCTTCCATGTGGCCCTGCGTCTTATGATAGCCCTTACTCCATGTGTCACAGAACTGATGTTGGGATTCTGCCAGTTGCCAAATGTGTCTACTCACTGTGAATTTTTTTTATAAAGATTTATTTATTTGAGAGAGAGTGCACACAAGGGAGAGGAACAGAGGGTAAGGGAGAGAGAGAATCCCAAGCAGACTCCCGGCTAAGTGCAGACCCTGACATGGGGCTCGATCTCATGACCCCGAGATCACAACCTGAGCCGAAATCAAGAGTCAGACGCTTAACCGACTGTGTCACCCAGGTGCCCCATGGTTTAATTCACTGTGATGTGAACATGGACCAGGAGTGTTGCAAGCCCCCCTTAGACTGTGGGCTACGGTGAGCCACTCCAGTAAATGGTCAGAGGTCCTTTTGGGAAGATCCTAGAGGAGGATTTATAGAATTAGTTTAGCAGCCTTTTTTAAGGGGACCTGGCCTCCCCTTCTAATTAAGTCTAAAAATTGGATAAGAGAACCTGGTGATTCAAATCAGCTTTTGGACACCCGACCTGGAGTTTTCTCCCATTGTACACAGCAAGTAACATTTTAGTAGGATGCTCATTGTTTCATTCCTGGGGACACTGGGACAACCAGACAATGGCAAAGACCGCTGTGAGTCAAAACTCAGAGGTCCACTTCATCCTACTGTCCATCATGGTAACTGCACCCTGCCATGTCTTCAGCAGCTAAGTGCTACCGCTTGGCCTCTGCTCTTCTTCAATCTCACCATCGCCAGAGGACTCAGCGAGCCCCTTTCAATGGGGGTGTCTCTCATCATCACATGTGGCCAACACAGGAGAGCACCCACAAGGTTTTTCAGGGATAGCAGTGCTCCCTCGCTAATGAATTTCCCAATGCCACAGGGAAGGAGATGTCCTCTGGACCGCTTGGGGAGTGTAGTAGGTGGCTGAGCAGGTTGTCCATAATAAATCTCTTTTAACATCTCCCCTGAGCCTTTTTATTTCTTCCTTTGCAACACACTAGGGAAGTACTGGCATCTCAACTTAACTAAATGCAGATCGTCATTAAGCTTCAGTTTCACTTAAACATCTAAGTAAACTACGGAGCCACTTCCAGCTACACAAACCAACACATCGAACCCAGAATCTCAGGTAAGCACACCTGTATTAACTCAAAAAGTTATATTCTGTTCTCTTTCGTCTTTCATCCTTAGAATCCACTCTTGCACGTACTCCCCAAGTTGCTGCAATGTAATTTGGCAAAATCTTGGCATTCTTGTGGTATAGAAGCTATATTTTCTCAGATTAAACTTTGTATTTGCCCTGCTCAAGCATACGGAACTCCAGTGCCAGTTGTGAGTCCAGTGGCCACAAGAGGAAGGTGGAGTAGGTCTTGAAGAGAAAACGTACGCCTTGCAAGGTAAGAGCCCTTAACATGATCCTTAAACAAGGGAAAGTGAATCTTCTCAGACATGATCCGCAAACTGCTTCCACTGGGGGTGGGGGAGGCTCAGAATAACTCAGAGGCTCAAGATTCTCAACTTCATCTGCTTCATCTGAGACCACCCAGATATCCCTATTCCAAGTCCAGTACCTACATACAGTGTGTATTAATTTGTCTGGGTTTTATAGTTGTTTACAGCAGGAGGGCAAACCCTCCATCATATCTCGGCTGCTCAGCATCTAAATTTCCATCTTTGCAGAGCTCCGTATCTTGCAGTGTTCCTTCTTACACGGTATTGAATTGAAATCTGTCCCTCCATAACTCCCACCCCATCATGCATGAAAACCCACCCCTCTCTCTGCTCTGGATCGTCCCACCAGAGACCTGGAAACAGGGATTTTGTTTTCTCTCAGCCTGGATTAGGGCTTCCTATGAATGGCCTAACTGTGAAGCTTGAGATTCGAAACTATGGCCCACTTATGGAGAAACCTCTCCTCACCTTAGCTCCTCAGACTGGGACATTCATACCCACTTCAACAGCTCCTGCGTGTGCATGCACCCGCCCTAAGCGCTGTACAAGCTAGCCTTCCACGTGTGCCAGCAGCAAGCAGAGGAGGTAAACATCATGGGAGCTCACTACCTGCCAGACAACAGAGGTGCCTCATCCCCCTTCCCTGCCAGGAGAGCTCATCTTTTCCTTTTCCCATAATCTCTAGGGGCCCAAAGATGTTGCTCACAGTGTTAACTGGCACTCTGGGAACCAGAGTTCACTGGGCTACGGCTTGCAGGCAGTTTTAAAGGAAAAGGACACCAATCCAAGAAGCTTCTCCATCTCTAAGGGTTCAGAAAAGGAAGAAAACTCCACAGGGCAAATGAGGATTAAGGGGTGAGCAGGAAAAGCCATCTATACAGCTGGGTCAGCAAGTCCCTCCCTCCTTTCCAGGCCTTCACTTGGCCACACATCCAACTCCAGCAATCAGGAACCCCTAGCATTTCCTGCGTGGGTCCCCTTCCGGGGCTGGGCCAGGGACAGGATACACAGAGCCTAGCTGCCAGCAGGGGTCACATGAATAAATAACTGACTACATGTTACCATGTCTTTCCAACACACATTCTGCACTAACTGCAGATATGCTGACACTTGGGCATCAGGACATCACCACAGCATCACTCGTACTAACAAAAGGACTCAAAACAACTGGCTAAATGATTGCAGTTTTGTGCCATTAAACGCGTACAAAGTTTAAAAGTCTGAGGCCAATCCAAAAATAGATCACCAGATCTCATCACAACCAAAGTCACTTTTAACTGTGAAATATACCAAGACTTTAGTAGCCTTGAGGGGAGAAAAACAATTAAACAATGCCCCATTGTTTGTACAAGCCCGATTTCAGAAATGGTAAGAAGTAGGGAAACTATGGGAAATACCATAGATGGAAAAAACAAGTGCGGAGTAATGTGCAGGCCACGCTACTCTCTCTCTCTCTCTCTCTCTCTCTCTCTGTGTGTGTGTGTTTAAAGAGAGAAGCTGTACAATCATACGTGCCTTAATGGGCATACAAAATTTCTGCAGACACAACAGTCTGATAACGAGCAGCCTCCCGAGGCTGGGTTGGGACACTGGGAAGGGAAACTCTTTTCATCACTGCATCCATTTGCAACCTCTGAAATTTTAAACCGTATATTCCCTTTCTAAAAGAAAACTTTGAAAACGACTAAATGCAAAATAAAATTACGAAGCGCATCCTTCTGGGAGGATCAAGGCACATAATATTTGGAGCTAGCCCTGGATCTGGAGACCATACCCCAGTCCTGGCGCCACCACGGCGACCTCCGGTAAGTTCCCGCCCCGAGTGGGTCTGTTTCCCCAAGAGCCCACTGGGTCTAGGAGAGCAGGTCTCGGGACTTCACTCCAGCTGGGAGCCGGGGAGGCCGGGGAGGCCGGGGGCCCACCCCGCCGCCGCGCGGGTCCCGGGACTGCAGCCGACCGCGGCGCCCCGCGGCGGAGGCCCGGCCAATCAGCGGCCGCGAGGCGGGCGGGGTGGCGGCGCGGCGCGCAAGAAGCGCCGCGCGAAGCAGAGGCGCCACTGCCGTCCCGAAGCAGACCATGCCACGCTCACCCTCGCTCTTCCCGCTGCTGCTTCTGCTGCTGCCGCCGCTGGCCCCGGGACTCGGGCTCCGCGCCACCGGCGGCCGGCACCCCGAGTGCGGTCCGTGCCGGCCGGAACGCTGCCCGGCGCCCTTGCGCTGCCCCGCGCCCGGAATCGCGGCGCGCGACGAGTGCGGCTGCTGCGTGCGCTGCCTGGGCGCGGAGGGCGCGAGCTGCGGGGGGCGGGCCGGCGCGCGCTGTGGCCCCGGCCTGGTGTGCGCCAGCCGCGCCGCGGGGGCGGTGCCCGAGGGCACCGGGCTCTGCGTGTGCGCGCAGCGCGGCGCCGTCTGCGGTTCCGACGGCCGCTCCTACCCCAGCATCTGCGCGCTGCGCCTGCGCGCCCGGCACGCGCCCCGCCCGCACCCCGGCCACCTGCACAAGGCGCGCGATGGCCCCTGCGAATTTGGTGAGTCTGGCTTCTGCCCCGCCATGCTGGGGCAGGAGGAGAAAGAGGGACTCCAGCCCTGTGGAATGTGGGGCAGAGGATTCCTGCCTGCCCCGTGATTGACAGCCTCAGTTTTCCCTTCGGAAGCAGTTTTTCTTACCTGGCCAGGTACTCAAGGAGACTGGGACAGGAATCCACATCCTTCACCCTTCCTTACTAAGCTCATGGAGATACAAGCCCTTGAGCTGGTCAGAATTTTGGTGAGCCTACTGTCTCTTTTGGTACTTAAATACCAAAAGGACTGCAGTTATGTACAGGCCTGCCATGTGTGCCTCCACCAGACTGGGAGTTGGGCGAGGGGGTGACCTACTGGGTGTAAGTCCCCCAGCAGCAGCGGGCCAGGCCAGGGTGGGGTTTTTGAATGGAGAGGGAGGAAAGGTGAAGATGCTGGAGGAGGAGGAGCTCCAGACAGGGACTCAGGAATCACTGGGCAAGAACCCCAGGGTTGTGGTCCTGCTGGGAAGACCTGAGGGATCTCCCACCCAGGACAGGTCAGACGTTTGAGGACCTAAGTTCTGAAAAGATGATGGTGCCATCAGGGCCAGACCTGGGTTTTGTGGGTCTAAGCCTCTTATGATTCGGTGGGTAAAGGAATGGAAATGTATTTGTTGCTGGGTACCTAGAAACTTAAGGTTCATTAATATCGCAGGAGAGTCATGTATGGGTGCCATTGTTGCCCATGTCTACATGTAATTTTAAAAACTCAAACAAAAATAGACCGAAAACATGAGTATAGGGATGCCCAGCAGAGCATCCTGATGGCCCATTAGGTTTTGGAGAGTTGCCCCCATCTACACTGCCTGGAGGGGGCAGCTGAGAGTTGAGGGTGAGTGAGCTTGTGGACAGGAAGTTCCAAGGAACCTGTCTTGGGGTTCTGGCCTGGGCCCGGAGACCCAAGTCTAGACCTTAAATCCTATGTCAGTGTAATGACTTTAGCTCCAACAGGGAAGCCTTGGGGGTGGGGGACAACCTTTTCCAGGCCTTGGGTAATTTCTAGTATTATTTCCCCCCAAGCATTCCGGGTACATGCACTCAAGTGCAGGAGACCCAGCGGGTCATTGGGGATGGGGCAGGAAGCCTCCTGTCCTGGGCAACACAAAACCAATGTGCTGCCCATTGAGGGGGCTGTGGCAGCCCCAGAGCATAGGAAAGTCACCGTTGGCTATTCCTGGCCGGGGCTTCCAGTGGAGGAGATAGCTGACCGGTGTTTCCAGAGCTGCTGCTGGTTCCCTGAGCGACCTTGGGTGGGTCCCTGCCCCTCTCTGTGCCCGGTCAGCCCTGTGGAGCCATGGTTGAGGTCCCTTCCACTTTGAACCTTTGTTTCTACCTTGTCGATTTAAACAGTCCTGCCTCCTTTCTTCTTCTAGTTCCTATCACTTCTTTTTATAATCTGCTTTCCTTAGCAGTTAATTCACAGGCAGTTCTCTTTGTCTCCAGACAAGTCACACTTTCAATCCACACGCCGGAGACACAAGAAATGCTGACCAAGTGCCCAGAATCTAACCGGTGCCGATGGTCTCAGATGATTTCTCCCTGGAGTGATATTCTGTTCCTAAGACCGAGCCACCTTGAAGACACATAGATCAAATCTGCTATTGTGCAGAAGAGACTGAGACCCGGGGCGGGGGGGTGGGGGAGGCACAGGGGACACAGCCAGGGTGACCAGTAAAGCCTGGCCAGCACCCAGAACCCCAATGCCCTGTGTAGTGCTCTTTCAGGACAGGACTTGATAGTGTTAAGTCAGGCAGGTGGTGGTTGCCATGGTTACCAGAGTGCAGCCAGATGGCAGATGGCAACCCCATACCCCTAATTCATTGAAAATTACCAAATGACAAGTAAATGTGACAGCCCCTCCACTCTGATCTATGGGCTCTAAGGCCCACCCCAGGCATAGGCCCCGTGAGTAAAGATGTTCAAGGGGCCAAAAGGAAGGAAAGTCAGAAAGTGCTTTTAATGATCCCGTTAGTGACAGGCAGCAGCCTCCCCAGAATTTAGCTGTCCTTCCCCACTGGCAGTTGTGTCATCTGCCACAGCCCCGGGCACTGTGGTCCCGTCTCTTTGTGTCCTGAAATGTTTGGGTGGCCCCCGCGCTGGTGTCCTGGTGAAGCATGACGGTGTGGACAGGGGCAGCTTTCCTAGCCAGCCACGGTGACACCTCATTCTGTGCTGCCCAAAAGCCGTCCTTTATTCAGAGGACACAGCAGGGACACTTTTTAACAATGCCCCCAGGGAGCCTGGTGAAAGGGAACCGGGCTGAGTCCTAGCAGCAGCTGTACTGCTTCAATATTGTTAATAAAATCACCCCTCCCCGGCTCTCACCTATCCTTCAGTGAGCGAGCACCTGTCTTGAACCGAATGAGACCTCCGTAAATATTTATCAGGTTCCGCACAATGTGGAAAGTGTTCTCACACATGCCTGGGAGGGGCATTCGGAAACCATTTTCAGGCTTAAATTCTGACCTCTTCCTATGCTCTGAAACTCCCCCCCCAAAACGCCTAATAATGAAGGCAATCCTTTGATTCACACATTGGATGAAGACTCGCCCTGTTCCCGCATATGAATAATTCTTTACTGTTGGAAATCACTCTTGCATCCCATCTTTTTACTTAATTTTCACAACTGCCCCAGCCAGACCTCACTCCGATTTAATAGAAGGGAAAACTGAGGCACACGGAAGGGGACTCCCTGCAGCTGCGTGGCTAGCTGAGGTGGGCCCCAGCCTGAATTTGCCGGGCCCTTTTCAGACGGAGCCACACGCCTCTAGCTCGCTGGCCACCTGATTAGGAAGCAGCTACAAATGGGCTCCCCTTGAATCTTGAGGGTTTCTCCGTCCGGATCCACCTTCCTGTTTTTCCCCCAAGGCTTGTTACAGGCTCCCCTGCTTAGCACTGGGTGAGGGCTCCTGAGAGGAACAGGGATAGCCTAACAGAAGGGAAGATGTCTGAGCAGAACCTTGAAGGACTTGAAAATGCTTGGGGAGAAAGAGGGGATGGGGAGGTAAGAGCAGGTAGGGGAGGTCCCGTGGTGGGTGTGACCAAGGGCTGCCAGGCAGCTCCCCAGGGGGATGGTTGGGGCAGGGGCCTTGAGCGCCAGGCCGAGGATGAAGCTTCATTCTGTACTAAGTTATTGGTTTCATTTCTTGGCTGTGAAGTGGCATGGCGTTGTTGTCGCTGCTGTCATTACTTTAAGAGGCTGTGTTGTTCCGTGCCCCCTGACCGTTGGCTAACGTGGGGAAGGGGTTGGGATCCTGCAGGCAGCAGGTTGATAGCACGTTTTGAATGCTAAATTAGGTAGGAACAGGGTCCCGTGCCAGTACCCACCAGGGCCCTGGGCCCCCAAAGCGTCAGTGAGCTCTTGGATCCTGAATCTTAGAAAATTCACCTCCCTCCGTTGACATTCCAGCTCCTCTTAGAAATCGCAGTCTGTGAGAGGCGCGTGTTACCAGGTAACCAGGAGAGGCTGCGAACGCCACTTTGTGAGAGGGACAAAGAAGGGGGGCCTCGTGCTCAAAAGCCTTTCATGCCGAGGGAGGGGGTGTGAGCACAGGCTGCAGGGAGCCCGATTAAGCTGTTTCTCCTTCCACAACCGAACATGACTATTAGCATAAATTATCAGGGCTGCTCAATGCGTTGATGATTAAACTCTTCGGTTGTGCACTTCTTTGTACAAGCAGATGGGGTCCTGGGGGATGACTTTAGATATTCTTTCTTTCCTGGGCACCATTAACTTGAAAGAAACCTCAGAGGCCTTTCGGAAGGTCTTTCAGTCTAGCCGTCAAGGACATATCTAGTTGACCGTGGGAGGGGGGCGGGACAGATCACCACACACTATAATAATACTGTCAGCCCCTCTCACTCGTACAGACCCACATGGTTAATAATTCAGTCACATCCACCCTCTCCCTTCGCCCCAGAGGATGTGGGATAGCAGTCACTGCCTTCATTTGCAGACAAGGAGGAAATGGTTAACGACTTGCCCAAGCTCCCGTGGTTGGCACCAGGACCCCAGCGCTACCTCTGTGGGTGCACGTGTGGGCGACTGTTCTGTTACCTGCTGGGGGGATCGGTGCCCTCCCAGCTTTTCTCCAGCTGTTGCTGGCATGGACAGAAGGATACAAGTATTTAGCAAGAAAGAGCTAGAGAGACGAAGCTGGCACATTCACAGACCGGGCCCACCAGGCAACAACCTCCCTCTTGAAACTCACATTACTCTTGTCACACGCGAGCGGACAAGAAAGTGTGGCAGCTCGGGTGAGAGGTGAGAGGTTGTGCCCCAGGCTCGCCAGAATGAGGGCTGTGGGCAGGGCCCACCCAGAGGCCTACTCCCCGAGGCCAGTAGGGGCTCTGGAGCTGGTCAGGCATGTCGAGGAGATTTCCCCGTGGGGTAGCACAGCCTGCCATGTCCTCGGGTCTCTCTATGGAAGCCTTTTACAGTTTGCAAGGCATCTTGTAACTCTTCCTCCCAATAGCCTATGGAGAGGGGAAGGGAGGGGAAGAAGAACAGATGCCTGTGCCCATTTTAAAGAAGAAGAAACTGAGACCCAGTCACAGCATTGGGGTGTGGCAGAGACAGGATTTGAACCTGGGTCCATCCTGCCTGTGGTAGTCATGACGTTGAGCACCCCAGCACCACACTCGAATGAGCCCTTGGGGACAGAAGGATTGGGAATGTCCTGTGAGTATAAACGATGTATCACCCATTTAATAGTGTCTTCATGAGAGCTGCTCCCTGGGAGTGATGTTTGGAGGGTTTTTTCCTGTGCAGAAGAGAGTCAACAGCAGGCCTGAGACTGTGTCCTTAGAAGGGCCTGCTGGCCAGACTGACCGCTGGCTAGCATCTGGGAACCCAGATTTGGGGACGGTTCCCGCCATTCCCTCAGTGATGAGAGTGACTCTCGGCCTGAGCTGTTAGTGCCAACACCGTGGTTTAGGCTGCGCGCCTGCTTTCCTCCCGGGACCCTGGAATTTTGGTACGTACTGAGCAGAGGGGGCCCAGGTGGCCTGCCCCCAACAAAAATCCTGGGCTCCGAGGCACCAGTGGTGGACAGCGTTTCACGTGTGTTGTCACCATTCACTGCTGGGGAATTCGGTGTGTCCTGTGTGATCGCTGGGCAAGGCACGTGGAAGCTTGCGCCTGGTTTCCCGTCTTTACCCCGTGAGCTGCTTTTCCCTTTGCTGTTTGCTTTGTCTCCTGTCACTGTAGTAAACCACAGCTGTGTGTCAGACTGGTGAGGCCTGTGCGTCCTCCTAGCAAATCACTGAACCTGGGTGTTGTCTTGGGGCTCCCCAGCACAGTCCCCAAGGGGCTCTTTCTTGTTCCAGAATGGAGTCCATATAGACAACCAATGTTTCCCTTTAAAACTCAGTGAAGAGTTGATGGACTCGGAGTGCCTGTGTTTGAGTCCCTGCTCCTCCAGGCACTTCACCTTTCTGAGCCTTGGTTTTCTCGTCTGTAAAATGGCGATAAAAACACCTGCTTAGCGGGGTAGATATAAGGACGAAAGGAGCAGTGTACATGGATGTGTCATCTAATTAGAGGGCAAGACTCTGTGGGACAAAGCTCAGGCCAGAGCCTAGGCTCAAAGCCTGGCCCAGCCAGCTAAACCTGAGTAACCCTGCCTAGCTCCACAGCGGGTGAAATTGCCGGAAAAATGGAACGGGTTAGACCCTGTGAGCAGACTAGAGTGCCTAGCACACGGCGAGCTCTCAGAATTAGGTGGTGGCATTATTACCGTTATTACCATGATCATGATGATGATGGCTGATTATGAAGAGCTATTATGGATAAAAATATTTTAAATTTAAAAGCAGGTATGTTAATAATAAAAACCAGAGGGGCACCTGGGTGGCACAGCGGTTAAGCGTCTGCCTTCAGCTCAGGGCGTGATCCCGGCGTTGTGGGATCGAGCCCCACATCAGGCTCCTCTGCTATGAGCCTCCTTCTTCCTCTCCCACTCCCCCTGCTTGTGTCCCCTCTCTCACTGGCTGTCTCTATCTCTGTCAAATAAATAAATAAAATCTTTAAAAATAATAATAATAAAAACCAGATTCCTATAATGAAGAGTAGCATGAGGAAATTTTTTGAGATTAACTGGAATCTTCTAGATCTTGGTTGTGGTGGTGGTTACACAACCATAGGCATTTGTCAAAACTTAAGAGCGGCACTCCACAAGGAGTAAATGGGCTGTATGTAAATTTAAGAATAAATAAAAATTTGAATGTTGCTTTATCATCAAAAGCTGGGGGCTCTTTTGTCAAAGAAGTGATATTTTCTGCCACAAGATCAGTAGCAAAGACAGCATTTCCAAGACAGTCTTCAAAAGAGGGAGAGGGAAATTCGAGGAGAGAGAATGTTGAAATGTGATTTACTGGTTTATTCATTTAGACCTGAAAAGGATTGTTGAAATCTCATTTAAAATTTATGACTTTACATGAATGAAAGTAAAACATGTTGATTGAGTGTCCCTTCGGAATCCATTGAGGGCTTTGGAATAAGATACGGTTCTGATTGTTCCCCCAGCGAGCCATTTGAGGACTGCTGGGCTCCAGGGGAGGGAATGTTGGCGGGAGGGTGTGGATGACTTAGACTCTCTTTGTCGTGTTGCAGATGGGGCCCCTGCTGGAGAGCAGGGGTGTTGTGGTTCTTTGTGGAAGATTGCAGGTGGCTAGGATGCTTTGGGCAATGTTAGAAGCCTAGGGCCTTGGTTCAATAGGGGGCTTTGGCTACACTCAGCATTGTGGGTTGAGCCATGGTGCTTGGGGGGGCAATCACATGGGCATTCACAAGGAGTGGGCTGATCAGGCTGAGGGGGAAGAAAGGAGCCTGGGGGTAGGGAGCACTCTGTAGTGTCTGTATTCAGTGGAGGCCAATGGGGCACTCGGGGCCATAGGGGGCACTCCAGTGAGGCAGCCCTAGGATCAACATGTGGGAGTTACAGGGAGGTGGGTTTTAGCTCCAGATGAAGGAACACAAGCTTTCTTACCAGCAGAGCTCTCCTAGGATGGAAAGGCCTGGCTCTGTAGGTAGTGAGCTCTCTGTCGGTGGAGGCATGCAAGTGGATGCTAGCTGAATACATCACAGATGGTCAGGCACAGGATCTTGGGGAGTTGGGCCCCTCCAGTCTGAGACTCTGTGGTTCTAAGACAAGTTTCCAGAGATCTTTTTTGGTACCAGCTTGACGAGGTCTGTCTGGAGGGTCAATCTTATTTCTGTGCTCTTTCACTCCTGTCCCTCTCCCTCCTCCTGCGGCCTTCTCCCTCCCTCCCTCTCTCTGCTCTCCTTTTTTATTGCAGCTGAACCCAGGCAGGCGAGGGCGCATTCCCTCTCCAGAGCCATCCATGAGTCACACGGCAAAGCCCCAAGAGCGTAGACCCAGCAGTTTGATGGCCGGAGAAGGAATGCGTTTGCTCATTTGCCATGTTTCTTCATCTAGTCATCTGTTTACCAGATCTGCTTCTGAGGCCCACTTACATGTCCTGTTAACTTAAACCATGCCTCTCACACTCATCACATGGTAAGATCAGTTCAACGGCCCTGTGAGCAGGGGGTATTATCGCCATCTTATAGATGAGGAAACCCCAGCACGGAGCATTTCCCCCCACCCTATGCTTCCCCACCACATCTTGTCCAAGACACTGCTGGGCCAGATGCGGGGACGGGCCCGGCTGTTGTCTAGTCCAGGTGAGGCTGGCGGAAGCACCCGGACTGCCAGCAGGCTGTCCTCCAGCAGCTCAGAGGGGTGCAGACGCCCTGGTCCTGGACTAGGACACATACCCTAACCCTCTAGGTCCTGCAGGAGGGGGAGCCATCCCCTATGGGGTTGGGGGTTGCCTTCCATGCAGAGGGGAGGCAGGCAGGGGGGCAGGTGCCCTGAGGGACCGGGTAGAGGGCCTGAATGCTCAGGTGGCTGGACTTGTTTCTTGTTTCTTGTAGTGCCAGCGTGTGCAGAGCACATGGTGCGCACTGGGAGGAGGGCAGTGAGGGGTGTCAGCTAAGCCCTTATAACTCAGATGCCTGCGTCGTGGTGGCTGTCCCAGCCAGCGTGCCCACACCCTCCCTCTCCTTTCTGTAATGCTCTGGCAGCCTGGAGCCGTACTGCCTGGGGACAACGATCCAGGAGTGACCCCCTCTCTCCAGGTGTCCTCGGACCCTGTGCCGGCTTGGGCTTTGGGGCCTGCAGCCCTGCCCTCGGGGAGGGGGCCGTGGGGCGGGGAGGGGGCCTAGAGCCTGCAAGTCTGTGATATGCAAACGAGCGTCTGGACCGGCCCGCAGGGGGGTCTGGGCCCAAGCGCGCAGCTGTTCTGCATGGCCTGTTCTTTGAACCACCCTCCACATGCAAGGAGAAAAGCCCATCTGTTCGAAGACTTGGCGTTGGTGAGGTGACACCAGCCCCTCCTGAGCTGAGCTGTAAGCAGATGGCCTCCGGAGTCCTGGGCGGGAGTGTGAGAGACCCAGGCACTCACAGACGGGGTGGGTGATTCGGGAAGCCGCCTTTCCTCTTCAGATCCCTGTTTTCCTGTCGGTAGAACAAAGGCAATGGATGAGGACGCATGCAGCCATCCCTCCGGGTCTGAGGGAAACATGGTTCGCGGCCTCCGCGTGTTCTCTGTGTGTGGAGAGCTCCGCGGCTCCCCTCACGTGGGACCGTCCCCGCAGGCTCTCCGCAGGCAGGGGGTTTTAGACGTGGGGTGCTTGGAACGCAGCAGGGTAAAGGCTGTGATCCCTTGTCTTCTTCCTCCAGCTCCTGTGGTCGTCACACCACCCCGGAGTGTTCACAACGTCACCGGGGCCCAAGTGTACCTGTCCTGTGAGGTGAGGGCTGTGCCCACCCCTGTCATCACGTGGAGGAAGGTATTGACATCCAAGAATTCTGTGTGTATGTGTGTGTGTGTGTGTGTGAGAGAGAGAGAGAGAGAGAGAAAGAGACAGGTGTTTCTTCTGTGTTTATGTGTGTTATTATATGTGGAGCAGAGGATTTTAGAAAGAGATCTTACATGTCACTCTTCTACCTTCAGGTTTATGCCTCAAAACTTTTACCCCAAAGCTTTCCTCAGGGCAGGGGAGTTGCCACCCTTCCGTGTGCCATTGCTGCCTCAGCCACTTAGCTGTCCAGAAAGTTCATCTATTTATCTAGCCTAGATCCACTGGAATGAAGTGAGAGCCTACTTCACGGCATCTGGGTTTTCGAAAGACTATCCAAATCCCTTTTCCAAAACTAGATCTTCCTGCAGATCAATTTTTGAGAGACTGGCGTGGATTAAAGCATATGTTGTCCACCTATGTCAACAGCCACCCCATGGTGAAGGGCCCTGAAACTCTGAACCCATTCTGATAGTGGTGGTGTCTGCATCCTTACTATCCAGCAGGGGGTGCTGTCTGCACAGACATTTAGGTTTATGAAGCCACTGATGTTTTCGTTTTGTTTTGTTTTGTTTTAAAGATTTTTATTTATTCATTTGACAGAGATAGAGAGCCAGCGAGAGAGGGAACACAAGCAGGGGGAGTGGGAGAGGAAGAAGCAGGCTCCCAGCGGAGGAGCCTGATGTGGGGCTCCATCCCATAACGCCGGGATCATGCCCTGAGCAAAGGCAGACGCTTAAGGACTGAGCCACCCAGGCGCCCCGCCACTGATGTTTTAATAGGAATAAGAAGGGCCAGGGTTTGGCCTTTGAGTCAATAGGAAGATGAAGACAGCGAGGATGTCTGTGGTGGTTCTTACCCGGAGATACTTTTTTTTAAACCACTCCTGGTTTTTTCTGTCCTCTGTAGGTCACACAGTCTCCTGAGGGTACCCAGGTGCTGGAGGACCTGCCTGGGGACCATGTCAACATTGCTGTCCAGGTGCGAGGGGGCCCCTCTGACCACGAGGCCACAGCCTGGATTTTGGTGGGTATCTCATTTGTTTAGGATTGGTGGCCATTATTGACTGGCCCTTACAAAGCACCCTTTATATTTCTGTAGCACATCACACATTTCAAAGCTGTTCTTATTCCTTTCTGATTGGACCCTACACTAACTGTGAGGGAAGTTTGACCCCCAAGAACATAAGTGATCCTCAGTGGTGGTCAGAATTATGACCCCAGAAAGATGTCCGTGTCCTAATCCCTGGAAGCTGTGGATATGTCATATGCAAGAGGGGATTAAGGTTGCAGATAGAGCTAAGGGTGCTCATCAGCTGACTTTAATAAGCAAGTTTTCCAGGATTATCTGGGTGGGCCCAGTCTAATCACAAGAGCCCTTTAAATGCTGAAGAGGGAGCAGGAGGGAAGGAGCCAGAGAGATGGCAGCGTGGGAAAGACATGAGCCACCATCTCTGGCTTTGAAGATGGAGGAAGAGGACCGCAAGCCAAGCAATGCAGGCAGCCTTTAGAATGGGAAAGGCAAGAAATGGATTTTCCCCTGGGATTCCCTAGGAAGAAAGGAGCTCTGCCGATAGTTTCATTTTAGCCCCTGGTTCCCATTGGGACTTCTGACCTCAAGAACTAAATATAGGGGCCCTTGGCTGGCTCAGTCAGTAGAGCACACGACTCTTGATCTCGGGGTTGTGAGTTTGAGCCTCCCATTGGGCATAGAGATTGCTAAAAAATAAAATCTTTAATAAAAGAAATTTTTAAAAAACAAAATATAATAAATGTGTGTAGTTTTAAGCCATGAAGCGTGGGGTAATTAGTTACAGCAGTCATAGGAGATTACTACACCCGCCCAACACCAGAAAGAGGGAAGACAGCATGTTGGTGTCCCCAGTCGGGGCTCTTCTCTGCCACCTGCAGCAGCTTAACTTAAGTCACGAGAGCACCATGTGTTGGAAAGAGTGAGGGAGGGACAGGGAGCCATGTTGGCTAGTCACTGCCTCTTGGACTTCAGTGTCCACAGTTGTAAGAGGAGGGCCTGCACACGGTCCGAGGGCCCTGTGACCCAGCAGTCTGTGACTCACCTGCCAGTCTCAGGTGAGTCCGCCAACATCAGGATAACGGCACTCCCCCCGCCCCCCAGCAGCCGGTGTGAGTGCAACACTAGGTGGTGTGCACCCTCCCTGCCCAGTCTGCGGAGTGACTCGGAGTGACTCACATTGCACAGAGAGCAAGCGAAGAGGGAGCTGGTGTGGGTGTGCTCTTCAGGGGCGTGAAACAGGCTGCTCTCAGAGAGTGTCCGCCTCGTGTCACTCCCATCTCTGCCAGGTTTGGTGACTTCTCCACCCAGCTCAGAGACGCAGAAGGCAGTTGGGTCCACGCGGCTTTTTCAAATCAAGCACCTTCCCCTCTTTATTACAAGAAGGCATGGGGGAAACATTCTCTCTCGTGTTACTTGTAAGGCTGTCTCCATTGGGAGCACTTGTGGGCCATTCCTTGGTCAGCAGATTTTTGTTCTTTTAACTTGCAGTATTTTCCTTGTGATGTATACCTGTCACCTTCTATAAAAGATGCAGGAATGCAAAGGAAACGGTAAAATGAGAGCCACAATAGAGAGGGTGCAGAGAAGAAAAGTTAACTCTTTCCTGGCAGCGAAGTCAACAAGAGGAATAGTGAGCTCTCTCTTATTTTGAAAAATGAGCATTCAGACATTTCATTAGGAACTAAATAAGGAAGTGATTTTGCCGTTCCATATATAACTACATAAACTTGCCTGTTTTATTTCTAGATCAACCCTCTGCGAAAAGAAGATGAGGGAGTGTACTTGTGCCATTCAGCCAACGCAGTGGGGGAGGCCCAGTCCCACGGCACGGTGACAGTTCTAGATCTGAGTAAATTCACAGCCCCCCGCCCCCCAGCTCCAGAGGACCGCATGTGATGGAGTAATGTACATGTTATGTTCTAAGTCCTACTCAGTGCTTATACACCTGGGTCATAAGAGCTTGAGATGGCTGATAAGATGCGTAGTAACAAAGAAGAAAAATACATAAATCGAGGAAACCAGAGGACCACCAAGCAGCAGTAGGAACAGGTTCCAGTTAGCAGGCAGAATCTCTCGTAGGTTCGGCACACGTACCACTCTGGGCCTCCCACCGAGAGTGCAAACGCAAGAGCTGTGAACGTTGTGGGGGTCCACAGGTGGGAAAGACCGGTTGTCTCTTTCAGTTTCTGAAGCCGAACGGAGTATTTCCTTCAAGTCCTAGAGGGGCACAGAGAGAGCAGACGTTGTCACTGTGACAGCACCCGTGTGAAAACATGCCCGCAGAGGAGACAGTCTGAGCTCCGTTTGTCTGTCCCCAGGTTCTCCCTCATTGGCAGCTCCGCGTCTCCAGGTCTTACCTCCTCCCTGTCCTCAGCACTGCACGTGCTGAGCAGCGTGTCCCGTGTCCCGGAGAGTCTGCACTCCCCCTGGCCCCATGGCTCTTAGTCCGTATAGCTCCCCCCCAACCCCGTGAGAGTTGGGGAAGCAGCTGTCCCCTGCAGACAGGTGGCCCCTGAACCTAGGAAACAAGCCCCTTAATTAGCCAGCTTGTGGTAGGTGACAACCCCGGAGCTGACCAGTGCACAGTCACCACCATTTCTGTCTTGCTCACATTCCTTGTCATGGGGCCGGTCGGCTGGCTGTGGCTCTGCTCTGTGTGTCTGGTCACACTGGGACCCAGCCGGAAGAGCGGCCCCAGTGTGGATATGGCCACTTTTGTGGCAGAGGGGATGAGTGAGAGACTGAGCCACAGATGCACAGTCTCCTTTAATGATTCTGCCCCGATGTGGCGTATGGCACATCTGCTTACATCCGGCCGTGCCCAGCATCCAGGGGTCGGGGACGCTGCTCTTGTCACAGGAGCCCAGGGACAGGCACACACGATTTTGCTGTGATTGTAATCCACATTCTTTCCTATTTAGCCATGGTTGTGGGGTACCTTGTGTGTGCAGGCCTGTGGGGTTGCACAGAAAACCAAAACAGTGAACATCATTAAAATACAAGAAGGGCAGCGTTAAGGAAGCGAGGAGCGTGTGTGAGTTTGAGGCCAGAGAAGCAGCTTAGAACTGGGGAAAGCAAAGGACATGTCGCTGAGGAAGTGGCATGGTGGATGAAGTAGTGAGAGCTCCTGGAAACAGGGGAAAATAGAAGGTGGGAAATCCTCCAGTAGGAATCCAGGTAGGAGATGGTCTTTAAGTTGCCCTCCTGACACTCTTTGCTTTTTATAAATACGTATTGTTATATGTTGTTACATCGCGTATCAGGACTTTTGTCCTGCACACTCGTGTGCATATATATGTAGGTACCTATGTATGTGTGTCTCTCTACGTCCTTCATGTTTTAAATATGTATACAATTTTTAAGTATATATATTTTTTAAAAACACATACACACAATGGTACCAGACTATGGATGTAGTCTGTTATAGATGAGTTTTCAAAAGGGAGCTACAAAGAACCATGGAATTTTAGGACCATTGCCACACAGGCCTTCCGTTCCCCCTAAAACATGTAGTACTGGCCAGAGCTCTTGCTTGCATACCTCCAGTGGTGTGGAGCTCACTACCACCAGGCATCCATCTGTGAGTTTTCCAGTAGTTGAAAGTTCTTCCTTGTATTAAGCTGGATTCTGCCTCCCTGAAATGTCCACCCAGTGGTCCCACGTGTACTTCTTGGATGCCCCTCTGCTCCTCACCAGCACCACCCCTGGCCAGGAAGATTTAGGGTTAAGTATCATTTCCCCCACCTTCCATTTACCACATAGTTGATTGTGACAGAGCAGACTTCTTTCCTCTCATCCTTTTCTCTCTTTCCTTCTAGGGTCTTAGAAACATTGGTGACAGGATGTTGGAAGAGTCAAGTCATGCATCGTTTTCTTTGTGAAGAGTTGGAGAAACCGTGTTTGTAGCTGACCCCTTTTGTATGTTTTTACAAGTTAGACGCAAACTAGATTCGTATGCAGATGTAGATTTTAGCAGGGGCAAGCATTGGGAAACCGGACTGCATGGGGCTTTTTTATACTTTTGAAACGAACTGCTCTGTGAGAATTCTTTTTTACCTAACCCTCCCAGGGAAGGCCACCTGGTGGTGTGTTTCTAATTCTAAAGGGCTGGAACAAGGCCCATGTCAGCCGAGTCTTTACCTCATTTGTCTGTGACTGATTAGTGTGTGTTGTAGGAGGAGGGAGGAGGGTCACGCTGTCCTCTGCCTGCTCTCTGACTTGCTGTGTGACCTGGACGGGCCCCTCCCCTCTCCGGGCCTTTGTCTTTTCACCTGCGAATGTGGCATTTGGACTAGATATTGCCCATGTCCCTTCGAGCCCTGCCATCCTAGAATAAGATGGCCCTGTGGGAAAAATAGAGGAGGTATAGTCTGCGCATTCCTTTTAAGTGTTATTCCCTCAAAAACAGCTGCCATGGCTTCATATTAGGCTGTAGCTCTTCCTTTCCTGCCATTTTCCCACCTTAAGGAGATGGAGTCCTTGGCCGGGTGTTTGGGGACCAAGATATCCCCTTGTCAGCAAGCTCAACATTCTCTAACCAGGTGGGCAGTGGACCCCTGGCTTCTGGACATCAAACAGAGGAAATGGGGTCGGATGTTTCTTTCTCTGTGGGATCAGAGTGTACTAGAATACATTTCACTTGGAAAGGTTTTGACCTTACCCAGGAATAAGGCTGGCTGGCTGGCTTTCGCTTGCTTTCTTTCTTTCTCTCTCTTTTCCTTTCTTTCTTTTCTTTCTTTCTTTCTTCTTTCTTTTCTTTCTTTCTTTCTTTCTTTCTTTCTTTCTTTCTTTCTTTCTTTCTTTCTTTCTTTCTTTCGAGTGCTTAATATCTGGGTGAAAAAATAGATCCACTAGGTGGTTCAAATTTTTTTTAAAGTCAGAATTGGGATCTTACTTGTGTCTAGTCCTTCAAGTTCATGAAGCGCTTTTCTGACTGTGGTCACTCCAACTCCAGGACAGCAGGCAGGGCAGGAGGACATAGATGTCCCTCCCCCTCTGCAGATGAAGAAACGAGGGTCTGAGAGGGAGGCACCTGCCCAAGGTCTGAAGGCCTCCGAGAAGGACCGAAACTCCGGGCACCGGGCCCTCCTTGGCACCCTTCCTGTGCCACGGTGCTGCTGCTTGGGTAATCTCTTAGCTGCGTAACGGAAGGTGCTGGCCAGTTCCAGGGCTCCTGGGGACCTTACCAAGGTCCCACTTAGCCTCTACAGCACACTCCCATGCCACTCCCACTGGGCATTACATTCCGGAGCCCTTTTTGGAATTAGATTTTCTGCCTCTGAGCCCGGCCATTCCATATCTGAGGTAGTGGGGTGGCATCACCCTCATGCACTACATGGCAGGAGCATGGCCTGGGACTCCAGAAACAAGAGGTTCATTTGGGAATTCATCCTGGCTTGCTGCCTGACTCTGAGCAAGTCCCCTTCACCTTCCAGACCCCAGTTTCCCTCGTTTGAATAAGAAGGGAAAGAAACTAGATGGGTGGTTTGCAAACTTAAAACATCAGAACCCTTTTCTTTGAATAAGGTCAGAGCTGAAACTGGTTAACTGGAAGCTATGCTCTTCTGTCGGAGGTTGGGGCTGCAGGGGACTTGCTCAGACCCCCCTACTTGTTACTCCCACTCCCCACCCCACCACGGGAGTTTCTGTATCTAAGGTCTGCAGCTAAGTCTTCTGGGATGTGACTCATTAGGAGAAGACTTGCTTGGTAAAGCACTTAGTGCAACTGTGAGAAGCAGGGATGCTGCGGCCCTGGAGAAGGTGCTAGAACAATCCTGCATCTGCTGATGGGCACAGTCGGTGAAATCACTTGACTCGCCTCACATGTGCGCAGTCACAGTTGCAGAGCTGGGTCTAGATGCAGAGAGCAGCGGGAACGGAGTGCTTGGGTGCCAGAGCTAAACAGCGAAAACACAGGAGGCTGGGTTCGCGGCGTGAGGGTGTGCAAAATAGTAATCCTCATGTGCACTCTCCGAAATTGTCACCAAAACCAACAAGGCAGAAAAACAGGATTGTTCCAACCTCATGACTTTGCAACCAGGAGAGCCCCAGGACCGCTACAGGGGCTGAGAAGACTGTGCTGTGGCTTTGCCCTTCAGAAACATGGTGCCCCCACAGCCTGTGTTTTCTGCCCTATTGTCATAAATATGATGAAGTCACGTGACCCCTGCACCTGAAAATAAATGTTTTTAAGGACAGTCTTTGTGGTCTCCCTGTCTTTGGAACACTGCTGTGTGTGGGAACAGGGCCCACTGGTACGTGTCCACCACCCCTGACGCAACTTGCCCTTTTCTTGTCCACCTCAGCTACTTCAGTCTGAACCCTCCTTCCCCCTCACACCTGGGTTCTGGTCACAGCCCCACCTGGGCACCTGACTCACAATTTTTAGCTAGTCCTAATCGCCGCCTGCTGGCCTGATCCTTCTAATTCCCTCAGAACTTGGGTCTCCCACCAGATACGCATCCCAGTATTTCATCCACTCAGAGAGCTGTGCCCTCTGTCATCTCCCACATGCACATGGAGGCCAGAAGGGTGCAGAAATCAGTATGAAGGAGGGTGGGATATAAGTGGGGAGGCGTGAGATGAGGTTGCAGTCCTGCCAGGCAGCATAAGGTGTCTGCTTTGTGATCAGAGCAGGGGGAAATCAGAGAAGACTTCCTGGAAGAGAAGGCTTCCGAGCTGGGGATTGGCGTGGGTATGGGGGATTCTGGGCTAGGGAAACAGCATACGGAAGGCGCAGGGATGGGGAAGTGCAGGGTAGCTTGTGAAGGGGAGTAGTGACCTGTGGTGTTTGCCAGGAGCTGGAGTGGCAGGTGGGGGAGAGTGGTTTTAGGCCATACCCCTCAGTGCCATCAGAGGTGGTTGGACCTGATGCTGCAGGGAGTGGGCAGCTTGAATCTCTGTCTTCTGTGTCAACTGGGTTATAACTGGGCTTAAGGGAGATCATTTGAAAGCCAGTGTTCAATCCCAAATGTACCCACTTCCCACCTTATACAAAAAGGTCTGATTTTTAGTCAAAATGGATTTTTTTCTTCAGATTTTGTGGTAAAATTAATCCTATATCTTTAAAAAACACTGCCCTCCCCTCTCCCCCAGGGATGGATGACACAGGAAAAATTAATAAGAATGAGCAAATCAATCGACAGTGAATAGGCCCCTCTAATGAATTTCCTCGTTCCCAGCATTTGCCAGGGCCTCCTGAATGTTAAATCAGAGAATGATTATTATGTGATATTTTAATTAAGGGAAGCTAAAGTGGCCTGGTGTCTGCAGCTGACTAACGAATTCAGAATGGAGGAGCCCGTCAGCCAGGGCAGAACCAGAGAGCGTGCTTGCCTACACTTGGCTGGGTGGGACCGAACTCTGTCCCTGGAGTGGGGTCCAGCCATGACTGCATCCAGGGGCTGAGGGGTGTATGCAGCCAGGAGACAGCCTTATCTGTGCCTCCTTTCACTCTGCCTTCTTGCGCCTAAATCTCCCCATGGTATCAGGGGAGTGGTTGGCTGTCGAGGAAAGAGGAAAAATCCTTGTTGGGGCAGGGTGGGGGCACAGAAGCTCCTCTTACCTCTGCTCATAAACCCACCCGCCACACACATCAGCAGAGCACCAACTCTGCTCAGTGCTGAGGGGCCTGCGGCCACTCACAGCCCCCAGAGTCACCGATGGCGTCAAGCCAGGACCTGTCTCTGTGCGGCCAAAGGGACTGCAGTCGTCCCTGGGGTAGAACAGGCCTTTGCTTCGGAGTTGAAGACTCAGAACCAAGGTCAAGCTGCGCCACAGTCTGTAGTCTGGGCCAGGTCCTCTACTCTCTGAGCCTGCATTTCCTCATCAGCCCTGTGGTCCTGAGCCTGCCATGAGTGCGTATGCACTGGCCACTCTGGAGGGTTCGCTGAGGGCTGTGTGCCTGGTGGCAAGGGCACAGGAAGACAGACCAGACACGCCGGGGGTCTGTGGAAGACACAATCCAGTGGGACAACAAAATCAGACCCAGGGGTACCTGGGAGGCTCAGTGAGTTAAGTGTCTGCCTTCGGCTCAGGTCATGATCTCAAAGTCCTGGGATCGAGCCCTACACTGGGCTCCCTGCTCAGCGGGGAGTCTGCTTCTCCCTTTCCCTTTGCCCCCTCCACACACACACATGTGCGCTCTCTCTTTCTCAAATAAATAAATCTTTAAAAAAAATCAAACCCATTTCATTATATGCTAACAAAAAGAAGCCATCACAGAACAAGACTAAATGAAGAGTGGGCATTATGAGCTCAAAGGGGCCAGAGAAAGTATCCTGGAGGAGACAGACGCTCAGCAGGGCTCTGAGAAATTGGGCTGAGTTTGTAGGGGAGAAGAAAGGAGGAAGGAATAGCATGAGCAAGGCTGGAAGGTAGGGAGCAAATGGTCCACGAGAGGATTAAACCCTAAAAATATCTCTGTGAGAAACACTGTGATCGTCGTGCGCACGTGCACAGAGATGCCATGTCAGAGCTGGGGTGAAGTGTCCTCTGAATGCTGTGGACCTCCCCACATTGCCAATGTCCCCGTAACTATATCTCCTAGCCTCCCCTGGCACCATTGGCTGGGTCAGGTCATTTTGGCCAATGGACTGAATGGAAGCCAGGGCTTTAAAGAAGCAGGTGGGGGCACCTGGGTGGCTTGGTCGGTTAAGCATCCAGCTCTTGATTTTGGCTCAGGTCGTGGTCTCAAGGTCATGAGATCCAGCCCTGCATTGGGTTCCTCACTCAGCAAGCATCTGCTTGACATTCTCTCTCTCCCTCTCCCTCTGCTCTTCCCCCTGTGCTCACACACTCTCTCTTTCTAAAAAAAAAAAAAAAAAAAAAAAAAAAAATTTAGGTGGGCTTTTTTCACCCTTTCGTCGCCATCTACCAACTGACAGGGAGGCTTCTGAGCCCCACGCAGGGGTTTTCACTTGGGTCTGTGGACCCCTGGGGATTCTATTGATGGATTCATGGGGCCTGAGCGCCTTGAAAGTGTGCAAAATTTTGTGTGGATGGGCATGTGTGCAGTTTTTTCTAGTAGCTTTCATTAGCTTCTCAAAGGAATACGGAACAGAGAAATGGTTAAGAACCATTGTTGACAGTGGGGCCACTAGATGGAAGGAGCCTGGGCTTCTGAAACTCCGTGTGGGAAGACAGGTGCCAGTAACTAGACACCTGCATGAGATTATTACAAGAAATTAACCATCGTTATTCATTAACCGCTGGTTAACCATTGGTTAATTGCTTAACCAAGATTAAGCAAGAAATAAACAGTTATTGCATTGACACCCTCAACTTGGGGGTTTGTTTGTGGTGGCACTAACCTTACGCTGGTACACGGGGGAAGCGTACTTGGCCGGGAGACCTGTACTCCAGGCCACGCACCCGCACCACAGAGCCCCGTGGCCCTGGACTGCTTACCCAGTCTACCCCTCTGCTTAAGTGAGTGGGGAGACCAGGGGCTCTCCAAGTTCCTCATAATGTGCCTTCTTGCTTTCCTTCCAAAGTCTTCTAACTCTAGGATCAATGTACAGACCCCTGGGGCTTGAAGGAATTAAGTAGTGCTCTCAACCTCCAGTGGTCTGGCTTCTGTCCCTACCCTTCCGCACAAACTGCCCTTACCAAGTCTGCAGGGGCTTCGGCCAGGAGACAACACAGGCCTCTTACCTGGCCTCTTGGAAGCACTTGACTCTGGCGATGGCTCCCTCCCTTTGCAAACTCCTGCCTTCCTTGGCTTCTTGACTCCTCTCTCTCAGGTCTTCCTCCTGCATCTCAGCTGCTTCTCCTTAGCGTCCTTAATGGAATTCTCATTCTCCATTCATCTTTGATGTTGGCATTATCAGGATCAAGCTCTCTTTGTCTTCCCTGTAATCTGTGGTCAACACAGCAGCTCCAGTGATTCTTTTAAAACATGTCAGATCATGTCACTGCTCTGTTCAAAATCCCCCAGTAGCTCCTCCATCATTGACAGTAAAGGCCCCAAATGACCTTCAAAGCTCTGTGTCCCCCTACCCCAGACCCTCTACCTCTCTACCTCCATCTCTAGCCCTTGCTCATTCCACTCCAGCTCCGTGGCCTCCTTGTGTTCCCTGAACCCCCAGAGGTGCTCCAGCCTCAGCGTCTTTGCACCTGCCATTTCCATACCTCTTTCAGTCCTTTGTCATCTCTTCAGTGAAGCCATCTCTGAGCACCGTATCAAAAACTACAATTCCTACCCCACCCCACCCCAATATTCTTCCTAGCAGGAATTTCTCCATAATAACCTTATTCACCTGATGGACTAAATGTTTCACTTATTTTACTTGTGGTCAGCCTCCCCCATCGGGAGAATGTGCAGGACTTGTGTTGGGTTCCCTGCCATGTTCCTAGTACCTGGAATAGTCAGCACTCAATATTTATTCATTGAATAAACGAATAAATAAATAAACGCACCACCTCATTCCCAAATCTGCTCCTCCAGCTGGGTCCCCTTTCACTGCTAGCACTACCTGCACTTTGTCCCCAGCCAGGAACATGGGTCACCCTAACTTCACGTTCCTCTTGCAGCAATCTGTCACCACACCCGGAAGCCCGCCTCTGGGCTGCCAGATTCTGCCGCCCATCCTCACACCTGGCTCAGGTCAGCATCATGTTGGCAGTAGTGTCCAGCTCCAGGTCGATTCCTCAACCCATCCTTTGGTTTTAGAAACCAAAATATGGGGACACCTGGGTGGCTTAGCCGGTTAAGCATCTGCCTTTGACTCGGGTCATGATCCTGAGGTCCTGGGATCAAGCCCCGCGTTGATCCTACTTCTCCCTGTCCTTCTGTTCCTCCCTGCCCTGCTCATGCTCTCTCTCAAATAAATAAATAAAAATCTTTAAAAAAATACAAAAACAAAATATGATCCTCTCATTTTCCTTGGGAACCCCTCATGGCTTCGCATTGCTGGACAGCCTGTGTACTTCCTCGCAGGGCCTCCAGGCCCTTCACAATCCATTTCCTGCCTCCTCCCGGGCCTTTCTTCCCAGGCTTCTCCCTTTCTCACACCCTCCGTGCCTTCTCATAAACCCCAGACCCTTCTCCCAGGAACACACTTCCTGTGTCTCTGCCTGGTTTCCTCCTTCTCACCCAGCAGATCCCGCACCCCTCCCTCTGGGCCGCCCCCTTGGGCCGAGCCAGGTGCAGTAGAGTCAGGAGACCTGAGTTGGAATCCCGGATCCACTCACTAGCTGAACACCTCTGGACCTACACATTTATTTAACAAGTGGAATGCTAATAAAAAGCACCTTGAAGGTGGTTAGAAACATTAAATGAGATCATATATATTGTAGGTGCCTTATAAATGTTGTGTGGGCTTAATGTTATTTCTTTCCTTCTGTGACCTCATGGCCTCACAGACTTTTGTCCTCTTCCAGGAATGGTCTCCCTGGCAGCCTGTGAGCCCCTGCAGGGAGCTCCTGCCTCATTCGATTCCCCTTCCCCACAACTTGCCCAGAATGAGCATCTGAGCCTTTTTTTTTTTTTTTTTTCTTAATCAGTGACTAATCAGAGCAAATGAACTAACAAGGTGGCCACCAGAGGTCAGCCTCACACCCAGAATAGAGCCAGCCCAAACTAGAGTCCTTGAAAGGCCTGGGATCTGATCAGAAGGCCTGGTGGGTTCAGCAGAGAAGCAGGGTGTCTGGGCTTGTCCAGCAGCACTGCTGTGGGCTCTTGAGGCTTTTTGAGGTGTGATTAGATGCTCTCTCCTTGCTGGCCCCTAGTGTATGCCTATGAGAAACTGAGTCCAAATGAGCTGCTTACTAAACCTCTAAGCTTCCACTTCCTCATCTAAAAAGAAGGTCACCCCACTGCCTAATTCATGGGATTACGAGGCTTCAGTGTCGTGTAAAGATGAGTGGCAGAGATCATGTTCAACAGAGTAAGCCCTTGGTGTAAGCTTGCTGAATGGGTGCTGGCCCAGAGTTGCACCATCCATGACCACGTGAAATCCTGCACTTAATGAGGCCCAGTTCAACCTCCTGCTCACACCTCCCACAGTGAGAGCAATGAAGGAGGACAGAGGGGCCTCGGGGCTCAGCTGACTAGGAATCTGACCTATCTGACTCATCAGTGTCAGAATTTTAGGGACCAAAGCGAGGGACCTAGAAGATTGTTATTTTGTAGTCCCACCCACACTGGGACACCCTTTGAAAGTCCCTCTCAGTTTAGAAGTACTGAGAAGCAGATGAGGAAGGGAGCTGTAAAAACACTGAGATGTTGCTTGTTAGTGGTCAGACCCCCACCCACGCAGCCGCCCGCTCCCTCCCCCTCCCCCACTCCCCAGGCTGTTGGGGAGAAACTTGCCTACTATGCAAAGGTGCCAACAGCCCCCAAGAGAAAGCAATAAAAGGTGCCCTTTGGGGGACAGTCAGGGTCACCCCAGGCTTAGACAAATGGTGCAAAAAGCAGGCCCTAGGAAGGGGAGATGAGGGGCCCAAACAGACCCCGAGTCCACAGGAAGCAGTTTTGGGTCCACTCCTGAAGACACAGAACACAATCATCTCGACGCCTCAGTGAGATAACGGGACATTAAAGAGATGACCAGGGGTGCCTGGGTAGCGCAGTTGTTAAGCGTCTGCCTTCAGCTCAGGGCGTGATCCCAGCATTCTGGGATCGAGCCCCACATCAGGCTCCTCCACTGGGAGCCTGCTTCTTCCTCTCCCACCCCCCCTGCTTCTGTTCCCTCTCTCGCTCGCTGTCTCTCTGTCAAATAAATAAATAAAATCTTAAAGAGATGACCAAGGCTGTGCATTCCCAAGACGGAGTGGACCAAGAAGTGTGGGGATTCGTGAGCAACACGGTCTAGAAAGATGAAAGATAAGGAGAGAGAGGATCAGCCTTGTTTCTGTACTGTGGTCTGACTGGCTTGGATTTACTCCCTTCAGATGGGGAATGAAGTCAGAAGACTAACAATGAATTCACTGAACTCTGAGGCTTAAAATTCTGGAAACTGGGGCATCTGTGTGGCTGTGGGTTGAGCATCCAACTCTTGATTTCGGCTCAAGTCATGACCTCAGGGTCCTGAGATCAGCCATGCCAGGCTCTGTGCTCAGAGGGAGTCTGCTTCACTCTCCTTCACCTCCCCCCCAACCCCCCACCTCCAGCCCATTCACATGCACGAGTGCACCTGCGCTCTCTCTCAAATATCTTTTAAAAATAAAAATAAATAAATAAGATTCTGGAAACCCCTAACATGTCAAAATGGCCCTGATGCTGGGCTCTGCTTGAGGGGCGGTGTGTTTGGATAGGTGCTGGGGGACAGTGTGGAAGGCCTGAAATGGGACCTCAAATGGACTTGCTCTAGGCAGGAACCAGGGCTTTTCTCTATGGGCCTTAAAGTTGCACTTTGTCACCCAGTCAAGAGAAAACAAAAATGCTACTAGAAATATTTGGGGAGAGGACTTTCACACCTGGCTGAGGGTTGACTGGATGACTACCTGGGTCCCTTCCATCCCCATGACTCAAAAATTTTCTTTTTAAAGATTTTATTTATTTGACACAGAGAGAGAGAGCACACAAAAGGGGGGGGGGGAGCGTCAGGCAGAGAAACAGACTCCCTGCCAAGAAAGGAGCCTGATGCAGGATTTGATCCCGGGACCCTGGGATCATGACCTGAGCTGAAGGCAGACACTTAACCAACTGAGCCACCCAGGCATCCCTAAAATTTTCAGTTGTAAGAGGATGTTGATTAAAAAAATTGGCAAACAAGGTATGGGTACCTTTTATTTAATTTTTAATTGAAATTAATTCACATATCATAAAATTCATCCTTTTATGTGAATCACTGTGCGATTCAGTACTTTTCAGTATATTCACAAAGTTGTGCAACCATCACTACTATCCAATTTCAGAACCCTCTGAAACCTCCCCAAAAGAAATCCTATACCCATTAGCAATTACTCCCCACTCCCTCCTCCCCCAACACCTGGCAACTGCCAATGTACTTTCTGTCTCTGATTTGCCTATTCTGGATATTTCATATAAATGGAATCATACAATATGCGGCCTTGTATGTATGTCTGGCTTCTTTCGCTCAGCCTAATGGTTTCAAGGCTCATCCACATTGCAGCACGTGTCAATACTTCATTCCTTTTTTATGGCTGACTAGCACAAGGAATATTCCATGGAAACATTTCATTTACCCACTCACTAGGTGATGGACACTTGGGTTGCTTGAGTTTATTTTAAAGGAGTGGTTATATAAATGCATTCTTTGCCCACTTCTTTCCTCAAATTAATGAAAATCAGTAGCAAAATGCAGGGTAAGCAAGCAAAACAGCCGGCAACTGGTACTTAAAAAAGGAAAAGCATCCTTGATTTTTAGGTTAAGTCACTGAAGAATGGGGCCAAGATTTGGAATCCACCTAGTTTGAAACTCCTAATGCCTTCCAATCCTACGTCTGAACTGAGTCCGTCTACTAAGGCATGAGGTTAATCCACGGCGGAGTCCTTGGATCAGAAGGAAGAACTAACAGCCACTGTCCAGATCAGTGCTCTTTAATCTATGTTCCAGAGATTCCCAAGATTTCATGGAAGTAACTCAGGGCCACCAAGGGGGCTGGGGCTGAGGCACGGGTGGATAGGAGCAGTTCTCATTTTGATTCTTTATTTGTTCTAAGAGTTCATTTGGAACAAATAAAGTAGGGTCTGAGGCTGAAAACCTATTTGGCAACCATGGTGTAGGTGATTATGGAACCTCTGGACTGGAGGTGGGTCCCTGTGGTAGGCATTCTTACGAGTTCTTCTGAGGGATCTTGATGGTAACCGTCTTCACCTCCGTGTAGGCCTTAAGCCCGTCCTCCCCCAGCTCCCTCCCATTCCCAGATTCCTTAAACCCTCCAAAGGGCGTGTGGCAGGTGACAATGTTGTAGGTGTTTACCCACACTGTGCCAGCCTGGAGTGCCTGCGTGAAGTACATGGCCTTGTCCAGGTCCTGGGTGAACACGGCAGCAGCCAAGCCATACCTGGTGTTGTTGGCCCTCTCGATTACCTCCTCCATCTTCTTGAATTTAAATAAGGGCTGCACAGGCCCGAAGATCTCCTCTCTGGCGATCCTCATGTCATCCTGCACGCCACCAAAGACCGTGGGCTTGATGAAGAAACCACGCTCCCCAAAACGCTCCCCCCCGCAGAGAAGTTTGGCCCCCTCCTTCTGGCCAAGCCGGATGTAGCTCAGGATTCGCTCAAACTGCTCCTTGTCCACCTGGGGCCCCTGCTGGGTGTCCAGCTCAAAGGGGTTCCCAACTCTTCTCTGCTTAGCCTTCTCCACGGTTCTCTCAAGAAATTCGTCATAGATGGATTCTTCGACAAAGGTCCGGGAGCCCGCACAGCAGCACTGGCCCATGTTGAAGAACAGGGCTTCGTGGCACGCTCCACGGCGTGGTCCATGTCCGCGTCGGCCAACACGATGCTGGGGCTCTTCCCACCCAGCTCCAGGGTGACACTCTTCAGGTTGGAATCACCGGCCACCTTCTGGATCAGGTGGCCCACCTCAGTAGAGCAGGTGAAGGCAACTTTGTCGATATCCATGTGCTGGGCGATGGCTGCACCGGCCGTTGGGCCGTAGCCGGTGATGATGTTCACCACCCCGGGGGGGAAAGCCCGCCTCTTTGATGAGGGAGGCCAAGTACAGTGCAGAAAGGGGGGCCTGCTCTGCCACCTTCATGACCACAGTGTTGCCGGTGGCCAGCGCGGGGGCGAGCTTCCAGCCCTGCATGACCAAGGGGAAGTTCCATGGGATTATCTGGCCGCAGAGGCCAACAGGCTCATGCCGGGTGAAGCAGAAATGCTCGCCATCCATGGGGATGGTCTTGCCCTGCCACTTGTCAGCCCAGCCAGCAAAGTACCGGTACACTTTGATGACCTCATCCAGGTCCAAGGCATAAGACTCCTGGAAAGGCTTCCCATTGTCCAAAGTCTCCAGTGAGGCCAGGTAGACACGATCCCGCTCCACTAGGTCGGCCAGGCGGTTTAGCAGCCGGCCGCGCTCCGAGGCATCCATCCGGCGCCATGGAGACCCCAGGCGGAAGGCCTCGCGGGCTGCTTTCACTGCCCGATCCACGTCAGCCCGGTCTCCTTCAGCCACACGGCCAATGACCTCTCCCGTGGCGGGGTTGACTGTCGGGAAGGTCTTCTTGCTGGCTGCATCTTGCCACTCATTGTTGACGAACAGCTGGCTGTAGTGGATGTCTGGGATCGGGATGGGGCTTGGAAGGGCTGCTGCAGAAGAGTATGGGGCGGTCCTGCCATGGAGGCTAAGCCACCGGGGCACCAGAAAGCGCAGCATGCTCAAGACTCTGGAGGGGGCAGGTGGAACCAGAGCGAACAGGTGAGAGTGGGACAAGTGGTCCCCCAAAGGCCTGCCAGCTCAGACGTTCCAAGATGCTAGTGTAAAGGGGTGCCACCTCTAACAATGTGGATTGTAAGCAGTACAAAGGTGCGGGTGCATCAGCGCTGGGGGTGGGGGACAATGGCCCTGAACAACTCTCTGGTTCCAGCTCCTTCATGTCCCATCTATCCTCCAGCTCCCTCCCTCACCTCTTCTGGTGCTTGGATCAAACGTCACCTGCTCAGCAAGGCCTTCCCTGACTGCCCTTTATAAAGTTTACAAAACAGTGACTTTTGTCACTGCCAGCACTCTGTCCCCCATTCCCGTGCTTTATTTCTCCCCATCTGACACACCAAAGAGTATATTTACACACGTGTGTTTCTTGTCTGCCTCTCCCCAGTAAAACATCCACTCTGAGAGGGCAGGCATTTTTTTTCCTGGTCATTCATTGCTGTGTCCCTGCTGCCTCGAAGTATGCCTGCGACAGAGCAGCCGCTCCACAGCTCGCTGTTCAGTGATGTGCAGCAACACTTCCACAAACACTGGTCACAGTGTGACCTCACAATGGAGTAGAAACCAAAGGGACTGCGAGACAGAGTTGTTCTCTGAGACAAGGGCTTGCTTCCCTTCCCCTCTGTGCCTCAGGTTCCTCCTATGTGAAAGGCCTCATGGGGCTACACTGAATAGGGCTGTGCACTTAAAAAGCATGGCAACCGTCTGCCCAGCACATCAGAGCTGGCAGCGCCCTCAGAAACCAGCCTAGCCCGGCCCCCGGGGGCATAGGTCTCAGCTTCCCAGGAGCGCAGCAAAGCCGACAGCCCCTGGAAAGAAGGGCCTGTTTATTCTTGTCTACTACTCTGAAACAGTGCAGACTTTATTAAAACAACAATTATAAAATTTAAACAGCATGTAAAATGTATTCAATGAAATTTAAATGGTGTATAAAATTCCTAGATTCACTGAAACAGTTACTCTTTGGCCAGGACATCAATCCTTCATCTTTTCTGTCTCAATTGAGTCTTGACCCATCCAGGAGCCAAAAGGAATTGCACCCGGCTTCTCCACCCCTGCCCTCTGCCACTGGGCCTCCGGGAAAGCAAAGCCCCAGCCAGGTCCCCCCAGCTTCATACAAATCAGTGCTGCCCAAGAACACCCTCCCTTGGAGGGTAGTTGAGCCAGAGACCTGTCAGGGGTGCACTCAGGTTCCATTCTGCTCAGAGCTCTGTCCCATGCTGGGACAGAAGCAGCTTTGGGTCCAACAGGCCTGCATCTGAGGAGGGAGGGGTCCCAGGGGAGGTTAAGTGGGGGTAACCAATCCATGGGGAGGTGGGGGGTGGAGGAGCTAAACAGGTGAGAGAGATAGTCATAGACCAAGGCTGGCAAATCTTTCATGCTAAGCCAAGGCTGTTCCTCATCTATGGGCTTAAATGGGGTCTGTGCTTGGAGTCTTCACTTGCATTTGTAAGATCACTGCTCACAGCGCACCACACTTTACAGTTTGCAGGCCACTTTCTTAGCAGTCAAGTCAAGGAGACTCCCAGTAACCCCTGGGGTTATCTGGGCAGATGATCATGACTCCCATTGTGGAAGAAGGCTGGGGATCAGAGAGGTCTGGGGACTCGCCGAGGACACACAGCAAGTAAGAATAAGAGCCTCAACCCGGATTCCTCTAGCCCTTTGTGTTTCCTCCTGACTGTGGGCAATTTCTTACGGCTGGATGGGCAGGAACCATGAGGTCGAGCTAAGGGGTAAGGTTTGAGGGGGGTCTGCGTCCTCCGAGCCCAACAAGAACCACCCAGGGACCCGGGTGCAGGCGCAAGGGTGTTAGCGTGGAGAGGGTCCCACATCGCACGCCGGGCGGAAGGGCCAGTCCCCAGATGGGGAAGCGGATACCCAGAGAGGTAGCCTCCATCGCAAGGAGGGGAGCTGCGACCTGCCTGGGGGCCGAGGGACAAAGACGCTAATTACCTGCGGCGGGCTCGGCTCCGGCGCAGCTTCAGGCTCCCCCAACTCTAGCTCAGCTTCCCGCCGCTTGCTCGCCACAGGTCCCGCCTCCGCGCAGCGGCTCAGCTGCCCCGAGGCTCCGCCTGCGTCCCGGGCGTCGCGCATCTGCGCCCCGAGGCCAAGGCCGCTCCTCCCCCACGCGCGGGCGCGTCGGGGCTTGGGCGGGGGGAGCAGTGCCCCCACCCCTTCCGCGATCCCAGCCACCGCCCTCCCCACCCCGGAGTGTCCTCCACGCAGGAGCGCCTTCCTCGCTCGGCCCGCTCAAGCTGCGATCCTAAGGCGCTCGTTTGGGAGCGGAAACAAAGACCCAGAATGGGGCAGGCCTTCCTCAGGTCACACAGGTCGCTCTCCAGTCAGAGTTGTCCCAGGAGCTGCACCTTGTTAGGTCCCCATCCCGGAGCCTCTCCTTGACCCCTTCTGTGCATGCCCGCTCCTGTCTTCCACCTTCGCTCTCTTTCCCCCCACGCCCGCCCCTCCCTGTACCTTTAAGATTTTACTTGCGTGCTTTTTAAAAATGCATTTTTTGGGTCCGGGGACAAAAACAATATATCCACAACACAGAAAGCTTGGAAAACACGGAGACGTTTGCAAGGATTTAAAAAATACCTTCAATCCAGTTTTTCTGCCCATTTCTGAGAAAAATGTTAAAATCTGTGACAATTGTGGATCTACTTCTTACTTTCATTCCGTCAGTCTCTGCTTCATGTGTTAGGTACATATATATATTTATGATTCTTATGACTTACATATTGACTACATCATTATGAAATTATATTTTTGACCTCGAGGGGGAAAAAATACCTTCACTCCTTTCAGCCAAAAGTTGTCATTTATCTTGCCAGTATTTTTAACTTTGTATTTTTCAAAAATTCATTTAATAAAATAGAAATTACATGTTGACCTCTATTTTGCTGCCTGCTTTCCCCCCTTTTTCCTTTTTTTTTTTTTTACTTGGTAATTTATTATGAACCTTTTCTCATATCATGTTAATTAAAAGGCAACATGGTTCTCTCCAAAGTGGCACAGAATTCTGTGGTAGAGAAGACCTTGGATGGACACTTAGATTGTGACCATTTCGTTGCCATAAAGCATGCTAACCACACATCTCTGATTCGTCCCGCCTCCACAGCACCTTTCTTCTGGTTGGAGACCGTGGGAAGCTAAGAGCTGTTTCCCACCTTGTTTGCAGGTAGAGTTCTGGAGTGAACTAGGTGCTTCTGATTAGCAGTGCCCCTGCCAGATGTGGAAGGTGGAGGGTATTGTCCTGCCCCCTGGGGGGCATCACTAACATGATGGTGGATTGTGAGGATTTTCTGCATTCGAGTTCCTTGTCCCTTCTCTGGCTTCCTGGGTATGGGGTGGCAGCTGCGGCTGCCGCTCCTAGACTCTGACCACCTGCTCTTTGCATCATGGCTGCAGGGGTGTGTCTGCAGCTAAATAGCTCCAGAGGTGGCCTCACACACTAACGAGATGGATGGGCCTTGTCCATCTTGTGCTGGGAATCTGTCCTACTTCTCCTTCCAGCCCTTCCGGCAATTCTGTCAGCACCTGATTCTCATATTAAATCCCTCCCTCTGCACATATTTAGTGTTCACGTTTTCCTGCTTGAACCTGGCTGATTCACATTATTCTTTCCTTAAGCTACAGCCTTTGGAATCTTTTGTGACCATATCATCCTTAGGATGTTTACAGTCCTTTCGCAAAATGGAGTTCCTCACTAAAAGCAGTGCATTTCTCATCTTGCCGCGGCTATGTTCATGTTTTCCTCTGGCTCCCCAGCAACCATGTAGCCCCTTGCAAAGTCCCTCCTGCCTCTCACACAGCACATGGCCAACCTAGCACCCCTTGGGCACTTGGCACTCCATGATGGACTGACTTAATACTTACTCAGTCAATTATTAACAGCCTCATTGGTAGGAGCAGTGAGTCCGTGACAGAAGGAACATCCGTTTTCACGACCTCTTGGAAAGCTGTGGCAGGTGTGAGAGGCCAGTGGCAGACAGAAAGTGGCCCCATAGGGAGAGGTTGAAGGCTGTGCCCGGCGAGGAACAGCTGAAGGAAACGGTGTGTCCATTCCTTAGAACCCACAGGTTCTAATCTCCGAAGGACAAAGACAGGCATCTGTGGAGTCCTAGCGAGGGGAATTTACAGAGGGCAGAGGAAGAACTTCCTGACCAAGCAGAGCTGGCTAAGGAAGGATAGGAGGGGCTGCTCTGAAAAGCAGTGAGCCCCCCCATTCCTGGAGGAGTACAAGAAGGGATAGACAACCATTTGACAAAATCCTGTACCAAAAAAAGGGGAGTACCAAAAAAGGACTGAATAGACAAGGGACTTCCAGAGTCAGAGGTGCATCAGAATTTCCTGAAAAGTGTTAAAAAAACAAAAACAAAAACCCAGAAACCCCAAAACCAAAAAAACGCCACAGTCTCTCTGGGTCTTACCTTCAGAGATTCTAAATTTTTAGATGTTTGGTTGAGACCCAGGATTTTTTTTAAGTTCTCCACATGCTCCTGATATGCAACTATATGTGGGGAGGACCGACCTAAGTGGTCTTTGGGGATTCTATGACTCTACCATGGACAGTTTTCAGAAAGAGACAAATCCAGCAAATGCTTTGTCTCTATCTAGATTTCATTAGGCACATCCACCCTTGACATTTCACAAGCTGTGGCTGTCATCAGAACTCACCCATTGCAAGGCATTTGTAAAAGCATCCAAAAAATTAAAAACTAAAAACCTTCCACAAAGCTTGACATTTATAGTTTGGAGAGAAGGACAAATAGGCAGTGGCTCAGGGTAAAATGCATTCATTATTTTGAGGAGAGTTGACTATTGTTCAGGAATGTTTTGGATTCAGCTTTTTAATTGGTAAAAAAGATCCAGGCCTCTATAACGGATGTTGGGCCTGGAGCCACTGTGAGTGTTTGGACTG
Source organism: Ursus arctos (assembly GCF_023065955.2). Taxonomy (NCBI): domain Eukaryota; kingdom Metazoa; phylum Chordata; class Mammalia; order Carnivora; family Ursidae; genus Ursus; species Ursus arctos. The sequence continues at coordinate 28,205,505 of NW_026622852.1, read as the reverse complement.
AAACGATTGAAGGGGAAATTGTGAGATAACACAAGCCATAGCCAGGTCATTGTCAGCAAGGAATGTCACCCAGGGATGTGTTTACACTGGCCTGGTGGGGGAAGAGAGGCTATTTCTATCCTCTGGCGTTTTGGAGCCTTATATGTCTAGGAAGTTACTAGAGAAGATTCCTGGCTCTGAGACAATGAACAGATCAGACAGATTTCAAACAAAAAGCCACGCAAGCGGCACTGGGCATTTATTCTACAGGTGCCTCCGCTCTCTGCCTTTGAACTGGAGATGGAAACTGGGTCAAGATAGCGAGGGAGTAGCAGGGAATGGAAACTTAAAAAGAACAATGCATGTAAAAGCAAACCCAAATATACCCTTCCCCTGTCCTTTTCTCCAGAGTGAGCCTCTGCACTCTGTGAAGTTTACACTGTGGGAACATGACCAAAGTCGGAATGTTGTCAAACCAAACCAGCCCTGAGTACTGACCACAAACACTGTTTCCCTTCCACCTGCCCCGCTTCCTTTCCTTTTCCCTCCCTCTGCACCTCAGTTTAGAGTTGAGTGAACTGAGAGCCAGAAAGGGAGCGGGACTTGTGCCAGGACATGCAGGAAGTGCGTGGCCTGAGTTCAGGCTAGATACCGGCTTGCACACAAACACAGGAGTCACACCGACGTGGAAGCGGAGTGTGGGGTGGCACAGGGCATCTGGAGTTAGGGATCTTGAGGCAGGGAGATTATCCCGGATGAGATGGGGGGGTGCAATGTAATCACAAGGGTCCTTATCAAAGAGAGACGGGGATGTCAGCATCAGAGGAGATGTGTTAGAGGCAGACGGTGGAGTCATGCAGCCAGAAGCCAAAGAATGCAAACAGCTGGAAAAGGCAAGGGAACACTTTTCCCGCAGTGTCTCCAGAAGGAACACAGCTCTGCCAACACCTCAATTTTAGCCCAGTGACACCGATTTCAGAGCCCTCAGAACTCTAAGATAATAAGTTTGTGTTGTTTTAAGCCTCTAAGTTTGTGATAATTTATAACAGCTGACAAATGGAAAAGAAATACACTGACTCACTCATTCTAGGCCTTGTAGGCATTGGAGTTCATGGCCTCTGGCCCAGCCAGAGCAGGCCTGATGGTCAGCAGCCTTCCACTGTGCAGACACCATCATTACAATGGACATTGTTTCTTTTGTTCACCCAGCATTCCTCTGTTCTGAAAAGGGACCCTCTCCTGCCTCCACCCTGATCACATTTTTGAGTTAGAACTGCCCATCACAGCATTCTCCACATTCTGGGGACCTCATTAATCCCTGTTAATTATAAATGGTTTATATTCTGCATTTCTAACAAGTTACTAGGTGATGCCAATGCGGCTAGTGCCAAGACCAGGCTTCAAACAGCAAGGGTAAAGGGTGAAGGACAAGCAGGGGCTAAATGAAGAGGCAGGTGAAAGTTGCAGGTAAGAGGAACGGGCATATGCATAGGCCTTAAGATGGGAGGGGTCAACTGCATTTAAGCAACGGGGAGAAGACAAGCAGAAGGAGGGAAGGGGCCAATAGTTCTGGAAGAGGCTGGAGGGGTGGGCAGGGGCCAGTAAGTACTCTGACCCCCTGGGCCAGGCCCCATGGATTAATCTAACGTGGTCCCACCCTGGAGGAGCTCAGAGGACAGCGGGAGCCTGACCCGACCAACGCCATAAACTACCACACGCCTCTGGCAGAGCCTGGCACCAAGCTCTGTGGAAGCACAGAGGAGGGAACCCCGAGTTCCTCCCGCCCGGGGCCTCTCGGGAGATGGCTTTTCAGCTGAGCCCCGTGTCAGTTAGAACGAGTTCAGACAGGGATCATTAAACAGTGCTTCTCAACTGTGGCTGCATGGGAGCGTCACCTGGACAGCTTGCTATACCATCAATGCCTGAGCAACACTTCCGGTCCCCCGTCAGAATCCTCTGGTGTTGTACAGGGTTGTCTAATTTTCCTTGTTGTTGTTTGGTCTTGGTTTTCAGCTCCTCGGCTGACTCCGGTATGTAGCTTTTTGTGGACTCCTGACATAAGAGAGAACCCAAAATAAAAGTGGCTTAAATAAGACAGAAGTGTACTTTTCCTCACTTCAAAGAAGTGCAGAGATGGGCTGTCTAGGGTGGGGTGGAGCTCTGCTTTGCCTTCCTTTCTACGCACAGAATCCCACTAGAGTTTTGAGGAGGAGGGAGGCGAGCTGACACGGTCCAATTTGCAATTTGAAGATTATTCTGGTTATAGTGTGTGTCTCCTCTAGTCTCCTAAGGGGAGAGATGATGCCAGGTTATATTATCCAAAACAGCAGGTGTCAAGAACTACTTAAGCTGGCTGCTGATGGGCACAGGGGGGTCGTTATACTCTATTTCTGCATATACTTAAACTGGCTTATAATAAGAAGTTAAAAAATCTGAAAAGATTATGTTACCAAATCATTAGAATGTGTCCTCCCGGTTCAAAGGCTCCATAATGGATCTGTCCCTTCGCGCCCCTCATGACTGGGCCTGAGGGGTCTATGTCTTCATCTAAATGCACAATTAATTGTTGGACAGCAATCACAGAACAGGGCAAGAGTGGCACAAAGGGCAAGGGGCTGGGTGTCAGAGCCTGTGTGTGTGTAACCTTGGGCAACTTATTTCTCTCGGCTTCAGTCTCCCCCACTGTTAAAGGAGGGGCTATAAGATACACCAAAGTGCCATCAGAGGATCAGGGCCCCAGAAGGTTAGGCTGTTAAATAATGTTCGTTGTTAGCAGAGTCCTTGGACCACAAACTTCGACCCCACACACATGCTATTTGTGAAACCGTCAGCTGACTCTCCCATCCTGTTATCATGGCCAGTTACAGGCCCTAATGAGGCAATGACTGAAGTACAAAGTGTTGGCAGAGGCCAAGTGTATCTTTACACACTTGCTGATTGAGCGAGCCTGAGATGCTGCCCCACCGTTAATGACACTTGGTGCAGATTTGCCAACGAATGCACAAGGGCCTCTTAGACCAGGAATATCTGACCAGAGCAGGGAGCAGGGACGAGCCGCCGCTCAGGATGCCCTTGCCTTTCACCTCTGTCCCAAGTCAGTTCTTCCTGCTTCCAAGACTACTTCCACACTAACAAGCATCTGCCTTCCGTCTTTCCTCCCTTCACTCAGCTCCTATTACGGATGGCTCTGTGGCAGAGGCCCTGGCAGTGCAGAGATGAACCAGGCACTCTCCTCGTCCTCAGGCCTCAGCCTAGGGAGGCAGACAGGCAGGGAAACTGGTGTGTTGTTCTCACATAGTATGAGAAAAGCCCATGGTGCCAACAGAGCAAAGCGAAACAAGAAATGGAACACAACAAAGCCTGTGAAGATCTTGGGAGACTTCCCGGAGGAGGTAATACTTGATCTGAATATTGAAAGCCAGTGAGGGCCAGGGGAGAGATGGCATCTCTGGGAAGCAGGGTTACAGGTGCAAAAGACCAGAAACAAGGAGTGGCCTGGGTGGCATGGGGAGCTGTGAGTAGCTCCTGCTGGCTGGGGTCTGGGGTGTGATGGGCAAGGTGGGGTGCCGTGAGAGAGCTGAGGCTGGAGCGGGAAGGGGGACATTTCATGAAGGGCCTGAGGTACCATGCTAAGGAGTGTCAATGTTATCCTGAGGGAGCACAGAAGGACTTTAAGGCACGGGGCGTGACTTGGTTAGGGGAGAACCATTTCATTTCATCAGATCCCACAGCAGTGAGTGAGGATTAGGTTTAACTCTGAGAAACGGAGACTTTAGTAGCAGAGGCTTATGTCAAATGGGAGTTGATTTCTCTAAATAAGGAAAATAAGCCCAGAGGTAAGCAGTGCAGGGAGGTGATAAATGATCCTCAGGCATATGCAGCCCTCCAGCTCACCATTTGGTCACCCTTAGCAGTAAGCATTGTCTTTGTGGTTCAAAATAGCAGCTACCACAGCCACATTTCAGGTGGCAGGGTGGTGGGAGGGATGGGGACAAAAAGACAAAGCATATATGTCCACTGCTTTTAAAGAAGGGTCCCCAAAGCTGTCACCAAACCCTTCCATTTGCATTCCTTTGACCCGAACTTAGTCACATGGGCAGCATAGCTAACTACAAGGGAGGCTGGGACATGCAGTCTTTACATTGGGTGGTCATTTGAGAGATCCCATTTCTGCGATTCTGTGGGAAGACAGACACTGGGGAATATCTAGGAGGCTCTGCCACAGACCCTCCTAACTCTACTTCGAAGACAAGTGTTATCAGCTTCCGTTGCCAGATAAGGACACTGAGGCTCAGAGAGTGAAAATGGTTCCCTCGTTATTGGCGCACCTGAATTGCAAAGCTTGGCTTTGACTGCCACACTCTTAAGCACTAGGCAAGCTACTGGAGCTGACTGACCTGGGCTGAGGGTCCCCTCATCAAATCTGTTTCCAAAGATCCTGCCATGTCTGCCTCGGTGGATTCATCTGAGAAGATTCCCATGATGGCTGATCCTACCCTTGGCCTTACAGAATCAGGGACAGAGTGGGGAGCAAGGGGGTCCTTAGAGCTTCCGGTCCAATGTTACCATTGTACAGATGGGGAATCTGAGGCCCAGAGAGGCAAAAGGACTTCTCCAGGTCCTTCAGGGAGTCCGTGGCGGGGGAGAAGGCTTGGACTAGCTAGCATCCATAACAAGAACCCACATATGTCGCAGTCTTATTTATTCTTCACCTGGTATCTAGTGTGGTGTTTAAACAACCTTTTCAGATAGGCTGCATCCTGGTTAAGGCCACAGCTGCAGGTTGGGGAAATCGCCCCAGGGTTGGAATAAGAAAGGTGTTTCCCATTGCACATCTGTTCATAAGGATAATGAACCATGGACTATTCCTTCCCCAGAACACAGTAATATGTTTGCAGTGACGGGGAGGATGTAACCACAGAGGAGAGAGGACATGAGATGTAGTGGGCAGAACCCTGGATCCCAGGGTGCCTGCCTCACTGTGTGCCCTCTGGGCCTAATTGTCCATACAGTGAAAGGACTGAACTAGATCACAGACCCAAATGAAAACTTACACAGAAGGTCAGTGTCAATCCAGGTGAAAAGGAGCTGCTTGCTGGACCTCCCTACCCCCAAGGATTCCTGAGGCAGCTCCAGGGGTCTCTGTGACTCTGTTGTCCTTCTCAGCTCTGCCCCTGGGCTGAGGTATCTAGGAATGCTCATGAGGAGGGGCATCATAGAGCGACTCAGGGGCAGAAACCAGGGAGTGTGACCACCCGGCCTGGTGAGAGTCCTTCACAGGGTTTGGAGGACAGCTGGCCAGGTCTGTCCTCCCAGGGCCAACTTTTTGGACCAAATGGCCTGCTAGAAAGGAGGGTGGGTGGATAGATCAGGGATCCCTTGCTGGGCAATGTCTTCCCAGCAATCTGAGTTTGTCCACAAGCTGGGCCCCACTCTGGTTGGTAAAGGGCGGCAGAGGCTCCTCAGAGAGGCAGTATCAGACCAGGAAGTGCTTGAGCCTACGGAGGGGCTAGGTGTGCTATTCAAAACCCGGACACCAGAAATCTGCACTCACTAGTGAACATAGAGCCCGCTGCCATTCTTCCATGCCTGGTCTTTGTGTCCCCCTCGCAGGGCCAGGCATGACTCCTTTGGATGCTGAGTCACGAGCAGGTTTTGAGGGTCCCAGGGCAGTGGCTGAGAGGCCAGAGTAGATATAGGTGGGCTCTTGGGGGCTCAGACATTGGCTGCTTACAAACTGGTAGGTGATCATTTCCTACGAAAGCACCCATATGGTAGTATTAGTGCTTTTCAGCTGGGAGAATGACTCCTGCGCTGTCATTTATGACTTGAGCCAAAGGGGTTTGTCTCTGTGACAGGAAGAACATGAACAAAGAGCGTTGCTACCCTGATTGTACAGGACGGGAGACTGAATCCCAAGCAGGGACAGGCACTTGCCCCAGGCCAAGCAGAGAGACTTCGGCAGGGCAGGGCATGGTGGAGGAGAACCCCAAGTCTCTGCGTCTGTACCCTGAAGCCACTCCATTGGTGGTCTTGGAGGTACAATCTCTGCCTGCTGGGGAAAGATCGGTGCCTTTAACAGGCATGTTTATTTAAAGGGCTTCCAGCCTCGCAACAGCCAGGAGGAGAGAAGAGATAATTCAATCTTGTTCTCAAGCAAAAAGAAAACGAAAGAGGAGGGGTCATGAGGGGGCAGAACCATCCTCCAGCTGAGGAGGCCAGAATCTCAGACTGCATTTCACTAAAGCCATCTCTGTGACGGGGACAAAGGAGCTGCTGTACTGAGTGCGGCTGTTTATTCACCAAACCACGTTTGCAGACTTGTTTAATCACTGTCTCCTAATCAGCACCACCATTCTGCACTTCACAGAGCAGCGAGGTGGGGCAGACAGGGCCTCCCTGCCCCAGATTCAGGGGCTTCAGGCCCCGCCCAGCTTGGGTCTGCCCCTGCTTGTGGCCTTGATTCCAGCTCCCAAGGCTTGCAGCCCCTGGGCTCCATTCCAAAGCTCTTGAGCTAGGAAACTGTTTCTGCCTCCAGCTGAAGAGCATTGAGGAGCACAGAAGAGGAAAAGCAATTATTTTTAAAAACTCAAGGTCATCCCTTCAGGGAGCCCTCGAGTCCAGAGTAAACCAAACTCCTGGTTCTAAAACCTGAAGGATTTTTACAATCCTCGTCTGCCTGCCAGACAGGCTCTACCCTTCCTGAATATGTGTAAATGGGTAATTTCTTGCAACCTTAAGGCATGCTGGGAGCAAGACACTCACCTCGGTGACACTGAATCAGGTGCTTGCCCTGGGCTTTGAGAGGCACAGGAATCCCATGAAGACGGAGAGATGTCTGATTAGATCCTGTCCTATGTCCCCCTGGAGTTCGAAATGCTTGATTTAAGTGTACCTGAAAATGTCATCACGTTAGTGATCTACTGAACCTTCCTATTTATCCTGAAAATTTTAAAAGTGGGTAGAGTAGGGGGCGCTGAAAGATGATCTGTCTGTCTGGATTGAAGTACGATACTAATCATTTATTGAGGGCTTATGATGTGCTGAGCACTTTCCACGGATTACCTGTTTAAGGCTCATCACACCCATGTGATAGGTAACCGAACTATGATTTCTGTCTCCAAGGAGGAACAGATTTAGAGAGGCGTAGCTCAGCCTGGCTGCATGTTACAATCACCAGGGGGCTTATAAAAACACTGATACCCAAGCTCCACCCCAGACCACCTGGATCAATCTGCAGGGATGGGGCCTGGCCATGGGTATGATTTGAAGGGTTCTTCTGGGTGATTCTAATGTGTAGTCAGCAGCCGAGAAGATGGGGTTGTATAATCTGCTCAAAGTCATCCAGCGAATGAGTGGTGGATTCTAACCCAGCATGTCTAACTCACCAGGCCTCGTTTGAACATGCCGGAAATCAGTGTCATTGGTTACCCTCCCAAAGGAACTGGGGCTTTGGTGTGAAGGTCCTCCTTCTCCCCTTAACAACAAAGGCATGTGTGAGCCTGAAACCTCCAGCACTTGCAGCTCTGAAACTAGAGGTGTTTGTTTCCTGCTCTAAGTTTTCCTGATTGTTCCAAATGAACATGACATAGTGTATTAGTTTGCTATCGCCCCTGCTACAAATGACCACAGACTTATGGTTTGAAACAATGCACGCTTATTCTCTGACAGTTCTGGAAGTCAGAAGTCCGAAATCAGTGTCACTAACCAAAATCAAGGCGTCGGGGCCATACTCCCTCTGTTCTCTCTCAAAGGGAGAATCCACCTCCTTGCTGTTTTCAGTTTCTAAAACTGCTTTTCTTGTGCTCCTTGGCTCATGGCCCCTTTTTTGATCTTCAAAGCCAGCGGTGTGCGTATCTGCTTCTCTTTTACAAAGGACCCTTGTGGTTGCCTTTACGGCCTACCCGGATAATCCAAAAAGTCTTCCCATTTTAAGAGCTTTAGCTTAATCACATGTGCAAACCCTCTTCCACCTTACAGTCAGCCGCAGGGGCATGGTATGCGACTTTAATTTGCCCTCGTCCTACAGTTAATCAGCCCATTTCTTCTACAGCCACTGTGGTGGCTGACTTAAGTGAAACCAAGAGAATCCATCATAAGGGAAAGAGGTTGAAAAGCAGGGAAAAACAAAGCATTCCACTGACAATAAAACGGCAGAAAGGGGGCCGATCAAGGTCTCTCATGAACAACTGTGGCGAGATCTCGTATTATCTGGGACCTCGAGAAAAAATAGAGACAAGCTCCCCGATTCAGTCTTGCTAAGCCTAATGAAGTCCTGTCTCAGGGAAAGCAGTTTACTCCTTTGAAGGAAGGCTCAGAAAAGCCCGCTGTGTTGCCAAGTGCCCTTCTGCTAACAGAGGAATTTGAGGGGTGGATTCCCCCCCCAACACACACACCTCTAGAGACTAAGGGTTAGGCTAATGTTGCCCTCTAGTGTGTATAATAGGGGGCAACCAGAGAGCCCATGTTGAACTAACCATTGATGGGTCTCACACTAACAAATAGACTGTACTAGCTCTAATAGACACTAGAGCTGAATGCATATTTATCTATGGAAACCTCTTGAAATTTGGGGGAGAAATAAAGGCTACTGATGGTAAATTTCAGGCAAAGACCCTTTTCCACCTAAGGTAATCCTCACAGGGAGACACCCTCATTCATACTTCCATTCAGGTTCAAAGCCATCTGTGATCTGGCTGAAGTCAACCGGAGTGAAATCATGTTGGTTGATATTAGTTTGGTCCAAATGAAATTTGGTTAAGAAAAAACAAATGCTATAGTTAGTGCCCAAGAGTGGGCCTTACGAGTGCCAGCTCCTGGCCCTCACACGCTGCCCACGTTGCGTAGACCCCTCCCACACTGTGCTTGGAGGGTTGGTCTATGTGACCAGTGGTGAATGGCAGAAGTGATGGTGCTATGTCACACCCGAGATTGTGAAAGACGGAGGCCTCCTTCTTGGGCTTTTTATCTCTGCTCTCTCACTCCAGGGAAGCAAGCTGCCCCGTGAGCTATGGAAACACGCACCTTAGAGGAACTGGGGCCTCCTTTCAGGCTGTCAACATCCTGTAAGTTCACTTGGAAGTGGATCCACCGGCCCAGACAAGTCATCAGGGGTCTGCCAATGGCTTGGTCACAACCCCCTGAGAGACTTGGAGCCTGCACCACCCAGCTAAACCGTTCTGGATTCCTGGCCCTCAGAAACTTGTTTTAAAGTGCTAAGTTTGGGGGCAATCTGTTATGCAACAATAGGTAGTGAACACAGACATGTTCTGTCTCAGTTCTGGAACTGGCAATTTTTAGTTCCTCCAATGGGGCATTTTGCAAACTTTCAGGTAACTTGAAGCATTTTGTCCATTTTCCAGATGTGTGCAGTGATTGGTGTTTCTCTTTTTATACATGTTCAGCCATTGACCTCTGTGTTCCCAGGGTTTAATATGAAAAAAGGCAAAGAGAAGATGACTTGGAATGATCTAATATCTAAAAATGGGGATTGGCTGGGATGAGGCACACAGCTCCTCATCGCTGGTAGTTCCCTGACACGGAGGCTGTGGGAAGTGGCTGGGACCTCCTTTATCGGGACAGACCATTATAACCCGGGTGGCCCATGGCCCCTTTTGGAATGACCCTCTTTCTGAAAACCTCCATCTTCCCCTCCATCCCCACCCCCCACCTTACCTTTGCCTTTACCTTCACCGGGGGCCTTTGGGGAGAACTTTCTGTAGTGTTGGGAATCACCTTTTCTATTCCTGAACTGGGGCCTCGCTCTATCTGCTTTCCTAACCTGGCTTCTGGGCATTTCTCTTCCTTGTTCTTGACCTCGTTTTCCTAACTACACGCTAACTACAGTGAAGTGACCCTGCCTCTCTTTCCTTAACAACATTTCCACCTCCTTCATGCAAGGGAGCTTCAGCTGGAGGTCAGAATCAGAAGGAAAGCAAAGGATTGGAGTAATTCACACCCGGGGGTGAACGGCTGATAGCTCCACAACTATAGTGCCCACCCCCATTACTTATATTAGTCTTAAAAACAAAAACAAACAACCAAATGAGTAAGAGTGAATCATCCTGGTGGCATTTTACATGGACTGAAGAAGAAAAGGGAACTACTTTGGTACTGAGAAAGATAAAGGGACCAGAAATGTTCTCCACAGCCTGAGCCCAGACTCTGGGGATCAGACCGAGCTAAGGCTGAATCAGCTCGGCCACTGACAGGCTTCGTGGCCTTGGCAAGTTAGCGAACTCTCTGAGCCTCAGTTTCCACATCCGTAAAAGGCTGTGATGACCTCTGCCTCTGACCTGTAATAGGCTACAAGCAAACCAGCACAGGTGAGGTGCCCAGCCAAGGTGCCCTCTTTCTTCTTTCCCTCTTTCCACTGCTGAATGTGGACCTCCTCCCACCACCGGCCCTGGTCCCAGGATCTGGTGTGTTGGTTGTGAGCGGAGTGGACTGCGGGAGGAGAGCCAGGTCTGTCCTGGCCATCAGGATGGGAGGATGGTGGGTGACCTTCCTCCCAGAAGCCCCTGGCCCCACATTCCCTAACTGGGTCCAGATGGAGGAAGCTGAGGGTTGGCTGTGGGACAGGCATGGCAGCAGGCTCCCAGGTGCCAGGTGGGGTGGAGGGGGAAACAGCTTTCCTTTAGGGCAAGTTGGCTCAGTCCACTGCTTTGTTTAGCTTCAAACATTCAACTTCTCACTTCTATTTGAAAACCTGCATCTGATGTGATGTCCTGGCAGCTGGTGAGAAATGTGGGGAGCTGCATCTGTGTGTGTGTGTGCCAGCCCAGTCTTCTCTGTGCTTGGGATCACGCTCCATCACTCATTCAGCAAATATCCAGTAGGTGCTTACTATCTGCAAAATGCTGGGATCCAATCAGTGAGCAAGACAAATATGGTCCCAGCCCTCAAGAGTGTAGATTCAGGTAGGGGCGGGGCCATTGTTAGCTCATTAGCCAAACAAAGAACACAGGCTGGTATAAGGTTGAGGCCCAGGATGAGTGTTCTCAAGGATTGGACTATGCTATTATCAAGGTGGCTAATGGGCCTTAACCAGGTGGAAGGGGCTGGTGAATTTAAGTGTTTCTGCTAATCCATTCCTTCAACAATTATTTACCACTACTCTGCCCCAGGCATGTGCTAAGCCCTCAAGGGAACTGTCATCTTGCCTACCAGGAGCTCCTTGAGGGATATGCAGACATGTGATCATTCTCCTCTGGACACTCCACGCTAGACCCAGGCTTGATTATGCCATAGGGACTCAGAGATGAGACTGGGATGGAAAGTCATGCAGAAAAGCAGAGAATCCTTCCTGAATGAATAGGGATTTGAGGGACGGGGAAGGCCCAGATTATCACTAGCGTTACGGTAAACCCTGGGGACCTGAGAGACTCGGGTTCTAGCCCTGGTTCTCTTACTCAAGACCTGTGTGACTTCAAGCAAGCCCTCTCTCCCTCTGGTCTTCAGTTTCCCCTATTGCACAAGAAAGGGGTTGGAACAGGTCAACATCAAGGTCTAAGCCACAGAGCCCAGGACAACCTCTGGGACAGAGCAGGGACGACTATGTTATTTGTCAGAGGGACCAGTTGCAGCCAGAGTTGGAGATGTGAGTCATACTTATGACAAACAGTAGGAAGTAGTGTCATAACACTCTTACCTCCCTGTTCATAATGAGGGTTGTTTTGTAATCTGAGGAACACAGCACAGTGTGTTCATAGTGATTCTCAGATCATTGGGTCTGACAGGTAAATTTCCTTTTAAAGCTTGATGTTAAATGTATTTTAAAGTGATCATAGTTCATTGATTTTTTTTAAAAAGAACAATTATAGTATGGCGATAGCTTCTGGGACACATAAAATAGGATTCTAGACTCTCTCTTTGCTTCCAAAGACTAGAACGTGGAAAGGAAAAAATAGTAACTTTCCAGCAGAGACACCTGGCAAATACCACCTCAACTGAGTGATCAAGGAGAACATCCCAGTGATGGCAGGCATCACTGGTATGTCGTGATGAGAAGAGCACTTGACCTCTGTGGTATTCTTCCCATAAATCTATAACCCCAGTCGAAGCATGAGAACAACATTAGCCAAGCCCAGATGAGAGGACATTCTCTAGGATACCGAGCCAGAACTTCTTGAGCCTGTCAGGCTCATGAAAAACAAGGAGAGACTGAGGAACCGTCACAGCCCGGAGGGGACCATCAGGAGACATGACAGCTAAGTGTAACATGGTGCCCCGCGTTGGATCATGTTGCAGAAAGAGGACATTAATGGAAAAACTGGTGAAATCCAAATAAAGCCTGGCATTTACTTATGAGGCCTGTACCAATGCCAGATGTCCTGGTTTTGACACTTGTACCACGGTAACATAAGATGTTCACAACGGGGAAAACCGGACAAGGGTTATTTGTGAACTCTCTGTACTATCTACACAGTTTATTTGTTCTATAAAACTAAATTTAAAAAAAGGATGTAGAAACATTTTAAGACTAAAATAAAAGCATTTGGCAAAAAAGGAGGGAAGGATGAATAATAGACAAATACTTTCCTTCTTAGAAAATGTTTCATCCTACTTGATGGGGTTGAGGTTTTTGGATAGTTAACACAATTCCTAAGGAAACCAAACCCAACTATGAGGATTTATGTAGAGTGCTGCCTTATAACCTCATGCTTCAGCTTGGTGCTAATATAGAGGGCTGCACAAGATGCATGAAATGCACAGGAGGAATCACTAACTCTGGAAGGGTTGCAGAAGACTTCCTGTAGGAGGGGGCATTTTGAGTAGAATCTTAAAGGATGTATAGGAGTTATCAAGCTAAAGAGAAAGAGTAAGGATAGGAATTTCTATAACTATATTTAACAAATATTTATTGGTTACCTACGACGTGCCAGCCACTAGGCTAGACTCTGTGGGTATAGCTGTAAACAAAACCAAGAAATGTTCTCTGTCCTCATGGTGTTTTGTTTCCGGTTACCTTCTGCAACCTATGCAATTACATAGCCATAATTATGGAGTGGATGTGCATATTTAGGGATGTGTGTTCTAGAAATATCCACTACTGGGCCTGCCCTGTCACCATCCTGACTTCTAAGGGACACCACTCTGTATTAGGCTCTGCTACCCAGGCCATGTTTATACCAGACTGGTTTGCCAGGTATGTGATCCGTGCAATTGCACGGGACACTTGGGTTTGTTTTTTTTTCCTGCTGTCATCACCTTGAAATGTTGAATAATTTTACCTTTGAACTTGCGTTTTGTAAGTGAAGTCTAATGAGACAATGGAGCATGCATGTGAGTGCAGGAGCTATGCCAGGTGGCAGGGCTTGCCCGTGTGGGCTTGTCCCCATGGGGACCGTGGTCAGTGCACGTAGCAAGCAGATGGCCTGGCCACTGGGTGTGCATGCGCAGTCCACCTGGGGTGGTCTCGGGTAACTGTAGGACCCTGCAGGGGCAGCCGGGGCCAGGACCATCAGATTGATGGTAGCAGTGACCGCAGAAGCAGTGACAGCCAAGGCCTGGGGAGAAAGGAGCCTTCGAATCTGAGCTATTGGTCCTTTACTTGATTGGTCCTTGCATTTATTGAGGGGCTACTGTCAGGTTCCGTGTTTGATAAGAACTCTAGTTATGCCCCATGAAGGGTGGAAGGAAATGCTGGGTTTTTTCCTTTAGTTTTTGTCTCACTAAAAAATATTATATAGCAAATTTGGAAGAAATAAAAGAGAAGAAAAAAAAAAGACTCCATAGACTCAAAACCTCAACAAATAACAACTACCATTTTGGTGTAATTTTTTCTAGACTTCGCTATGCACATTTTTACAGTGTTTAAATGATGTATAATATATATTTTATCAAGCGAACATACCACATTAACTTTCTTTGACATTTATGTGGTTTCCAATTTTTTGATAAGACTTTGCTTTACATCTTCGTGCATAATTGTACTTTTCAATAAACTCACTCATTTCAAAAGAGCATTAAGTTCTTCATGAATTTCAGATTATTTCCTAACCCAGAATTTCTGTCCTTTGTTGGCTATGGTCGCTTTAGGCGAGTCATTCACTCGTGTGTTTGGCTATTTCAGTGCTGACTTGTCCCCAGCTTTATAACAATACATTTAATAACTCCGACGAGATGGACAAATCCCTTAGAAGACACAGCTACCAAAGCTTCACTCGAGAAGGAATAGATAACGAGAATGGTACTGTGTCTGTTAAACAAATTGAATTCATAATTGAAAACCTTCCAACAAAGGAAACTCCAGAAGCAGATGGCTTCACTGGTGAATTCGAATACCAACTTATTTAAGGAAGGAAGAATACCAACTCTGCACAAATTCTTACAGAAACTAGAAGAGGAGGAAACACTTCCCAATAATTTTATAAGGCCAACATTTCCCTGACACCATAAGCAGACAAAGACATCCCCCCAGAAAAAAAAGGAAAAAGAAAAAACTATAGTCCAAGATTCCTTATGAATATAAATGCAAACAGCTTCAACAGAATGTTATCAAAGCAAATTCAGCGGAACATACAAAGAATACTTCATAATTGCCACATGGGGAAATAACCTACGTGTCTTTGAACTGCTGAGTGGATAAACACGCTTAGCTACATTCATGCGGTAGAATACAGCTCAGCAAGTAAAGAAATGAACTACGGATACACACGACATGGACAGATGTCAAATGCATTATGCTTAGTGAAAGAAGGTGCACTCAGAAGCTATATACATTAGGATTCTATTTATATGACTTTCTGGAAAAGACAAAATTATAGGAACAGAAAACAGATCATTGAATGCTTGGAGGCACATGGGGACAGCATGGGGACAAAGGGTGACCACAGAAGCACAGCACTGGGGAATTTGGGGGGGGGGGGCGGTGAGAGAATAACTGTGTCTTGATTGTGGTGGTGGTTACAGACCATGTGTTTTTGGTCAAAATTCATGGATTTCTCTGCCAAAAAGCATATGTTTTACTCCATGCAAATAATACTCCAATTAAAAAAGAATGAAAAGGCCAGCCTCTGCTTCCATTTATGACGTTCTGGAAAAGGCAAAAACTATAGGGACATAAAACAGATCAGCGGTTGCAGGGCTGGGATGGAAGGCGGGATTTGACCACAAGGAGGCATGGGGTGACACTGGGGGTCATGGAAATATGCTATTTCTTGATTGTGGTAGTGGTTGTAAGACCATAGACATTTGTCAAAATTCATAAAACCATACGCTTAAAATGGGTGCATCTGACTATATGTGAAGTATACCTCCATACACCCGACTTTTAAAAAATCTTTATACCCTGGATGGACCATGATTGCTTGGTTCATCTGCAGCAGCAGTCCTTAAAAGGACGTGTCTCTATTGTTCTTAAGGCATTGATTTATGTCAAAATCTTATCAAATGCCCTGCTTCCAGATTTCAGCTCTCTCATCTATAGCATGGCATTTTGACCCTTGCAATGTTTTAGAATGGTAAAGAATGTGGTTTTGAAGTTGAAAATTTCTGGGAGCAAAATCTGTCTCCACTTCCCAGCTGTGTGACTTTGGGCAAGTTTTTTAGCCTTGCTAGGCCTCAGTAATAGTTATAATAACTTACCTCATAGGAATATTGGAAAGATCAAAGAGATGATCCAGAAAGAGTGTAGCACAATGTCAGACCCAGGACAAACATTCCACAAATGGCACCATGTATGCTCAAGTTCTATCTGTCGTGACGTATGCAGAACCATACAGGGACATGAAGGGTTTGGGGGTGTGCATCTGTAGCAGGATAAATAATGGGTCCCCAGAGATGTCTGGGTATTAGGAATACCCAGAACCTGTGAATGTTATTTTCTATGGCCAAAGAGACCTTGTAGATATGACTAGGATCTTGAAACGGAAAGATTATCCTGGAATATCCGGGTGGACCCAGTGTAATCACTAGAGTCCAGAAAAGAGGGAGGCTGGAGAGTCAGAGACAGAGATATGACAACAGAAGCAGATGTTGGAGTGATGTGGGGCTATAAGCCAAGGAACGCAGGCAGCTTCTAGCAGCTGGTAAATGAGGGAACCGATTCCCCTCTAGAGCCTCCAGAAGGAATGTAAAGTCCTGCCCTCCCGTTTAGACATCCGACTTCCAGAGCTCTGAGAATATGTTTTTGTTTTTTTAAGCCCCTGTATTTGAAGGATTTGTTACAACAGCAAGAGGAAACAGCATCTCAGGCAAAGGGACCTTATTTCCCAGACCATTGGGACTTCGCGTGATACATGAAGGGCATGTTACTGAACATGTTCTTATAATTGGTCCTGGCTAGGGCAATAGAGTATGCAGGGCCCCAGCAAATGTGGGAGCCTGGGGTAAGGTTTCTCCCCACCATGCTCTGATCGTGCACAGGCTGCCTCCCTCCTGGCCCATGAACCTACCAAGTGGGAGCTCAGTGACCTTGCCTCCATACCAGGGGAGGAGTCCTTTCACCCCACACTATGAACTGCTGCCTACAGGCTGGACCCTGCACAGAGTTCCCTGCCAAATGGATGCCTCTCCTGACCTCTCTGAAACCATCCTGGAAACTTTGCCCTGTGTGTTGCCATGGGACCAGTCTGGAATTGGAGGTGATCCAGATTCTGCTTTCTTCAAGCGAGTCTTGGGGTGCTTTCTGTTGATGTCCACTAGAGGGTACTGTGTACATGTGTATAGGAGACTCTGAACACAAATTTAGGCGTCCTCCCCTGCAAACATTCAAGTAGAGAAACATGGACAAAGACATCCCCACACATGTGCCTAGAGTCAGACACATGGACATATATAAACCCACAAATCATCACACACATAGCACTCACTCACATACATGGATAGATATGTGTATACACACCACCAAGTATTACATGAAAATATACATTCTTGCACGTAGTCACGTGGCCATAAAACAGAGACACACAATGTACATAGCCACATACATTCAGATTCATATAGATTCATCTACACACACACACACACACACACACACACACGATCAACCTAGACATCCATGTAGCCAATTATACATTGGCAGATGACACACAGTCACGTGTACAGTGTCATAAATACACGTTCAGATGCACAGACATAAGCACGAAAACACAACATGCATATACCTCTAAATAACACACGTGCACATACATGCACACCTAGTCCGGGCCTTTGTTATCTTACTTTTGTGGAAAATTAAGTCCCTTGAGGGATGATTAATGTTGTGGTGTTTTCTAGGGAAAACAGAGAAAATGTCAACTTCACAATCCCGATGGAACTGTTTTATTTGGTAAATGTTAATGAAAGGCAGTTCAGATAATACACTCAGTTTTTAAACTGAGACACCCTAAAACAGACGCTGGTTTTAAAAAAATATGCCGGAGAAATTTCAATAGAAAAATCAGGTTACATCAAAATATCATGTTAAGATAAATAAGTCCAAACAAGTCCTTCCTTCTCATAAAGGGTAATAAGGAAGCATGGAGCCTTTGCAAATGATTATCAGATGGCCAGGCCTGGAAATTTGCCTTCAATAAAACAAAGGCATTAAAATAAAGGAAAAGATAAAAGAAGGAGAAAGGGGGGAAAGCCTATAAAAATGGCTGATTTGATAACGACATTGTAGAGCTGAGAGAAGTCAGCTGTCAGAAACACACAGCACTCTGGCAGCCCAGCCCTGGCACCAAACAGGTGATAGTTCTCCAGGTGATGGCCAGAGGATCGAGTGGAGGCCTGAACGGCTTTGCACAGACATACACTGTCCATCACTGAGTCTTTTTCCACAGAAACCTTGTAGGCAGGGGCGAGAGGCTCAGCTTCTAGGTCAGGACACCCAGCCAAGTCCTGTTCTGCCCTTGCCCTGTCGTATGATACTGGCAGGTCCAGCCCATCCCTTGGCCTCGGTCTCCGCAGGTGCGCGGTGAAGAAGTTGGCTTCTCTAATCTCTGAAGTTCCTTCCTTCTCTCACACCTTATCATTACAAGTCCCTGATGCTATCTTTCTGAGACCCCACCACATCCCATGGCCAGAATCTTTGCAAGTAGCTCAATTTGTGCATTTAACAAAGTGCCCGCTCCAGCCCATCAGTGCAATCCCAGCGAACAATAGCTCAGGAATAGATAAAAGGCATTCATCAGGCAGCCAGGCCCAATTATCATGTCACACTGAATGAATGTATTTTAAAATCTTTTCTGACAAGAAAATGTTCCAAGTAGATACCTTCAAATTAGCTGGAAAATCCAGAAAATTCGCTATTAGGCCTTCTTTGAAGAATCTTTATTCCCCCCTACTGTTCCAGAGGAATTCCTTGGATATTATTAATTCCCTCTAAGAGTATGACCTTGTGCCCCCTGCTGGGACTGAACCACTTTGTCTGCCTGACTCCCCTGGAGCCACGGCAGAGATGATACACACCACAGCCCTAACAGGGGATCACCTGTCCATCAATTTCAAGTGTCAGGTGGGCCCTAGTAGAAATTCGGTTCAATTCAATTCAATTCCACCAACATTTACTGAGCGTCTGTGAGCCCTGTGATGAGAGCTGAGTCCACCCAGCTCTTGTCCTTGAAGGGACACTTCACTCACAGAGACATACTCATAAACAGACTTGTGTCGGGAAGAGGGAGGTCATGTAGCACAGTGAAAGCCTACATTTTAACTACTGGCTGTGTGACCTTGGGCAGGTGACCTCACCTCTCTGAGCCTTGCTTTCCTCACCTCTAAAAATGAGGGGGTGGAAATGATACCTAACTCCTGTTAGGCTGTTGCTCCATTTCATGGGACATTGACTGTCCCTCCTTCTATGGTCAAGACCTGGTGTTCCAATGTCATCCCTGCTTCCCAGGGTTGAGGGGTGCCCTGACCTCTTCTCTATCACACACATGGCTGCTTTGTTTTCCACTTCATATTGCAGATGGCTCCATTTGGCTATGGTCCGGGAGACGAGATTTCTCTAGCCTAATGAGAAATTCCATCAAATGCAGCAGTACCTGCAACTTGCGGCTCTGATGTGGAGCTCTGGAAAGGCAACAGCAGCATTTGGAGGAGAAGAGATTGATTCAGGGAATTCACTTCCAAATGAATATAGAACAACCTGCTTTGGCTTCCTCATATCATGGGGTGTGCAGGAGCAGATTGCTAACGAGGAGAGATTTCTCGGTGACCCTCAAAATTTCGGGACTAGAGGGGGGACTCAAGACCACCTAGTTCTTATTTTATGAGCAAGGAAACTGAGGCCTAGCGAGGGGAAGGGACTTACCCAAAAGCACACAGTGAACCTGTGGCAGAATTAGGCCTGGATCCCAGAGGCCCTGAATCCTCGCCTCTGCCTCTCTTTTTATTTCACTGTGTCACAGATCCCCACCCAGAGGACTGGGAATGGGTCCCTCTCTCCAGCTTTCCTTCCCTGCTTCTAGAGCCCCTGGCCCGGGACCCCCCTGGCTCTGCCCTGCCCCAAGCCTACAGACCCTTCCTGTTCTCAGCTGGGGTCATCCAAGTTTCCTGAGGGCATTAGATTCTGCCTTCCGCAGCTCTGTGGACCTCCAGGCCACAGGAGGAGTTCAACCACCACCCCTTCAGTGGGATTATGCTCAATGACTATGAGTAAGGCCTGGTGGGGTGAGAAGAGTCACTGGGAAGGCTATGCAGGTGATAGCTTTTGTCCAGGGGAATGGAACTCAGATGCCACCGGGTACCTGGGAACTTCTACTGGGTTTACTTCACTTCACAGTCTTACTTCACTTCCACATCCATGAATGGGTGGGCTCATCCACCCCGATTTATAGGTGAGGCTCTGAGAATGCAAGGGTGTCACCTAAGGCCCCCCAATGACAGAGTCGTGGAGTTAAGATTTGATCCCAAGTGAGCCCTCCAGGGAAGAGAGGAGCTTGGCATCAACAACAAACGTTGTTTGCATTTACTTTTGCATTCACCCTAGCCAGAGGGTTGATGCAGCTGCTGGGCCTGGGGAAGAGCAAGACACCAACCTGCATTCTCAGTAGTTACTTCACTGCTAGCATGTTGCCGGATACCTTTCCCAAAAGCTCTTGTTCATTTTGCTTTGACCAGGGATGTGCAGAAGAAACAGTCAAACACTCTGCCTCCAGGACTGCCTCAGCACCCAGGGAAGTAGAGAATGCTCCGAGACGGGATGCCTATCCTCTCCTCTGGCAGGAAGGATGAGTTGTCGAAGGACAGGCAGCAAAGGGCTGGGGAAGGGCATGCCAGCCACAGGGGGCGCACCGGCAAAGGTCTGGAGGAAAGAGGGCACGTGTTTGGGAACAAGAGCGTTGATCTGGTTCACGTGGAACATGTGAGCATCCGAGTAGGAGAGACAAGGTTGGCACAGAGGATTACAGTGAGTGGTCTTGACCGTGAGGATAAGGAACATAATAAGATCTAGGAGGTGGGGAACAGCAGGATTAAGAAATGTTCTGATGTCTAGGTGAGCTGACAGTTGGATGGACAAAGGCAGAGGTGAGATGAAATCCATCCATCAGACAAACACTCGGTGGGCAGCAAGTGCAGACCTGGTCCCATGCCAGGGACTGCTGGCCCCGCCAAGATGGAAGGCCTTAAGGAGGAAGCCCGCACCACAGCTCTGGGCCAGGCTCAGGCTGCCCGCCTTTGGATGTCTCCACCTCAGACTGTATCTTTTGAGGCAACACCTTCCTAAGGCAGCCTCCGAGGCCCACAGCTGCCAGCTTCCTCCTTATCTCTCTTGTAAACACAGATGTTTTACTACCTTGTCAAAGGACCGCTCTTACAGCTTGCCTTGGGGAAAACAGAAATTTCAACCCCTTCAGCCTCCTGAAAAAATGCCATTGTGAGGTCTCTGGCTCAAATGCAAAATTGTGCAAATCTCTTCTTTGAAAGCAGTGGAGGGCCTCCCCCCTCTCCAGGCCTCAGATCCTTCATGTGGTAAAGGCCCGAGCTGTAGAAAGCCTCCTCCTTCTGTTTACTGGTCTATCTCTCCACTAGCTTGAAGTCCCCAAGGGTGAGGGCCACCACAGTTCACCCACGGGGGAATGCCTGGTACCTACCTACCATGGGTGTGGCTGCTCAAGGAATGTGTGTGGAATGAGTGAATGAATGAATGAGCAAATAAGCAAGGGTACCTTCTTGACGTGTCGTCCTGGGGTTTCCAAGTGGTCTATGCAACACAACTCGAGGCTGTAGCCATCTGCTTTCAGCATGCCCTCAGCTCCACTAGAGCAAGAATTTGCTGGCTGCTCCACGGTTCACGGCTCATCTCTTAGCCACCAGGCTCAGGGGTGGACATGGATTTCCCATTAGTCACCTCAGATTACGGGACAGAAAGGGCTGGAAGTCACTCCCAGAGGACACACATTTCTCAAGGACAATTGAGTCACTCAATTCACATGACAGCTGTTGTCTGGTTAAATGCCCACCTCCTATCACATTCCAGATAATGATCCAGAAGACCCTGTTCCTGGGACTGACGATGAATGACTGCCAAGGTCAGAGGATAACTTCCACTTGGCCTCTTCATGGCTGCCTCGGAAAGGCAGTGGGGGTGTGACAGAGAGAGAATTGGACATTGTGCCAGATGGACTTGGGTCTCTCCAGCCCCACACTCAGTAGTTCTGTGATATAGGCAAGTTCCTTGACCCCCTGTGCCTCAGCTTCCTCTTTTGTAAGAAAGGAGAAATAATACCTGGGATCTGGGGGACTGTCGTTGGCCCAGGTGGCAAGACATGCTCAGATAAGTTGGTTCCTGTCCTGGTTCCAGCTTTGCCTTCAGCTTCTGAGCCACTTCAGCGGAGCCTCCCCCTGGTCACCTGCAGTGCCTAACTCTCACCTCAGGAGTCTGGTGAGGTTAAATGAGATAATTTACAGGAAAAGGCCTCTAAACTGAGAATGGGTGGGTACTGCAATAGGACTAGTATTCTATTTTTTTCAAATTGTTTGAACGAGATGCTCTGCCACACGTGAAACACATCGGCCTCAGGACTGCAGTTCGAGCCCAGCCTGTGGGTCATGTCACCTTCTCTGAGCAGGTCAATGGCTGGAGCTTAGGGTGTGTGACAGTAGTGGGAATCTGGGGTGGTGATGATTAGGGGTGTGGTGAGAGGAACTGATGCTAGAAAAAGGATGAACAAATGACTGGTTTCAGGCTTTACGCAGGAGGCAATGGGAAGCACGTAAGGTCTTTGAGCAGGAAGATCTGTAAATGAGAAGGGACATTCTGATAGCCTGTGTGGCTTGGGGAGGGTGAGCTTGGAGCAGGGAAACTTGGTAGGCCTCAGCTAGCAATGCATATTTGTCCCGAGACCCAGGTGAGGGAGGGCCAGGCCAGAGCAAGGACTGTGTGACTCCAAGGTCTAGGTCCACGGCCACAGCACTTTGGTGCCTCACTCATTAATGAGAAATATGAGGGAAGACCTTTTGCTAAGAGCAAGGCTGAAGGCAAGAGCATTAACCTTTTGTAGGAGGGGTTAAACGTCATAAGCAGGAGGCAAGAAGTGATTGAACACAGCCTCACCCTGAGCCTCTCAAATGGCCAATTTTTGGCTTGGTAACGATTTCTCTGAAGTCATTAAACAGGCGGGGGGAAAAAAGAGCCCCATGAACAGATTTGTACTTTGCTGTGCTTGTTTGAGTGAATGTTTTTATGGAGGCCTTTATTTTTAAGGCCACTTACATTCATCTAAGAGGGACAATTATCCAGTTCATGGAGTGGTACTTGCCCGCGTGAAAATCCCGCAGGTGTATGGCTGGGTCTCATCCTTGGATGGTTTGAGTAAGGGAGTAGCAAGATGATGCCTATGGAGGCCAAGATTGACCCCAGCCTCACTTCTGTCAATATATTCCCCCTGGCGTCCTCAGCCTTGGCGCTAGGATGACTAGAGTCGATATCTGCTGTAATGTGTTTTGGTCTCATTAACATGGACTGGATTAAGCAGCCGCGTGGGCTTTTCAATTAGGAAGACAAGTTTCTGACAGTGTTTACAAAGGGATTAGATCCCTGCTTAGCATGTGGCAATCCTTGCCTCTCCTTCCTTCTTCCTTTCTTCCCTCCCTCCCTGTCCATCCTTCCTCCCTTCCTCCCTGTCCATCCTTCCTCCCTCCCTCCCTCCCTCCCTTCTTCCCTTCCTTCCCTTGCTCATTCCCTCCCTCCTTCTTCCTCCTGCTTTCTCTCCCTATTTCTTTCCCTGTGTTCAATGAACAAATGGGGTTTGCCCTATTTCTCTTTTGGGGATATTTAGCCAGATGTGCTGGTAAGAGTAGGTGTATGATTGTTTAACCATCCTAGGTGACATCTAATCCAGCTGCCCACCCACACTTGATTCTACTCCCGCCTTTACTTACACACCTCCCACCCCTGGGAGCTCACTACCTCAGGAGCCAGCCCATGTCACGTTAGAAGGCTCTGACCACAGGAAGAGTCTTCCCAGATCTGAGCTGTCCGCAGCCCTGGGAATAAGTTTCCCCTCACACCCTAGGCCTGCTTTTCAAGTCCACAAAAGCCTGGCAGCAGCTGCCTCTGGTCCGTGATGACCTCTGTGATGGACATTCAGAAATCTCATGCTGCAGGGAAGTCTCCCTCTGTGTGAACACCCCATTGCTCTCAACGGTTCCTCCTTTGCATGAAGGCGGTCCCCGCCTCACACAGGCACATGTGCATATAGTTTCAATCATACTGTAAATAGCCTTTTGTTCTTTTTTAAATTAAAAATATACCGTAAACATTATTCCATATGGTATGCCCACTCTTCAAAACATAACTACCCTTTTAGGCATTTCAGAGTATTTCATGTGGAAGCATTACGGCTTGATTCACCATCTACCGTTAATGGATGCATACCCTGCTTTTTAACATTTTTTCACAGCATCTTTGTTCATTTGGCTTTTCCCTCCTATTGAATGATTTCCTCAGGAGAAATACACATTAGTGAGATTCCTGGATCATTTGTCTTGATTTGATTTTTGGTACACGTGGTTAGATGGCCTTATAAAACGTCCGTGCCAGCGCAGGCCGCCACTCCACAGCTGGTGTTGCACTTTTGCTAGAATCCTCGCCTGGATCAGGTATCCTCTTTTTAATATTTTTCCTATTTTTATGGAAATAAAGCCATCCTGAGGTTGTTTTAATTTTATGTCTTTTACTACTGATTAAAGAAGAAAAGAAAACTGAATAAAAGACATCTTTCCTTGGGTTTGACTGCTATTTGTCTCTGGTGGGAATGGTCTATTTGTATCCTTTGCTCATTTACATATTGGGGTACTGATATTTTTCTTTGAAATTCTCATGAGCTCTTAGATTGTAAAGACATTAACCCTTAGTCTGTCCTCATCAGACCTCCCCCAAGCGCTTTCATGTTCACTTTAATAACGTTGTTCTTATTTTCTGCCTGGAGGAGCTCACTACTGGGGACTGGGAAATAACTCTGGGCACCTACTTCCCAACCCCCACAAATGGCACCTTTGATGCAAAATAATAATAATAATAATAATATTAACAAAAACACCGTACTAGGTGTTCTGAAGATATCTTCTTTTATCCTCAAAGCAACTCTGAAAGACCTTATGCCTATTTTATAGGTGAGGCAGTAGAGGCTCAGAGAGGTGAAGTGCCCCTTTCCAGGTCACACAGCATGGACGCACATAAGAACTAGTGAAGGTCAGCTTTTTCTCTGAGTCTGCCTGCCCCCTTCCACAATACCAGCAGCCTGCAGAGAAGTAAGAAAACATCTGCTGCCAACATCTCCAGGTTTGTGACTTCAAACTCCCCTGGCAGAGGAGAGAATTACCATATTTGGGGGCAATTTACATCAAATTACCATGCACCAGCCAACAGCTGCCGCCTGGAGCAGGAGGCTGGCTGCACGGATATGATCACATTTGTACACACGATAATGAAAACCCATGCTTGGGCCTCCACATTCTCCCATAAATATGGTCATTATGATCTTGTTGGCATTGCTTGTTGAATTCCATCTTGCAAATTGTTTCCTGGTTGCCTGGGGGAGCTGACTTGGGCTCTTCTCCTTTTCTCGAAGATGTGACACTGCGTGGGCTCACCCCCTCTCCTCAAACTGTCCTCTTCCGCAAGACTGAGGATTCTCAGGATGGCTTCTGCCCAATCTTACGAGTGTTCATCAAGTGCCTGTTGTGCGCATGGTGTGTGTGTGAGAGGTGACAGGGCTCTCCAGGCAGGCCCTCTCCTTCATTGTACTTTCAGACTACAGCTGCCCAGACAGGGTGAGAGACAGGAGTGGGATTTAAATCCAAGATAAAAAAAGGATGCTTTGTGTTCCCTGCACTGGACCCTGAAGCGGGGGCACCTGGACTTCCCCATAGCACCTGGATGGGGATGGACAGGCCATGGGGCTGAGTGCTGGAATGCTCCATTTTTAATAGTTAGGCCTTTCTAATTGTAAATAATAGAAATCCTCTTTGGCTAGCTGAACCGTAGGGGGTGGGAGGAGGGGGATTCTGTGCAAGGATATAGGAACCTTGTAAAGTCCAAGGGCTAGATCAGGTCACATCCCAGAAGGACTAGAAACAGGAAGTGGAGAGCTAATAGGAACCCAGGGCGCCCTGTTTCTCCAGCTCTTGTCTGCTTCTCTCTGCCGAGGATCTGATCACTGAGCCTGCAAATGCACATCCTCTGCTCCTCTGTCCAGGTGGTAGAACACCACATCCAAAATGCACTGTTTAAATGTTACAAGTCCAGCCATCCAAAAAGGGGTCCTAGGTCTCTCTGGTGTTCTAAATTGTCCCAAAGAATGAGGAGTGCCTGTAATGACCTCAGTGCAGACCCGATGCCCCTCCTGGCTCAGTTACCTGCAGCCGAGAGGGTGAGCTCACTTCATAACACAGGGCTGCCGAGAGCCCACCGAGTGCCCTACACTCAGTCTAGCACTTAAAAAAAAAAAAAGGATTTAATTATTTATTTTAGCAGGGGAGAGACAGAGTGGGGGGGAGGGGTAGAGGAGAGGGAGAATCTCAAGCAAACTCCCTGCTGAGGGCAGAGCCCGATGCGATGCGGGGCTTGATTTCAGGACCCTGGGATCAAGACCTGAGCCAGAACCAAGTCAGATACTTAACCGACGGAACCACCCAGGCGTCCCAAATACTTTTTAATTAATTGAAATTTGTATTGAAATAATTTAGATTCACATGCAGTTGTAAGAAACAATGCAGAAGGAGCTCTTATGCTTTTTACCTTGTTTGCAAAACTATAGTATATTAGGGCAACCAGAATATTGACATTGATACAACCTACTAATCTTACTCAGACTTCACCAGTTTCTACTTTACTCAATTATGTTTGTGTGTGTTATGTTTTATACAGTTTTATCCCAGGTAGGTCCATGTATCCAACACCACAAGGATCCCTTGTGTTGCCCTTTGAGGTAGGCTAAATAATACCATCAGCACCCTTTTCTGCAAAGACACCCGCGTCTTATCCCTGGAAACTGTGAATGATGCCTCGTATGGCAAAAGGGACTTTGCAGGCATGAAGGATATCGAGATGGGGCTATTATCTTGGATTATCCAGGTGGGCCCTATATGTGATCATAAGACTTCTTGTAAGATATAGGGGAGAAGATCAAAGGAAGAAGCAGAAAACACAATGACGGACGCGAGAGCTTGGAGTGATGCTAGGGAAGGGTCCCGTGTCAAAGTGCGCAGGTAGCCTCCTGAAGCCTGAGAGAAGGTGAGGAACACAGTGTCCCCTAGAGCCTCCAGAAGGAATATAGCCCTGTCACCACAGTGACTTCAGCCCAGCGAAGGTGATTTTGGACTTCAGGTCTCCAGAACTGTGGGAGCATAAACTTGTGTTCTTTTAAGCCACCATAATTTCTGGCAATTTACCAACAGCAGCAATAGGAAACGAATACATCCCTTTACAACTACACCCACTTCTGTTCCAGCACCCTAGTCCCCATCAGCAACCTCTCATCTGTCCTCCATTTCTAAAATTTTGTCATCTGAATAACGTTATATAGATGGAATCATATAGTATATAGCCTTTTGGAATTGGCTCCCCCATCCCCTCCACCCAGCATAATTCCTTGGATATGCATCCAAGTCATTGCATGTGTAAATTTTAAAAAGCTCATTCTTTTTTTATTGCTGAGTAGTATTCCGTGGCATGGAGGTTAGTCTAGTACTCTTTAATGCCTGTGTGTTTTATCTTTATTACAAGCTCTAATTAGGGATATTTTGGATAATAGTCTCTCAAGGTGGGATGTAGGAAGGAAACTTAAAAATCATTCCATTCTCCCTACTACTATATCAGATACCTGAGTCCCCTCTAGAGCCTGCCCACCTAGTGCCCACCAGCTTCTGCTTGCATACCTTCTCTGACCAGCTGCTCACTACCTTCTGACCCTGCCTATTATATAGTTGTGCAGCTGTACCAGAAGCTCTGGTCTTGAGCTCAGCAAGGAGCCTCTCTTAAGGGGAATGTGCAGAGGGGGATGGTGTCAGACTCAAAGAACCCCCTCGAATGAGAGCAACTTCAGCCGGAAAGGGACCTGAAAGGGAGGCATCTGGGCACGAACTTGGGCCCCATCCACATATCCACTAACCTGGACATCTCCCTGTCCCATTCCAGCTCTTCTTCCTAGGAGCCTCTTGCCAGTGGCCCACAGCCAGGAGTTCCTACTCCATGAAATCCTCCTCCTCCCCATGTGCCGCCATCCTCCTCTGACTTCTTCCCCACCTCCATGGGGAAGGAAATACCATTCTGCCAGCTTTTTGGAGAGAAGGAGCCAGCCCAAAAGGGAGAGGCCAAAGACTCAGGGCAGAGAGATGGGGCAGACCTGAAGGAGGAGGAATCAGAAACTGCCCCCCACCTACGCAATGCACTTTAACAAAAGGGCTTCTTCTAGGCTCTTCCCTTTTCTCAGCTCTCCCCTTGAAGGAGGGAGGCTGGCTCCTCCCAGCCCTAGGCCCCACTCTGAACTGGCCCCACCCCCACCCCCTGCCTGGTGAGAAGCACCCTGGGGATTCTGAACAAAGACATCAGGGAGCTAGAACAAGAGCAGATCCTAAAACACCCTTTGCGCTGCCAAGCCCCCCTTCCCAACCACACACCCCTGGGCTCCCGCAAACACTTCCTGGCTCAGGCCCAGCACTGGGCCTTCTGGTGAGAACCCCTCCCTGGGAGTGCCGCCTTCTGGGCAGCTTTCTTCTCTGGGACTGAGCTGTCAGGAGCCTCCGAGAGATTTCAAGACGGCTCCCCTCCCCCAAGGGATGCCTTTGTCTTTGTCTCTACAGAGGAGGTAGCAGCAGGGGTTCAGAAGAGAGGGGAATGAGGCTGGTCGTTACCCCCAAGGAGCTCATGTTTGGGGGTGAGGGGTGGCAAGACAAAGGTACCTTTTATATCTTTACTGCAAGGGGAGCTTTGGGAGCTTAGAGGACTGAGAGTTCACTGCTTTCTGAAAGGTGGTCAGAGATGGCTTCGTAGATGAGGCAGTGTTTAGGCTGTCCCGGAAGGACAGTGGGGTTAGATGGACAGAGATGAGGGGGAAGGCTATTCTCAGCAGAGGTGGGAAAGCACCAGGAGTACTGGGGAACAGGGGGCAGACCTTCAAGGGGGAGTGCGCTGGGAGATGAGGCCAGAGACACCTCCTGGGCAGCTGGATTGTGGAGTACCTGAATGCCGGAGAGGTGAGGGCCCTTGCTCAGGCCATGGGAAGTCGCTGTAAGTTTTTGAGCAAGGGAGTGACTTGACAGGAATGATGGATCCGGTCACCTGAGTGAAGAATAGATAAGTAGGGCCAGGTGGAGGTAGGGAGAGCAAGGAGGGGATCCTTGGTGGCCTGGACAGAGTGGGGGCGGTTGGGGTGGAGAGAAAGTCATACAGGTGAAGAGCACTTTCAACAGAAGGTAGAACTTATAGAACGTGGGGCTGATTGGAGGAAGGTTGAGGAAGAAACAGCAGTCAGGGATGACTCCCTTGCAGAAGCAACTGGGTGAAGTGGAGAATGGGAGGGCACGGGGTGGCATCTTCTGAGCATAAATATCTGTGTCCCTTTGGATGTCTGTGGCCCCACATATGTGTCTGGGAAGGTGGCTTTGCCCTGGGCAAGACTTTGTTCCCTTTGTCTCCCACCCATGGTCTCCCAAACGCATGTGGAAGCTAGAATAGGTGCTTGGAGCATATGGTATGAGGCAGGGCCGGTGCGCTGTACCCAGGCAGGTGGGAGACTTGGGGAAGAGGGAAGGAGCTGGTGGCTGACCAGCCACTGACCACACATGGAATATGTGAAGGGAGAGCACGATTTTCCTTTCCACTCATAGGTGATGCTGACTTTAACTTTTCCATCATTCTAACATTGACAGAGCACCTCCTGTATGCCAGATAGTGGTAGGAGCATGGTGGGTCCCAGCCCTAGCCCCTACCCTTAAGGAAGTCTCAGTCTAAGCAGGGAGTCTGGTGTGGACATAATGGACTCCTATCCTAAGGCCTGTGGTTCTCAGTGCCATGAGCAAGGAACAGAGAGTGACAGGTCAGGGAAGGAGTCCTCAAGGGGGCTTCATCACAGGGGTGTGGGACAAAGGGCAATTCTAGGAGAGGACATAGCTTGAACAAAGGCATGGAGATAGGAGTCTCTCTGTATGGACTGGCACCCAGAGGATTTGAGGTGGGAGACAGGAGACGGGAGGATGGTGGAAGCAGTTCTAGAAAGGCAGGTTGAGACAGATGCAGGGGACCTCGGTGCTGACCGGAGGTGGGAGGCTGCAGTAGAGACAGTGGCAAAGGGCGGTGGGGGTAGGCAGAGAGAAGGATGATGGAAGAGTTTCATAAAGGCAGAGGCTATGATGTTTGCTGGGCCTGATAGTTCACTGGGCCCCAGCCGCCCATCTGCCTCCTCAGGACCTCTCAGTTTACATTACTGTCGGGGTCCTGACTCCTTTATGTTACATTTTTGGATCACCCACTCATAAATCCTCATCCTGCCTGGGGCTGGGAGCCCTTGAACAGAGAGCAACTTTGATTTAAAGACAGAAATGGCAGTAAAGGGGGAGCAAAACTATCCAGAGAAGAGCACAGGCTTCCCCTCGGGGCAAAAATGTAATTAAAATGGGGTCAGCTCTCTTCCTAGGATGGGGAAGTCTGGCTGTGGCTCTGAAAACTTCCCTAGAGCACTAACAAGGGAAGATCACACGTGCCACCTCCATCCACTGTGCCAGCACACTTCCAGATCCAGGAAGAAGGGCCAAACTCAGAGCAGCCCAGCTCCCTGCTGTGGTAAGCAGACTTCTAAGACAGCCTCCAACACTCCCCACCTGCTAGTAGTCATGTCTTTGTATAATTCCCTCCCCTAGGGTGGGAGTCTGGAGTGACCTAATGACTTTTTCTGATGGATAGAATGCGGCCGATGTGTGGGTTGTCATTTCCATTATTAGGGTACAAGACCATGACTTCCCTCTTGCTAGTAGACTCCATTGCTTTCTTGCACACTTTGAAAAAGTAAGCTGCAATACTGAAGGGACCCCCGTGACAAGGAACTGAAGGTGGTCTTCTGTCCACAGCCAGTGAGGAATTAAGCCCTCAGTCAGAGAGTACATGAAGAATTGGATCCTGCCAACAACCACATAAATAAGATTGGAAGAAGACCCTTCTTCCTCAGTTGAGCCTCAGATGAGACCACACATTCTGGGCTGAGACCTTGATTATAGCCTCATGGGAGATCATAAAGCAGAAGACACAGCTAAGCCGTGCCTGGATCCCTGACCGACAGAAACTGTGAGATAATACTGTGTACTATTTCAAGCTGACAAATGTGTTCACAGCAGATCACTCATGCATGCACTGATTTAAGCTGGTTAATTCCTTGCTCTAAATCTCAATGTTCTCATCTGAAAAAATGGGCTGATGATACTCAAGCCAAGCGGTTGTTGCAGAGATCAGAGACAATGGCAGACGGGAAAGAGCTCTGTAGACTGTAAAATACTGTGTATGTGGAATGCATTTTTGTGAATATGATTATCTCAGTGAAGGGTTAGGGAGAACATGGTTCTTGTCTCAGCTTCTCAACTTACATGCCAGGTGACCTTGTGCAAGTCAGTTAACCTCTTTGCCCTCAGTTTCCTCATCTGTAAAATGGGATTGCTGGGAAGATGTTGCTGTCCTGAGGATGCAGGGTGCTAACAGGAGATAAAGGAGAGGAGGGAGTCCCAGAGATAATGTGCATCTTGGTTAACCAACACCGTTTCTCATCTCTACTGGGTATTGGATTCTGACTGGGTGGCCTTTGGCCTTCTCATGACCTACAGGTAAGGGGCTCTCTATACCCTCCTGGGCCACAGTCAGCTGGGCAAAGCAGAGCCATTGGCCCAGAGAGACAGTGACTTACTTGCTCAGGATCATACAGCCAGCTGGGGAAGGAGTAGGGAGCGGGAAGTGGGTCTGCCCTACCTCAAAGCCCATGCCAGAGCTGAGGTTCTAAGGCTGGACTCATTATTGTTCCTTGAAAAGAGAGGATAAAATTGCAGAGTTTAGCACCTTTTAATCTTGAAGATTTTAGTCCAAAGGATGACCTTCCTGCCATGTCAGAGCCTGAGTGTATTCTGTCCTGTATAATGACAGAGATGATGACCTAAATGCTAAAGAAGAGTCAGGTTCTGGGAGAGACAATGATATGAGAGGCCTAATTGGGATAGATGAGAGGTATAAGAGAAGACTTCTCTGAAAACAGCCGAGATCTGAAGGATGAGTAGGAATCAACCAGGGGAGAGTGGAAAAGAGAATCACAGAAAGAGAAAATAGCATGTGCCAAGGCCCTGAGGCAGGAAGGCACATAGTGTGTTCATGTGATGGAAGGGAGGTCAGTCTTCCTGGAGCTCAGTGAACAATGGGATGGTAACTTGAGGCCAGAGTGTATAGTATCTTAGAAGCCTTAATAAGAAGTTTGGATTTTATTCTGAGTGATGCAATTGTCATTATAAACAGGCAAGACCTCTGGGTATAAGGTGGTGGGGTGGTGGAGAATGATAGCAGTGGTTTGGATGGAGATGGTGCTGTGTCCTAAGATCGGATGAGCAGTCAGTCTGGGAGGTAGATGACGAGATAAATAAGGTAAGGAAGCACCAAATGTCTTAGAAGAGGGCAGCCTCAGTTTGGGCAGCTTGGTGCTAGGGAGCTTGCTCCAGGCTGTGAAGGCTCAACTGTCAGAAGCCATGGCCCCCATCCATGAGCTCTCTAAGGTCCTGCTGGACCGTGTCCCAAGACAGATGCTGTTGAAGCCCTGGCACATCTGGCCCAGGCCGGACACACCTACTCTGCTAAGTGATTGACTGATGGGTTCTGGAGGCAGGATTCTTCTTTTTGTCCCTGTGCTAGGCGAAATAATGCCCCTCCAAAGATAACTGCGTCCTAATCTCTGGAGCCTGTGAATATGTTAGGTTACATGGCAAAGGGGAATTAAGATCGCAGCGGGAATTCAGGTTGATAAACAGATGATCTAAAGAGGGTGAGGATCCTGGATGACCCAGGTAGGCCCAGCATAATCACAAGGGTCCTTAAGAGTGGAAGCGGGAGGGCAGGAGAAGAGGTCAGAGAGATGCAACGTGAGAAGAACTTGACCAGCTTTCTTTGCTGGTGTTGAAGATGCAGGAAGGAGTCATGAGCCAAGGAACACAGGTGGCCTCTAGAAGTTGAAAAAGACAAGAAATGGATTGTGCCCTAGAGTCTCCAGAAAGGAGTGCAGCCCTGCTGACACCCTGACTTTAGCCTAGAGAGACCTGTGTCATGCTTCTATCCTGCAGGACTGTATGATAATCATACATTTGCACTATTAGAGGCGCTAAGTGTGTGGTAATTTGTTATGGCAGCAAAAAGAAACTAACATAGTCCCCTGTTCCCCCAAGGGCAACCCTGAGGCATCTGGGCACCACCTCTGTACAGATGGCCAGCTTGTTCTCAAATAAATAAAACCATCTTCCCCAAACTGGGGCACGATGTGAAGAACAATGGACCTTGAGTCTGGGAACTTGGGTTGTGGCTTTGCCATCTAGATGTGAGACCATGGGTTGGTCCCTTCCTTTCTCTGGCCTCACTCTGGATTGGGGCTAATACCTGTCCCCCTTTTCACCTTGCAGGGAGGACAGCACTTTGCGAACCATAAGGTGGTGCACTTGTGTAAAGGATGTTCTTTACAGTGCAGGAATGAGAGCTGAGGAGAGGGAGTTCATAGTCCCAGAAGAACACACATTTCAATGAGGAGAGAAGAGACACGGGCACAAGTCAAGACAAAGTAGAAAAGCCACTGGGAGCTGTGACTGGAAGGCACCAAAGCCAACACTGGAGACTGGGCAGCCCTAAGTGTGTTCAGGGAATGGTGAGTTGCCTGATTGCACCCAAGCATGAGGGGCACGTGAGGGAGGGATGGACGCGAGGCTGGAGCCTGGCTTTGTAGGGCCTTGAGGGATAGACAGGGCAGCCTGGACTTCATCCTGAAGACTAACCCTGGGGAGCCTTAGTGGGGACTCCATAACTTACTGGAAGGCCACACAGGGGCTGGGAAACAGGACCACATGGGAGATTGATACCAGAATCCTGGATTTGGGCAGGTGTCCTTGGATGTGTGGATGCCCCATTTTGTTTTTTCTCACTCACAACTCTGTCCTCACCAGCTGGGAGACTTTGACAAATCCTTGCAATCTATAATCTCAGTCTTCCCTCTCATAAAATGGGGCTGACATTGCTAACCCCATTAAAGTGTTGTGAGGTTCTATGGTCAAATAATCTTCAACAAAGTAGGAAAGAATATCCAATAGAAAAAAGACAGTCTTTTCAACAAATGGTGCTGGGAAAATTGGACAGCCACATGCAGAAGAATGAAACTGGACCATCTCCTTACACCATACACAGAAATAGACTCAAAATGGATGAACAACATAAACATGAGATAGGAATCCATCAAAATCCTAGAAGAGAACACCAGCAGCAACCTTTGTGACCTTGGCTGCAGCAACTTCTTGATAGACATGTCTCCAGAGGCAAGAGAAACAAAGGCAAAACTGAACTACTGGGACTTCATCAAGATAAAAAGCTTTTGTACAGCAAAGGAAACAGTCGACAAAAGCAAAAGACAACCAACAGAATGGGATAAGATATTTGCAAATGTCTTATCAAATAAAGGGCTAGTATCCAAGATCTATAAAGAAAACTTATCAAACTCAACACCCAAAGAACAAATAGTCTAATAAAGAAATGGGCAGAAGACATGAACAGACATTTCTCCAAAGAAGACATACAAATAGCCAACAGACACATGAAAAAATGTTCAACATCACTCGGCATCAGGGAAATACAAACCACAATGAGATATCACCTCACACCAGTCAGAATAGCTAAAATTAATAAGTCAGGAAATGACAGCAGTTGGTTAGGATGTGGAGAAAGGAGAACCCTCCCACACTGTTGATGGGAAAGCAAGCTGGTGCAGCCACTCTGGAAAACAGTATGGAAGGTCCTCAAAAAGTTGAAAATAGTGCTACCCTACAACCCAGCAATTGCATTACTGGGTATTTACCCCAAAGATACAAATGTAGTGATCCAAAGGGGCACCTGCATCCCAATGTTTATAGCAGCAATGTCCACAATAGCCAAAATATGGAAAGAGCCCAGATGTTCACCAACAGATGAATGGATAAAGAAGATGTGATATATATATAATGGAAAATGTGGTATATGTATATGTATACACACACACACACACACACACACACACACACACACAATGGAAAACTACTCAGCCATCAAAAAAATGAAATCTTGCCATTTTCAATGACATACATAGAACTAGAGGGTATTATGCTAAGTGAAATAAGTCAATCAGAGAAAGACAATTGTCATATGACCTCACTGATATGTGGAATTTAAGAAACAAAACAGAGGATCATATGGGAAGAGAAAAAAAAAAATAAAACAAGATGAAGTCAGAGAAGGAGACAAACCATAAGAGACTCTTTTTTTTTTAATATTTTATTTATTTATTTGACAGAGAAAGTGAGAGAGGGAACACAAGCAAAGGGAGTGTGAGAGGGAGAAGCAGGCTTCCCACCAAGCAGGGAGCCCAATGCGGGGCTCAATCCCAGGACCCTGGGATCATGACCTGAGTCGAAGGCAGACGCTTAACTTAATGGCTAAGCCACCCAGGTGCCCCCATAAGAGACTCTTAATCATAGGAAACAAACTGAGGGGTGCTGGGGGGGGAGGTGGGTGAAGGGATGGGTTAACTGGGTGGTGGACATTAAGGAAGGCACATGATATAATGAGCTTTGGGTGTTATATAAGACTGATGAATCACTGAACTCTACCTCTGAAACGAATACATTTTTTGTTAATTAATTGAATTTAAATAAAAAATAAAAATAAAAATAAAACGCATTGTGAGGATCACACAAGAAAATATGTAAAACACTTGCTCTGAACTCTCTAAATGCTACCCAAACCACCAAGCTCCCCTCTCAATAAACAGCAACTTCCACACTGTTCAAGTGGACATTTTGTACCCCTTCCTTTCCCCAACAAAAGCAACTTTTCTTTTCTGTTAATCTGTATGTCCTTTCCCAGCAAGGGTTTCTGGTATCCGCACGGAGCACCCCCACATTCTTCAAAAGACGTGTTTGGAAACAAGAAATTGCTAGAGAGATGATTCAGTCTTTGGCCTCAGATTGTGTGTGGACATAAGCAGGACCATCTGCAGAGCCTACACTGCCAAATTCTGTCACTCTTGCTCCATATGGTCTGTGCTCCCCCCATCTTCCCTCTCAGAAGCCGCAGTCTGTGCCTGTCTCTCACTCCACTTCAGTTGCTACACAGAAAATTCAGCAAGGGGTGTCTTGCCTCCAGTGGGCAGGGCATCTCTGCTCCCCTCCTGCTTTGCCTGGGGCTATTAAGGGACCAAAACCAGTTGGTGGTGGGATGGATATTGTTGGGCTCCTTTGGTCTCCCTCACTTCTTGTCCACGTAGGGCCACAGTGTGGAGTCCTAGAGCTGAGAGGGACTGAGGGAGGCTGTCAGCTTCTGCTTCAGAGGCAGAGATCTCTCCTGCGGCAAAGTAAGCTCCTAAAATGTTGTTCACCAGCCCCATCCCCTTGTCCCAAAGCAGAATGATGTTCTACGGCCTCTTTCAACCACATCGTTGCCTGCGGGAAGCTTGACGTGGCATTGGAAGGCCCCAATTCATGTTAAGCTGTGTGACCTTGGTCATTGGTTAACCTCTCTGAGTACCCCTTTCCTCATTTGTGACCTGTGAGAAGTGATTCCTGCCCTTTACAAGTCATAAGTTGGTTGTTGGGGTCTAATAAGATACCAGTCGGGAAAGAGCTTTGTAAACTGTAGAGCGGCAGATCTCAAAGTGTGGTCCTGGGCCATTAGCTGCAGCATTACCTGGGAACTCATGAAGAATGCAAATTCTTGGCCCCGTGGCCAACCTACTGACCCAGAAGCTCTGGAAGCGGGCCCAGCAGTGTGGGCTTCCGCAAGCTCTCCCAGTGACAAACTTGGGGATCACCGCTGTGTGAACATGGAACAGGCACGAGACTGCCCCCACCCCACCATCAGTGTAGCTCAGGCAGTCCCCTCAAGTGTATGAGGGCCTGTGTGCCACGTTGGGTTACATAGACATTTCATCACAGTTTACGGCTTCAAGATCTGCATGATCTCTCATGCGGGCAAATCCATTTCAAAATAAATTTATGATGTTTACGGTCAGATTGAAAAAGCAACTTCCCAAGGGAGATTTAAACCCTGGATGGCAAACTCAAAGCCTTCGGGAGCTAAGCAGAGCTGTGAATGAGGAAGAGGCTGGGTGGGATAGGAAGAGGCAGAACCTAGCCAGGCTGCTGAGCTCAGGCCCTACCTAGAGCCATTGAAAAAAATAAATCCCCGTACTGGGCCAAACAAAACACATATGTTAGACAGATCTGGTTCAATGCCTGCCAGTTTGTAACTGGTATAAATGTTGAAAAAAGAAAAAAGATCTGGTCTTAACTAAGCTCTGCATTGGCCACAGGCTTAATTGCCCCGGAAAAGAGTGTTTGGCACACGGTTATAATTCCCAGGTTCAGTCTGGGCTAAACATGGTATGATTTCATTAAGTCACTCATGTATTCATTCTGGAAACACTATCTTCTAGGTCCTCTGTTGAGGCTTGTCTACCCAAAGCTGTATCGGACACTATCTCTATCCTCCAGGGAACCTGGACATAGCTGTGAATGGCTCCATGGCATCGTTTTCCAGCTTCTGTGGAATGCTATTCAATGAGATAGTGAGTGTTCCATGAGAAAAGTGGTGCAGGGTTAGTTAAGCATGGAAAGCACCAAGTTAAACAAAGTTGTACCTATTGCTTCTCTACAGGACTTCTCAGAGCCTTTACTTTGCCCATTAAATGACCTCCAAATATCTGGGTCTGTCTGGGGTCCATGATGGGCCTAGATGTCCTGACCTGTATTGGGGGCTGGCGAATGAGCAGATGTGCCTGAGTCAGGGGCCCTGTTGCACTTAAGCCTGAGGGGCCTTCTTTGGTGGGCCTCCTGATGTGGAGTGGGCTGAGGTCCTCCATTCAGGGTTCTGCAGTGGCATTGCTGATGGGGCAGTCCTCAGGGGTGGACTTCACTTTCTGTGGCAGCAGGAAAACCTCAGAGGGTTGAATCCAATGGTCCCTGGTCCCACTGCATTTGAGAACTAGAACTGTGCTATGCTGGGGAGGAGGGAGCCACAGCAGGGAAAGGAGAAGGGTCAGTGTCCCATGCAACAGAAATGCTGAAGCCTACTCCCATGGCAGTTTCTGGTTTTTATTATGAAGAAAGGGGGAGAAAGCAATTCCGTGTATACAAATCAGGCTTGATCTTCCTCCTACCGTGTAAGCTGCTGCTCTGCCCAGGAGAATAAGGAATCCTCAGACAGAGCCTACAGTTACATTAACTGCTGCTTTTCAACCAAGGCTGGCTCTGACTTCTATGAATAAAATTGAGAGGTTCAGGACAGACCTGAAAACCAATCTGCCCCTTTCTCTTCTCAACCCTCCCTACTCATTGTCTGGCTCACTCGCTCTCTCTCTCTCCCTGAAATATATGAAGTCATTCCAGTTTGGGACTCAATACCACTTTTGTTCTGGAAATCCCCATAGCAAAGGTAGAATAAATTACACTTGGTCACGAATAATCTTTCACAGAATTAGGATGGAAGCACGTTCATGGAAAAATACCAAACAAAACAACAAAAAACCCAAACTCTCCTGAAATCATAATTCACGGAGATCACCTCCAAGAATTAACTTCTCAAACCAATAAAGATTGAGTCTAAAGCTATCTGTTATGACTCCCTTTATATGTTCAGTTTCAGGTGCCCAAAGCACTTGAACCCAAAGTAGAAAGGGTGAGAAAATCCCACTTTCTTGATAAGTCGAGTCCTATTTAAGGACTCGGGGTAGGAAAGTTCACTCTGGCAGAATCAGAAAAAGCTGGAAGCCAGGAAGAGGAGACATATAAATACACACACACACACACACACACACACACACACACACACACACAACTTCCTTCCTTCCTTACTTTATTTATTTCTTTATTTCACCTTGAGTGTGCTCAACACTCTGCTGGGCATTTCCATGTGGTTCTCTCACTCATAGTGTCTTCCCAATGACCCATGTTCTCTGGGCTCCGGAGAGTCAAAGGGACTTTCTCAAGGCCAGATGGGCAATAAAGGACAGCTCTCAGAGCTGTAATCTATTGGTTATGAGGTCAGTCTGTTCTGTGCCTGGGATGGACCTCAAAAGATCTAGGTATTTGGAGGATGGCAAGAGAGAGAGGTTTCCACTTGAAGGAACAGCAGGAAGGGCCTGCTGCTGCTTGTCTTTGCAACAGAAGGGAGAGGGATTCTCCCCACAGACGGTCCTGGGGATTTCTTTCCCTTGCTTTGTCCTCAGTCCCTCTCCTTGGCAGGCCCTGGTCTGTCAGTTTGTGGGGGATATGCCAGCCAGCAATCTAGAGTTATGCTCCCAGACCAGGGAAAACTGAACTAGACCTTTCTTCCCACAGAGTATGTGGGACATGTACCCCAAACTTCATGGGAATCTGCTTATGCAGAGCCCTCATCAGCAGGGACAGACATGACTCAAGAGCGGGGCTTGCATTTCCCAGACAGTTGGAGGAGGTTATAATCCACAGAGAGCTCTGGCTACCATCTGGCCAAGACTACAGAGAGCATCTCTTTCCCAGCTTACGTGGACGTCTCTTGATTTAATTCTTGTCCTGCCGTTGGTCTGTGTGTTGAAAGCAGGTCTGAACTTGTGGGAGCATCCAACAGGCAGACGAAGGAAATGGATTGTTTTTGTAGACACCAGAACATTGGGTTTAGAATGAGGGAGGTCATGGTCCCACCTTGGCCACAGCTAGGACATCAGGATCCAAGTACAACCAGCACCACGTAAGTCCTCATGGCTGGTGGGTGACTGTTTGTATAAACAGGAATGAGGCTGCTAAAACACCAGTTCAACTAAGCTACTATTTTTGCTATTGTTTAGCTAATCAAACACTTCCCAAAGCATCTTTCCCTATGCCATGTTAATAGGTGCTATATGGGGGGGGGGGGGAGGTTTCTGTGGTAATATAAGTTTGGGGGAAAAGCTGAATTAAAGACAATTAATTAGATTTCTTTAACTGGAAGACTTCTCAGAGCCTATTTACCATGCTAATGTGCTTTATGAATCTCTGAGAGGCAAGTAGTTGGTAGCATTCCCCAAATTTATTGACCATAGATTCATTTTTCCTTCCAGAGCACCTCAGGGGATGAGTGTTCCATGGAACACACCGTTGGAAAGGTGGTTTTCATGTTACATTTTGCCTACTTTTGTCAGGACTGACGTTAACCAGAGCATGGAAAAGGAGGACGTCACAGAAGGAGCTGAAAGGGAGGGTGGAGCGTGGACACCCCCAGGCTGCTGAGAGGTTTCTAAAGGTCAAGGCAGGAAGGAGACCTTGGGCTACTCTAACGGCATTGTTTCCTGTTTCCTGGGATGTTTTCTTCCCAGCCCCTTCTGTCAGTTGATGCTCTCTTTCCAACCTGAGTTTTGTATCATTTAGGATTAAATTTGGTTGCAAATAACAAAGACTCCACAATAGTGGCTTAAACAAGACAGAAGTATATTTTTCTCTTGAATAAAAATGTAAAGAGAAGGCAGGTCAAGGCTGGTAGGACAGAGACATGGGACCAGGGACCCAGACTCTTTCTGTCTTGCTCCTCAGCTTCATGTAGCTTCTATTCCATTCTTCATGATGTAGGATGGCTGTTGGAGCTCTAGCCATTGCATCCACATTCCAAGCAACAAAAAGGAGAAAAGAAGGGGCCTGGGTGGCTCAGTTGGTTTAGCGCCTGACTGTGGCTCGGGACATGATCTTGGGGTCCTGGGATCAAGCCCCATGTTGGGTTCCCCATTCAGCAGGGAGTCTGCTTGTCTCTCTCTCTCTCTGCACCTCTCTCTGCTTGTGCTCTTTCTGTCTCTTTCTCAAATAAATAAATAAATAAATACATAAATAAAATCTTTTAAAAAGGAGAAAAGGACAGCCTCTCCCTTTTAAGAGCTTCCAGAAATACTTCAGAACACCTCCGCTTATATCTCATTGATCAGAAGTTGGACACATGGCCATACCTAATTGCAAGGGAGACAGGCAAAAGCATTAACTGGGCAGCAATATGCCCAGCTCAAAAATGGAGGTTCCAGCACAAGGGGAGAATGGATATTGAAAGAAAGCGCTCTGTCACACTTCAAATATTATTCCCCTGGCTAGAAAATTTTGGTCAAGCTGACCAGTCTGAGCTTCGCCCCAGGGTGTTTTAGTTTGAAGCTAGAGGGAAAGCTTCTTTTTGTTCTATGGTTACTGAGCTGAAGAGAGTCTGAAGGTCTGAAGCGCTGCTCCCTAGCATGTGAAGAAAGCAGGTGCCAATGGAGAGGACAAAGCCAACATGCAGAGAGACTGGGGAGGAGACTGGAAGATGTGTTAGCTGATTGATGGATCCCCAAGTCCAGCCATTCCTGAGGCCAGCATCCCCCTGCCTCTCCTAGTTACATGAGCCAATAAATTCCCCTTTTGACTTAAAGTGTTTCAACTCGGGTTTCCATCACTTGCAGTAAAAGAGAGCTGGCTACTAAAGTTACCACCTTTCATTGCTGAGAGCAGGGACCACATGGATCACTCTTTTGGCAGCGAAAGCTTTTCCCTGGAACTAAATCACAGAAGGACTTTATTGCCTGATTTCATAGTGAAGGACATCGAGTCACATAATTACACCCTCACGTCTGCACAGCTCTTTACAGTTTACACACCTCTTTTACATCCGTTAGCTCACCTGAGTTTCACAGTTTCTCTGAGACATAGGCATGATTTTCCCCTGTTCTAAAGATGAGGACCCTGCCGCTCGGTGAGATAATCTGGTTCATCTGCTTGGTTGGTCAGCAGTGGCGCCACTTGCCGCTCAAGCAAGTGCTTTGTGTGCAACCCTCTGTAAGGACAAGGACAGGGTGACCCTGTCACAGCATGGGGGGAAACACAGAATGTGGGGTGGAGGAGCTAAGAAAACCTGGCCCACTTACCTAACTCAGGGCCAGACCTCAGAGAGAAAGATTGGAGAGTGGGCACGACCATGGGATTGACTCAAGTATCTGTTGAAATGAAATCATTTTCAGATCAATACTGAGAAGGTCTACCACCAACAGACCCTTTCTGGGGTTGAATCTAAATGTTCATTGAGTGCATAAAATACTACTAATAATCTGGAAAATATGAAAATAATGTGGGACTAAAATACTGGGCAACAATAAGACATGAGGGCTATGATGAAATCCAAGGTTCGCTAATGTCCTTGATTGTTTGGGAAGGAGGTACAGATAGTGATTAACTTGACATTGTCCACTATGCATATTTTAAAAAATCATGGGCAGGACACCTGGGTGGCTCAGTCAGTTAAGCGTCTGCCTTTGGCTCAGGTCATGATCTCAGGGTCCTGGGATCGAGCCCCGTGTCAGGCCCCCTGCTCAGTGGGGAGCCTGCTTCTCCCTCTCCAGTTCCCCTGTTCATGCTCTCTCTCTCTCTCAAATCAATAAATAAAATCTTAAAAAAAATAAAAATAAAAAATCAAAGGCAACCAATAAAAGAAGAAACAGTATGTATCATCTCTTGAAGACTGGAGGGGAAGTATGTAACAAAAGAAGATTCAATCACACTGACAGAAGTCAAAAAAAAAAAAGCATGGTAAATCTAAAGCATTAAATAAGGCAGTAGGAATAAATTAAAGAAAATTGATAGTAACCACATATGTAAACAGACTGAAGTCTCTGATGAAAGAACAGAAATTCTCAGATGAAAATTCTTATAAAAAGCTATATACTATGTATTCTGGGCAAATATTGACCAAAATTAAGGTGGTATAGGTATATGGATAAAATAGACATTAGTATCAAAAGTATTTTTAGGGATGAAGATGGTCATTACATAATAATAAAAGGAACAACTGATAAGCAATACATAAATTCTCAGATTACATAAAAACCCTAAGGCAGGGACAAGTTTGGTGAATTGAAGGGACAGAAAGATGGTCAGTTTGGCTCTAA
Source organism: Ursus arctos (assembly GCF_023065955.2). Classification (NCBI taxonomy): domain Eukaryota; kingdom Metazoa; phylum Chordata; class Mammalia; order Carnivora; family Ursidae; genus Ursus; species Ursus arctos. The sequence goes on along the minus strand of NW_026622852.1, from coordinate 28,162,942 downwards.
ACTGTCCCCATCTTCTCTCACTCTATAACCTCTCAACGTCACCTATCCAGTTTGACCTCTGTAATCACCTACAAGCAAGGACTTCCAAGAGCTCTTCCCCAGACTTCAGACTGTCTGCTGAACATTTCCATCAGGATCCCCACGCAGCTCACACCCAATGTGCCCAAAGTCACACCCCTCCACAGATATACTCTTCTTCCTGTGCTCCCCATCTTTGTGAAGCCGTCATAACCAACTCATCCCCCAAGCTAGAAAACCAGGAGTCTTCAAGTGGCCCATAGTCCAACGTCCACAGGCCTTTGCATCACAAATCAACGTGGCAAGCCAAATGGCATTTAGGAAGAGGCTTGGAAGACAGGAACCAGCAGGAAGAATTAGATCATATTCCTTTACATTTTTGTTAGTTTTTCTAATTACAAGTATTCCAAACAAAAAGAAGTAGATCTTAAAAGTCATGCAAGATCCCAGTTCCTCAAAGACAGTCATTCTAATAGTGTACATCCTGTCAGACCTTTTAAATGCTTATATGTCTATAGCTATATGTATATTTTAGATTTTCGTCAATTGTAAATATATTAATTGTTTAGTTTCTTGCTTCTTTCATTTAATTTATTTTGAAGTCTTTTCATATCAATTTTTTTAAACATGTGCATAATATTACATTATATGACTATGTCTTATTTCATTTAACAAACGTCCTAATGGACATAAAAATGTTTCAAATTTATCACTTGTACAAGCAGCTGAAGTGAACCACTGTGGACGTGTATCTTTGTACATTTGAGTGAGGAAATCACAGAATAAATTTCTAGAAATGGGATGTCTGGGTCAATAGATATTCATATTTTAATCTTTGATGGATTCTGCCAAATTGCCTTTAAAATGTTCTCTCAATTTACCCCCTTTCCAAATGGGAATGCATTTCCCTACCATCTCACTAACATCAAGCATTATCCCTCTTTAAAAGTGTTTTGCCAATCTGATAGGTGAAAATATATTTTTGCTGTTTTAATCTGTATTTCTTCATTATTTTGAGCACTGCGTTTTTTTTCTATTTCTTTTTAAGTGACTTTCTAATTCAAGTCTACACATTTATTGTTCTGCTGTTTTTCTTTTTTTATTGATTTGTAGAAAGTTCTTTATATATTAACACTATTAACCTTTACTATGTAATAAATGTTGAACATGTTTTTCCTCAATTTGTCATTTGTACTTCCGTTTTATTTATACTGTCATTTGCCTTACAGAAATCTTAAATATTTATGTAGCTAAATGTTTTCTGTCACGATTTCTGGCCTTATTTTCATTTTACCCGCCTTGTTTTTAATGATGTTAATGATTTTACTCTCTAGTTAATCATGAGTTCTTTGAAGACAGAGGCTATTTCTTACTCATATTGTTATATCTCTACTCTAGAAATCACTCACCTCTCAGCCTTGGCTATGATAAGTACTCAATAAATAAACACATTTTAAATTTTTATTGAATTGACAGAGTTCCGTGTGCTACAAAATAAGCAGGCACGGAGAATTTAATTCCAAGATTGAGGTTGAGGGAAAAGCTCCAAGGTAAGTTGGCCTACAAACCAAAACGCATGGTGAATTAGAAAGTTTAATTTCAATCAATATGTGGAATAAGATCAGGGTTCAATTCAGCTGGTTATAGAAAATTATTAAAAAGATCACAAGAAATGTGTTCTATATTTGTTTCATTTTAAAAGCCTGTTTTTGTCACTGAATTATCTGCTTTCAGAATCAGAGTTTAAGATGAAAGAGTCACAGTTTAATACAAAAATAGTCACAGTTTAATATAAAAATGATAAAGTAGGGAGTGCAAATGAAAATCTGGATCTCATGTAAACCATGCACCTGATGAACCACTTCAACCATGTTAATGACCCTGTGTCTGCCGCTAGCTGGTGGCAGCGTACACTAACTGCTGGACATGTAGGGAAGAGAGCAAAAGGCAGACTCTTAAGTGCAAGGCTGTATACCACAGGTATAAAAGGCTGTGGTTTGTATTCTTAATGCCACTTCATCAAAACTTGGGAAAGCCATGCAACTTTGGGGAAAATCCCCTGGCCTCAGTTTGGCTATTTTAAAAACAAGGAGGTCACCAGGTGATCTTGGCAGCTTCTTCCAAAATGGAAGTCCTGGGAGTCTATGAACATCTTTCTGTAAAACGGTTTCCAGGGCCCTGCCTTCGTGGGATTCCCTTGCGATTTAATCAGAGGTGTGAAGGCAAACCCATCGCAGCTGTTACCAGCTGTTCTGTGAGGCTGCTCTGGGAGCCCCCAAGAGTGTCAACACTGATGTCTGTATAAGTTAAATTGAATTTCAGGGTCTGGTGTGAAGCTGGAATGGGCCTTGATGTTGTTATCTGTCTGCTGCTGGGTCCCTGCAGGGCCCATTGCTTCAGCTGAGATAGCATGAGAGAAGGGGAATGGAGCAGAAGGGGCAGTCTTCTCTCTTTTTTATTTATGCATGGTTCATAATCATTTTATTATATAAATTAGACCCTGGTCACTTCCTAAAAAGACTCAAGATGATTCATTAATTCACTTGAATAGCAGGTAGTCTATGCCTGCTTTGTGCCGGACCCAACTCCAGGGGCTGGAGGAGACAGAAACACATGGAAAAAATGAATACTGTCTCTTCCATAGTAGGACAGAGGTCCTGGATATACAAAGGCTATGAGGACAGAAGGAGTAAGCAATTTTGATAGCCCAGATGTGAACATGGTGAGGAACAGAGAGGGGAAAGGGAATGAGTGCCTTCTAAGAGGCAATACAGCATAATGATTAAGAGCCTGAGCTCTGGAGCCAGGGTTCAACCTCTCTAAACCTCAGTTTCCTTATCTGCAGTATATATCTGTAAAATAGAATAGTAGACCTTCTTTTCCTGAGTTGTTGGGAGAATAAATGAAAAATGCATATAAAGCACTTACACTATGTTGAGCACATGGCAAGCATGTAATACATAAGTGCTATTCCTATTATGAGTGTGTGATTAGTCACTAAGATGGGCTTTATCGTCAAATATTGCATTGTATTCATTTTACAGATGAAAGGGAGGTTCAGAGAGCTTATGTAATTTTGCAAGGCCACACAGCTTGGAAGCAAAATTCTGATTAACTTCAAAGCCCGTTTTCTTTCCACTGCTGTGATGCCTCAAGGTTTTCCAGATAACGAATGAAAAGAAGTTCCTTTGTGGAGGTTAGGAAGAAGCAGTAAGCACCAAAGTAAATAGCACGTGCCACTAGAGCACAGAGGCAAAGATGGAACGAGCTGTCTGGGCTTGGGGTGGCGGGGAGAAGTTGGTGAAGCTCTGGGTTTCTGAAGTTTCCTCCAGTAGAGGATGGGATGGAGGACATGAAGAGAGATCAGAAAGAACTCTCAGTGACCCTGTCTTGTTCTCTGCCCTCCCTGAAGCTGAACCCTCACAGCAGGTGGGAATCAGAACCACTCCTGTCCCATCTTCTGACTTTCAAGGTACATGGTCTGATGGCCCTTGTGAGTCCCTAGTTCCCATCTGCCCAACACTATGGTCATTGCTGGAGCCTCTATGAATCCCTTCCTCCACTGTACCCTACTCCCAGGCCCAAGAAGTGTTTGTGTGTTAGTGGGTATTCTGTTTTTAATGAGCAAAAGGGGGAATCAAGATAGGGAGGAAAACCTCTCACACTCTGACACCAAACCACTCACCAGGACTTGCTTTATGGGCTGCTGATTAGGAGAGTTTTAGCATCCTCATAACCTCTACCAGCTCCTTCCCATTCTCTGATGCTCTTTCAGTTTTTGTAAATTGTGGCTAAAGTATTTTTGGGTAGGTAAAATCATCTGGGATAGCCAGGATTCTAAGATGACCCTCAATGACCCTCGCTCTTATTTAATCCCCTCTCCTTTGAGTGCGGGTGGCACCTGTAAATATGATATCACTCCTATGATTATGTTATGTGGCAAAAGGGAGATTATTCTGGGTGGTCCTGACTTCATCAGGACATCCCTTTAAAAACAGAGCAGAGCATTTTCTCCGGGTGGTCATAGAGGAAGAAACCAGACATGTTCCTGCTGGCTTGGAAGAAAGCAAACTGCTGTGTTGTGAATTGCCAGGGAGAGAAGTGGTCTCCGGTTGCTGACAGGCCCCAAATGATGGCAAGAGAGGAAACAGGGATCTCAGTGATCTCAGTCTTACAACCTCAAAGAGCTGAATTTGGCCAACAACCTGAATGAGCTTCGAAGTGATTCTTCTCCCAGAGCCTCCAGACAGGAATGCAGCCTGGCTCACACCTTGATTCCAGCAGACCCTGAGCAGAGAATTCCGCCACCCTTTTTGCGGACTTCGACCTACAGAAACTGTGAGCCCAACAGATGCGGGCAATTTGTGACACAGCGGCCGAAAACAAACACAATGCTCCGCGTACAGATATAAAAGGAACACATGTCAAATACTTTCTTTAACTCACTAGTAAATGAGGTACTCTGTAAACTGTTAACAACCTGTTCAAAGGAGGAGTCACAGAACCGCCATGTAGGCAATCAGGAATGTGGACATAGATACAAAAGTAGTCAATATCCACAGAGCAATAATCACTGCAACTCCACTGGACAAAATTCATTTGCATTTCTATGAGCGGGAATCACCACATTGCTATCAGTTTTCTACAATTTATAAAGTTGTAAAATAGCTCAAAAACAATGACAGGAGCAGATAAACTGAAAGAAAAGTCATCTAGGAAGACTAGATAAGAATTACCTAGAAGTTAAAAAAAAAAAAAGAATTATCTAGAAGTTACTAGAAGGACCTCCAGTAATCTTTATTGCCCAATTTAGAAGACTTCCACAATTTTTCCTTGTAAGTGCTATGGAAATGTAGCTTCAAGATAGGACACCACTGCCACTCATATCCCTCCTCAAATACTACCACCACTTTCATTCTGCCACATAGAGGTTGTGGAGCGGCCATGGACTGGGATTCAATGAGGCCAAGGGCTGGATGAGTCTTCACATCTGTTATCTGACTCATGATTTTGTCTTCTCACAAGACTCGGGTGGGTAAGGTAGAACTGGTAACAGTTACTTCCATGACGTTGCTAAGGACACTGGGGCCTAGAGAGGAGGGGTCACACAGGGAGCCAGTGGCAGGTGCGACCCCTGATCTTCTCCCTTCCCATTCAGGGCTTGTCTTCTCCATGCACCACCCTCCTTATCCTCAGGTGGGTGAACTTTCTGCCTCCCTTCCCCTCCCCTCTTTTGCACTGGACCAGCCTCCCATCCGCACTGCAGGGCTTGGCACCTGACGTGGGGATTGGCTAAGGCCTCGGATGCCCAATGTCCAGTCTGCATAGAGCAATCCCAGGCCTCTGCAGAGCCTGCCTGACCCAACACCCCCCCAGATTTCCAACCACCCTTTATGCATTGAATACATTTATGCCAAGTTCCCTTCTTCTGCTCTAGCAGCCCGACGGCCCCCAGAATAGCACTCAGACATGACTTGTCCAAACCTGCTATGCCAGGGCCACCTGCTCTGCCTCTTGGGCTGCCCGCCCCAGCCACCCGCCTCTGTTAGCTTCCCACTGGCACTTAGGCTGGGAAGTCATCTGGGAGGCCAGGCATGCCAGTCTGCCAGAGCCTCTTCCCAAACCCTCCTCTTGACTGGTGCCAAGTACTAGTGCAGGACAAGCCACTCACTGATGCCAGGTCGGGCAGCTGGCTGGCAAACTTGCCACCTGCTCAGCCCACAGAGCATAAAGTTTTTGTTTTGCTTGCTTTTTGAATCCTGGAGCTGGGACTCAGAACTGAAGGGTTTGAAGAGAGGCTAGTCAAGCCCTACACTATTCAGACATGGTCACTGCAGCCCAGAGAGGAGATGCAAGCTGTGAGGGCCGTTCTCATTGGCTGGGAGCCTGATCTGCCAGGTCAGGTGGGTTTAGTACTGAATGCCCTAACTGTCTGCTCCTTGGGGACCCCTGTGGGTGCAGATCACAGGGGAGTGCGGTACAGCTTGATCAGGACTTTTGGATTTGCTAAAGAGGCAGAAGAGCTGGAGAGTCTGAGTTCTGGAACCAAGCATCGGCTCAGTTGTGTGACATCAGTGTCTCGGGTTTCCTTGCTCTTCATCCTCTGTCTCTCTCTCTCTATGCCTCATGCTCCAGCTCCGTGAAGGAACCGCATGCTACTTCCCAGACATAGAACATTCTTCAACACCACTGGGCCTTCCACCATGCTCCTGCTGCCTGAGCTGCCCTTTCCTGACTCCTGCCTGTTTCAAGATTCAGGCCAAGCTCCATGGGGATCTCTGCCCCTTCTGTCCCTGCTTCACTCCTGCTCCCTGCCAGAGGGATTCACCTGCCTCTGTTTGCAACTCCTTGCCCTCTTTTCAGCACCTGCAATACCTGGTTCCTCCTTCTTTGCACCTGTTTGTACCCCCTATGGCTTGTGGGCCTCTCAGAGCTGGCAGCTGAGCCTTACTCGCCTCCATAACCACACACACACACAGTCTTTGCCAAATGTTTGTTGGATATGGGCTACATTTAGAAAACAAAAAGGGACAAATATCTTTGGTGATATTTACTAAGGCTTTTGGAAAGCATCAAATGTATTTAATTATGGAGAACCATATGGAAATAATACAACTAAACTTAGAAATTTACCTTGGTTAAAAATAACACAATATAGAAATGAACTTAAAGACAATTTAATGAATTACTGATCTGAAGGTGGAATCTCATTTTAAATATTTTAAATACATCCTATTTATTGAAACGGTAATGACTTTTTAAAAGGTCCAGGTGACTTGGGCAATTCTTGAGCATGAATATTTTTGAAATGTGTTAAACTTTTTTTAAAAAGAGAGATAGAGGGGCACCTGGGTGGCACAGCGGTTAAGCGTCTGCCTTCGGCTCAGGGCGTGATCCTGGCGTTATGGGATCGAGCCCCACATCAGGCTCCTCCACTGGGAGCCTGCTTCTTCCTCTCCCACTCCCCCTGCTTGTGTTCCCTCTCTCGCTGGCTGTCTCTCTCTCTGTTAAATAAATAAATAAAATCTTTAAAAAATAAATAAATAAACAAATAAATAAATAAATAAAAAGAGAGAAAGAAGAAAGAGAAGAAAGGAGGAGGGAAGGAAGAAAGGAAAAAGTTGCCAAAAAACAGCCCTTTCGGGGCGCCTGGGTGGCACAGCGGTTGGGCGTCTGCCTTCGGCTCAGGGCGTGATCCCAGGGTCCTGGGATCGAGCCCCACGTCAGGCTCCTCCGCTATGAGCCTGCTTCTTCCTCTCCCACTCCCCCTGCTTGTGTTCCCTCTCTCGCTGGCTGTCTCTATCTCTGTCTAATAAATAAATAAAAAATCTTAAAAAACAAACAAACAAACAAACACAGCCCTTTGATTTCCTTCATGAGTCTCATCATACCCATTATTCCATCAGGGCAAATGACGCCCCCTCTCTGGGTCTCAGCTCCTTCCTCAAAAGCCAGAGCTGGATACGGTAGTGAGAGAGGTGCTGGGTGCTGGTGGAGGGTCACTGCATTGTCTTTCAATTACCCTGGACCCAGCAGTGGAGAGAAAGCTCTGTCTTTTAGGGTGGAGCATGAAGTTACTAGCAATGAGAGAAATATAGGACAAGGAGCATGTTCTGGAAGGGCTTTTGATGTCAAGCTGGTCTGAAGTTGGGAAGCCTTTGGACATTTGAAGCCAAGTCCCTCTCTTCTCTGAACTTCAGTTTCCAAAATGAGAAAGTTGGACCCAATAAGTCTAAGCTCATTTCCGCTTCCACAGTCTGTGAACCCGCCTCTGGCAGGCTGATTATGAAAAAGCAAAATGATCCTGTCAGGGCCGGAAAAAGCTCCAGTGCCCATGCTTTATAAGAGACATCTCCCTCTTTCTCACAATTTTCCCCAAGCTACAGAGCCAAATCATTTGGCCAGCTGCTGGGGACCTCCGATCACCCCCTCCACATTTTGGATCTTTTTTTGTCCTTGTGCCTGAAACTCATTCAGCTTATCTTTGACCTGCTGGTATGTTCCTCGTATGTTAAAACAGCTGTTGGAAAGTGAAATGGTTGGATCTAAGCGACTGGGGAAGAGTTGTTTGTTTTAAGGCTGGAGACCCAAGAAAGGCACACGCCTCCTTTTGTGGGTTACATTACAATGCATCTACAGGTCTGTTATATTTCTTTCTTTCTTTTTTTTTTTTTTTAAGATTTTATTTATTTGACAGAGAGAGAGAGACAGCCAGTGAGAGAGGGAACACAAACAGGGGAAGTGGGAGAGGAAGAAGCAGGCTTCCAGCGGAACATGGAGCCCAATGCAGGGCTCAATCCCAGGGACCTGGGATCACACCCTGAGCCGAAGGCAGACGCTTAATGACTGAGCCACCCAGGCGCCCCTGTTATATTTCTAATTATAAAGTAGTTTCATGGCTTCATCGTGTCTGTTGTGCAAAGGGTGGGTAGGGATGGCCAGAAGTCCTGAATTCATATTATAGCATGGCTGGAAAAGGGAAGGATGCTTCTGCATGAGCACGTGGATGTCTAAACTGACGACTGGCAGAGCCAAGATTTACAGACCCAAGCTCTGAGAATGTCATGGGGGCACCACTCCCTGTACCCACACCCTGTGGCTGAGTCAGATCCCTCAGTCTTTTCACACAGGTTTCTGCTCAACTCCACCTCCCAGTCCTGGGTGTTAGGTGTTTGCAAAGCAGCTTGGACCAAGTTTGCTAAGTGAGACTGTGACAAATGGAGGGACAGTGAAGCAAAGGCCATGCTAAGAGGAGCTGTCACAACACTGATGTTTCAATAAGTCTGGTGTGTAAATACAAACAGGACTCCTGAGGACCCAGGTGAGACTGGTATTTGAGACCTATATAACCTTTCAGGTGGCAGAGGGGAAACTGAGGCATAAGCCGTGACTTGCCTTAGTTCCCACAGCTGGTCTGAGGCAAAGTGAGGATGGCAGCTCTGGGTCTGGCCTGACCTGCTCCTCTCCTTGCCCTGCCAGGTGGCCTCCCAGGGATTCCTCTTCAAGCCTCAAGGCAGACCAGGGCTCGCAGGAGCACAGAGCTCATGAAGCAGAGGGAATGTACTGTGACCTGCAGAGACCTAGAATCTTGGGCCATTTAGGAGGAGCTAAGGAATAAGGAGACCCCTTTTCCTCTTGGGCCAAGAAACAGACCAAGCAGATGCTTGTCCATGGGTGGGCTGGGATGCCACATATCTTGGATCAATACACATTTGATGTGATCTCTGCCGCCTACTGCTTGGCAAATGCTGACACTGGCAAGGCGCATAGGGCCAGGCAGAGGAAGGAGCTCTGGCCAGGGGTTGGGGGACCAGTGTGCCTGCTGTGGTTCTCTCTCTGCCTCATAGCCTCTGCCCATTTAGTGCTGAGTGCCTACTGCATGCCAACTGGCTTTCATAGATGTTGTCTCATTAGATCCTAGGGCTGTGGCTGCTGTGAGTCCAGGCTGTGGACACGTACAATGGAGTCCTCCTTAAAGCCCCTCTCATTATATCCACAAAACCTCCCTGCCATGTAGGGATTGGCTACCTACTTTGAGATCAGGCAGCTGAGCCCCAGACAGAAGAGTATAACCACACACATTCCAAGGGCTGCAGCCAGGATTCAAACCCAGGTCTGTCGGACACTTGACCTGTGCCCTTTCACCCCAGCACTCGGCCTCTCAAGGAGAAAGCACCAGAAGATCAGGCCTCTTCTTACTATCTATTCTGTTTCTGAGAGCACTTAACAACATTTATGGCTTTGATGGCCAGAGGCTGAGCAATGTCAGACACCAGAGAGGAGCTGGTCCCTGTGGACTGAAAGACAGATGGTGGTGAGGAGAAGGGGTCAGTAGGAAGAGGACACCTAGAGAAACTCCCCAGGGTGCTGTGGGCAGGAACAGGGCCCTTCTTACTCTGAGGGCACCCATGTTGAGGGTGCTGAATGAAGTGGAAGAGGTCAGACTCCCCTGTGCACACCCACCAGCGGCGTCAGCTAGTCAACTCCAATTACACGTCACCGTGCTGCCATGAGAGCTGTCAAGACTAGAACGCTGAGATGCAGGAAGAAACAGAGTGAGTGCAGGACATCAGGGCATCAAGCCAAATGGACGGAGCAGCCCCCTGCCTACTCACCCCTCTGAGGGCACGACCCACTGTCACTCTGGCCCTCAGCCCCAGGAAGACCTCTCCTGGAGCCGCATTCCGCAGACAACTTGACTACTTGACTACTCCCTCCCTCCCAGCCAGGGCAGTGAGCGCTCCAGACTTCTGCCCAGCATGGCAAAAGAGGTAGCAACTTCAGCGAATGGGAGCTGGAGGGCCGCTGCTGGGGGGGTGGGGGTGGTCCTGAGGGCCAGCTGAGCAGAGGCTGCTGGTGGGGCTGCCCAGAGTGGGGGCTGCTAGAGTCCCCCAAAAGCTCAGGCTGCATCCCAGAGCCAGGGACTCTCACAGGACCCTGATGGGCGGAGAGAGACAGGGAGCTGTTAGAGTACTCCAGAATAAGCCATGGGAGCCCAGGAGGTACCTAGAGGATGGCTTTGTGGGGTATGATTCCCCATCTTGAAGTCGGTCTCTGGAATTTGAGGTTCTGGAGCCTGGAGATCAACAAAGTCCCAGGTCAGGTTCTCTTGAAAAGCCGCCACAGGCCACTGACTGCATCCACTATCCTGCTGCAGGAGTGTCGGGGGGAGGTAGAAGCACAGAGGACAGCTGTGACTCATCAGGAACCCTCTGATTGGTGGAGCAGATCAAAGAAACCCCACGCGACTAGGACTTGTGCTTCTGGACATGGTGAGCCATGGTGTGGACAATGCCAGCCAGAAAAGGCAGTGGCCAATCTGGGCAACAAAGCTCACGGGGAAGCTGGAGAGTAGGAGGAGAGGGAAAGGAAGAGAAGGGAGCGGGCAGGGAGGGTAGGGGACAGGAGGGGTTGCTGTTGTGGGTAGGGCCACCATTTCTTGGCAGACCTTGGTGATGGGGAAGCTGCGATAAACAGGAGGGAGAGGTAGAAACGAGCAGTCCTTGAGCAGAAAAGCTAGCTGGCTCTAGCATTTTCACTTCCCTAAGCCCAGAGATGTAGAGGGAGAGAAGTGAGGGAGCCAGGAAGACTCCAGAGGATAGCACCGCTCATGCATTCCAGGGTTAACACTGCTCATGCTTCATACCTACCCAGTGTGCTCTGGAGGGGCTTTGCAAGGACCTCTCTGTGTGTATAGCCATGCCCTGGATCCCAGAGAGGACTGGGGGTGGGGAGCAGAGGCAAGGACCCCATTCCTCTTGTTTGGCCACAAAAGTCCCTGCAAAGGGCTGCTCTTCAGCCACAGAGGACCTGACAGAGATGCCCAGTGATCTGAGCTGAGCTCAGCCTGACACCGGCCCTCTCTTCTGATGAGTCAGATGAGGTGGAGGGGACCCGAATATGTGCCCATGTCGCTGTTACTTTATAAGTCCCCTAGTGTGGGGGAGCCTGCTCTAAGTAGCTAAGTGTTGCTTGGTGTGAATATTTCTAACCAGCTGGAGCAGGATCTGATATCAGAACCCCACATTGTGCTTTTGCTTCATCCTAACCAAATCCTTACCAGATTGTGGACAAAAGCTTTCTAGAGATTTTGGAAATAAAACAGAAGGGAAAAGAAAGGACAAATATAAGAAAATAAATCCCAGTGTTGGTTTTGGCCAAAGTGAGCAAAGACCATCTAAACTGTTGCTTTCTGCTTCTTGAGGCTGTAGGGAGTGGAGGGAAGCACAGGTATTCTGACCTTACACATGCAATTATGCTGCAATTATGAAAGAAACTGGTAATTACAGAGATTGTGTTATTTTCTGTATTAAGTTGTTACCAAGTGTCCTACTGAGTAGATTCTGCTTGCCCAGGGGATATGTTACTAGGTTTTTGGTTGTGAAAGGTAAAGCCAGGAGCATTTTTTGAAATAAAAAAGTTAAGACTAAGGGAACAAAATTTCTCCATATTAGAAAACAAAAGGGGACGCCTCAGTGGCTCAGTCAGTTAAGCGTCTGCCTTCAGCTCAAGTCATGATCCCAGGGTGCTGGAATCGAGTCCCACATAGGGCTCCTTGCTCAGCAGGGAGCCTGCTTCTCCCACTGCATGCCACTCCCCTTGCTTGTGTGTGCGCGTGCTCTCTCTCTTTCTCTCTCTGACAGATAAATAAAACCTTAAAAAAAAAAAAAGAAGGCAACAGGAATTTCCAATTTATTGAGTGTGGAGAGGAGGGAAGGACGCAGTAGGGAGAAGTGGGTCCCATCAACAGGGCAGTGTGTAGAAGCCAAGGAGAGAGATGGCTTGAAAGGGCCTCTCTGTGACAGGGATGGTCAATGAGCTTGAGCACCAGTAACATCTGGCAGGTAATTTTAAGTTGTTTCTTGTTCTGTGTTGTCATTTCAGGCTTTGTGTTAGTGGTGCTTTGGGGAATGACAGAGGTGGGGTACAGGGACTGGAGCTGTCCAAAGAGTGCTGGAATATGATGGAGACATGGTGTGATGATTGACTTTATGCTTCAACTTGGGTGGGCCACAGTATTTAGATCAAACATGTTGCTATGAAGGGATTTTATAAATGAGGTTAACATTTAAATCAGTAGACTTTGAGTGGAACAGACTACCCTCCATAATATGGGTGGGCCTCATCTAATCAGTTGAAGATCTTAAAAAAAAAAAAAAAAAGACTGACCTCACTGAGAGAAGGGGGAATTCTGCCAGCAGACTACCTCCAGATTCAAATTATAACACATCCCTGGAACTCCAGCCTGCCGGCTTACCTTGCAGATTTTCAAACCACCTCTCCCCCCCCCCCCAACACACACAACCTGTTGGTTCTGACATAGTAGAGAGGCAACCAGAGGTGGACAAGTGGAAGCTATTATGGAAGTTTAGAACCAGAGATGGCAGGCATAAGCAAAGACATGTAAATCCCCCCCCCCCATATAAAAATCTTAAGAGATATTCAGGAGGGTACCAACTTTCCTATCAAAATCAGGCTAGAGGCATGTGAAGCAGCTTCCATGCCGGGGACATGCCCACTCCAGGTGTTGTGGGCAGGAAGGGATTTGTCCCAGGGCATGGGGTGCTTACCCACTCAATGGCAGGGTTGCCTCCAGGAAGAAACCTCCAGACAACACAGAACACAGCACAGAATTGAACCCCCGGGTTTACAAATGCCTCTGAGAACACCACTGGGCTTTACTTGCAGAAAAAAACCCAAAACTACCACTGTTGCTGCTGCTGCAAAGGCTCTAGAAACCAGACAACAGGAGAATAGGCAGGGAACGTAGCTGCAGGGAGACAGTGTGTTTCTAGCTTGCTGGCCAGCGGGAACAGCAAGTAACAAATAGGAAAATCGATCTTCCTCGCTCTGGCTTCCAAAACTCACATAAGTGCACTAAAAGGATGGCACCTACCTCACACCTAGCTCTCACCACAACAGGGTCTGGGAAATATGCTCTTGAGCTGTCCAACCTCTCCGGCTAGGAGGGTGCAATGGAGGTTGAATAAGCCCCTCCACGGGTGTTCCCAGGAAATGTCCTGGGGCACATGGGAGCCTCTGGAAGCACACACACAGAGGAGTGAGGCCACAGCGACTAGAGTCCTATCAATGAGCACAGGGCACTTAGAGATGGTGATAAGCCACGACTCAACCATGCCTGCCTTCCTAGGTGCGGGGTGCACAGCTGCTGGGAGCAAGAAAATGTTCTTTGCTCTCGCGTGGAAGCTGGAGAGCATTAGCGGGAGATGGGGCATTTCACTCCAAATGCAGTTGAGATCATATCTTGGCTTTGTTCCCTGAATCCGCACAGTTATTTGTATTCCAGCATAAAATTCTAACTCCCAGGACCTGGTTAACAAAGGCGGCGCGCGACGCACACCCCCAGAGGCCAGCCAGATGGAAAGCCCAACGGAATTTCACTTTGAAGTGTTCTGTGTTATCTGACTCATTTGCAAAAGAAATGAGCTTTATGGGGTGTTCAAATGTTTCCAGACATAACCAGTTGCCCCCAAGCGAGAATAAAGTTATAATCTCTCCTTCACCTTGCGCACACGCAGGCGGGCATGGGCACAAATGTACACAGCCGGTTAGAATCAGATTTTGTCTCCTCCCCGGGCTCCGCAGGGGGTGAGCAGGAGGAAGAACCAAAATAAAAACACCTCAGATCAAGAAATGATGGATTTGTTTTTCCCCCACTTTGACAGTAGAATCAGAATGACTGTATGGCTGGTCTAATGAATTACACACTCATTTGTCATCAGGATAATGCAAAATAGGTGACGAAATTTGCTCAGTCAGACAGCCTCCAAGGCTCCGTGTTGTCAAGGACCAGCACAGATAGATTTGGGCTTAAATATCAGCCCTGCTGATTTCCAGCTGTCTGACCCTACAGAAGTACCTTCTACCCTCTGAGCCTCAGTTTCCTTTCCTGTGAAACGAGCCTAAAAATGTTGATCTCACAGTATGGTTAAGAGGAGGGCGTGAAGGGCTTCAGAAACCACAAAGGGCTGCTTGCACATTAAGATCCCTCCCTCTACGTAACTTGTGATCCTATTACTCCAAACCACCTTGTCTTTCCTGAATTCAAGGAGTAATATCTGCACCCCCGACCCCGCCGCTGTGTCCTTGTTCGAGCTCTTCCCTCTGCTTAGAAAGCCTTCTCCTGCCTATTTCTCCACATCCTTGCCAATACCCCCTTTTGGGGTGGGGGCTGCCCATTGTTGATTTGGGAGGTGGGAAATGGTGTGAGGCTTGGTTCTCTTCACTTCTCAGTAACTCGGCATCCCAGGGTCCCCAGAATATTAGAACAGAAGGGTCTCGGAGATCATCCAGTCCAACTCCTCACTGATGACATAGGGAAACAGAGGCCCTGAGAGGCGGAGGTGGACACTCCACCTGTGCCAGGCACCTCAAGGAGCCCTGTGGCACCCAGGCCACTTGGCAGTGCCTGCAGTGGTTAAGTTCTTGGGCCTCTTATGTTTTCCTCTTTGTAGAAGTCAGGGTTCTCCAGAGACACAGAACCAATAGGATGGATATGAGAGAGACTGGCAAGTCTGAAGTCTGCAGAGCCGATGTCCCAGTTTGAATTCCAAGGCCAGCTCACTGCTGCAGAACCAGGATGAGCTGATATTCCAGTTCAAAGGTGCTCAGACAGAATTCTCTCTTGCTCAGGGAAGGGTCAGCCTTTTATTCTATCCAGGCCTTCAATTGATTGGATGGGGCCCACCACCATAGGAAGAGCAATCTGCTTTAGTCAGTCTAGTGATTTATTTATTTTTCTACCCCTTTATTTATTTATTCTTCAGTAAGTTTAAATCCTTGAGGGGTACAGCATCACATGGATTCTATGGTCAATGGCTTCAGCAGGAAGGCTGCTTCATAATTTGGCATGAATCACGCCACTGTTTGCATGAGCATGAGTTACCTTTCCCCCAGATTACTCTAGTTTTGTCTGGTTTGCCACCAGGACTCTCTGTGTTGTTCTTTGCTTTGTATCCACAAGCACACCTCTCGCCTAGATAGAATTCAGTTGCAACTCGAGCATGAACACCTTCAATTTTAAGAAGAGTTATGTGCTCCCTGTGGTTCAGAGACCCCACTTATAGCCAGCAAAAATGGTGTTGGACCACAGCCTACAAGATGTATTTGTTGTTTTAGGAGTCCTGGCCCCAGCAGGCCTCCACAGGCTCCAAAATGGTGGAAAGAGAAAGACCAGTCTAGTGATTTCAATGTTAATTTCATCAAAAACCACCACCTCGGAAACACCCAGCATAATGTTTGACCAAATATCTGAGCATCCCAAGGCCCAGTCACGTCGATGCATAAAATGAACCATCATACTCAGGAGAGTCGAAAATCTTTCAGGAGTTAAACAAGTAGGAGTGTGTCTATGAGATGGCTATCTAAAACACAATGGAATCTGGAGAGAGGTGATTTGGACTTTTTTTAAAATTTAAATATTTCTAAGTGAGATTTCCTGTTTAAAATGGCATTTGGTTGGTACTTCCCCTTCCCACCCGCGCCTCAATACTGTGGGTAATACAATGATGAAGACAAACGCACAAAGACTAAGGTGGACAGAGACTTACTCCCCAAATCTAAGAGGACACTTGATGAATGATAAGACAGTAGAGAAAAACCTTTTCAGGCTCATCTCAGGAAACACAGAGTTACTTAAAACAGAGAAGAAGACCCTCTAAACCTTCTCCACCATCCAACCCTTGAAAAACCTGCAGTCGCACAAGAACAGCAAGGGCTGCTTTTGGGGCTGGCCACAATTTTAGATCCCACTCTAGAAATACCATCTTCCTACTTAATTCATGCCTAGAGTCTCAGAGAAAACAGCCTTGTAAATCTAGGGGAGATTAAAGCAAAGTGAGATATTATTCACTCTCACCAGATTAGGGGGGAAAGCCTGAAAATCCCAGTTATTGGGGGAGGATATGAACTCACCAATAACCTTCACACCTTGAAGGCTAGTGGTAAATTCTCTGTCATCTTCCATGACTTACCAATGGTACTTGAATGTTTCCTCCTCTTGGAAAGACTTTCTTTATCTGGCCTAGGAGAAATCACATACCCTGGTTTCCCCTGCTGGATGCTGCTTCCCTATCTTCTTTTCTGGCTCCTCTCCCCCAACTTGTTACCACTGACATGTCCCAGGGCCCGCCCCTTAGACCTTTTTTCCTCACTATCCACACTGAGTTGATCTTCTTGGTTTCAATTTAGATTTAACACCATCTAGTTGCTAACAATTCCCAAGTTTATATCCACACCCAAAATTTTCCCCTGGTCCCCTAGCTTGGATTTCCCATGGCCAACTCAACAACTCCACCTAGATATCTAAGAGTTGTCTTGAACTTCTAGTGTCCAAAATGGATGTGCCAATCTTCCTCCAGACTGTGCTACCCACAACCCTCCCTCTCTTAATAAATGGCAACTCCATCTTCCAGTGGTTCAGGCCAGAGACCTCGGACTCCACTTGGACTCCTTGTAACAGATCTGGCTGGCTCTCTTTCCCAGATCTGATTTCTTCTCTCTACCTTCATTGTGATCACCCAGGTCCAAGCTGCCACCTTCTCTTGCTTGGAACATTGCCACAACCTTCAATCTAGTCTCCTTCCTTCTACTGTGGTCTCCCTACAGTCTGTCAGCCACACACTCCCCAAGTGGTCCTCCTAAAATGTAAGTCAGATCATGGCACATTGTTGCTCAAAGCCCACCATGTTTGTCATTTTTCACTCAAAGCCAAAGTCAAGGTCTTAATAATCACCCACAGGGTCACCGCAACTGGCTCTGCTACTGCTCTAACCTTACTTCCTACTTCCCTCCCTCCTTCCCTCCCTCCCTCACCACACTGGCACCTCAACTGTACTCTGAAGCCTCCAGTCACTCCTTTACTCCTTCAACTAGTTACTCCACAACCTTTACTGCTGTAGGCCCCCAGATACCCATGTGGCACACTCCCTCACCTCCTTCAGGTCTTTGCTCAGCATCACCTTCTCAATGGGGCCCCAACCACACTACCTCACCTCCTCACTCTCCTTACTCTGCCTTCTTTACAGCATTTTGCACTTTCAAATGTACTATGTAATTTATTTATTTATCACATTTGTTGTCTCTCTTCCCCACTGACATTGCCGGGAAGAATTTCAATCAGGATTGGAACACAGGTAAGGAAAAGGAAGACCAAGCAGTAGCCAGGATTTCAGCTGCAAGACCAGGCTGGTGAAGGCCCCACAGCTACCACCACTGAACCTCAGATACGTCATTTGTGCAGTTGACAATAGGCCTTGGCCATTGTTGCTGGCCCTACTGGACCTGGAAACTCAGTGTGGCCACCATTCATGGCCAGAAGTAGATTTTTTAAGGCTCCTACTTCTTTATCTCAATAGACCCTATCCAAGGCAGCTGCACTGACTTGGCTGCGCCTGGGCCCTAGCAGCAAGGGAGGCTGAGAAAGCAGGTGTTAGGCATACTCACTGCCAAACATAGAAATGGGGTTCAGACACTGAGCAGCCAAGAAAAATGTCTACCACATTGGAGCATACCAAGGCCATGAAAGAAGCCCAAAAATTTCCAGAAAGTTGGAATTGTACAGGCCATCTACTCTTATCATAATCTAGTAAAGCACAGCTGTTTGGTTGAACAGACCAAATTCAATAGATACAAGCAGAGAAGAAGTTGATTCTTTCTCCTTGCTGTCACTTCAAACTGGTTTTGTTTTTTTTTGTTTTTTTTTTTTTATTAATAATGATTTTTTATTATATTATGTTAGTCACCATACAGTACATCCCCGGTTTTCGATGTAAGGCTCGATGATTCATTAGTTGTTCAAACTGGTTTTGTATAGATTATTTCTTTTCCAATCCTTGGATGAAATCTCTGGTGTGTCCCACATGTTTCCAGTCATTCTTCGATAAAACGAACAAGCCAAGGAAACCTTTACCTTTAGTCACAAAAACTCTCTTGCCTTTCTCAGTAAGGAAAATGTGCCCTATCTTTAGTTAAAGCTTCTCCCCTTCCCTGCTCTGGCCAGTCGGGGCTGGGAAGCCTGTAGTAGGGGAGGTGGCATGGAGCACCTCTGTCACACTTTCCTCCTCCAGCCTCCTCCACCCTCAGCCTCTCAACCCAAGGCTCCTGACCCTTTCAGGTGGGGCCCAGAGGAAGCAAATGTCAGGGGTAACTGCACAATCTGATGTGGCTGGTGCTGGTAAGGTCAGTGTTGGTGTTCTCTGGCACTTTTGTGGGTTTCACAGAAATCTCCTCACCTGGGACCGTGCAATTACAATCTCCAGGACAGGATCAAGCTTGTCTCTATCTGGTAGCTTACATCGCCAACTGATTCCAACTGATTCCAACCCAGAACTCTGGGCTGTCTGTGGCCCATCTCCTCTACATTATCTTTGTTGGGTCCATCAACCCTCCAAGGGAACTTCTGGGGCAAAGTCCTTATTAAGATGGCCCCAGGTCCAGTCTCCCCATGTGACCCACAGTAGGTCCATGAGAAAATGTATGCATCTTGATCCCTTCTGTTGACAGAAGTATGACTTATTCTCTATACGGTCTTCTTTGTTCCAGCCCCTCAGGTGGATGGCCTTGGCCTCCTCAGGCCTTTGAATTTTCCAGGAGTCAGTCATTTCCAGTCCACTGCTCCCAGACTCTAAGGGACACACATATGGAGATAAGAAAGAAGCATTTCCAGCCTCCCCAGGTGAGGGAAGGGTAAATGCCTCCAACAACTTTCTCAGAGAAATGTTCTCCCCCAGACTCTTCACTCTCAACCCTTTCATATACTTGAGGTGGATATTAGGCTAAGGTGGTAAAACTCGGTTTCCAGATGCTTCCTTAGCAAGACCTGTAAAGACGGTCTGGCTTCTCACTTGAGGATGTGGAGGTTTTATTCCCAGATTTTGGGGCTTCAGCCAAAGTGAGAGGGAGTCCCTACTACAAAGAATTTATTTTAATAATAAAATTTTAAATAGGAAAAAATTGGAAATAAAAATATATTCAATATAAGAAAATAAGAAAAATATTATATATTAAAAATTACAGTTAATTATGCTGTCCAGAGAAAATTTCCTCGTATATTTTTTTAAAAAATAATAAAAATTAGTCATCTAAGCATTTGACTCAAGGAGTTAGGGAAAAAAAAGCAGCAAAATAAACGTGTGAAAAATAGTAAGAAGCAAGCAATAAAGATTATAATAAAACTGAACACATTCAGTAACAAGAACCCAGTAGAGGGATTAATAAAACCAAGAGCAGTTTCTTCCCAAAGTCCAATAAATTATACATACTTCAGGAAAAAGTAATCAAGATGAAAAAAGGAAAACAGAAAATGTGGCATTAAAATTAAGAAGGATGACAGAACCAGATACTGATGGGGTTTTACAGTTATGAGAGGATATTATGTAGGTCTCAATGCTAAATATCTTTAAAACTGGGAGAAATTGATAATTTTGTAAGAAAATACATGTTGGAAAAGTTAAGCAAAGAAAGAAAATAAAAAACCATGGAAGGAAACAACACAATTATTAAGGAACCATTACCAAACAAGGCTAAGAGCTCACACTGTTTTATGAGCAAATTTCTCTAAACCTTTGAGAAATAAGTAATTCCCATGCTATTTAAACAGTTCCAGACCAAAGAAAAATATGGAAATCTTCCCAACTCCTTCTATAAACCCAGCATATCCCTGATTCTCAAGCCTAACGGGAGTGTCACAATACAGAATGCTTGCCTACAGATTTTTTAAAATCCCAATAAAGCAATAGCAAATAAGATTCAGAAGTATATTAAAATGATAATACACCATGCCAAATAAGGTTTCTTTCAAGAAGGTAAGAATGGTTTGATATAAAACTATTGGGTTCATTCCTTACCTTAATAGGTTAAATGAGAAATACCATATGATTATCTTGAACATGTAACAAAAGAACACAATTCAACCTCTATTCCAAATTCTGAATACTCTTAGTAAACTTGGAATAGAAATATATTTCCTTAACTGAAAGGAGTACTTCCTACCAAAAGTTGCTATCACACCCAGAATGAAATGTCAGACACATCCCTGTTGTGGGCAGGAACAAGACATGAATGCCTGTGATTACCGCTCTCATTTAACAGAGGACAGCTGATTGATTCTTAAACAAAGGGTATGAATAGCACAAAGAAGGAATCAAAGATAGTATTTGCAGATGATATAATTTTCTAGCTTGAAAATCCAAAGTTATCAACTAAAAAATTCTATTACTATTCATTCTACATGAATAAGAATATTCAGTAAGGTGATCGGTTACAAAATTAAAAAAATAAGAATCAATAACTCTCAATACATTAGCAATAAAATGGGAGAAAATCTAGAGGATGAAAAGAGCCCATTCACAATAGTAGCAAAATATAAATGATCCAGAAATTAATGTAACAAGAAATTTATGTGACAAAGACTATAATGCTTTACTGAGACATGTAAAGACAACCTGAATAAATGGAAAGGTGTATCTACAGCTTCTCTCTATAGCCACACAGGCTGAACACTTCACAACTCCTGGGGTGGTGAACTGTGGTGGCCTTGGACATATCATGTTCCTGAGTGGAAAGATTCAGTAATGTGAAGTTATCAGTTTCCCCTAAATGTATTTTTAAATTTAATAAGATATCAGTCCAGCAGGACATTTGAGCAAAATTATTTTGAAGTTCGTAAATGTGCAAGGATAGTCAAGGACATTTTGAAAAGAAATAGTAAATGAGGAGACTTACACTACCAGGCATTAAAACATATTCCAAAGTCAGGGCACACTGGTGGCTCGATCAGTTATGCGTCCGACTCTTGATCTCAGCTCAGGTCTTGATCTCAGGGTCATGAGTTCAAGCCTTGTGTTGGGCTTCACACTGGGAATGGAGCCTACTTAAAAAGAAAAAGAAAAAGAAAAACATATTCCAAAATCACAATAAAGAAAACAGGGAGGTACTGGTAAAGAAATTTGGTACATTCAGCTCAAAGGAACAGAGCAGAGAGTCCACAAACAGAAGCAAATTTAGGTGCCAACTTAGTATATGATAAAGGTAACTATTTAAACATGAATGTTGGGATTTGGGGGAAATCGATCACACTAAAGTGGTGTCAGGACTACCAGCTAACCATTTAGAAAAACAGAAACTTTTTTTCATAGCAGAGACCAAAATAAATTGCATTTGTAGACTAGATCTAGATGGAAAACATGAAATGAAAAAATATAGGGAGACATTTATATTTTTCTAGGGGTAGTTTAGGACTCTTATTCAGGACCATATCTTCATTAGTTTAGGGATGAACAAATCATCAATCATTTTTGCTGTGTGTTCGGAAAAAAACATACAAAACTCCTAAATATTCCTAATTTATAATTTTCCACACATATGGAGCAAAATTCTCATTGAAGCTCTCATGAAAGAGCAGGTTATAAAGAAAAATGCAATTTTATTTTAGAGGACCATATAGAACTTTTAAAACATCAACTTCATTGGGGAATAATTTATATACAATAAGTTAACGATTTTATTTGTATGAGTTTTTAATTGAAGTATATATTGAGACAATCGTAGATCCATGAGTAGTTGTAACAAATATTACAGAGAGATCCCATGTAAACTTTACCCAGTTTCCCCCAATGGTAATAACTTATAACACTGAAGTACAACATCACAGCCTAGATATTGACACTGATAGCGTCCACCAATCTTAATCGCTTTTACCTGTACTCTCGTGTGCGTATATTTAGTTCTATACAATGTTATCCCATGTGTAGGTTGGTGTATTCACCACCACAATCAAGGTACTGAGCAGTTCCAACACCACCCCATGTTGCCCTTTTAGAATTACACCCATATCACCCCCTCTACACACACACAGTTTAGTAAGTGTTAACAAATAAATACAGCTATGTAATCATCTCCACAATTAGAAGAGAAAACATTTCCACCATCCCAAAAAAGTTCTCTCTTGCCTTTTTGCAGTCAGTTCCTTCCCCTCATTCCTCACCCTCGCCAACCATTGATCTGCTTTCTATTCCTGTAGTTTTACCTTTTCTAGAATTTCATAGATATGTAATCAGCATGTTTTTGAGAGTCATCCACGTTGTTGAAAGTATCAGTAGTTCATTCCTCTTATTGCCAGATAGTATCTGCTTGTATAGATATGTCACATTTTGTTTATCCCTCCATCCATCTATAGATATTTGGGTTGTTTCCAGTTCTTTATTATTATGAACAAAGCCATGAATATTCAAGTCTTCATCTGAGTGTTTTTATTTCTCTTGGGTGGATACCTAAGAGTGTGATTGCTGGATCATATGGTAAGCATATGTTTTATTTTGGATAGTTTCTAAAGCTATAGTTTTCCTTCTTCAAAGTCCAATCTGGTATTAATAGCATCCCATGTGTTTTTGCATTTCAGATACTATATTTCCCATTTCTAGAAATTCTGTTTGGATCTAAAATTTTTTAAACTTTCATTTCTTTCCTCATCATGGTCACATTTTCCTCTACCTTCTCAAACATATGGATCATGATAGCTATTTTAATGTTCTTCGCTAAATCCACCACTCTCTATCATTTCTTGGTTTGTTTCTAGTGATTAGTTTTCCATGTGGATCTGATGAGCCACATTTTCCTATTTCTTTGCTTGCTTGGTAATTTTTTATTAGATACTGGACATTATAAATTTTACATTGTTGATTGCTGGATTTTGTTGTATTCCTTTAAATACCATTGGATTTTGTTCTGGAGCACAAATCAGTTGGATCCTTTTGAGACTTGCAGAGAAGCCTTTAGGGTTAATTTTGTCTCATTATTAAGGTAATAGCCTTTTGAAGATTCTATTCAATGCCTCATGTGCAAGGATGTCTATCTACTCTGGCTGGTGGAAACTATGAAGAATTCCCAGCCCCACGTGAGCTCCGGAAACGATTCTGCCTACTCCTTGCCTGGAAACAGACATCTTCGCTTAGGACTTTAAAGCATAACATTAAAGGCAGAAACTGTTAAGGAAAAGAGTTATAGATTTGACAACATAAAAATTTAAAGCCTCTCTCTGGTTTCCTCTTAAATTCACTTCAAGTCAGCTGTTGTTTCTCATTAATTTGAATGCCAGTTGGTAGAGGGGGAATATCGATGGGCCCTGGGTCTGGAGCCAGCTCTGCCACTCACCGTGCAACCACAGGGGAAATTCTCCTTTCTGGGCCTCGGTCTTCTGATCTGGAAAAGGGTGGGGTGCTCCCTAAGGCACTTTCAGCCCCAATACCATGCCCCCTGGCCAGATAGTACCAGCTTCTTGCTCATCTCTCTGCCTCCATAATAACTGACACTCGGGGCCTCCAGCTCCACCTCAAAGCAGCCTTCTTATTTCTATTTCCCTTTTTAAATATAATTTAGTTTTTATTTGATTTATGGACTTGGTCCCAGTCACTGAACTTCATTTGGCTTAGACGGCTTATTGATTTTCAATAACGGTGGAGCAGAAGAATAAAGAGATGACAGCAGCACTTGGCTGCAGACCCAGGGCCGGCTGAGAGAGGCAGGAATTAATCATCTCCAGGGTGATCACTCAGGCTGTCCCTGGCAGGACAGCGACCCAGGGAGCTTGGCCAGCGTGGGAGAGCGCAGCAAGCCACACGATGATTGCCTGCCTCTGATAACATGAGCACACCAGACTTCTCTGCCTGTGTTCTAATTGTAGCATTACCCGATGGGAACCAATTACCCATCCAGCGCCCTCATCTCCACGGAGGAGACGCTGAAAGAGTTCCCGAGGCTAGCTAGAGGGAGGCTGCGCCATTTGGATCAACAGGGAGGAGAAGATGATTATGTACAAACGTGCCAACATTAAACAAATGAATGGAAAGATAAATAGATGGTGAAAGGTGAAGGGGATGCAGATGTGCCGGGTGTGCGTGTTGATTTTGGCGTGGCTTCTCTTGGTGGCCTGCAGCAGCTGAAAACAGCAAGTGTGATCTATTTTTACTTCCCTAAAGAAATGGAAGGAAAAAAAACCCAAAAGCTTTCTTTTGTCTCTGGCCCTTTGCATATGCTGTTTTCTGCATAATGTTCCAGCCCTCTCTTTGTGTGGCCACTGCTGCTTCTCCCTCAGGTCTCAGCTTAGCTGCTGCCTCCTCTGGGAAGCCTTTCCTGATTCCCCCACCTTTGGTGGCCCAACCCCATGCTCCCTCAGGTTCTGTGTTGACCCTGTTAGGACATTCACCACATTGTATTACAACAGTTATAAGGACAGTGTTATAGCTCACTGTTACAGCAATAGCAATGGTCTGTTTTCTTAACTTTAGCTCCTACTTAACTCCCAACTCTGTGAAGGCAGGGTCTGTGCCTATTTATTCACCCAGTGTCCTGGTATATAAGAAATAATTAATATTTGCTGAATGAATGAAAGTTAAAAAGAATGATTTTCAAAGTTACACATTCAAAGAATATTTACTGACGGTTAATTACATACTAACATTGTGGGTAGGTGTTGAAATCCATTAATTCCTTTACTTGATCCTCTCTACGACTCTTTAATTGTATGCATGATAAAATACTCAGAGAGGTAAGGTGACCAGACCAAGGTCACATAGCCAGACTCTGGCTAGGCCTAATTTAGAACCTGGGTCCCCTGATTCCTAATTCCAGTTCTGCCCCTTTCCCACTAGGGGAACTCGACTGGTCCCTTCTCTTCCAACAACCCTGTAGTTTTCTCCACTGTTTGATGAGTGGCTTGAACCAGACCAGTTCTTAACCTTTGAGAACTAATAAAAACTATGAACTGTAACCCCAGGGAAATGCACCTATGCCCTGAAAAAATTACACACGATTTCATGGGTTCATAGACCCCCATAAAACCTAGCCTCAGTCCTCAGATTAAGGACCCTGAGCTCACCGATCATGAAGACCTTGCCAGCCCTCTCAGTCCTGCACCGCCTATGATTCACCCACAGACGTTGGTTTTATGAAGTGGCAAAATTCTTCCCTTCGTTTTTCAAAGTCTCAACCCCACGTCTTCTCCCAGCCGGCTGGCAGCCGTTCCTCCCTGCCGTGAGACCCCATTAGCCCCCAAACCCCAGGGCCCTGCCAGACTGCAGCTGTCACACTGAGTCCTGGTCCTGATTTATTCTCCATGGTGTCTCTGTGGATGAGAAGTTGTGCGTAACAGCAGGACTCAGCCCCTGGTAGAAGAAATGGCCAAGTTCAATCCTTAACAAATAAAACCACTGCCGTTCAGTAATTCCCATGGTTCACGAAAAATGTGATTTCCTTGCTGCAGCAAATGTGGAGGGCGGGAGATGTAAAGACGCTCCCACTTCGGTCTATGGAAGGAACCGTAACAATATAAATCAGTGAGATAGATAACCTTCTCCTCTATTCATTATCTGGGCAGGCCAGAGCTAATGTGTTTGTTTTTTAAATCCCCTGTTATCAGCCCTTCCCCCCTCAAGGATAGCTGCACTATACTTCTCTGAAATCCACCAGGAACACTACAGCAAAGAAACAACTTTCCGTTTCTGAAGATTATACCAGTTCTCCAGGATCTCGAATGCCAGACCAACAATTTTACCCTACGGGCCAGTGAGTCTTACCGAGGGGCATCCAGGATGGGGCAGACCCCTGGGGAAGGTGCTAGGGAGAGTGATGGCACCAGTTTTTTGAGTTAGAAAGATTATTTTGACTGTGCATGGGGATCCACTGGAGGCACTGGGAGAGATGAGGATACAGATGAGGTGTTGTGGGGAGAAGCCTGGTGTAGTCAGGAGAGAGGTCTCCTCTGATACCTTTGTCTTCTCTTATTCCCACAATGGGGAGGGCACGACGTTCATTAAAGCTGTATGCAGACAGGATACTCTGCCACCCTGAATGAGGGAGTGTCCAAGAGAGTAAGGGGAAACCGTTGGGTGGAGCTTACTGGAAGATTTTTAGGGACCCCTTTTGCCCTACTTCACTTTTCTTTCTATCTAGAATGCAGATGGGACGGCTGGCACTACAGCTGCCTTAATGCAACCATGAGGGAAAGGCCAACAGAAGCACAGAGGCATCAGCTCTGACTCGCTGGAGCTGCTAAGTCAATGCCAGACGCTCTGCTTCTGGACTCATTATGTGAGAAAAATCTCTGTGGGACATCAAATAGGGAAGTTAAATAGAGAGGTAGATGAATAAGTCTGGAGCTGGAGTGCCAAGGGCATATTACACGGGTGTGCGTGAGATGATTCAGGGAGTAGATAGATAAATGCTTGCTTGATTGCTTGATTGACTGATTTAAAAAAAAAAAAAAGATGGTCATGGAGAACACCAACCTTCAAGGAAGAGGCTGGAGAAAAGGGACTTCAGTGAAGGAATAGCCAGAGAGAGAGGGCACCTGGAACCTGTGGGGTCTTGGGAACCAAGGGAGGACAGAGACTCTGGAAGTGGTGAGTGGTCAACAGTACATGTGACAGAGAGGGCCAGTGGCTGACACCAGAGAAGGGGATGTGGTGGCCATCCTCACATGTCAATGCCAGTCTGCCCAAGGACCCCATTGTGCCCTCCAGGCCCTTCCTGTAAGACTGTGGGCACCTCTCAGGCTGGCAGCTCCCAGGAGTCTGCAAAGACAGCAAGACAATGGAAAGAGAATATTTCCTTCCCCGACACTATGACCAGGAGATGTTTTGGACATGATTACCGCACATGTGTTTTCTCCCTGTTCCTAGCCTATGTTCAGAGGCACTTGATCTTGTTAGATTTGATTCTTCTTTGCTCAAAGGGCATGCAGCTAGACGTTCAATGCCAGCTTTGCATCATGCTCTGTGGGCCTCAGGCGACTCAACAAGGTGAAGGCAGAGCAGAGGCTAGAACTGAAGCCTTCCGATTACAAATCCATCAGGCCTCAAAACCCACCAGTGGAACATTTCCTAGGTCTGGCTTTTAACAAATGCATTGGAGGTTGGCATGCTGCCGATGTTTTGCTGGCTCGGGGCAGGTACTGGGATGTTTTTTGCAAATTGGGTACTCCGTCATGTAGAAGAACATCTTTTTAGGGGGTAAAACATCTGGAGTTACATTGCATGAAAAGAAACTGAAGGCCAGGTTACACACTTAGCACACAGTTCTTCCCGTATAAATGATGCTCAAAGATTCGGGATGTTCAGCAAATCTGTTTGTTGTTGCTCTGACTTTCAATGTTTCCCTGGGGAGGTGCCGCTAGTTTTTTCTGTCTTGTTTAACCCAGTAGGATTTCTAAGGAAAGATGTCTCCCAGAGCTTGAATAAGATCCCCACAAAAGCTCCAGATCTCACAGATTCTAAGTCACAAAAACAAGTTTCTAAAAATAGAGATTGCCTGGCAAGAACACGAGTCTTGTCCTACTCAACCCAACCCCACAGGCAGCCTTTGTTTTGATACCAGGCCTAACGGTATTAGTATTTGGGGACCTCTGCTCAAGGGCATAACCACAGTCAGCAAATCTAGCAATGAGTAGAAGACTGGACACGGAACATGATAAAAGGCGAGCTTTGCAACGTTCTAAAAGCTTGGGCAGAGTGCCCAGAGATTTACAAAGTGCTGGTCTTGGAGTCAGAAACCCAAACTCTAGTTCTGACTTTCCACTGATTGTGTGGATGCCCTTAGGGAGCCTCCTCCCCTCTCTGGGCTTTAGTTTTTGCATGTATAAAATAAGGATGGCAAATTCCAAAGGCTACCTACTTCAGAGTTGCTGTTGAAAGCTGTACAGGGGGCACGTGGGTGGCTCAGTCGGTTAAGCATCTGCCTTTGGCTCAAGTCATGATCCCAGGCTCCTGGGATCAAATCCTGCTTTGGGCTCCTTGCTCAGCGGGGAGTCTGCTTCTCCCTCTCCGTCTGCCCCTCCCCCTGCTTGTGCTCTGTCTCTTTCTGTCAAATGAATAAATAAAGTCTAAAAAAAAAAAAAGGCTGAACAGATGTGAAGCACCAGCCCATATAAAAAGACTGTCCTCTGATGACGGAGCTCTGGTAAAGCACATCCAGACAGTCTGTGGTGCTCTGTGAGCAGCTCTGGAAGGCTCTGGAAGGCAGAAACATGTGTTTTCCTCCAGAAAGGACTCTCTTTATTGAGGCCATTCATGGAGGAGCGCACAAGGACTATGTGGGCCACTCCTCAGCACCTGACACTAAATTGGGAACCAGCCCCTTCCCTTGTCTCATCAATACAAGACCGAGCCTCAGAAAACCAAGTATGCAAGACAGATACTTTAGCTGCAGGGGCTACAACTGATGGCCTCTGTTTGGTGTCATTAAATCTGCCAAAATGAGAAAACGGATTTGGTGGGGGGGTTGCGTCCAGAGAAACTGACCTCATCTTCACTGTCACCCAGTCAAGTCACTGCAGGTGTTTCTGTGAACAGGGGGACGAACCAGTCTCTTGTGTTTAGAAAACATCTTGCCCCTCGGGAACTTCTGAATCTTGTTTGTGAGTGTGTGCACACATGTGTGCACGTGTGTGTACATGAGTGTGCATGTGTGTGTACATGAGTGTGCATCCGTGGGGCTGCGCATTTAGGTCTAGGTGCATGTTCGTGAGGGCGCATGTGCGTGCTTACATGGGTGTGTGTGTCCATGCACATGCACGAACGTGGGTGTGTATGAATGCACGTGAATTTGTGTGCGCCCAAGTGCATATACTTTCTCTCATTAGGAGGGAGTTTTGTTCAATTACGCCAGGGCCAGGGGATGATTTAATGAGCGCTGGTCTCCTTGTCCAACATGCTGAGCTATGGAAATGGCAAAGCCTTTCCAAACCTGAAAGACAGATTAGTTCATTTTCAGGTTTTGCCATGAATTGGTGGTTCCCGGGATGGCTAATGGCTCAGAGAGGCAGCATTTGCATCCAGCAGTGTCAGAGTGGCTGTGGGATTAGTGGCTAGGGGGTGATTTAGGATAGCTATTTGGAAACATCTACCATTTTCCAATAATGCTTGAGAAATTGCCTCTCCTGAGAAATTTCACGAGGGCCTGGAATGGTGATGAAGGAGGCCAGGGAAAATGCAGATTCCTCTTGTCTGAGCAGCACAGCTGCAGGCCTCCAGAAAACCTGATATCCCAGATACCTCTAGGCAGATTGGCCACATCGATTGCACTGTTGTCCGCCCCGATCTGTGCACGTGCTCGTCTCCCTGCACTTCCCCTGGGTCACCCCCCCCAACATCTATCTGATGAAATTAGTATTTGAAATACAATAAAGTGATTAGTTCGCTTGACTGTGACAAACATATTTAATCTTCACCGATCGATAGTGTCAGAAAACCAGCACCATTAGTTAAATTATCCTCTGGACTCAGAGAAGCAAACAGCCTAATTGAAGAAGGCAAACACCAAGGCCTTCTTTTAGCCCAGGCACGTCCCACCTCATGGGTTTATAGAGCTCTGATTTGAACTTTAGCCATAACCTGATTTCTCTTCAGCCACTATTGTCTGGACCCACTCTGGGCCTCAGTTTACCCATCTGTCAATACAGTGCAGAGATGCAGAGAAGAGACTCTGGAGGAATGATCTGTTCAAATCAGCACCACTAACTAGCTGACCATGGATGAGTGACTTAACTTCTCTGTGCCTCAGTTTCTTCACCTCTCAAATGGGGATGTTGATACTAGCATGTGGGTTCTTGGGAGGGGCAGGTGAAGGAGGCCTGGCCTGGGTTCTCCCCCTAGTCCCGCAGTGCCACAATTTGACCACTTTGGCTCCTTATCCCTCTCAGCCTCAGTCTCGCCATCTGTAAATGGTGGGAGTGAGATTGCATAGGCTCCTGCAGCCCTAATGTTCCATAAGCCTCGGAGCCTAACATTCTTATCGATGTACATGGGGGTTACTAGACGTGAGCCGGGGCAGGAAGGCTAAGTGATCTCATAGCCGGGGGATGCCTTTGGGGCAACATAATAATGTTTTGGGATACGGCAGGGTACGGAATAGGATTAGTATAGCACAGGGAACCATGCTTTCTGGGTGTGAAATGAAATCAATTCCATTTCATTTCAGCCCGAGAAGCCTCAAAGGCCTGATGTCCACAGTGGGTCTGCCTGGCCAAGGGAAGGACATGTCTCACTTACTCACTCATCCAGTGTTTGTGAAGCATCCTCTCTGTAGCACACCTTGTATTGGGAACTAGAGATACAGGAGAGGACCAGCCCCAGCCTTGTCTCCAGGGACTGCGACACATGAACAACCACCTCCAATATGACGTTGTACTAGTTTCCAATGGCTGCTGTAACAAGTCACCACATACTTAGTGACTTAAAGCAATACAGATATATTATCTTATGGTTCTGGAGATCAAAAGTCTGACATGAGTCTCATTAAGCTAAAATCAAGGACTTAGGAGGACTACAGTCCTTTCTGGAGGTTGTAGGGAAGAATTTAATTATTTGCCTTTTCCAGTTTCTAGATGTTGCCTGCATTCCTTGCCCCAACGTCACTTGACCTCTGCATCCATCATCACATACCTTTTCTGTCTCTCACTTTTCTGTCTCCTTCTTATAAGGACTCATATGAGTAATTGGACCCACATGGATAATCCAGGCATTCTCCCCATCTCAATATCCTTAACTTAATCACATCTGCAAAGTCCCTCTTGCCGTGTAAGGAAATATATTCAAAGGTTTCAGGTTTATTCTACTTACTACAGACATAAAAGTCCCAAAGCTGGAATAAAAAGCCTAGGAGTCACTCTTCCCAGGAAGGCCTGAAGGTACCATTAGAAGTGGTCCTTGAAGCATAAGTAGTATTTGGGCTTCTGGAGCAGGGGGAAGATCGTTCTAGGCAATAGGAACAAGGGCAGCAAAGGCTTGGAGGGGGGACATGGTGTGGTATGTTTGGAGAACACAGTGGGTGGAAATGAGCAGTGAGGCGGGAGAGAGAGGCAGAGGCCAGTACGCAAAAGACTTTGTATGCCAGACTCCTGTGTGGGGAACCACAGAAGGGTTTTAGACAAGGGAGCAGGCAGCTCAGACTTGAATTTCATGAAGATCATTCTGGTAACAAAGGGAGTATTGATAGGAGGGGGCAAACTGAGGTCAGGGACACCAGTGAGGAGGCCACTATGGAGATTCTGAGATGATGAACTAAGATATTGGTGGGGACAGAATTCTCAGAGGCCGCAGGTATGGTGCTGGTACCTGGCACTGATTGGTAAAAGAATGTGAAGGAAAGAAGGCTAAGATCACCCCCAGGACTCTGGCTGGGGTGATGGTGGACAGTGGAGCCAGAGCCCCTAAGAGAGGCCTCTTGTCTCTAAGTGCTTTCTTCAGTCTGGGGGCACTGTGAGCTATGCAGACACATGCGCGTTTGTGCACCGGCCTGCTGCAGTGCCCACAGTGACTGAGGCAGGGCCCACCGCCCTGCTCCAGACCTGGCTGGTGCTCCCCCTGCAGAACGGAACACCGATGCTCAGCTGCTGCTGGAACATCGCCTGGGCATTTCCACATGCTGCAGACCCAGGCTGCCACGCCCTCTGATGGGGGCATAATTTTTTCTCTCTAGGACTGATTGTTGGAGGGAAATCCTCCTGTTTCCAATTACTCTGTGGGTCAGGCTGATAAAATGTTGGACTGAAGGTAATTTCCAATGGATAAAATGTGTTGGGTGTGGAGTGTTATTAAGAGAGAACAATGCCCTGAACAAACACTTCCCGCAAAGAAGCCTGCCGTGAAAGGGACTCAGACCCCAATCCTGCTCCAGTTCCTCAGGCTAGCGGACTTGCAGAGCTGAACTAGAAAGGACTGTGAGAGTCACCTAGGCTAGATCCCTCCCTTCAATCCATTCTGCAAGAAACAGGACAGCAGGGCGGTCAAGCCACAAGCCAGGGAGTCTCACGGCCCTGGCTTCTATGTCCCAGCTCACCCACTCACCAGCTAGGGACCTCAGCAAGTCCTTCAGGATTGCCTGTCAACCTTACTCGCTTTATAGTATCAAGGCAAGAACTAAACCTTTGCCCTTGGCATCACTGGGGCCTCTCTGGGACATCACTTGGGTTTAAAGCTCCCTCCTTGTAGGGATCCACCTGGGAAAGGGGAAGAGCAATTAACACCTTTCCATTCCCTGGAGGACTGGCCCTGCCCCCTGCCAATTACTGCATCAGGACCCACCTGCTCTTGAAAGGGGTGACCAATTATCAGGAATAAGTGTGAAGGCGAGGCTGCTGCCCAGAGCCTCATTACCTGCCTCTTCATCAAGCCTGTAGGGGAGGGAGAGCCCCATCCCTGCTCCCCCTGGAGCAGGATGATCAAGGGAAGATGAGGATTTTCTGAGTGTTCATCCACCTGCAGAAAGGAGGGCACTCACTCTGCACTGTCAAAGGAATGAGGCAGTGGCTTGTGGGTTTTTTTAAAATTATATGTGCATGTTTCTAGCAGATAATGCATTTAGATATTTCCCTGTGTTTCTTCTGTCTTTTCCCTCCTGGTCCCAAGAAAGAACCTGGCCTTTACTCTCCATTGACTCTGGAAGAACTGCTTGCAGGCATCGGTTCCCCCTGGCCTTTGTTTTCCAAAACTCTGAGTTGCTGGAGGATTCACACAAGGGAGGCAGGGAGAGAAGAGCTGGCTGTGAGAGGGGAGGTGCCGCAGCAGGGCTGTCAGGAGCCGGGGCCCACACCCACTTTTCTCAAGTGCCAAGGGAGATGGCAGTCCTTGGAGGGGAATGGCTGAGTGCCCTCAAGGAGGCTGGACTCTGCCTGTACAATGCCCAGGCTCAGAGACCACAGGGCAACTGGTAGTGACCACATGCAGGACAGTAGGGGCAGTCACGATAGAAAGGCCGGGCTAGGAGCCATTATCCCCTTCTCCCTGCAATCTGGGGGCCCAGGGAAGGTGAGGTGCTCCTTCACTTTCTAAAGTGCCTGAGTCTGAATGTCCCAGCATCCTGGCAGGGGTAGGGAAGAGATGGAGGCTGTGAGTGTGTGTTAGAAAAAGTGAAATAACACTTACTGATTTGTTTTAAGATATATTTATTTGAGAGAGAGTGCGCACATGTGCATTGGGCGGGGGGGAGTAGAGGGAGAGGGAGAGAGAAACCTAAGCTGCCTCTACACTCAGCGCAGAGCCCAATGTGCGGCTTGATCGCACAACCCTGAGATTGTGACCTGAGCTGAAACTAAGAATCAGACCCTTAACTGACTGTGCCACCCAGGTGCCCCCGATTCAGGTTTTTAAAAGAAGACACAGGCTATGAGGGATAGCAAAAGAATAAGCCATCCCAGGCTCCAGATTGGGTGATTGGGCATCTATATGAAAATGACCGGAAGGAAATTGTTCACAGTAGTTGTCCCTGGGAGGAGGAGTTAAGGGGATTTGTATTCTGTTCTTTGGTAACAAATCTCTTATAAATGTTCTCTAATAGGATGTTTTACTTCAGTAATAAGAAAAAAAAAACTAGAATTGATGTACACACCTTTAGTGGCCCCTCATTACCTGCAGGCTAAAAGTGAAAAACCCTGTACTTCTAGAATCTCGCCTCTCTTTACACCATCATGTCTTCCTGTGCTCTGCCTCCCCTCCTCTGGCCATTCATCCCTCAAGACTCAACTCAGAAATGCCCACCCCTGAGGAGCCATCTCCTCCTCACCCACTTCCACTATGGCTCTTATGATCCTGCAGTGTAGTGCCTGTGTCCATTTTCTATCTCCCCAGCCAGTCTAAGAGTGCCACAGGGCAAGGACCAAGTCTAATTAGTTTCTGTCCCCAGCCTCTGGCTCAGGCCTGGGCACACAGTTGGTGCTCATGAAATGCTCACTGAATGAACCATGGAGGAACTGTGGTCCTTCCCTCTTTGTATATGGAGCTTCTTCTCTCCCTGAGGGGGATGAGGTAGGCAGTGCCCCCAACACATGCCTGCAGACGGTAAGATGGGAGTGGGGACACATGACAGGCCAGCTCATCTCTGGGATATTGTCATCTCTGTTGCTCCCTGTGCTGATGGACAGATAACAATGTGGAGTTTTATGAATCAGGCTACAATGGCCTTCAAGCAGATTCTTCGGGTCCCTCAGAGATGGCCACTGCCACGCACCAAGCCCTTGGCAGTTCCAAAGCACTCTGCTTCCAACCTCAGCTTTCCTTCCACTTGGAACCTCCTGCATCTAGCAATCCAGAAGGTGTGTTTGCCCAAGGAAGGTGAGGTGGGATGTGAGCAGGCCAGCAATGTATGCCACACAGGCTCACTCAAAACACCATGGAAAGAACTAGAAATGCAAGGAGCCCCTTCTACCCAGTGCACACCTCTTCACCACAACTGCCCACTCCTGCAGATCTCTTCTGCACATGGCCTTATGGGAGACAATTCTTCATGGATTTCTCATGTTCCTGCCTGTCTTACAAACAGAAATACTGTCAGCTTTCACTCCAGACTCTCTTTTCGTGGATGTTTGTATAGAAAACAGCCTTGGAAGACAGAGATCATTTCTCTCTCTAGGGCAGGTGTGTTTGCTGTCCAGTGAAATAAAGGTAATGTCTCTCTCTGGGGCAACGATAGATCTATGTATGAGCCATTGTAAAATATTCGGGTTATCTAAACTTGGGTTTCCTCAGATTTGGCACACACCTGTTATGCATGTAATATCCACTGAGGCTGCTCTGATCCCCTGTGGGACTTGGGGAGGAAGGGAACTGATGTGAGCAGGAAGCTCATGCTGCTTGCTATACCAAGGGCAGTAAAGTCTTTTGTCTCTGACCCAGGAGTCTCATGTCTTCTGCTGCCCTCCATGTAACTGTGGCAGGCTGGTTTGGCAGCTTTCAAGTAGGGGAAAAAACATCTCAGACCTTCACAGTCCTTGACAGGTTTATATCCAAAGGAAATACTGAATTTCATAAAATCACTTTCCAGTTTTCTTGAAATTTTATAAAACCAGGAATGAGGCTGGAATTTGTTGAACTGGGTGCCAGTCCTTTACATCCATCATCTCATGGAATCCTTCCCACAGCCCTGTGACGTGTATTTGATAAGCCCCATCTTACAGATGAGGAAGCCAAGGATTAGATGGGAGTGAGGACTTGCCCAGGACGGATTCAATTAGAGGCCCAATCCATTCTCATTCAGCCCTGGTGCCTCTATCTCAGATCCCAGCAGTGCAGAGAGCTCAGAGCAGCCTTGAAGCCCACTCTGTGGCAAGAATCTAGGAAGCAATAGATGTTTCTATGGCAACCAGCTTCCCAAGGTCCACAGCAATGCAGCAAGCCTCAACCCTGAACTGACCCTAAGGTCCCTAGGCTGCAGTCTTGGAGGTTATTCCCAGGGAAATGTTCTTCTGGCCTATCCTTGGTGGGATCAATTCAGAGAAAGGGGAGTCCTCAACCCTGGTAGCCACCAGAGTTGAGAAGTGCTAGAATGTGTACATCCTCCTGAAACGGTTAGACATTGCCACAATGGAGTCAAGCAGTAAATACAAATTAGACCTAGCATGTGCCAGACATTGTTCTAGGTAGTAGGCATAGAGCAGTAAAGAGGACAGAAAATCTCTGCTTTCACAGTGCTTCATTTTTGAAAGATAAATATATAATTTAGTAGGGACTAGTCATAAGTGTTACCAACAATAACAAACAAAACAAAAATAACAACAAAAACAAAACAGGGTAAGGATATAGAGAGTGAAGAAGGGGTGATTGTGGAGGTCAAGAAAAGTTTCTCTGAAGAGAGAAGGTTTGAGCTGATGGCTGATGAAAAGACGAAGTGAGCCTGATAAACACGTCGGGGAAGAGCACTCTAGACAGTGGGGACAGCAAGTGCAAAAGTCCTGGGGCAGGAATGTGCTAACATAACTGAGAGGCATTGAGCTGGCTAGGTGACTGAAGAGGAGTGACCAAGGGTGAGCCCAGTAGGAGATGAGGTGGGACTTGGGGAAATGAGGATGGCCTCCCATCAATGCCAGGCAAAGTGGTGTTTATAACCTGAGGCCTGTTGTTTTCCATTTTTGAGCTTGAATTTCCCTACCTGCTGCATGAAGCCAGTGACATCTTCCCTGATGAGATAATGTATCTAAAGCATGATGTACTAGCTACTGTAATTATCATGGGTTTATTATTGCTCAATTTCAGTGTCTTCTCCTCATTGTGCTCCCATTCTTACACCACTAGAATTGGATGCTGTCACTGCAGTGACTTTGGGCCTGTGAGCCGGGGCACCGGTGGGGTGGAGGGTTGAGCCTTTACCAGTAATTACTGCTCCTGGGAAGCCCTCTTGGCTCGGCTCCACACTCAGCATGGTGAGGACGACAGCCACTTGTCAGAAGCCTCCCAGAGAGACCACCTGGAAATGAGAGCAGCCCTGACCGGGGGAGCCGTGCTGAAGGGGGAAGGGAGTGCGGGCCGCTTTGTCATTAGGCAGCCGGAGCTGGAGGGATCGCTCCGGTTTAAATTAAGGATTTAATGAGATGAGGCCAAATTAGATGCAATTAAAAAGACACTTTAGAGCTGGCAGACAACCAAGAGAGGCAGTAATGACTTTCCTAGAAGGGAATCCCACAGGCTGGGGGTGGGGAGGACCAGGAGGGCTTGGTTTTCTACTCCTGGAAACATCCAGGGTTGGGGGATGGGAGAATAAAATAGAATCAATTATTGACAATGCTGGTGCCCGGTGAGGGCTGGATGACCCTCAGATGTTGGCCCAGGAAGGGCCTTTGAGAGATTGCCAAGGCTTATGGTTTCCAAAATGGGATTTTTTAGGGCCTGCAAGAATCCAAAGGAGACCTTTACTAACTTCACCAAGCACTGTCCAAACATATATCCTAAATTATTTTAAATCTTGAAACAAAAATGTTGTGCATGCTTTTCAATTTTAGTTCATGGGGGCTAGCCAACATGCTGTACCATGAGATTCTATACTACCCTCATGATAAAGCTTGCATGGTAAGCCTGGGCTCCCGTGTAGATTCTAAGCAGATGCGCCATTGCTTGGGAAGGTTGCTCACCTGTCTCACTGTACTGCCCTCCTTGGATAATTCAGGCCTGGACATGAGTTCACATGTCACATCGTCCTAGGTGATTCATGTACGTTGCTCAATTAAATGTCCAGCACAGCTAGAGGCCTGTTTTGAGCACCGAAGATGGGCTGAGGAGTAACAGGGGAGTGGGTAAAAGTGCCAGAAATCTGATACTATTGTGTCAGACCAATAGCTGGGTGTAAGTTTAGGCACTTTTTTTTTAAAGATTTTATTTATTCATTTGAGAGAGGGGGAGAGAGAGAGAGAAAGAGAGATAGCATAGCAGGGGGAGAGGCAGAGGGAGAGGGAGAAGCAGGCTCCCCGCTGAGCAGGGAGCCTGATGTGGGGCTCGATCCCAGGACCACGGTGACCTGAGCTGAAGGCAGATGCTTACCTGACTGAGCCACCCAGGTACCCCAGGCACTTCCTGTTTGATCTGTTAACTCAGTGAGCTCAGTACGGTCCCATGGTTACTCTGCTTACTATTCTAGATAATGTGTTTTGGATAAAAATGAATCCTAAAGCTTGGATTTAATATGCAAAACAAGATAAATTTGACTGTTTGGAAAGTTTGAGTGAAGAGCTGTCAGAGATGGGCACTGAGGTGTGAGATTTTCTTAAATGACAACCCTGGACACCCTTCATGCTGCATTTGAAAAGTATGTTTCTACCAAACAATGAATATTTAAACTAAGAAACCTATTCATCATCTTTCTCCAAATTTAATACTGACTGTTTAAGGAATGAGAGCAGGGCTTAGGTATTATTAATAATTCAACCCTGAAACAAAATAATTTCCTATTATTCCTCTTGAAGTTCCTAGATCAATTTAATTGGAGAATGTTCTGAGATTGGTAGGTAAAGTGTTTTGAAAATCTTTTACCATTTGCAACTACTATTCGCAGTGGAACAGGATTTTAATAATACAGTGAAACCAAATCTAAATACTGAAATAAATTGGATATTGATACGGATACCGGATTGCAACTATTATTTATAATGCCCGATTTCAAATTATTTGGGTTACTGAAATGGCCTCATTATCCTCATTGGTTGACTTTATAATAAGTAGTGCTTATACATTAGAAATGAAACATAAATTTATAATAATGTCACTCCTGTCAGTTTTAGGTAATGGACTTCCACTGACAAATGTGTTTGAATATTACTGCTGAAACGCTTGGAAAGCGCTAACCTAATCCAACCCTCTGGTGGTACAATCAAGAAACAGACCCCAGAGAGGAGCAGAGGCTTATTCCCTCAGGACCACAGAGTCAGCAGCAGGGCTGGGCTTAGAAGGGGGATCCCCTGACCTCCAGCTATAAAGAGGCCCAGCTCTGCCTCCTGCCTCCACCTGGTCCAACCTCTTCTCTCTCAGTGGGACCCTCTCCCATCCAGCCCTCTCCACACAGTGCTAAGCTGTGACTAAGTTCCCTCCTTCAAATCCTGGGGTGGATTAGAACAGCACTTTCAAACCCTTCTCCCTGGAGCCACGATGTCACATGGGGGAGCCTGGTGGCCCACTGTCAGGGAAAGGGAAAACTGAGCAAGCAAAGCACCAGCCCCCAGCCCCACTCCAAACAAAGACGGCGAGTGGAACATAGCGCAGTGCTTGAGTACAGAGGGCTCTGACACTGGGATGCCTGGTTCAAAGCCCACCTGCCCTCTAACCAAAGTAAACCAGGCATGGCAATACTGCCCACCCAGTAGGGATGTCGGGAGAACTTAGGGAATCAATCCATGTAAGGCACATAGAAACTAGCCGATCACTCTTAGCCATTATTATCTGTTTTATAATAAGGCATTGATGTAAGATGTTCTTTTTTCTAAAGGATTTGGCTGCTAAGGAATGTTGGGCAAAAAACCGGCTTAGAATATAAATCTAAAACGTTTTACTCTGGCATTTGTAGTCTTCAGCCTTTTTCACCCCTCTTCGCCTGCCTTCCTGTGTCTTTTCACTGCCCCCAAGTTACGCACCCCTGTGCCTTTGCAAATGCCACTCCCTTCGCACACTTCTCATCTTACAAGGCCTACCCATTATGCCACCACTTCCCACAAACCACCCATGGTAGTGGACCTCCATAGTGGTAACTCCAGAATTTCTACAGGAAGGGTTAATGGCAGCGCTGGATTGGGGCATGGAGGCTGATGTCTCTGCCACACAGAACAGCTTTGACCTGATCCTTCTGGGTGCTCTGGAGTATAAGTCATGCCTCTAGGTTGTCCTGTCCCAAGACCAGGGAGCTGGGCATCTGCCAGTCATTAGCTAAGGAAAAGCTAAATTCCCAGACACTTCAGTCTGCCTGCACTTTGGGGAGGAGTTTTCTGGTAGCCTGGGGCAGGCCACTGAAGGGGAGTCACTGGTGTAGACCACTGGAAGCAAAAGAACACAGCAGGCAGGGGAGGAAGGCAATACACAGACTGGTAAAGGGCCTGGGAGGGACACTGTGTGGAGCCCCTCCAGCCTCCACCTCAGACACTACACCCTCCCTGTATTCAAAGAGCTCACAGAGGGGAAAATGCATATGCCAACAGATAAATACAGATTCACAGGTGATCTGGGGTGATTGTCTCTACTTTTCTGAAGATCACCTGCAAAGTGGGGAGTTATAAACTAGGAATTGAAGTGTGCTTTGCACTGGAAGGGAGTGAGCTTGCATTATCAAGCCTGATTTGCATTTCTCACTCCCCACCCCCAAGTTGAGGCTGCTGTCTGTGCTGTTGCCCCAGGATGGTTATGGCAACGCAGGAATCACAGGGCTCTGGCTCCCCACAGACTAATTGCAAGCCCAGGATATCAAAATGGACTGATTTCCCCAGGGACATGGACATGTTTTCATAATTCTGACATTCTCCTTTCATCCTACATCTCTGACACAGCTAGGATGTTAATCAAGTCATTTCCCGTGCATATCCACACTCCCACCTTTGGTTTTCAGGGCAGTGGAGATGGACACTGGGGAGAAACAGGAGCCAGGGCTGTGAGAGGGCTGTGGCTAGGTGACAAAACTGAGAACCTGTGAAGAGGAGGTTCTGTTTTCTCACTTGATCCTGGAACCCAATCCTAATGCTGTGGAAAACCCACGGATTGCCAGAGCTGAAGGGCCCTTGGTCTTCAAGCCATGGCTTCTGAATGGTGCTCCTCTAACCCAACATGGCAAGAAGGGACCACCAAGGTCCCCAGGAGGGAAGGGACTAGCAACCTGCCCCAGCATTGAATATGGCCTTCCACAATAGAAGCCATCTGAAAAGCTATCTGCAACTGGTAAGGAGTCCCAGGTGCACTGACCTGGCGAAGCCATTCCTCTTAGGCTACAAAGCCCCCTGGACAGAGGGCAGGGGAGAGTCCAGCGAGCTGGGCAAGAACCTGGCCTGGACCCCGAGCTCCTGATTCCTAGTTTAATTTCCTCTCCTTCACTGGCTCCCACGGCTCCGCACCCCCAACTACTTCTCACCAAATCCGAAATTCAGAGCATGAGGCCTGGAAGGGACCCAACAGGTGATTCACTGCACACCTCTTCCTGCCATCAGACGCCTGGCTGCTCTCACAACAAATGCTCAGCCAGCCTTAACGTGGACCCACCCAACCAC
The DNA here is from genome assembly GCF_023065955.2 of Ursus arctos. Classification (NCBI taxonomy): domain Eukaryota; kingdom Metazoa; phylum Chordata; class Mammalia; order Carnivora; family Ursidae; genus Ursus; species Ursus arctos. The sequence continues at coordinate 28,121,913 of NW_026622852.1, read as the reverse complement.
GGAGAGTTCACTGCCTCTTGTGGTGGTCCCTCCTGTCTTTGCATAACTCTGTTACAAAAGTCTTCCTCCTATTGTTCCCCAAACTGCCTCCTGCTCAACTTCCTCAGTTTGCCTCTGGGGCCCCACAAGGCACAACTATTCCCCTCTCCTGGAATAGAGCCCTCTAGAAGGCAATAATAGCAACCACAACCTTACTCCTTAGAAAAGATTTCTACTAGCCTTTCCCACTCAATTGCCAACTTATGGGCTGTCCGTACTAACAGCCAAAATTCTTCACTGCTTTCCTCTTCACATAATATTTTCACCTTCATTATGGCTCTTGTTCCTCACGAGAACACTGTCCAATGTGAACGGTAAAGATCCTATCAGTCCATCTAACAGCAGCAGCCAACAGAAGTGCCGGGATTTGCTCAAGATCCCATAGCACAGCTGGACTCCAAAGTTTCCCATTTTCCTTAGGAGAATGCTTGGGTGCTGCGTCTCCGTAACTGTGGGGCTCTCATTCTCTCATCTAGCAGGTGTCCCTGGTGTTTCCCTTAAGGGCCCATCCAACCTTGCAAGCCCCCTAATTGGGGTGACATTGAAGAGTGTTTGGTTCCTGTGGCTGTGATATTTAAATCATCTGAGCCATATGTGGGAGGGTAGGGAGGTGGCTACATGGCTCTGATTGCCTGAGACCCAGAGTCTGTGAGTATCCATTCTCCTTCCTTCATCATGTGGGCCCCAGTGGTTAAATTCCATGTGGAGAGCTGGGCCTCTGATGTCTGACCTTCAAATATAGGGCAGCTCTGGCCGGCGGGAGGCAGCTGGAGCTGCTTACTCATAATGCCAGCTGACTCATTTTTTTTATTTGCTCAGCCAATTGGTGGGTGAATTAATTAAGTGATACAGCCAGAATGAACAGCTACAGGCCTCACTCTGCCAGCCTTAGCATCCTCCTGTTTTGGACTCTTTCAACAGATGCAGGGAATGGGGGAGCAATGGCTTGGGACTTAGGATGAACTGGGTTTGAATCCCAGGTCTGCTACGGCAGCTTGGGTGTATGGCTTTGGACAAGTCCCTTCCCTGACATGAGTGAAAGGACTGAATTCAGGGAGTACAAGGGGGCACTTTTCAGGATGTTGCTCTTCAGAGCCTTGTGCAAGAATGAGCTAGATAAATGATAAACACAGATGCAGAGGTTGCAAGCTGATGGCCTGCAAGGTGCATCTGTTTCATGGACGTATTTTATTTAATGAGCATACTACTATGCAGGGATATGTTTTTACTTTGAATCTGTTGAAATGAGAAGTACGTGTTTTAGTTTGGCCCTGTCCCCACCATTCCCTACTTTCCTATACCTAGTCTCTTTTGGGATCAGTCTGGCCTCTGAAGACAATTGAGTGTGCAGCTCCCGGGGCTGGTTGAATCATTTTCTATGGACAGGATAATAACAGGGAAGACAATAATAGCCACTCTTGTTTTATGCTTCCGTTTTTTCCATCCACTGAAGTGTTTGGCGTGATGCTAGAGTCTCCAGGCAATTTCACAAAGTCGCCAGTTCCTGATTGTCCATCCACATAGAATTGTGGTGAGGCACAAGTTGGCCGTGTGTGGCAGGGATTAAATATATTCTTCTACAAGCTACTTGCCAGCGTGACTGCATTTTAGAGATGAAAGCTGAATTCACCTTAGTGGATGATTGTTTTGTTTGGGAAAACACATTATCGGATCTTTGTTACCTAAAGGCAAGGGTCAGGGCTTGGTTTTGGGGAGTGGGGGACGGTGGTAAAGGTTGTGATGGATGACTGGAAACAAAACTGCTCCACGTAATAAAGTAAAATTAGGTCATACTTTGGTAGGGAGTTTATAAAGTTAACTGGTTCCAGATTTCTTGAAAGCTCAAAAACAAGAGTAGGGGTTGTCAGGGGGAGGGGGGGTTCTTAAGACTTGGGAGAGAAGGCATAAGAAAAGGCTTTTGTCTTCAAATAGGAGCAAACCTGAGCAGCAAGGACCAAGGGAAATATAGTCAGTCAGTGATTCTCAAAAATGTTAAGCTGACAAATGTCAACACACTAGATCAGGAATCACCAAATAATGGACTGTGGGTCAAATCCAGCGTACTGCTCATTTTTTTAGGGCCTACAAGGTAAAAATGGTTTTTATATTTTTTAAATGGTTGGGGGGAAAATCAGAGTATTTTGTGCCATGTGAAAATGATATAAAATTTGATTTTCAGTGTCCACAGAGTATTGTTGGAACACAGCCACACTCACTTGTTTGCATATTGTTTACAGCTGACTCTTCACTACAGTCACAGACTCCAATAGCCGCGACAGGGACTGTGCGCTGCTGCCCAGTAAATGTACTTAGACCCCTTGCAGGAGGAATGGGGGACTCGTCACCCTATAAACTTGCTGTGGTGTTTTGGGATCATTCCTCCTAAAAGCCTCCTCTTCTGTCAGCAGGTTCCAGGTATGAAAACTGGCTCAGGTCTATGAACGTGTTTTTATTGGAGCAGCTATCCATCCTCAGCCTCCCGCTCCTCCGTTCTTATCTTCTGATTGTAGATTTCAAGCAGCGCCCTGGCTGGCTCACTGTCTATTTTGCCCCTAGGAATGCCGACTTAGCTCAGGCTGCTATAAGAAGATGCTGTAGAGTGGGTGGCTTAAACAACAGGCCTTCATTTCTCACAGTTCTGGGGTGGAAAGTCCAAGATCAAGGTGCCAGCTGGTTTGGTTCCTGATGAGAGCCTTCTTCCTGTCTTACAGATAGCTGTCTTCTTGCTGTATTGTCACACAGTTGGGGGCAGGGGGTAGGGAAGGGAGCTGCTCTACTCTCTTCCTCTTCTTATGAGGACACAGATCCCACCATGGAGGCTTCACCCTCTTGACCTTATCTACACCTAATTACCTCCCAAAGGCTCCACATCCTCATACCATCACATTGGGAGTTCAGGTTTCAACATGTGAATTTGGGGGGAAAACAAACATAAAGTCTATAACAGATGCACTGCTCTATTAACATCTCCACCACTTACAGAGGATCAATCCCAGTTAGCTGCTTCTTCAACTTGGCTGATCGTTACCATATTGGGGCCCCTCCTCCCATGGCGGGGCATGGGGGGATAGAGCAGCTACCTGGCCTCTGTTACTTCAGGGCCCATAGTCCCCTTGGCTGTCTACAAACCCAGCCTTGCGACCACCTTTCCTACTGGCAAAGGAGAGCCACCACCCTGCTTATCAGCACAAACCTGATGGTTTGGTGAACGGCAAGTCCTTGGGTCTCCTATAGAACATAATCCTCTGGTGGCTCCTCCGGCCTTACATGAGACGTCCGTTCCAGCACGCCCACCTCCCTGAGTCCTCGTATCCCTCCTCTACCTCTCGCAGTGCAGCTCAGGCATTTCCACCTTGGTCAGAGTGGCCATCACTATTGCCAGGCATTTTTTTTTAAATAAAGATTTTATTTGTTTGAGAGAAAGAGAGAGCAGAGGGAGATGGAGAGACAGTCTTAAGCTGACTTCATGTTGAGCACAAAGCCTGATGTGGGGTTCGATCTCATGACCGTGAGATCACAACGTGAGCTGAAACCAAGAGTTGGACACTTAACTGTGCCACCCAGGTGCCCCTATTGCCAAGCTTTTAAGAGCTGTCCCAGCAGTGAGTTTGCCTCAAACCCTGGAGTCCTTGCCAGAGTGTGAAATCTTAGTATCCTGAAAAAGTACCCCCAAGTCAATAAATTCCCTCTTATTCAGTTTCATGTTCCAGCCTCCTTCCCTCTCTCAAAATCCAATCCTAGGGCTACTCCCCTGGCTTCCCCTGGTATGTGCTTGCTAATTTTTCTACCTCTTCCTTGGGACTCACCATGTCCCAGAACAAGTTATGCTAGGATTTAACCCTAGTTATCAACATGGCAGCCAGCTGAAGAAGTGGGGATAGATCCTGAGGATAAGACTCCTGTTTCCTCGGGGTCAGGGGGTAGAGAGTAAAAGGTTTCCTGAAAGGAAGAAGTGCTAGTTCCTACTACAGAAGAGTCGGCCACCTCTGTAAGCTCTGGCAGTTCAGGTATGTCAATAGTCAAAACTCTTGGGGACATCACCCAGAAGTCTCCACCCATGTTTCAAAGTCGGAGGTTTTCCTAGCCAGGACCTTTAGCACAACAGACCAACCTTGGCTGAGCATTTGAACATCTATGGCCCAGGGGTGCCTGGGTGGCTCAGTCATTAAGCGTCTGCCTTTGGCTTGGGTCATGATCCCAGGGTCCTGGGATTGAGCCCCACATCGGGCTCCCCACTCAGTGGGAAGCCTGCTTCTCCTTCTCCCACTCCCCCCGTTTGTGTTCCCTCTCTCACTGTCTCTCTCTCTCTCTCTCTGTCAAATAAATAAAATCTTAAAAAAAAAATAGAACTATGCACATAGTTCAACTCCAACTTTAAAAAAATAAATAAATAAACATCTATGGCACTCCACAACTCTATCAAGTCCTGATTGCTTTCATTGCAAAGATAAGAATTTCTTTGTAATTTACCAAGAAGAGCTCTGGCTCTCACACTTAACCTTTAACTGTTGTTAACTGCCCTCAGTTTCTTATTATCTCTGTGCAGGTCCCCAAATCACCGCTTGTGAAATCTTCAGTGGTTGGGTTATCACCTTGTGCCAAGGACTATCACAGCCCCAAATGCCACTTGGGATGGGTCCTCCTTGACACAGCCAACCAGTGAGTGAGCCAGGCTCCATATCCCATCATCTTACTGCCTACTTTCTCATATCCCACCTCTGTTAGTTCCAGTCTTCTAAGAAGTAGATACCAACAAAGGGTTTAAAGTGCAAGGGAATTATTAGAAGAAACACCTAAGAAGGACAAAAGGGGTTGGAGTAGAGAGTAGGCAGAGGCTGCAGACAATGACACAGGTCTGCTGCCTATGGAAGGAGAGAGGGAAAGAGGATTGTCAGGAAGGAAGAGTGTCAGACTCCAATGCAGTTCTGAGAAGGTCTTGGCCAGTACCATGGGGAGTTCCCAAGCAAAGGTTAGAGGTGTCCCATGATGGGAAGAAGGGGGCCAACACCAGTATCCCAGCTGGGTTCAGTATGTGGCTAGAAACAGCCCTGGCGAAGTGTGGCCTCAGCATGATTGCCATGATGGATTCAAAGTTGATGCAATGGAGACTGTCAGCCACCTGTGCCCTCCCAAAAAGTTCTCTTAAAGGAACCTCCATGGCCACCACTACATTTTCATTGGCTTGTCCCACCTTCAATGCAATGCCACAAAAATTAGCTTACTGACTATAGAGCCAGGCAAAGGCATGGGGTCAGAGAGAATCCAATGGAGTATTATTTTAAATTTTATTATAAGTGCTATCCCTGTCAGAAAGGGAAATTAGGAAAAAATAGGAAATTCATTTACATATTGAATAAATTGATTCATTTGGATGAAAGTAGATGCAACTTGGTTTTGGTGGGGTGGGGTGAGTGTGTTGCAGACTCAAATCAGAGAAATAATTTAGGTAATGGTATAACTTGCACCTAAGGGACATGGGTTTTGAGTATAACTCCATTTGAACACTATGGACTTGGAATCCCCTGGTCTCACATTAAAAAGTACCTAAGAGGTATCACCCAGGACAATTATGTTTCTAAGTCTCCAGTGCTAGCCACAACCTCTGGACAATAAGCAATGGCTTCCCTCTGAGGTGGTAACTAGAACATGGCAATGAATGAGTGGCCAGAAATCGAGCTCAACTGAAATAAGTATTTCTGGAGTGGAGACCTCAATCCTCTTGGGAAAAGAAAGCAGTTCCCTTTGTGAAAAGGAGTCTTTTTAGCCTCTGGAAGGTATAAATTAAATACAGAAATAATGAAGTCCATTAAATCCATAATAATAATACATTTATATTTAAATTTAGGAATGATCTGTACATATTTGGTATTTGCAGAGTTTGTGATTTGTTAAGAGAATCTGGCATATCTGAGATTACACTGTAAGTATGTAATTGAGTAATTGATTTTAGACTTGTGATTTTAAATTAAAAGTTGTAAGAGAATTTGATTAGTTTTGTAAACAGTATTGGAATGTTTATGAGAAGTTGAGATTCTCCATATTTGGGATTTTGATTTATTAAATTCGCAAGAGTAATTTAGGTGCTTGGAAAGGTTTTGCTTGTTAGATCAGGCACACAAAGTGCTCTGAGTGAAAAAAGGATGCATCAAATTTATGAACACACTTCAAGAAGCATAAAGGAATCGAATAAAAATAAATTGTAAATGAGACTGTTTAAGGGAATTTGGATTTACAATGAGGACAATAAAGTTTGAAATTCAACTTAAAGGCTTAGGTTTTAAAATCTGTTATTTTTCTGCATCAAAAAAATTATCCTGGTCATCAAGAACTCCTTCTGACACTATGTCTAAAAGGAATCCATCATTGTTCTCTACCCCAAACATTGGTTCCTGAGTGGTGACAGCACTACCATGCACTTAGGTGTCCAGGTGAGGGTCCTGGGGCCACCTTGCCCTTCCTTCCTCTGCACATATAAATAGCTCCCTGTTACTTACACCTCCTTCATGGCATGGCATCTACCCTCCTGTTTCCCTCTACCCCTCAGGCTTCACTCTCCCAGGTTACTCATCTGCCTCAGGGGGCCTCCCTGCCTCTGGTCTCCTCTCTTTTTTTTTCTTTTCAGAATTGCAAAGACACTGCTAAGAGAGGTAGGGAGACCCAGTCTGCCTGGCTCTGGCTGCCTTTAAATCTGCTGCCCCCCTGGAAGCCCCAGAAGTCTGTGGAGAGACATTCTCTGAGCACCTTGCCCCTGGATAGCCGATGTTCCTTCCAGATCTGAGTCACAGCTTCCTGTCTAAAATGGCAGTATGTCTCCATGAGCCCAGTTATTGAAGACTACTATTGATGGTCACTGGCTAGGATGTGTGTGTTAGGAGAGGTGCAGCCTCCTCTCTACCCATCTGCTTCTGCTGCACCTCTGAGTTGGGGTAGAAACCTGGGGAGGTTGAGGGTGACAGCAGCTCCCTTCTCTGTGCCTTCCCCCTGATCCTCTAAGGATCCTGTCACCTGAACTAAATCTGAACTCTTGGAAGACAGAGCCCTATTCCTGCCTCCCTTACGGCAGAGATGGGCATTGACTGGAGGCCAAAGAAGCAAGGAAAGGACTCTATGTTTGTAGCAAGAGCATGGGAGTGGAAGAGGAGACCAAGTCCAGCTCCACCGTGGGCTTTCTTTGAGAGTCCCTTTCTTGGCCGGGTTTCCCTGTACCCTAGAAAGCTCTGGAGACCCTTTTACCCAGCAAACCCACTTCTAGGTGTTTGTCTGAAGAATATACTCTCACATGTGCACAAAGAGACCCAAATAATGGCAACCTTGCTAGTAACAGTGAACAATGTCCATCTCAATGTCAATCAACAGAAGCATCCTTGAATAAATCATAGTACACATGGAGACTGTGTCTGTCAGGGTACAGTCAAAAAGTAGAATTATTTTCCCCCCACAACATTCTGTTATGAAAATTTTCAAATATATAGGAAAATTGAAAAAATTGTGGAGCGAGAGGTACCTGAGTGGCTCAGTCAGTTCAGCATCCAACTTTTGATTTTGGCTCAGGTCATGATCTCACAGTTGTGAGATTGAGCTCTGAGTTGGGCTCTGTGCTTGGCAGGGAGTCTGCCTGCAATTCTCTCCCTCTCCCTCTGCTGCCCCCTTACCCTGCTCGCATGTGTGTTCTCTCTCTAAAATATATAAAAATTGTAAAAGATCTTAAAAAAAACTGTAAAGCAAATACACATATACCCACTAAAATGGAACATTTGGCCTTAATTGCTTTATCATATATATCTATCCCTCTATCCATCTGTCTATCCATCTTATTTTTTGATGTATTTCAAAATAAGGTACAAACAGCAATATGCTTTACCCAGAGATACTTCAACACGTATATCATTAACCAAAGTTCCATATTTGTTTACAGATTTTTTTAAGGTAAATTTTCATGTAATCAGATACGCGAATCTTAAGTCTTCTACTCAACGGGTTTTGCCAAATTCATCCACCTGTGTAATCCAAACCCCCATCAAGATATACAACATTAACATAACACATACCTTCACTCCAAAAACTTCCAGGCCTCCCATGCTGATAGGAGTAAAATTACCTTTTTTTCCCCCCAGTCAGTCCCCACTGCCTCTACCTGCAAACGCTGTTCTGAATTTTTTCCAGTGGAACTTAGTTTGTCTGTTCTAAAACAGTCTATAAATTGAGTCCTGCTGGGCAAGGTCTCTTTCAGTCTAATGTTTTCAAGACCCACCCATGTTGTGCATTGTAGTTTGTTTCTTCTTTTCACTGAGTAGTATTCTATTTATAATATGGATAATCCACTGTTGCATGACCACTATCCTGTTGATGAACATTTGGGATAGTTCTAGTTTTTGTCTATTTGTGAATAAAACTGCTATGAATTTTAAAAAATATTTATTTACTTTAGAGAGCGAGAGCATGAGCAGGAGGGGCAGAGGGAGACGGAGAGAGAATCTCAAGCAAACTCCATGCTGAGCACAGAGCCTGAAGCGGAGCTCGAGCTCACAACCCTGAGATCATGACCTGAATGGAAACCAGGAGTCAGATGCTCAACCAATTGTGCCACCCAGGCGCCCCTGCTATGAATTTTTTTTAAAACAAGTCTTTTTGAGGTCATATGTTTTCATTTGTCTTGGGTGAATACTTAAGACTGGACTTGCTAGTTTATAGGGTAGGTTAATGTTCAGATTTATAAGAGAGACCCAGGGCACCACTTGCATCCAGACCCCACCATGATCAGGCCTGTGCCCCTACCCATCCTTTGTCCCAGTGCACATGCCGGCCTGCTAATGCCATCACCCTCCCTTCATGGTGAATTTTCCCTTGGAGGACCTCTTCCCCATTCATGCTTGTCATCTGGCCTTGGTCTGGACCCCTCCAAGTAAGCTTCAGTGATTGTAACACTCAAGGGGAAGGGCTAGGTCCCTAACCCTTTTGTTCCAGGAGCCCCTGCTTCCTTATAAATGTCCCTATCTCTCTCCCAGGGACCTCTAGGCTCCCCATGATAACTGATAGGACCCAAATCAGGCAATAACATTGGCCTCTAAGCTGATTCTAGGCCCCAGATGAGCCCAAATGTTCCATCAGTAGGGCTAACCACCCATGGCCACCAGACTGCATTCTTCTCAGACCCATTCAGAACCACCTCCCTGGCCCCGTCTCCCTATGACGACTGCGAGGGGTCACCAAGAGATCAGCAGTGCTCTCCAGCTGGGTGAGGGTCAGCCTTCATCTGAGCATATTATAGCATAGACATCAAACACGGACACCCAGATTCCAGTCCTGACTCTGTCCTTCTCCAGGCATTTCTTATTGCATCTATAATTATTTTATTATTGAGAAACTTCAAATACATTGTAAAACAGAGACAGGAGTCTCTGCTGAGCTCCTTCTCTTCTAGACAACCTGAGTTTCATGCCCTGGATGAGATACCTCCATCTGAGCCTTAGGTTTCTCATCTGTAAAGAGTCACGGGCAAGCAATTGAGGGGTGGGGAACCCCAGGCGAAAAGAAGCCCCTTCCAACAGTGAGGGCCCTCTGCTTACCCTTGAGTTTGTGCCAGATTCACAGTCATCATCTATAATCCTCACTTGGGCTTTAGAAGGAGGGTGGCCACTCAGGAATTATGAACCTCCTTTACAGAGGAGGAAATTGAGGCTGAAAGCAGGGGATCTCCCTGTCACTTCCCCAGGTGGAACTCTCTATGTGCTTGTCCAGCTGTTGAACATAGTAATTCATGGTGAACTCTCACCTATGGAGGGTGATGAGGTCTGATGGCTAAAAGCCTGGGTTCAGGAGCCAGACTGCCTGGGTTCTCATCCTGATTTTGTACTTAATGTTAGGCAAGTTCCCTAATCTTGTTATGCTTTGGTTTCTTCACCTGTTAATGAGTATTCTGAGAGGCCTTATATTGTTAATAATGAAGCATTAGTATTATTATAAGGCACTGTGAGAATTAAAGGTACACAGGTAAAACAGTGGTAAACACAGGTAAAACAGAAGACCTGATAACAGATGTTCTAATAACATTAGCTATCATGAGGTCTCCTCTTAGTCCAGGAGACTGGGCCTGTGTCCCTGTGTCCAGTTCCTCTCTGTACCTCCCCCTTTCCCCTTCCTACCCCTCACATACACAGCTGGTCCAAGGATGCAAAGTGCTCAGAAACTGCTGAACGAGTGAGTGCATGAATGCATTTAGGTCATTGGAAGCCTTGCCTTCTGTGGATGCAAGACTTGAGAAGAGGCAAGGCTGGCTGCGCTAGGTGAGGTATACTGGAGCTACCCCTGCCTGCAGCCACATGAACGAGCATTTCCCAAACCCCTTCCCGGTTGCCCTGACCCTGGCAGGGTGAGCTGCAGGCGTCTGTGGAGCTGTTCCTTCACAGTTCACGGTGCCTCTCTTGCTGCCAGCCACAGAAATCCCTCTCTTTGTTAAGACTCTGTTTCCAAAGCCAGACCTTCTCGGCCAGGACACTCTTCAGTTAATGAAGCCCATGGAGACAGTGGAGGCTGCCACGCACAGCCTTGCCCCAGGAGTCGGTCCGGGGAGAGCAGTTTGCCAGGGGCACTGCACAGCGGAGTGCAGCAAGGCTGGCAAACACATCCCAAGTCCTGAGTCAGGGCTGGAGGGGCCTTTGCAGTCTCCCCAAGCTGCCTCCTTGTATGCAGAGAGGGGAGACTGGCCCAGAGGTCCCTGTCAGGGGGAGGCAGGGCCCAGCCAGGCTCAGAATCTAGTGCTGTTAACATCCCTCTCTCCCCACAGAACACAGGGGGGCTCACACCTGAGTGGGCATTACAGTCACCTGGAGGGCTTGTTTAATCAACAATTGACAGGCCCCACTCCCAAGTCTGGAGGAAGGCCTGAGCGTTTGCATTTTAACAAGTTCCCAGATGATGCCAATGCTGCTGGTTGGGGGCCACACTCTGAAAACCATTATTTTAGGAAACTACTTTGTGCCTAAGAAGGGGGAATGGAACCTAAGAATATGGTACCAAAGAGGCAGAGGTAGCAATTGCCTTCTGTACGAAATAGGACAGAATCTAAAAAACCTCAGAGATCCTATGATGGACAGGCCTCAGGGGAGGGCAGCATGAGGGTGAGGAAGGAGGTGAGGGTCCTGGACAGGTTCAGACCGGAGTAAGGCAAGGTGACTAGGGAGCAAAACTTAAAGAGACACTCCCTCTCAGTGTCGTGCAAGTGCGGGATCGGCAGCTTGAGAGGGAGTGTCTCTTTAAATGTGCCCTAGTGCCTGGCTGGCTTCTCCCCAGTCCCAGCTCTGCCCCTGTTGTCCAGATAATAGCCCAGCAGCAGCAACCCCCCCCCCCCCCCCCCCGTGTTTTCAGAAGCAAGGCATTTAAAGGCCTAGGCCAGGAATGGGTGTGTGTGTGTGTGTGTGTGTGTGTGTGTGTGTGTGTGTGTCTGAGAGAGACAGAGAGAGAGAGATAAGACCAGGGAACGTGCCAGAGAAAGGGCTGTGCAGGAGCGTGCAGCACTGCACAGACTCCTTGTTAATTCAAGGGCACCTCCTGGACTAGCAGCATTACCTGCTGGGGAGCTTTAAAAAATTCTGAAGCTCAGGCCACACTCTAGAAACTGCATTTTAACAAGATCCCCAAATGATGTAGCCCAGGAACACCGGGGCTCACCTGGGAGTTTTTTTTAAATACAGATGCCTGGGTCCTGCTACCAGAGACTTTGATATAATCCTCCTGGGTTCTGCATGGTCATTGAGGTTTTGAAACCTCCCAGGTGGTCTGAGGGCTACTGATGGAGACAGTGTCACAGGTCTTTGGAATTACATACATAGAACTCATATGGCATTTTAGCGTCTGGGCATGAGTTCTAATCCTGCCTCTGCCACTAACTAGCTATATGGCCTTGGTCGGGTCACTTTCTCTCTCAATCCCCTCAAAGTAAATGGGAATATTAGCAACCTCTCTAGACCAAAATATTTGTGATTATTAGAGTTCAAAGGGTCTTGGTTAACATTTAGGTCATATAACCTCAATTTTACCATTGAGAAACCTTAAGACCTCTCTGGGCCTCAGTTTCTCCACTTATTAATTTGGACATTGGCCACTAAGGACCCTTCTCCAAAACATGTGCGTGTTTCTGCCTTTGCACAATAGTGCCTTCTGGCAGCAATACCTGCTCTTTCTTTCTCAGTTCAGTGCTCTCCTTCATCCTCCAGGCATGGCTCAGGCTCAGGGTGGTCTTCCCCCCGCACCCTCCACCCTCACCTACTCAAACTTTAGGCTTCATTTCAGAGTTCACTTCTTTATATCTATTTTATATATATATTTTTAAAGAAGGCTCTGTGCCCAGCATGGAGCCCAATGTAGGGCTTGAACTAATGACCTAATGACCATGAGATCAAGACCTGAGCCAAGATCAAGAATTAAACACTTAATCGACTAAGCCAACCAGGCACCCCTGTCACAGGATACTCTAATTGTCTTAATAGTTGTCTGATTCCCAACTAGACTGTGATAGCCCTGTGGGCACCCTTCACATCCACCTTGTATCCTCAGTAGGTGTTCACCAAATGTGCGCTTCTGCACATTGAATGAGTGACAGCAGGAGGTTGTGATCAACAGACCTATAGCTAATTCTTGCTGCAAACTTGTGGCCTTTACCAATTTAATTCAACTCAAAGTTTAGAAGGGAACTGAAGCATGAGGAACACCTCGTTAATTTAGGTCTCTTCCCTCCTGACATTATCCTCAATTATCTAACTGCTGGAGGAACGTAGTTTTCTGGATGGCTAAAGATCAACTGAGTTAGAGGCCCAGGCAGAGCTCAACCACAGCCTCTCCCAGATGCCACAGTTTACAAAGCTTTCCCATCTGCTCTCTCCTCATTGGGAGGATGGTGGTACAGGAATTAACAGCCATCACACTTGAACCTGAACTGACAAAGGGCCGGCATCCCATCTATTTTGTTCACTGAGGTTTCCTTGGCACATTGTCATTGCTCAATCACTATTTGTTCTGTGAAGGAATCTCTTGTCTCACAGATAAAGGAAAGGGAGTCTCAGGAAGGCAAGAGAGTTTCTCCCATGTTTACAAAGCTGGAGATTCAGAACTGAGGGATCCCCTGGGCATGCAATATTTAGCCTAGCACAGAATTTATACTCCAAAATATGCCAACTTTTTATGCCTCTCTGCTTACTTACCATATCTTGTCAAGGGATGGGGTGATGGTGTTTAATTTCCAAGCCTGGCACAAGTCCTGGGGGCGCTTTTCCCACAGCCCAGTGTTTTCTCTGTCTTTGGTCTCTGTGGGTTTGCTGATGTGCAAGCCTGACAGAGTGTGCCCAGTACCAGTTTACTCTCCTCTGCCTCTGAGCAGAATCCTCATTGCCCATCCCACTGTAGTCACAGAGCAAAAGACTCTCCCCACCCCATCCCACTCCAGCCCTTAGCTCAGTACCCGACAGGGTTATTTAGGACTCAAAGAGCAAGAGGAGGCTAAACCAGGCATTTCACGCCTGCTTCTAAGTTGGGCAGAGAAAATGGTGGCTGCAACATGGCAATGGCTGGGGGCAGCTTAGTCGGAGTGAGAACCATGCCTCTCTTATTCCCCAGCAGCAAAGAAACCACAACATCTGCACAGAGAAGTCAATGATGAGCTTCTGACTATATTTTCTAGCTTCTTTCAACACATTGTTACAGGGCAGCTAATGGCCTATAAATAGAGAAGGAGAGGGTTTCAGTCTTAGCTCCACCACTGATTCAGCATGTGACCCTTGACTAAGTCCACACCACCCAGAACATTCCGGCAGAGATGCCTTAAAGGAATGGACATGAGTGACAGCAGAATTATTACCCATTTAACACTTCATAGTTTCCGAAGAACTTTCACATACATCATTCTGTTTAGTCTTCAGAGCAGGTCTGTGTGCCCAATTTACAGATGGATAAGTAGACAAATAGGTTAAGACTTGTCCATGGTTGGTCACACTGGCATTACGAGGCAGGGCAGGGACTTGAATCCATATTTTCTGACTAAAACCTTCATTTTTTTTTTCTCTTCATTTCTAGTTAGTTGACTTCAACAAGCATTTTTCTGATCACATACTGCACACAGGGCCCAATGGACAAGCCAACAAATGAAGATGCCATGCTGCCTGCCCTCTAGAAGTCCAGAGTCCAGTGGCAGAGTCAGACACATACTTTACGAACAGCCCTATGGAAGAAGAGGTGGGTGACACTGTCTGGGTGGGATGGGTAGGGTTTCATGAAGGAGCTGGCACTGTGTCACCCTAGAAGGATAAGTAGGAGATTTGTAAGAAAAAGAAATGGGAGACGAGGCAGAGATATGTTACCACCAAACACCCAGAAAGTGCAGAGAGGACAGAGGCTCCCAAGTGCCCTGACAGAGATGAAGAGAAGACAAGGCTGGAGAGTCACTGACCCAGACCAGGAAGGGCTAGACCAACAGACTAAGAACTAAAGTCTCATCCTATATGTGGCTGGGAAACTTTGAGTCTTTAAACACCATCAGCTAGCCCAGATCTACTTTAAAAACAAATTCAAAAAATAATTTTCTTGCTATATATATTCCTTGTAAAAAATGGAAGCAAGCAAAGGAAATTAAAATCACTTCTAATCACACTGCCCAGAGATAACTGATGTTTTCTAGGAATGTGTTTTTCTAAAATGTCTTCATAGAGTTATTCCTTTGTACCTTTACCCCACTTATTATTTTGTGCACAGTTTCCATGTCATTCCATATTCTTCCTCAACTGTGGCTCTAATTTTTGGAGGGGTCATGGACCCTTCAAAGATTCAATGGAAACACAGACCCTGTCCCCAGAAAATGCACATCCCCAAATACACACTGGTCATGTTGCCAGGCAGAAGGACAGGCCCAAGGTTGCCAGTTCTTTGGATGTGTCTAACAAGCTGGAAATCCATTTCTCATGTGAAATCTTCTGGTTTCCAAAGTTGGCCACAAATATAAAATATTAAAAATAAAAACAGAAAAAAATACAAACAAACTTATGAGAGTCTTCAGTCTGTTCTGGGGCAGCCTGTTTATAACCTCTGGGCAAGACCAAAGTCACAGATATTTAGGGCTTGTGGTCAGACCCAACTCGTGCTTTCAGCCTTGACTTGCCTTCTTACACAGCCAAACCCTTCTCTTTACTTCTCACTTCCACACCACAGCTCATGCCACTTCATACATGAAACACCTGCCCCAAGCCCCACCCCTGCTACCAGCATTGTCCAAATCCCACTGGAATCCATGCAAGGCTTTATGGGTGCACCTCAACACCTGCCATGCTCCCTCTGTTTCTAGCTACCTGTGGTGCCATCTCCAGTCATCTGCTGCACCGGGAACCCCTAGGGATGGCACTGTTTGAGTCATTTCAGTGCCCCCCACTGCGGGGCCCCCCACTACAGGGCCCCCAAAGAGCCAGGCCAGAGCATATGCTCAAGAAACACTAGCATGGGTGGGAGAACGGGCAGCATTCATCCTTGTGCAAGTGAATTCCTCAGTCGGAGCAGAAGGATGGATAATTACAGCCTGGCTTTAGCAATCTGCTATGCATTCACCCCTCAGGGTGTGTGAATTGCTGTGAAATTCTTATCAAGGGGAGAGAGGAGAGCGACTCTTAAAGGGAAAGTTAAGGGAAGGATAAGAAAGGAAAAAAAGCCCTTGTAGCTCTAGAGTCAGGCCTGTATTGATTGACCTTTGAGTCACAGAAAAAAGGAGACAGAGCCAGGCTGGCCCAGGAATTACCTGGTGTGACATGGGGTAGGTGTCTTTTGCCTTTCCAAATAGTAATGGGCAGAACCAGATCACTTCCTAGGGCCCTTCCATTTGTATAATCTCAGGTAATAAGATCTGTGTGACAATCAAGAGGATTTATAGTGTTAACAAAATCTGGGGGTTAAAGAGGCTGACTTTTCTGGTGGTCTCTCTCTGATGAGGCTCCAATAGGGAAAAGGTAAGGCCAGGAGCTGCCGCCCAGAGCCCACTAGAACAGCTGCCTTCACTTTCCCTGGTGGTGATCGCTTGGTGAAGTCCTGTGGGTCTCAAAAAGCCTCCGGACCAATGGAGATCTGTCCACTGGGCAGACCCTGAGACTCTTCCTGGGACAGTGAGAGCAAGGCTGAGATAGTCAGTACCTGCAGGACCTTGAACAGCCCACTAAAACTCCTTGAGCCTCAGTTTCTTCACAAGCAAGATATGAACAATAAATCCAATTCTGGGTAGTTGAAATTATTACATTTAAAAATCCAGCACAGACCCTGACACATGGCAGGTGCCTAATAAATGTTAGTTCTTTGTCTCATGAGCCTCACTTTGATATGAACAGGTCAGCCTTTGGACACAGGCCCAGGCAGTTCTGCAGACTCCAAGAACCTGTTGCGGTTTTTCTCCCCCCCTCAAGATTTATTGATTTATTTATTTTACGGGGGTGGGGAGAGAGAGAACACAAGAGGGAGGGGCAGAGAGAGAGAGAGAATCCTCAAGCAGACTCCCCGCTGAATGGGGAGACTGACGTGGGGCTCAATCCCAAGACCCTGAGATAACAACTGAGCTGAAATCAAGAGTCAACACTCAACTGACTGAGTCACCCAGGCGCCCCAAACCTGGTTTTATCTTCAACTGAAAGACCCCAGCCCTACCCTGATACAGCTTTAGGGGAAATCATCTCAGCAGGGCAACTGGGCATAGGACGGTGAATGCAGGAGAGAGAATTTAAGAGAAGCTGGATCAGGTGGTGGAGGACCTGAAATCCTTCACTGAATGTGAGATTGTGAGTCCCAGTGGGCTCTATCCAAGGACCTGTCTCAATTATCTGGAACCATCCCTAAGTGGGCAGGACCTGGGTTCCAGGGGTCAAAGACTAATGGGCAGAAACGCAGACTCTGAGCACGGTGCCCCAGCTGGCACCTCCCAGTGGCAAGGACTGGTGACCCCATGAGGAGAGGCACTGGGTAGAGTGAAGCTACAAACAGGGGAACTGAGGCCCACAGCCACTGGGGGAAATTGCTCAGGGGCAGGGCAAGAACCCAAGTTTCCTGAGCCCCTCCTGGGCACCCACTGCCTCCCAGGGGAGGAAACCAGGAGGCAGAATGGAGTAACAACCTCCAGGCACACAGACCCAAGAGCTGAGAAAGAAGAAACCATCCTAAGAATGGGGTCAAACATCAGCCCACTAGGCACTCTGTTCATCTGTGCCATGGTGCTCCTTGCCTTCCAAACGAGCCCTTACTGCAGCAGCACTGGCTTCAATCTTAAAAATTAATTACTGGATTCCTCCCTACTTTTTGTTTTTTAATCAGAGTTTGTATGTTCAACATGCTTGTTTCCTTTCAGCCTCTTCTTTGTCCCACTGCACTACTCAGCAGCTATACCTTCAGATCATAATGTGGTGCCTGGGTCATAGAAACATTTCAAAAAATGCATGTTAATAGAAGGCCAGTTTCTTTCATTTATGAGCATGTTCTCTGGCCAGGCCCTGTGCAAGGTGCTGGGAGTGCAGAAACACATCTCCCTCACCCTGGATCACCACCACCAGTGCTTAGCACCCTTGACCTCCACACTTGGCTCCCTTGATTAGGAATCCTTGAGAGCAGACCCCCTATATACTCCACTCTCCATGGCACAGGGTCCAGCTCAGAGCAGGAGCTCAGAGAACATGGGATTAGGTGAGCAGAGAAGGTGATGTTTGAAACCCAAGGAAAAGACCCTGATGGAAAGCAGAGCAGCCAGTAGCTAGAACTGCTACAACCTGTTGGTGTCTGTCTCCATCTCTCTGTGTCTCCATCTCTGGATCTATCACCCTTCTATCCCCACTTCCTTTCCTCTCCCCCAGTGTCTGCCTCTAGTTCATAAGCATGCTCACATTTTTTTTTCATGGGTTAGCTTAGAAATAAAGATAAGCTCTCAGTCATTTATGTAGGATTAAGATGATTTGTGACAATAATCAGCATGTAATACAGGTGACAAGGGTAAAACCCCACATGGTAGAAATTCTCATTGACTAAAAATTGACTAAAACATCAAATCTTGACATTGATTTGCTAAATATGGCCCAGGAAACTCAGGCTTCATCTAAATAGTGGCCAATATAAGAAAAACCACAATGGCAGATATTTCATGAGTCAACTGAAAAAAAAACTGATTGATAAACAAGTCTTCTTGGTGAACAACAGTCTTGATTGAAACAATGTCAGTAAGAGTGAGATGAGATCAACTAAACTGAAGAGAAAAATGACCAAAGGAATCAATGAACTTTATGGTGATTGCTTTGAAAAGTATTTTTCCCATAAAAATTAATCAGTGTTGGTACAATTCTTGTGAAAATATTGATAACAGCAGAGTCAAATGCCCAGGACTGGGGTGCAGTGGGGACATGGATGGGTGGGTTTGGTTCACCGTCTGCTGTCTTTTACTACTTACTCTGCACCCCCAGCTGCCTGCCACGAGCTGGCCCAGCTCTTCCTAATTAGTAATCATCACTATCTTACCAGTGGTTTTTGTACTTCCAAAGGAGTTGAGTTTTTACACTAATCGTTGCCTCCTTAATCAATTAATGAGACTTAAAAGGCCATTTATCATTGGAAATTGCAACCGGAATCACCAGAGCACTACATCGGTCCACAGATGCTAAGGAATTGCATCGTACATTGATAATTGTACCCTGGCTTTAATGAGATTCTTATTAACATATACATTATTAATTAGACCATTAATGCAGATGTCATTTTGAGTCACACCAGGATTCCCGATGGCTCACATGGTTATTAAACCTCACTAATTTGCAAGAGGAATTAATATTATATTAAAGGTTCTCTCCACTGTGTATTTTAAATTAAACGCTTGCTTTTGAATCTTACTCCACCTCCTACTTGTTAAAGAGAGGAATAAGAGGGAAGCATTTCATTCTAAGACCTAAGAGCTTCCTATTTGGCAAATAACTTTGGTGTCTGTAAGTAGATAGGGAAGGAAAGGCAGAGAGAGTGGGGAGGAGAGAGGAAGGCCCTGCCTCCCCAGCCCCCACACCTTGGGAGGTGCCTACTGTTCTTTGATTAGCAAGGTTTCCTAATGCATCTAAAATAGAATATTCAATTTTTTTCTTATAATAAAGCATCATTTATTTGCTGTAAATAATTTAGGAAATACACGTAAGCAAAAAGGAGAACATTTTCAGGGCTCATTCTTCTGTATTCGATAATTACACTCTGAACATTCTCATGTGCTATTTTAGTCTATTTTCTCTATGCTTAAATAGACATCCTTTTACACACAGAGAATCATACTCTATATATCGTTTTAAAACCTTCCCTTTTAACTTCATATTTTGAGAATACTTTTCTATATCAATAAATGTTCTTCTAGAGTATCATTAACTGTCACACTATACATACTAATCGATTTCATTCTTTTAAATGGCCATGGGATGGTCAGCTTGATGGATCAACGTGGGTAGGCTACAGTCTCCAGTTATTCAGTTCAACTCTGATCTAGATATTGCCATAAAGGTATTCTGTAGATGTGATTAAAGTCCATAATCAGTTGACTGTAAGGGAGATTATCCTGGGTAATCTACACAGGCCTGATTCAGCCAACTGGAAACCTGAAGAGCAGAGTTGAAGCTTCCCTGGAGAAGAAACTTTGTCTATGGACAGCAGCCTCCGCTCATGCCCGAGTTCCAGCCTGCCCAATGAATTTCACTTACCTAACCAGCCCCCACAGTTGTGTCAGCCAATGCCTTGCAATTAATCTCCTAATACATCTATCTCTTACTGGTGCTGTTTTTCTGGTGAAACCCTGATAGAGGCTGCAGAGGATTTTACTATATGGTTATATCATAATTTATTTAACCAATCCCCCACTGTTGGACATTGTGCTGGATGGTCTTGCTGTCAACTGGGCACTATCGCTCCTGTCTCAGGCTGGAACTGCACTTCCCAGTCTGTTTCCGGAATGGTTCCAGAACAGTGGAGACTGCTGATGAGAGGAACCCATGCAAATTTTGAGAGGGAGAAGCTAAAGGGAAGCCATGGTTATTGAAAAGGCATGGCGGTCAGCCATGATGACAGTGTTACCAGGCAGTTTGGACAGATGCAGTGGCTTTGCAGATCTCCCCATGAGCTCCTACTCCACGGCCTCACTTTGGTACCCTGATGCATGCAGCTTCTCAGGCTTTCCCACAAGCTCATCTTTCCCACCCGTGCCACGTACACCACCTACGCTTCGGATGGAAGTGGTTAGCAACTGCGTTTTGAACACTTCAACTTTTCCCTCTAGAACCTGGCTCCCATGGCTACTCCCAGATTTGCTTAAGCCCTAACTCCTATGTTAAACCCTCCATCCCTCTAATACTTGTAAAGGCTCTGTGTTCCTGACTGAAACCACTAGTAGTTCAGGGGAATATCCTTAAAAAGGGACTGTGAAATTCTCTCACTTCATTAGGGATGTTAATGACTCCATTGCTACATCATGGTCATCCATGCCACAAAGTGGCAAAACATCTAAATTAATTTAAATTATTATTACTTGTAGTCACCCGAAGTATCTGTAAAAAGAGTCAGGTAGCCAAACAGCCGCTGCAATAGAACATTATATTGGAAGTAAAGATCATAAGGACAGTGGAGTGAGTTGACTACTTCTAATTATGCTAAAGAATCTGAAAAAAAAGAAAATGGTGAGCTCAGGCTTTACGTTCCCCTCATGGCCTGAGTAAGAAAAGACAAAGCTTAGGTGACTGCCCTGAAAAATTCTTCAAGCTCCCAGAATTTGCTGATCTGACCATGTTCCCATCACTGTGAAATAGCAGGCCTGATAGAACAGTGGAATGGCCTTTTAAATCCTAATACATGGCACCAGCTGGATAAGAAGCTTTTGCAGGACTGGGGTAATGTCCTACAGAATGGGTGACTGGGACACATGCTCTAACTCAGTAACCCATGTATGGTACTGTTTCTCCCACAGGCAGGAGTGGCTCATATCACTATTACCCTTAATGATGCACTAGCAATATTTTTGTTTCCATCTCTGTGGCTTTGGGCTCTCCGGCATAGAAATCTTTGTTCCTAAGGGAAAACTGCTTCCATCAATGGACACACAATGCTCCATTCTGTACCCACCAGAGTAATTACTAACAGTGGGGGCTTCTGTAGATTAAATGTTTGTGTGCCCCCTCTCCAAATTCATATGTTGAAATTAATCACTCAAAGTGATGGTATCAGGAGATGGTACTGTTGAGAGGTAATCAGGTCCCAAGGACAGAGTGCTCATGAATGGGATTAGTGCCTTTATAAAAGAGATTCCCAGACCTCCCTGGACCCTTCCACTATCAATGAGTAAGTGAGCTCTCACCAGACACCAAATCTGCTGGCGCTGCGATCTTGAACTTCCCAGCCCTCAGAGCTGTGAGAAATAAATGCTGTTTATAAGACACCCACCCGGTCTCTGGTATTTTGTTATAATAGCCTGAACACACTAAGACAAGGGCAAAGAGGAGTCTTTCTGGGACCCAGGAGACTTTCTGGATGTTTCCTAATGCTTCCATGTCCTGTGGTCAAAGTGCATGGAAAATATCAGCACAATCTAGTGACATAGACTCTTCAGGAATGAAGGTTTGAATTATCCCACCAGACAGGGAAACATAACTAGCCAAAGTGCTTGCTAAAAGCAAAAAAAGATTAAGGAAGGGGCAGTAGAAGAAAGAAGTCAAATCCAGCTACAGCCACACGACCAGTTGCCAAAATGAGAACCATGTGCTTTCTTGTTTCCTTGCTTTGATATATTTACAAGTATTAATTTCTTTTTCTGTTTCCCCCATCATTCTTTTGCTGGCTAATATGAAGTATATTAATAATAATTAATTCTATATATCTGTATTTAAGTTACAGGGTACAAAAAAGAGGGTGAGGCGCACCTGGGTGGCTCACTTGGTTAATCTTTTGACTCTTGATTTAGGCTTAGATCATGATCTCAGGATCATGAGATCGAGCCCCACATCAGGCTCCATGCTCAGCAGGGAGTCTGCTTGAGATTCTCTCTCTCCCTCTCCTTCTGCCCCCCCCCCAGCACTCGCTTTCTAAAATAAATAAATAAATAAATAAATAAATAAATAAATAAATAAATAAATATTTTTTTAAAAAAAGAAAGAAAGGCAGGACGACCCAGCCAGAAGTCAGTCTTAGTGGAAGGGATTTGCATGAATGCCAAGTTGAAAAAAGGGTGGACTCTTCTGGATTTTCTTGGAAAAACTGTTCCTGTATAAGGCTGGGAACTACATTTCCCAGAATCCCCTTCCCTGCGTGGTTTGTAGAATTAGAGTTGTTAGAGGGGAACTCATATAAAATTTGGGAGACAGAACTGAAGTGGAAGCCATTTTTCTTAGGACAATGTCATGGCAGTGGCTGCGGTAGCAGTCAGATGTGGTGGCTTCACAGGGGGTCCCATGAATACTCACATCATGGCTCCTGTTTGGTGGCCAGACACACTGGGCCCCACATACCCCCCCACCTTTCCACCATCCCCATCTTCAGTGTGAAGTGGTTAGTCACTGAATCTCCTGACTCCCCTTCCAGACCTCCACTCTCCAGGTCTCAGACACTGGCACGGCCACCTTGTCATGCAGGCCCCTGAGTTGTGATTTTCACTGAATCCTCCCTACTGGGGAAATAGTATACTATCTGATTTTTTTTTTTAAGAAAAGTATCGAAAACTTACAGAGTTTATGGAAAGAAATATTGGAAAGAAGTAATTAGCTGTGCAAATGGACCCTTCACCCTGTAAAGTGGTGTTTTTCAAATGGGGACTATTTTGCCCCCTACGAACATTTGGCAATGTCTGGAGACATTTTTTGTTGTCCTATGGGGGTTAGGCAGGTTAAGCTGGTTGGTACTGGCAGCTAGTGGGTAGAGGCTAGGAAAGCTGCTAAACTTCTTGCAATGCACAGGATAGCTAGCCCTCCCAACCACCCCCCAACAAAGGATTATCTGGCCCCAAATTTCAATCATACCTAAGTTGAGAAGCCCTGCTCTAGTACATGCTTTGGTGTTAGTCTAGATCTTGCAATTCCAAGTGTTCTCAAGTAGGAACACCTTCAAGGAAGTCAAGGAGGTAGGAAGGAATTTGAATGTTCCCAAATCTAAGCATATAGGCTCCCCTGCTCTAAAGGGGTACCCTTATTATTGCAAGGACCTTTAAAATGGCAAATTCTCCTGATTGAGGTTTCAAAAAAAATATTCAGTTTACAAAGTCAGTTTTACTACAATTTTTCCAAGCCTCACCCAACTGGGTGAGTGTCCAACTCTGCCCTGCTAGGACACACTGCTCTGTTGTTCAGAAGCCTAAGTGCTATCCATATGGCATCTTAATGCAAATTAGAATAAGCCGCCCCTCTCCCAAGTAAAATTTTAAGTGGGTATATTATTTACATCTTAATAATAATAATTACAACAAAATCATTTTGTATAAAATAAACAAGTCACCTGTAGAATACAAAAGAACACTTGAAATTCATTGAGCTGTACACATAAGATGTGTGTACCATACACACATTAAACTAAAATAAAATGTTTTAAATGAAATAGAAAATTTGAGCTTCTACTCACTAGAATTAGTATTGGAATACAATTATTTGTTTTTAAATTGTTGTATCTGATACCTCTTGTGCCACACATCCCCCACCATACCCCGCCATATCCTCTCAGCCACTTTTTTACTCCAGCTGTTTCTAAAGCACTCAGCTGTGTTACAAGGGTAACCTGAGAGCACCTCACCTCAGCTGCCTCCCACATCTCCTGCCTTCTGCTCTGGGGCTTTTCTGCTGGGGTCACATACCACATTCTGACAAATGTGCAAACTTTGAAGTACAAGGGGGTTAATTCCTCAGAGAACAACAACCCCTGACCCGTGGGGGATGGGCTGCAGTGGAGAAATGCTCCATTCTTCTGCCCCATGGGGTGCATTCCACATGGCCCTTCTGGGTCCCAGCCAGATGGAGCCCAGGTGCTCACAGCACGGCCAGCTGCATAACAGGAACACGGATTGACTTTCCTCCTCGTTTCACTTTTCCCAGTTCTTTGGTGCCAGTATCCCAAAATGAACCGCCTTCACGAAAACCCCTGTCTCAGCCTTTGCCTTTTAGTAGAACCTAGACAACGACATGCCTCTCACTGTTGTGGAAACAAAATGTTTATGATCATATAATGCTTACTTGCTCCAATATCTAATTTTCTCCAGAAAAGACTGCTAGATTTGACTGATTATCAGTCGCAAGCAATTTTAAATACATTTTAATTTCAAGAAGCTACGTTCTCCATTGGAAACCAATGTTGTCAAAGTTAAATACATTCTGAGAGCTACAAAAGTATTCAGAGAGGTGTCCAGTAAACAACTGATGCAAGTGAATTGTTGAACATCAAAAGGAGAGTTCAGAAAACAGTTTAAGGTTTTAGTTGCTCACAGATCAATGCCTCGTCAATAGCACAGTGGTCAATTTCAGTTGTAAATTTTCACATAGTTACAGTTGTTCAAGTTCATCCCAATTCTTCAAATTACATGTGATTTAGAAGAATGAAAGACCAGGATATTTTTCAGCATTACAAACCTTTCTTATAAAAATAATATTGTTGCACCCAATATTTTAAAACAGAAATTGATCTTGAAATTTTATGTGGGTCACAAATGGGCTGATCATAGAATTCACAGTAAAATGCGTTTCCTTCTGACTCTTTGCCTTATATTTCCTTCTTAAGAGAAACTGACATGGGGGTGCCTGGGTGGCTCAGTTGGTTAAGTGTCTGACTCTTGGTTTAGGTCATGATCACAGGGTCATGAGATCAAGCCCTGTGTTGGGCTCTATATTTAGCACAGAGTGTGCTCAAGATTCTGTCTCTCCCTGTCCATCACCTTCTACCCTTCCCCATCTTGTACTCACTTGTGCGCACTCTCTCTCAAATAAATAAATAAATCTTTTTAAAAAATAGAAGCTGACATCAATGATCTCCAATTTGTTCAGCATGAAGAATAATTATTCTTAAACACTATCATTTAATTTCTCTTTAGAGAATGTTTCAATTCCTTTGATGCTTTCAAAGCATTTGGTATACTAGTTTTGGTTCCTGCTTACACTTACACTACTAATTTTACACAAAACATCGTATCAAATTGGTACTAAGAAAATTAATATAAAAGTGAATATTTTTGAAAGTATGTCTCAGCTTGCATTCTGCAGTCTATATTTTCATAAACTAGGTCTTTTGATTATAAAACATATTCCTTCTTCCAAAGTAGAAATAGAACAAAGTGTATCAACCTGATTAGAACAAGACATTTACTTCCCTCTACCAGAAAATCATCATGATATATGTATATGTTACCCATCTTTAGAGTGAAAAAATTTATAGTAAAAACATTTTCTAATTTTTAAAACAAGGAGGGTGCTTGCAAAACAAATGGCATCCTTGAGACATGACAATTTTGGGCAGTGCACAACATGAACAGCCACATGTGGGAGCCCTGTGGGCAATGTATCCTTTTAGCATTTTAGACCCCTCCTGCCATAACCTGGTCCCAACCTACCTTAGCCTCTCACTTCACATGCCTCTGCTCCAGCCAATAACCATTCCCTATACCAGGCCTTTGCCTTTGCTGTTCTGTCTGCTTTAGATGCCAACCCTGCCTTGCCCCCTCTAATAACATCCTACCCAGTGGGGCACTCTCTCCCCCAAACCTCCAGAGCATGTTTGGAAGTCATTTGGGCCTCCTCCTAACCAGGCTGTTAACTCTCTAAGACACAGAATAGATCTGTTCCATCTCAGCTTCCTGGGAGTCAAGCCTAGCCCACAATGCGCTCAGAAAAGTGGGATGAATTAAGAAAGGCCTAAGATCCAGGAAACTCAGAAAACCATGGTATTTCTTGGTGGTGGCACTGGCTGCTGTTTAACTTAGGAGTATTGGAATGATAAGGGACTCATTCTCTGAGGACCCTTCATGGGCAGAGAGGGCCCCCATGTTGGGAAGCAGGGAGACAGGTAACAATGAGGCATAAACTTTCTAAATAAGCCTTCCCCTCCACCTGAGCTCTCCTGTGGACATTGGGGCTTTTGTTAACTGCCTCAGCAATTTAGCCTTTATTGAGCACCTACTGTGTGCTAGGCCCTGAGATAAACCAGACACAGACTCTGTCCCAAGGAATCCACAGTCTGGTGAGGAAGATAGATGTGGATCAGTGATAATAGCCCAGTGTGTTTATGTTTAATCCTTACTAGAGGGAAAGGCAAGATTTGATGCAGGCACAAATTGGGCAGCATCTAGAAGAAGAGATAGAGAAGCTGAGATGAAGGCTGAGGAGGAGTTTCGGTGGGCAGGGGGCATGTCTAGGGATGGAATCCAGGCAGAGGAAACAGGAAACAGTACAGACGAAGGCATGGAGGTGTGAAACAACCTGGCCTTTCCGGGGAGATATGGTCATGTCGTGTGACTGGGGCATTCAGTAACGAGTAGGGCAATAGACCCTAGAGACTGGTACAAGCCAGATTATGATGCCTGAGAGGTTAGACTATCATGAAGGCAATAGGGATCCTTTGAAAAGATGTAAGCAGCACAGTGACATGGCCAGATTGGAGTTTAGGAAGGTCATCCTGGCATGATCCATGTGCCTGGAGGCTGAGCCAAGCAACCTGACTGAGGGTTCATAAAAGGCAAATAAAGGACATATGGGTCATTGAGGATCTTTTTTAAAACACAACTTCTGATTCAGTATGTCTGGAATGGGACCTGTGATTGTGCATACCCCAAAAAGCTCCCTTATAATGCTGATACTGTGGGTCCACGGACCACACCTTGAGTAGCAAGGGAATGAAACCTATTTGCTAGCCCAGTCACTACCAAGTGCTATGAATTCATAGAACACCTTCTGTATTCTCAGGTTTTCGCTTGCCAAGGATTGAAACCACTTTCCCTGGGCCCTGCTGGTCGCACCATTCCCTTACGTACATGGATGAATCAAAAGATGCCTATGTCTTTAAGTGGAAGCAAGGGGTGATTGGTAGATGGGCAATAGGTCACAAGGCCATGTGTCTCAGGTTGATATATAGGCAGCTCCTGGTCCTGCAATAAGCATTAAAAGGACACATTCATCACAGGATATGTCCAGCCCACACTTCTGGAGTGCTGTGCTCAGCTCTCTGAAAGGGACAATGGTCAACCATAGTATGTCCGGAGTGAGAGGACAGGATGGGGAAGGACCCAACGGCTGAGAGATCTGGGGCACTCAACCTGGAGAAAATAGGCTCAATGGGACATAGTCACCTCCAAATCTCTAAGGGGCTGTCACAGGACAAAGAGAGTAGACATGATCAGTGTACCCAGGAGCTGAGCTAAAACTAGTGGATGGATTGGAACCACAGCAGAAGAGATCTCCTTTCCTTATTTAAAAAAAAAAAAATTCCAACAATCAGAGCTGTCTGAATAAGGGATGAGCTACCTTGGATGGTAGTGAGCTCCTCATCACTGGAGATGGACAAGTCTGTTTTAAATAGTAGAAGATTGAATGGGATGATCCCTAAGTCCTGAGATTCTCTCATCCACTTACCAGCTCAAGAGACAGTAATCACTGCAGTGAGCCCAGAAACCCTCAATAGGATTCCAGAGCCAACTGAGCTGTCAATCCACTGTGCAAATAATAAAATGCTAATCATATTTTCACACTGTCCCTTCATATCCTACCACCTTGTTCTGACTGTACCATGCTTCAGAGAAATCTCTCACTCTGCTAGAAGTCAGGAAGCATGGTTTGGGCCTCTCTGACCATTTTTCTCTATGGCCTTGGGAATTGTTGTCTCCTTTCTCTGGACTTCAGTCCTGACCTTAAACATCACACCCTGACCCATTGCCCAACATGACAAGTAGGAAGCTGACTCAGGATGAGGACCATCTCGGGTTTACTGGTGAGTCCCAGGCCCTAAAACATAGTAAGTGTTCAAAAAATAATTGTGCTCCGTGCAGTGACTGAGACTGTTGAATGGAATTGAACTGAGTTGAAATGAACTGAATTGAAATGAAATGAATTGAATCGAATTCACAAATGTTTATGATACAGAGCAGCAGAATGTTGGTGCTGGATAAAATCTGTAAATGGTATTTAGCCCAGCCTCTCACCACTCACCCTTCCTTCCGTACCCTAGCCCCACTTTCTACTGAAGGACGAAGGGGTTGATGAGGGTTCTCACTCCTCACAGAAAATACTACCTCTGAACCATCTTACTTGTGCTAAACAGTTCTAATTTTTTGCTTTCAAACTAGACCTTTCCTCAAAGCTCCAGATCTGTTTGGCCTTTGCTCACCAATATTTCAATGATGATTCCACACACACCACAAAATCAATATGTCCTACTTCCCCCAAACCTGCCCCTCCACCGAGTTCCCATCTCATCCCTGCAGTCCCTTAGTCAAGAAAGTTAGGGTCATCCTGGACTTCCCTGATTTTTTAAAAAACTCGGCTGACTCCAGGGGTGGAGAATAATGAATGATTCCTGAGTTTATTATTTTTACATCAGTAATAAACTCAATTTTGCAAGCTTAGAATAATAATTTGAAAAAAGATGCAGTGCAGAATTGATCTGAAAGTGCACCTTTCAGCAAAGCACGCAAGTATTTGCTGAAATAGCCAGATTATAAATTCCATACTCATCACAGTTTCTTCCAGAGGCAACAGCCCCTCCGCACCAGGTTGGCCTTGTTGGCAGCCAACCTGGATCATGCTTTCTTGCCAGGAAGGGGTAGAATCTACTTGAAGTGCTGCCAAGGGGCTATTAAGTGCCTGGGGATCAAGCAACCCGGGTTCTTCTCTCCCCATCTGTGTAAGGGGGCCAGGGAGTCGGACAGAGCTTCAGAATGCAGATCCCTGGACCTCACTGATTTAGTAGTGAGTCCCTGGAATGTGCATTTTCAACAGGCTTCCCAAGTGATCCTGATGCAGTTGGTTTGCCAGCACCATTGTGAAAAGTACCCGACTGGAACATTTCAAAGGGTCCTTCTGGGACTGACGGACACCCACTCTTCTCCAATGCTCAGAATAGGAGTTGGCTCTATTGTGTGACTGGGACCACTACAAACCACAACTATGTGATGCCCCAACATGCCTTCCTCCTGAGGTTGGGGTCAGCTGTGCTAGGAGCAGACCAGCAGGACCGCTCTCTGGAGTGGTGATTTATAAGGAGAACTAAAATATTTCATGAGACAAAACAAAATGTTTTTCCCAGGACACTCCTCAAAGATGGAGCCATGCATGCCTGGAAAACATCCCTTAACATCCTGCTTGGTCTGGGACCAAGATGCCAACCTGCCTTCTCAGGAGGGAGGGTGGTATTTGTTTTAGGGCTCCTGCTGATAAGCAACAAAAATAGGCTCTAGCTGATAATAAGCAGAAAGTAAATTCAGTGAAAGCACAGGGAACAGCTCAAAGAGTGGTTGGGACAGATGCAGAACCAGTAGTAGAAAATGGGCAGGGGCAATGACCACAGCCAAAATACCACCACACAGCCAGAGTACCAAGGAACCTACTCTCGGTCCCAAATCCCACTGGCAATGACTCCCACGGCAGCACGGCTGGTGTGGGCCTCAGGTGCCACCACCTGCCCCACTGCTGCTGCAGACCCTGCAGGCTGAGGACTGCTGCATCAGGAGCGAGTCTCCCATGGTCTCTTCGGGTCACCAGAGCATGTGGGTCTGAGGAACTTCAGCCAACTGCAAGGGAGACCTAGAAAGTGACATTCCCGCCTTTCCCACTTCTACAATGAAAATCAGGCCCAAACCTAGGCAGGATGTTCAGATGCCAGGATACTTCCCAACAGACAAATGTCCACTCCAGAAAGACCTGGCTACCTATAGGCCTCTGGTCTTTAGAATGCAACAGAATGGAAAAGAATAAGAATAAGAAGAATAAGAAGTATATATCTCAGGACAATAGAAACAGGATTTGTGTTGACATTCCAATTTCCTCTCTCTAATAGATTATTTCCTCTCTAAATAAATGCCAAGGCTTTTGTTTTGAAGCTGAGTTAAAGTACCCACCTGCCTGGGGTACCTCCAGGACTCAGAGCCTGGCCATTCCCTGACCATGAGTTCCATTGGGTCAGGTCAGGAAGGAACAACTTTAGACTCTCATAAGCAAGGAGATCTAAGCTCAAACCCTTGGAATGAGTTGTGAAGGCCTCTCTCGAATTGTATGGCCCCAGCATGGGAGGAGAGGAGCCTGCACCCCGGCAATCGGCAATCATGGCAACGCAATCCATAAGTAGATAGGAAAGCTGTGTGGCTGACAGCAGGAAGAGGATGTGACCCCTGTGCCACACACCCACCAACCTTTGGGTCCTAGGGCTGGGGAAGACGTGGTTGTATGGCCACCATCCTCTTCCTCCTTGTTGATTTTCACTTGTCCACAACCCAATCATTTTGCAGACAAAATTACTAAAGCCCAGAGAGGGTCACAGAAGGCACCTTGCCTGGCAAACCCCAGAAATTGCAGGGATCGAGGCAGGAGCAGCTGCGTCCCTTTTCCAAGATTCGGGTTGGAACCCACTTGGAGTCAAAGGGGCCTGAATCAGTCAGCTTTTGCTAACAGCCCTAAGATGTCAGGGACTCAAAATGAACACTGATTTCTGGCTCACATCCATATCCACTCTGGGTCGGCTCTGGCTCTGTTCTACTCCACTTCATTTCAAGACCCAGACTAGATGAGAACACCATATTTCAGTCCCGTGGAAGAAGGGAAAGAGCGATCATGGAAGTATGTGCCGTATCTTAATGCCTCTACTCAGATCTGGCTTATGGTACTTTCTTTCACTTTCATGGGCCAAATCAGGTCATGTGGCCTCATCTGACATCAGTGAGGTGGGGCAATTATAGTCGTCCCACAAGGAGGGCAGAAAACAAGGGGACCAGTAACGCAATCCAGCATGGAGCCATCCCATGGGGAAGCCACCGTGGCAGCCCCCTCCTTGGGCTCCTGCTCCTCTGACCTGCATGTCTTCCAGGCTAACCACGCCCCAGCTGGTCCATCCCATTCCTTCTGCTCCTTCCACACTGTCCCTAGGGTGTGGCCCCACAGTTCTAGTCCCACTTTGAAGATGCAGAGACTGAGGCCCACCGAGAAGACCCAGACCACAAACTCCTTCCTGATGACTTTCCCTGGTCAAGGAGCTCCCTGCCCACTCCCTCCTCCTCCTTGCCTACTCGAAGTCCCTCAGAAATAACTGTTCTCTATGGAGTGCCTGCTGCACACCTGCTATCAATCTATATGTTCCTCCCAGAGTCTCCCAACCACTCTGTGAGGTCAGTAACACTGATTATGCATGCCCTTTCACAGATGACGAAACTGAAGCTTACAGGGTGAATGACTTGCCCAAGGTCATACACCCAGAAGGCAGCAAACCAGGCTTGTCCAACTCCCAAGCTTTCTACTCCCACTCATGCTGGCTCAAATCCCCTCCTCCTCATCCCCGACCCACATTCACTGCCACCTGTGGTGATGTCCAGTGGCAGGATGCCACAGCTATGGGACTGTTCACCTTCTCACCAACACTAATCTTTAATTCAGACCCATGAAGCCAGCCCTTCAGCTCCTGTTGCCAGCCACAGAAATGAGGATAAATGTGGCTGTCAGCGGTTTCCTGCCTCTTTGTTTTTTAATTTACTTAGAGTGGGGCAGCAGAGATGGCAGGAGAGGAAGCAGATGGCTCAGCGTGACAGATGGGCTCCTATCCAGGGACACAAGGACAAGGTGAGAGAAAGCGTGATCAGGAGAAAACGCAGGCTCTGTGTGAGAGTGCGTGCACATGGTCTCCTGTGCTAGGGCATCTGGGTTCTGGCCAGCTCGCCGGGCCCCAGAGTTCTAGGCTGGAAACTCTCAGGGCTGGGGCTCTAGTTTGCCCAGCCCCACACTTTCACCTGACAGTGAGGACACCAAGGCCCAGAGAGGGGCTGCAGCCTCCCCAGAGTCACCTGGTCAGCCACTCAAAAACACCTGACTCCACGGGACCCCAGCTGTACGGTATTGTCAGCGTGGGAGGTGATGCCTGGGAACTAGCTCCCTGGGGACTGTCCCACCTTACCAACCCCACCAAACATTTTTATAGAATTTTACCTTCAGCCTTGGCTTGCCTGTGCTAAAGACTCGAGGCAAGCTTTCAATAGAGTGTTTAATGCCTAGAACATCCCAAGGTCTCTAGCACGTAAGTGGCAGCACCAGGGATCCAACCCAGCTCTGTGGGCTTGGAGAAGGCTGTTCCCATTCCACCTCTGTCCTGACTCTCTGAGAAGGAGCAAGGTGGGAGAAAGAGATAGGACATGGAGTGTCACTGGTGGGAGAGCTTTAGGGCTTCACACGGTGCTCCGCCCTGGTTGGGTCATGTAGGGAAAACAGTACTGTTCAAATGGGCGGCTGCATTCAAAGGCGAGAGGAGCGGGAAAGGAAAGGCCTTTTTGTCTCTTGGCACAAATGAGAGATTCAGGCAGGCACAGGTGGCCTGCAACAGAACCGGAGAGCAGGATGGGACCAGTCAGTAGAGCTCAGCACAACAGAGTGAGAATCTGGAGGTCCCAGGGCAATAGGCAGGAGTGAGAGAGGGAGAGGACAGAACCAGGAAAGGAAGCCTAGAGCCTGCCATGGCAAAGTGCAAGTTTTGTTCTGTTCTGGGGGAGGTTGGTTTGTTTTCACAAAAATTGTAAAATGGGCTGCATTTTACATGTCATTCAAGTTTAGAAAAGAAACAACATTAGCGAGATAAAAAGATGAGCCGGAAACGCAATGAACTCAGAGGCAAAGGTGACCACAGGAAAAGACCTCCCCTCGGAAGTTATAGAAATCTTGGGGAGCACTGGATTTTTCTCAGAAAGGATTGGGGGTTTAAATTTATTGTAATATATGAGGCTGCATTTGGGATACTGTATTATGAAGGTGATTTTGTAGAAGAGAGAGGAAGATGGAGATGGGGAAGCCGCTTTCTCCACGAGCACCCTCTTCAAGAGCAGGGAGCATCTGAGGATGGGCACAGGAGCGGCTGTGTCTGGCTCTTCCCCCAACACCACAAGCACACCTCAGAGACTAGCAGCACTAGTTTTAGATGCAGGGAAAGGGATAATGATTAAGTGACTTGCCCATGGTTACCCAAAGAGTGAGAGGAAGATGCAGGATTCTACCTCAGGTCTACCCAACTCTAAAAGTCAGTCCCACATGGACATGCTAAACCTAAACCTAAAGGCAGGGCAAGGTTTTTCTCCTCCCTGCCCCCACGTGAGCCACATGGCACACTTGTCATTTCCAGAGACCCTAGGGCTGGGCTCCTGGCAGGGAAACACAGAAGCACAGCGGAGTCAGACCAGCAACCAAAACCATCTCATATCCTGATGGGCTCAGGCTCCTGTTACAGAGAAGCCAGGAGGAGAGCCATCCAAACAGGGTGAGAGATGAGGGAGAAGTGTGGGGACAAGGATTCCCTCAAACTGTGTGTGGGTTCCTGGAGGATAAAGACTTCTGTACCTATTGACTGAGGGTTCTAAAGCCAGACTCTGCAACCAGACCAGGGGTGTCCAGAGTTGAACAAGGCAGGAACCTGATTGTAGCCTGAAATCTCTAAGCGTCTTGGCAGGAAATACTAATCCACTCGGTGAAGGAACCATTTGCAGAGACATGAGCAGGATGACAAGGCACCCAGAGACTAGCCACAGTGGGAGTCATTCCACCTGTAGCCCGAGAAGCAAGGGGAAGACATCATGTTCTAAGAGCTTCAGGAGGGCTAAAGCTATGTGTAGAGTGAGCTCTCTTACTCTCTTTGATCACAGAGGGATGCAGGCCCTGCCAGAATCACGACGCCAGAGCAGCAGGGGAGCCTGGAAGATGTACCCTGACCTCTCCCTCCTACAGCTCTCCAGTCTGCAGTGGCGCCTCCCCTGGCCTGAACCCAACCAGCAGTTGGAGGTCAAAGGGCATAGTGAGATCCCTGGGGCACAGGGCAGGCCAGGGGAAGTCAAAGACTGAAATGGAAGTGAATGACAATGGAGAAGAACCAGGTAGCCCTGGATGTGACCATCCAATTTCTCCAACAAGCCCCTGCTGATCAGGGCTTAACAAACCCAGTTATTTTTAGGTCACACATTGGAAATGTGAATTCTACAGTTAGGCACAGGCAGATTTTCTTCACTGCTTCCACCCTTTTATGGAATTACTGACTTTCATGTTGGCCCTGATCAGACCCAGGCCACTGTCTCAGACCACAATGTGAAGACTGCAGTTTAGGCTGGAGGTAAGGCCGTGTTCTCCATTCCTTCCAGCCCTGGGAGGGTGGCTGAGAGGACCCCCAGGTAGGGCCACAGAGCCTGCTGTGACACTACACCCTCCCTTCAGACTGGGGCCTTCCTAACAGTGTTCCTGAGAACTCAAAGCACACACTCACCAGAAGAGCCACCTTCACAGATTTTCACTGCACACTGAAAATTACACGAGTCTGCAACTAAACACACGCCTTTTCCCTCACCGCTGAGTTTTCTCCTCTTCTCCGAGTCCTGCTCCAATCTGGGACTAGCCAATAGAATTCAAAATCCTTCTTGGAGAGAGAATCTAACTCAGAACCTCTAAGTCACTGGAACAGGCACAGATGGTTCTGGAAGCAATGCTCCCAGTGACTTTGAGAGAAGGGGGATGTGCGTGAAGGAGAGACCTGTCACCCTCCATGAGATAATGCTGCAAAGATTTGTTGGATTTTAATAGATTAGCAAAACCACATTGTTAACATCAGCCAGAGCTGCAATTTTGATATCTTGTGATTTGCATGTTCTATTCTCTTGTTCAATATATTCCTGACACACTTGCTTTCCCCTAAATCCCCAAAATACTTTACATCCTTCAAGGTCTATCTCATCATTCATTTATTCAACAGATTTTTTTCTTCAACAGATATTTTTGAAACGTGCTTTACACAGAGCATATTGCTGGGACTGGAGCTACAACCGTGATGAGGACAGACTTGACCCCTGCTCCTGGAGGTCTTCTTCATTATGCAGTCTCTTCCCTCTTCGACCTCTCCCTGAGCACCCGCTCTGATGATCCTATCGCATTTGACCTTCAGTGACAATCTCTTGTGTGTCTAGTCCTCCACACCAGAACACGAGCTCCTGAAAGAGTGTGCCTCCCTCTACATTAACGAGCATGGCACCAAACACAGGAAATCAGAATCCAACGACAATCTTTCAGACAGATGAGGCTAATCACTTAACCTCAACCTCTTCATCTGTGTAACGGGAGACATTATCTCAGGGTTTCCCGAGTCAGGTTTTCTGAGTTGATGCTTGTGAACACACTGTGCAAACTGTAAACCTCTAAGCATCAGTAGGGACTATGTCCTTAATTTACCACCACGACCACCCCAACCAGCTTACCAAAAGGGAACTCCATCCAGCTCTTCTGCGGATCAGGGCTTGCTGTGTGCTTCTGCGTGAATGTCAGCCAAATGGGAGAGACAAAGCAAGTGCTGATGAATCTACCATCCCCGCGTCCGTGCCTATAGTTAAAAGGCGGGTCAATTACCAGAGGCTCATTTGTAATCATTACAGTTGTCTCGAGTTTTCTGTGCTGATTGCTTGGGTTAAGAAGGCCCTAATCAGTGGAAGGGGCACAGGGGTTTGAGAGCACCTTTTGTCTCTGAGCCCCAGCCAGTTTCACTGGAAGCTGGGGGAAAGGGTCTCAGCAGTGGGGTACCAGTACCTTCTGACCTCAATATCCAGAGGTTTTATGGAGCCTCAGGGGCTTTTCGGGGCTGACCTCTGATGGAGGCGCTCTGGAGGTAATCCCATTATGGAAAGGCACCCCTGGAAAGTTTCATTACACTGATGCATACCGTCCATATTTCATCGTCACCAAGACAGTTTTCTCACTCTTTTGACACGAAAACAGACAGGTGGAGTCATTTTGATTTGGGCTGCCTAGTTTCTTCCTCAGGGAAGCTGCTTCCCCTGGCTTGCATGATAATTGAATTTCACGGATGGAGTCTTCCACATACTTCTCAATTAGGGCTGTGTACAGGCAGCGAGATTTTTCAGGTGTTGATCTATGATTGTCACTCTTTTTTTAGCTTTAAATTAATCTTCTTAATTTCTGCCCGCTCTAAATCCGGCTTTGCTAAATAGCATTATTCTGACTTAAATGGTCTAATCTGTTTGTCGTAAACTGGGTACAGCTGAAAATCGTGTATGCAGGAGCCTTCCTCATTAATCACAGCTGACAAGAAGTCAGAAATCAAGAAGCAAAATTGTCTCTGAAGGCAAAGTGGGGAAGGATTGAAAAAAGCAGCCAACTAGGGGTGATGCAGAGCTGGGAGGGCCAGGGCGAATCTCAGCTCTGGCTGTGTGGCCCTGGGTGAGTCCCTGCCCTCTCTGGGCTTGTTTCTGCCTGTGTGTGTGTGTCTAAAGGAAGGCAGGAAGGAAGCAGGAAGAGTGGGGGATTAGATCAGTTGTCCTCAGGGACCTTTCCAGCTATAACATTCCCTGAGCCTATACATGACCTCTCAGAAAAATGCCGCAAAAATGACATGTTGGTATTTAAAAATATGCATGGCTGTTACAGACTTTTGAGAACACTAAGAAAACCTACAATCTCAGTACTTTACTGCAACATTTTCCAAAATGAAGAGGGCAAGGCGATTTTCCATAGTAAGGGAACACAGAATCAGCGACACGGGTTCCGAGCCCCATCCCCCTGAGCAGCTGCACAAGGACTGTTTGGTGCTGCACATCTGAAGTGCCTCTCTAACTCTGGCCCCTCTCCCAGCTTAACAGAGAAGGAGTGGTCTCAGGCTCACTTCTTTGTCAGGCAGCAGACCCAGTTAAAATCCAGTATCTGGTGGTGGTGTGTGGTTTCTTTGTTTTTCTCCATATAGGGTATTGTTTCCTTTTAAGACATATTTACGAAGGAGCTGATTTTAAAGAATATTAAGTTAATGCAGAAGTTGTGTGGCTATGGCAAAAATTTAAAATAGCATGTAAATGTCCAGTTTTGCAGTCTCTGGAGAAACCTGTAGTGCCTCAGTAGAGGGCCAGGCACTATTCAGGTATTGGGGAGACAGGTGTGTAACACCTTTAGGTCCTTACCCTCCTCTCAACTCCCCCACTCCCATATCCTGAGTGAGTATCCAGGCCACCCTTATGCCCGTTGCATGCCACCCCCATCTTGTTAACGATCATGGGAACCAGCCCTGCTTTGAGAAGCCCTTGGATCCCCATGTTGTCACTACTCTGCCCAATGGGGTGACCAACCATCCTGAGGGAGTTCCTGGGACATGGGACTTTCAGTTTTAAAACCAGGACAGGGGACACCTCAGTGGCTCAGTCAGTTATGTGTCTGCCTTCCCCTCAGGTTATGATCTCAGGGTCCTGGGATCGTTGGGTTCCCTGCTCAGTGGGGAGTCTGCTTCTCCCTCATCCACTGCCCCTCCCCCCACTTGTGCACGTGCTGTCTCTCTCTCAAATAAATAAAATCCTAAAACAAAATAAAATATAAAACCAGGACAGTCCCAGGCAAACAGAGACAAATTGGTTCTAATGCGGAGCTAGTCCAATCCTGAAGCAATGCTACCCTCCACTTTCACTCCGCATGACCTCAGTGGCTGCCAGTACAGGTGAATCAACCCCCACCCCCCAAGATTGGCACCCTTCCAAACTCTGATCTTGGTTAGCACCACCTGCAGTCTTTTATAGCAGTCTCCCACTCCCACAAGAGCTATTTCACACTTCCTCTGTCCTCCCCAACACCTCCCTTCCCAACACCACCCTCTCTTCCCAAGAAGAGTTTGCTCCAGGGAGAGCCTGGAGGGCAGCGAGCAATGAAAATGAAGCCACTCCCACCTGCCTGACCACTTCTCACTTCCCACTGGACCTGCCTGCATGTAGTCCCTCCCCTTCCCTCTGGCCTTTTGTCCTCCTTGCTCCCTCCCTTATCTGCAGTCACTCCCACCCTACTGGCACCTGTCTGGCAGCTTAGTAACCCTGGTCTCTCAGAACCCTTGCACACCTCCGCTTGGAGCTACCACCTGCCAAGTGGTCCTGTTTCCATCCAAATAACTCTCAGGAGCTGTCTCTACTTCCCTTTCTCAGCTTTTCCAGCCACTCACTCCTTCATCCCTGCACTATGGCTTCTGCCTCCTCTAAATCAGCTCTCTCCACATCTTTGATAGCCCACTGATTGCCAAATCCAGTGGATACTCAGTGTCCTTTGTTTTGACTGTTTTAGAGATATCAGCTCACTTAAGCAAAACAATTTAGGTGTTGTTAAAATAAAATGATACATCAGCCTACTAAGATAGGTATTCTATTATCCCCATTTTAAGCTTGAGGAAACTGAGGAACAGAGAGGTTAAGTAACTTGCCCAAGGTCACACAGCCGCATATGATAGAGCAGATGGCTCAGAAGTCATGTGCTCCTCACGTTCCCTTCTGGTACCTCTCTGCTGCTCCCATCTCCGATATCCATTCCCTTCCTCCTAATCTTTGCATCCCCAGCTCCTGGGATGGGATCTAATACCCAAAGGGTACTCAAAAATATTTATGAACTAACTGAATGCCTGTGGCACGCTTAGAGAACTCACTCTCTAGGGGAAGAAGATCAAACAGCAGCCACCAGTGTGCTGGATGGTATGCCAGATGCTCACAGGGCTTTTACAACAACGAGAAATAATAGTAACAGCCACAACGACAGTGGCCGCCCTTCGTTGAATTCTAATATGCACCAAGAACTGTACTAGTTATCTGTTATCCCCCTGAGTCTTCAAAACAATCCTCTGTGGTATTTTTTTTAAGATTTTATTTATTTATTTGACAGACACAGAGAGAGAGACAGCCAGCGAGAGAGGGAACACAAGCAGGGGGAGTGGGAGAGGAAGAAGCAGGCTCCCAACAGAGCAGGGAGCCCGATGTGAGGCTCGATCCCAGGACCCTGGGATCACGCCCTGAGCCGAAGGCAGACGCTTAACGACTGACCCACCAGGGCACTCCTGCGGTATTATTTTTAAACCCATTTGATAGAACAGGAAGCCAAAGTTCAAAGATGTCCCCAAGGAATGAAAACATAAATGTAGGGAGCCTCAGAAAGCAGTGTGTCCTGGAAGGCTTCCCAGAGGAGGTGCCACCTGAGCAGGGTTTTGAAGCACCAGTAGGTTTAGTCAACTGAAAAAGAGCACAAAGGCATTCCAGGGAAAGGGTAGAGTGTCTGCAAAGGCTCAGGGTCAAAAGAGCATGTACCATCAGGGAACTCCAGACAGGCTAGGCTGGCTAGAGGTCAAAGAATGAAATGGGGAGTAGGTGAGGGGAGGCTTTCAAGGGAAGCGAGGACAGGAGCCTCACAGGCCACAGGAAGGAATCTCAGTCTCATTGGGGCACAGGGCCAGGGCTCTCAAGCTGACTGCGCCAGAATTGCAAAATTGATCCTAGACCTCCCCATGTAATCTGAATCAGCAGATTCACGATAGGGCTCAGACGTGTGTATGTGTGTACCTTACTAAAGCTCAAATAAACAGCTTAACAAGATTTAAATGACATACAATAAACTATACATATTTAGAGTATATAATCTGATAAGGTTTGGTGTGTGTACAGATCCATGAAGGCACCACCACAATCAGGAGAGAGAGTATATCCAACACCCCCAATGGTTTCCTCTGTTCTTCATAATCTCTCCCTCCCACTCCCATCCTCACTGATCTGCTGTTATTATAGATCAGCTTGCATTTTCTAGAATTTTATAAATGGAATCATACTATATATACTTTTCTTTTTGGTTTGGCTTCTTTCACTTATTTTAAGATTCATTTTGAGATAGACATGTAGTTCGCGTCAATGATCTGTTCCTTTTTATTGCAGGATAGTATTCCATTGTATGGATAGACAGGATTTTGTTTATCCATTTACCTGCTGATGGACAAATAATGCTGCTGTGAACATTTGTGTATAAGTCTTCTAATGGGCATATGCTTTCATTTGTTTTGGGTAAATACCTAGGAGTGGGATGGCTGGATCATATGATAGGTGTAAATTTAACTTTTAAAGAAATGCCAAATTATTTTCCAAAATAGTAGTACCATTTTATATTCAAACCAGCAAGTATTATATTCAATAGCAATGAGTGGTATATCTCACTGTGGGTTTTAATTTGCATTTCTCTGATATCTAGTGATGACGAATTTTTTTTACATTCATATTTGCCATTATGTGGTGTAAGACTTCTAATTTTGTTCTTCTTTCCCAAAATCTTTTTTAGCTAATCTAGACTCTGTACATTTTAGTATGAATATTAGAATCGACATTTCAATTTCTACCAAAAAGGCCTATTGGGAATTTAATTGGGATTGTACTGCATCTATAGATCAGTCTGGGGTGAACTAACATCTTAACAATGTTGATCCTCGCAACTTCATTTTTTAAGGTTTTCTTTTATTTCCCTCAGCAATATTTTATAGTTTTAGGGTACTGGTCTCTCACAACTTTTCTCAGATTTATCCCCAAGCATTTTGTATCTTTTGATACTATAGTAAGTGATAATTTTTAAATTTTTATTTTTTGTTGCCTGTATGTGAAATTTACTGGATTTTTAGAAATTGATCTTGTATCTTACAACTCCGCAAAACTTATTTATTCTAGTAGTGTTTTTGTGGATGCTATTAGATTTTCTATGCAGATGAGCATGTTGTATGTGAACAAAAATAGTTTTCCTTTTTATTTTCCAATCTGGGCATCTCCTTCCTTTTTTTTTCCTGATTGCACTGGCTAAGACCTCCAGGACAATGTTGAATAGAAGTGGCAAGGATGGATATCCCAGTCTCATTCTTGATCTTAGTGGGAAAGCACCCAGCCTTTCATAATTAAGTATGATCTTAGCTATCAAGCTTTTGTAGATGTCCTTAATCAGGATGAGTAAGTTCCTTTCATTACTAGTTTGCTGACAGTTTTTATCAGGAATGAATGTTTGTGTTAAACATGTTTTCTATTTAATTAAGATGATCATGTTTTTTTCTCTTTTACTTTGTTAATATGGTGAATCACATTAATTGATTTTTGAAAGTTAAACCAACCCTGTATTTCTGCTGAAAGCCCCTCTTGGTCATGATGCATTATCCTTTCAGTCTATTGTTGAACTCAATCTGTGTTCATAATGATTTATTGGACTGTAGTTCTCTTTTTCGTGTATACCTTTGTCTACTTTGGGTATCAGGGTAATGCTGACCTCATAGAATGAATTAGGAAATATTCCCTCCCCTTGTTCTCTACTCCTTAAAACTTTTTGGAGGAATTTGTGTTGAATAGGTAAATGTTTTGTAGGATTCATCAGTGTGGGAAGGTTTGTTTTGTTTTTATAATTTACAAATTCAATTTCTCTAATAGGTTATTCGGGTTAACTCCTTGTCCTAGAGTAAGCTTTGGTAATTTTTGTCCTTCAAAAGACTTGTCCAATTCATTTAAATTGTTGATTTATTGGCATAAAACTGTTTGTAATGTTCCCTTATTATCTTTTATTACCTGGAGTATCTATAATGATACCACTTCTACTATTCCTAATAGTGAAACTGGATCTTTTCTCTTTTATCCCTGGTCCTTATTGATCTTCTTTAAAAAACAGCTTTGGTTTCATTGATTTTTCTCTACTGTTTTCTATATTCTATTTCATTGCTTTTCACCTTGATCTTTACTATCTCTTTTCTTCAGCTCACTTGGATTTCATTTGTTCTCCCCTTTCTGTTTCTTAAGGTGAGTGTTGAGGTCATTGATTTGAAACTTTTCTTTTTTCTAATAGCCATTTAGTGCTATAAATTTCCCCATAAGTACTGCTTTAGCAGCATCCCACAAAATCTGAAGTTGTATTTTCATTTCATTCTGTTCTAAATATCTTCTAGTCATTTTTCACTCTTCCTTTGATCCATGGGTTTCTTAGAAGTGAAGTATGCTATTTAGTTCCCAAACATTTAAGGATAGTACAGAGATCTTTCTGTTACTGATTTAGAATTTATTGTGATCTGAGTGTGATCTGAGAAAAAACTTTCTATGAAGTGAATTGTTTGAAATTTTTTGATTCTTGTTTTATCGCCCCAAATATAATCTATCTGGGTAAATGTGCCATGTGCACATGGTAAGAATGCATATTTTGCTGGTGTTAGGAGGAGTATTCAATAAATGCCAGCTGGGACAAGTTGCTTGATAGTATTGTTCAAGTCTTCCATATTCTCACTGGTTTCTGTCTACTTATTCTACCAATTTTTGAGAGAAGGTTCTGAAATCTCTAATGATAATTGTGGATTTTTCTAGTTCTTTTAGTTCTATGAGTTTTGCTTCAAGCTTTATTATTAGGCACATAACATTTAGGATTATATTATCTTAATTACTTGACCCCTGCCCCTTTATCACATCATGAAATGACCTTTATCTCTGGTAATATTCTTCACTCTGAAATATGCTTTGATAATCATAGAGCATTCCAGCATTAATTCCATTAATATAGCATTCCATTTTCTTTGACTAGTGTTAGCATGGTATATTTTTTTCCATCCATCCACCATAACCCATCTGTGTCTCTATATATTTATTTTTTTAAGATTTATTTATTTATTTGACAGAGAGAGAGCACAAGCAGGGGGAGCGGCAGGCAGAGGGAGAAGCAGGCTCACTGAGCAGGGAGCTCGATGCAGGGCTCGATCCCAGGACACTGGGATCATGACCTGAGCCAAAGGCAGACGCTTAACAACGACCGAGCCACCCAGGTGCCCTCTGTCTTTATATTTAAAATGCGTTTTTCATAGGCAGCATATAGTTGGGACTTGCTTTTTTATGCAATCTGGCAATCTCTGCCCTGTAATTTGGGCATTTAGAGACTGTACATTTTTTTCAAGATTTATTTTTTAGAAAGTATGAGCATGAACAGGAGGGTCAGAGGAAGAGGGAGAATCTCAAGTGGACTCCACACAGAGCACAAAGCCCAAACGCGGGGCTCTATCTCACAACCCTGAGATCAGGACCTGAGCTAAAACCAAGAGTTGGGTACTTAACCGAGGGAGCCACCCAGGTGTCCCTAGACCTTGTACATTTAATGAGCTTGTAGATATGGTTAGGTTTAAATCTATCATCTAGATATTTGTTTTCTAATTAACCCTGTTATTCTTTGTTCTCCTTTTGCTCTTTCCTTTACTTCTTTTCTTAAAAGATTTTATTTTTTTATTATTTAAGTAACCTCTATGCCCAGTGGGGGGCTCAGACTTATGATTCCAAGATCAAGAGTCACATGCTCTAGCAACTGAGCCAGCCAGGTGCCCCTCCCTTGCTTCTTTTGATTACTTCATG
This sequence comes from Ursus arctos, assembly GCF_023065955.2. Lineage (NCBI taxonomy): Eukaryota > Metazoa > Chordata > Mammalia > Carnivora > Ursidae > Ursus > Ursus arctos. The sequence continues at coordinate 28,078,499 of NW_026622852.1, read as the reverse complement.
ATGTATATATAATGATGATATATAATGTGTGTATATATATATATATATCACCTTTATCACTGCTTTCTCTTTGTTTTGTTATTTCAGTAGAGTTTATAGCATACATATTTATCATAGTCTACCTTCAAGTATAAGAACCTTACAATAGTACACACGCATTTTTCCACTACTGACAATTTGTGCCGTTGTTATACATTTTACATTTACATGTTTTATAAATCCCACATCACACTTAATTTTTAATAGTTAAATATCATTTACAGAATTTTAAATTACATATACATATCATTTACCATCTCTAACACTTTTCATTACTTCCTGTGCATTTAGAATTCCACCTGGTGTCCTTTTTCCTTCTGTCTGATCAACTTCCTTTAGCATTTCTTTTTGTGTGGATGTATTAATGATGAATTCCCTTCGTTTTTATGTCTGAAAAAGTCTTTCTTTTGTCTTTGGTTTTAAACAATATTTTTGTTGAATATAAAATTCAAGGTTGACAGGCTTTTTTATCTTTCAGTACATCAAAGGTGTGGCTTCATGGTCTTCTTGCTTGCACTATTTCTGATGAGAAATCTGCTGTTATCTTCATCCTTGTTCCTCTGCAGTGTCTTTTTTGCTTCTTGCAGCTTTTTGAAGTTTCTCTTTATTAATGCTTTTGGGCAATTACATTATCATATGCCTTGATATCCTTTTCTTCATGTTTCTTGTTCTTGAGGCCCATTGAACCTAAATCTGTAGCTTTATATTCATCATTATTTGTCATGAGGGAACATACTCTGTATGTTTTCAACATTTAAGCTTTATTAACATTTGTTTTATTTTCTTCCCAGTATATGGTCTATCCTGGTGAACATTTCATGGGCACTTGAAAAACATAAGTTTCCTATAGTTGCTAGGTGTCAAAGTACGTGATAATGTTGTTGAGCTCTTTAATGTCTGTACTATTTTTGTTCTAATAATTCTACCATCTACCACAAGAGTAAAATTACAGTTATAGATTTATCTATTTCCCCATTTAGTTCTGTCAGTTTTTACCTCCTGTATTTTGATGCTCTGTTACTGCACACATTCACATTTATAACTGTTTTGTCCTCCCAATGAACGGACCCACTTTTCATTATGAAGCTTACATCTTTGTCTCTGATAATACCTCTTTTCTTGAAGTTTATGCTATCTGATATGAATATAGCCACTCTAGTTTTCTTATGATTAGTGCTTCTGCATAGCGTGGACAGCAGTGTCTACAGGAAATAGACAGTTGTACACAGCAGGTAATTAGCTCTTGCTCTTTTAACCAGTCTGAAAACTTCTGCCTTTAATTAAAATGTTTAGTTCATTTACATTTAATATTATTCTTGATATGGCTGCCTTTGAGATGGTCATTTTGTTATTTGTTTTCTATTCATCCTGTTTTCTTTCTCTTTCTTCCTTTGTCTTCTTTTGAGTTAATAAAATTTTTTGTAGTATTTCATTTTAATTACTCTATTGGGTTTTTTTCCTCTTTCCAACATTTTATTCTGAAACATTTCAAATGTACCAAAATGTTGAAAAACTTTTCCAGTGAACATCCATACACCTATACCCACCATCAACAGTTTCTATACGCAGAGAAAAGAAAAGATCTCATTTGGTCCACCTATCTTCCATATTGGATGCCTTGTCTCTTGGATTTAAATAGAGTAGAGGTAAATGCACTGAAAGAATTGCATGAATAGCAATGTAATTCCCAAAATCTGGCTAGTGAGAGTCCCATCTTCACATATGTATCAGGCCTTTACTGTGAGAGGGGACTGGACAATCTGTACTGTTCCACAGAGAGTGACCAGGATAAGGCAGTGAGTGGATGCTAGGAGATTAATGAGGAAGGAACTGGCTGTGCTGTGCCCAGGAAAGAACAGACGGAGTTAAGAAGAGACATTTAAGGTCATACCCTTCCAGCCTCAGGGGAGGAAGGGAAGTTGTCTTTGAAAGAGGCCAGGAGTCAGGACTAGGCAGACACACCAGGGAAACAAGTGTAGCTTCAATAAAAGGAACAACTAACAGGAAAAGCTGCTAAAAATGAGCAACACTTCCTCAGGAGACAGTGAACTCCCCATCACTGAAGGTGTGCAAGCATTCACTCATTCAACAAATATTTATTGAGCTCTTATATGCCAGACACTGAGCTAGGCACTGTGGCTAGTGCAGTGATTATAGTAGATTTCTTGTCCTCATGAGGTGGTAAATATTGAATAATTCCACAAATAAATCTATGACTATCAGTAATGAATCATGCAGTACATCTACTCTGGCAGGAATTGGAGAAAAGGATTAAATGTTTTCTAACTCTGAGACTAAACAGCATAGAATCACAGGAAGCCCTACATAAGTGACAGCTTCTATAATTATATTATTATTAACGTTATCCTTATTACTATTTGTTCTATTATTCATTTGTTTCACATTTCCTGGGTGCCCATTTTTGGTTGTGCAAGGAGGCAAAGCTGCATGAGATGTGTCTTTGTTCTCCAAGTGGAAGGGTAGCCCAGTTAACGGACCATCCAGCACAGTGTGGGAAGTGCTGTAATTAGAAACCAGGATCCCAGACACTGGCAGCCCAGGAAGCAGTTGGGGAGATCCTGGGGTAGGAGTGGGGCTGGGGGAAGCTTATAGAATAAGTGGGGGTGAGATGGATTTTGAAGGGCAAATGGGAGGAGACTTGAAGGGAGAAAAGTAGGAAGAACTGCTGTGTGTTGATCTCATTGCCTTCTGCAGACCTCCAGGAAACTGACAATGTGAAGTGTACCCTCCTCTCTAATCCCTTTCCCCATCCTCTCCTCTCTAGCCCCCTCCTCTCTAGCCCCCTCCTCTCCAACGCCCTCCTCTCCAGCCCCTTCCTCTCCAACCCCCATTTCCACCCCCTACCCACTTGGAGGTGGAGAGGTAAGCTCAGCTGGGCCCCTTAGCCAATTAACACTCTTTGCATCTGAAAAAGCTCAAATCAGCTCCTCAGAGGTGTTAGAGATCAGAGTAATTAAGGTCTCTTTCTCATGCAAATCTAAACCAGAAATTGAATGTTTGTCTCCTTGGAAAATTAGGGCCCTAAGTTCTGCAAGGTGGTCGTGAAATTCAGCATGGGGAGGTGATGGCTTCAAGAACTAGAAGCCAATTTGTTGGGATGCTGTCCATAAATATTTGATTCAATTAAATAAAAAATGTACTCCACGTGGCAGCAAAGTGATATTCTTTAAACGCAAATCAGATCCAGTCTCTCCCCTGGTCTCTGTTGAACTCACACTAAAATTCAACGCCCTTACCAATCTCAAGTCCCCGCTTTCCTCCCAAGTTCATCTCAGGTCCCTTCATAAAGTGCTTGTCACACTTTGTAATTATTTATTTACTGGTTGGCCTCTCCCACATCATTAATTAAATACATTTCTGTTACCACTCACCCTGGAGCACAATATATAAAGTTGTCCAACTGAAAAACAGCTCGATTGCAAATCAGCAATGTGCCCTAGAGCTACTGGGAATAGGACTCATTCAAAACTTCCCTGTCCACCCACGGTATACCCTGGCTGGTGTCAGGTGTAGAGTCCACTGTCACTGACCTCTTGTTGCACCTCTGGGTTCACTCTTCTGGAGAACAACTAACTGTTCTCTCTCTGAGATGCCCCAGTTTCCTGAGCACTCTTCTCAAATGGCTAAGTTTTAAGTTGGACACTCAACAAGCATAACTTCCAAATGCAAAGAGAATTCCTCCAGCCACAGGAACAAACAGGAACGACATTTTATTTAACTGAGTTGTTTACTGTCTTGCCTGTATTCCCAGTTGGGAAACAAGCTTTGGGAGGGCAGAGACCCATGTCTATCTAGTCACCACCTATCTGCAGCACCTAGAACAGACAGTGCCTGGCACTTGATGGACGTTCCAGAAATACAAATATTTTGAATGAATGGACTTTCTGAAATTGCCCATGTACAGGCTTGGTGCCACCACCATGGGCACAGAGGTGAACAAACCCAGATTCAGCCTTGGAGGGGTTCAGAGCCCAGCAGCGGCACCCACAGGACCCAGGATTCATTTGAGTGGTCAGCACTTGAGCGCCCCCTACAGTGCCATGATAGAACATAAGCAAATCCACCATCTGAGTTTAGGGGGAGGAAAGGAAGCAAGAAATGATCATCTTCCCATTGAGGGCAAATCCCCCAGCAAGAAAGGATCCTGACACCTCATTTAGTCATCAAACATTGCTGGAACCAGGCACTTCTCTAGGTACTAAGGATACATTGATGAATAAAGGCTGTCCTCGTCCTCAAGCAAAAATGGACAAAAACACCATCAAAAGAACCCGCATCATAGTACCATGTCACATGGTAACAATGGACATATAAATGAGCCCAAACCTTTCACAGAAGTGAGAATGACTTATCACAGGGGAGAAGAGAATATAGTGAGTTTTCTTGGAAAAAATAATGCCTGAGCTGGGTTCTGACAGATGAATAGGGGTTTTCTGGGCAAAGGAGAAGAGAATGGCATTTCAGGAAGAGGGCACATCTGGTGCAGAGGCATAGAAATGTGGGCTAGCATGAAGCATTTGCAGAACTGCAAGTCATCTGGGGTCATTGCTGAAATGTAACGTGAAAAGGGAGATCTGGAGGCACCAAGACAGAAGAAGTAGCTGGGTCCAGATGCTGGAAGGCTTTGCCTGGACCTTATGCCTCAAGCTATATGGGACCAGGACTGGGATTACACACAAGAATGATGAATCAACTTTTGCCACATAATAAACCAATCCAAATCTCAATGGTTTAAAATTGTATTCATGACTTACGCATCTGGGTCAACCAGGGTTTGGCTGGTTCTGGCTGGGCTTTGCTGGGGTGGTTTGGCTCTTCACGAGTCTCTTTCCTTTCTCCTGGAACCAGGGGCCAACGTGGGTGTGCCTTGATCATGGCAATGGCAGAGGCACAGAGTACAAAGGGAGACCCTGCAAGATGTCTGAAGGCCTGGGCTCAGAAATGGCACACTGTCGCTTCCACCTCATTCTGTTGGCCAAAAGAAGTCACATGGCCTGGTCCAGACTCACAGGCATGCACCTGCAAAGTCATATGACAAAGAATATGAGTAGCAGGGGGACTGAAGAACTGGGTCCATCAATGCACTCTAACATGGGTAATCTGATCGGATCTCTGTGTTAGGTCTCTTGGCTGCAATGTGGAGGGTGGATTAAAGGGGATAAGGCAGTTTCAGAGATTCAGGCATGAACTAAACGAATGCTCCGGGACCCCACAATTTGTTCTTTCCTCTATTCCTCGTACTGGGATTTAGCCAGATCAGGCAAAGGGGGGCTTCTCTCTAGTCTTCTGTTCGATTCTACGAGCTCAGTCTGAGCACTTTGGTGCTTGCAGCAGTGAATAAGGAGCCTTTGAAATAAGCAGATAAAGGCTAATATTCAATAAACTAGTGAACAAGGGTTTTCTTTAACTCTCTTGGAAAAGACATCTCTGAGACAAAAACAGAGCTGAGCTGCAATATTGGATAAGCCCCACTGATCACAAGAAAACCTAACATAGGTAATTGACTATTGGCAAACGCAACAGAACCAAATAAAGCAAGTAATTAACAATTATTGTGCTGGAAGGTAATAGAACTACAAATCCAGGCTGCCTAGGTGTTTGTCCCAGGCATTGATAAGAACGGAGTGTTTGTTAGTGGGTGAGTAACTCAGGTGTGAAATTCATTTTATTAGACTACATCTAAAAATAGGCTTGAATCACACAGTGGAAAAGAACAGAATTCATCCCCACTTGCTCAAAGGGGTACACAGGTAATAAACTCAAGGCTCTGGTTTTTGTTTAAAAAGCGGGAATTGTGGTAGATTGTTTGCAAAAATGGCCCCAATTATTTCTCTTCCTGTATCTATACTGTTTTGCAGATGTGATTTTGCGGTTTTTCCCAAGAGAGGGGGTCTCTTTCCTCACTTCTGGATACCATGACTAGCTCTGACCAATAGACCATGGCAGAAGTGACATTATCCTACTTCCAAGCCTAAGCCTCAAGAGGCCTTGTACCCTGCCACTTACTCTCTTGGGATCCTTGTCCCCACCATGTGAACAAGCCCAGGCAAGGCTATTGGAGGGCAAGGTAAGAAGTCAGCCCAGTTGTCCCAGCAAAGGCCCCAAGCATGTGAGACAGCCCAGCCAAAATCAGCAAAGAGGAATGATTGAGGAGACCTAGAATGGCTGGGGTGACCTTCAGTCTTGGCCTCTAGAATCATCTGGGTCCCTCAAGACCACCTAGGCCAGGGATGACAATACATAATACATAGGCCCCCACTACCCGTCTGGTGCCCAGGGCAGACATTGCTAATCTATTACCATACACTCTTCAACTGAGCCTAGAAACAACTTCTGAATTTGGCTGGACACAGCACTGTAGGCAATCTCTACCCATCAGCTGCTCATTCCTAATGACTTCCCTTACTCCCATTCCACAGAGGAGAAAATGGAGGCACAGGGAGAATAGGGAACTTGTGCACGGAGAGCTTTCCCTATGCCACATGGCCTCCACGTGGTTGTAGAGAACAAACACTTTTATGCCTCAACTGTAATTCAGGGAATGACTCCAGTACGTGGGAGGGGGTTTTTACAAGCAGCATCATTTTTTTTCTGCTTCCAGTTCAAGTTGTTATTTGGCCATGTTTTAAAGAGCAGATTTTTATTATCATAATAAAAGAACACAAACAATAGATAGTGCCCGCTGCACTTAATAAAACCCTAAGGAATTCATTCATTCACCCATGGGCCAGGCAAGATGCTGGGCATTGAGTTTATGGGGACACAATGGACATCCCAGGCACCCAGGTTGCTGAAATGCCCAACTCTGACATTCTGCTTAGTTGGGGGAAAGTGACGCTGGTTCACAAGCAGGCTCAGTTCAACTCCCCCATCCCAGGGCTGGGAGGGACCCAGAGATTCCACACATACCATCCCTCACTCCATCTTTTCTGCAGTCCTCTCTAGGGCCCTCTGACAGGTCCCCATTCACACACCTCCAGTGAGAGAGAGATCATTACCTCCCAAGGCTCCACAATTCCATCTTCAGATGGTCCTGACTGCTACAAATTCTTCCTTTTGCCAAAAGGAAATGAGGCTCTCTGAAGTTCCCTGCCCTTGTACTGTGGGGAACTAACTTTCTGGGGACCTAGGAGAAAAGATTGAGGCGGGGGGAGATGTCCCAGGAAAGAGGGACAAGAAAAGGTGAGAAGGAAGACACTAAAACTGTCCTTCCCAATTTACAGTGGGGCAAGACCATTTCGTACCCTTGCTCATAATTCTTACTCACATCGGTCGAACATCATCTTACCCATTGTGCCCTGGTATATGCTGAGATCCTTGTAAACCTAGCTCCTTCAAAAGACCCCAATGCATTTCCTACGGTATCTTGTACAAGAGAGCTTGTTGCTATGGTAACAACTGGATATAAATTTCCCAGAACCCCTAACTAAACTATTAATCAGAAAGATGAGGAAAGGGCCAGGGAAGTAAATAAATCAGCTAAGAAATTGGCAACTACCAGGAAGGGCAGGGCCACCCCACCCCTGCTGGGGTGATAACTCATCCCTCCCTTTGATCCTTTGATGAGGAAGGAGGGGCAGCTGGAGCCCAAGGGGAGTGCTCCCTCACTCCCCTTTCCAACTATTTCGTTCTCCATCCTTGCAAAGTCACAGAGGCTTGACAGTGGAAGCCAGTGCCTGGTATCTCCCCCATGGAGAGTGAGGAGAAGAGCCCTGTTAGCAGGAATATCAAAGGTAAAATGATGGACCCTGAAAACAGTGTTCTGGCCAGCTTGAAAGAAGTGTTCTACTGAAGTGTGGTGATAAGATTGGGATTAGAGTTAGCACGGATGGGTAATAGAAGAATTAGAGTGATGAGGGCCACATTTTAATGAGAAATTTATAGGATTTGTTTGGTTGGTTTTTTTCCAAGGACTTTATCTTACTTTCTTTAATGTTTATATTTGGCTGTCTTAATAAGGTTTGGCATGGGAAGGCTTACTCGGCCTCCTTGAAGTGAAGGAGACCCACCTGCGACCAGGTAGGTCCCACTATGAAGCCCCTGACGCTGGGGATGGGGGTGGGTGCTTGCTCTGGTTATAGGAAACAAGGGAGGCTGCTTTCCTGGTGCACAAAGAATCCTGCAAAGGGAATGTCCATGTGACCAAAAAGGGTTCTTAGGCCTCAGGCCTGGGAATGGTAGGCTCCACCTTGGACTGGACTGTGTCCCCTGACCAGGCCCAGTGCTGGCCCCACCTCTGGCATAGGCTGGCAAGGCTAAGGCAAACGAGCAAGGGAGGAGTGAGTGAGGAAGACCAGCCCTGGTTCTGCTGCAAACTCACCCTAAGATCTCGGGCAAAGCCCTTCCTGTGTCTGGGCCTCAGTTCTCCAAACTCTACAAGGAAAGGTCTGGGCCAATTGAGGGGAAAGTCACCATGTTAACTAGCAGTAATGGACCTTGATGCAAAGTCTAACACTGGACCCTTCCCCCCTACCCCTTGCTTCTCCTTAAGGGGAAAAGTGAACTTCCTCAAGGATGTCATCCTTGGGCAAGAGAAAGGGGGGGCAAGGGAGAGGAATCCCACTTCAAAAGCCACCCTGGAAGAGATCTTACCAGAGAATACAGAGGGATGCCTCCAAGACTCCAACAGAGGGGTCCCTGATGTCTCTTTGGTGCTCTCTCGCTCTACATTTAAGACTCTCAAGTGAGAAAAGAGGAAGGGAAGGGATGAGAGGATGGAAGGGGGCTTTCCACCCTGAAGGCAGAGATTGAATTAAAACCTCAAAGAGAAAATTGAACAGCACCCCACCACTCTCCCCCATGGAGCAAGTCTTCACTCCAGGAAAAATACTGGCTACATAAAGCCACTTTGCCCACTGCCTCCTGTAAGCATCCTCAAAAAACTGTTTTAGGCTCGTCAGAGTGGGGAGGCCTTGAAAGGAGCACTAAGACCCGGAAAGGGGGGCATGACAGACCCAAGGCCTCACAGTGAGGGGTGGGAGAAGCAGGACTCATAGCCAGGTCTCCTGTGCCCAGACCCATGCCGTTTCTACTGCCCTAGCCGAGTATCCTAACATTGTGTTCCTTGGGCTCTTGCTATAATGCATGCACGTTCTGCAGTGAAAATGGCAGAGAGAGATCCTGCAGGGATTGGTAATTTTTCACAATGGGTGGCACTGAGGCTCCCCTGTTCCCTAGAGGAGGGAAATGAAGGGTTGATTAAGTACTCGAAACATCCCTGCCTGTGGACCATTTAATAAGTGCCTCGTCCATCTCTCAGGCATTAAAACCGACATTTGGTTTGCTAATCCAATTTGGCAAGCCTCTCCAAGGCTGTGATCGCTGGCTGCTGGGCGCCATTTTGTTTGATGTGTTAGGAATCAATGCAAGCTCCCTGCACTTACTCTCACTATCGCTTGATTAATTACAAATGAGACCTTTCCCTTTGCATTAATGTTCCAATACAGACAGAGCAACCCCCAATGGCCCAAGCAGCTCAGAGAATCTGTGGTGATGACCCAGCCAGTCACCTGATTCTCTCAGCCTAATTCCCAGATCTAAATAAATCAGCAGAAAGCAGGTGTGGGGTCTGCAAAGTCTCCCTGAACTTTGATCTATGCTATGCTGTCCACTTAGCAAGAGGAAATCTATAGGCAGGAGCCACAGAAGAACATTCAGCATCTTACCTAAAAATTAACAACAATGAGATATGTTGTTATTTTGTTATGCAATGTCCCTTATTTGAGTGCAGAATGAGTGCTCAATGCATCTCTTTCTCTGAGCAGACAAGATTTCTCTGAGTTAGTGGGGTTTCTTTTGCCTTGCTACCAGGAAGCTCAAAGCTAAATAGAGTTCCATGGTTATAGATGCAGGCGTTTTCCCACACACTCAGGGTGGTTTCTCACCTCATTTTAAATAAACATTTTTAACTATTATATTATGTGTGTTCCTTTTTTTAATAAGTAACTATGAATTACTCATTTTGCCCTGCAAACTTCCTTATGCTGTTGGAAGTTTTCCTTCTTTCTTTCTTATAGGAGAATTCTCTTGGGAAAGGAAGATGTCATGGACATTTATTTTTGCCTCCATAGTATTCATTCTTCAAAAGGCACAATCCATGGGCCTCTGCTCTTAGTCCAGGTTGTCTAGGTAGATATCTACCCGCTGGCCCAGGGATGGGCATTGCACTCCTTGGGTCACACTGATTGGGTTGGAATGTCCTTCAGCCTAAGGTGGTTCAATCAGAGTGAACATCAGAACTTCTGCTCGGAACGCTGAGCAAAGATTCTTATCCCTTTCTGCTGGATTTGAATGTGTAAGGATGTGGGCCCCAGCATTGCAAAAAGTCATCTTGTGAACCAAAGGGGAAAGCCTGTCTGAAAATAAGTCAACCTTGAGGAGGAAGAAATGAGAGGCAGAGAAAGAAAAAAAAAAAAAGACATGCGTCCTGACAACATTATTTGAGCCCTATATCCAGCTATAGGAGCCAATACATTCACTTTGGGTGGGTTTCCAGTGGCTTGTAGCCAAAAGAGCCCTGACAGATTCTGGGGCAGGGCAAGGCTGTTCACCGTACCGGTGGGGGAGGAATGTGAGGTTGTCATAGTGGCACTAGAGGCCTCTTTCATGCCCTAATACATGAGAGGTCAGGTTTTGTTGACAACCTCCCAGGCTCTCGCTTCTGAGCACCTGTCAGTGCAGACTGAAGGACGGTCTTGTCCTCTGCTCTCTTGGGTTTCCCCTACCCCCTCTCCTCTCATGTTATCATCCTTCCTTTGCCATCTGCCTGCTGATGGCTTCCAAGTCTATTTCCAGCCAGGCTTCTCTGGAACTCCCCACCTGGGTGCCCCCCAACCCAGGCACCTCAGCCTCCACATCTTCTACCACTGTGAGGGCACCTCCCTCAGTCATGGCAGCTTAAAGACGTAGGGCCTCTCTCACTCACTCACAATGTGCCTCCATCCAATTGGTCACCAAGCCCAGGCAGACATTTGCCTGATGTCTGTGGTATCCACTTCTATCTCCAGTTCCCACTGTTTCTGCTTCAATTCAGGTCAAACACAGGTCTCCACACTGCTAATCTCCCTTCCTCCAACTTACTTCCCATACTTCCATCTGAAACTCCTCCTAAAATACTGCCCTCTCTTACAGCTTCTCTTCTCAGAACCTTGGAAGGCTCCTTGTGACCAAAGACCTCACCTGTATGATCTGGCCCCAGACTGGAAATACTCCAGCATAAAGTTCATCTTTCTCCACAATGCCTCACACTTCTCTTCCTCCACATCTTTGCTCACATGCTCTATCCCCCTCAGTCTCTACCAATTGAACTCCTACTCATCTGTCAAAGCCCAGCTCCAATTCTCCCTTCCTCTAAAAAACCTTTTACCTACGCCCACCTTAAGAATGGAATCATACTTTTGGCTTTCAGCTCAGAGTAGGGGAAGTTGCAACTGTCTTCAGTCATCTCAAATCCGGGTTCATCCAACACCAGCCGCCTCCACCACGCAGCCTGAGTTCGACCCCGGTGCACTGGTACCATGTCTGCCTTGGCCCCAAAGATCAGCCCCCTGGGCCTGTCTCCAAAAAAGGTTGGTGATGACAACATCAAGGCAACCAGTGATTGGAAAGATTTCAGGATTACAGTGAAACTGACCATTCAAAACAGGCCCAGATTGAAGTGGCACCTTCTGCCTCTGCCCTGATTATCAAAACCATCAAGGAAACACCAGGAGATGGAAAGAAGCAGAAAAACATCAGACATAGTGGAAATGTCACTTTTATGAGATTGTCAACATTGCCCAACAGATGTAGCACCGATCTTTAGCCAAAGAACTCTCTGGAACCATTAACGAGATCCTGGGGACTGCCCAATCTGTGCGCTGCAATGTTGATGGCCAGCACCCTCATGACATCATAGATGACATCAATAGTGGTACAGTGGAATGCCCAGCTAGTTAAAAACTACAAAGAAAAATATTTCAATAAAGGATCATTTTACAACCAAAAAAGGGGGGGGGAAGGGGGTAGAATCATAGACTGCCATAGAGAGATATGTAACCAGCCTATAATTAGAAAAACTGTATTATAAAATCACACAGGCCTATCCCTGACAATTGAAGAACCCAGGACAAATAAAAGACAAATCCTGCAGCCCACAGTACCTGCTCCCTTTCTTTCCAACCCCACCCCGTCCCCTGACTCCATCCTGTATTATAAGAGTATGTGCACACAAGTGTGGACTTTTAAGCCTTCGTGCCCAAAGTCTACCTCACCCCAACAGCTCCTGTGCCACCCCCACAGTCACCTTTTGACCATCCCTTCAGGCCAGAGGTTCAACAGCCTTGCAGAAGAGGCCAGTACAGGTTTTGGAAGCAGGCTTGGTCCATTTGGGCAGGAGATCACGAGGTGGAGAGCGCCAGAGGGAGGTCTAGAAGGGGCCTGGCTCTGGGGGGTCCTCAGCCCTGTGGGGAAGATGCAACTGAAGGAGGGTAAAACAATGGCCTTTGCAGTGGGGCTTCTCTTACTTGAGTGTGCACATGAATCAGAAGATTCTGCATTTATAATGAGCTCCCAGGGGATGCAGAAGCTCCTGGGCCACAGACCACAGTAGGAGTAGCAAGGGACTACATACAGCACAAGGCTCAGGTCCAAGAGTAGATGGAAGCTACATCAGCTGTATGGAGTCTTCTTTGCCACTTGAGTAAAGTACAATAGGAGCTTAGTTCTCCAGATTGAGGGAAATAGGTCTGCAGGCAGGACATCTTGGTCTCACCTCACTAGCTCCAGGGTTCTCCTAGCAGCCCAGAGAGGCAGTAACGAGGCAGGTTGGAAGATTTGGGCCTCTTGACTCTAAGTCCAGATCCTTTGTCTGCTTACTGCTGTGAGCCCACACCGGGAGCAGGTATTAGAAGGAAATCAGGTCGTTTCCAGGGTACATATGACTGCCACTAAAAACCAACCTCCCCATCAAAATTGCACAGCTAGAATGATCCCAGGTGGCATCTCAGGGATGTTGGAGGTGGGAAGACAGTGTGCTCCCCCCAGGGTCTTCCCTTCCCCTGCATTCTCTCATGTTCAAATTCCACATCCTAGCTAATTACTTGACTCTCTTCTCCCCTCAGCATTGCCGACAAAGTTGGACCTCCCTCCAGCCGTTATGGCTCCAGACAAAATGTAGCATGAAGCCTGGGAAGTAGGGGTGAGGGATGGGGGAAGGTGGCACTTCCTGCCTTCTTGGTTGTTCCTAGAGTCTTGATAAACCACTTGAACTTATATATGTCTATTCTTGCCTGGAGTCACTGAGCATTTGGGACTGAAAGTACCTCATACAATTGTCTCACTTAACAATGGGGAAACTGAAGCCCAGAGAGGTGTGGCTACTTGCCTGAAGTCCTACAGCAAGTTGGTATGGAGCCATGGCTAAACACAGGTTTCCCCACTCCCAGTGCAATTCTGCCCCCTCCCCCATACTGCCTCTTGCTAAACCCATCCCTTGCCCACCTTGACCATATAAAGTACCTCTCCCAGTGAACATCTGAATGAGTTTCAGCAAACCATTTCATCTGTCTGAGCCTCACTTTCGTTACTGCTTAGAGGGGAGGAGCCTCCAGAGAACTGGTGAGGACTGGGGGAGCCAGTGCAGGCCATGAAATAACATGACTGAGTAAGGAAACAGCCCTTGCATCAGTTTCCTGTGGCTGCTATAACAAATTGCCACCAACTGTGGCTTAAAACAACCCAAATTTCTTTTCTTTTCTTTTCTTTTCTTTCCTTATCTTATCTTATCTTATCTTATCTTATAGTTCAGGAGGTCAGAAGTCTGAAATGGGTGTCAGTGGGGTAAAATCAGCATGTCAGCAGGGCTGTATTCCTTTCTGGAAGCTCTGGCAGGGGGGAGGGGGGACGCAGGGAATCTGTTTTCTGGCCCTTTCTAGCTTCTGGAGGCCACCCACATTCCTTGGCCCATGGTCCCCTCCAGCTTCAAGCCAGTTCTGGCCAGTGAGTCTTCTCACACTGCATCACTCCGGCCCTCGTCCTCCCCTGCCTCCCTCTTTCACTTCGGACTTTTGTGACTACATTGGTCCCAACTGGATGATTCAGGACTCCATCTCACAGTCAGCTAAATAGCAACTGATCTGCAACCTTAATTCTCCTTTGCCTTGTAGCATAACATATTCACAGGTTCTGGGAGTTAGGGAGGCCATTATTCTGCCTATTGCAAACTTGGGAGAATCTGAGAAAAATCAGGGTTTCACTTGAAGAAAAATGTGCAGGCTAAAAAATTTTGGCATGTAATCTCGGGGGATTCATGGGCACCCAAGCATGAACCCTGGTTATGACTCTTGGTCCAAAAGGATAATACGGGTCCCCACCTATGACATTTATCACAGGTACATTAGTGTGTGCAGCCACAGGCACATGTGTCTATACCTACACATGTGTGCACATACATCAAACTTACATGAATGCACACACATACATAGATGTATACACACCACACCATTTTCCTATGGAAATAGCAAGACTTTCTTTGGCTTCTCTTTGTGTGAGATGTAGCCAGGAAGGCACAGAAGAGCAATCTGCCCCTGCATTGCCTCTCCAGCCAGCTCATTTCACCGCTACCCCAGGTCTCTGGGGTCTGGCCACTCTGTTCTTGTCACTGAACTTCATCAATGACCTCTGGTAGATCAGGCCCCAGAGAGTGAGTACCAATCCCTGGCTGGCATGAGGTCTGTGGCTTATTTTTCTGCAGGATGTTCAGCTTGCAAGGCTGCTTCTCTGAGGCTTCTCCTTGGGGTGCTGCTAACTTTTTTTTGAGTGCTGTCCTTTCAAGGTCCCTGGTTCTCACACCTGTGCATTCAGAGCCAGAGATGAAGTCGATAGAGGCCAGTCACAAGCAAGACAGGGGGGCTGACTGCACCCAGGCACCCACAAGTACATGCACACTCACTCTTGGGCATGACTATCAACACACGTTTACACACACACACACACACACACACACACACCACAAAGATGGTTCCTATCTTTTGGGATTAAGTGCTCAACATTGATACACATAATCCAAACCCTAAACATCTGTTCTTGTTACAAACACCTTTCAGGCCCCAGGGAAAAAACACTATCACATTGCCCTATTTCTCTGAAACACGCTCAGTCTGGAAATGTTGTGTTTCTGTGCCTGACAACACTGGAAATGGGCACTGTTTCAGAAATCAAGAAAGACTGAATGGCAGAAGAGCTTAGGTGATGGAAAAAGCAAGTTACCTTGTTAATTCCTTTCCATCACAAAGCATGAATGTTATATTCTTACACAACAAATATCATTTCCCTACTGAGCCAAGCATCCAACTTCTTGCTTCTCTTCTAGCTCCAGTCCCGTTCCTGGAGGTACTCATTATTAGCAGGGCATTCATAGCCGTTTTCCATGGTGGCCAAAGAACATGATGCCATACTCAACACTTCATATTACTCTCAAATCTGCATATATGTAGATCTAGACAGAATGTGCATGAAGCATGATATGAAGTATTTACCTTGGCAATCATGTGGATGTTCGATGACAGCATGCCAAGTTTTACTTTCATAGAAATGTTTAGTAAGACTTAAATTTTTAAAAATAAAGTAAAATAAATGTATTTAAATGGTGTTACTATACACAGGCTATAATTTGTATTTTATCTTTCAGTTTGTTAGATAATTATGACTTCTTTAGAAGAAAAATAACTTTTCTAGAAAATGTATGTGAAAAATGGTTTTAATTCTTTGGTTTTTATATTCACTTTAACTTAGGCTTATTTTTAACTTACACTTCTCGATGGAAATATAGTCGAATCCTATATACTTTCATTACAATTACATTTCATGTTTTATTCCTTTAGGGTGGGGTTGACAAACTTTTACTTAAAGGGCCAGAGGGGTGCCTGGGTGGCTCACTAGGTTTAGTGTCCGACTCTTGGTTTTGGCTCAGGCCATTATCTCAGGGTCTGATTGTCCCTTTCCCTCTGCTCCTCCCTAATCTCTCTCTTTCTCCCTTTCTCTCTCTCTCTCTCAAGTAAATAAATAAATAAAATCTTTAAAGGTGGGGTAGCCTAGTTGGTTGAGCAGCAGACTCTTGATTTTGGTTCAGGTCATGATCGTGGGGTCCTGGGACTAAGCTTCACTTTGGGCTCCAAGCTCAGCAGAGAATCTGCTTGAGGATTCTCTCTCTCTCTCCTCCTCCCCCTTTGTCTCTCCTCCACACTCACACGCACATACTCTCTCTCTCTCAAATGAATAAATGAGTCTTTAAAGGGCCAGAGAGTAAATATTTTAGGCTTGTAGGTCATACAGTTTCTGTCACAAGTACTCAACCCTGATGCTCTAACATGAAAGCAGTCATGGATGATATGTAAAAAAATGTGCATGGCTAGGTGCAAATAAAACTTTATTTACAAAAACAGGCAGTGGGCCTGCAGGTCATAGTTTGCCAAATTCTGCTTCATATCATTACTGTCAATAGAATCCAAATTTGTAAAAATCTTGATAATATAATTATTGAATTTTGCTGAGATGAGAGCAAGAAAAATAAATTTTATGAAATATATAACTTATGAATTATGTATACCTTGATTTTATTATTCATTCAGACTTTGCCAGCTCATCAGCAGTATACCCAGATATATTCGGTCATAATTAAAT
Organism: Ursus arctos; assembly: GCF_023065955.2. Taxonomy (NCBI): domain Eukaryota; kingdom Metazoa; phylum Chordata; class Mammalia; order Carnivora; family Ursidae; genus Ursus; species Ursus arctos. The sequence goes on along the minus strand of NW_026622852.1, from coordinate 28,061,780 downwards.
TCAAGTGTCTTTGGTGATTTGCTGATTTTCAGTCATATAAAAATTATAGCTTGACATATATTCTTGATTTTGTCATTTCTAAGGTGTATTTGTCAAGGCAGGAAGATGAATATATGTTATTTAATAGTACGTTGGCTTGAATTACAACTTTTAAATAGATAAACATATGGTAGCTGGGTCTCCCTTTGTACTCGTGTCCTGGGCTTTGCAACAATTGGGAGTAGCCCGAGCCCTTCAGGAGGGTACAAACTTGGCTGGCTTTCCCTTTCACCATTTTGACCTTCCTGCTTCCCTGAAACATAGACATGATACTGGGAGTTTGGTTACCATCTTGTGACCATGAGGAAGAGGCTAAGTAATAGTAGAAACTTAGGCCTGAATCACCAAATGCAGTTCGGAAACTACCCACCCCCAGATCCTCACCATGTGAAGAAAACCAGTCACTATGTGGTTACATCACTGTTACTTGGGTTTCTGTTACAAGCAGCTGAACACAAATTCCAAAGACATAAATGCCAACTGGGAGGCAGCTCACCCTCTACAGCTCTTCTCATGCATCTATCACAGCTCCCACCACAGGCTGGGTCACAGCACAGCACATTCATTCACTCATTCATTCATTCATTCATTCATTCAATAAACATTTGCAAGCAACTATTCTGTGCCAGGGCCCAGGGTACTTCTGGGGTTATCATGAGGAACTGGAGGGTAATACAGAGAGAGATCATCATAAGGAATTCACAGCTTGGTGATGGACCTGAGCATGGAAACAATCACAATGGATCCTTGACTTACCTACAGTATTTGTTAAGACACAGGTCCCCATACATGCATCAGAAGCCCAGACTAACGATGGCTTAAACAAAGGAGAAGTTTATTTCTCTTGTACATAAAAGTCCGGGCTGGTATGGCAGCTCTGGCTGTGAAGTTGTCAGGGGCCCAGGCTTCCTCTTTCTTACTGCTCTGCCATCATGGGGTTCCCTCATGCACCTGGTCCAAGATACCTAACCATCTGTCCATATAGCCAGCTGGAAGGGGCAGGGAGAACATGCCTCTACCCTTTAAGGGTACAAACTCCAAGATGCACACATCACTGTTACCCCATTGGGCAGAACTTTATTACACACCCATAACTAGTTGCAGGGAGATCTGGGAAATATAGTCTTTCTTCTGGACAGCCATGTGCTCAGAAAAAACTCAGGCTTCTATTATATAGAAGAAAGGGAAATCAGCCATTTCTGCCATTCTTCCCAAAACAGCATCAAACCACAAAAATCATGAACTCAAACAGGTAGGGCTGTAACTTCTGGAATCACATTCCCAATAATACACTGGTATTTCCTCTACCCACTCCCCACCACTACTATTTAACTGTCTTTTGAAGATTTCATTAAAGTTTTGTTTATCTCCATTTATTACACCAACAGTGTGCACACAAACACACACAACAGACCAAGAAAAATAAGATGGTTTTTATTTTCTGTTTGGGATTTTTTTTTTAATTTTTTAAAATTTTTTTTGAGAGAGAGAAAGATCACACCTGCAGGAGGGCGGGGAGGGGGGAATGTAGGACTTGATCTCACAACCCTGAGATCATGACCTGAGCTGAAATCAAGAGTTGGATGCTTAACCGACTGAGCCACCCAGGCACCCCAAAAATAAAACTGTTTCTATCGCTTAAGTAGAGGCATTCCCTAAGTGATGATGTGAGAACACCAGACCTCGGTGACAACTGGACAGCTGGTGGTCTGCTAGGTTCACTCACTAGCTCAGTATCTTGGTTCAGCATGCCGGCCTCACAACTCAGGATTCCAATCCATGACTTTTATGGTCTTCAGAAAAAGCCAACACAGTGAGTATTATGCCACAAATCCTATGAACTGAGGTGAGTGTTATGATACCTGAACGAGTGAAACATTTTAATGTTGCTATTTTCAATCAAAGGACTTTTTAATGTGGTATTTTTACAAGCTCACTCTGAGCTGTATCAAAATGTAAATGCTGTTTTCTTTCAGTGCAAGCCCACCTTTAATCCCACCAAATTTCTCAGCCTCAATCCACTTCTTGCTTCACTCCTTCCTCACTTACCATTCAACTGCAAAATTTATGACCATAGCAAATGGCCCATAATAAATGGGCCCTAGTAAAATATCTGTAAAGCCACCATTCCTCTCCCAAGGGAGATTTAATAAAAAGGAACTCAGATAAAAATACTCATTAAGAATTGAAACAGACTGATAGACAGTGCTTAATTTATAATTAATATATGAGAAAATTATGGTCTTTCTCAAGGGTATTTGAAAATATTTTAGTCTCATAATTTTTGGCCAGTATCAAAATTGTTCCATTAGTTCTCATATTTTAGTAATGCCTGTGGTAGGCTTTTCTTTATACACAGAGATCATATTCTAGGTCTCTTTGGGGTTGGTCCTCCCACTGGCAAATTTTCAGATGGCTATGACTGGGTTGACATTTTTAGTCACTACTTTTCATTTTCCTTTCATGACCTGACCTAACATGGGTAGAAATAATGAGGTTTAGTGGAGTTTATTTTTGACAACTTTGGTGGCTTTAAATAAGTGTCTTTGACCTAATTTAAAATGGTTGCAGATTTTAAGAGGCTTTATCTACTAAAACATCAAATGGAACCACTGGGTCATTAGCTGCCACAAACAATCATTTGAGCTGCAAAAGAGAAATCCAAACCACTTCTGTTCACTGCTTTTAACTCTTCCTTGGCTAATGCCTTTTATAGTTTTTTTGCACTAACTATAAAAGATTTTCAGTATTCGAGAAGACTGTCCTGCTCCAAAATAATCACTACAGATACTCAGTTTCTGCAGCTGTAAAAGGGAAAAATAATGGTACCTAATGCACAGCGTTTGAGAATTATGTTAAGATACGTAAAGTGCTTAGTAAGGTGCCTGGTACATAAATGCTCATTAAGATGATAGCTATTGCTATATCGTTGTTATTCTACAGGGCAAAGGGCCTGAGCCTGGACACAAGGAAACATCAGATGACCCAGACTAAGAAATCCACCCCAGAAAGAAAGGCCTGTCCCCTCTAAAACTGTCAGAGACATGCATGAATAGTAAGGACTGGGGGAGCTGCTCTGGATTGGAGGAGACTAAAGAGCCGTGATTACTCAATGCGACATGTCAGCCTAGATTGGTCCTGGACCAGAGAGGCAACAGAGACTTTGTTGGGGTAGTTGACAACAATGAGAGTTCTTTGTACAATTGGTCTTGCAACTTTTCACTGAATCTAAAGTTATTTCAAAGTCAATTATTATCATTAAAATGTGTCTGTATATTTCTTCATGCCTTGAGGAGGCAATGGGTTAATGTACACTCCCCTCAAGGGAGTGACCACCAGCCTCCACATACCTGAAGCGCTTTCTTCTGGGGACTCCAAAAATATATAACTTGAGATCATCAGACAAATTGCTAAATATGAGTGAGAACACTTCCACTTCTGTTTGTAAGAATTAACTGCTACAGAAACACCCTCCTAGCCTAAACAACTAAAAACCACCCAAATGAGTAAAATGTTGTTTACAGATATTGGACTCAGGGAAAAAACAGGGACTGTGATTACAGCAAAAACCAGAGGTGAGGCCTATGGCTATCCTACTTGGCTGCCTAGAGGGAGTTCCCAGGCACAGGAAGGAGGACCCACACTGAGCCTAGCAGACCTCTGGAGTTGAGGGACGGATCAGAGTTCAAGGAGGCAGAGACAACTAGAATCTGCAGCACAGAAAGCCAAAGATGAGGGAGCCACACAGAGGGAGCTCCAGAGACCCACAGTAAATACAGCCAGAAGACAGATCAGGGGCTGCCTGTGACTGAGCGTGTGCAAAGGGAACTGGCTATAAAGAAACACAAGGAAACTTCTGGGCAATAGAAAAGTTCCATATCTTGTTTTGTGCCTTGATTGTGGTGGTGGTTGCACAACTGAAAACATTTGTCAAAACCCGTTAAATTGTACACTTAAAATTGGTGATATTGTATGTAAATTACATCTCAATAGAACCGTTTAAAAAACACATGACTAAGAGCCATGTTGAAGAATCAAACAACAAAATCGCTTGTGATTTTGAGAAGTTTAGAAGCCGAGTCCGATGTTTGTCCTGATGCCCTGTGAATCTCTGATCTCATCTTCATTGGATTACATATTTTGCTGCTCCAGGTTTTTTTTTTTTAAAGATTTATTTATTTATTTATTTGAGAGAGAGCACATGCATGCATGAGCAGAGGGAGGAGCAGAGAGAGAAGAAGAGAATCCCAAGCAGACTCCACACTGAGCACAGAGCCTTACATGGGGCTCGATCCTAGGACCCTGAGATCATGACCCAAGCCAAAATCAAGAATCAGACACTCAACTAACTCAGCCACCCAGGCGCCCCTTGCTGCTCCAGTTTTTAGAAATTTCCTTTTCTAGGTCTTTGGAACACCTTGATAGGCCCCACTGAGAATTACAGATGAAGCCTGAAGAGCTTCTCAAATGCAAATCTTATCACCTTGAACTTCAGGACTCTCTTATACACTCAAGAAATTGCTCCCCCAGGGCTGAAATTCTTCTGCTCCTTCATAATGATTCAATGTGGCTTTTTAGTCACACGAAGCACACTTGTCACCACCCCAAAACCAAATGGCTTCTTTGAGCATAAGTCTATCAAGGCAGCATCAACAGCCATCCCAAACAGACATCGCTTTTGTCCTATGGGCTTCTGTTTGGCACCTGGGTTAAGGGAGGAAAAATGCCTTGTATGAACAGGTTCCTGAATTCCTGCCAAAATTTTTCTTTGGACCTGTTGCCATGATAAATTACATTAACGCACTTACTAATCTGAGCCATCTTTATATTCCTGAAATAAAAAACCAACTTAGTCATAATATGTTATTCTTTTAACATACTACTGGATTGAACACTTTTTCATTTGGGACTTCTGCCTCTATGTTCTTAAGTGTGTAACCAGTTTATTGAACAGTCTAAAGTCAGTAGAGTATAAACATAAAATGGTTTTATGTTTTGGTCCAGTTGCTTACCTTCAAACAAATTCTGTTAAATCTCTCCTTTCTGCCCCATAATGACATCTGAACAGACCACATGGCTTTCTGGTCACTTTCAGTTACTAAAAAGTCTAGGCCAACCTATTACCAGTTTTAAACTCCAGTTGCAGCATGGGTACTCTGCACGTGCAGGTCAAAGCATGTCTAGAGCGTTTCCTTAACCAAGATTGCTAAGAAAAATACAGAATTCAGACAGAACCCCACTGAAAACTTCAGAAATGTGCAGACACTTACAAATATCTTTTGATCCTCTCCATGGCCAGCATGAGTTACAGAAAGCCCATCCAGAATGCCTAGAAACAGCAGATGTCCTCTGTCAAGAACAAGGTGGTGATGGTGGCCTTGGGTGGGTGCCTACCTATGGAGTACAAAGACAAGCCACACCAGACCAGCAAGAAGTTATCAGAAGTTACAGGTCTCTAGTCCACCAACCACCTAAGGAGGAAGCAAGTGAAATGCTCAGAAATAATCCATGCCCTGGCTGGAAACAAAGCAACAATATTCACCATGAGCCCGGACTTGGAGGTCTCCACTCTGTGGAGCCACATTTGGCCTGCTCACTGCCCTCCAAAGAGGTGACAAAGAAAGGAAGTACTCCTACCTGCTTACAACAAGGACCATCCTTGAAAACATTATACTAAGTGAAAGAAACCAGTCACAAAAGACCACATACTATATGATTCCATTCGTATGAGAGTCCAGAATAGAGAAATCTATAGCAACAAAGAGTAGGTTAGTGGTTGCTTAGGGCTGGGGGACAAGGGGATGGGGGAAAAAGGAATGAGAGCTAAAGGGTACAGGGTTTCTTTTTTTGAGGTGATAAAAATGTTCTAATATTACCTATGGTGATGGTCACACATATCTGTGAATTTACTAAAAACCACTGGATTGTACACACTTTAAATGGGTGAAGTGGATGATATCTGAATTATATGTCATTAAAGCTATTGAAAGAAAGAGAGAGAGAGACTGCCAACTACAGACTGTGCAAGAAAGGCAATGCGTTAGGTGCAATAAGCCCCTATCTGTAGTTCCTTAGGTGAGATGTCTGAATTCAAAATGGCCATCAGATCCATGCAGCAGGCACAGATGAGAAGGGGTGAATCAATGGCGATGAGACAAGACGCACATCCAAATCCTCAAAAGTGTGGGAGAAGGGGATAATCCTGGGGTACTCGTGCATGAAGACACCCCTCACCCCAGGTCACAGGCTTCCTCTTTCTGTCCTCTTCTCTCTGGGAAGAACTTACTTTGTTCTGGTCTGGGAACAAGGAAGGGAGACAGAAGGACTGACTGTTTCTATAAAAACCAATAACTTTATCTGCAACTAACTCCCTGTGGTTGCAAAAGGGACCTTTCTTAGAAAAGGACTCTGAAGTCATGCTTTTTGGGGGATTTTCAGTATCAGAGCTTCTTCCCAGTCCTGGCTGTGCTGCAGGCCCCCAGACCCCAGCAGTTTCCCTGCACTGGGAGTGAGCACCCAAAACTTCAGAGCTGGAATTTCTTTCCTTTCTTTGTCTCTGGTTAGGATGGAGACTTGCTGAGGAACATGAGGTCCCTGGTGACCCTCACCCTTGCTCCACTTCCCTATGCCCAGGGGGAGGAGGCCTGGGTCCTGCCATGCTTTAGTCCTATGAATGGCAACTACAAAAGAAAAGAGTTTATCCAACACAAAAATAAGGTCACTGCTAGAGGAGTAGAAGAGTCAAATTATGGTGGTTTTTTAAAAAATATATTTATTTATTTATTTGTTTGTTTGTTTATTTATTTATTTTAGAGAGAGAGAGTGAGAGCATGGGAGGAGGGGTAGAGGGAGAGGGAGACAATCTCAAGCAGACTGCCCACTGAGCACAGAACTCAATGTGGGGCTCAATTTCACAAACCTGAGATCAAGACCTGAGCTAAAATCAAGAGTCATACACTTAACTGACTGAGCCACCCAGGCACCCCTCAAATATTGTTTTTAATAGTCAATGGTGTCCTTAAATTTCTATCACATTCAGCCCCACTGCAGAGCCTACTGTTAAGAGGCCAGGCTAATTCCATAATTCCTGAAAGGGCCTGGGAACAGCAATATCCCAATTGCAATGAGCATACCTAGTGCCTGGATCTTGGCTTCTAAATACCATTCTCTGCTGAAAGGAACAAGACTCCTTGAAGAAATAGCTGACTCCAGGTTTCATTTAATTTTTTAAAAATATTTTATTTATTTATTTATTTATTTATTTATTTATTTATTTATTTATTTAAGAGAGACAGAGACAGAGACAGAAAGAGCATGTAGAGGGAGGGGCAGAGGGAGAAGAAGCAGCAGACTCCCCACTGAGCAGGGAGCCTGATGCGGGGCTTGATCCCAGGACCCTGAGATCATGACCCGAGTCAAAGGCAGATGCTCAACTGACTGAGCCACCCAGGCACCCCAGTTATATTTAATTTTTTAAAAGTATTATTTAATTCACATTTTTTTTGACAGAGGGAGACAGCCAGCAAGAGAGGGAACACAAGCAGGGGGAATGGGAGAGGAAGAGGCAGGCTCCCAGTGGAGCAGGGAGCCCTATGTGGGACTCAATCCCAGGACCCTAGGATCGTGAGCTGAGCCAAAGGCAGATGCTTAATGACTGAGCCACCCAGGTGCTCCTAACTCACATTTTTTCTAATATCAGTCAAGAGTAATCAGTACTTCCTGAGTCCTTTTTGCTTCTTCTTTGAGAATATTTTTAACTTTTCATTATTTTGGACCATTTCTACAACTTCTAAGATTTTTCTCTGTTTAACAGGCACTTGACCCATGTCCTTTGGTACCAGGGCTTCCCTGGTACCAGTTCCTAAATTTGCTTCATCTCATGACAATCTTGAATACTTCTCCAAATTCCTTATTCAAAAGGGTAATAGGTGGTATGTTTTTAAACCCTTGCATATTTGAGGGTATCTTTCTTGAGACTTCAAATATTCAATGTAACTTTGTGGGACATCGAATTATTAGATCACAATCTTTTTCTTTATTCTTTTGGAAACTCTGTAAACATTCTTTATTGAAATCGAGGGCAACAAGAGTTGGAAGTCAATCTGATTTCTCTTCTTTGTAGGTTTCCTCTTTAGTCTACATGTATACTTGCAGGATTTTAAAAATTCCAATTCTTCAAATATTTCTGTGAGGTGTCGGGTATAGGTCCGTTTTCGGCAATTTTGCCTGGCACGTGCTGATCTCTTCCAAGTGGCACTCTCTGGATTGTGTAGTGTTCTCTTATCTATTGGATGACGGCTCTCTCTGGTACCATTCTCAGAAGCATGGAGTGTCTGCGCGGTGCTGCTTTATTCTCTGGTTCCCATACCTATAAACTTTCTTCTTGTCATTTTCATTTTCCCTTTTCCCTGCATTTTTGATGAGACATTTCGACCTTGACCTCTATAGCACTGATTTAATATTTTACAGCACCAATTCTATTCTTTAATCTCACTAAGGGATTAATGGTGAGTTTTAATTCTGTGATTACATTTTTAGTTTCTCTTACAGTGTTTCCTTTTCTCATTAATTCCCTTTTCATTTAATCTTTTTTTTTTTTAATCTCATTCTGTGGCTTTTTAAACAATGTCTGTCCCTCTACTCCTGTGGCTTTCTGCCTTTATTTCATAAGGGCCATATATTTTGACATATATAACAGAATGTTGAATAGGATTTTTCCTATTGATCCAGAGTTGATGTGAAGACCCGTATTAGGACAAAGGACTAGGTGCCCGTGTTCTAAATCAAGGGATGCAGCCCACGTAAACCCCATGACTTGATCCCGTGAACTCAAAAATGGGAGCTACAAGCCACTCTTAGCGTTCCTGAGCAGACAGCTGGGCCTGCATTCCTGAGAATGCTCCCACAGAGGAATGACAAAGCCCCAACTCCCAGCTTCCCCTGCTTCCGCTGAAGCTGGCAAAGGCAGACCTATCCAGAGCCCAGGAGGCTCCTTTTACAAGAAAAAGCTCTAGGGCTTCACCTAGTCAACATTGTCCCTGGAAGGGAGCTTAGCCTTTTCCCCAGCTTCAAACTCCTCCCGTTTCCTCTTCCTCCCCAGCTCATAGTCCTTGCCTCAGCCTAGGAACAAAGCCATTTGAACAAATCCATAGGAACATGCTAACTGACAGACAGGCCAGGTTCCTGTTGCCCTGAGGGGGTCATAGGCTTGTTGAGCACTGCCAGGGGAAGAGGAGAAATGAACAACTTAGCAATAGCACGGGCTCCTGTATTTTAATGTATTCAAATATGTCCCCTCAAGGAGTTTGCAGGCCCTCCGGGGTACAGGGAGTCTGAGCTGAAACAATTTCTCTTAATTGCTGAAGCAGACACCCAAATAGAATCCTGGATTTGAGACTCCCATATGGAGACTGGCTCACTCTGGTTGCAGGGTTGACGAAAACCCCATTGTAAATCAGGGTCTGACAAAGTGGGTTTTTCAGAGCACTATTTCCACAGAATGTTAATAGGTATTTCTGAAAATAGGGTTCCAGTGAAAATAAATTTGAGATACGCATAGTAAACAGTAGCAGTTTCCTTTCTGCAGGACTTCTTGGCATCGTGCATACTAATTGCTTATTATTCAGTCACTCATCTTGCATACACTGAGCATCTATTGTGTACAAAGTGTTGTGAAAACAGGTGAGATTTCCACATGGTCCATGCCTGCAAGAAGCTCACAGCTGAGCATTCCAACACCTTACTACTCAAAGCTTGCTCTGGGCCAGCAGTTGCAATACCAACTGAAAACTTGTTAGAAATGTAGACTCTCCAGCCCCACCGCCAAAACTACAGAATCAGAATCTGCATTTTAACAAGCTCCCCAGTGATGTGCATGTAAGTTAAAGTATGAGAAGTCCTAGAATCATTCAGTGTTAGGAGAGGAAACGAACACAAGGAGAAAGAAAGCTGGAGGGCTTTTACTGTAGAATCCAAGTACAACAGTGACAGCAGAATTAAGGAGAGGCACATTGTCCTCACTTCAAAATGGACACAGCAAGGCTCTGGACAGGAAGACTGAGGAGGACACAATTCTATTTTGGCATCAGTATTGGTTGAGGTAGGGTTCACTTTGAGGAGAAGAAAAACCCGAAGTAACGGACTTAAACAAGACAAAATTTTATTCTTGTCTTACTCTTGAGAAGTCCAGCAATAGGAAATACTGGGCAGCTATGGCATACCACAAGATCAAAGACCCATGTTCCTTCTATCTTGTTACTCTACCATGCATTCCAAAAATCAGCTTATGGCCCAACATGGCTTCAGGGCCTCCAGCCACCACAGCTGCATTCCAGCAAGCAGGGTGTGAGAAAGAGGAGCATTTCTTCCTCCTTTTTTTTTTTTTTTAAAGATCTTATTTATGTATTTGAGAGAGAGAGAGGACACAGAGGGAGAATGAGAGGGAGAAGCAGACTCCCAGCTGAGCAGAGAGCCTGACGTGAGGCTCAATCCCAGGACCCTGAGATCATGACCCAAGCCCAGGCACCCCTTCTTCCTACTTTTAAAGACACTTCCGGGGCACCTGGCTGGCTCAGTCAGTACAGCATGCAACTCTTTATCTCAGGGTTGTGAGTTCGAGCCCCATGTTGGGTGTAGAGATTACTTAAAAATAAAATGTTTAAAATAATAATAAAGGTAAAAGCACTTCCTTAAGGTTTATACACCATCTCTATCTACATTCCACTGTGTGAACACATGTGGGATACTCTCAAGGAATAACCTGGAGAGAATGTGAAAGGTGGTTGAAGACCTAGCAGAATTTAAGTTATTATTGTTAATAGAAGCTCCTTTGTACCCACAGTGAGTGAGGACCAGGAAATTCAGATTACACTTGTTTCTAGAATCAGAGAGAAGGGGGGAAAGTTCTCCAACTCAGGTGCTTCAGGAATTGGATGGGGTCATTCCACTCAATGGTGCCAGTCATTTCTCAATTTCCAAATAATGATAATAACATTAAATTCATGGAGATAATTTTCTGAATTTAATTTTTTTATTTGATACATTTTCCTTAAAACACTAGTGCTTATAACTGCTTATCTACTTTTGAGTGGAGATTTTTACAAAATAAGTGAACAAATGGCAAATGGTGAAATGAATATTAATAAGAAAGAGAATAAAATTGCAAGTTCAACAATTTTTGCATGAGCATATGGTTTTTACTATATTTTGCATGGAGAAAAAAGCCATGTTTCCCTCAGGTAAACTGTTTTCTGGTTCTCATTTGCATGTTGAGATTTTCCAGTAAACTACAAAAGGTACAATGATATCCAGACACTCCATTCGAGTGGAGTTGAGGTCCACTGCTCTAGGAAAAGGCCAAAGATGACCTTTGATGAGCAAATGACCCAATGTCCTCTGTGGCCCAAACCAGACACCTGAATTCATATCAGCATTGCCCTCCATTCTACCCCAGACCTACTGAATCAGAATCTGCATTTTAGCAAGGTCCCCCAACATGGTTCATGTGCACATTAAAATTTGAGAAGCACTGTTCAAGGAAAGGAGGGGTTTAAGAATGAAGTTGATCACAAGCATGGGGTGGGGGTGCATTAGGCAGGAATGTTTCTTGAAGCTGATTCCTGGAAGCTCTGTGTATGTATGTGCGCGTGTGCACACGTATGTGCCTGCACACAGGTATGTGAAATAAGCAAAGAAACACCAGGTCTTGGTTTGCCTGAAACAGCCTAGCTAAATAAAACGCTTTGTTCTCAATACACATGTAAATACTTTCTCATTCATTCATTTACATACCACACACATTCTCACATGCATGCAGTTGCATACATTCATACATAGGGACACATTCGCAGGCACACCTGCCCACTCACCTGCATGCACATATTCACATGTATTCACACATACACCCAGGCCTGGGGTGTCAGTGACAGTGCTGCTACTCACAGGTCCATTTCCCAGGTGTGATAGTGTGCAACGTGTTGCTACCCTGGCTGGTACATAGCTATCTCCAGATCCTTCTGTCCAGATTGCTGGAATTGTGCTGAGTTCCACCCCTATCTGTTAACAACCCATTTCCAGAATAGCCTCAGGATGAATGAATCACTGCAATGTTTGTCATCTTGCCAAGGGATGGCTTCTGTCTCTACCCCATCTCCTGGCACGTGAGTCGTAGGACCTCCTTCTTGACTTGAAAAGTGTCTTAAAGATCATCCCCTCTGACCTCCTTAATGTGAAGGAGACTGAGGTCCAGAGAAGGATAGGGATTTGCTCAAGGCCACCCATAAATTAGAGGCAGAAGTAAGCTTGAACCCTAATCTAGGGCCAGGGCCCCTTCTACCCTATGCCCTCCTCTCCCCAAGCCCTGATTCTACTGCTTGTCCCTCCTGGAAAACTAGGTTGGGAACAGAACAAAATAGTGGCTACAAGTGGCCATGAGTACCCAGTGACACATTGGCCACACAGTTAAGAGGGGCCAAGAGGTGCTTCTGTCCAGCCTGTGAGATTTGCCCCTACCCCACTGCCCTCATTTCTCCGTGCAGGCCCTTCAAATGAATCAACATTCCTAGATCCCCTGGAGCTCAGAGAAATGGAGCCAGAAGAGGAGAGGGATAGACAGGTGAGGCAGTTAGAACCCCAGCACCTCCTTTTTCTAGAAAGTAAATATGGCTCAGTCATTCCATAAATATCTTCTTTTCTCCCCAAGTCTACTGTCTCCTGCCAGGTCTCATTCCCTCTGCCTGGTGTTCAGATCCATGACAGGCACAGGGGTACCAAGAGGAATCAGAGCTGAGACTACCACATCCCCTCCAAACACACCATTGCAACCCAGTGTGGGAAGAGCAGAGAGAACTCATGGGGGGGGGGGCACTTCCCAGACTAGTGGATACCCAAGCAAGTCTGGCAGAATTAGCCCCATAAGGAGGAGCATTCTAGAAAGAGGGAGAGTAGGCACAAAGGCCTGTAGGGGAGAGTGCTTTGATTGATCATTTAGCACAAGTGGGGAAGAAATACAAAAAGAGGGGTCAGAAGAAAAGACCACAGGGACCAACCAGGCAGGAGGAGGGCAGCACTGGGTAAGGGCAGCCTGGGTCCCAGAAGCCCTCTGGAGGTACTTAGGCTGCCTGAAACAAAACACACTAAGAAACACGCATTACCAGTCCTCTTAGAACCAAAGGGGAAACTGAGGCCCAGAGAGAGGTGGAGACACCAAAATCACAGTGTGGACAGAAGCAGTATGAATGCCAGGAACTCAGCCCCTAAATAACAATTTGATTATCAGTTCAAATCATTCCTTGTTGCTTGCAAGTTCTGCCCATCCCAAGCTTGGGTATCAAAACATTCCTAGAGAGAGTAGTAAAGACACAAGGTGGTGGGGGGGAAACTTTTCTTGCTGGAAACAGCCTGACAAAAGCAGAGATGGGGGCCCAGAGACTGACAGTTGAGCAGATATTGCATGACCAGGTGGGGGCTGGATGCCTCGAATGTCCAGGCATCTGCAAGGGGCCCTGTGGCCCTGGGATAACATGCTACCAGGAGCAGCTTCAGTAGGACACCCCCTCTGGCCTGCCTCCCTTTGCATAGTGAGGGGAGGGCAGGGGAGATCCCACAGCCCCTCCAGCTCTGAGACTGGGTGAGACACTGAGCTAGAGGAAGCCTCTGGAGACAGAGTAAGCAGCTTCAGGTCCTGCTGAGTGTGTACTTGTCAGGAGAGTTATCTCGAGGGAGAGGAAGCAATTATATTTAGTATTTTCTGCCCCATACATGATTCAGTTGAATGAAGAATGTCACCTTTGCTGTAACAATCAATTGTAATAAGGAAAACACTTCTATATTCAACAAAATCCTCAGGATGTGCAAGCATTAATTAATAGTGCTGCTACTCCATCTTTTCCATCACCACTAACCCCTATTCAACAGGACATAGGGTCAAAGAACTCCCAAGGTGGGAGAAACCGGAAATACCCCTTGGGGAGGGAGTTTTGTGCTCTGGTATCAGACCACCAGCTAACCCCCCGGGGCAGCACCAGCAGGAGGAAGGGAACAGGTTATCCCCGAGGACAGGCAGAAGGGACCGTGCCAAAGTCCAGGCAAAGCCCTCAGCTGCCCAGCTCAGCACAGATATCAGCAAGGGGACCCAACACACAGCTCTGCCCCTGGGACTCAGTTGCCCCATCTGTACAATAATGAGGTTGTTGACCCTTTCAGCTAATATGTTCTGTGACTCTGGAATCTAGTCCAGGGCTGACAAACTACAGCTTGCACACCAAATCAGGCCCACAACCATTTCTGCATAGACAGTGAGCTAAGAATTGTTTTTACATTATTAAAGGGCTGGAAGAAGCAAAGAAAATTGCAAGGAAAGCTATGTGGCAGGGACTGTATGTGGCGGGCAAGGCTTAAAATACTTATTATCTAGCCTTTTACAGAAAGTGTGCTGATTCCTGATCTGGATAATTTTGGATCTGTGCTCCTGCCCCATTAGAGTTCATAGACATCTCTGGAACTCTTTGGGGTAAGCAGGATGTCTCACTGGGCATGCAATCATTGTTTAATTCTCTCTCCTCCACTGTCCTGTAGTTCCAGGAAGGCTTGCTCCAGGGCACTCCTAGGCCATAGCATGTAACAGATCTTCAGTCTAAATGAAGCTTGTGCTTCTCGCATCCCTGTAACCTGTACACAGCACTACTCAAGCTGCACAATTACTTCTGCATAATGTAGACTGGAACCATATACTTATTTTATCCAATTAACCATCACTGAGGGCTTTACTAGGACGAGGTTCCATGCTAGGCTGGTGCGCAGGCCTGGCTCTTTCCACCAGGAGCTTACAATCTAATAAGAAAAATCAGACATGGACACGAATATCTATAATACAAGCTAGACCATGATTCATGCCTCAAAACAAAGTTACAGAAAGTGAAATGCACACACAAAAGGGAGAGGCAATTATATCCGAACAGGAATTAACAGTCCACTAGATAAATGGGCAAAACCAGGAAAAGAGAATTCACAAAAGGGAATACATTCTAATAAAACAAATATATGGGAAAATCTTCAGCCTTACTAGTAACCAGAAAAATACTAATAAAAAGTACAATGAGATATCTTTTTACGATTATTAAAATAGTAAAATATCTATTTCAAGTCATAATGCCCAGTGCTTTCAATGATACAATGAAATGACTCTCACACACTGCTATGAGGTGGGGGTAAAATTGAATAACTCTTTGAAATCAATTTGGTAATAATATTAAATATAAAAATGTATAAACTTTATGATCCAGGCACCCCATTTCTAACAATTGGACCAAAGACAATAATTCAAAATAAAGAAAAGTTTATATGCTAATATATGAGACTACTACCTTAGCAGTTATTTGGAAGCAATATAAAATCTCACCATGGGATTCTTTTCCCTGGATCCCTTTTCTATACCAGCTACCTGACTATTTAAGGATGACTCACATTAGTAGAATAGGACCCTGGCCCTAGAAACACAAGAGGAGTCTCCTCCTGAGAAAGAGGGACCAGTGTCTGGTGGGTGGCTGGACTGTCCCATGTAAAGTTTGGGCACGGTCAGTGGGTGTTTTCTGCCACATGGACAGGAAAAGCAGAGGAGGCTGGTCAGTTGAGGGAGGAAGAAAAGAATGAAGTTCACACAGACACAAGATACACCTCATAGCACTTGCATCCTGTTCCAGGGGTCCCCAAAGCCAAGCCACATGCCTACTGTTGGCTTCTGTGAGATGCCCCATACCCTCTGCACAAAGATCCTTTTTCTGTTTAAGCTGATTTAGGTTACGTTTCTGTGTGTAACTATTAAAAATTACAATGAAGACTATAGATGCAACATGGGGGGAAAGCCTTTTGACCTAAGAAGGGTTAAAAAAATAAATCATTTACTGCATTACAAATGTGTTACAAAGTCAAAATTTGTGGACCAAAAAGGTAGAAAGGAATACATTAACATGATAAAAGTTTGCCAGCAGTGGGGTAGAAGTGATTATTTTCTCTATTCTCATACTGCTGTGTTGCTTTTCCTAAACTTCAAACAAATTCTGAGGAGATGAGTCATAAACCAACACAACTGTGATGTGGAGTGAACAGTGCTTGTTGCCTGGGCAGAGGGCAGATACAGGGCCATGGAACCCAAGGGAAGGATATTTTTATTACCTCCACTGAGAGATCAGAGAAAACGCCATGAAGGAAGCCGCATATGAAATAGGCTCTTAGGTGAGAAGGGAAATTGAGATGGAGAAAAAGTAGAAATGAAAGCTTGGAGGCGGAGATCACCTCGTTTGGGGAAAGATGTACCAATCCCTGTGGCAAGCTAAAGCCAAGATCGGTAGGAAATCAAGCTACAGTGCAGAAGTTTTAAAGGGGCGACCTTCAGGCCACATCAGCCCAGTTGTTTTTTATTCAGTCAACACAGTGATCACATATTTCTAAATTAGTTGCTATGCCTCTCATCTCTAACCCAACTCCTCTAAATTCTGCTTTGTGAGGCCGGACCTAGGACTAAGTCTTACTTTGCTTGGCCAGTTGGCACTTCATAGCCTCTGCCAATAGGGGGCACTAGAGAGAGACCACACCCCACAGGAGAAGTAAAGGATACACACCCCACAGGTGGGAGCAGTCACTGATTTAGCTTTAACTTATAAGGCCGAGTGTTCACATACCACGTGATTCACCACTCCCACTCCGAGGTATGTCTTTGAGAAACACAGGTGCATTGAGAGACATGCCTGAAAATGTTCACAGTGGCATTACTCACGACAGCAAAATATCCTTCCCATAACAGGGGATGGGGAAAGGGGAATAGGACAGACAATGTTGGACACTCCCTTCTTCAACCCCCAGACCCCAGAGCACAAAGCCTCATGACCTCCCCTCCGGCCACTCAGGATAACCATCGATGCTCAAGGAGGGCCTCAGTTTATGGGCCAGAGGATTACAGAAAATACGCTTCCTTTCCCTAATGCAAAATTAAACAAAACAAAAAGCTCAAACCTTTAGAAACGCAGGTAAGTTCCTCCCTGGGTAGGGAGATATGTAGGCTACGGTGAAGCCTGGGAAGAAAATGCTTCTGGAAAGCCCACAGGAGTCAACAAAACAAGACACCAATTAATTTTTCAGTAATATAGTCTGTTAGATATCCAGTGTTAGCCAAAATCCAATCTAGCCTGCTTTAAAAGAGTTAAGTCTTATCTCCCCATTGCTTAAATGCAAACTAAAAGGATAGAAATCTGCACACAGCAGGTAAGTAATGATCTTCAGCGTGGCAGGAAGAAGTCTGTCCCTTGAGTGAGAGAGCTGTGAAGTGCATCAGAGGCTTTTGTTTTGTTCTGAGCCCTGTGGTTGGCTCAGGAATGACCCCAAAGATATCCAGGTCCTAATCTCTAGAACCCAGGAATGTCACTTGATAGGGCAAACGGGGCTTCCCAGATGTGCCGGGGAGGCTATCCTGGATTATTGGGTGCGCCCTTCAACATGATCACAAGTGTCCTTATAGGAGGGAGGCAGAGGGAGACATGGTACAGAAGAGGGGAAGGCAATGTGACTGTGGAGGCGAGGTGGCAGCGATGCAGCCACGGCCAGGAGATGCCCGCAGCCACCGGAAGTTGAAAGAGGCAGGGAGCTGGGGCCTCCCTGGACCAGTTTGGGAGTGTGACTTAGCTCTTTAAGATTCAGTTTGAATTTCTGACCTCCAGAACTGTAAGATGATAAATTTCTGTTGTCTTCAGCTGCTAAGTTTGTTAGGGCAGCTATAGGAAACTAATACAAGCCGACTGCCAGGACCCTGTGGCTTCATTGGCAGCAACCTTCTTTGCCTAAGAGACCTGAATAATTGGGTGTCCCCTGACTTATCTGTTAGGTATAAATAATCTGTGTCTTGGAAGAAGGAGGGACATGAAACTGAATAGGTAAACTGAGGTCTGATCATGAAAGACCTTAAATGACAAGCTAAGGACCTTGGCTCTTACCCCCAAATTCTGTGAAGCCAGAGAAGGCCTGGAATAGGGAAAAGGGTGTGAGAAGATTTTTAAAAATTTTTTTAAAGATTTTACTTATTTATTTGTCAGAGAGAGAGACAGAGCACAAACAGGGGGAGCAGCAGACAGAGGGAGAAGCAGGCTCCCCGCTGAGCAAGGAGCCTGATACGGGGCTAGATCCCAGGATCCTGAGATCATGACCAAAGGCAGAACCAAAGGCAGATGCTTAACCGACTGAGCCACCCAGGTGTCCCCGGATTTTTTTTTAAATATACCTGAGCTCTATAAAGAAAGAAACGGGAGGCAGCAAAATTATAAGCCAAGACACAGAGATGCAGCTGTTTCTATCACGCAGGAAATAGATGAGGATGGCAGGATGGCTGAAGGGACACTCAGGAAGGCCATAGATCTTGGCAGAGAAGGGAAGAGTGGCTTTTATAAGAAGGGAAGTAGAGAGGGCAGGTCATTTTCAAAAAGGACAATCCAGGTTCCATCTGGTTTGGATGACATACACAAGAAAAGGAAGGCATTTGATCACACCTCCCTGCATGTATTTTTAAATGGCAAAAAACAACCAAATTATCCATTTTAAAAGACGTTCTGCCTTTTAAATTCCAGAAAGACCAGTGCAACTCTGGTTGGTGCCATGATCAGTGATAGCCAGCTTGCACACTCCCTTTGAGCCAAATTTTGAAAAGCATTCCACTTGGGGCCTTTGTGTGATCAATGCAAGTGGGACACAGTTGTGGGTCTTTTATAAGGGAGGCGGCCTGGTAAAAAGAAAGATCCTTGAGGCTGAAAGGCAGGAGCTCTTGGGTTCAGTCCTGGCTCTTTCATTAGCTGTGTGGCCTCAGACAAGTACTTGCCCCTCTCTGGGCATGTCTTTTCCTAGATCAGCAGTATTCAAACCGGGTGGCAGAGCTCCGGAATCCTGAAGAGGTGCTCAGGGGCTAGAGAGGCATGGAAGTGAGTAGGGGGTCCCTCTCCTGACTCATAGGAGGGCTGGTCAGATGTGATAATATTTCATTTTCTTCCTTCAGCTGACATTTACTGACTCCTCACTATCTGCCAAGCACTGTTCTAAGTTCCTAATTGTATTACTTATTTTACAGATGAAGAAACTGAGTCACAAAGAGCTGAAATGGCTTGTTTGAGGTTGCAGTGCTCCCAGAGGACAGAGCTGGGATTTAAGCCCACACAGTTTGGCTCCAGGTCCTGTGGTTTCAGAAGCTTGCTTCATATCCCTAGTTATTCTCTCCCTCCTCTGTGCTCCCACAGTCCTCTGGTTCATCCTCCATCACCCCTGTGGTACACTGTCAGACTCTTCCAGGGCACACTGGGAGCAAGTTGAGGTTCAGGACTGAATCAGGTTTATTTCTGTCCCCCCAGAGCACACAGCCTGGCCCCATAAGCTTGGCTCTTGGTGACCACTACTGAAGGGCTGTCCAAAGAAGATTTAAGTGGGGAAGGAGCCCAGCAATGAGGTGCCTTCTCTGCCCACTCACTGGGCACCAATTCTGTGCCAGAACTTGTGGACACAGAGAGAAATCTGACTGGGCCCCTAACCTCCGGAAGCCCAGCCTGGCCAAGCAGACAGATCCAGAAGCTGATAACAGAAGCCCTGTATACTATTGTCTAGTGTCACCCAGACAAACCCTGCATTATGCTGGCGAAAATAATAACGAGATCACAGGAAACCTGCCTGTGTCCCTGACAGCCAGCCTTCTCCCCAGTCCCAGAGTCTGGCTAGTTGTGGGGGAGGGCAGGCAGATGGCTACACCAGCCGGACGGGCTCCACCCAAAGGGTCCTTCATTTCCTCATTCAGCCAGACACAAGCTAGGCAGAGCTGGAGCTGGCCCTGAAGGGCTCAGATGAGATAGATCAGACACGGTCCCTGCCCTTAAGGATTTCATGGGCCAGTGGGCATGGTGAGCTGCGGACACATAACCATCCTACTAACACACAGGACTCAGACACAGGCAAACAACTCTAGGTGCTAGGTGGGGGTCACGGATTGGCAGATGACAATTGCTAAGCATGCACTGAACCAAACCTTGATTTTACAGAGATAGAAACTGAAGGTCAAACTAGGGAAGGGGCTTGCCCACAGTCACAGAGTGGTCAGTGACAGAAGCAGGACAGGAGCCCATGCATTCTCCCTTCACACCCCACCCTTTTCTCCAGTTTAGAAAGTAAAATTCTTAATGACTCAATACCTGTTCTCCCCAGCAGTTGCTGAGATTTTGAAACAACAGACAAAAGAATTTAATGTTCCCATTCCCCATGCCTATCTCCTTAGCCCACAGGGACAGTGGACACACTCCTGGTGTACTGCTGCTCTCATACCCAGCTTAGACAGGGGCCTGCCTAGGGATCACATCCTGCTCCCAGAGCCCCAGAGGCTTGCCATCTGCTTGGGTGCTGACTGTCCCCAACCCACACTACTTGCCCAAGCCCCTGGGCTGCAGTTCAAACTTCTGGGGTAGGCCCAGAGAAGCTGTGATTGTGAGGCAATTTTGTCCAGGGCAGGAGGGAATGGGAAGGAGGAGGAGGAGGGAGAGGGGAGGAGAGGGAAGGAAGAGGAGATGGAGACTCCTAATTGCTGAGCACCTACTGGGT
Source organism: Ursus arctos (assembly GCF_023065955.2). Classification (NCBI taxonomy): domain Eukaryota; kingdom Metazoa; phylum Chordata; class Mammalia; order Carnivora; family Ursidae; genus Ursus; species Ursus arctos. Next base: position 28,041,131 of record NW_026622852.1, on the reverse strand, counting down.
ACCAGAGGTAGCACTAACACCTTCCCACGTGTTGTCTCAATTCATCCCTACAACTCCTGTCTGGCAAGGTAGGATGACCTATCTTTCAGACAAGGAAACTCAGGTCAAAGAGGGGCTGCAAGAGTCACTCCTGGCCAATCACCAAGCTCTGGAAGCCAAAAGGGCGTTCGGCATCACCAATAGCGCCTACAGGACTCATAGTCCATTTGTGAATACCATTTCCTATAGTTTCATTCCATAAATCATGGCCAAGTGAATGCCAGCTGCTGGTAGTAGTAACAGCATAAGCAGTATAAACAGTGGTATCACTGGAATGGACAGAGGCTTCAGGTTCCAGACTGAACCTGAAGGCACTGGGGCTCTGGGGAGCTACCTCAGGGCTTAGGGGCCACTAGATATGGTATGGAGCAGAGCCTGGAGCAATTCAACTAATGCAGGGACCACCTCATCAAGTATATACTTAGTGAATGTCACGGAAAGGTGGTTCCTTGATTATGTCAATATCAGTTCAGTCAGCAGTATTCTAAATACCCGCCCCCATACAAGGGGCGTAAGGGGTTTGAGTGTAGAGAAATGCCAAATATTTTTGCTCATTCTCTATATCCAGCACCTAGCACAGAGCTAGCCACATAGTAGGCCCTCAATAATTTTGCTGAATGAAAAAGTACAATCAGGCATGGCTCTGACTCCAGCGAAAGGAGCTCCTCTCTTTTCTGATCTACATCACTGGCTTCTATGTAGGTTTTCCTTTGAACAAAAAAGGGTTTTTTACAAAATAGAATTGTAATCCAATGACCTAGTTCATGCTCCTCCTTTTACAGAAGGGGAAACTGAGGCATAGAAAGGCAGAGGTATTTGCCCAAAGGCACGGAGCTCAGCAGCACAAGCAGTGAGTTCCCGCAGACTCAAGCTTTCTCCTCCACCCTGTTAGATCATCTTCCAGGATGCTGCGACGGTGGAGCCAAAAGAGGGGCTGGGCTGGGCGTTGCTGGAGCTGCAGCCTTTGGCTGCCTGGTGCCAGAAATACAGGGAGGGTGAGGCTCCTCTAATCGCTCCTGCTACTGGGAACAGACCTCAAATGCAGTCAGAGGTGGTGCCCAAGATTTATGCACCGGGATGTTTATCATTGTGTTATTTATAATGTTGAAAAATTGGAAATGACCTAGAAACTGGCTAATAAATTATGCCACAACCTTTTAATGGAATACAATGCAGCTAAATTCATCTCTTTGGAGACTGGTAAATGGCAAGTTAGAATCAAGGCAAAATACAGTCCTCTAAATACAGCTGACACCAATTTTAAATATATATATATATTCAGGGAAAAAAGAAGGCTTGTCAGAATATATCCTAATACTAAGAATGGTTATTTCTAAGGATGTTAAAGGGATGGTTAATGGGGGATATTTTCCCACTTCTACATATTTTTCTGTACTTAACCAATTTTCTGTAATAAATACATTTTACCCTTAAAATCTGAAAGGAAAAAAAAATTAAGATTCCCTGACCAGGGCCAAACTCTCATCCTCTGATTCAGCAAATACCACTCAACGTTTTGTTTCAGACCATTGTGTTTCCAGACACCGGAAACATCTCAGCTTTAAGGCGCACGGATGCCATTTTTAATCCACTTCACAAGGTAGTCACCATGTATTAATAGGATTCTTCTTAATTGCTGAACCAATCATTAGAGATTCTGAAAATGTTGTAATACATATTGTACATTTAGAAAAGCAATTTAAATGGTCAAGCTTGAAAACCCAAAAAGTTACTATTTATGTCTTTTGCACCCTATAGATTGTCCATCGCCTTCTAAGAAGGAATCATGCCAGTTCTGTTCTTTGCATAGACCTAATGGTTCTTTTTTCTTCCAGCTGACCTTATCACTGGTGCTAATGGTCCCTGGTACACTGTGTGACTTTGAACAAGTCACTTGACCTCTCTAGGCTTCAGCTTCTCCCTCTGTAAGAGCTTTTTCAGCTTGAGATCCTTAGCCTTTCTCAGTTCCTTGGCAGTAGCCAGGGGAAAATGACAAGATAGAGATTTTCAGCCTCCAGACAGACTCCTTGGTCAGGTCCTTATATGGTAACCCTCAAATGCTGGGTCATTGATTTTTGCATCCAGATTTCCAATTATTTCAGAGAAGCAGCATCCTTCAGGGGAGGTGCTAAGATAGATTAGGCATCCTAAATGGGGAAATCATTCTGATCTAAATCTTTATGGGCTCCCAGTGCCTCATTAAACGTCCAAGCCCCGGAGGCTCTGAACCACAGCTCCTCCTCCCTCGCAGCCCTTTGGGAGGAGTTCTGATTACCCCATAAATTACATGGTGTCGGAGGGTATCTGCAGGCCCTTCATCTTCCAATCCAGCTGCCAACATTTTTATGGGATATGGATCCTGCCAGGCTCAGGCTCTCCTCCATCCCCATGGTTACCAGGGAGGGCCCAACAGAACGTCTTCCTTGGAGCACTAGCTCAATCTCCACCGATGTTTCTCCCCTCCCAGGAACATATTAAATTCTCCTGAATGGAGAGTTCTTTCTCCCAGAAGCCTTTGTTATCAGCTCTCCTGCCAAAATGAGGTCTAGGTGGCTCGTGGATCCTGTTACCTCAATGAAATTGAACAAGCCACTAAAAGCCTCAATTCTAATCCTCTCAGGATCTCAAAGGGGCTTGCCCAGCGGCCAGAATCCCTATTAGGATCCCAGTCTCAGAGCTAGACCCTAACCAGCCAAGCACTCTAATCATAGAGCCATAAAAACATAAAGTGTAAAGAAGGCCAAACTCTCAGGTCACCCAGACCTAGGCTCAAAAATCTTTGTCTCTCAGCTCAGTGAGGCCTGCTATTGATCCCCATGCCTGGAATGCCTCCATCTCACTCCTCTGGCCATTTAGGTCCATTGCCTACTGTCTTATTTGGGTTTTTCTAGATGTTGACCCTGAGACAAGGATTCAGGTATAAATATATATTTGGGAGGTGACCCCAGGAAACACCTGTTGAAGAGCAAGAGGTAAGGCAGGGAAGGGAAAGCAGGCAATAAGGGTGCGTGGTCAAGCTTCAGCCCACTGGGAAACTCTGGGGATCACAGTTCTCCATCCTCCTCCCTAGTCAAGGTTGCTGGAGAACACACTATTTGTCACTGGTTAGAGGCTGCTGGGGAGGACACTTTTAGTTCTCTGGAACTTCTGGCCTGCCATGGGCTCTGGCCAGCAGGATAAGCCTTTGGGCAAAGAGATGCAGATACTGACACTTGAAAACCAGGTGTTCATCTCAATGGGAAGGGTTATATAAGTGCTATGGCTACTCAGACACCTGGCAGGCAGCTCACCTCCTCTAGGAAGCTGTTCTGGCTGCTGCATCCTGTGCAGAGTTAGACCAGCTTTATTCCCTTTGGTAACCTTGCCTCCCTGTGAAGAGGCAGGGAACATGTGGACACTGGGCCCCAGGGAAGAAAGTGAGTAGTGCCCTCACAGCCAGTGGCTACAGAGACAGGACTCGCCTGCTGATAACACCAGGTCTGATGCTCTTTCTCCACCCAGCTGCCCCTTCGTTCCCAATACTGAGGTGATACATTTGCTCCCTCAAGAAGTTTGGGGGAACCAAGAGGTGCATGCTTCATGATGCACCTTTATTGGCTGCCTTCTCTTCCCCGCCTATCTCACTCTGCTACATGTGCTTCCTGGGATCACCTTCCAAATAAACTACTTGCACTCAAACCCTTGCCCCAGGTCTACCTCTGGAGACCCCAAACTAAGAAAACAGGCAACACGCAGAAATGGTCAGAGAGGGGGGCACTTTTCTGGAGAAGTCTAGATAGCAAGACTGAATAGTATAAAAATGTCAGTTCTTCCCAAATGAAATGTTCTGCTTAATACAATCCAACCAAAAACATGTGGGACATTTAGAAATTAGTTTTTAGAAGGAATTTTTAAATCACTGTATCAGTTTCCTATGCTGTTATAATGAATTACCACAGATTTAATGGCTTAAAAAAGAACGAATTTATTCTCCTATGGTTCTGGAGGGTCGGAAGTCTGAGATGAGTCTTAAAGAGCTAAAATCAAGGTGTTGGCAGGGCTTCTTCCTTCTGAAGTCTCCAGGAGATAATTTGCTCTTTGCTTCCTCCTGCTTCTAGAGGCTGCCTGTATTCCTTGATTTGTGGCCCCATGACCCCAATCTCTGCTCCCACCATCTTCTCTCTCTAGTACTCCTGCTTCCCTCTAACAGGGAGCCTAATGATTACATTGGGCCCATCTGGATAATCCAGGATAAGCTCCCCATCTCAAAATCCTTAACTTTATCACATCTGCAAAATGCTTTTGCCAGGCAAGGTAACATTCATAGGTTCCAGGGATTAGGACATGGACTTGGGGGGTGAGGGTACATTATTCAGCTTACCACTATTAGATTAGACAGATGAATCAGAAATGCTAAAAAACTTTTGAAGAAATAATAAGTAACGAAGGTGAACTTGCTTACTTGATAAACTATAAAACTTTAATAATTAAAACAGCATACCATTAGTAGAAAAACCAATAGTAATACAGTGGCAAAGAAACGAATCTAAATATGTTAAAGGTTGATTTAGGGGCGCCTGGGTGGCACAGCGGTTAAGCGTCTGCCTTCGGCTCAGGGCGTGATCTCAGTGTTCTGGGATCGAGCCCCACGTCAGGCTCTTCCGCTATGAGCCTGCTTCTTCCTCTCCCACTCCCCCTGCTTGTGTTCCCTCTCTCGCTGGCTGTCTCTATCTCTGTCAAATAACTAAATAAAATCTTAAAAAAAAAAAAAGGTTGATTTAAGATAAATATGGTAAATCAAATAAGTGGAAAAAGAAAGAAGTGATTATTAACTATATAGTTCAGTTGGTTAATTAGATGAGGACAAATAGTTTCCTTGTAACTTAAAATAAACTGTAAATAGATTAAAGAGTGTAGGGGCACCTGGGTGCCTCAGTCAATTGAGTGTCTGACTCTTGATTTCGGCTCAGGTCATGATTGCAGGGTCCTGGAATAGAGCCCCATGTGGGGTCAGTGCTCAGGGGGGGAGTCTGCTGGAGATTCTCTCTCACCCCCTCCCCCAGCATGTGCATGCACACATGCACAGTCTCTCTCTGTCTCTCTCTCAAATACATAAATTTTTTAAAAGATTTTATTTATTTATTTGAGAGAGAGAGACAGAGAGAGCGAAAGAGAGCCTGCGGGAGGACACAGTGGGAGAGGGAGAAGCAGAACCCATGCTGTACTGGGACCCCATCTCAGGGTTCCATACCAGAACCCCAGGATCATGACCTAAGCTGAAGGCAGACCCTTAACCAACTGAGCTACTCAGGCACCTCAATAAATAAACCTTAAAAAAAAAGAGAGTGTAATGTTTAAGAGTTCAACCAATTAAGTAGTAGAAGGAAATATAAATAAAAGATATTTACTAGCTTCCAGTATTAAAAAGGATTTTTCAGTATAAAAGCAATAAAATTCCTAAAAGATTAATGAATTTGACTACATAAAAGTTAGTCTCTAAGTCAAATATACTATTACATGAATAGCCAATAAACACATGAAAAAGTTTTTGATATACTAAGTCATCTATAAAATGAAAGTTATTATTATGAGATACCACTATAAACCACTAGAATGACTAAAATTTATAAAAATGTGCAACACTAAATGTTGGCAAGGATATGCAGAAATTGCTGGTGGGAATGTAAAATCGTATAATCACTTTGGAAAATAATTTGGCAGTTTCTAAAAAAAGTAAACATACACTTACTCTATAATCCAGCAAAGCCATTCTTAGATATTAATCCAAGAAAAATAAAAACACATCTACAAAAAGACTCATATAAGAATGCATTATTCATAATAGCTAAATACTAGATACAACCCAAATGTCATTGGACAGGAGAATGAAGAAACAAACTGAGCTATATTGATACAAAGGAATATCATTAAGCAATAAAAAGGAACAAAGTGTATGAACAGTAACAACACGGCTAAATCTCAAACACAATATATTGAGTGAAAGAAGCCAGATACAGAAAGGTATGTATATCATAATTCTATTTGCATGAAATGCTAGAACAAGCAAGACTGATCTATGGTGATAGAAATCAGAGCAGTGGTTGCCTCTGGCAGAGCAGGTGGGGGTTGAGGATTGACTAAGAAGGGACACAAGAAAAATTTTCAGGGGGTGGGGAGGGGACACGGTGTACCTGGCTGGCTCAGTCGGAAGAGCATGCGACTCTTGATCTTGGTGTCATGAGTTTGAGTCCCATGCTGGGTGCAGAGATTACTAAAAAATAAATAAACTTAAAAAAAAAACCTTTTAGGGTAACAGAAATATGCTATATTTTGATAGGAATATGGGTCACACAGGTATACGCTTTTGTCAAAATTCACCAAACTTAACACACTGTGCATCTCTATAACGAAAGGTGAAAAGATAAACAAAATTAGAAGATAAATGACAAATTAGAAATAGTATTTGTGAAAAATATGACAAAGTCTTGTAACTTTAATATATAAACATTATTTGGAAATCAGTAAAAATTAACATCCCAAAGGAAAAAAAAACATGAACATAACAGATCAATTCCCTCCAAAAGAGGAAATGCGCATGTGCGCGCACGTGCACACACACACACACACACACACACACATACACACACACACACACGAAAAGCAGTAATAAAATGATATGGATATATACCACATATACATACATATGTGCACATATAATACCTAAATATAAAATATGATCAAAGAAATCTATGTATGAAAAGTAGCAATAAAAGCAATACAAATTAAAACAATAACTCTAGTTATCAACTTGATTAATAAAAATTGTTCATTATAATGCTTAAACTAAGTGGCTATCTGGATAAAGAAGGGGGAGGATGTGCAATAACTGATAACAATAACAATAATCTTTCTTCACCCCAACCTGTTTTCTACTCTGTAGCACCGGCCTTGGAAGAAGACCTCCCCTAGGAGAAAGGACAACACCCGGGTTGGAGTTCTGAAATACAGCCATGGTTGCACGGGTCACCCAGAGTTCCATTTGGAACCTCAGAGATGGAGAACTCTGGGCCCAGCACGTCCTCTGTGCTACAATGACTTTTTATTCTGACACAATTTTGTTCCCACCTTTCTCATCTCTGCAACCCACGGTCATTACCTAGAGTCCTATTTGTTCAGTTCTCCCATCTACACTATTCTCTCACTGCCACCCCATGTTCTCATGTAAGAGATTGACTTGATAGAAGTTCCCAGTACCTTAGAAAATAGGGGGTTTTCTGATAACACATCACCTTACTTTCTTTGTGTAAGAATGTGCTGCTAACATGCAGTCCAGAAAGGTAGAAATGCAGTTAATTATCAAATATATATTAAAACAGTCAATGTCATTACTAATAAAAAATACAAATAAATTAAGGCCCTATTTTTAACCTATAAAATTAGCAAAAATTAGTTTTTATTAACAATACCCAATGCTGATAAGAGTATAATGAAATTGGACGTACTAGATATTGTACTGTCCCTTGAGAAAGCAATTTGACAGTATGTACCGAGTCATAAAAACATAAACATCCACCCTATTGACCTAACAATTCATCTTCTGAAAGGATACATTAAAAAACAAAAAAAGTCTAAAAGAAAAAGAGAAAAAGGCTCTATGTACAAAGATGTTCACAGTCATTTGGAAACAGCATAAATAATCCATAAGAATATAGTTAAGTAAATTAGGGCACACACATAAGATGAAATATCCTGTAGGCTTTAAAGAAGTGTGACTCAATCAAAATGGAAAAAGCAATTCACCAAGAAAATGATCAGCCATCCTCATGATTAAATAAACGCAATTAGAGCAATAGAGATACACCATTTTTTACCACCCAGATTGGCAAAGATTTAAAATTGCATTAATGTCCTGTTGGCGTGGGGCATGCTATTTACCGTTCACGAGAGTGTAAATATTGTAACCTCTTGCGCATGTGTGTTAGCTATCCAAGCATATAGAAAAATATGGGCAATAATAAAATAAATGTCTGTGTATCTCATACCCAAGTTCTGAAATATTAACATTTAGGGGACTTCTTTGAAGAGCAACTTGTCTTTATCTCATTTGAAAATGTATATACACTTATATACTGTAATAATTCGATTTAATGCTATGTATCCTCTTTAGATGTATATACTGTGATATACTCCAAGAATTCCATTGCTAGGAATTTAATGCACAAAAATAGTTCCACAAAGACGAATGTACTAAAAGGTACACTGAAGTATTCTAACGACAATAGATTGGAAAACAGCAGTAAGTCCACACGGTAGAGAAGTAGTTGAACAAACCCCACCCCATCTCCCCTACAGATTTCCATCCTGCTCTTGAAACAGAATGAGCAATCTCTACATATGCTAATAAAAAAGTATCTCCAACATACAGCATCAAGTGAAAAAAGCAAGGTACAGAACAATATGCACTGTACCATCCCACTTGTCTATTTAAAAATATATGCATATACACAATTATATATGCATTACAAGTTTCTGGAAGAATTCCCAAGAAAACCGTAAAAAGCGGTTACCTCAAGGAAGGCAGCCTGGGGGAAGATGGAGACTTACTTTCCATCTTTTATTCCTTTTTGAGTTGTTTGCATTTTGTTTTACTGTATACATGTCACTTTTGTAATTTAAAAACTAATTTTAAAAGATAAGTATAAATACTATAGCCAAATGAGAAATGTATATAATATTAAGTGACCAAAACAAAAAACCAAGTAGAATGTGCACTCGGAGCTCCAGAGCCTTGCTCATAAGTCTTGCCACCTGCTACCGGCCCGGTGCACTAGAGGTTCATAGTTCCCTCCAAGCTTCTGTGCATTCTGTTCTCTCTAGCTGATCCTAAACCACTCTCATCCCAGTGCACTGTCTCTCTCTTTTAGGCCTAGAACACTTCTGTCTTGTGCTTTGCTCCCCTGTGATTGCCCAAACTCCCAGGCTGCTCACAGCTCAGCCCTCACAGGCCATGGCATGCAGGAAACATCAATGATTCCCAGATTCCCATTCTGAAGAAGTTCCTGGCTCACTGTTTTCTGGAGATAGTTCCCAACACTCTGTAATCTGGGCCATGGGTGGGCACCTGACCCAGTTCAGGTCATGTGGAATCCTTCTAGGGATGTCCCCAATTAAACCTAGAGAAAGGGGAACCATCCATCTCTTGGAGCAAAGCTTTGAGCTGTGGGATACTCGGTAGTGGTCAGCACTGTGTCGCTAATATGAAAGAAGCCATTAAAAAGTAGAGCTGACACATAGATAAGCAGAGATGAAAGACAGGCAGTTCTTGGCTGTATTCAAGTTCCCACGTTCCTGAAGTCAATCGGGACATGATTTGTTGACATGAGAAAGGCCCTTCCACAATTTAGTGTCATGGAAAAGCCCAGTGTCTTCTCAATAACCTCCTTTCCCCTTTGGCCTTAGCTTGTTTAAGTTGAGTTTCTGTGATAACCAAATGCAGTCTGACATTACCTCTTGCTGTAAGGAATCTTGAAGTCAAGCTGGGAAGATTCCCTGTAGGATGAGGCCCCATTATACCCCCTTATCTGCCTGGAGCAACAAGAGGGCCTAGCCATTGCCCCTGTTCCAATCTCCTACCACCTTCCCTTCCAGAGACTTCCACAAAATCCCAAAGGACCCATATGACAGGGGACTGCCTGTCCATCCTCCTTGGTTCCAGGAGCACGAGTAGTGTACTCACTACTACTCACTCCTTCCCTGCCCAGACTTTATCTTGGGACCTCGCATAGACAGCCTGACAAGCAGAAGGGCAACTAGGGGGGAGGCCTGGGGTGGTTTCCATGTCTGAGGTTGGGTGAGGGTTATGGCTTTGGGGAAAGATCTGTCTCAGAAGATAACACTGTACAAGCCAAGAACTGCTCTAAAGTTGATTTGAAGATCACATCTCAGTGCTGCCTCTCCAGCCCCTTATCCTTAATGAGATGAGACAAGATAAGATAATGGCCAAGAGACAGCCTGAAGCCCTGGAAAACCCCTGGCTGGTTCAGAAGCCTCAGCCTCTAGTCCCAGCTCTGTACCTATGGGCTGACTGGCTGTGTGACCAAGCTCCTTCCCCTCCCTGGGCCTCTCTCTCTAGGCTGTAAAATGAGGGGGTTGGGCAATTTCTAAGGACACTTCCAACTCTGATGTTGGTGGACCCCATGTTAGATGGAAAGGGAGAGGGTACAGGGAATCCCCAGGGGTGGGAAAAGAGAGTGCAGTACAAATAGCAAGGGTGTATAGACTAATGGCAGCCTGGGACCCTTGTCCAAGGTACAGCCTGAGACCAGCACCTGCCACCCTGCCCAAGCCCCGCAGCTCATACAGCAGAGTGCCATGGGATGAGATGACACCCAGAGATGACCTCATGGACAAGTCCTCTAGCTCCTTCCATAGAATGCAGGTCCCTGCAGCCTAAAAAGGCATCTTTTCACATCCCACCATCTCTCCTCCTACTACTTCATCTTGGCCCCTTTGATGGTAGAGAAAAGGGCAGGATGACAGGGGACAAGTTCAAAGAACAAGAACCCTTGAGGGAGGTTTGGGAATAGCAGAAGGGACAGAATCCTTGTCTGTGAGTCAGGAGACCCTGATTCAAGGCCCAGCTCTGCGCTATTCTGTGTATCCCAGACAGTCCCTTTATCTCCATGCCCAAGTCTGTCCTCTGCACAACAAGGGGTGAGACTATGTGACTGCTGATGACCCTTATCATCTGACATTTTGTCTTTTTGGGAGCTGCTACTCTAGTAATGATTCTGGGTCCTCATCCTCCTAGGGAGATGCAGCTCAATAACCTCATAAGTTCATTTACCATGGGCATTGATGACCAGCCTGAGGAGAAACAGAAACAGTCCTTCCACTCAACTTAGAATCTTCAGCCATCCATTGGTAGCCAAGGAGCCTTACAGATGAAACCCTGGCCTCTTCCCAATGCCAACCCTGCCACCATTCCCATCCTTAGGAGACAGGCCACATCTTTTATGGGGCGTGGAAAAGTGGGCTCAGAGAGCTTTGGTTAAAAATAACCACCTCCCTGTCCCAGGGAAGGTGTGGCCCAACAGAGTAGACACCTGTGCTGTAGAAATATGCTGGGAACTAAGAGCCAGCTCTGTGGCACCCAGGGATAAAGAAATACTTGGGGTCAGGAATGGGGAGGCATAAAGAAGGGGAGTCTGGCCTTGTAGTCTCCTGGCTTCTCTGGACCCAGAGCATGAGAGCTTCCTGGTGGACCCCATGTAAATCCTCTGAGTAAACACCCCCACATTCAAACATAGGCCCCAAGGCAGCCCAAACACAGATGAAGATGGTTTGTGCACTGTCTCCACTGCACCTTTACCCTGTATAAATAGATGAAGAGTTGGGTTTTATTCCCACTAGGCCCTGTCCTCTAAGACTGGGATCCTGCCTGGGAACTTAACTATGTTCAACCACCAAGATTATAGGACTGTTTGTTGCTGCAAGTTGTCTACCCTGACTAATACACTACCAAAGTAAACATGTAGTTCCATCTTTCCTTAACTTTGGGGGGGCCTGTAGTTCTCCCTGGTATTTTGAGGTTCCATTCCTCTAGGAAGTCCTCTGTCCACTCCAGCCATACATGTCTGCACCAAGCGTAATCCTCCCTCACACCCAGCATTTCATCACCGTCCCCAGGCCCAGCCCTTCCCCTGCAACTCCTCACCACCCCCTCTCCAAACCATTAACCAGAGCAGCATACATTCACTGAAAGTCTGAGCATCACAGCAGGGAATTACCTTACAGAATAAGAAAACCACTTAAAATGAAATATCAGGTTTCACTCTAGCTAAAGCTCATCAGCCAGACTTACTCATGGGGAAAGCCTTATTGCTTTGGTTTTTGGTAAGACTCCAGCCTCCCTGTGCTTATTTATTCATTCAACAATTATTGACTGTGCACCTGCCATGCCCCAGGCACCCCTTCAAAGTGCTGGGGAGATGCAGAAAACCACGAAAAGTCCCTGCCATTACAAAGCTGCCTTTTTAGTAGGGACGAAAGACAACAAGAAAACAAGTAAACATATAATATGATGTCCAAATTATGAAAAATTATTCAAAACACGAAAATAAGTCCTTTTCCACTATAGCATTGTCTAATGAGCTGCCTAATGTCCTCTGACTTCCAATGACTGTGTTGTCCAATAGGGTAGCTGCTAAAATTTATGATGGCCATTTAAACTGAAAGGTTCACTTATTAATTTTAAATGAATCAATGAAATATATTGAATATAAGAAATGAAATATTTACAAATAATTTATATTATTTTAAATTGTATTTATTTCTACATTACATAATATATTAGCATATATAGAAATATAATATATATCTAATATTTCAATTATATTTGTTGAAACATAATTTAAATAAATATTAAAATTCTGGGGGCACCTGGGTGGCTCAGTCAGTTGAGTGTTTGACTCTTGGTTTCAGCTCAGGTCATGATCTCAGGGTTGTGGTATCAAGTCCCGAGTTGGGGGGGGGGGGTCCACGCTCAGCAGGGAGTCTGCTTGAGGATTCTTTCTCTCCCTCTCCTGCTCCCCCTCCTCAGCATGCACTCTCTTTCTCTCTAAAATAAATCTTTAAAAAAAAATTAAAATTCTGTTTCCTAGTCACACTGACCACATTTCAAGGACTTCTTAGCCACATGAGGCTAGGGGCTATCATCCTGGATGGCCCAAATATAGAACATTTCCTTCATTATAGAAAGTTCTTTTGGACAGTGCTGTTTTAGGAAGAGTAACTTTTGTTTGACTATTTGCTATTGATTAGGGCCCAGACTCTAAGAAGTGAAATGTTGACTTAAAGAAGATGGATAAGCTGCAAATGATTTTTGTCCAGCAGGGATGCAAATGATTTCTGTCTGGAAGAAAAGATAACCCCAAAGGCTACAGTTTAATTTGCTATGGGACATTAACCAATTTGGTATCAAACTCTGCAATCTTACTCTGGCACTCTTTTTCCATTGATTGTATGTATCAGTTTCTCATACCCCCTTTGAACCAGCTTTGCCCATCCTGCTGATACCTTCACTAATGAGTTAAATGAATCACTGACACATTCCACTGGATGTTTGCTTGTGTGAGGGCCAGGTTTTTTACTCTGTAAGTTATACTTTGATACCCGGTAATGATCAGGACTTGAAGAAAATTGAAGCAGAGTGAGGAGATAGAGAGCAACAGTGTGCAATTTTAGCTAGGCAGGTCAGGGGAGGCTCTGCGGAGGTGACATTTGAACAAAGACTGAGTGAAATGAAAGAGCAGGCTGCTTGGAGATCTAGGGGTGCGTGTCGCTGCAGGGGGAACACAGGTGCAAAGGCAGGTGTTGAGGCCGCACTGTACTCGGTGTTTGAGGCAAGCTGGGAAGCTAGTGTGTGTGGAGCAATGTGATCCTGATGGGTGAAGAGCTATGGGGGAGTCCAAGATAAGGACTCTGGTTGCATTGTACGGTGGGGGAGGATGTTAAGGTAGGACTATAACTACTCCCTCTCATACTCCAGGTGGAGTGTTGAACAGTGTCCTTCGTGATCCGACCGGCTAAGACCCTTCCTGGGTGGGAGGGGATGCAAACCTTCACAACATGCTAAGCCACAGAAGGCTCGATAGTAACAATATAGGTGGACCCCCAAAGGTGTGTGAGACCGTGACCTGAGAATAATCTCCCCTCACCACTCCTACTCTCCTGCTTTAGCCCCTCCCACCTCTGTGTCTTACCTAAATGCTCTAGAAGGAGCTTCTCTAAACAAAGGAACAAATTTCTCTAGAAGACTTCGACAGACCTAAGGTCCTAAAGCAGCCAGCTTTCAAAAGAGCAAATTTTCTTTTCACTCCAGAGAGGTGAAGCTGGGTTATCACCAGACATAGTTGCAGGTCTAGGGCTTCAGAGAGCTGGTGAGTTTGTCAGTACAAGCCCAAGGATTTGGGATGATAAGGAAGTAAAGACAGGAGAGTCAAACGGATCGAGTGCAAATGGGAGGTTACAAAAAGGGCCTAGATGTCTCTGTAAGGTGGAAGAGCAAGGGCAGAGGGATGCTGTGGCTGGGGAGTGAGATGTCACAGCTGAGATTTCAGGGGTGGGGAATGCACTGGTGAGTGTAGGTCCCAGCACATAGGCGCCTGCATCAAATTCTAGCTCCGCCACTTAGGACCTGCATGACCTTCAGGTCTAGCTGGTGACAGTCCTAACTGATTCTTGCTTCTAGCAGGCAAATAATCTACCCTCTCTATCTAGTTTCCCTGAGTACAAAATGGTAGAAGAGTGCTCCCTTGGAACGGTTGCTGGAGCATCAAATGACATGACGTGTGGAGATCTTCGAACTCCAGGCATGAGGCAAGTGTGCCCTAAACACTAGCTGCTCCTATAAAAGATGATCCCAGGGGTGCCTGGCTGGCTCAGTCAGAAGAACATATGACTCCTGATCTCAGGATTGCGAGTTTGAGCCCCATGTTGGGGGTAGAGATTACGTACGTACGTACATACATACATACATACATACATATACACATACATACATAAAATAAAATAAAAGATGCTCCTGGTATTATGGGGCTGGAGTGTAAATCTGGGGACACTGGGGTCACCTAGAGTGGTGGTGGACTAAGGTGGAGATCCAGGAAGAGTATGTTGAATTGAGTGTTGCCTGCCAGAGGTGGGAGTCAGCAAGGACTGTCACCAGCTAGACCCCAAGACCTGACCTTTACTGATCACCTGCTTGTACCCATTTTCATTTGTCCCACATTTTTCCTTAAAGCTCTTCTTTCCAGCTCATCTCTTAACTCAAGCAAAAGACTCTGTGGGCATGACATCCTGTGATGAAAACTGAAATTACCCTTCAAGCAATTACTGCCTGAAGGAAGCGCTCTGATGGCCCAGGCACCTAGACCAGTTTGGGTGAAACCCGCAACTCAACTCACGCCTGTGTAGATGGCCCATGGAGTGACCTCTGGAATGACCAACAATTACCTTTACCTCATAAAAATCCTAAAATCTCTGCCCAGGGAGGAAGACAAGCTTCATTTACATAACATACAGTGTATATATAGGCTTGTTTCCTTAAGGTGTGTGAACGACCTTATGCCCCCAAGGCTTCCCTATCTAAATATTCATCCTAATGACTAAGGATAGTTGGAAGGAACACTGGCAGGGACAAGGGGCCCCACCCTAAGAGGAAACCACCCTTAAAAGGATTTTACACCACCCTGGAAGGAGCCCTCCACCCTTTCTCACACAGTAGATAGGTGACAAAAACCCGATGGAGTGACGGGCGCATAGAGGGTTAATCAGATTACAACAGCCCCCCAACAAGCCCATAAAAACCCTTAGACTTAGAAATTCTCAGGTCCCCTCCCTCCTCAAGAGCTTTGTACTATCACTTTGCTATAATAAACCTTGCTTTGCTGTCCACCACTTTGTCTAGTTTATCTCTCCATTCTTTGAAGAGGCGAGACCAAGAACCATGGGCACCAATAGAGAAAAAAATCCTGTAACACTAACCCTAAATATAAGGAACCCATTCACCCTTGCTCAGGGGTCACATCTGTGGAAGTTATTCTCCATGATTTCCTTATTTGCTGCAAATAAAGTTTACTTTGCGTGACAATTCCACCTGGTATAGTTTCTGTGACTCACGTTAGTTTGGTTACAGGACCAAATGTCAGAATGGCAGCCTGCCTGCCTGGGCACTCTCCAGGGTCATCTTCCAAGCTCCAACTCCTGCTCCCCTCCTAACCAGCAGAGCCCAAAGTGAACCCCAAAGTGCTAAGAAGCCCTCAGGGCCTCCCAGGATTATGGGGTCCCAAGAGTTTTACATGTATCACCACATTTGGTCCTAACAGTCCTGAAAGATAAGCATGATCATCCCCTTTTCACCTCAAACCAAGGCCCAGGGGCGAGGTGACCAAAGGCTCAACTGGCAGAATCTTCGTCCTTGTTTCGATCAGAGCAGCCTCCTCTTTGTTGGTGTTGATATTGGACATCAATTCATTGAAGATACTGTTTGACAAAAGGATGCCCAGTTTAAAAAGTAAACAAGGAAGAACTGACAAGACCTAGGCTTGATTATCTTAAAAGGGGTCTTCTGACATTTTTGGCCCCCAAACTGTGCTTAAACCTTCCAGGTAACCCTCAGTTTCTGTCGGACCCAAAGAGGTCTTTTCTCCCAGGATCACTGCTATGCCTCGCATAGATCCACAAGTAAGCAGAAATGCTGGGTTTCTGGGAGGAGGGGAGGGGTGGGGCCAGAGGGAGAAGAGAAAAGGAACCTGATCTTGTTCCTCTCAGATCACTCTTACTCATTGAGATTCCACAGCGAGCTGAATGACACACTTCAATAGCTCTGTGCTGGAGTGACACACAGAACACAAAGATCCGGCAAAGCTTATCTGCTCACCCAGGCGGGTCACAGGACAAAGGGCAGGCAGAGAGAGAGCCCATTATGCTCCACCCCACCTCACCCCACCCCTGTCCAACTCTGGGAGCAGTGTTTGTGCTTTCACTGCCCCAGGTGCCACTTCCCTTCCTCCCAAAGAGGGCAGGGCCCTCATCGCTGCTGATGAAACAATCTCCACACTAAGGCACCTTCATTCCATGCTCACACTGTTTCCTCCATCTGGAAGGGTATGTCCTTCTGAGCCGGGATCCTCTCCATTGCTATCTCTGAGTATAAAGATGACCTTCCTCTCCCACATTTATATCTAAGAAGTAAGTTTGGGTTAATTTAAATCTTTTCTTCCTTGTACTTTTCTGTGCTTCCTGGTTCTGTTTAATTAGCAGGCATTGCAAATACAAAAGCAATAAAACTATTAGTTTTATGTAGATTTCGTTTCTTATCACTACCTACCCTTCAGGGTCCAGGAAGAGGATGCTAATCCTCGACCAAGGAGAACTTCTATCTCTTCCAAACCCCCAGAGCTCTTCACTTTCCTTCTTCCACATCCCTGAGCATTGTCTGTCTGCAGCTCTAGTGTTGAGTCCAGATCATACCTCCTTCCCAACCAGACTGTAAGTGCACTGAGGACCAAACTGATTGATTTGACTCCACGGTCCAACTCTCTACCTCCAATCCCTCCATCAACACCACACCATTCCTCCTTTCAACAACACAACTATCACTACCCACCACCATCCACCAACATTATCACCACCACTTCCACCACCATCACTACACTCACCTCCCTAACATAACCACCACCACCCATCACCAGTCATCACCACTACCACCAATACCATCATCACCACAACTATACCATCACCATCACCACCAGTGTTACTCTGTCAACATCACAATCCCACTGCCTACCACTACCACCCAACAAAAACAAAAACACCCATCTACCACCACCACCACCCATCACTACCAATACTACCAACTTACCACCACCACCCATGACCATTATAGCATCAGCACCACCATAATCACCAGCACTCAGCAACACCACCCACCATGAACAAACATACCCCCAGCTACTACACCACCACCAATGCCACCCACCTCTACTACCATGACCACTCCTAAGCATGTACACCATGAATGACTGGTTGGTTGGTTGGTTACATGAGTGAAAGAACAAGTGTGTATATGAATGAATAAGTAAAGGAATAAAGAAAAGACAACCTCAGAATGCTCATGAAAGGACCATCTGGTGATTTGCAGTATGTAATGTAGATAGATTTATATGTCTCAGCTTTGTCTTTTTAACATTCCTTTCATCTGCCTGATTTGCCCCGATCTGCTGCCTTCTTCAGCCATTGTCCAGTATCTTCTAAAGCCCAGGCATGGGGCATCCCTTCTCTAAGATAGTTCTCAGGTGGCTGTCAAGGCTTTGAGACAAAGGAGCTTAATGTCTGAGTTCCTGGTGAATGAGGCGAAGTGTACACCACCATCACCGCCATGGGAAGATGGTAATAAAATGTGTTACCAGCTGCCTCTCAGCTCCTGAGGTGATGAGGTGGGGCTGTCCCAGAAGCTCTGGATAACAGCCTAATTTAAAGAGGGGGAGGGGCCACCTGGATGGCTCAGTTGTTGAACATCTGACTCTTGATTTTGGCTCAGGTCATGATCCTGGGGTCATGGTATCAAGCCCTGCATCGGGCTCCACACTCAGTGCAGAGTCTGCTTGACAGTCTCTCTCTCCCTCTCCCTCTGCTCCTCCCCCCATTCACACATGCGTGCGCACTCTCTCTCAAATAAATAAATAAATAAAATCTTTTTAAAAAGTAAAATGATTAAATTAAATTAAATTAAAAAGTGGGGGAGAAGAAGAGAGAAGCAGTGTCATCCAACATCAAACTCTGGGGATTCTGGGACATTAGTTATTCTCAATGGCTAAGAAACCCCAGTCTTATCTTCCCAACTTCCCTCCCTGCCACTTGGCATGCAGCCTGATACCCCAGGGACATTGCCAGAAGCCAGCACATCTAGGTTCTAGCTTCTAGCTCCTGTTCTAACAACGACTTTCTGGATCTCTGTCTCCCCATCAGAGCAATGAGGAGCTTAGGAAAAATGTGTCTGGTGTCCCTCCAGTTCTGATGGTCTGTGATTAAACATTTCTACAAAAGGTTTTTTTGCTGGACAAATCAATAGGTAGAGTTATTCTCTTGATGGATAATCCCTTTCTGTTGACATCCTTGACAGCAGACATGATCCCAAAGTAAGGATTGGAAGTGAACATCCAAGAAAAAGGGATGGAACCCTTTATCTTTAGGTCCAATTGCTCCATCGGTCATGAAGTTCAAAACTAGAAGGGACTCAGGGATCATATAATCCAAACCCTGGTGTGAAAACCTTCTCAAGACCCCCAGCCAGGCAGTGCCAGACCCAACCCCCCAAACCAGGGCTAGAGTTCCTGATGCCCCTGCCCTCCTGATCTCTTTCTGCAGCCTCAGGAAACCTGGACAAAACTACCAGATCAACCTCAACACTTTTCTCAAAATCCCTCCTCATATACCGATAGCTGCTGTAGCCCATGCGCCACCTGAAAAGCTGAAGCCCCAGCTCCCAGAAAGAAGTCTTGGGACAAAGGCCTCTGGGGCCAAGTCATCCTATAAGCCTCAGAGAATTCAAGGAGAGCAACAGCTGTCCTCACCTTTGAAGCATTCCTCAGACTGGGGTAGAGGAAGGAGATGGGCAGTATAGAGAGAGGGCTCTGTTATCGTAGTCCTCCTCTACCTCTGTTTCCTGTCTCTCTCACACAGTTTATCTCTTTCTGTTTCTTTATTTGTCTGTTGGACTTGGATCATTTTGCATCTCTTTCTGTCCCTCTGTCTCCTTTGTCCCTATCTCATTCTCTTTTTCTCTGGCTCCATCTTCTCTCATCTCTCTCTCTCTCAGTGAATTTTCCCTCGGAATTTAAAAGGTAGATGCCAATTTCAAAGTCTTATTAATCCAGCTCTAGGAAAATCCCTCTTTATGAGCTAAGACATCCAAGAATTATAAAAATTCTTACAAAACTCCATAGCCTGGTAAAGAGGGAAGAGCTTCGGGCTTTCTTGGGGCTTCAGCTTCTGCATCTATAAAATGAAGGGGTTGGGACACATTGATCTTGAGCACTAACTCCAGCTCTGACAACCCAGGATTTGGAAGGATCCAGATGCTCAGATCCCCCAGCTCAGCCAATGAATCCTAGATGTGGATATCATTGACCACTTTTGCTTTTGTGGACATTGGCTAAGAATTCTACCAGAGCTCCCTGTCCCAGTAGTTGGGTTTGGCAGCAGATGAACCTAGCCACCCTTTAGGAAGACCTCTGATAGGTGAATTTGAGAGGAGTCTCTCTAGTCTGGTGGGGGAGGGAGTCTAAAGCCAGAAACCGAGAGAGAAGTCATCCCCCTTTTCAACAAATCTTTCTAAGTGTCACCTATGTGCTAAGCATCTGACCTAAATCAGACACTGTCTTTGCCTTTATTATAATATGAAGAAGAAAGAAAACGGTTCTTCTCTGTTGAATGAATAACATTCTGTGGGAATTTGGAAGCAACAGAGTTTTACTTTGAGTAAGGAGATCAAAAAAGGCTTCCCAAGAAAGTGACAGTTGATCTGAGGCCTAGTGGGTGAGTAGGATTTTAATGGACAGAGAAGTATGGGGGGAAAGTGCATCCCAAGCAGAGGAAATAGAATAAGCAAAAGAATAGAGGGACCATCCCTTCAGAACTGAGTAGAGCTGAGTAGAGAAAATGAGTTGAGATTAGACTGTGGGAACCTAGAAAAGGAGGCTAAGGAAATAGCCTTTAACCTGGGGATCTAGAGAGCCATTAACAGTTTTTCAGCAGGGGAGTGACAAGCTCTGATTTATGCTTTAGAAAGATTCCACTGGCCATCAATGTAGGGGCTAGGATGGAAGAGAAGAGACAGAAGGCAGAGACTATTTGAAAAGACCAAGAGAACACAGAAGTAGAGGTTGTGCCAATAATCAGAATAAATTTGTACATCAGCACAAACACCCTAGGCTATGGGGGCGGGGTGGGGGAAGCCAAGTTGAGTGAGTCAGGGACAGGAAATGAGGTCTGGGGAGGACTTGGCAAAGGAGAACTTGCCTCAGAAGACAAGCCTGTCAAGGCAGGGAGAGAGAGAAGGAAGAACAACATTTAGGAATCCCCATGAAAGAGACTTGTATTTAAAAAAAAAAAAAACACACAAACACAACACAGTGATAAGTCATCATATGTCAGAGATGGCATTGAAGACTATTAAATTCTTCATTCCCACTGCATGGATGGGGAAACCAAGGACCAAAAAACACGAAGGGCCTGCCTGGGTTCTCTGGCAATCCATGGCAGAGCCCAGTCTAGAATCAAGAACTTCTGCCTCCAATTCCGTTTACCCTTCCCCCACATTTGCCTGACTAGCGTGTGGCTCCATTTTGTTAGAAAAAAGAACAAGAGACACAGACGCCACAGAAAGGTGCTGGGAATCCTAGCTTCTGTGAGGTAGGCAGGTAGCTGTAGTATCAGGAACTGTCGCTGCACTCAGAGATCAGTGAGGGCAGAGCTAGGACAGCGTCAGTAAGGATTGAAACTAAAGGTGGAGAAAGGGATATTTAGAAAGAAAAGCTAACAGGACCGAGTGAAGGATGCTCCACAATGGAAGGAAACAGGAACCTGGGTATGAAAAAGCTCTGGTGATGCTGAACCCATGTTGGGTGTTATCATAATTTGTGAACAAGACCAGGTCAGAAGTGACGCCCAAAGTGAGGAGGCTAGAGGGCTGGAGAAGGCAGAAGATAGAAAGGCCTTGTTTGGAGTGAAATTATGAGCTTGGTTTGGATAGGTTGAGTTTGAAGTGATGGTGGAACCCCAATCACTAATATTTTTGAGCATTTACCCAACCATGGGCACAGGGTATTGGTGCGATCTCATATAAGCCTCACAAGATCTCCTTGAAATGGCACTATTATTATCCTTCTTGGATAGATGAGAAACTGAAGCATGGAGCTGTAAATAAATTTGTCCAAGGCTCCCCAACTTGGAAGTGAACAAGCCTGGCATCAAACCCAGGTCCACCAAACTCCGAAGCCCACTCCTATTATTACTGTGCTCCAGTTCCATCACCAAGGAGCTACAGAGAGGAGAGAGCTGAAGGAGTAAGAGTAGATGAACACATGAGAGTAGAGAGAAGAGAGAGAGAAAAGTGAGAGTGTGGAAACCCCTGAGCAATATGATAAGCCCAGTAAGAAGTCAGAGAGGAGCAGATGGAGGCAGAGGGAGAATAGAGTCTTTGTCACAGAAGTCGAAGTTGGAGAAAGCTTCCAGTCATATGTCAAGATGAGCCTTGAAGTCGATCCAGAGTGTCTTGTGTAGGGAAGATGAGCTGATCTCAGTAAACATAGCAAGAACCTTGGTTAACAGTAACCCCAGTGTTTTCAGTACCCTGGGCTGCCCGGAAGCCTTGGAAGGGAGAGTCAGTGCAGATGAGAGCTCTGGGTGGGGCAAGGCCAGAACAGCCAAACCTGTGAGAGCAGTTCAGGAAACATGCACTGACACTCCAGGGAACAACAATGAAGTTGGAGAACAGGGAGAAAAATCTGATTTCTAAGTTGCATATTATACTAGCAAATACGTCCAGTTTTCAAAAAACAACAGCAACAAAACAGAAGACATTCAAAGAGAAAAGCAAGTATGTATCACAGGGGGAAAAAAGCAATCAATAGAAACCGTACCTAAGGAAACCCAGGCACTTGATATCAGCTATAAATCAGCTATCTTAAATATGTTCAAAGAATTCAATGAAACCATGTTGAAAAGCCTAAAGAGGAGTGCAAGAGGGGCACCTGGCTGGCTCAGTCAGTAGAGCATGTAACTCTTGATCTTGGGGTGAGTTTGGACCCCACGTTACATGTAGAGACTGCTTAAAAATAAAATCTTAAGGGGTGCCTGGGTGGTTCAGTAGGTTAAGCATCTGCCTTCAGCTCAGGTCATGATCTCAGGGTCCTGGGATTGAGCGCCACATAGAGCCCTGCATTGGGACCTCTGCACAGTGGGGAGTCTGCTTCTCCTTCTCCCGCTCCCCCTGCTTGTGTTCTCTCTCCCTCTCTCTCTCAAATAACTAAATAAAAAATCTTCGAAAAAAAGACAGACAATAACAAGTGTTGTTGATGATGTGGAGAAAGTGGAACCCTTATACACTGCTGGTGGGAATGTAAAATGGTGCAACTGCTTTGGAAAATAGTCTGGCAGCTCCTAAAAAAGTTAAGTATAGAGTTACCATATGATTCATATATTCTATTCTTGGGTATATACCCAAGAGAAGTGAAGACATACGTTCAAATAAAAACTTGGACATGAAGGTTCGTGGAGCATTATTCATAGTAGCCAAAAAAGTAAAAACAACTCAAATGCCCACCAACTGATGAATGGATAAACAAAGTGTGGTATATCCATACAATGTGATATTACTCAGCCATAAAAAGGAAGTACTGACACATGCTACAACAGGATGAACCTTGAAAATATTATGTGACGCGAAAGAAGACAGACACAAAAGGCACATGTTATATGATTCCATTTATATGAAATGTCCAAAACAGGCAACTCCATAGAGACAGAAAGTAGATTAGTGGTTGCCAGGGGCTAGACTGCCTGCCGAATGGCTATGGAATTTCTTTGGGGGTGATAAAAATGTTCTGGAATTAGATACTGGTGATAGTTGCACAATCTGTGAGTATACTAAAACTACTGAGTTGCACACTTTAAAAGGGTAAATTTTATGATATGTAAAATATATCTCAGTGAGAGAAAGAGAGCAGATAGAACTTTCAAAAGCAAATATTGAGTGGTTGTTTAATCCCTCAGAGAATATCAAGAACTCATTTAGATTACCTAGAAAAAAGCAGATTTTTTAAAAAAGATTTTATTTATTTAATGAAAGACAGAGAGAGAGAGAGCACAAGCAGGGGGAGCAGCAGAGGGAGAGGAAGAAACAGACTCCCCGCTGAGTAGGGAGCCCCACACAGGCCTCAATTTCAAGACCCTGGGATCATGACCTGAGCCGAAGGCAGACACTCAACTGACTGAGCCACCCAGGCACCCCTCAGCTGTTAAATTCTTTTGAATTTATTATTCTGAAGGTCAGCTTATGTTGCATTTCATAGTACTTTCTTATAAAGTTATATATTAATTATAGCTGGATTTATAAGTGAAATGTCTGGAAGATTGTTATCTGAAATGTTAACAATGGTTGGCCTCTTGAGGATGGTGCCTTGTGTTGTTTTAAATTTATTCTTATGCTTTTATGTATCACTTACATTTTCTATATGCACATTTATCAACTTTATAATCAGTAAAATCCATAAAGCTTTTTGTTTCGGCAAAAAATAAAACAAAAAAAAAAAACTGGCTATGTTGAGAAAATGTTGATAAATAATTTTTAAAATTCTTTCTCTTTACATGAAACCAGTATCATTTTGCTAGTTGCTCCCAAGGGGGAAAAAAATGTCCAATTAGCCACGTGATCACAATTCAACAATTATTTTTTGAACACCGAAGAGGGCCCTGTGCTAAGTAAGCCATGCTGTGCGAGAGAGAAGGACATTTAGGGCACAGTTCCTGCGTTCAAGGTTCTTTTGATGTAGCAAAGGATCTTAGATGTGTAAATAAATAACTGAAAGCAAGACGGAACAGAAGTCTAGCATAGAGGCACCTGCAAGACGCTGCACAATCCCCGAGGAAGCTGTGATTCGCCACTGAGGGATTCAAAAAGACAGGACAGCTTTGGAGTTTGGCCTTGAAGCTGAGTTGGATTTCACTGTGTGGGAGACAGGAGGGAGGGGCACGTGCAAAGGCAAAGAAGGAGACACTTGTGAGCCCTGCCCACCTTTTCCTTCCCCTCCACCTCACCTTCCTTGCCCTAGCCTTCCTGAGCTGCTACTTCTGGGCACAGGCCCGCAGTTTCACACCTTCGTGCTTTCGTTCACCTGGAATGCCCCTCTCTCCCTCACTCCTGCTATTCTGAGCCTCCTGTTCCTGTCACTCTTCCAAAAATTCTCCTAGATTGAGCAGGCTGAGTTCAAGGACTCCTGCCTGCGCTCTGATAGCATTCTGAGTCTGTCTCTATTGTCACACTCTGTACCCTGCATTGTAATGATCTGTTGGGTATTTGTTTCCTTCACCAGACTGTGAGCTCAGGTGAAGGAGGGGCTGGGAGCCTGGCGCAGAGCACTAGTGTTCAGTAAGCATTTAACTGAATGGAATACACACTGTAGCTGGTCTGGGGAGCAGGGATGATAGCCATAGCTCTGTGTGCCCAGCACACTTCCCCAAGCCCTTCTTCTAGGGGCCTACCCTGCCCTCCCAGCCACAGAGTTGGGGCAGCAACGCCAGCTGGGCCATTTATCACTCACCATGCCCCAGATACCAAGGATGCAGGTGGCCCAAGCCAGACCAATCAGGGCCCTTCCCCAGTGCAGTCAGGAGGAGGCACGCTTTCCCCACTGAGGAGTTAAGCTGACAGTGCCCATATTCCTCACCATGGAGAGAAAACCTGTCTGCAGAAGAGAATGAAGCCATCACACCAGACAAGCAGGAATGGGTGGAAACCAGAAATGGTGTGATGGGAGTTACTGATGGTTTTGGAGACCCTGGTTCTAGTCCTTGAGATCCCCAGAGCTGGGCCGGTCCACGTAGGTCTTTCTTCATTATGCATCCTATCCTGGGACCTTTCAATAAATATTTTTGTGGGTATAAGCTAATTAGGTTGGGTTTCTGTCACTTAAAAGAGTACCTCTGTTCTGTGCTGGGGTCCTCAGTAATACATGCAGCTGGAAAAATCAGCTGAGGCCAAATTAAGGAGGATTCAAGTATTATACGAGGGAGTTTGGAGTTTATACTGTAGGTACAGGAAAGGGTAGTCAGAGACTCATGAGAAAACACCAGCAACACGTAAGTTTTGAATTAGAGGGAGATACGAGATAGGAGGCCAGCTGGAAATGCAAAACAAAACCACCCCCATATATCACAGAGGTCAAGGAGAGAGAAGATTGAATAAAACCCTGGTTCTGTTATATAGGAAAGAGCAGCAAGGCTTGTGATAAATGGCAAAGTAAGGGAGAAAGGTGGTCATGTCGAATAAATAGTCATTTCTGAAACACTGCAAATAGCCCCGTGTGCAAACATTAGTCACTGATACAAATGGGATCTCAGGGGTTTTATAAACAAGTGAGCCATTGCCAACACTCACATCTGGTAGATGATACATCCATCATGTGTAAATACTTCACGTAGCATCGATTACCCTGATCAATTTTAGGCATCTATCATTTTCCAGGCCTGCGACCCAGCACAGAGAAATTACAAACAAATAGAATGTTCTGTTCATTCTACGGCTACAGCTGGCTCATCGGAAAACAGTGAATAAATCCGTGGCAATACTCAGGTGGTTTCAAGGCATAAAGGAAAAAACTGCTATTTTGTTTGTCCGTAGAATTATTTCTTAAACTAGATCAAGAAACCATCATTTTCAAAATTCACTATGAAAATCACTCTCTTCTTGGGAGGGAGAAAGATCAATAATAATATACAAGAAATATGGACAACAAATGCTTAAAACCAGGAGCCATGGTCATCAAATCTGATACTCCAGCCTTCTTAAAGAGAGAGAAAGTAAAACAGGAAAGGTAGAAGGCAATAAGCAGTTTAGGTTTGATCTTATAGGCAAAGGGTAATCAGTCACGAGAGGTTTTTTAAGCAAGAAAATGACATAGTAAATATGGTTCAGAAAGAGCCTTTTCTAGGGGTGCTGGCTCAGTCAGGAAGAGCATGAAACTTAATTGTGGAGTTGTGAGTTCGAGACCCATGTTGGGGGCACAGATTACTTAAATAAATGAAACTTAAAAAAAAAAAAAGAAAGAGCCTTTTGTAGGTGGACATGGAAGGCAGTAAAGTCCCTGCAAGCAGGGGAAAAAGTCTTCAAACTCATGACTGCCAGTCAAGAGAAATGATGGGGGTTGGAGTGGGATGTGAGGGAGGAGCCATCAAGACAGAGGTGGTTGCTAAGGCTCTGAAATGGGGCAGGAGTGAGTGACTGGCACGTGCTAAAAAGGAAATAGGAAGGAGACAGTGATCCCTGAGTCCTGAGTGGGTGCCAGGTACTACACTGGGCACTTTCTGCACATTATCTCATTTAGTTCCTCAAACAATCTTGCAGGGTAGCTGTGGTCGCTGTTATTATTTCCAAATTTACAAACGACAGGAGACTCAGAGAGGTTAAGTAGCTTGCCTGAAGCCACACAGGTCTTTTGGACACAAAAGCCTGTATTGTTTTCAATTTGAGATACCACCTTCTGGGACACAGTGTTTATCTCTCTCAACTTCACCAGTTAGGAGCCGAGTTTAAGATTTAAGAATTGACTAATACTCCCAGTTGGTGAGTGCCCAGTTTTGGAAATGCTCTCATTCTCTTTCACCTCCCTACCCAGCTGATCTGTTAAATGAGCCTTTGTTCTGCCACTTTGTGTAGCTCTCATCCTGTTCAATGTTAAACCAGAAAGTCTTATTGGTTGTGCTCTAAAAGGCACCCTAAGAAGGGCTGGGGGGAGGTGGAGCTTGTGGGGTGGGGATGGCTCTTCCTTCTGCCAGGAAGAGCCTCACCACCTTTGAAAATAATTCCCCCAAAGTCTCCTAAAACCCCAAGTCTCTACCTAGCAGCCCCAGCCTGCTGAGGTAATTTCCAAAGCCCCGGCCTTGAAGGCTCACAAATCCTCTGTTCATGCTCAGACATATAAATTGCATTAGTGGAGAGGAAAACTATGCGTCTGCTGGTGTGATCTATGAAGAAGAGAAGGCTCTGTGGCTCAAGTGCACACACGTGAGCACACTAGGGGCCTGGCCCATCTCCAGCAGAGCCCAACAGGAAGGCTGGGCCTCTCCAGTCCTCTCCAGACTGAGATAAAAAAGGAACCCATTTCCCTCTAGAGTATCCTAGATGTGGGGAAGAGGGATCTCCCACACTAGCAGGCACACGCACATGCACTCCAGGTCATTGTCACTGGAATTAACAAGTTTGCTCAAGAGGCCTGGCTCAGACGGTCTGCTGGAGCATATGGGGCATCTTTTCCTGCAGACAGTTCAAAGACTCCTGCTTTTTATTTTCAGCACTTCCAGCTGGTAGTTTATAAGAATTCCAACGAACAAAATATTTTTCAATCCATTCACATTTATCTTGAACTCCTGATCTGTTTCAGGTCCTGTGCTGAGTTCTAAAGACCCAAAGATGAATTGAAAATGGTGCCCATCTTAAGTTCGCAGTCTAGAGGGGAAAGCGGACAGTGAAAGAAGTCGAGGTCTTAACAAAAGGGCTCTGGGAAGATTTGGAGGCAGACAGACCCGGGTTCACATCTCAGTTTTCAAATTGCTAGCTGTGTGGTCTTTGGCAAGTCATTTGAATAAATGAGTTTCTTCATCCGTAAGTTAAAATCTATCCAGCAGAGTTGGTATATGGAATAGAGGATTGACATAGTACTCAGGGCAGAAGGATGTGCCATATATGCTATTGATTATTAAGAGAAGAGAGCAAATATTTTCAACTGAAAGAATCAGTGAAGGCTTCATGGAGGAGGTAGTATCTACATAAGACCCTAAAGGATGGGTAGATTTTTACAGATAAAATGCCAGAAAAAGTGATTGTGAGGGGTTAAAAGCAGGGATAAACAGATGAAGTGCAGGAGTTTTTTAGGGCAGTGAAATTCTTCTGTATGATACACTAATCCTGGATACATGTCATTATGCATTTGTCAAAGCCCACAGGATGTACAACACAAAGAATGAACCCTAGCGGAAACTATGCCCTTAATAATAATGTATCAATATTGGTTCACCAGTTGTAAAAAACATACCACACTAATACAAGATATAAATAATAGGGATACTGGGGAGAGTGGGGATGTATGTAGGAACTCTGTACTTTCTGATATATTTTTCTGTAAACCTAAAACGGCTGAAAAAAAATAGACAAGCCAGGAAAGACAGCATCAGACAAAGGACCAACATAAAGGAAGGCCAGGGGGCAGTGACATGTGGCTAGAATGTGGAGTACCTGGGAGAAGAGGAAGCTCAAAGTGGTGGTTTGAACATCCTCGTAAGGTGTCTATGCTTTATCCTGAGACTATGGAGAGATGGCAAATATTTCAAACAAGGTGCTAACATGATCAGTCCGCACTTAAGCACCATCAGTTAAGATTGCCACTGGACAGACATGAAGCTGTAACAAAGGCCAGGACAAGAAATGATGAAGGTTGCAGTTAAGCCAAAAGCAGTGGGAGGGCAAAACGGACCACACGTGAGAGCTATCCCAAGGTTTCCTTGGACAAAACCTAATGATTGACTAATTGACTGATTGATTGATTGACTTGACAGGGGAAGGGGAGGAGTCTAGGAGAAAACGTGGGTTCCCATTTATGCTAGATTGGGGCAGGGCCTTCCCTACAGAAGTTGGAATGAAGGAGGGCTAGATCTAAAGAGATGATGACCTCGCCAGCTCTAACATATTTTTGAGAGAACATCATTTTGGATGTTGTGCAAAACACTTTGGATCTTTCCCTACCTGGCCCTTTAGCACTGACTGGGGAATCGTTATCTACAGACATGGGCCCAAGCTTGCCTACGTGGACACTCAGCCTATTACAGAGGTCTTGCCAATGCTGAGCTGAAGGCTACCTCCCTGTAGCTTCCTCCACTAGGCCCAGCTTTTCCCTTAAAGGACTCAAAGACCTGCTCTCTCTGCTTCCAGACAGCCCAGGTCCCTTGAGTCTGTCCTTCTTCAGCTGAACAGTCCCCAAATCCTTCTCTTGTTCTAACACAAGTTTCCAGGCTGCCCTCCTACCCCAGACATACTCCAGGACACAAAACCCCAGGAGGGTCTGGTGCAGTCCAGGGTACATGGAATACTTACCTCCCTCCATCTAGACCTTGTTCCACCATTAGTGCAGCCTGAGATCCTCTTAGCCCCCGAGGGTGGCCCCTCATGCTTCTCATCCATCACCATCAACTCAGTCCCCCGAGCCCTCCTCTCATTTACCTCTCCTGAGCCAGGGTTCTGCACTTGGATTTTTAGCTCCAAAAGCAGGACTTGAAATTGAACCTGGATAAACCCTACCCTGCTATGGGGCCATCTAGAAGACAAACCAGTTAAAAACTGGAATGCAAAGAGCTCCAGCCAAGTCTTTTTGAGAACTTAGAGGCAGGTAAAGGGGAGTTGAGATGGTTTGGCCCTGCTCTGGCCTCGGCTCCTCTACCTTCCATGTGGGTAAGAATAACATCTGTTTCCTGCCAACCCTGAAGAAGATACCATACCTCATGCCTCAGGAGTGACAGACTCTGAGACATCAACTCATATATGCCTCTGCTGTTGGACAACACTGCCTCTAACCTATCTGAACAGAAAATCCTGCAGAAGCTATGATGTGCAAGCAAGTGTCTCCATCACATGGTTCCATGGCATTCTCAGGGCAGAGCATGCTAGTGGCTGCTGGGGAACTCTGGCCAAGATGAATTATAAACCTGGGGATTCAAGGCCTGGAAGAAGATTTCTGAGCCAGTCAGAGACACAACTTGGACACCTCCCACCAGCAACTCCTCAAAGTCATCCCCCATCTTGGCAGCTTGCTCTGTGGGAACCCTGCCATCTCTCCAAGAAACACAATTGCACTGTTCCCACCCCCAATGCTCTATCCAGAAGCTGATTAAAAGTCTAACTTGCTTAGTTGGCCCCTTATTTTATTCAACATTTGGCCCATTGGAAAAACAAATTTAAAAAACAGAGGCAGGTGATGTTGCTGACCACAGCAGTGATCTAGAAGACAAATCTCAGGGTTACTTACCTTTATTTTACTTACTTATTTATTTTTATTATGTTCAGTTGGCCACTGTATAGTACATAATTAGTTTTTGATGTAGTGTTCAATGGTTCATTAGTCAAGTATAATACCCAGTGTTCATCACAGCACGTGTCCTCCTCAATACCCATCACCCTGTTACCCCCTCCACCCACCCACCTACCCTCTGAAACCCTCAGATTGTTTCCCGGGGTCCATAGTCTCACATGGTTCATCTCCCTCTCTGATTTCTCCCCCTTTGGATTTCCCTCCCTATGGTCCTCCATGCTATTGCTTATGTTCCACATATGAGTGAAACCATATGATAATTGTCTTTCTCTGCTTGACTTACTTCATTTAGCATAATCCCCTCCAGTTCCATCCATGTCAATGCAAATGGTGGGTATTCATCCTTTCTGATGGCTGAGTAATATTCTATTGTATATATGTACCACATCTTCTTTATCCATTCATCTGTTGAAGGGCATCTCAGCTCCTTCTACAGTTTGGCTATTGTGGACATTGCTGCTATGAACATTGGGGTGCCTGTGCCCCTTACTTTCACTACATCTGTATCTTTGGGGTAAATATCTAGTAGTGTTATTGTTGGGTCATAGGGTAGCTCTATTCTTAACATCTTGAGGAACCTTCATATTGTTTTCCAGAATGGCTCTACCAGCTTGCATTCCTACCAACAGTGTAAGAGGGTTCCCCTTTCTCCACATCCTTGCAACATTTGTTGTTTCCTGTTTTGTTAATTTTTGCCATTCTAACTGGTGTAAGGTGTATCTCATTGTGGTTTTGATTTGTATTTCCCTGATGGCTAGGGATGTTGAGCATTTTTTCATGTGTCTGTTAGCCATTTGTGTGTCTTCTTTGGAGAAGTGTCTATTCATGTCTTCTGTCCATTTTTTGACTGGGTTATTAGTGTTTTGAGTGTTGAGTTTGAGAAGTTCTTTACAGATCTCAGGTATCAGCCCTTTATCTGTAATGTCATTTGCAAATATCTTCTCCCATTCCGTGGGCTGCCTCTTAGTTTTGTTGACTGTTTCCTTTGCTGTGCAAAAGCTTTTTATCTTGATGAAGTCCCAAAAGTTCATTTTTGCTTTTGTTTCACTTGCTTTGAAGACGTGTCTTGAAAGAAATTACTGTGGCTGATGTCGAAGAGGTTACTGCCTATGTTCTCCTCTAGGATTTTGATGGATTCCTATCTCACATTGAGGTCTTTCATCCATTTAGAGTTTATCTTTGTGTACAGTGTAAGGGAATGGTCCAGTTTCATTCTTCTATATGTAGCTATCCAATTTTTCCAGCACCACTTATTGAACAGACTTTTTTTCCACTGGATATTTTTTCCTGATTTGTCAAAGACCCCATCAAAAAGGAGAATTACAGACCAATATCCCTGATGAACATGGATGCCAAAATACTCAACAAGATCCTAGCTAATAGGATCCAACCGTATATTAAAAGGATTATTCACCATGACCAAGTGGGTTTTATGCCTGGGATGCAAGGGTGGCTCAACATTCGCAAATCAATCAACGTGATAGAGCACATCAATAAAAGAAAAGACAAGAACCATATGATCCTCTCAACCAACGCAGAAAAAGCATTTGACAAAATACAACGTTTGTTCCTGATTAAAACTCTTCAGAGTATAGGGATAGAGGGAATTTTCCTCAATATCATAAAAAAATCTATGAAAAACCCACAGAGAATATCATTATCAATGGGGAAAAGCTGAGAGCTTTTCCTTTAAGATCAGGAACACGACAGGGATGCCCACTCTCACCACTATTGTTCAACATAGTGCTGGAAGTCCTAGCCTCAGCAATCAGACAACAAAAAGAAATAAAAGGCATCCAAATTGGCAAAGAAGTCAAACTCTCCCTCTTCGCAGATGACATGATACTTTATGTGGAAAACCCAAAAGACTCCACCACCAAATTACTAGAACTCATACAGCAATTCAGCAATGTGGCAGGATACAAAACGAATGCACAGAAATCAGTTGCTTTTCTATATGCTAACAATGCAACTGTAGAAAGAGAAATTAAGGAATCAATTCCATTCACAACAGCAACAAAAACCATAAGATACCTAGGAACAAGCCTAACTAAAGAAGAAAAGGATCTGTACTCTAGAAACTACAGAACACTTATGAAAGAAATTGAGGCAGACACAAAAAGATGGAAAAACATTCCATGCTCACGGATTAGAAGAATAAACATTGTTAAAATGTCTATCCTTCGCAGAGCAATTTATACTTTCAATGTCATCTCTATTAAAATACCATTGGCATTTTCCAAAGAGCTGAAACAAAAAATCCTAAAATTTGTATGGAACCAGAAAAGACCCCGAATCACCAAAGGAATGATGACAAAGAAAAACAAAACTGGGGGCATCACGTTGCCTGACTTCAAGCTATATGACAAAGCTGTGATCACCAAGACACATGGTATTGGCACAAAAACAGACACATAGACCGATGGAACAGAAAAGAGACTCCAGAAATGGACCCTCAACTCAGTGTTACTTATCTTTAAAATTCAATTCATTTTGATTCATCAAACACCAAATACAGGGTGTAAAATAAAGTGATACAGAGTGACATTAGCAAAATGACACAGTAAGGATCTCCAAAAATCCTCTCCATATAAGCAATGAGCATGCTGGCAAAAATTGTCAGAATCAACTTTTCTGTACTCTAGAAATTAGCCAAAAGCTTGCAGCAATTCAGGCAGCATGTATCCAAGAAAGCATATGTCCATTCAAAGACTTATACATGAGTGCTGATAGCAGTATTCTTCATAATTACCCAAATGGTGAAACAACCCAATGTCCATCAACTGAGGAAAAGATAAATAAAATGTGGTAAATCCATACAACGTAATATTATTTGGCCTTAAAGAAGAATGATACATGCCACAAATGGATGGAGTGGAAAACATGGTAAGTGGAAGAAGCCAGTCACAAAGGCCACATGGTATATGACTCCATTTCTATGAAATATCCAGAATAGGCAAATTAATAGAGACAAAAAGTGGATTCGTGGTTGCTAGGGGCTGAGGAGTGTGGGAAATAGGGAGTGATGCAAATGGATATGGAGTTTCTTTTTAGGGTGATAAAGATGTGCTAGAAACAGATCATGGTGATGGCTGTACAATCTTCTGAATTTAATAAAAACCACTGACTTGTACAATTTTAAAGGGTGAATTTTATGGTATATCAATAATACCACCATCTTTAAAAATGCCCAGTAAGCTAGAAATATAAACAAACAACAAATATCAACAACAATAGAAAACATAAAGTATATGCGTTCCTCTCCCTGTATTAAACTCTTTAATAGGAGCACTTGGCTGGCTCAGTCGTTAGAGTGTGCAAATCTTGATCTTGGGGTCATGAGTTTGAGCCCTATGTTAGGCATAGAGATTACTCAAAACTCTTCAATAATTCCCAGTTGCGCTTAGACTGAATCAGACCCTGATGACCCTCAGCCCACATCAGTCTCCCCGCTATGAACTGAAGCCACCCCTGTTCTGTTCTGGTACTTGTGCCCTCTATACGGAGCACCCTTCCTGGCAGGGCTACTCATTCTGTCATCAGGCCTCACCTCAGCTCACAATTCCCTCCATTGAGAGACCCTCCCTCCCTCGTCACCGCCTTACCAGCCTGTTCGCCTACTCCACAGCACTTGGATTAATCCATAACCACCACTTACCACTTGCTAACTTGTTTGTAATCTTTCTACCCAGCCTAGAAGACAAACTCCACGAGGACAGGGACTTTGCCTGCCTCATTTGCCACACCACACGGGGCACTCACTACATACTATTTATAATAAATAAGTGACATGTCCTCTCAAAGTTCATTGTCACTTGAAATTAAATATTTTCTAATATTTCTTTTATTCTTTGCAATATGTCTCTGAGAGAGAAATTTAGTCTGACTAGTCCCTGATTAGGATTTTTTTTACTGAAGTATAATTAACATGCCGTGTTATACTAGTTTCAGGCGTACAATATAATGCTTCAACAATTCTATACAATCTTCATCAAGATAAGTGTGCTCTTAATCCCCTTTATCTATTTTTTGAATCACATGAAAGATACATGATGATGTTGGGGGTTGGGGGATAGTACCTGTCTAATAATGGGATATTCTGATTTTCTATTGGATGTCTCAGTAACTGCTGTCCTACTGGCCACATTAGTAGCTTAAGAGGCACTAGGAGGGGTTGCTGCTTGACAGGGCCCTCCCCCTTCCTGGCAGAATGACTTATTTTTCATGTGAATGGCACAGATTGAAGTGAGTGGGCCTGGTACTCTTCCTACATTGTTGGATGCCCAGGTTAGGCACAAGCCATGCTTTGCCTTGCAGGCTGCCAATGCCAAATGTGGGCTGGGAGGAAGGGCTCCTCCTGCATGTTGGTTAGGGAAATCCTCCCAGATATTCTCCAGACGGTTTTTTCTTGGCTGGTATTAGCTCCTTCCTCAACCCAGAATTCCATGAAATTTCTATACAAATGTCCCTATTTCTCAAGCATGTAGAAGATACCCATTTAGATTATTTCCATATTTTTTTCACTAATATCAAAAATACTTCTTTCTATATACCTCCTGAGGCACATGTTTTTGTATTTTTATTTATTTCCTCTGATACATTTTTTAAAATACAATATTGAGTTAAAGAGTATTCATACTTTAGGGGCGCCTGGGTGGCACAGCGGTTAAGCGTCTGCCTTCGGCTCAGGGCGTGGTCCCGGCGTTATGGGATCGAGCCCCACGTCAGGCTCCTCTGCTATGAGCCTGCTTCTTCCTTTCCCACTTCCCCTGCTTGTGTTCCCTCTCTCGCTGGCTGTCTCTATCTCTGTCAAATAAATAAATAAAATCTTTTAAAAAAAAAGAGTATTCATACTTAATAATTTAAGACATATTACCCAATTGCCCTCCAAAAAGGTGGAACCAATTTATGCTTCTTCTAGTAGTATATAAAGTCTTACTTTTGAAGGCATCTCTCAAGAATTTTTTTATTTCCA
The DNA here is from genome assembly GCF_023065955.2 of Ursus arctos. Taxonomy (NCBI): domain Eukaryota; kingdom Metazoa; phylum Chordata; class Mammalia; order Carnivora; family Ursidae; genus Ursus; species Ursus arctos. Next base: position 28,005,722 of record NW_026622852.1, on the reverse strand, counting down.
ATCCCTACCTCCCCATATCTCGTTTTTCATGGAGATTGAAAGTAGACTCCCTCTCTCACTAGGGAAATTTAGTGGAGGAAGATCTGTCCTGGAGAGTAGCAGAGTGGGTGAGACTAAGGGTTCTCACCTCCCAGGCACATCTTGGGGTATACAGAACTGTATCTCAGGGGCCCGCCCCAGGGATGGAAGTATCCTAAGTCACAGCTACTCCAAGTGCCCACAAGAGAGGGGAGGCATTCCCACTGATGTGAGGCAGCCTTTGTGCAATCCCCTTAAACATTCCAGACTCCTCCATGGAGCTGCCTGGAGAGGAGTCATGCCAGGTCTTTCCTCCAACTATTCTCTCTGTGTCCTTCCCCACGTCTGCATGCCCACAGCTCTGTGGTTAAAATTGGGCTCATCTTTAATCAAAGGCAGACTCAAGCAACAAGAGAGTATTGCTCTCCTGCGTCAAAATGGCCAAGATTTTAAAAAGAAAATAGTGTTGGCAAGTGTGTGGTGAGATAGGAGAACTGCTCTGGTGCTAGTGGGTGTGTGATGGGTCAATGGGTATCCAAAGCCATGGCGATGTTCACACTCTTTTCCCAGGAATTACACTCTTCAGAATCTGCCCTCAGGGAAGATACAGATGTCATCAGAGGTTTTACATACAAAGATGCTCACCCTAGCATTATTCATAGTAGCAACAAATTTGCAAACTACCAAGATATCCAATAATAGTGAAGTGGTTATACAAATCTGAAGAACCGAAAACTGAACAGCCATTCAATACTATGTTTTTGAAGAATATTTAATGATATGGGAAAGAACTCTTGACACATGAAAGGAAAAAGAGAGTGCCGCCAAATTGCATCTATACGATGATTTCAATGTTGTTAAACTTAGGTAAGAAGCCAGGAAGTTTATTCACCAAAATGCTCACAGTGGTTTCTCTGGATTAAGAGTGGCTATAATTATCTTCCTTACCTTTTTGTGTATTTGCCAAATTTTCTTTTAGGAGCATACATTATTTTTATATTGGAAAAAATATTAAAAATAAAAAGTCCTATCATTGTCCAAGCCTTAACTTAAATCATATTTTTTTCTGGAAACACTCCCAATGGATGTGACAAGTGTTTCAAAGATGTGGTTATTAACATGACAAGTTCCTGGAACTGTCAGATCTGGTCACTGAACCTTAGCCTTTGCATTTCTTTTGCAGACTCATCTCAGTCTATCTTGCTTTAGAGTTACTTAATAAAGTGCTCACCTGCTGCCCTCTCCCCAGCTTGTCTTCCAGATGGGGAGCAGAGGGACAGGGACAAAGTCTCTTTTTAGGTCCTGTTTTTCTAGGGCCAGGCACAGCGAATGTTTATTGTATTTGTTGAATGTGATCACATCAGATTATCCATAAAATAAGAAATTCGAATTGGATTCAGAAGATCGAGGCCACCAGAGCTCATACTCCAAGACAAAGAGATGGCAAGATTAGGGTCAAGACCTCTGCTTCTCACTATGGCCTATAAAAGAGGGCTCAGCCAGCCTCTGCGTATCCACACCAACAATGGGCTAGCCCTTCCTCACCACTCTTTTGAACACACTTGCTGTCTTTCTTGGTCACTGGGGCATGCCAACTTCCACCCTCAGGTCCTTCACACCTATTCCCTTTGCATGAAAGATTTGTCCCCTTCTAGCCGCCACCTCCTTGTTATCTGGCAAGCTTCAACTCTGTAATAGGCTCGTTTTGTCCCTCCAAATAGCACTTTCTTTTTTTCCTTCTTGCCCTTTTGCACAATTGTCATTCTGTATTTGTGTGAATATTTGCTTTATGTTGGTCTTTTCTGCTTCACTAGAATCTCCAGAAGGCCAGGTCTGTCTTGATTATGGCTGGTCCCAGCATCTGGCACAGAGCTTGGCACAATCACAGGCCGAATGAATGAAAGGAAATAAACGGCATGGGATGGGCCTGGCACTTAGTAGGCATATTTCCCATTTTCCTCCTTCCCCAGATCCCAGAGCTGATCCAGCTCCCTGCATTTAAGCTGCCGATGTGGCATCAGCATTAGAGTCAGCTACAAGTGCAGAGAGGCTAAGAGGCACACAGGGTACACAATTTGTTGGTGGGAGTGTGGGCTCCAGAGCCCGACTCCTGATTCCTGACACAGTGCTCCAAAGAGCTAACATGCAGGGTTGGAAGCAACCCTAGGCTGGGATCTTATTTTCCTACCACCCAAATACCTTTCAAGAACAAGTCTTGATATGGTAGGAAGGAGCTAATAAAGTCATTCATGCCATCATTTATCACCGAGGCAGGGAACCCAGAGCTGTGTGTGTTGGGATCTAGCTCAGTGCAACAACAATAATCCCTTGCATCTTTACATTGCATTGTCATTTGCAAAGCACATTCGCTTTTGTTCTCTTTTTTCAGCCTTACATAAATCCTGTGAAGTCAGGAAAGCAGCTGATCAATTCATTTAATGCTTGAGAAACAGGAGGCCCAGAGAGGTGTGTCAATTTGCCCAAGGCCACACAGCTGGTCTGTGGAAGAGCCAAGTTGGAAGCCAGACCTGATTCCTAGTCCAGAGCTCTTTCAGTATTTCCAACATCCAACCATGACATTCAAATCTTTGTTTGCTTCGTATAGCACTTTTTAAATCAATGATATCTCAGCATTTTTGGTGATTTGTTATATGGCTGAGTGAGGAGCTGATGGGGTGATGGGTGTGGCTCCCATAACTGGCTGAGGCCAGGCCCTGGTTTCCATCACCCCAATCATGTGGTCTGATCTCTGGTTCAACATTCCTTTCCTAGTCCCTCTGCTCTGATGAAGAGTAAATACAAATCCTGTATTCTTGCCTCCATGCACAGGCCCAGCAGCAGGCAAGACAGGGATGGGGAAGTCCAGGGAGTATTTCTTTTTTTTTTTTTTAAGATTTTATTTATTTATTCGACAGAGATAGAGACAGCCAGCGAGAGAGGGAACACAAGCAGGGGGAGTGGGAGAGGAAGAAGCAGGCTCATGGCGGAAGAGCCTGATGTGGGGCTCGATCCCATAACGCCGGGATCACGCCCTGAGCCGAAGGCAGACGCTTAACCACTGTGCCACCCAGGCGCCCCTTCAGGGAGTATTTCTGATGGAATTGGGACCAGGGATTGATTATGTGTATCAGAGAGGAAAGTGCAAACACTTTTCAGTTGAGAAGAATTGGAGCTGTGAAACAAAGAGAGAGAGAAAAGGGGGTGGGGTGGGGATTCAGAACTCTAAGAATCCAATATAGATAGAGTTCACTAAGAGCAAAGAATGGGGGGCGCCTGGGTGGTTCAGTAGTTAAGCGTCTGCCTTCAGCTCAGGTCATGATCCCACCGTTCTGGGATCGAGCCCCGCATCAGGCTCCCTGCTCCACAGGAAACCTGCTTCTCCCTCTCCCTCTCCCACTCCCCCTGCTTGTGTTCCCTCTCTTGCTGCCTCTCTCTCTCTGTCAAATAAATAAATAAAAATCTTAAAAAAAAAAAAAAAAAAGAACAAAGAATGGGGGCACCTGGGTGGCTCAGTGGGTTAAATGGCCAGCTCTTGATTTCAGCTCAGGTTATGATCTCAGGGTCATGGGATTGAGCCCCAAGACAGGCTCCATGCTCAGTGCAGAGTCTACTTGAGATTCTCTTCTTTCTTTCCTTCTGCCCCTCACCCCATTTGCATGTGCACTCTCTCTCACAAATAAATTCTTTTACGATTTTTAAAAAAGAATAAAGAATGATATGTTGGGGAAAGCCCAGTGTGGACATTAAGTTCTGACTTCCAGGTAGGTTTTCATGCTGCAACTTTAGAGGAGTCACTCTATCTCTCTGGGCTTTCATTTTCTCATTTGTAATATTGCGTGGGGAAGGGCAGGGTCGAGATGTCAAGCTTCTAGCCTTCCCAATTTGTCCTGACTGACCCCTAAACTCTCACTGTGACAGTTCCCACAAATACCTTACATGAATGAACAATCACTTAGTAAAATATATCTAAAGAAAGTAAATTCTCACAGTCTGGGATACCTTAGAACACAGTGCTTAAGAACATAGGTTCGGAAGCCAGATAGACTCCCTGGGTTCAAATCTAAGTTTTGTCAAATCTGTGTGACCTTAGATAAGTTACTAAACCCCTCTGTGTTTCATTTTTCCCATATTTAAAGCAAAAATAGTATTTGTACCATTGCATAGGGTTGCTATGTAGATCAAAGGAGTTAATACAAGTAAAGCACTTAGACTAGGGCCTGAAATACAGAAAACATTCATTAAGTGTGACTCTTATCATTACCCAGCAAAATCTGGTACTCTTCATTCCACTTAAGTAAAATTTACTGATAACTGAAGCTTTCCCTGGGCCAAAATGTTAAAAACTGTAATTATTTTGGATATAAATTAAGAACTACAATAATTTTGAATGTAAATCTTTCTTAAATACACTTTAAAATATCTTGCTTTCTTAAGCAGTATCTATTAATTATGTTTCATCTTCTCTCTTGACTCAGGCTCAGCAAGAATAGATTATTTGTAGACTAGATCACTTCTAAAGACCTTTCTAGACTAAGTTCTAAGATCTCACCTGTAAAATGCCTGTAGAAAGCTTGCCTCTATCCTGGGATGGCTTATGACATGCCCCGTCCCACCCCAGCCCTACGGGTTAGATGGTCCTCAGCATTCCCCTGTGGAGGGCCATGATCCTAGCAGCCCAGTGCCTGTGCCTGTCCCCTTCCAGCTGTGGCACTGCCAGACCCTCTAGGGTCTTATTTGGCCCAGCTCCAGGGCTGATAGCAAAGTTATGCTCTCAGGCTCCTGTGCTCTCCCAACGTGCTGAAACCCAAGCCCATTTGGCAAGAAATTTGGCCCCAGTGGTACCAAGGGTGGCAGTCTGCCCACTGCCCCACTGTGTGCCAGGCTTGGCCTGCAGGTTGGAGATTGCTTCCCTTCCACCCAGTGCTTATGTCACACCAGTTAGGGACCATGAGGCCTCCTGGCTTCCCCTGTGGCCTCAGAGAGTTTCTGGCAACCGCACGCCAGCACCCTCAGTTCCTTTGAGAAGAGGCCCTGACTGATGATGGATAACCAGTGATGGTGTGGTTCTTGTCACTGGCAGAAAACCCTTTAACACCCAAAAGAGGGAATCTCTAATTTTTCGTAAATTGGGAAAACTCTGCCTCTTGAAACTTTACCTGAGCCAAGGTTGGACTTGAACTCTTGAAAGTTGATGGATGAATTCTCTCTATAGGTCCACAGAAAATGAAGGGGATGTCCCTGCTTAGGCTTTAGGATCAGGCAGATAAACGTGGTCCAGATGTTTGGTCAAGTTTCCTAACCTCTTTCACATGACTGGTTTTGTTTTGCTTTTTAAATGCTCAACATGGTATCTGGTATATAGCAGCTGTGTAATAAATATTAGTGGATTCTTCTTCCTCCCTGAGACTTCCCCACCCTATATGCCCAACACACACACACACACACACACACACACACACTCTCTCTCTCTCTCTCTCTCTCTCTCTCTTACACACACACACACTCTCTCTCTCTCTCTTACACACACACACATGTATGCATGCTTGAGCCTTTCCCAACCAGGGCCCTGGAAGCCTAGATAAAGGAGGAATTAGGAAGTGCATAAAGGGATCAATCCACTCCCCACCACTGCCCTCATTCCAAGTGGAACTCCCAACCCCCACCACACTACCAAGAAGATCCAAGAGCCCACTCCCTACTCGATCCCAGGTAAAGCAATTATTCTGAACAATTATTGAGCGCTTCCTCTGTACCAGGTGTTGTGCTAAACACCTTTCATCCATTATTCCACCAGCACAGAAGCCCCATCCTCAGGGGTCCAGGTCAGGTGGAACTATAAAGACTAAACTGGGTCTCCACAGCCCCAAAGCCCAATTTCTTTAGACAAGACTCACCCCAAACATCCCCAGGCATCTCTTGCTGAGGCAGGAAATTCCTGAGAGGGTGCCTTGACATTCACTGTTCTCCCACACTCCACCTTTCTTTAATCTTCAGATTATCATTTAGATTTTTTTTCCTGATCTAACAGTGGTGTTTTTTTTTTTAATTATATGACATTTACCAAAGTCATTCTTTTGTTGCCTTTTTGCTGGTTTATCAACTTTGCTTTTCAGTTGAGTTTTACTGATTTTGACAAATTGGAACCACAATAATAGCCTTCTAGTTCTTTCATAAATATAGAGACTCTCAACTAGGGAACTTGAAAGGAAAGGAAATTATCCATTTAAATAGACCAGTTGTTTCACCCATCAGCTCCCTTTCCCCTTCCTTTTTGTCTCTCTATACGTATTAACATAATTTCATAAGACGTCTCTAAGCAGCGTTTCCATTGTAATTAACTGCTTTCATTCAAAGTGACACATCTAAGAAGTGAACTAGCACAAAGAAAGATATATTTCAGAAATTGAGAGCTCAGTTAACTTTGTTACTGATTGCTGTGGAAATGAATAGCTCTTCTTCAGAAAAAGAGGGACTCTATAAAGGATTAAAGTTTACCTCACATAAGGGGAAAACTACAAGAAACAGACCAAAATGTTATCAGTGGTTGCCTCTGGGTGATGGAATGAGGGATAAATACTTCCTTACTTCTAATGCTTTTCTGAGCTTTCTAATTTTTTTTTAAGCGAGATTCATTTTAATAACAACAACAACAAAAAAAAGGAAAAACACACTCAGGGTGATGCCTGCTGAGGTGCAGGTGTACCTAATAAGTCGTTCCTCAGCTCTCACTTCCTGTCTTTTCCTGGAGGAAATGTCAGGATGGAGTAGGGAGGAGGGTCTGTCATCAAGAAGGCCTTGTCCCCAGTGAGCAGATGGAAACTCAGAGGTTGCACAACTTGACCAGAGTCGCAAAGTCATTGACAAAATTAGAAGAGTTCTCAGTCTCTAGGTTATCAGGTTATCTACCTGTAGCGCAGTGGTGTACCTTCCCCATTGCTCGATTCCAGTGAACGATTAGAGATACGTTAAGCCATTCCAGAACCATAGCTTCCTCATAAGCAAAAAGTTTGAGGCAACCTCATACACTTTAGAATGGCTGTGATAAAAAATAAGTAAATAACAGAAAATAATGTGTACTGATGAGAATGTGAAGAACTTGCTGGAATTGCAAAAATGGTGCCATGGCTATGGAAAACAGTAGCAAGCCTTCAAAAACTTAATGACAGAAATACCATATGATCCAGCAGTCCAACCTCCGGGTATATAACCTAAAGAATTGAAAGCAGGGACTTGAAGGAATATTTGAACACTCAATTATTCCTTAGTATTCACAAAAGCCAAGATATGAAGCAACCCAAATGTTCATTGACAACAATGGATAAACAAAACGTGGTATCTACATACCACGGAATATTCTTCAGTCTTAAAAAGAAAGGAAATTCTGTCACATGCTGCAACATGGATGAAACTTGAGGACATTATGCTAAATGAAATAAGCCAGTCACAGGCAAATACTGTATGATTCCACTTACATGGGGTACCCAGAGAAGTAAAATTCATAGAGAAATACAAGGGTGGTGACCAGAGACTGGGAGAGAGGGAAAGGGGGACACAGAGTTTCAGTTTTACAAGATGAAAAAGTGCTGAAGATCCGTTTCACAACAATGTGAATATACTCAACACTAATGAACTGTATACTTAAAAATGGTTATGATGGTAAATTTTATGTGTTTCCTACCACAGTTAAAAAAAAAAAGACTAGGTTGATGGTATGAGCAGGTCACTGTCTGCTGTTTCCATAGACTTGAAGAGGAAGTATTAGTTACTGTAATAATCTTGGCAGTGATCCAACTTGGGTCCATAATCACCCTCTCATGGAGCACATTGGTTCCTTTGTGAAACACACGTGTCACATCCATGGCAAGAGCCAGGCAGAAGTGCACCACAGAAGAACAGGAGCCCAGGAACAAAGAGGATGCTAGCACCAAGCCCACTGACTCCTAGCTGAGAGCCCTGGGGAAAAGACAGGATTGACCTTAGAGTCCCACTAGTCTGAGCCTCGCAGGAGAGCAGAGGGTGGGTTCTGCCCCTGGAAGAGGAGGGCTGTGGGGGCAGGAAGCCATGAAGAGAGTTACAGTGAAGCCCCTGCAGAGATGTAGAGGGTTTGCAACATAAGGATTGATTTCCAAAACAGGAACCAGGAGAGATCAGCCTCTTCTACTGCTGAGCTGTCTTTGTTTTGAAGTCACCGATGTGCCTAGGTGCGTCCCTCAGCTCACCTCCTTAATATCTCCCTGACTCCTCCAGCCTCTGCTCTCCTAATATCTACCTTGAGTTCCCCTTCTTATGGCCTCCTATTGCAATACCTGTTTGCTGCCTCTGCTCATGCATTCCTCCATTTGTTCTCCTACTCATTTTTCTGTTCATCTATTTGTTCAATGTATTACAGAGGTGAAGAGCCATACTGCCTGGGTTCAAATTGCAGCTTTGCCCCTTACTTGCTGTGTGATCATGGGCAAGTTACTTAGCTTCTCTGTGCCTCTGTTTCTCCATCTCTGAAATGGAAGTAAAAATGGTGCCCACCTCAGACAGCTAGTCAAAGATTAAATCCATGAAAAGTGTTGAGAACCATGCCCGGCACATAGTCAGCACTCAAAGTGTGTTACCTACGATCACTCGTTTGCTCATTCATTCAGCAAACAATCAGAGTACACACTACACACGAGGTGCAGGTGAAGCTATACTGTGGGCCGTGGGAAAAAGAATCTAGATACTGCCCTTGAGTTGCTCCCAGTCTGGAGGGGGAAACAGGCTCATAAGCAACTAAATATAAACCAAAATGGTAAATAAGTATGGTAAATGGTAAATAATGGGGCAAGGGGACAGAAAGGAAGGAGCAACTGATTTAGGGGGAAGTCTTCCAAAAATGTGGCATTTGAACTGGACCTGTAAGACAGTGTAAGATTCAAAAGGTGAGACTGGAGGGAGTCTCTTTCTGATGGAGCTTGAACCTAGAAATGTATAAGTACTTGGGAAATGAAGAGAAATGCTGGCGTCTCTGGGGTAGGGTTGCCAGAGAAAATATAGGACACCCAGTTAAATCTGAATTTCAAATAAACAACATATCTAAATTTTTAATACAAGTTATGTCCCAAATATACTAAAAATTTATTTGCTACCTGAAATTCAAATATTAACAGGGGGTCCTATAGTTTTGTTTGCTGAATCTGGCATCCCTACCCTAGGGTGGGAATAAACTTTTTCTGAAGCCTATGCCCTGGGCCTGAGCTCTGTGTCACCTCCCACCCCTACCCGCCACTCATGTATGGCCTGCCACCTTCATGATTCATTTGGTATTGTTGACTCCGGGCTTTAGAGGGACCCTGATGAACTGTCAGCAAGTCATTTGGTGCCACTTTGTTATTAACAATCCATCTCTCCATCCTACAGGCAGAGATGAATGGAAAAATCCCACATTTGTTCATTTTGTTGAAGGTCACTGTGTCTGCCGTTTTTATGTTCTCTTCTTTATTTTTCTGAGATCACATCTCTTTTTTTTTCTTTTGAGATTCATTAACACCATGATGGAAAGGAATTCATTCCCTTCATAGTTGTTATAAAGATAGAAAGAGCTAGCATAATGAAGTATCTGAAGACTGTGGTACTAGCTGCGAAATGCACCTGGGGGACCCAGGTCTTCGTGGTGGGCCCAGAGTGTTACAGGCTGGTGGCGATTGCGCCAACTCTTTGGGAGTCTCTCTCTGTAATGTCTGCCCAAGTGGGGCCTTTAAAGCTTCAGGTGAGCAGCAGTGGGTGAAGCCAATGGTCCCCTGCAGAAGCAGAACGTGGTGATCTGCATCCAGGTCAGAGGCTGGGGAAATAAAAGGCAGCCCTCAGGCCCCTCCCCTCATCCATAAAACATGCCGCACAAAGTCATTTCACGCCCCAGCATCTGCCTGCTGTTCCAGAAAGGTACACCTATTCATCTCCCTCAAAAATGTTTATGGAGAGAAATTATCAGCAAGAGAAAACAAAATCTCTGGTGAGATATTGCCCTTTGTGAGATACCTACTTCTGTGGGAATGTTGACAATGGGGATGGTGTCTGGCTTGAATGTGTTATGCCTGAGAGGGCTGGGAGGAGCCCGAACTTACAAAATGTCCAGAACAGGGGGATTCTGCCACCTCAATGCCTGCCTGCATGACTTGGCTTCCAGATATGGCTATAATGAAGTTACAGAGATTCAAGGGAAGTAGGAGGGGGGGGCGTCTTTTGTTATTGATGCACTCGAAGCTTACTCAGGCTCCTAGACCAGGAGACATGAAACAAAATATAATAACTGAAAGAAACACCCCCCAAACTCTGTCTCAACTGCCTCAGGCAGAAGGGTTTTATTCATCAGGTACCACACACACAGGACTGAGGATATACAAGCCTTTCAAGAGCCTAGAAAAATACCTGCATACATTCTTGTTGACTCCAAGATACAAAATGAAAATTCCAAAATCAAAATTTAACTAAATGCCCACAAAATACAGTATTATGTCAACTCCCTAAATTGTTCAATTTGGTAGCCATAAAAAGTTTATTAAATTTAAAAACAATTAGTGGGTCCTTTCACTTCAAGGAATTCCTAACTATGTACTATGATTTCTGAGAACTCATAGCCACTGAAAATTAAATTAGCAAAATAACTTTGAAAGCAAAATTATAAAAACACCCTTAAGATTATTTTAAAGCAAAAAATTCTTGCCTTTACAGTGGAATGTGTGCTATGACATGGGGAGGCACATCCCAAAGTTAGCCTGTTTAGCTCTTATAAAGGTCTTTGAACAGCCCTGGTCCCACGGGTCAGGGCCCATCAAAAGTTTTAAAGAGAGCAGGTGTTCACAAACAGGAGTAACGAAGAAATGTCTTTATGGCCAACTGAGCTGCTTTGTTCACATAACCCAAGAGACCATTCAAGCTCGAAGGATCCCTGGCCACCATGGAGCCCAGCACAAAGACAGGGCTGGTCTCTGTATCTCCAGATACCAATCCTCTTTGTATAAGATTAGATACCCGAGGCTCAGATGAGATACTCTCAGAGAGGAGAGTCATCCCCTAGTCATGCAGCAAAAGCATTTATCAGGGCTGAGGACCTACAAGCTTTGAGATGGGACTCCGAGACTCCTGCTTTCCAGACTTTGCCCTTACCACTATACCATGTTTGGATTTCCCGCTTCCTTTGCCAAGGCACTGAGGTATCCCCTTGTCATTAAGAGAATATCTAGATCTCTTAAAAGTTCACTCACTGCTTTGATTTTGGAGGTTCTGATCATTCTTAGATGCCTGTTGATGTCCACCATTCACCTGTTCATCTCTTGGCTTGCCATCTCTGGTCCAGGCACCCTCTGCTGTGAGGCTCACCTCATCCTGTGCAAATTACTTAGACCAAGAGCTCCTTTCCCGCTAGCTGACTGGTTGGCTAATCCAGCCGCCATATCTACAGCTTGACACCTGGGCCATACCCTCTGCCGCCCTCCTGTGGCCACTAGGAGAGGTGCATGGCTTGGGACTCAAGGTCCACCCCTTTGTGCCAAGCAATTTGAGCCAGCTTGATTACTCACTCTTTCTGGAAAGGCTTCCTTATGCCTGGATGGCTAGTACCTGGACAGCATTCCTCTCCTCTCCTCCTACTCCTCCAGTTAACTGCCCATGGCAACTTCAGCCTCTCCACTGAGTAAATCAATCCATCAACTCCCAAGTGTCAACTGAGCACCATGGGGTGATAAACCTGGGCATGGGGGATGCAGAGAGGATGTAAGATGTAATCCATGGCCTTGAGGAATTAGTTTACAGTTAATAAAAGGAGTCAAACCACACACAAAAAAAATTAAAAATAATTCTATGTTCAACTGTTCTGTGCCAAGAACTTGAAGAATTCAGAAATGGGGTGAAGTAGTTAATGGAGGCCCCTGGAAAGAGCAGAGTTGAACTGGTATTTGGAAGGCAGGAAGTATCTTGAAAACAGAAAAGTATAGAGAAAAACATTCCTATGTGTCTCCTTTACTCTCATCATACTACCACACAACTCCTGACACGAGATGTGTAGGTTTTCCACATATCAAGCAGTTCTGTGACACCAGCTGGATATTCCACAATTTAACTCAATTCTGACACTGCCTGGAGATTGTGTAAGATCTCACAGGTTAAGTGTTCAATCCCATAAGACTGCCTCCCCTGCCCCACTTCGGATGGATGCCAATTCCAAGTCCAAGTTACCTGTGCTTCTGACTCACCAGTTATAACTTGAAGGTTCCCACAACCCCCTCCTCGGGTTTGATTAATTTGCTAGAGCAGCTTGCAGAACTCAGGAAAAGTTAATTTATTAGATTACAGGTTTATTACAAAAGGATATAATTCAGGAACAGCCAGATAGAAGACATGCTTAAGGCAAAGTAAGTGGGAAGGGGTGAGGGGCTTTCATGCCACTCTCCCCACATTTCCATGTTCACCAACCTGGAAACTCTCTGAATTCCATCTTTTTGGGCTTTTATGGAAGCTTCACTACTTAGGCACGATTGATTAAATCATTGGCCATTGGTGATTAATTCAACTCCATCCTCCCTCCCCTTCCAGGAGGGAGGGTGATTCCTGACAGTTTCTAGGCTCTAATCACTAGGTTGGTTCCCCTGGCAACCAGCCCCCATTTTTAGGGGCTTTCCAAAAGCACCTCATTAACATAAACAGGTGTGGTTGAAAAGAGCTCGCTATGAATAACAAAGGACAACACTGCACTTTTATGCTCTGAACACTTAAGAAATTCCAAGGGTCTTGGGAGCTCTGTGCAGGGAACAAGATGAAGACCAAGTATGTATTTCTTATTATAAATCACAATACCACAAGAAGAAAAGGAAGAGGAGCATTCTGGAAGGAAGCAAAGGACATGAGAAATAACCAACTAAGATAAAAGTTATGGCTAAAATAACATTTCTGAGACAAAATGGAGATGCACTCCCTTCTCATGTCATCTCTGGGTGTGCATACCACTTTGTTAGGCCTCTTTGTATAGCACATACCATACTCCGATGCGTAATGTTCACATGACACCCTCCTGCTATTCTTTAGGACCCTTTTGGTTCTAACACAAATCCAACTTAAATTAGCTTAGGCAAAAAAGGAAATTTATGGATTGAAATAGCTGAGAAAGACATGGATAGTACTGGCAAAAGGTCACATGACCAAATTCAGGGCTGACAGGATCTTATCATCAGCCTGCTATCTCTGTCTCCTTTTCCATCTCCAGCTTTGTTTTTCACTCTGTTCTCATCTTTTGAGGGCCTCATTCTCTCCTACCACATCTCAGTTTCCTCCAAGTCAGGAAGGAATGGCATCTACAGTAAGCAGTTTCATATACTTCCAGCTGTGACCACAGAAACCAGAGTCTTCCTCATTAGCTCCATCAGAAGAGTCCCAGGAAAGACTCTCACTGACCCAGCATTCTTTCTACACTCTTTCCTATACTGCAGGGTCTAGAAGCCTGGGAAGTACATGTCCCAGAATCCCTATCTACAGATCCTAGAGTTGAATGAGAAACATTTGCTAAGATGTAGACAGTAGAATAAGGCAGATGCCAGACTTCTGCCCCTCTGACAATGTCAAACTTTAGGCTTAGGCAGACATGACATTTTGCTGTGGCCTCTAAATATTTTCCTGAAAATCCTGGGCCTCAGGATTGAAGGCAGCAATGATCATCTCTACTGTTTTTCTGAGTTTCTTCGAATTCCCATCTATGAAAGCTAGTGAAAAAAATGTGATCTTCCTTGATCTTTGTCCAGACTTTCCAATGATTTTGTAAGTATTTAATTCCATTTATTTATTTATTTATTTATTTATTTATTTATTTAGGTAAGTTTTTTTTTTAAGTAATCTCTACATACAACATGGGGTTCCAACTTACAACCATGAGATCAGGAGTTGTGTGCTCTTCTGGAGCCAGCCAGGTGCCCCTTAATCTCTTTATTAAATACCTTCCTAATTAAAATTCCAGTGGTTCTTGTTTGTGACCCAACCCTAACTGATACATGCATATGTGGAGGAGAGGAAAGTGTCATTACTCTAATGAGGGAAGAGAAAAGATGTGCTAACAGCCAAATCAAAAGCAATCACACTTCCCCAAGGGAAACAGTTAAGTTCAGGTAGGTGGGATGAGATCAGACTATGGAAGGTATTGAACATCAGGCATTCAGACTTCATGTACTGAGGAAGGAGGCAAGGTGAATATGATAGCAAGGGACACATAGACCAGTGGTAGTATGTATGGGACAGAACAGGGTATGGGCAACAGAAAGGAAGCAGTAACCATAGAAGTGCCCTAGAATGGAAGAAATGTGGAAGCATAGAAAAAGGTGCATCCAGGGGCGCCTGGGTAGCGCAGTCGTTAAAGCGTCTGCCTTCGGCTCAGGGCGTGATCCCGGCATACCGGGATCGAGTCCCACATCGGGCTCCTCCGCTATGAGCCTGCTTCTTCCTCTCCCACTCCCCCTGCTGTGTTCCCTCTCTCGCTGGCTGTCTCTCTGTTAAATAAATAAATAAAATCTTTAAAAAAAAAAAAAAAAAAAGAAAAAGGTGCATCTGAGAGATGTGTTGGAAAAAGAAACAGGATATTTTGAGTTGTATTTAAGGTATTTTGGTAGATTGTATTTAAGGTCAATCAGCTAGAGATCAGAGCCAGGACTTGAACTTGATTCTGCTGCTCTTCAAAACCTGCATTCATTCCTCAGAGTTACGCTGTTTTCCTTCCTACCACTAGTCCTTTTAACAATTCAAAGGGTCAAACTGTATCCTCTCACCTGGCAAGAGACAGTGGAGGACAACCAAAATGGCATATCTTTTGTCCCTCTGACGTGAAGCCCTGAGAAGAATACAGTCATGAGGAAACAATCTGACATAATAATATTCATTGGAAAAGTGAGAAAGAGAGAAAGAAAGAAAGAAAGAAAGAAAGAAAGAAAGAAAGAAAAGAAAGAAGAAAAGAAAAGAAAAGAAAAGAAAAGAAAAGAAGGGAAGAAAACAACCTGACAAATCCAAATCGAGGGATATTCTGCAAAACAACAGACCAGGTCTCTAAAAAAATGTCTATGTTATGAAAGACAAAAAACAAAAAACTGGAATACCATTTTAGATGAAAAGACACTAAAGAGATGTGATAAGTAAATGCAGTGAGTGATCTGGATTGGATGCTGAATTTTAAAAAAAGCTATAACAGGCATTATATAAATAATTGGTACAGGGTGCCCAGGTGGCTCGGTCACTTAAGCGTCTGCCTTTAGCTTGGGCCATCATCCCAGTGTCCTAGGATCGAGCCCGGCATTGGGCTCCCCGCCCCTCCCCCTGCTTATGCTCTCTCCCTCACTCTTTCTCTCCTAAATAAATGAATAAAATCTTTATTTAAAAAAAAAAACAACTGGTACAGTAAACCAGATATTAAAAAATAATGTATGTCGTAAAATGTGGGGTGATGACCAGGTGGAAGCTGGTGGTGAGGGCGGTAAAATGATTTACCCAAGGCAAAACAAAGGAGCTAGCAGTTTACTGAATGCCCTGTAAGGGAGTGGGGGCAGGACAGCAGAGGAGAGACTGCTAGGAGGCAGTGGGGATTGAATACATTGCAAGAGATTGGTGGGCAGGAAAACAAAGGAGAGACGGTCTGCAATGAGACAGTGGGTGGGGGCTGTGTTTAAAGAGGGAAGGTGAGTGGGGTGCCTGGATGGCTCAGTATATTGATCGTCTGCCTTTGGCTCATGTCCTGATCTTGGGGTCCTGGGATTGAGCCCCAAATTGAGCCTCAAATTGAGCCCCCTATCAGGCTCCCTGCTCAGCAGAGAGTCTGCTTCTTCCTCTCCCTCTGCCCCTCCCCCTGCTTGTCTCTCTCTCAAATAAAGAAATAAAATCTTTACAGATAAAGGGCTGATATCTGAGATCTGTAAAGAACTTCTCAAACTCAACACTCAAAAAACTAATAACCCAGTCAAAAAATGGACAGAAGACATGAATAGACACTTCTCCAAAGAAGACACACAAATGGCTAACAGACACATGAAAAAATGCTCAACATCCCTAGCCATCAGGGAAATACAAATCAAAACCACAATGAGATACCACCTCACACCAGTTAGAATGGCAAAAATTGACATGGCAGGAAACAACAAATGTTGGACAGGATGTGGAGAAAGGGGTTCCCTCTTACACTGTTGGTGGGAATGCAACTTGGTACAGCCACTTTGGAAAACAGTGTGGAGGTCCCTTAAAAAGTTAAAAATTGAGCTACCCTATGATCCAGCCATTGCACTACTGGGTGTTTACCCCAAAGATACAGATGTAGTGAAGAGAAGGGCCATATGCACCCCAATGTTCATAGCAGCATTGTCCACAATAGCTAAATTGTGGGAGGAGCCCTTCAACAGATGACTGGATTAAGAAGATGTGGTCCATATATACAATGGAATATTACTCAGAAAGAACGATTTCTCAACATTTGCTGCAACATGGACGGCACTGGAGGAGATAATGCTAAGTGAAATAAGTCAAGCAGAGAAAGACAATTATCATATGGTTTCACTCATTTATGGAACATAAGAAATAGGAAGATCAGTAGGAGAAGAAAGGAAAGAAGGAAGGGGGGGTAAACAGAAGGGAGAATGAACCATGAGAGACTATGGACTCTGGGAAACAAACTGAGGGCTTCAGAGGGGAGGGGGTGGGGGATTGGGATAGGCCGGTGATGGGTATTAAGGAGGGCACATATTGCATGGTGCAATGGGTGTTATACGCAAGTAATGAATCATGGAACTTTACATTAAAAACTAGGGTTGTACTGTATGGTGACTAACATAATAAAAAAATATTTTAAAAAAATAAAAAATAAAAATAAATAAATAAATAGGGAAAGTGAGGAGGTATGGGGACAGATGGAATTCTCCCTTTTTTGGTAACTGTGCTTGGTTATAAATAGTCCATTGGTTAGTTAGGGCCTATGGTTATTTTGAGGTGGGTCACCTCATGGCCCACTGTCTTCAGCCAGGTGGTGGCTGTGGGCCCTTCTGCCTTGATCGAGTTTCCATTGCTCAAGCCTGTTGTCTAAAAGCAGCCTCTACAATGTATTACTGTTAAACTTCCTACGTATGATAATTTTATTGTGGTTTTATGAAGAATGCCCTTTTTCTTTAGAGATGGGCTGAAATATTTAGGAGTAATTCAACACAATGCTTCAAAATTCTCAAATGGATTAGCAAAATTAGATAAGAGTGCAGATGTGGCAAAATGCTAACAAAGAGTCTATGGGGTTGATTGTATTATTCTTGCAATTTTTCTGTAGTTTGAAATTTTTCAAAACAAAAAGGGAAAAATTATAAATGAATCTACTCCTCCCAACCCCCAAGAAGACAAGTAAAGAGGGAGGCCTTTAAGTTGAACAGACCTGAGTCTACCACAACTAGCTGTGTGACCTCTGAGTCCTCATCTCCTCAGCTGGAAAATGGCAGTCACGGCCTATCGTGAGCGGTTCTGCAGGACACTGGCAGATACCATTGGTGTGATGCCCAGAGCACAGCGGCCAGTGCATTGTTAGTGTTGACATTTGTTCTCCCCCTCTTACTCCTGCCTAATCTCCACTTCTCAGAACCCAATACTGGCCACCGAGGGAGATCTGCTCAGGATAAATAAGAACAACCACATGTGCTGTTGAGTGCAACACCTGAGGCTACACGACACCCTGAAGGGACACTTACCAGAGCCAGCCTGCCTGCCTGCCTGAGATGCAGGCTGGCTGCCTTCTGAACATCAGACCACAGGAACAAAAGTCAGAAATGCCTCCACCACAACTTGTTGGCTCATGCCACAGACTGGAGGAGCTCAGAGATGAGCCAGAGCTTCTCAAAGTGGGGTCCCTGGCCCATCCGAGCAAAATCAGCTGTGGTTCATGTAAAAATGCAAATTCCTGGGCCCCACCCACTAGGATCTAAGTCAGCATCTCTGCAGTGGTGTTGGCAGTGTACATTCTAAACACTATTTTCTAGGTTATTCTCAAGTCTGAGCACCACAACCCACACGGTGGCCATGGTGGATGTGCTACTTTATAGCAAAAAAGGCCTATTGGAGAAATGAATTCTTGTGGTTCGAGCCTAATAATAACATAAAAAAGTTATATCCACCACAAAGATGTCCACAAAAGGGAGCAAATGGAAATACAAATACAGTTATACATAGAGATAAAAGCAGGAGACGCATGAAGAAAGCAACAATTCTCTCTGGGTTTTGCCAGGTCCAGACCCCAAGTATACAAGTGAAATGCTACTCCAGCCTTGGGGGTGAAGGACACCCACAGTCCAGAGCCCCCAAATTCATCACTGTCTGAACTTTAGGACCAAAGGGATCAGAGTGGGCTCTGAGGACTGGGCAGAAGGATCCCTTTTATTCGCCATGACTCAGGGAAGCTGAAGAACCAACAGTTCCCTCCTCTGCACGAGGGCAATAAGCAGTGATCCTGTAGCATCTGGTAAACTCCAAGAGCTCCAGAAATTCTCGGGACCTGAGGCTCACTTAGATTCTGCACCTATCTGCCAGCGCCTCTCCAACCTGTAGCCCACAGGCCTTAAGGGGCTCTTTCCGGGTGTGATCGTTCTGCTGGACGCTATGTGGGTGAAAGAAGCTGGCACCTGGTTTCCCTATGACCTGGTGAGGACTGGTTAGTGGATGTTCAGTTTAGAAGGTGGCTGGTCTCCTCTCTCTTTCAGCCCAGGAGATCAGATCTTTTGGCCTCAAAAGTTCCCCTCTGATCTAGAGAATCCTCTATTCCAAACCAGCTCCCAGCAAGCATTTACCCTCAGGGTCTGAGTTATTTTGAGAGACTCAACATCCTGCACTCAGCCCTAGGGAAGGGAAGAGATGGACAGACAATTGGGCAGTCTCCACCCCCACCCCGCCCCCAAACTGAGACAGGAGACAGCCAGCCATTTGCAACCTTAACTCTTTCCTGGCTTCGGCTAAGACCAAGGCATCCCACTTAGGAAAGCCTCAGATGGCAGCATGGTGACCGTTTTAATTCAAGAAAAAAATTGTAGTAGGAGAAAATTATGCATGGAAAGTGACTTTTAAAAATTGTCTTTAAATGTTACAGCCAAAGTGAGAGGATGGAAATTGCATCAAAAGAACATTTGTGTGTGTGTGTGTGTGTGTGTGTGTGTGCAGGTTATAAATCACTTTCCCAACCGTAGGGCTTAAAGTAATATTTCACCTTTTCAGGAACTCCGAAGTTTATTTTGGAGATGAGGAGAATCAGAGTAAACTCCAGATTTACAGTTTTACACACTAGCACAAAGTCATTCGCATTAGAATCCAGGTTAAGTGTGATCTTAGAGGTTTCGATGTTTGCTGCCTCTACGCCTTCTTTTTCAGTTGTTTCCTACGGAGCACAAAGCCCTTGTGGCAGAGCTGGTCAGTCTAATATCTAGCCTTGCACAGGAGAGGTGCTCAGTGGAAGGAAGGGAGAAAGGAGGACAGCAAGGAGGAGAGTCTGCAATGATTCTCCAAGGGTGACAAGTGCCCTTTTGCATGTGGAACGTCTGGGCTTTCTCAGTTGTGTGCTTTATCAGGGTCTGAGGTGGTAACTCATACAAAAGAACGGTGATTTCTTGGATCTCTATTCGATTCGATTCCACACATAGTCACTCAGGGCCTAGCATTTGGCAGGCACTGAGCAACGCCTGGGGGTGGGCAGAAATGAATAATGCACAGCCCCTGCTACCTGCCTTCCAGATGTTTCTCAAGGACAAGAGAGTCACATATCCTGGGCACCTGGCATCCCAGAAATAAATAAACCTGACTGTGAGACCCCCAGAGAAAACTTGGTGGTGCTAGTGGGCTTGCATTTAAGTCCTCCTTGATTGCA
The DNA here is from genome assembly GCF_023065955.2 of Ursus arctos. Classification (NCBI taxonomy): domain Eukaryota; kingdom Metazoa; phylum Chordata; class Mammalia; order Carnivora; family Ursidae; genus Ursus; species Ursus arctos. Next base: position 27,985,834 of record NW_026622852.1, on the reverse strand, counting down.
GAAAAACACTGCTCTGTTCTTGAACACCACTTGCCTCTTAACATAAAACAAAGCCCAACAAACCAAGGATAGTCGCCCTTCTCCATCTCTGACACCCACCTCCTCCAGTCTACATCAGCTCTGGCCTGCCCTGGTCCTGGTTCCTCACAGAAGCAGTGTGACTTGGCCTAACCAACCCTGGAGGTATCCCTGATTTTCACTGCCCCCAGCCTCATTGGGACCTGGACTGACCTACTGAACCCCACCTGTGGTTTCTTTCTGCCACACTTTTTTTTTTTTTTTAAAGATTTTATTTATTGGGGCTTTTTTTTTTTTTTTTTTTTTTTTGACAGAGATAGAGACAGCCAGCGAGAGAGGGAAAGCAAGCAGGGGGAGTGGGAGAGGAAGAAGCAGGCTCCCAGCAGAGGAGCCTGATGTGGGGCTCGATCCCGGAACGCCGGGATCATGCCCTGAGCCGAAGGCAGACGCTTAACCACTGTGCCACCCAGGCGCCCCTCTGCCACACTTTCTGCTTCCCCCTTGCTCTTCTGCTGGGCCTCTTCTGCTGGGCCTTTAGGTTGCCTGACCCAGAACTTTATGCCCTCAGACACTTCTGGCCCACTCTGGCTCTTTCTGGCCTGACTTGTCCTGCTGGCAATAAACTCCAGGTGCCAATGGTAACCTTCGAGACTACTGTCAGACTGATGGTGGGGACTGAAAAAGCTACTGCACCCAGTGGGTTTGCAATCTCCATAATTTATGCTGCAATCGCCACAAGACAGGTGGTTTGACCATTAGGATGCATCACTGCAAAGCAATTCGTTAGAAAGCAAATTAGTTGAAAAACTTCTAAGGAAGTTTTCAAACGGGCTCTCAAACTTCAGCTATAGCAGAATTACCTGGAGACAGGCTTGCTGGGCCACAGTCCCCAGTTTCTAATTCTGAAGGTCAGGAAGTCAGAATGAAAATTTGTATTCTAACAGGTTCTCAGGTGAGGCTGATACTCTGGCCCAGGGAACTCACTTTGAGAATCCCTCCTCTAGTCCAGTGGTTTTCAAGCCTGGCTGCCCATTGGACTCACCTAGGGAGTTTGTTTTCCTTTAAAGATTGATCTGGAGCACCTGGGTGGCTCAGTCAGTTAGGTGTCTGCCTTCAGCTCAGATCCTGATCCTAGAGTCCTAGGATCGAGCCCCGTGTGTGTGTGTGTGTGTGTGTGTGTGTAGTCTGCTTCCCCACTCATGTGCGCACATGTGTGCTCTCTCTCTCTCTCAAATAAATAAATAAACCTTTAAAAAAAAAAAAGATCTTATTTATTTATTTATTTATTTATTTAGCGTGCTTGCATGAGCAGGGGGAGGGGCAGAGGGAGAAGGAGAAGGAGAGAATCTCAAGCGGACTTCCCGCTGAGCACAGAGCCTAATGTGGGGCTTGATCTCACAACCCTAAGATCCTGACCTGAGTCGGAAGCCCAACCAACTGAGCCACCCAGGCACCCCTGGGAAGTTTTTTATTAAAAAAAATAATACTACAATGCATGAATCCATCAGCAATTCTGACTTAACTGGTCTGGAACACAGACTGGTCACTGGGTACTCTATAAGTTCTGTGGGTGCTTATAATGTTCAGCCAGGGTTAAGAACATCTGCTCTTGTCCATTTCATTAGCAGAGGCTGGGCTAGGGGTTGGAAGCCTTTTTTATCTCCCACATGGACAGATAAATGACACCCAGTTAAATTTGAATTCCAGATAAACAACGAATAATATTTCACTGTAAGTATGTCCCAAATATTGCATGGATGTCCTTTTTTGCTATTGTTGTTTTGTTTTTTCTAGATCTGGCAACCCTACCCTTAGACATTTCCATAACACAGAATGGGAAACAATGATCTGCCAGCTCCTATTTTATGAATAGTAACACCAAGTCACATAGGAAGTCAGAAGAGAACCGGGTTTAGAACTCAGGAGTCTTGACCTCAGTCCAGAGCCCTTTTCCTTCCATCACACTTAACTGTGCTAGAGACATTTGTACCCTTTTCTTGTTAGGGGGTTATTGTCAGTTGCCTGGAGGTGACTTCAAAGGAGTCAGTATGATTTACATCCTCTCTGCTCCTGTGCCAATCCTCACCTCCACCGGCTTTTCTACTGTTGCAGGTATCACAGAGGCTGTCCTAGGATATGGCAATTCTCAGAGCCATATCTAAATGGCCACCTCAGGGAGGAAGTGGACCGGAAGTGGTACTGGTCAGAGACAGTTGTGAGCGAGAGCCCATAATTGGGTAACACAAGGACAAGTGGGATTTGGCACAGGCAAACTACAAGCAAAGCATGTTGGGAGAGGCTTACTTAATTCGCAGAGACACTCGGAATTAGTTGTAAATTCTCTGGGAAGAGATCAAGGCAGCGGCATAAACAGTTCAATTAAACTGTCGGCTCAATGCTCAATGTGCGGTAATGGTCAAAACACAGCCTTTAATCTAGATATAGAGGATTATCTTGGGACCCATAATGAGATTCCTAAGATTAGTTGTACCTGAGGTAGAGAGAACAGAGCTGGCTCAGTGATGCGCAGAAAGCCTCGCATGTCAGCATGACTGGGACTCTTGTGAAAAGGGCTACCTGGATGCCACAACCTTCCTGGAACCCCCTCCGGATGCTGCAAAGACAGGCATAAACCTCATTCTGCTTCCTCCGCTTAAGAGACACAGCCTGGGAACAGAACACCAGAACACATCTGCTTTAAAAACTCAGCAACTCTGTTATGTTCCCACCTCCAGAAAAAAGTTAATAGCCACCAGCACCAGGTCCGAGGCAGAGATGCCAAGCTTTAGCCCCCTGCCATTCTGCCCTCCATGATCAACCATTCACATTCGCTCGTTCATTTGACAAATACTTATCGTGTGCTTACTAGGTGTCAGGCAGTGTCCTGAACACTGGAGATATGCAGTGAACAAAAGCAAAGATCCCTCCCCCATTGTGTGGCAAGACAATAAACAAGAAAAATAAGTAAAATACGCTGTACATGAAATGGGTCTGAGTAGCACTCAGAAAAATAAAGCTGGGAAGGATAGGAAGTGTTGAATGGGAACAACAATCCTAGATACGGTGCCCAGGGGAGGCCTCACTGAGCATGTAACATTTAGATACAGACGTGGGGTCTGTGGCTCAGTTAAATGTCTGACTTCAGGTCAGGTCATGATCTCAGGGTCTTGGGGTCAAGCCCCATGCAGGGTTCCCTGCTCAGGGGGAGTCTGCTTGTCCCTCTTCCTCTACCTTTGCCCCTCCCCCTACTCGTGTGTGTGTGTGTGTGTGTGTGTGTATAAAATCTTTTTAAAAAATAAATGAATAAATACAGACCTGAAGGGAGTGAAGGATGAGCCAGCCACGGGGACAGCTGAGGGAAAGCATTCCAGGTCGAGGAGATACAGTGCAAAAGCTCCAAGGCGAGCGTGTTCAAGGAATACCAGAGAGAGGTAGCCTGGCTAGAGCAGGAGAGAGGACAGTACAAATGAAGTTAGGAATTTGAGGGGACTAGGTCATATAAGGCCTTGTGGGCCACTATAAGAATTTTGGCATTTATTATTAGGGACATGGGGATTTAATGGGAGATTCAAGCAGAGGAGGGACATAATCAGATTCAGTTTTAATAGGATCACTGGCTGCTGTGTTGAGACAGAAGCAGGGAAATGGGTAACAGATGCCTGCGATGATCCAGGCAAGAGATGAAGGAGTGCTGGGCTGGGGTGGAAGCAGTGGAGGTGGTGAGAAGTGGTAGGATTCTACATATCCCTTGCTGAAGGGTTGGATGGAGCAGGAATGAAAGAAGGATGTCAAGGATGACTGAGAGTTTTGCCTCAGATCTTCTTAGAGCACTAATGACTCCCAAATCTATGATTCCAGTCCAGATTCCTGCCCTGGGGCCCAGCACACAGTGGGAGACTGACATTAACATTTGATGACCTGAACTGAAAGAAGTAGATGACTCTTTTGGATTGGTGGCATCATTTCTCCAGGCCTCTATCAATGACAAAGCCTACCTCCAGATACTGGAAGGACGATGCAGGGAAAAGAGTTGCCGTGTCCCCACCTTGGTCTAAAGTGAGAAGTTGAGACAGGGCGAAACAGAAACAGGGCCATACCAAACCCTTCCAATAAGAAAATCGTGAACAAGTGCTGGGGCGGGGGGCTGGGGTGGGTGGGTAGAGAGCAAAAATTGAAAAATGCCAGTGATAGGCATAATGTTGGGTTTGTGATATCAAGAGACCGGGTACCAATCCCAGCTGTGCCTCTTGATTCGATCTCTTCCTTTCAGTCATCCATTTCCCTCCGTGATATGGGGTGGCTGGCTCTGTGAAAGGAGAGTCTGTTCAGCTCTGACTGCCTATGGCGGCTCTGATCCTTTCCCTGCAAGTTCCTGTCTCCTTGAACCATTTGACATACTACTTCTCCAACATTGTCTTTTCTGTTTCCTTTCAGAATGATTATTTCTGACTCTGTCTCGTAAGGTGTGTCTACACTAGTTCCCAAAGGAAAACACCCATGTGTTTTTTGCCTGCTTGAAGTAAATACTACCTTAGTGCAGTTACCCCATCTGTAAACTGGGAATAACACCAACTTGCAGGGCTGAGGAGTAGGGTTAATTATATACAGAATGTGTTGGGGTTGAGCAGATACACAAGTGCTCTGGAAGTTCTTGGCATAATACTATAGCATTACAATAATTTTGGCTTGCAAATTATACCCCAGCAGAGGCATCACATGGAAAAGTGGGTCTAACCCCATGGTCTGCTGAAAGTGAAATGGAAAAAATAAGTTGTGAAATATAACTTCTCTTCCTAAACCTTTGGAAAAGGCAGAGATAATTCTTCCATGTGCAACCCACATGCAGGGAACAAGTTTCCAGATCCTGGAGGGACTTTCTTGTCCTGAGTGGCTGGGCCTGTGGCCAGGGTCTGGCTGCTTCTCCTTACTAGGCCTATAAGCAGAAATGGGAAGGGAGGGAGCCAGAGAGGATTTGTGGTTGGTTGAGAAATGGGGCTTACAATGAGGATGTCCTTGCCTTTGGGTTTTCTTCTATTTGGGCCTCCCTTACTTGCAGAATAATTAAGTGTTTATACAGCAGAGGAGTGATTTAAAGGGTAATTTGAGATATTTAAGTTTAGGGTTACCCAAAATAAACATCTTAGCCCAAGTCAACTTCTGGTTTTTCCACCATCCCCCAGACATATCACACACACACACACACACACACACACACACACACACACCCTAGATTACTTCCTGAGAAATGCCAAGTAGGTAGATCTCAGGCAATGAAGGGGCTGTGTAGATGGTGTCTGTGACTGTGGAGGTTATAATAGTGGGTTTAAAAAACTTAACTCGATCATAGAGGATGACAGTCCTGTCTGACCGAAGAGGTAAAGCAAATGGCTTGATCCTGAAGGGACAATTTGCAGTCAATTCCATTACATCAGTGTGTGCGGCTGAGTGGACGGAGCACAGCCTTCAGAGGAGGACCCAAGTTGGAGTCCTGGTTCTGCCCCTTCCCCACTGTGGCCTCAGGCGGTGACGAGGTGACAGCTCTCAGGCACTCCTTGTCTGGCTCTCAGACTGAGAATGTGACCTCCACCCCCAGCGGGGCCAGGGCTGTGTCCCCGCAAGAGAGCCTCTGGCCATCTGCCTTTTCCTAGGGGATACAGAAAAAAATAGACTTCCGCCAAAGCCCACCTATTAAGACACAAGTAGCAAGTGGAGATTACTAACGATGTGGGCCTTCCTAGAGAATTCCTGCGACTTCAGGTCTCAGTTTCCACAGCTCAGGGTAAAGCATATTCTGGGGCTTGCCGGCCAAACTCAAAGGAGCCCCGGCTCTAGTGGTAGTTACCTCTTTTCCGGGCAGCTCTTCTGGCTCCACGGGGAGCCTGGCGCCTCCCAGGGAAAGCTTCACTGGGTAAGTTGCGCCCCTCCCTCGGCCTCAGTTTCCTCAGTTTTGGTCAAATCAAAGGACGATCTTAGGTTGCAAAGCAGAGACTGGTGGAAATGACATCATTTCGGCTCCACCACACCGGGAAGTGGCAGCCCGGCCCACCTGGGTGGCCGGCCCTCCCTTGGGCCTCAGGTCGGCAGCGCGCGGGGATAACCCCCCGACTTCCTCAGAGGTGAGAAGTTAAGCCGACTTCTGGCCTCCCCTCAGCCTGGCGCTGCGATTGGTGCCGTGCAGGCCCGCCGCCCCTTCGGGCAGCGTCCGTCGTCTGTACGGCTAACACGCTCATTAGCATAGAGACTCCTCCAATGATCAGGCAAGCGGGGGCTGAACCGGAGTCTCCGTCCCTTCAAGAAGGAGATAAGGCACTCTGTTCTCGAGGGGCCCCAGAGCCGCACTTCCCTTGCGCGGGTCACGTAGTAAACTAGAAATGTCCCGGGATAATTCACCCCCGCGCCCCGCCCCCAACAGTAGGTCCCTGAGGTGCACAGCGCGCGGGCACCGTGAGATGAGCACAGGTCTGGCCTCCGCGCGCGGCGGGCTCACGCTGGCAACCTCACGCCCCAGGCGGCGGCAGGCAGCGAGCGAGGCGGGGCCAGGAGCGCCGCTGGACCCCGGTGCCCTCAGGCGCCACCCCGGGGCTGGCGCCGAGGCGGCCGCGGGCGGTGGCGCGTGCTAAGGCGGAGAGTTGCGCCTGCTGAAGACCCAGGCACGAGGAGGGCGGGGCTTAGGCCGCAGTCTGGCGGCCGGGCTTGTGGGGGGGGCGGGGCGGGGCCTGCGGGGGCGGGCTGGGGGCGGGGCGCGCGCGCGAGCCCAGGGAGGGCGGGGCCGCGGCGCGGGGCGGGCTCTGGCGGCCCGGGTGTCACACACGCGGCGGTTCGGGAGGCGGCGGCAGCGGCAGCGGCAGGCGCCGCCGGGACGGGCACGGGCGTGCGGCTCGGGCGGGCGCCGGCTGCCTCCCTCCGTCGCTCTCTCGCTCTCCCTCCCGCTTGCTCGCCGGCTGCGACGCCGAGCTCTCCCCCAGCGCTCTCGGGAAGGAAGGAGGGGGCCAAAGACGCCGACAAGTTCCCGCAGCAGCCGCAGATCCCGGCCCAGGCGGAGGCTGCGGCTCCGACGGGGCAGGAGAGCGCTTCACGGCGGAGCGCACGGCTAGAGCGTCCCAGGCGGGGGGCCTTTCACTCTCCGCGGGGCTTCTGCCCGGGATCCCATGAGACGCGCCCGTGAGGGGCGAGAGATCCGAAGTCCGGGCGGCGACAGGCGGAGGGCGGTGCTGCAGCTGCTGGAAGCCGGGATCGGCCGGCAGGAGGCGGAGGAGAGAACTTGAACTTGGCGTCGGGAGCAGGCGCCCCGGACGCCCCCCGCCGGGGCCGGGGCGCCGAGGGACCTGGGCCGCAGCGCTGCTCCGCGAATGGCCGCGGCGGCGGACCGGGTTCCCGCGCCGCGGCCCTAGGCGGCCTCTCGCCATGGCCAAGTGGCTGAACAAGTACTTCAGCTTGGGCAACAGCAAGACCAAGAGCCCCCCGCAGCCGCCGCGGCCGGACTACCGCGAGCAGCGGCGCCGGGGCGAGCGGCCCTCGCAGCCCCCCCAGGCTGTGCCGCAGGCCCCGGCGGGCGCCTCGGCGTCCTGCGGTCCGGCTGCCGCCTCCTGCTTCTCAACCTCGTCGGGATCGCTGCCCGACGACAGCGGCAGCACGAGCGACCTCATTCGCGCCTACCGCGCACAGAAGGAGCGCGACTTTGAGGACCCATACAACGGGCCCGGTTCGTCGCTGCGCAAACTGCGCGCCATGTGCCGCCTGGACTACTGCGGCGGCGGCGGGGAGCCGGGTGGGGGCCAGCGCGCCTTCTCAGCCTCGTCCGCGTCGGGAGCCGCCGGCTGCTGCTGTGCCTCCTCGGGCGCAGGCGCCGCTGCGTCCTCGTCGTCGTCCTCCGGCTCCCCGCACCTCTACCGCAGCAGCAGCGAGCGGCGGCCAGCCACCCCGGCCGAGGTGCGCTACATCTCCCCGAAGCACCGCCTCATCAAGGTGGAGAGCGCCGCAGGCGGTGCCGGCGACCTCCCGGGGGGTGCCTGCTCTGGCGGCCGCACCTGGAGCCCGACGGCCTGTGGTGGCAAGAAACTGCTCAACAAGTGTGCCGCCTCGGCCGCGGAGGAGAGCGGGGGCGGCAAAAAGGACAAGGTAAGGCACCCCTTGTTCTCACCCCAGGTTCCTGAGCCATTTGCGCACGGGGAAACTGAGGCAACGCTGTGGTTCCTTCATCAGCTTCGGGCTAGGACCCTGGGGTAAGGGCTCCCACGCCACTTCCCAGTTTTGCCCTTTCGCACGCTCTTTCCCCTGGATCTGCTCCTAAAACGTCCCCTCTCTGAGCCCACAACTAGGTGCCTCCTTCGGAAGTAACCTGATGAGAACGTCCTGCCAACCTTGTCCAAGAAAGACCCAACCAGCCCTTCCGTCCCCTAAGACCTAAAGTCTGAGAGTCAGGTGGCACGGATTTGGAGGAGCGTTTTTTCTTCGCTACTCCCTTCCACCATTCTATAGATGGGAAACTGAGGTCCAGAGCTGGGAAGGGACTCATTCTTGGTGGCAAATCCGGACCGGCTGTCTTTAAACGTACATATGTAAATCCCTCTAAAAGCCCTGCCCTGCCCCACCCCTCGCGCCAGGTTTCCAAATCGGAGCGGCCTTTTGTAGTGGAGCTGCACTGGGAACCCCCACGCGTGCTTTTCCGGTTGAAATATGCTGCCTCCAGGAACTTTCCACTTCGACAAGTCAGTTTCTCCCGCCGTGCACACAAGGGGGTCCGCCAATCCATCCGGCTTGAGGGAGACTCACCCCTCCAATCCTCACCTCTTTCTTCCTGATCCCATCCACACCCCATACAGTCCCAGGAATGAGGGGGACGACTTTGTGACAACCCCCCCCCAACATATTAGGCCATTTTGATCCCCCTCTTTGAAGCACACCAATTACAGCCAGACTGGGCCCCTCTCTTCCCCCTTCACACTCCTGTGGCACCCTCCCTTCCCCCATAAAATACTTGTTCTGTCTACTTATGATGGAAGGCAGTGTTTTGATTACATGTGAGGCCAAGCGCCCTGTGATGTCTGTCAGGCCGATGTCCTTCTTCTTCTCCCCACCACCCCCACCATTTCCCAAAGGTAAACTTTTGCCCAGGCGTGGGCTGGGGAAGAGTGATAGAGTCTGAGCTCCTTTTAGGACTGGATGTCCAGACAGGAGGGAGACAGGCTCCTACCTGCCAGCTGGTGCTTGGAAAGGGATGTTTTTGTTTTCCAGGCAAGAGAAGTAAGGGGATGCCTTCCTTTTAATTTTTTTGACTGGCTTTTTTCTCTCTGAGGTCCCAGGTCCCAAGAGTATCCCCTCCCCTCTGGATCTGCTAAAGGCAGGGTGGGCAGTCATTGGAGGATCCCACGTCCCTCTGGAGCCATTTGGGGGCACACCTTGGAAGCATGGACTCCCGGGCTTCCTACAAGAAGCTGGGAGCCAGGTGGCCACCCAGGTGCTGCCTGGAGGGGGAGGTTCTTTGAGAGCCCCCAGTATTGAGGGCTTGTGGTTGATCTGTGAGGGAAATACCAAAGAGGCTCCCTGCTGCCTTATATATGGCTCAGGTTTGGCTAGGTGCTGGCTGGGGAGAATCTGAAGTTCCTGAGTATGGTTGGTTTGAGCAAGGTCCCACCTGTGAAGATGGAGAGATTGCCAGCGAATGTTGCTAGACTCCTGGGCACCCTCTTGTTACTCCACAACCACCTCCGTGGTGGGCAAATCTTTCTCTCCCACTGCTTGTAAAGTCTTTTCTGGCTTTTAAAACTTTAGTAGACATTTTTTTTTCCACATTACAATTAAGACTATTTCAAATACTGAGGGGTAATATGTCTTATAGCTGGAATGTCAAGTGTGTTTAAGAGTTGGCTTTGTTGGGGCACCTGGGTGGCACAGCGGTTGAGCGTCTGCCTTCGGCTCAGGGCGTGATCCCGGTGTTGTGGGATCGAGCCCCACATCAGGCTCTTCCACTATGAGCCTGCTTCTTCCTCTCCCACTCCCCCTGCTTGTGTTCCCTCTCTCGCTGGCTGTCTCTATCTCTGTCGAATAAATAAATAAAATCTTTAAAAAAAAAAAAAAAAGAGTTGGCTTTGTTCACCATGAAGTTTTTTTTTTTTTTTTAAGATTTTATTTTTAAGTAATCTCTACACCCAATGTGGTGCTCAAACCTACAACCCCAAGATCAAGAGTTGCACGCTCCACCAACTTAGACAGCCAGGCGCCCCTCACCATCAAGTATTTTTTTGGGGTCTTTTCTGTGCCCTTCCCTGCTGGGTGCTGGAGCAGTCCCCCATGAATTTTATGGCCTAGTTTGCAATGTGGATGATGAGTGCTGGGATGGGGATGCTGTTACAGGAGGGCTGAACTGGGGGTGGTCAGACAGGGCCATTATTTTGGGGGAGGGGCGGTGACTGTGGTTGGCTGCAGAAAGAAAGCCTGGCACTTGAGGGGATGCAGGTAAAGTGCCTGTGGCTAGCATTGAGAGGTTAGCGTTGCATGGGACCCCAGAGGAACAGCAGGGCCCAGGTTTGGGAGGACCTTATAAGCTAAGCACAGTGAGGGCCAGTGAAGGGATTTAGCTGCTAAGTGATGTGAACAGGTAGAATATTTTTTGTCTCTCTTGGCTGCATTTCAGCTACTGGGTTGTGACTTTGAGCCCTTTGATCTTTTGGGAAATTGTTCTGATCCAGAAACAGGAGTTTCAGCTACCAAATGTTCTTTCTAACGAGAAAGAAAGGAAGGCAGCCACAGAGAGTCACACTGTTCACTGGTTTTCAAACCAGACCTTGGAGGGCTCTTTAAAATTGATTGATCAAGCCTGCTGTAGGTCCAGAGAATGTGCATTTCTAACAAGTTCCTAGGTGATCTTTTGTTGCTGATCCTGGTATCACACTTTTGAGGACCACTAATGTAACAGTGACGTCTCCTTAACCCTCCCCCTGGGTCTTCTGGTTGGAACTGCTTTGGGATGCAGAGAGTCCAGATCCCCTCATCTCTGCCTCTGTGTAGTTCTGTCTCCTCATCTAGGGCCAACACCCACCCCCCATTCCTGGTCAGGCAGTCTGAATGCAGCCTGGTTTTCACATTATTTTCAGCCAGACAGCTTTTGGAAGGCCAGACATACTGTATAGATCCAGTCCTGAACACCTCGGAGCCTTCCTTCTATCAGCCTCACCCATGGATCCAGGAAAACCCACTTCTGGTGCCCCACTCAATCGCAGGCCCAACTTGCTTTTGTCAGTTGTCAGAAATAAGACAAGAACCCATAAGGCTGATGAATGCCTCCCCCACACTCCCCCTGTGTGTGTTTGTTTTTAACATCAGGCCTGAGTTGGGAGTTACTGTGGTATGGAGTAGAAGCTGTTGGTCCACAGATCGTCCTTTCAATGCCTCCAGTGCCACCTCCCCCTATGGTTTATCTTTGGCGGCCCCGCCTCGTGCCTCCCTATGTCACACTTAGACATCATGTCATTCTCCCAGTGAGTTCTGTGGTGCGTGCACACACACACATACACACACCCCCCCCCCCAAACATCCAGTCTTGGGCATTATCCCTTTTAGAGTCATGTGAACGAGGGGGAAGGAATGAAGGCTGCAGAAGACTTGTCAGTCATCTCTGGCCTAAGTCGCTGGAGGAGATTGTCACACACTATCTTCATCATTTGTTTCCCCAGGGTTTTGTCTTGGGGAATTTCGTGAGGTTTCTACCTAGGAGGCAGCTTTGAGCTGGATCTAGAGATGGAAATGGAATTTCAGTGCAGGGGAAGGGGCGATGATAGCCTGCAGCAGCACTTCTGTGTCGGCACTCTGTGTACATGTGTGGGTGTAAGTTTGCACGTATGTATGTGTGTGGGTATATACGTGTGGACGTGTATATACAGAACTTCAGTATGGAGTGTGTTCTTAGAAACCAGAGCTTTCTTGCAGTGGGCCTCCCTTGAGAAATGAGAGATAACATCAGATAGGTGGGGGACTGAGTTTGGACCCCACAGGGAGTCCTTGAAACTGGTGAGCCATGATTGAGCTGCCATATGGGGGGAAGGAGGATAGGATCAGAGTTAGGGGACAATTAGAGTCCAAGTGAGAGACCTTGAGGACCTGAGCTCCTGGGAAGAGAAAATGAAACTTCAGTCAGTAGAAATATCATTCCTTCAGATTGTCTTTATAAAAGTAGAGGATGACAGAAGAAGCCAGTAACTTCCTCGGTCTCCTTTTGTGCAGCCGAACAGGTCTCATCCCGTCACGTTTTCTGCTGAAGTCTTGTTTCTTTTATCATAATTAAGTAAACGTTTCCACCACAAATGAGAAAGTCAAGATGCATGATGACATCAGTTTCCTGAGTTTTAAATACATGCCAATGTGTACCAACGCTTTATATTTTGTCAGCATCCACAGGGTTGAGTTAAATAACATGGTTCCTAAAGAATAATACCATATCTAACCTTTTTTTTTTTTTTTTTTCTTTTTAAAACATTCAGCAAACAGTTTCTGAGCAGCCTGCTAGACAGGGGATATTCAGAGAATAAGTGGTGGCCAGCTTTCCAAGAAGGAAACTTCTTAGTTTGCAGTTGAACACCAGCTTCTCGAGGTCTAGTCTGGGAGACCTAAGGAATGCCAAAACAGAAATGTGTGCAAGGGGCTGGTAAGGCCTCGACTCTGGGAAGTCCAAGAGAGCTTGCAGGAGGAGGCGACATTTGAGCTGACTCTGGAAGGATGAGTGGGAATTTCCTAGGCAGGGAACTGGGGAGGAGGGCTGTCCATGCAGAAGGGATAGAACAGCTTGTGCCAGGGCCTGGTGGCTTAAGAAAGAATGGTTGGAGGCTCAGCAGAGTCGGTGTGATGAGGGCATTACAGATGGAGGTTGGAGTCAAAGAGGCAAGAGAGTGTCTCATGTACCTTGCTGGGGAGTTGTAACTGGTTTTTTGGGCCGTTTCACATGCAATCATTGATGTGTGGCTTAATTGAAGCCCGAGTCAAACATGAGTTGTCAATTTCCATTTGGTTAACGGGCATATTCTCCAGTTCTTAGAAAGTAATTGATGGGAAAGGTAAGAGCCAAAGTTGGTATCTGTGGTTTGGCTTGGAATACTTTCTCCTTTGAATTCCTGTCCCTTGAAAGTTGTGCAAGAGAAATGCTGCCTGTCAAACCCAGTTTTCTCCATTGATTCCCCAGAAGAGAAATATTCTCTAGGCTTCATGTTAACCACTTAATTGGTCATTTAATCCTCACAGTCACCCTAGAGGAGGTTTAGATACTGTATCAGTGAGCTGTTGCTGCATAACAAATCACCCCAAACTCAGTGATTTTAATCTAGGGCTTAGCAAACTTTTTTTAAAGGGCCAGATAGTGAATAATTTTAGGCTTGAAAGCCAGACAGTCTTCATCACAACTGTTCAACTTTGCCCTTGTAACTGGAAAGCAGTCTTAGACAATATATTAATTAAAGGGCATAGCTGTATTTCAATAAAACTTTATTTACAAAAACAGGCAGCTGTCCTATGGTCTGTAGTTTCCAACCCCTGCTTTACATGATAAGCCTTTATTACTGTCCATAAGCCCACACATCAACTAAATAGTTTTTCTGGTCTCAGCTGGGCTCACACATGCATCTGTGGTCCATTCAGGGTGGATGTGCAGCCCTGCTGATCCTTGCTGGGCTCTCTTACATGTTTAGGGGTAGCTGGGTTAAGATGGTCTGGACTGAGACAATTGGATTCTGTTCCATGTGGTTTCTCAGTCTTCAGCAGGCTAGCCTTGTTCATATGATCATGGCAGTGTTCTAAAAGAACAGAAGCCCATAAGGTTTCTTGAGGCTGGAAACTGGCACACTGTCCCTTCTACATTGTTGACCAAAGCTAGGCACAAGGCCAGCCAGGGTTCAAGGACAGAGGAGGAGCTGCAGAGTCACATGGCAAAGGGCAGGGATACAGGCAGGCCATTAATCAAGGCCCTCAGTGCGATCCATCTACCACAGGTAGTATTGTCCTTTATGGATAAAGAAACTGAGGCTTCAAGGTTAATGACTTGCTTAATGTCCCACAGCTACCAAGTGACAGAACCAGGATCACATCTGTGCAATCTGAATTCCAAGTTTATAGGCTTTTTTTTTTTTTTTTAAGATTTTATTTATTTTTTTGACAGAGAGAGAGAGAGAGATAGCCAGTGAGACAGGGAACACAACAAGCAGGGGAAGTGGGAGAGGAAGAAGCAGGCTCCCAGCAGAGGAGCCTGATGTGGGACTCGATCCCAGAATGCGGGGATCGTGCCCTGAGCCGAAGGCAGACGCTTAACGACTGCGCCACCCAGGCACCCCAAGGCTTCTTTTTTAATCAATTTGTTCTACTATTTTTCATGATTTAAATGGAGATAGTAAGGCTCTGATATTTATTGAAATGTGCACTATATGTCTCCTCCCACATGTTCCTCTTCTTGCACCCCTCTGCCCGAATTCCCACCCGTTTCAGTCTGGGCTTTGGTGGTTCCCAGAAGAGGCCCCAGAGCTGGCTTTTCTCTCTCCCTCCCCCATCTGCCTCTGAGTTCCATAAATGAGATGTTAATGCAGCCCTTGAATTATTTTATAGAGAAATTCTGCACACAGAGTTGGCGCTTCTCAAGGGACAGCTGCACAAAACGTGTGTCTTGTAACTGTCACATCTTCTCATTCTAACACCAAGCATTCCCTCCCTCCAAGGATTGGTGAGGCTGCGCATGCTGTTTTAAGAAAAAAAACAAAAAAACTAATGGCACCTTGGACTTATCAACAAGGAACCTAAGTTTCCTTAAAGGAGATGAGGTGACCATCCTTTAATCTGACAATCTCAGAACAGGACTGATTTCCCCCGTCTTAACCCCCAAGACTTGACCTCATCATCTCTCCGCCCCCAAAGCATTTCTGACCCATAAAGTAGGTGTTAAAGGGCAAATCTGAAACAGGTGTGGCTTCCTCTGGTCATTTAGCAAAGCTCAGTTTGCCTATGTCAAGCACTCCCTTGGGCAGTTTATCTTGGAGCTGACTTTTACATCTTGTGCTTGGAGAGCCAAGAGGTAGTGACCTGTGGGAGAAGGGGGAGGTCAGGCTTAGCCCTAGAAAATAAATTGGGATTTATAGCTTTGAAGCAGAGAGCTGGGATGCTGGCTGGCTAATGGCAGCACCTGTCGGCATTCTGAGTGGTGGTGGTGGTTTTCCTGTAGGACGGAGACAGGGTGCCGTGGTCTCTGCCACCCTGACTTTATAACTTCTGTTTGGCCTGTGTTGACTGAGCAATTGCCATACACAGGCCACCGTCAGGAGCTGTGTGGGTACAGGGATGAGCCAGGAGGTCTGTAATGCCCGCCTATAAGGAGCTTATTGGTGAGGACACAGGAAGCAGGTGAGAACACAGATCTGTATGGCAGAATTTATCAATAAACAAAGTGGTGTAGGTGGGCTGAGAGCTATCCTGGCACAGAGGCTGCTCTGGGCAGAACCTTGATTCCACAGAGCCAAAGGAGAAGCAGGGTAAGGAGGAGGAGGGTGGGGGTTTGTTGTTTTGTTTTGTTTTTTTAACAGAGAAGCAGAGAAGTCTTCTTGGAGGAGGAGCCGTTTGAGTAAAGAAAACATCATCATTTCCTTTGAGGGAGCTTTCCACATAGTAATATTAGCCAGTGCTTCCATTACACATACTCAGCCAGGCACAATACATTGTGCTTTATATATGCATTAACTTTTACACCAAATCCTTCGAGGTAGATGCTACTGTCATTCCCATTTTACATATGAGAAAATTGAGGCACAGAGCCGTTAAGTTTGTCTAAGGTCATACCATCAGTAAGTGGCAGAGGTGAAATTGGAAACCGGATCCAGAGCTTTGTTTGTGGCCACTATGCCACCCCGCTCAGGCTGCACAGTCTCCAGTCTCATGCCTGAATTTCCTATGCCTTACTTGTGGCAAGACTTATTACTCTTTATAAGAAATCCCCTCTGTTAGCCTTGTAGGAGCAACTGATCCCTACATTTATGTAAGTATTTCATAACTTAAGGGCATTTTTATATCTACCCGTAGTTAATTTGCTTCTTTGAGTCAGTCTATAAGTAAGGTGCCATAACCCCCATTTTGCAGCTGGAGAAACTGAGGCTCTGGGGAGGAATGGAGCCTGCTCTGCTTCACAGCAGGTAGTGGCTGAGCCAGTGGCCAGGCTGTGGACCTTCTGTTCTGAGCCCAGTGCCCTTTGTGCTGCGGGTGTGGAAGTGGCTTGGCCAAAGCTCCAGTCCACAGGAAGGGTGACAGCCTGATTGATTTCCGGTCCTTTCCATGTTTTGATTCTGAAATATTTTACTGAGACTATTAAGGAGCATCGACAGAGGACCTTGCTTCCACAATGGAATTTTCCTTCTCTTCCTGTTTGGTATTTTCCAGTAATATTTCTATTAATGTTTCACTTTCAGAGGCACTAGCTTCCTGAGAGTTTTTCGCTTTCTCAACTGCTGAGCCAGGAAGAATTGAATTTTCCTCTAAATCATTCAGTTCCTTTCCATTTTCTCCAAGGGGAGCCCTCTCTGGATTTCCCATTATGCTGTAGAGGAAGGATCTTGGAGGTGGGTCCAAGGGATGGAGAGAGAATTAGTCAGGGCCCTGGGGAATGACTCACACCCTGTGTTTTCCAAGCAGAACTTAAGAGTAATGGTCAGAAAGGGGCTTCCCAAGGTCCATGGAAAAGTGACTTGACAGGTGGGTGGAGTGGGGAGAAGTGGATAGCGCTGGCCCACTGCTGGGCCTTCACTTACAGGCTGGACCCCGAGTCCTCAGCTGGGCCATGAGAGCTTATACAAGACCTTTCTCCCCGTTCATTCATTCAACAGACATTACTAAGCACTGCTATGGTGCTAGGTGTTATTCTGTTGAGGTGATGGGGGTGGTACAGCACTGAACAAAAGCAATAAAAATTCGTGCTTCCTAGGGGTACCTGCCTGGCTCATTCGGGAGAGCATGTGACTCTTGATCTTGGGGTTATAAGTTTGTGCTCCCCTGAGTTTGCCCCCTCGTGAGAGGAGTTACGCCAATGTAGTGTGTTGGATAGAGAGTGTGAAGAAAGGTAAAGCAGAATAAAGAGGCTAGGGTGGGCCTGAGTTTGGGGTGTGGTGCTGTTTTAGGTAGGGTCTCAGAGGGCTTTGCTGAGGATGTGATGGCAGGATTCCCATGGCTCCTCGGGAGAAGGGCATTCCACACAGAAGAAGCAGTCAGGGCAAAAGCCCGAAGCCCGAGCAGCCCCAGGTGCTTCAGGGAAATGAGCATGATTGAGCGGAGCTGGTGGGAAGTGGGCCTTGGGGGCTCTCACTTGAAGTCTGGGTGAGATGGTTGAGATGAGAAGTCAGTGGAGGGTTCTGAGCAGAGGAATGACCGGCACTGACTTGGATTTTGAAAGTATCACTCTGACTGCCTAGTGGAGAACAGCCTGGAGCGGGTGAGCGGGGAGACCAGCTGGGGCATGTGTGGCTGCTGGAACAGGGGCTCTAGTTGTGGGTGAGGGGAAGACACCGAGCTCAGGACGTGTCCCGGGTAGAGCTGCAGGATTTACTGGCGGATGTAATGTGAGGTGTGAGGGGGAGGAGATTCAAGGGTGACCCCAAAGTCTTGGCCTGAGCAATAGGGAGGATAACTCGTTATGAGCTGAGATGGGGAGGACAACAGAGGAGTATAGTTCAGCCGATGGGGTTGACCCAGCAGCTCCGTAGTCCTGGGGCTAAGAGCAGGACACACTCTGCCCTCCAGGGCCGCAAGGTTCCTGAGAACCTGAAGGAGGTATGGGGACCTCCATCCCAGTTGGGGAAAACCACCCTATGGGAGGTGGGTTCAGAGGAAGGTGCAGCTGGGGCATCCCAGACAGAAGGCGTCCTGTCCACGGTGGTTGAGAGCAGAAGGGGAGCACTTCTGGGTGCACACAGGTGTGGCCATAGCCCGGGACTCGCCTTGGTGTGACTGCAGGTGATGGAGGGAGGTGGCAGGGGGTTGTGTGTGAAGGGTCTCGCCTGCCACGGGTCTGAAATTGCCCCAGTTCTCCAAATTTAAAAGAGGCCACCTGCTTTGTTGCATGCCTGAACTGGGCACGACGGGAGGGTAAAGATGAGTGCCAAGGTTAAGTCTCCAGGGACAGGGCTGGAGCCTGCCTGCTTTGCTAAGCAGAGCATTCCATTGCTGAGCACTTGTGATTGTTGGGAAAGTTCTCCCTTCCATGAGGCCCAGCAGTATGTGGGCTACAGGGAGGAGACAGACAGAAGTAGGAGAAATGGGACTTTCCTGGTTTCTCCAGGCCATGACTAAATTCTGAAAATGAAAATGACCACAAAGTTCTTTACAGTGAAGCTTTGCTGTTTTTTGAACGTGTGCTCCCAGAAAGCCAGACAGCCCCATAATCCCTCTGGTGCATTCCAAAGCCACACATGTGCTTTGGAGCCTGCGTGGCATTTGTGGAATGGTGCAGCCTCTACCTGCCCTTCTGTGGGGGGCAGTTGTGAGTTAGCTATGTTCTGAGGTAGTTCCTCAGAGCCGCAAACTTGGATTTTTCGATACGTTTCCCTGTTTATATCTGTGAACTTCCCCCCCTCCTTTTTAACAAAACTAAGACAAGTTTGGTATAGAAAATGCAGATAAGAAAAACTAAAATAGAAACCAACTCTAATTCTATACTTCAGAGAAACCATCATTAACATTTCACTGTTTTTCCCTTAGCCTTTTTTCAATGCATATATATACATTTTTCCCACCACAAAAATTAAGTAATATTGCATGTATTTATTTTCTTTTTGTTTAAAGGCATGGGAAGATGTCTCCATTATCTTAAACATTCAACAACAATTTAATGTCTCTGTAGTATACTGTTTGTACATTTAAGCTTTCCATAGTCTTCCCTAATTTAACATTGCTCTGATGAACATCTTTGTAAAACTGAATTCTTAGCGGAAGTCTGTGATGGTTTCCCTGGGACTGAGTCCCAGAAGGAGGATTGTTGGGTAAGAAGAGAAAAATTTTGATACGTGCTTTAAATTGTATCCTAGAAAGACTTCACACATTTACGCCTGTTTCACTCTAATCCAATTTAGTTTTCTTTGCAATTTCTTGGGTTACTGGTGCCTATGTGCTTTGACCATTTGTGTTTCTTTTCTAAAATCGTATACTTGTATCTTCTGTCTATCCTTTCAACTGCAGAATTTGTCCTTTTATTGATTTGTAAGAGCTTTTTGTAGATGAAGGATGGCAGCTCCTTTACCTGCCATTGTGGGTTACAAAATATTTCTTACAGTTGTATGATTTGCATTTCGGTTCTGTGTTTGGTGATTGTTATTGCTTACAATGAATTGTTTCTGTTGTTAAACAGCTCTCAGTGTTCTTCATGATTTCTTGAGTATACTGCTTTAAAAAGTCTTACTTACTCCAATGTTTACCTGTATTTTCTTCTAATACTTTGATTTTTTTTTTTTAACGTTGAAATCTTAATCTGTCTGGAGTTTGATTTCAGGGTACGATGTAGGGTTTTAATTTTTGCTTTTCTGAATGACCGGTCTGTGTCTGGACATCCTCTCCTCGTTTCTTGCTCTGTGATCTGTGTTTCTCCAGGTGCCTGTTTAGGCTTAAATATTTTGACTGTCTCGCCATGACTGCGTTTAGGTCTTATCAGTTATTATGATAATGATGATTTCACCTTGTCTTTATAAAAATGACACCTTCCGTCTGCAGATACCCATGCGCTTATTACACATTCAATTCCTGACACCTGAAGGTAGTAACTGAGTATTAGCGCTTTGTCTTTGGATGCCAAGTGTGATGCCATGGGTGGGATGAGGCCAGGAGAGCTCCAGCTCACCCCTGGTGGAGTCAGCATCCCTGTCCAGGATCAGGGGGCTGGATGTTTGTATGTATTTGGGGCGACCACTTTCTATGTTCTGCCCTGCCTCTGTGACCTTATCTGGGTGTGTCTGCTTCAGCTTTCAAATGGTGACTTACGGAGAAAGGGATGCAACATTCAGTCGTCCGTGCAGCAAACATTTTTCAGATACCTACCATGTTCCAGTGCTGAGCTGAGCCCCGCTGACATTCAGAGATGAGTAAGCCCTGGTGCTCTCCCTCAGAGCCCAGGAGGGATGTTGGAAGGGCCCAGGGCTCTCTCCAATGCAAGACAGAGTTCAAATGTGAGGCTAGAGAGGCAGGTATAATGACCATGAGTGGAAAAGAGAAGCATCAGAGCCCACGCTGGCCGCAAACAGTAGTGGAGCTCGCTGTGGGTAAGAGAGCTCGGACTTGGGGGAAGGCTAAGACTTGAAGGTGTGGCATGTGAGGACCACATTATTTTGGTCACATGCATGTTTTTCACACCCACCAAAATCCGATTCAAGTAATATGAATGCACGGAGTTCTCCCCACACCCCCAACATAGCCCAGGTGTCCTGTGTCTTTAATCAGCAAGAGACCCTTTCTGAACCCGTGCTGCATGTTCCCCCTTTTCTGGCTCAGGCCATGGCAGGATAATCCATCTTGCAGTGTCTGCTGTGAGGTTTGTGACATTAATGAATTGGTGTTAACGGTACAAATTAAGTCCAGGAGTATTCACAGGGAATAAATCAAGAAAAGTGCAGATTTTTGAACACTGAACATTTTTATGGTTCTAAGAGGCTGAGGGTGTCTACCTAATTCACTATACTGTGTGTCATACCACATCACTGAACCCTAGACCAGCCCTCATAATACATTAGAATCGCCTAGGGAGCATTTTTGAAAAATTTCAGTTCCTGGACTAATGACCACAATGGCTCCCTGGGTATCAGTGTTTTGGGAAGGTCCCCAGATATTCTGATAGACAGCCAAGGTTGAGAGCTGCTGTCCTGGACCTTAGTTTGGAGTTTCAGGGGAGCCTGGAGGTCATTCAGTCCAAATCTCTGGCATCCACTCCTGAAAACTTCCACTGATGAGGGGATTAGTCACCTCCCAGGCCACATAGCCACCCAGTCCTTCACACAGCTGGGCTTGCAAGGTTTTTTTTGCTGTTCATCCCAATTTAGCACAGGTTTGTTGAGCACTTGGTATTACGGGACCTCTGCTCTTCTACTGATTTAGTTGGACTCTTTGAGGTCAAGTAGAACCAGTCTAATCTTAGTTCTTCCACATCGTGACCCTCAGATGTGTAAGACCCTCAGATGTGTGATCGTATCTTCAAAGGCAGAGGGAAACTGCGGGTTTTAACAGTTCCCCATAGAGCCAGAATCCCAGCCATGACACCAGCTGCTAAGGGCAAGGACCCTCCAGTATCACAGGTGTGGAGGACACTGATGGATCCCAAGTCTGGGAGATTCCTGGGCAGGAAGTGGCAGGCTAGACCAGGTTCTGAGCAGGTGGGCTGAGGTCAGCACTAGGAGTTAACTGTGCCAATGCATGACCCAATGGGGAGCAAGTTTGGATTCCCAGGTGGATTTGGTGAGGGTCTCAAAACAAATAGAGTAGAGGAGCAGTCAGGAGTAGATTCCAGGGGAGGAGGTAGGATCTTGCCGTCCAGGACCTTAGTCCTAAACAGGCAGGAAGTAGAACAGGAGTTGCCCAGCTGAGAGTAGCATGTAGGGGGCCAGGCATTCTCTGTCCTGGTTCTTTGCCCTTTATGGGGGCTAGCCAGCAAGGCCATGAACCAGAGGTGCCCTGAGCTGTTCATTTAAACACTGTGGAATTCTGATGGTGTCCAACCATGATGGTGTGGAATGAGCACCCGCTTTGGTGTCAGAAGTCTGGATTCAAATCTTGGCCCTGGTGCTTGGAAGCTTAGTAACTTGGGACAAGTGATTAACTTCCAGCCCTGGAATGCTGCATCTGTCCTAATGTGGGTCTAACAGAATAGATGGCATCCTCATCGCTCTCTGCCTTGCAGCTGTATACCACTTTCCATGTATGATCCTCATGGCAGGTCTTTGATGTGGTCCTGTTAGAATCCCTTTTTTTAATGTGAAATATTCTGGGGATGAGGTCCAGGGGCAGTACATAGGGTCATTGTGGGGCTTTAATAAAATCATTTGTTTAAATGGCTGAGCACAATACCTGGCATGTAGGAAGGGCTTTATGAATGTTTTATTATATTCTTTTGACCACAGTCTATCCTGGCCCTCAGCCCAGCCTAGAATTCTGGGCCTCCTATAGTCACAGTCAAGCTAATGGGGCTGCCCTTTCTAGCCTGGAGGGAGTCCTCAAAAAAGTGGCCCTGCCCTTATCTTGATGGTCAGTTTGTGTTGACCCATGATTCCCTGCGGTGGGAGAGTAAAAACTCCCTGGACCATCACCCGGTTGTAAGTGCTTTATATACATTAATTCACTGAACCCCACAGCACTCCCTGAGAGGTAAGTTCTATTAAGAGTCCCATTTTACAAAAGGGGAAACTGAGACAAGCAGGGTTTTATTGTTGTTTGTTTTGTTTTTGGTACATTGTCATAAGTGACACAGCTAGTACGAGCTGCTGATGGGGGGACCCCACGTAGTTATCCTAGCTTCTGTCTACCCCTAACCTCTCTGCTACACAGCTATAGGGAATAGTGACAGAGGTCACTTATCTATCACCTGGTGGTCTCAAAACTGTGATGCCAGACCATTTAAAACCCATAAAGTTGGGGCGCCTGGGTAGCGCAGTCGTTGGGCGTCTGCCTTCGGCTCAGGGCGTGATCCCGGCATTCCGGGATCGAGTCCCACATCGGGCTCCTCTGCTGGGAGCCTGCTTCTTCCTCTCCCACTCCTCCTGCTTGTGTTCCCTCTCTCGCTGGCTGTCTCTGTCAAATAAATAAATAAATAAATCTTTAAAAAAAAAAAAAAACCCATAAATTTGATAAAGCGTCTGGTTTGGACCAGGCGCTCTGTATATGTGTTCTCAGGACAATGCTGCCAGAGGAGCACTGAGAAGGCTCTGTGAAGGAGGTGGCAGGGAGCAGGGCCTTCGTGGAAAGGGCGCACTTGGATATTTAGACATTGGTGGATGTGAGGAGAGTGTCTCAGGAGGGGCACTTTGAGGGCTCTCAGGTGACTGAAGGAGAAACTGTGAGAAGCTATAAGGGGAAAGATGCTGCAGTGGGAGCCCAGGCCAAGTGTCAGGAGTGCTGAGGGCCAGACCACAGAAATTGGCCTTTATTTTGTGGGTAAAGAGAAGTGGTAGAGCAGGGGAGTAACAGGGTCAGATCTGTGCTTGAAGAAAACCTGTGTGTCTGCAGCTTAAGAGGATTGGTTAGAGAGGGTGGAGAGAGGGTGCCTAAGCACAGCCTGCAAGTGGGGACCCCAGTTAGGAGACCTGAGATCCCTTAGACAGGGGCAGTAAGGGCCTGACCCGTGTCTGCATCCTTAAGCCGTGAAATACTGTGACTGACTGCTCAGGCAGCTTGCAATGACGCTGGTCAGTGGAGGAAAATTGAGCACTTGCCAAGGGGACAGGTTTTCCTAGATCACCTTGTCAGCATCTGAGATGCCTTGTGTGGGAGTTTGTTTCCCTGGGCCGCCAGAGCATTCGTCCACATTCTGTCGTCAGACAGATCTTGTGCCAGGGGTCCCTGGGCCTGGCCTGGGCACGGAGGTATATCCACGTGCGGTCCTCCTGGTGAGAGAGTCAGGCAGGAGGCCTTGTGCGAGTCCTACAGCAGCTCAACGGATTGTTTCTGCAAAACACGGAGCAGGCAAGGGCAGAGCCACCCCATGGGCAGCCTGTCCATGAGGGAAGCTGTTCAGGGGAGAGAGATGGGGGAGTGGGCAGTGTTTGTTCTGGGGGTCCACGGAGCTGGCCCCCCTACCTGGGACCGAGGCTTAGCTCTGCCATTGGATGGCAGCACCTCACAGAGTTGGAGGCATTCCGGGACATTGGGACAGTTGGGCAGAGGGCAGAAGGAAGCCAGTTGGTATTATGGCTGGGATTCTGGCTGGAGCCTTCAGAAGGGAACACTGGAGTTCTGGACGCTGCTGGGCTGCTGACCTTTAGAGGACATCCTCCACGGGAGAAGCTTCTTGGAGAAGCAGTAAGTGCTCAGGAGCCGTCGGGTCCCCAGAGGGGAAGAAACATTAGCCTTGATGAAGATGTTTGCTGGGCTCAGTCGAAGGGCCTCCTGAGGATCCCTGACCAATTCCTTCCGCATTCAGCACTAAGTCAGAGAGCCTCCTCTGGCCGGCAAAGCGTGCCTCCCGAGCCCAGGAGAGACGCTTTGTAAATAAAGATCCAGGAGTAATGTGCCATCAGTCCAGCTCAGGGGTCTCGAGCTGCATGCATGGGGCACACGCTTGGGGAATTGGACTGTCAGTCAACTCCTGCTTGCTGAGCTTCTGTGGGGCTCGGGATCCATCTGAAAGCCATCTGTGGTGTGACTGCAAAGTGACAAGATGGTGGGAATTGGTGTCATCACTTCCTAGTCACCCACAGGATGGCTGAGAACATTGTCAAGGCTCAGATCACACACACACAGTCCTTGGGCCTGAATGTTGTCAGAGTGCAGACACCAAGCCCAGGTGTGCTTCTGGGGTCTTGCCTTCCTTCCCTTGTCCCACCCCATCCTGATTTTTGTCTGCACCCTTGATTCTGATTCTTTATCACCCGCACACTAGGGTAGAAGTGGGCCTGGTTTCGAACTTCGAGCTGAGGAACTTCTCTCTATCCTTTGTTTTGAGGAGGCCTTAAAGATTATTAGACATGAAGCCTCCAGAGGAAGCAGAAATTGCTGAATGTGACAGCTCACAGAGGGATGCTGATTAAGCAGTTTGAAAGTAAGAAGTTGTAGTCAATGGATAGGGGTGAGGGCTCATTCTTGTGGGGTTGTTTTCTCTGTGTTTTTGTTTGTTTTTGTTTTTGTACCATTCAATTCCTCTCCTTAAATTAGAAATGCCCTTTTTATTATTTTTCGATCCTTCGGGGAATGGGTATCCCAGAAAGTCTAGTAACCCTTTGCTCTTATTTTATTTTTACTTTTTTTAAAGATTTTATTTATTTATGTTAGAGAGAGTGTGAGCAGGGGGAGGAGCAAAGGGAGAGGGACAAGCAGACTACACGCTGAGTACGGAGACTGATGTGGGGCTGGATCTCACAATGCTGAGATCATGACCTGAGTGGAAATCAAGAGTTGGACGCTTAACCAACTGCGCCACCCAGGTGCCCCGTAACCCTTTGTCTTGATGGTTTCCTCTGGTTTTACCTTTTTCTCCACAGCCTTGTAAGCACTTCAGAGTATTGCAGTCCCTCAAGTTCAACAGTTTGAGGTTCTGTTTGTACTCAAACATTTCTTACTCTGAAAGTCAATTTCAGTTGCACACTTTCATCCAGAGTCATTTTATTTTGGACATTCCTGATGGCCACCTTACAGTTATGGCTGGGAAAGGGACTCTGCGTATGTAAAGGATACTGAAACAAAACAAGTTGATTCATTCTTGTCTTCCCCGACCTTTTCTTTAAAAATTCAAAAAGGAAAATCAGGGCTTTCCTTGTAGGAAGAACCCAGGCTTCCTTAGAAAATACGTGTATTTCTATTTCAGAGGCTTGTTTGAATACGAAATCTAAGGACATCTTGCCTTCACAGTCGAAAAATCAGAAGTTAGATTGTCATAAAGTTTATTCTGATAGCCATTAGGGGCATGGCATGTTCTACTCGTTTGTTCTTTAGTGGTAGAAGAGAATTGTCCCCGTTCCTGAATAAAAGAAAGAGCCATTTTGCTGAAGGACTGTGGCATTTCCCTGCACTGGTCTGTGGCTGGATGGTCAAAACACGGACAGGGAGAGACAGGTGGATCCAAAATCATAAGGCGTGTCTTTTTTTTTTTTTTTAAAGATTTTATTTATTTCTTTGAGAGGGAGAGCGCGCACGTGTGCACAAGCAGGGGGAGGGACAGAGGCAGAGGGAGAAGCAGACTCCCTTCTGATCAGGGAGCCCAACCTGGGGCTCCATCCCAGGACCCTGAGATCATGACCGGAGCTGAAGGCAGACACTTAACCGACTGAGCCACCCAGGTGCCCCCATAGGGCGTGTCTTGGGGATTTGTGACAAGCTGCGTGTGTTGCAGATTGTCATGCATCGATTTTATTTTTATTTTTTTAAAGACTTATTTATTTATTTTGGAGAGAGAGAGAGCACGATCAGGGGGAGGAACAGAGGGAGAAAAGGAGATTCCCCTCGGAGCGCAATGTGGGGCTCAGTCCCACAACTCTGAGATCGTGACCTGTAATCAAGAGTCAACCAACCAGCTGTGCCACCCAAGTGCCCCTCATGCACTGATTTTAAAATACCTGCATAGTACCTGCTCCAACACTGGCCTAGGGAGAAGCAGTATAGGGCAGTGAAGGAGCACTGCTCAGGCTTAGTCTGGATTCAAAGTTGAGGGTCTGTGACCTTGGGCTCATCACTTGATCTCTCTGAGTCTTTTTTCCCATCTTTAAAATAAGAGCGCTTATCCTTATCATGAGGTCAGCTGTTAAGGCTGCTGTGAAAGGACTCAATAAATCAGAGTTGCCCTAAAAGTGTCGTTGACTTTGTTCCAGGTCAGAAAGAGTGACAGCAAACAGTGAGGGAACAACACAGAGAAGCTGCAAAATTGCTGCTGTGTGACCCAGTGTTTCCCCTCGTAGGAATTGATCCTAACGATAAAGTGAAGAGAGTCACAGTGATTTAGTTACCAGTAACCTACAGCAGTTGGGAAGGCGAAAAACTGGAAATCCCCTAAATATCCAACCGCAAGAAATGGCTAGCTTGGGGCCCGTGCACGTAGTGGAAAGTGACGCAGCCAACCAAAGTCGAGTTGATAGCACCGCTGCAGAATAGTCAAGCGAGGAAAGGCTCAGATATAAAAAACTAAATATTTGTATTCTCCCCCTACCCCATTCCCACATACATATGTAGAAAAAAGGCTCTTAGTAAATAGATCCAAATGTGAGCAATGGTCGTCACCGGAAGATTGGGTATTTTTCAGTTTTTAAAAACAAAGATTATTTAATCACAGAGGTACTTTTTTTTTTTTTTAATTTTTTTTCAATCTAATGCTATGTCAAGCGCAAAGGAGAATGGGAAGGTAAACCAACACAGGCTCTCTGCCTCTCAGCCCTGCCACCGGAATGAGTTGCTGAACGTCAAAGCCAGGGCTGAGAGTGTCTCATTGTGTTGGAATGTGGGCAATGAAGATCACAGGAAGTGGTGACAAGCCCTTTGTTCTGTAAGCTCACCAGGCTTGCTCAGTGCCAGCGCTGGTCCTTGGTGTTCCATCAGGACATCATCTGTCTGTGTCCGTGGTCACAGCCTTAGCCCGGGCAGGGACATGTTACCAGACTGCGTTGCCAGGCACAGGAAGCCACAACTGCACAGCCTCTCTCACTTAACTCCCACTGGTGCTTTGGGCTGTTCCACGAAAGGAGAAGGGCCATTGTGGAGGGATTTACTGGCATTATTCCCAACTCAGGAAGGTGTGGGGATTTTCCCTTGCCCCTTTGGAAGAAATCTATCCTGGCTGCCTCTAAAAGCCAAAATAACCTGCTTTTCATCTGCTCTTCTTCTCTGTTCCTATTTGTGCTGTATTTACAGCTGCGGTCAGCTGAAGGAGTTAGCCAGGAGAGGGGACTGTTCCCTCGGGCTGGGAATATTGCTGCTCCACAGGCAGATTGCAGTTTTTCCCCTCTGTTAACCTCCCTGTAGGAGGCAGGCAGAACTGGGCCTTGCACATGACAGGTGCCCAGTGGAGCCTTGCAATCTTGAAGAGTTTCCTGTATGGGAGGGTGGGGGTGTGGGTAAGGATCGTGGAATACTGCAACAAGAAAACATCTCACTCTCATGCCTGAGATTATGAGCTGCCTTTTTTTTTTTTTTAAGATTTTTATTTTTAAGTAATCTCTACACCCAGTGTGAGGCTCAAACTCACAACCCCAAGATCAAGAGTTGAAGGCTCTACCAACTGGGCCAGCCAGGCACCACAAGCTGCTTTTTATTGAGCACCCATTGTATGCTGTACTGTGCTGGGTGCTCTAGGTACATTAAATCGCCGATCCTCCGAGGAGTTCACAAGGAGGATTTTGTCCACTTTTCACATAAGGAAACAGACTCAGGTTAGGGGACATGGCCAAGGCCTGTCAAACCTCCTTGTTTTTATTGACATTCCCATCTTACTGGATAACAGGGACTCGGCCCCTTGAGAACATGTTCTCATTTTTTATATACCCCTGAAGCTCCCGGCTCAGAACCTGGAACACTGTAGCCACCCTGGATGAAATGAACCTCAAGGGTCTGTGGCTGGGTGACTTTGGACAAGTCCTAGTCCCTCTCTGGGCCATAGTGTCTCCATGTATAAACCAGGTGTTCTTTTCTGTCACAAGTCCCTGTCTTCTTCAAAAACTTGCCAGGACAGCCATCCCCCCCCTCCCCCCCGCACGTTCCTGTGGAATGCGGTTGGTGTTGTAAGCGGTAGTCACAAGCAACTGAGGCTTTTTTACTATCAGGCTGAGGCCCAACCATCAGATGACTGTTGTCCCCAATTAATAAGACACAAGAAATAACGTTGCGCAACTTTATAATGAAACCACATTTCTCACTGCAGTTTCAACTCAGCCAGCATTTAAGGCACGCGTCCTGCCCCTGGCAAGCTCGCATGTTTCATTCCTTGGCACCGTCACCCACCTTTTCACCTGAATTGGTTTGGAAAAGCCTTGGGCAGTTTCCAGAAATTAAATCTAGAGGATGGAAGGTTTACCACCCCAGGATGTTCAAAGAAATGTGTGGCCTCCTGTGAGGGCCCGACTCAGAGAGGAGCCCAGAGCGGCTTTGGGAATGAGTATGTTGCCTCCCATGGTGGTCACTTGTTCTCGTTGGGTGTGTAAGTTCCCATGTGTGTCACGTAGGAGCCAGTGAGTTTTCTGTAGAGGGCCAGCCGGTAAGTATTTTAGGCTTTGGGGCGGCACAGTTTCTGTTGCATCTGCTCGATTCTGGCCTGGTGGTGCACAAATGGCCAGAGACGGTGGATAAACGGCCAGGTGTGGCTGTGTTCCAGTAAAACTTGACTACAAAAATAAAACTTTGCAGACCTCTGGTCTAAAACCTCAGGCACAGGGTGCCCGGCTGGTTCAGTCCGTAGAGCCTCCTGTATGCAGAGCTCTTGATCTTGTGAATTCGAGCCCCATGTTGGGTGTAGAGATTCCTTAACAATATAATCTTTAAAAAAATAAAATCTTAGGGACATCTCTTCATAATCACAGCCCATGTTCACTTATTCTGTGTTTGATACCAACCTGTTTTGACCTCCTGATTGTATGGAAGTCCCCTCCTGCCGCCTTGCCCTTGCAAGCTGTCTCTGACCTAGACACACCATGAAATCTTTGATCATTACTTAGTTGCACAGAAGTTGTCCACATTCTTATGTCAAAAAGTAGAAGTCTTTTAAAGATGCACCATATTTTCCTACAATTATGTTGTCCTGTGTAGGATCTCTTTTTGTATAGTCTGGCTCATTATAAGGTTTTAGGAAATTGATACATTGTCAGGTTGCTTACTGTTAGGACTTTTTCAAATGCTATCAGAAGAAAAACCCCATACCTGACATCCCACGTGCTTAAGTCTTGACTCTTCGGGTTGATCATTCATCTTCTTTCAAAAGTGACTCTGGTGTCATTACTTAAACACTCTTCATTGGCTTCTATCATGTCTAGACTCATAGCATGAAGTTTAGGCTGACCCTTACCTCCCTGAAAGTCTTCCCATTGCTCCATGTTTCCTGGCCTGCCAATTGGGCACCTCTTGCCTTCTACCAGGATTTTACCTGTGTGCCCCCTCTATCTTTGCATGTATTGTACCTTTATCCTCTTCATCCTTCCCCGTCCAGCTCAGCCGTCATGCCATTGAGGAGGCGTCCCGATCTCCCACACTTCCTTCCTTTATGTATGTGTGTCCATGCCCCTGGCAGGAGCAGTCACACATGTCATGGCTCCAGGAGAGCAGCAGTGAGAACACCTCACGCAGCATGGAGTGGCCTCACAGAAGCTGATTGAGGAGCCAGTGTATCAGGACACCCAGACCTCCAGTAACTCCAGTGTAGGGCAACACCCCAAACCCCAGTGCCCTCCAGAGCAGCCGGCACTCTCTAAACGATAGGCCCCTGGTGGGCTTCCAACAGGCAGAGTGACTTTGGTGCCCACCTTTCTAGTGTGGTGGTGAGATTTACAGACAAGTGGGCAGGTGGGCATGTGGGAAGAGCAGCTTCCTCCCTCTTCGGGGGCAGGTAGGAGCAATAACAGCTACCAAGTATTGAGCACCTCCTGTATGCAGAGATCTAAGCTAGGGGCTTGTGTGTGATCTGCACAGGCTTCGGGGTGGTGGGACCTGGGAATCCTTCAGCTCCTTCGGCATGATGCCCAGCATATATATAGTAGGTGCTCAACAAAGATTTCTTGAATGAATAAATGAATTAGACCATAAGGAGGTTCTCCTGGAAAGATTTGTGGCCAGATTGAAGGGCCACAAATGTGATACAAAGGAATTAGTTGAGCCTTCACCCTATTGGGAGTAGGGACTCAAGGACAGGTTTATGCAAGGAGGGACGTCTGCACAACATGTGTCGCTCTTACCCCATTATTTCCCCTTTCCGGTGTGGCTGCGATGCCGGATAATGAGGTGTTGAGCTGCACAAAGCTTCCTTGTGCCGGAGAGAAGGCAGGGCTGTCCTTGAAGCCAGTTGGCCGTCGGCCTCCTCCCTATAATTTATGTGCAGTGGCAGGTTGGAGTGAGCTGCCAGGCAGAGCCAGGGCTTGCCCGCCTCTCTAGGTTGCCGCCTCAGCTTGCTGGTTCCAGCATAGGGGCCATGGCCCTGACGCGAGGCCTGCCCCTCTGAGCTTTCCCTGCTGCCAGTGTGTTCGGGGAGGATTAAAGGCTCCTGCCCCAGTTCTTCCCAGGACTTGCTGACTCAGTTGATGGTTCCTATGGTAGGGGAGGGGAGAGTACCATCGACCTGCTGTTTCTCTCCCCACCACCACTCCCACTACACAGTCCCAGACGCAGCCACCTTGGGCTTCTTCTGCCTCAAGGCAGCTGGCCACTCAGCTAAGTGGTTTTGCCCCTCTGCCCCCAGAGACCACTTTTCCGGGGAGGATGCAACTCACTGTTTTCAGACAGAGAAATGCACAGTTAAGATGTCAGTCCTGGAGTCAGAGTATGTAGAACAGTTAACTTGTTCGTGGAGGTGGGGGGGTATAAGCAGTTGAGTTTCCTGCCCATGTACTGGGTGAGCCCCCTGGCACAGGCACAGTGGGGACTGTAAAACAGGGCATTGTGGAGTAGGTGGAGAGAAAGAAGCTGGGGGGCAGGAGAGCAGACACGAGGCTTTCCACTGCACGGCAAAATGGTCAGGGTTATGGGGCCATCTGATTGATTCTTGGAGTGGGATCTGGGCAGGCTCCTTTGAGGAGGTGGAAGTAGGTTTCAGTCTGGCCCTGAAAAGTGGCTGCGAAAAGAACGAGTACTCCAAGCAGAGAGCATAGCTTGGCCCAAATGATGGAACTGGTGGGAAAGGTGTGGGGTTGGAACTCATAATGAGAACAGGTGGGGCTATGGGTGATCCAGCAGAGGGAGGCATTTAAGGGGCCCCAAGGGCCTGGCCAAAGAGTGGTGGGGTTCTATAACATTAGTAATGGGTCTGAGGGGCTCCTGGTTGGGCCTCTGTTACCCATACTGTAAGGATGCAGGGAAAACCTAGAGCCTGGCCCATAATGGGAATTAACAGGAATTTGATTTCTAGGCTGGGCTATGTCACCCCAGGAAAGCCCATGCTTGGCCAGGCTGGAAATGAGCCCCCGCTGTTCTGGCTGTGGCATCTGCTTCCTTGGGCTGGCCTTCGAAGAGCCTGTCACAGTGATTTCTGAGGAAAGCCAACAGATGGGCAAGTTGGAAATGCCTCTCCGCTGAGGCAGATCCCTTCTTACACTCCCAGCTCAAGTTGGAGGCTGGGGAGCACTGACCCCTCACGTGGGTACTTTATAGTTTGCCCTGGGCCCTCACGTTGGTATTGTCTCAGCTGCTCCAGGAGGCAGAGAGAGCGGGCCTCCTGGGTAGACAAGAGAATTGCTGGAAGTCACCCAAAATCAGGAAGCCCCCTGAGCAGGGCTGGGCCTCCCTGCTCCCAACCCAGTATATTAGTCATCACACAGTACAGTCCCTCAGTAATTAAAGGGCATGTGCACAGTTTGGAGTTGAGGTTTGCAGTTAAATGACAAGTGAAGATAATGTGTGATTTCCCTAATACATCATACTAAGCTCCGACTTTGTGCCAGGTGCTGCGCTAAGCTCTTCTTTGCTTCATTCTGGCAGCAGCCCTTGTAGGTACTTTCATTGGCCCCAGTGAGGAGACCCAGCCACAGGAGTGTAATTTGTGCAACACCCCAGCACAGGACAGACGTGGCATCTGAGCCCACGTGGCCCCACCATTGGCCTGCTTCAACCCAACACCCTGCTGCCTTTGTGGGGCCAGACACGGGCGTGATCCCCTCGTCTGTCTCGGCACTGCTCGCATGCTTTATAATTAGAACAGACTGCAGCTCCTGCTAATGACTTCCTCATGAGATCCAAACTCAGAAACTCAGGAGAAAATTGAAGAATGAGAAAGGAAATAGGTAGAGAATGAGGTTGTTTCCACCGAGGCCCAAAGCACTATTCATAAAAAGTGTGTTTGAAAGCTTACTATGGCTGGCTACGTTTTGGCAATCCATGGGCTCCTCCCGTTAACTTTCTCCTCTGCGGTGCTTCGTGCTTTCGGTCCCGGCCCCACCTACAACCCTGTTACAAAGGACAGCTGACGTTACATGCCTCCAGCAGAAGCACAACTCCCATCCGGTTCCTTGGCCTGTCAGAATCTTTGGTGACTTCCCACTGCCTTCTGGAATAATGTTGAGTTTCTATAACCTGGCATTCAAGGCCCCCCACAAGGTGGTCCCTGTCTCCTTTCCCTGCTATGCTAGAGACCATCCTTCCTTAAACTCACTGAATTTTTACCTCCCTGCAGCTTTGACCATGCCCATTCCTGAGGCTGGCGTGCCTGTCCTCCCTCCCACCACCTCATCCTGGCTAGCCAGCGCAGGTTGAGCCAGATCCTGTCCCTCAGCAAAACTCAGACGGTCTCTCGCTTCTGCTCCCCACCTGTGGGTATTGCCTTTGGGCCTTGCTTGTGTCTGCCTGCCTCACCTTGTGTAGTTGTGTGGTGTCATGACTTTGTCCCACCCCCATACAGAGCCGCTTGCTGGGTGGTAGATTCATCTGTATGTGTGTATGATGGTGGGAAAGGCAGCTCAAACAGAGCCCTTCCAGGCAAAGGTGAAATGATTAGTGAAAAGGGCCTTCTGGGTATCAGGCATGAAGGGCCTGTTTCACCCGATGGTGACTGTACTTTGGCCCTCTATCCCTGGCTGGAAGAAATGAAGCTGTGGCCTTTTAGCCTGGGGAAAAGAGGACTTGAATGAGGACAAGTGTCCTAAGACCTCATCTGTTCTAGTCCCACCACGTACCAGGTCTTCGAAGTTAGCTACTCTGTAAACATCTCTGGGGCAGGTGTCTTCTAGGTCAGCCCTATTACCTTTCCCCAGTATGTCTGCATTCCCACCCGACCCCCCTCAACCCCCCCGCCCTTCCCCACTTCATCACCCCTCAGCACCCCTGACATGCTCAGCACACGTTACCCCTCCACTTCAAAACACTGACATGTTCTCCATTTCCAGTAAAGCCCCAGAGCAGAGCCCTCAAAATCCACCCAAACTCCATTTCTACGTGTTTTGGCTGTACAGCCACCACACAATCTCTCCAGCCTTCTAGCCTGGTCTCCTTACTGCTCTGTCCCTCACTTCCACACCCGCCTCCAGATGCCTTCCACTGTTGTTGCCACCAGAGCCCAGGGGAGAGCTGCCCGCCTGTCCACTCTCACTGGTGTAGAGCAGAGTGGCCAGAGCCTGTGGACTTGTCCCTTCTCTGCAGCCCGGCTTCAGTGGTTACGGCCTCATCGACCTTTGTGTGGTTTCACACACATGGTCTCATTTCCTCCCAACAGCCCTCAGGTGACAGTCTCTCTATTTTCCCCATGAGGCTGCTGAGACTTGCCCAGGGTCAGACACGCTGCCAGCCGGTGGCCCAGGCAGGACCACGACCTAGCCTTTCCTGGCTCTCTCTGCCTGTCTGAAGCTGGAAGTTCAGCCGCTATTGGCATTTCTCTGAGGGAACTGAGGCTCTGGGGAGCAAATTTCTGAGGACAAATAACAAGTCTGTCTTCTGGGAACAATGGCACTGCAAGAATTGGGCTGCTATCAACACTGCTGTCTGTGGTACAACTCTAGAGTGTGGCCTCAGAACCCGAACCAACAATTGCTGGCTTAAAATAAAACCATAGCCCTGGGGATTTGTGGAGGGCAGGGCACAGGCTGCCAAGATTCCTCCCACTGTCCCCTCTCCTTTCACTTGTAAGCCACCTTGGAGAAGGTTTGGCCTATCAGAACCTTGTCCCCGTAGCAGGCCCCAGGCTAGCAGGGGTTGCCTCGGACTTACAAGGTAGTTGAGCTTCCCTGAGCTGTTCCTATCACCAGAGTTGTTTCCGGACAACTGTGGGTTGTGTGGTCAAATTAAAGAGGTTGTTCAGAAAGTCAGACTGGCATCTACAGGAAGTAGGGATTACAAGGGGACCTTGTGGCTTTGTGACCTCTGCTCTGTAGATAGAGGAGGGCACCAGTAGGGAGGGGCAGAGGGTTGTAAAATCAGAGGGCTTGAGCCAAGAAGCATGGAATCCATTCATTCACACACGGCTTTGCCACAAAATAGGATGCAGTCCTTGGCCCGAGGCCATGACCCCTTTTCTTTGGATCTAGCAACCTTGAAATCGGCTGTAGCACAAACAGGCTAATGACGGAGTAATCATACTGTAATAAAGCCTTATACTCCGCTTTCTCTTGGGCTTATCATTCAAAGTGCACTGTTTTTTTTTAAGAGCCCATTTTGTCAGTTTTCTTCTGATTTAGATGCAATGACAAATCAGAACAGAGTTTTGATTTTTTTTTTTTTTTTTAAGACTCCAGTCACCTGGTTTGGGGACAGTCTTGCAGGCATAAAGGGCAGAAAGCAGCATTTGACAGAGCACTTTATCTTAAGGATGCTTTTCATCATTCTAACAACAAATTACCTACATTTTTTGAGGGAAGCAAACTGTCTGAGGCAAACCCTTTCCTGCGCTGCATTGTCCTGGGCTGTCACACCCTCCCACCAGCCCTGCCTGATAAGCTTCAGGAGCTTAGAAACCTGTTCTTCACAGCTGAGAAGCTGTCTCAGAAACTTCCATCTTCTCACTACCTCCAGCCCTTCTCCAGCCAGCTCTCGGTGCCTGGCTTTGTTCTCTCTTGGTCCAGCACTTCCTCCCTGGGGCTTTATCTGCCTTTCCCCCCTCTTCTTGTCACCTTCTAGTCACCACCGCCCATGGCCCCTGCCCACTGTCACTCTCTACACCCAGCTTCTCCTTGTCCCCAGCCAGGCCTGCTGTTTCCCTTCACTGTGTGACCTTGGGCAAGTTTCTTAATCTCTGGGCCAGTTTTCTAACTTGTACAGCTCACTTACTGAGCACCTTTTTGTGTGTCGGGCCCTGCATTAGACACAGGTACTAGAAAGATCCATGGAGGTAGGCCCTGCCCTGGAGCCCCAGTTTAGGAAGAGTTCATAATCATGGCACGATGACTTCTTGGATCTTTGGGAAGAGTAAGAGACCGCTGACATGGAAAGAGTGTTGGTTACTCAGGCTCCTGGGTCCAGTGCTTCAGCAATAGAACAAGCCTTGCTCTTTAAGTCTGGAGATCCCTTCCAGCCTGGTGCCTGTGCACCCACCCTGTTCTGCGGCTGCTAAGCTCTGGTGTGCTTGGAATGCACGGGTGGGAACACACATCTATGGGGGCACAGGGCGGGAGAGAGTGGGAGCTGGACAGCCAAACCCAGACTGCGAATTAAGGGAGGGAGAAAATTCTGGGAGCCGTTTGGAGCTCTCCAAATGTGGTTTGACCTGGTTTTTAAAAACTCTTATACAACTTGTCAGGAGTTAGTGAAACTAACTTTAGTCAGTGGGACAAGAGCCAGATTTAAAAAAAAAAAAAAAAAAATCTTGTTAGAGTGTGACAGGATGTGAAATGTCACGTCTTAGCCCCTCACAGCTATTTGTGAACCCGTGTCTCCTCCTTACTAGCCTGGAACTCCTGCAGGATCACAGTAGCGTCTGGTTCTGCTCTATGTCCCAGATCCCAGCATGGGATCTGCCCCAAGGGTGGCCCAGGGAGGCTGACTGGAGGTACAGACAGAGCTAGGATAATACAGCTGAGGCCCTGACTGTTGCCAGGCACTGAGGTGAGCTCT
The DNA here is from genome assembly GCF_023065955.2 of Ursus arctos. NCBI lineage: Eukaryota > Metazoa > Chordata > Mammalia > Carnivora > Ursidae > Ursus > Ursus arctos. The sequence goes on along the minus strand of NW_026622852.1, from coordinate 27,949,468 downwards.
GTTACTATCCTTACTTTATAGATGAATATAGACATTGAAGCACAGAGAGGTTGAGCAAGCTTCCCAAAGTGGTAGAGCTAGAATTTGAACTCAGATCTAACTCCAGAGCTCACATTCTCAAGCACTGTCCCTTGGAGACTGGGTAGAACTTGAATGTGCAGTGGTTAGAGAAGGGAGCACCCCAGGAGGGCACAGCTGGGCAAAGACCCATGGCAGGGAAGCTGAGGGCCATAAACTCTGCATATGAGTGTGTGTGTGGGGGGGCAGGCAGTGAGGGAATCACACCCACCCCAGATATGGGACAGGAAGTTCCTGAATGACATGGGGTCTCCTAGATGGGCTGACAGACAGAGGTGGCTCTCTTTCCAGTTAAGCAGACCCTCAGCACCTTGTGCAAGCCTGTTGTCCTGTGTCATAGGAGCTGGCGGGGCCCTTCTTGGTGAAGAGAGAGGGCTCTGAGGGGTGGCACATAGAAATGTTGTTGCCCAGCCCCTTACTCTTCTGGGTCTGTGTCACCATCCCTGCAGGGAGGCGTTGTATTGGTAGATTCACCGCAAAGTCCTTTGAGCCTGGGACAGAGCAGCTGAGCTTGAATCTTCACTCTGACTCACCCCGTTGGTGACCTTGGGCAATTTACCTAGCCACCCTGTACCTCAGTTTATTCATCTGTAAAATGGGGACAATATAAGAACCCACTCTATGGAGTTGTTAGGAGTATTAAAAGAACCGAACATAGCCCCTGGTGGCTCCTTATTGTATTATTACAGTAATAATTGGGCCGAATCCTTGCTCTCTTGATCCCTTGACTGTCCCGTGGCTCCATGGAGAGGAGGGAGGATCTGGGGCTCAGAGGCTCTCTGGCCACCCGCAGAGCTCCTGCAAGGCCAGGGATGCCTGGGTTTGCCCTGTCTGCCTGAATGCGTTTGCTCTGTAGACGTTGAGATCATCACTGCCAGTGGCTGCCCAGCCTCAGCCAAGCTCTTGCAACATCCCCACAGCTCTGGGGGGTTCCTTGTGCCCAAGTCCTGTGTGGGCAGAGCTCCGGGCAGGCGGCACGTTTTGGCAGGTCTTTAGTGGTGTCATTGGTAAAGAGTTTCCTGTGGCTGCACTTCTTAGGACTGAGGAAATACAGTTTTTACAGTCCTCTTTTGTTCCTCCCAGATGCCAATAAACTGTTTAAACTTTGGTTAAAATGCTGTTTCTCAAAAGAAAGGGAGATGTTTAAAAGAAAGGGAGATGTTTTGGGAATTCTGTTCCCGTGTTAGTATGAGGTCACTGAGGTTCAGTCTGGGGAGAGGCTGGGTCCGTGGGTTGGGTGAATGTGGTTGGTATTTCTCCGGGGTCCTCGTCATCCTGGAATAAGGGGGCATGAGCTAGAAGGCACCTGCATCCCAAGCTCTGGGATGGGAGTGTGAGCCCATCTGCATGTCTGCTGTGGTGCAGGGGAACGCTCATAGGCTGGGAATCCTTGCCTCTTGACTCACGGTATGACCTTGAGCGAGTCACTTCCCCTGGGCTGGGTTTGTGAAATCCTGTGGATTATTGTGAGATAATAGTGGGATTACAAGTGCCTCTCTTCTGCTGGAGACCAGTGATTCTCCATCTTGGCTCCATAGTACAATCACCTGGGGGAGGTTTTAGAAAACGCAGATTCCAGGCCCTTACCTCTGACCACTTAAATTGGAATTTGGGGTGGAGCTCAGGCATTGCTGTTTGTGAAAGCTCCCCAGGTAATTCTAATGTGCTCCCTGTTGAAAACCATTGGACTAGACCAAAGGTGGGCAAACTGTGGCCCTTGGGCCAAATCCAGCTGTTGTTTGTTTTTGTAAATAAAGTTTTATTGCCACGCAGCCACACCCATTTATTTAATTGTGCTCCAAGTCTGCTTTTGCATTACAGTGGCAGTTGAGTGGTTGCCATAGAGACTGCAAACCAAAATATTTAGTGTTTGGCTGTTTATAGAAGAAATTTGTTGACCTCTCTTACTAGACTTTCCCCTCTTTGAGGACAGACACAGAGCTGTATTTGCTCTTCTGTCCCCAGTTCCGAGCCCAGCAGGGGCATTGCTGAATGTGATTCTGTGCTCTCCCACGGTACCCAACCTATCAGTTGCTGCTGGGAGGCCCTGTCTAGGCATAGGCCGAAACCTTCCCTTCCCTGAGTGGTCCAGTGTCCCCCACCTCGGAGCTACCTGGAGATGCTGAGCTCACACTCGCCTCCTGTGTCTCGTCTTCACCTAGATAGTGATGTCGCCTCTCCCAAGGCTAGGCTTATCTAGCCTCCCACCCTCACGTGCTTTTGGGGAATGAGCAAGTTGGACTGTAGAGCAGCACCCTTTGGGCCCTAAAGCTAGGAAGTCTTGGGGGCTTCTTGTGGAAGTGAGAGAAATGTACTTTTCTAAGGTTGGACCAGCTCCTTCAACACTGGCTCCAATGTCCTGGGTCTCATGCTTTGGGGTACCATAAAAGTCCCAGGAGGAGTGTAGAGTTTCCAGTGGCAAAGAATCTTAATCTAGGTCCTTCTACTGGCTGAGTGCTCAACCAAGTTCTGACTGGAGATTCCGGTGGCTGGAAGCTCACTATGTCTCAAAATATCCTGTTCTTTTTTTTTTTTTTTTTTTTTTAAGATGTATTAATTTTAGAGAATGAGAGAGAAAGCACACACAAGTGGGGGAGGAGCAGAGGGAGAGGGAGAGAGAGAATCTAAAGCAGACTCCTCTCTCAGCATGGAGCCCAATGCAGGGCTTGATCTCACACCCGTGAGATCATGACCTGAGCTGAAATCAAGAGTCAGACGCTCAACCGACTGAGCCACCCAGGGGCCCCAAAATATCCTGTTCTATTTTGACCAGCTCTGTCTGATCAAACATTGTTCCTAAAATTGAGTTGAAATCTTTTCCATAACCTCTCCTGCTTGGTGCTCATTTTGTCCTCTCTGATGCCACAGAACCCATCTGCATCCTGTCCTAGGAATTAACCACCTATCCTGCACCACGCACACATGCCCCTGAATATTCTCTAAAACACATGTGCTCCTTGATCTCTTCAGCTATGCTCGTGAGACACGGAGGCCGGGCTCTTTGTCAGCCTTGGTGGGAGTTCTTGATCTAAAGGGCAGGGCCCAGAGCTGCACATGACGATGAGTGGCCCTTGGTTTGTTCAGATTGAGGGAGACCATCTTCCTCCCTAGTAGCAGAAGCCATAATGTCACCCCACTGCTGACACTGCCAGTGGGCAGGTTTGGCTTTTGGGAAGCTAGGTTAGACCATGTGACAGCATCACTTCAATAAAAGCCCCAGGCAACTGAGACCCCTGGGCTTTTGTATACCTTTGGCTGGCTACGGCATTGTGTCTCCCTTCTGCCCACTTCCAGCTGGCTCTGTGAAGTGTCAATGGCCTTTCCAAAGGGCTCTCCTTTCCTGGCCTACCCCAGGTTGTACCCACCCCCCTCACCAGGCAGATGGGAAGTGTGGTCATGAGAGAGCTTTGTGGGCCCTGGGTTTATGGGTTTATCATTGGGTCAGGAATGAGGTTAATATTTTTAATGGTGAAGGGTGAACCCCATTATTACCCCAGTTCATTAATCAATGGCAGAACCCGTTTTACCTGTTAGGTGCCTTTGGTATGAGGAGTTCATGAACGGGAATCCAATTTCTCTTTAAAACCTACCTCTCCCCTTCTTAAATCTGGGAGGTGGTTCTGGGGAGGGTGTTGGTATTTTGCAGCAAATTTTTCTTGGGTAGAAAAGGTTGGGGGCAGCCTTTGAGGACTCTCCCTCCCTTACTCACCGTGCCACCTCTCCCAGCCAAGGGTGTGGGGAAGGTGGTGGGAGCTGTACAGCCTGCCCGAGCCAGTCCATAAGCCCAAGATGCCTGAGCTATGATGGGTCCAGTTATGAGGCCCAGGGTGGATGGGGAGCTCAGGACCAGCATCTGTTTGGACCTGTCGCCCACAGGTTGGTTGGAGGATGGGCATGGCAGAAATGTGGAGGAATGGGGAGTATAGCCAGACCACTTAGGTGGACCCAGTCCTGGTCAGCTGGGGCATTGGTTTAAATGTCTCTAGGGAGTGCATTCTTCTTTGTGTATGGGGGACCATTGAAAAGACCCTCCCCCCCCCCAGTCACATGGCCCACATCACCTGTGTTATCCCCAAGAAATGGGCACGATGGGGCACCCATAAATATGATGGGGTGTTCACTTTTATCCCAGGAGAGTGCCGCTTTGAGTTATTCCCGAATCCCCTTCAGGCACCATCACCACCAACACCTCTGGGCTGCGAGGGCCCAAAGGGATTTCAGGCTGGCCGCCCTGACCCCAGGCCTCCTCTTCTACAGGTGGAACACCTCCAGTGCCTCTGGTCCTCACTGTATGAAAACACTTGGTGTTTTCAAATCCAACTGGGCTTAACACTAACAAGATGAAAAATGAACCAACTCTACCATAAAATTCCCTCCCACTACCATGAGAAAGATGAGACTTACTTTACAAGGCTCCTTGAAAATAACAGTAACTTAGTGCATGCTGGGCACTGTCCAAGTATTAACTCTTATTAATGAAGCAAGAGGCAAGGTCACGTTCACCTTCCAGCTCTCCTTCCCCTCCTGTGCTGAGTGATGCTTCCACGTGCAAAGGTTTGGGGATGTGGGAAGAGAGGCCCTGGGGCCTCTCCACTGCCTCATTCCCTCTAGTGTAAGGACTTGGCCTGTGCGCTACTGTGCTATTTTTGGTGGTGGTTGTAGGGAGGAGGAGGTGGGATCTTCTGGCAGGAAGGATGAGGATGAGGCAGTAGGGGATGGAGGGAGGAAATTGCTGGAAGTGGAACACAGAGTTACAGGCTGCAGGCGGAAGCGTCTGCTTCCCCAGGTGTGGCCCAGGCAGGTTGCAGGTGTGCTGCAGTCATAGGGTGGCTGAGGAAGAGGAAGGGAGACTTCCAGCAGCCAGCTGACTGAGGGAGTGTCAGGGGTGGCCCTTGCCCGAGGTTGGCACTTCAGAGCCAAATTGGCAGAGTTTCCTCCTCTTCCTTTCAAACCTCTCTTCAGAGATTTCCTCCTACTGTCAAGAAGGAATCCAGGATATTAGAAACTCATGCAACAGGCCGTGGGTGGCATAGAAGCGCCAAAGTTTTGGAGTGAGGCCTGCACTGCCTTATGTGCTCTGTGGCCTTGGGGAAACGACTAAACCTCTCTGAGCTTTGATTTTGTCAGCTGGAAATGATGTAGCAAGATGAAATAAGACCATGTATGTAAAAGCACGTAGTCAAGCGCCCGGCACATGGTAGGTACTTTCTTCATTGTCAGCATCACGTCTGTAATACAACTCTTGTGTATCCTAATCCTCTAGAATGCTCAGGCTCTTGGAGAGGGGCTAGTCTGAGGTTTGTAGAACACTTGTCTCCAGGAGTCAATCCCTGTGAGTCACGCATGGCTTCAGCATGACTCCACAGAGAGATGTGTGAAGAGAGAAAGCCAGTGGAGGGTGGGGATGTCTGTGGCAGCTACGCTATCAGCAAGGGGCCGGGCCTCCCTGATCACTTGATTAACACAGCAGCAGTGGATCAAAGTTTGCTCTTGAAATTGATAAGTCTGGGATTCAGTTCAAGATACCTTTGCCTCCCTTTAAGGATAGAACATTTCCGGTAGTGGGTGATTTATGACATTCCCTTTGGAAGGTAATTTTACCACGTGAACTAATAAATTAGGGCCAGTTCGTGCCTGATGCATGAGGCTACTGTCAAGTGCTGTGTTGGTGTTTCCTAGAGGCCAGTCCTCAGTGGTGGTCTAGAATGTACCCTTGGAGTGAGCAGGGAGTGGAGGGGCGGAGCAGGAAAGGCCAGCGCCCTAAGCCATAGATGTACAGCAACCTAAAGGAGGGAGTGGCTTTTTTTTTTTTTTTTAAGATTTTATTTATTTATTTGACAGAGAGGGAACACAAGCAGGGAAAGTGGGAGAGGAAGCAGCAGGCTTCCCGCTGAGCAGGGAACCCAATGCGGGGCTCAGTCCCAGAACCCTGGGATCATGACCTGAGCCTAAGGCAGGTGCTTAACAACTGAGCCACGCAGGCACCCAGTAGTGACTTTCAAAATAATGTTGGAAGGACTGAAATTCCCCAGTGGTCCAGTGCTTTCCCTAAAAGCATAATAACCTCCATTGCAATTAGAAAAGTGAAAAGTTAGGGAGTTTTTTGTGAAGTTAAATTCGTTTCTGAAAAGGATTGTGCTTTATTCTCAATTTCCTTTTCACTATTGATCATTGTTTTTCTTTCCATTCAAAGATGTCAGTGAGGACAGGTGGTAGTTGGGTTTCTTTTAGTGTTGTGATCCTGTGTCTTTTCCCCTCCCCTTGTTGGTAATTACAGTGGTCTGTGAAATACAGAATTCTGGGGACAGATGGGTACACTAAGGTCCCAACAGGGAGTGTGACTTAGCCATTGGTGCCGAGGTGGAGAGAGGAAGGGATTAGAGTTTGGGCTTCAAGTTCCCCGTGGAAACTTCTGGATGTGAAAGACCATCAGGATCGGGAACATGATTTATGGGGCCCTCCAGTGCAAAATAAGAACACATGTGGCCCCTCTTTCAGAAATTATGAATAATTTCAAGAAGGCAACAGAACAGGGGTGCCTGGGTGGCTCAGTAGTTAGTGTCTGCCTTCGGCTCAGGGCGTGATCCCAGGATACTGGGATCAAGCCCCACATCAGGGTTCCTGCTCCGTTGGGAGCCTGCTTCTTCCTCTCCCACTCCCCTGCTTGTGTTCTTTCTCTCGCTCGCTGTCTCTCTCTCTGTCAGATAAATAAATAAAATCTTAAAAAAAAAAGAAAAAAAGGCAACAGAACAGGAAACCAAATGCAGAGGCCACGTGCCTATGTAGCCGCGCTGGGCACCATCAACGTCAGACTCCTGAAGTACTGGCGTGTAGAAATAAGAACCTGTTGTACGGAGCCCAACAAATAGTGTTTTGACTGGGCCCTGAAATCCCTGCTTAGAGCATCTCCTCTGCTCTCCCCAGCCCTCTGCCTGGAAGCTTGAGGTCGGAGAAGAAAGCCTGTGGAGGGGATTATAGAGGCGAGGCCTCGTATGAACCTACAGGAAGGAGGCAAGGCAGGCGGTGTTTATCTGGGCTTTCTCTGCGGTTTCGCCTGCCCGTGTTTGCTCTGTTAGCTCCATATCTCCAGGGAGAGGTGTCGTGCTCCACTGAGGTCCAGTGGGTCTGAGGCCACCTGTCCCAGGGTTGGGGGTGAGCAGGTGTTCTCTGACTAGAGCAGCAAGCTGGCGTAGAAGAGCCTGGGCCAGGCAGATAACTGGAATGGTGCGAAGGACCGGGCTGTCAGTCAGTGCACTGGTTGGACTTGGCTCGGTGGGTTATTTTTGTTTAAGGCAGACTATGGCCCATTGGCTGTGGCAGAGTGCACATATCTGACCTCACAACACATCTGGAAAAAGCAAATCAGGGCCCCGGCTGTGCTGGAGCTCATGGAAGTGTGGGCATATGTGCTTTCGTGGACATCCGTGTGCATGCGTGTGTGGCTGCAAGTGCACGTGAGAGGCACGTATGTATATATTTACTTCAGTGATGTTTACCTTTGCTCTGTGCATGGTTCTAAGCATTTGACAAATATTAAAACAAGTCTCATAATGACCTCATAAGGGAAATCTTAGTATTATTCAAACTTTATTAATGAAGGAAACTAAGGACAGAGAGGTCAAGTAAGTCATGTGGCTTACCTAAGGTCATGCAAGCCAGGAAGTGGCCAAGCCAAGAAGTATACAAGTGCTTAGGTAAAAATGTGCTTGTTTATAGTGCCCTACCGTGAGAGGCCCCTTGTGCGCGTGGTCATTGGGCTTCTGTGCAGAGAGAAATGGCCCAACAGACCCTCCCTGGATTCATTAACTCACTAACTCATCCAGCATTTGCTTGTACCCCTTTCTGCTGTGAGTAGACATGGGGGGGTGGAGAGGGACAGAGCCAATCAGACCGCGCCGGTGTTGAAAGCTTCGGGCGCCGTGGCAGTGCTCTGGGGTTTTCAGGGCAAAGGCCACAGTGGTCTGAAATCATCACATGTTTACCAACTAGGCATCTCTGGGTAAGATACAGCAGAGAGGCCAGGACCATGGAGAGGAGGCTCTTGAGACCAGAGTGTAGCTGTGGAACAGTGTTCTCTCAGCCTGGAAAGCTCAGTGGTCCTCTGTCTACTAGTCTCTGCACTGGGGAGGATGGTGTCTGGGCATGGCCTGATTCCTAGATTCTGTACAGCCCCCATTGCCTTTGCAAAGCCATTTCTTGCTGGAAATCCCAGGGGGGAAATGGGACAGGAAGATACTTCTTCGCATTTCACAGATGTGGAAACTGAAACGCAGGGGAGACCAGTGAGCTGGGCCGGTTAGGGGCCAAAAGGCACAGGAGCCCAGGTCAATCTGACTGGCCCTCCTATTGCTTCACTTGGGTAAACTTGCCAGGTGGGACTTCTCAGCTCACCTCACTGTCTTTCCCTGAGGCTTTTCCCAGCCCTAGGCACCTGGTGCTGTCAGCCCCCACAAAGTCCCTCCTGCCCCACCAGTTTGACCTTCTCCAGTTTGAACCCATATGTACCCCAGGGCTTCAAACAGAACATGGGATGGGGGTAGCCACCCTTCCCACACACAGGAGAGAGGCCAGGGACAGGGCCCCACAAGCAGCCTCCAGAGGTGACTCCAGGATTTAGTTAGTGTCTAGCCCCCACAGCTCCTTTGCCCTTGGTAATGTAATTCTGACGGGTGCCTTGTGCATGATTTCCCAGTTTCCCTGTTGGATGAAATTCTAGTTCCCACCTTAGTAGCTGGTTTGATTACCCAGCTTTTCTGCTGCCTTCCCTTCCCTCGCTCATTTCCACACCCCTCATAATTTTTAGGTCCCAAATAAAGGGCTTGCCCCTGAGTTCTGGCTTCAGGGTCTGTGTCTGTGTCTGAACCCAAACTGAGGCATATGTGGCCTGCAGCCTCTCAAAGATGAGAATAGCATCCTTTCCATGTTTTCCGGTGCCTCTCCCCCTTGCCAAAATGTGCTGGCCATGACGTTATCCTTTGGTCCATTGACTCAGATTCCTCCTACCCCAGGAGGAAGATGTTCTCCTAGTGAAGGTGGGCGAATTCAGTCTCAGAAAAGGTAGGAGACATGCCCAGCGCCCCACAGCTGGTGAGAAGCCAGGAAGCACTGAAGCTGGGACCTCTGAATCGATTCCAGTACCACCCTGCCTGCCATGGCTCCTACCCAGCACCCCTTGTAGGGGCCCTGCTGCCCACTGGACCTGCCTGTGGCATGGAGGGAACCGGCTCCAGAACCTGCCTCCCAGGTTTGGCGATGCAGACAAGTGTCCACATAGCTGCAATTCCGGACAGGGTATGAAGGGGCCTCCCCCATGCACTTACTTTTCTGCCCAGCACACGCTGGCTGAGTCTCTCCTGCCCTCCCCAGGGAGGGGAACTGATGAACACTACTCCCCAGGAGACCGGAAGCACCATGAGTTAGGGGAACAGGCCTGCCTTTGCTCCTTGCTGCCTCCCAGCTCAGAGCTCATTGCCTGGCGTGTTGTGAGGAGGGGGTGCATGTGGTTGAACAAGCCGCTGACACTGTTACAGACAGGTGTGTTGTGGCAAAGCTCTGTGCCCAGGAATGTTCCTGTACATTGGAAAGTGCTGAGTCCATATGAGAAGTGCTTTGGGGTTCAGGGACAGTTTCTTAGCTTAGAGGTCTGCATGTGAGAAAGAGTTAATTGAGGCTTGGTTGCTGGAGGACTCGAGAAGATGGCATCATTTTAAAAAGTGAATCACCATTTATTGAGCACCCACCATTAAGTGGAATATATATAATTGGGAACCCTCAAATACGGTGGTGGTAATTATGGCCCATGCTGCGTGTCCTCAATAAAAAGGCAGTAACTCTTGGGGGAGGGCAGCTGTTTAGTGCTGCTTGTGTTTTAAAGCTGCTCCGGCCTGCCTTGCTGCTCTCCTGTTAGAAATGTGCACGCATCATCCTAATGGGACCCATCCAGAGAAGCACCCCTTCACTTATTAAGGATCCTGGGCCACTGTCGCCAATTACACGGGCTGCACCTGGCTTGAGCCCTTTCTCCCTTTAATGGCAGCTCTGGGCACGGAGCTCATACAGGCTGGAGAGACCCCATCATCCAGCCACTCCTGCTCACCTCCATGGCCTGCATGGAGGCCTGGCTTTGAAAGGTACCATAGCCCTCAGGAAGGCCTTTGGCTTCTAGGCTGTGCTGTTTTGCTTTACATACTTCTCCTGTGAGAACACTGGAGAAGTTGTTCTTACTGTACAGAGTCTTCTATTACCGTGAGAAAGCCTCACGGGCATTCCTGATCCTTTCTCGGGAAGGGAGCGGCAGAAGGGCCGGGCCTACCAAGAGCGGAAAAAGGACTTGAATTCAGTTGTCCAAAACCCATTTTGGAAGCAGGCAAGATAGGTTACCAAATGACAGGTTCTCCTGTGGTTGGGATTTGCTGGGAATTTGGCTTTTTCACCCCAGTGACTCATTCTCTTCCTGGATATACAGGTGACCTCCACAAGCCCCTTCCCTTCTCCAGGCCTCAGTTGCTTTTCCCACAAGACAAGGGAATCCATCAGGCCGGATGATGGGTTGAGATGGTGATAGTCACACCTGACATGTCTTGAGTGCTTGCCGTGTGCCGGGCCTGTTCTACCTCCCTTAGTAGTGGTTCGCTTTGTCTTCATCCTGTTGTCGTCATTTTATAAACAAGGCAGCTGAGGCATAGAGAAGTAAGGGCCTTTCAGGGCCATCCCATGTCCCTGCTCCAGATGATAATTCTCCTATCCTTCTAGCCTTAAGTGTCCTGCAAAGAAGAAAATCCTGGTCTTGATCTTAACCTTTTTTTTTAAGATTTTATTTATTTATTTGAGAGAGAGAGCACAAGTCGGGCAGGGGGTAGAGGGAGAGGGAGAAGCAGACTCCCCACGGAGCAGGGAGCCCGACAACTCAGGACTCAATCCCAGGACCCTGAGATCGTGACCTGAGCCAATGGCAGATGCTTAAGCAGCTGAGCCGCCCAGCCACCTCTGTCTTACCCTCCTTGATCCAGGGCTGGTCTGAGAGGATTTTCTAGGCAGTGACCCCAAACCCAAGGAGGAACACTTGTCCCACTTGAGCAAGAAGCTTGCAAGAAAGAACTATCTGGAAAGGTGGGTGGAGGTTGATGGGATTTGTCGGAGGGCTGGACAGTGCTGAGCCAGAGCCCAGGGGTGGATGATGTGGGTGGTGGTCCTTGCAAGAGGTGCTAAGGGGCTTCTCCTGGGGGTGGGGAGAGTGATTGTGCAAACTGACAATGTTAGGAATGATTTTTTTTTTTTTTTTTTTTTAGTTTTATTTATTTTTTTTTTAGTAATTCCTATACCCTACATGGGGCTCAAACTCAGAATCCCAAGATCAAGAGTCATATGCTCTTCCGGCTGAGCCAGCCAGGTACACCATTTCAGGAATGATTTTAAGAGAAAAATTAGATACCAATCAGGTACTGCAGAAACAGTGTGGACCTGAGTGTTAGGAAACCTTGAGTTACCTGTTTTTGGCATTGACCTTTACCACCCACGCACCCAAGGCCTTTTGCCCAGTGAATTCATGATTTTCAGACTGCGGGCAGTGTAGCATATGTTGGGGTTCCATGTGAGATTTCCTTTACACAATTACACACATGAAAGTTTGAAACCCACTGGACTCCATTATCTCCCAGGGCTCTTTCTGCTCTGACCGCAGACCCCTGGGTGCTTCTGTCCTCAGGAGGGATGCTGTGAATTCTGACTTTGGCCCTGGCCGAAAGCAATGAAGAAATTCTAGGACTGAGCTATTTTTGAGTTCAAAATAGAATCTTGCGCTGCTTGAGAGATGCCGAGAAGCTAGTCCCTACCACTTAAGAGTAAGCTCTGGAGTAAACAGAGGACTGGGCCGGGCTCCACTCCAGCAGCCTCCCACCCGGGATCCAGAGCCTTCTCCACAGGGTTAAACCAAGGGAGGGTGAGATGTGTATGTGACTGTGTATGTGAGAGGGGGGGGGGGGGCGCTGAGCAAGCAGGGCCTAAGAGGAGCTGACAGAGGCTGTAATTTGAAATGTGTTTTTCTTAACAAGTTGGAGCCTGCAGGTGTCTAGTCAAGCAGCTGTGGCCGTGGGAGGGGCAGGACTGGAAAGACCAGTGGAGACCACTTAAAACACCCCTTGCCTCCCGACATGGGGGGGTGGGGGCAGGTAACTGGCTGTTCTTTAAAGAGGCGTGTACAATAGAGCACCCAAGGTCTGCACAAAGAAATGAATGGCGCCTGCTGGAGGAAGACTGTCCCAAATATGTGAATTAGGAAGTCATGAACTCCCCATCACTAGAAGCACTTGACCTCCATGCATGAAAGAGGGGCTTAGAACTTTGAGGTAACTCTGCATGGCTGAGTCAAACCTCAGAGGAGAGAAAGGAAATCAGTCCTAGGTTGGTGTGGAACCCCCCCGCCCCGCAACCCCACCATCTGATTTCCAATTGTGCTGAATGCATGAATGTAGCTAATTAATCTTCCCCAAATTAATTTCCTTACCATGTCAGAAATGATTTATTGGTACGCCTGTAAGGAAAGTTGGTCTATGATGGTCAAAGTCAGGGACAGGGAGAGGCAAGCAGATGGCGCTTGCTAGTATCTCCATTTGGGACATCCGCACAACCCCGTGTGTCTTACAGGGGTTCTGTGAGCCGTTCGGAGCCCTAGAGACCAGGAGCACACTACTGTCTCCCAGCACACAGGTGGGGTAGCCCTGAGCATCCCAAGAGGTTCTCTTCTTGGCTGGTTCCCCCCAACTAGGAGGTACACCTTTCCCAAAGCATAGAAGGAGAGGAAAGGGTTGTTCACAAACATTTTTTCTTTTTGTGGTTGAGAACAGTGTCAGTTGTTGTCATGCCTAAAGGTAGCCAGTTTCCTCTGTCACCACTGGGGCTTGACGGATTCTTCTCCGTCTTTGTTTTGTCTTCACTAAATTTCTGCTTCTTGTGGGCAGAGACCCTCCCCAGGATGTAGCTCCATCCTGGGCACCCAGAAGGTGCCACGATAGCCTTTTCTTTATAAACTGCTGACACATCCCCAAATCATCTCAGTGTTTGCTCCTCACAACATTCAGGTGAAGCTGAGATGGCAAACGGTTTTGTTCCATGGCACAGGGGAATTGCTGAAACTGAGAGATAAAGCAGGTCACCCAGAGTTACCCAGCAAGGCTGTGGCCGAGCCAGCTGCACTCCGGAACTGTGCTTGTCTGGGCTGTCCCTGCTTGCTGGTGTCCTTCCTCAGGTGCCACTGCCTCTCCTGTGTATCTACCCGGCCCCAGGCAGCTGCTGCAGCTTGGCTGTCACAGGTTAGCCTCGGAGCTTTGGACATACCGCCTGCCTTGGTCACGTTGGGGATTCTGCAGACAACCACCCATCTAGGCATTTCTCGAAGCTGAACTTCTGCTGTGGGGCAGCTGAATCTGTGCGAAGAAAACTGCACAGACAGGTGATACCTGGTTAGCTGACCTCCACCCAAAGCAGACACCCACCTTGGCACTTCTGCTCTGACACTGAAGTGATAAGAACTCTGGTTTCCAGGCAGTGTGTTCCTTTAGATGGCCTTTCTGAGTCACTGAGCTTGCTTCTGTATAGTTTCTGGGTCTATGCAGAACATTTGTCCACTGCCTCTTTCCCAGGCAGCCTGCTGGTCATTTAAAGCCCTCTCCAGACCCCCAGATCCCTGTTTCTTTAATGTCGTCTCTTAGTTGGCATGTCGTCTGCTCTCCACAAATTCCAAATATCCTCCATCGTGGGGACATCATGGCTGCCAGGACCTGTGTCATGGTGAATCTCAAAGGAGGACCAGGACTTCAGTCTGCCTAGTCCCCTGATGGGAGACAGAGGCATGGAGCCTTCTGGCTGAGGCTGCCACCTCATGCCCTGCATGCTGTTTGATCACCTTCAAGGAGCCCTCTTGACCTCCAGAGTGAGCGAAATGGCCAGGTCGCCTTGAGTGCTGTGTGGCCGTAAGCCACAACACATCGCCTCAGGCCGCTCTTTCTGTGCCCTCACACTCCCCAGACAAATGGCAGGCCGGTCACACCCCACACTGTATTTTCAGCCAGTTGAGTGATGCGTGTTGAATTATGAGGGTCAGCACCCACTGCCACTCTAAGGCATAGAGCGTACATCTCGTCTTAGCTGTTCTTTAAAAGAGCCCAAATGCATGGGGGGTGGGTCTTAACATAGAGCTCCTGACCTTTCTGAAATGTGCCCTCACTTTGCAGGCATATATAAACCTGGTGGAGAGAGCCACACTTCATCACTTAGCAGATTTCTGAAGAGATCTGTGACCCCCAAACTGTTAAGAAAATTAATGTATGGTCTTAATGGCAACCTGACAAGGAAATGATCCAGCTGGGACCATGTAGAACATTCCCAGGTGTGTTCATATGTAGTTTGCTCTGGGGTAGAGCAGAAAGAAGTCTTGGGCCTGGAAAGGACCCAGGACCTCATGGGGTGCTGCCCCCTCACTTCCCAGGGAGAGGAAAGCAGCATACAATGGGGAAGACTTAAATTGCCTCATTCAACAAGTGGTTGAGCAGGGCCAGCTTGAGGCTGCCAGTTCCCACAGGCAGCAGAGCATGTGGAAGTGACCTTATGGTTCGGAGGATGTACCCGTGGGGCAGTGGGGACAGTGCAGGTCACCCATTCCTGGAAGGTGGCAGCTATTCCCCCTCTCCTTACTTTTTTTTTTTCTCTTTATACCAAGGTTGAAGTGATTTTACTGGGGATGCTCCCTGCATTTCCGCAGTGGCTGCTCTCCACCGTCCTGTCAGCCCTTCGTGGGGCTGTTCGATCTTCCTGCAGAGTTTGCCAAGAGCCAGGTATAACTGGCCCAAAAGGGTCTATGCTTCAGGACAGAGAGCCTCACACAGCCTCAAGGCCAGGACTGTCGTCAGACCTGGCCTCCCCTCCTAGGGTGGGGCAGGACAGGGTCTTGCCTAGTAACCCTCTCCGCCCTGCCCAGGGTGGGTTGCTTCATCTGGGGCCAGCCCTCAGAATTGCACAGGGAATGCCATTACCTCCACATCTTTGATTCTGGAAATGGACCAAGGCATGTTGGGTCATCTCTTATTCCACTTAATCCCCAGGGAAGAAAGCAAGCGAGAACTGCATTTAACATCGACTTCTTGCCTCAGTTGAATGAACATGGCTGAGAAATACCTGGGGAAAGTGAAATTCCAAAGTGATATCTGGAGGCTTAGCTTTAGATTGGTGGGGGAGGGTGCTGGCTCTCACTTAAAGCTTCTCAAACTTTTCCTGGTAAGAATCACCTGGGTTACTTATTAAATACATAGATTATTGGGGCTAAGAATCTGTTTTTTTAACAGGCATTCCAGGCCATTCCTATCTTCAGGCAAGTTTGGGAAACAGTCTATCTACTGTACCAAAAATAGCCTTTGAGGGGGCATGCTTTTTTACAAGTTTAGTTTTGCGTGTAATACACTAATAAGTTTTCCTTATTTGAAAAATGTGTTAACGTTACAGACAAGTCTCCTTTGATTTCTTCTAACCACCCAATCTCAGTCCTTCCCTCGTCCCAGAGGAGGTATCTGTTTGGTTTATATCTCCTTTGGGGCACCTGGCTGGATCAGTCGGTAGAGCGTGCAACTCTTGATATCTTGGGGGTTTGAATGCAAGCCCCACGTCGGGTGTAGAGATTACTTGAAAAATAAAACCTAAAAAAAATTTTAAAAATAAAGTTTATATGTCCCTAGACCTCTTCTTTACATTAAATAAAGGTTTCTGTTTTAGTTTTCATAAATAGGTATCATGCTGTATTTATCATTCCACAACCTGCTTTTTTTCCATTCAAAGCTACGTCGTGGAGATCTATGTGAGTGCATATAGAGCAACTGCTTTTTTTTTTTTTAAGATTTTATTTATTTATTTGACAGAGAGAGAGACAGCCAGTGAGAGAGGGAACACAAGCAGGGGTAGTGGGAGAGGAAGAAGCAGGCTCCTAGCACAGAAGCCTGATGTGGGGCTCGATCCCAGAACGCCGGGATCACGCCCTGAGCCGAAGGCAGACACCTAACGACTGCGCCACCCAGGCGCCCCTGCTTTTTTTTTTTAATCTGCTGTGTAATAGTTCATCGTGTGGAGCTAGCACGGTTTATTTAGCAGTTCCCTTACTGATGGTTATCGCAGGCGCTTACGGTTTCTCATTATTCTGTGCTCCAATGAGATTTCTCGCCCGTGTCCTTGTGTACATTTGGGAATAAATACTGAGAAGTGAAATTGCTGGGTCAATCCATATGCATTTTTGGATTTTCATGGGTTTTGCCAAAAGCTGTCCTTCAAAGTGGCTCTACCAGTTTACCTTTCCACTGAGAGCATGTGGAGAGGACCCCGTTCTCCCCACAGGTGCGCTGTCTCACAGAAGCATGTGGCCATATGTGGTCAAGTGGCAACACCCAGCTTCCTCTAGTGCTTCCCTTTGGGCGTGAACAGGAAGACTACTTCCTATCACAAAGCTAAATTTCCAAGATAAAAACACCCAGGCCTCAGACTACTGGAAGGGAGGGACCAGTTTCACAGAGCAGTGTGTGCAAACCAGAAAGGATGCTTGTGGTGCCGACTCCCAGTCCGCAGCTAGCTCACAGAACCTTGTCAGAAAGGCAGCAAACATGGTGGCAGTCTAGAACCCTCTGGGCCGCAGTGGGCCATTACAAAACAAGAGTTTGGAGCAGGTCTCTCAAGGACCCCCAGTTTCACGGCTTTATAAGCCTGTGAAAGTCCTTTGGGGCACTGGGCTGACCCAAGGTCTCCAGTTTTATTTGAAAGCAAAAAAAGCCTTGCCTAGGGTTTAGCCATAACTCTCCTCCTTTTTCGAAGATGGACCAGTGCACCCATCCCAGGAAGCCAAGAAAGCGAATGTGACCCACTGGTTTGACAGGCTCCAACAGCCTGCCTTTCTGCTGCTGCCCAGCTCTGTAGTGGAGTGGTGAGACCAGTGGCCTGGGATCCCCTCTCAGCTCTGAGCCTGCCCTGTGGGACCATGAGCGGGTCACATGAAGGGGTCCGATACCTGTCAGGTCTTTGCCAATCCACGTTTGAAATCAAGAAAAGCTTCTGTGTGCCCATGTGGCCTGACCCGCAGAGAAGTCCCGACTGGCTCCTTTTTGGTTGAATTGTTCAATTAGATTGGAGGGCATTTTAAAGTAAAGCAGAGTCAGCCTCAGCAGGAACCCAAGCCCACCCCTGGGGAAACTCATTCCCTTTTTTAACTCAGAAAATCAGCAGCTTCCACTCAAGCCCTCTGCCAGCCCTCCTGACTTACAGTGAGTCTTGGGCAGCTTGGACAGCGGTTACATTGCCCAGGGCTGGTGGCTAGGGCCTGTGGCAAGTCACTCGGCACTCTGGTTAACTGTCTGCTCTGCTCTCCTAGCACCTGGTTAAACTTTTACTCCAAAAACCAGGACATGATTTTGCGAAAGGTCAGACAGCTCAGTGAGTGTTTGCCAAGTTTCAGGTTGCTCAAACCTCAAATTCCCTCCCCCTACCAACCTCACTTTGAAGTTGGAAAGCAAATTGATTAAATATACATTTTAGGAACCTTCTGATTTGCTTCTTAAACTAACAGAATTGTAAACCTTTTTTTTTTTTTTTTTAATGGAAGGATTTTCAACTGTCAGCAGGTATAACTGGAACCATATGTCAGCAGGGACCAGGGGCTTTTCCTGGTTTTAGGATTTGTAAATTCTTATTGAAACGGAAGTAAGCAGGGCAGGCAGCTGGGGGCCCCCTTGACAACCTGAGCTCAGATCTCGTTTTAATTAGAAAATACAGATAGTGTCTGCTGAACCGAGGGCCTCCCAGAGCTCCTGTCCCAGGGCGAACAAAGATTTGGTTTATATCCTGCAAGCCTTCCCTGTTTGCAAATTACAGAGCACTTCCGAGAGGAGCTGGAATGTTGATTTCTAGATTATGGAGACTGCAGCCCACTCCCTCCTCTGTCCTCCCCTCCCTCAGTTAATTCCCCCAAAATGATTTGCTTTTCTTGGAGAAATATTTGCTCCTTTCCTAGAGTAGATGGAGGACGTTCATGTTGAAAAGAGACGGTAAGGAAAGCCAGGATGAGAGAAATGAGAGTGGATGTCATCTCCAGTGGTCTCATCATTTTCTCCATTTGGATTTCTGGTCCCTTGAACTCTGAGACACAAAATCCTAGATCAGATCAGCCTCTGAGCTGTTCTGTTTGACAGTGGTTCACGTGTATAATTTTCTCCCTAATGTATTCTGCAAATGGTAGAGTAGAAATATCAAATGAAAGACATTGCCAGACCCGGTGCTCCCCCACCCCCATCTTTCCCCTGCCTGGTGTCATTTGAGCTCAGTGAGTCTCAGGCCACAATGACAATGTCAGCATCTGGAAGTGTCCCTGCTGGGACTCGGAGCCTGACCCACAGCCGTGATGTAGCAGTGGCAGCACAGTGGCAGCACAGTGGCAGCAGGGTCACACGTGCTCAGATGGCAGGCGCTCCAGCCCTGGGTCGTTCCTTGATAAGCCTGCTCTTGTTCGGGGAGCAGTGATGGCTGTGTGTGACGCCTCCCATCAGCCCCCGGCCACACTCCAGTGACAGGGCTGCTGCCCTGCCCGCTGTCCCTCCGCGGGCATCACATTCCTGGCAGCTGAAGGTCACTTGCTCACCCTGCCAGGGCCGCCGCCACAAGCTGCCATTTACCAGGCACATAAAGAGGGATTTTCCCTTCCCCTGGGTTTATAGGCCCCTCAAATGCCTTACATTCCAGGAGCTGGGAGAGAGAGGAGGCTCCTGTGGTTTCTAATTAAACCCACAATTTAAATAACAATTCATGTAACCCCAAGGGTTGAAAGAAATGCTAACCTATCCCCTCCCAAGAGAGGCAGCTAGGTGGCCCTGGCTGGGAGGCTTAGGGCTTGCCCTTTGCCAGATGTGACCAAAGGGGCAAAGAACAGAGATCACAGCGAGTTTGCAGTGGAGCTAGGGTGCTGTGACAGGGAACAGGTTGGATGGGTTCATGTCCTTTCCTCACCGGTAAGTGTGCCCCTCCTGAAGCTTAGGAAGTAAGAAACGGGAGAGAAAACTGCCGTATTTACTCTTAGCCCAAGAATTTTTCTCCTCCAGGGAAAATGTGGAACTTTGTCTCTGCAATGTTCAAATCTCAGATTCTGGCATATACTCCTATGACTCCCCTCCCTGCCCTGACTGCCTACCCCAGTGTGACTCTGTTTGTGGTGGGACTGCTGTTTTCTTAAATATGGACAAGTGAGGAGGCCAGGAGAATGACCCTGGGAGACAGAGGATCTGGCTGAGGGTCTTAGTCAAGCCCCTTCTCTCTCTGGACCTCAGTTTCCCCATCTGTGATAGAAGAGTCTTCCAATGTATTGCTTATAAGCCTCTTTCTGGCCATGGCAGTCTGTCCTTCCATGAGCTGCTTTTGTGTTTTCATTGGGTCTGCCTGGGGCCATGGTCATGTTTGCAGTGCGTTGATCTCACCGAATTGTTGTCTGATTACCCAAGACATGCTTGTGTTCCAGATTCAGGGAAGATGGAACGCTGAACATAATTATCTCTAGACAGGCTCTTCTAGGCCTCAGCCAGCACCAGGAGCCTGTCAGCATCTCTAGGCTTTCTGCTATCTCATTTCCAACTTTCCTCCATTTCCATTTCATTAAATTGAGCAACTCACATCCCCCAAAGACACCCTCCAGGTTCTTGCCTTTGTGGTTCTCTACCCAGATGCCCTTCTGTTCTCACGGAGCTGTGCCTGGAGCAGCCAGGCTGTAGGCACAGGCTCAGAGGCAAGGAGCTCTGCCGGTGCGGGTCTCTCTGTTACCCCTGCAAGAATGGGAGCTCCCCAAGGACAGGCACCAGCTCTATTTCCTGTCTCTAACCCCCGCTCCTTGCCGGTATGATGCAGGCTTCGTTTATGTTTGTTGGAGCAAAGCCTGACTATGAACAGAAGGGAAGCAGAAAGCCAGAGGTGGACTTACACTCCTGCCATCTTGCTCCTTGCAGGTGACCATCGCTGATGACTATTCGGATCCCTTTGATGCCAAGAATGATCTCAAGAGCAAAGCAGGAAAGGGAGAGAGTGCTGGGTACATGGAGCCCTACGAGGCCCAGAGGATCATGACAGGTAAGCAGAGCTGCTGGCATAGGGACTCGCAACTCAGCAGGGAGGCAGAGGGGACACTCCTGGGCTGTCCCCAGCCAGCCTCAACAGAGGAAGGTTTGTTCTTTGAACATGGTGCTTGGAGGGCAGTGCTGTGTTGAATCTTCACCTCAGTTCACCAGCTCATGTTTCATCTACATCAGGAAGTACCTGGCGGGCCCAGTGGAAGTCCACGTACACAGTACCAAGTGCAGTTAACCAAGTCAACACCCCAAAATACATGGGGAATTTCTACTGAAGAAAAATACAACATTTGAGATAGAAAACTTCCCTGGAGCTTCCTAGCAGCCAGGGCAATAAAAGAAGCATGTGGGTCACCTTGTTTTTGGTATCTAGTAGAAGGAGGTGGGTTAGATCACTGGGGATAGAATTATCCCTCGCACCATACCAGGATATCTTTATGCTGGAAGCAGCATAAAGTCCCCCGGTCTATGTGGCAGGTTTATAGAAAATACAGAGACTTTCCCCCTGTGGCTGTTTTCCTGTTGTCCCCTGACAACAAAACCTTGTCCAAGCAATTGTATGGGACCCAAAAGAAAGTGACCCTGTGTGCGGTATCCTAAGAATTTGTTTTCATCAGGATAATGTCTGGAGCATCGTTAAGGAGTGAATGGTTATTAGGTTATCTGCCATTTTGGACAGGCCCTGGGCATGAGCAGGGCAGTGGGGAGAAACCACCCATGTGGGTCATCCTGGCTCAAGTGGACAGTCCAGAGACAGAAGAACAGTCGTGTGGGTTGGTTCCCTCTGACCCCACATAAGGCAGGAACATGATGGGGCACCACGTGGGTCTAGAGTGCAGGAAGGTGCCCAGGAACAGGTTGGGAGCCACTCTGAATTTTGAGGCCTAGTGAACTGGTGCCCTGTGTGTCTTGGAATTTGGGGTACAGGTGCCCCTTTCTGTGGCCTTCCTATTGTTCACTTGGTGTTCATGTCTTTGAGCACATTCTCTTGATTCCTCTTGAATTAAAAGAAAGAAGAAAAGAAGCAATGTTGACTGGGCGCTTCGTGTGTGCTGGGCCCATGCTAAGTGCTAGCTCATGGGGCTGCAGAGACCTCATAGGACAGTTGCTGAAGGATATGGGTACAAATTCAGACCCTGCCTCTAGGACTCTGCCTTGTGCTCTCCTGTTCTTTGAAACTGATTGTCTGGCCACCGGTGTGGCCTCCAGGATGCTTGGCCACTTGGTAAGGGGCTGAGGCAGGGAGCGATTAGGCCAGACTCCTGCAGGGCCTCAGGCTCTCTCCTGATCTCTCCTGGCAGAGTGGCCTCTGTGGGCAACAGGAGGCAGAGAGCTGGTGCTGGGTCTGATGGAGGGGCAGAGCTGGGGCTGGGGGCTGCTCTCCTCCGGTGACTTAGGGAAGCAAGGCTGCTGATGGGGTATTCTTCACCTCAAGACTGTAGTCACACCCACTCCCACTGCCATACCCCATCACCTCCACTGGGCTTGGTGAAGCATCATCTCTGTGGGAGCACTGCGGTGTGCCAGCCCAGGGCCCCGCTCCAGCCAGTCCTGCATTCAGCAGTCATTGGCCTGTGGTTAAAGGAGTGGTGGTTACAGGAGGGCCTTTGGGGCACCCTGGCACGTTCAGACGTCAGGCAGCAAAGGCTCTTCAACGTCATTCAAACCCAACAGCCTTATGTGATAGATGAGGAAACTCAGTCTACAGAGGGAGAGGGACTTGCTTGAAGATACGTAGTAAGTTGGTGGCAGAATGGCAAGTGTGGCCTGTGCTTGGCAGGGCAGTCTGCGGGGTGGAGTACCGGAGGAAGTGTATGTTTGTGCTTGATGCGGGTGGATCCGGGACATGAGGAAATGGTAGGAGCCATCTGAGGCTGGAGTCCTCGCCAGGTTCCAGGCTCTGCACTGGGCGCTTTGACATACATACTTTTAAGCCTCACCATGCCCCTGCAAAGGAGGTGGTGTCTTGTTTTCCATGTGAGGGAAACAGGACAAGTCACTTCTCTGGGGTCACACAAGTAGAAGTGAGGAACTCAGACCTGCATCTGCAGAACGTGGGACCAGGGGGGAAGGGGACCTCTGGGAACCCAGATTTTGTGGACACTGCCTGGTGTCTTCGGAATGCAGCCGGTTCCTCCTGGGTGCTGTTGTGGACCTCAGTGTCGAGTAGCTGATTAGCCACTTAGCTGGATAGGCCCTGTGGGACTTCGGCTTTTTAATGAGACATACCCACAGCGGCCAGGTCCAAGACAGGGCAGATTGATTTAATTAGAGATCCGTTAAGATCTCATGCATTCTGTCTCCAAAGAGGCATCCTCATGTTTGCTGCTCTGGACTTTCTTCCTAGTTTAGAAGTTATGCCCAAATTTACTCACATTTTCTGTTTCTAAGGAAATAGGTGGTTAAACAGGACGTTTTCTGGCTGTAACGACCTCACTACAGCTCCCTTTGACTCAAAATTCTTTGTGTGTAACGTCACTGCGGTGACTGATGACAGGGCTTGGGGGGCTGGGGTGAGCCAGCATCATGTAAATGTTCCAGGAAGCAACTCACTGAGCTGACATGAAAGTCCTTGGGGAAAAGGGGGGGCAGTGGAGCACGGGGGTGGCACAGAACAAGTTACGTTCAATCTTTAGGGTGACCTTTATTTGATGCCATAACATTTATGTGTGCACGCAACTTCTAGGAACAGGGCAGGCACCTTCGGTAGATAAGAATAACCCTGCTGGGAAGAGCATGCCCTCCCGGCCCGACATGGCATGCCTCTGTGTACTGGTGCGGAAGGGACCCAGGCTGAAGTCAAGCAGATCTGAGATGGCCACATGCCACCTGAATGATCCTGGGCCTCAGTTCCCCTTGCAAAGCAGTAGCCTTAGAGCAGGCAGCTGGTCATAGTTCTAGCTACGTTGGGCTGCACACTGGCTGTGTGACCTTGGGCAGCATAGTTCGTGCCTCTATTTTTCCCTACGTGTGGCATGAGGGGTCAGTAATGACAGCAACAGCAGTGGGGGCTGCTGCTAGGCTCTCGCACCCATCGGCAGCACTTGATGTGAATTCTTGTTGGATGCTCACCATCACCCTTTGCGGTGTGGTGCCATTTTACTGATGCAGAAACTGAGGCACTGAGAAGTAAGTAGCTCAAGGCAACCCAGCTGGGTAGTGAATTGTGGGGCTGATTGCCAAGGCCCTGTTTCAGCACCAAGCCCTGGGGTGCCCTAGCTTGATTTTCAGACCCCCCCCCCCCCCCCCCCCCCCCCCCGCCGCCGGTGGCTGACCTGGTCTGTAATTAACTGATAAGGTTTTGTTCTTGTGTCCTCGGTTCCATGCGGCAGGTGGGGGGTGGGAGGAGTGCTTTGGGGAGGTATGCTTTTGTGGACAGAGAACTCAGCCCGGCCCTGTAGGCTGTGGCTACAAAGGAGGGTGGGGAGAAGCATGCCCATTTCCTGAGGGGCTCCTTTCACCTCTTCCCAATGCCTGCCTCAGTTTCCCCCTCCACAGACTCCTGTTTGTGTCCCCCACAGGAATTAGGTTATGGCTCCAAGATGGAGGTGCAGCTCTCTACAGAACCTCACAACCCAGATGTCCATGGATTGCCTGGACCTCGCTCTCTGCCCCCATCGCCTCTGTCACCCCAAAAGCAGCTTCAGAGTAGCTCCTGAAAACCCCAGGGCTCTATGGAACCCAGTGGGGAAGCTAGCAACCCAGTTCAAGCTTTCCATTTTATAGGTAGAAGAAACTGGGTCTCAAAAAAGTCATAATCCTTTTGAGATGTTTTTGAACCCACCGATTAAATATGAAGCTGGCCCACGAGGCCATGTGTTGGCCCATCCCTAGAGGTATCCAAGCCAACGCAAGACAGCCCACATTAGGAGATGACAAAGGTAGTTAAGTTACACATGGGTGGTTGGCTTAAGCCACCTCTGAAGTCTGTGTCAGACCTGAGCTCTGAGATGTCTTAAGTCACTGTGCACTGTGTCATCATTAGACACCTAAGACCAGCCCCACAAAGGGAGCACCTGAGACCAACTCTGAATAGGAGAGGATCTGGTTGAGGCTGGCAGCTTCCCTTCTCAGGCCAGCCTGGCTTGTGCTAGCTATTTCGCTCTAGTTCCCCTTTTCATCTTGCTTGGCCCCTCCCTCGAGGTCACATTCTGGCCTTGGCCTTTTCCACCCTACCTGGGCCTCAGATTCTTCCTCTGTCAATTGAAGCATAAGAATCAGAGGACTTCTAAGTTTCCTTCCTGCCCCAGTGTCTTTGGTGTCCCCAGGCCAACCCTCCCTCTGAAGCCCTACCTTACAGCCCATTCTTAACTTCTTCCCTGAGTCTTCATCCCAGGGTTGAGGGCTAGAGGTGCTTGTAGCCTGCTGATTTGGTGAGAAGGGCTCTGGGCTCCCAGTCAGGCTGACTTTTGCTTAGCCTCCTGAGGGCCACAGCGTCCTCATTGTAAAATAGGGCACAACACTGATAGAGTCTTAGGTAAAAGAACAGCTTTGCATGTGTGCTTGGGATTGTTACTGGGGAGCAGACGGCCTGACTTGGGCCTTCACTTGGTGTTCTGTGCTATTGAGTTCTCTGTAGGGGCCCCTGCCCACCTGGAGGTGGGTGGCCACACCAGCAGGACAGTGGAGCAGGTGGGCCTCAGGCCCTCTGCAGTGCATTTGGTCAGCCTGGCCTGGACCCTGGCCCTGCACTGGAGACTTGACCATGTCGCCTAGGCAGATATTGCCACCACCTCCACGAATATCAATGAAGCAGGGAGACAGGCATGGACCCGGGTGGTCAGTGGTGGGTGCGCAGAGATGAGTGGGTGAATCTCTAGGAGCTCGGAGGAGGTACGAGGGCTTCCAGTTTGGGCCATCCGTGTGAGGTGAGAGGTGGGAGGTGGTAGTGATGAGAGCCGGGTCTGGCAGCCCAGGCAGGGGGAAAGGCCAGAGAGAGAAGGCATGAGGCGTGGGTTCTTTCTGCTGGAGAGGAGTGGCAGGAAATGAGGCTTTTGATAGGATAATGGATGGAAAAGCACATGGGGCAACAGCTTGTAAAGACTGATTGGATCATGAGGCCCTAGTTGACCCAGAGGCACAGAATATTTCTCGGCGGGGACCCTTTCTCCCCAGGCCTTCAGCCCAGGCATTCTCAGAGGTACCCAAGGCAGTGGTGGCGACTGGGATGGTGGTCATTCATTTGTACGGAAGGGCTGGGAGCCAGGCAATGCTAAGGACTCAGCCACGATTAGCACATTTAATCATCATAAGGAGCCTGTAAGGTAGAGGTACTTCGGGCATCCCCATTTTACAGACAAGTCTGTTGAGTCTCAGAAAGGTTAAGTAACTGGCAAAAGTAGTGCTCTTAGCTGCAACTAAATCACTCACATCTGTCCTGTGCTCCCAGAGGGTCTACAGAAATAACTAGGAATTGTACACTCACTTAGGCCCCCCCTGCCCCAACATCCTTTATAAAATTGTGCAAAGTATCATCTCGCAGGATGAATCACATAAACATTAATTGAAAGCATTTTCCCATAATTTTTATTATTATAAGCAATTATACATTAAAAAGTCTTTAGCATGTTTTTATTATTAAATCAACTTTATAGCATAATAAGAGGAATTTAAAAGAAAGCCATTTCACACACAACGCCATTGCCCTGACATGGCCATTTTCCTTGTTCACAACTTGCCTGCTGCCCTTTCTTCTCCCATGTGCTAGTAGGTACGTCCAGTTAAAGCCAGTCATGAATTTTAAAGGCAGGGTGGTGATAGCCTTTTGTATCTTCTCATCTTCTGGAACAGCCTCTTCTAGTGGTAGCATGCTTTCTGAGAATGGGGGTATGTACCGTGTTCAAGTCTCTGTGTTATAGCTATGACCTGTTTCAGGAGGAAGGAGGCAGACATTGGGTCTGCCTCTGCCCTGGTCTGCTGTGTGACCTGAGGCAGGTTGCTTCCCCTCTCTGGGCTTCCATGACCTCTGGAAAATCAGATTTTGCTTTCTTCCCTGGGTGCCATGAGGGCCTTTATATAAACCCTTAGTTTCCATGCCTCTGTGGTCATACTGCACTTCTCCATCCTGGTCAGAACTATACGTCCTCCCACCCCACCTCCATTACTTCCACATGGCACCGGCCCAGGTCTTGCCAGATGTGAGAAAGAGCTGGCCCTAGCACCCTCCTGGGAGCATGCGTACTGTGCTCTCTGCTCTCAGGACAGACAGGGCTGGGAGCTACAGGCCTGTACCCTGAAAGCCCAGCAAACACTCCTCAGAGAAGGGGGCCTTTGAATCTTGACTAGGTGTCAGAGAGGCCGATTCTGGCTACCCTACCTGAGATTTCCACCTTCCTCGTGTGTTTGACGTCATCTCTGCCCCCCCTGGTTCTGGGCAGCACTGTTCTCCCTGTCCTTCTGGTAGCTGTGAAAGTATGGGCCTTTCTGTCTGGGGCCCTGAGTCCAGGCCCGTCCCAGCTCTGCAGTACGTGTGGACCCCCTCCCAGAATGTCCATGCACATGTCTCTTCTTCGCCTAGCCTACTCTGCACAGCTCTGCTCCCCTCCCACCCACCTGCCTCTCGCCCCCTGCAGGCCCTTCCACCTGCCCTCTCCTCATGCTGTCTCAGGCTTCAGCCTGCCCTGGTGGTCACGGCAGCTCTCCCCGAGCTGGGAGGTGTCAGGATAGAAATGTCCTTAAAGTTCAGTCCTTTCCACCCAGAATCCTTTTCCTGCTTGAGGCCCAGAGAAGAGCTCAAGCTGGTCAAGATCACACATCCCCAAGCTGAAGAATGGGTCTCCCGACTTCTAACCTAGGGCTCCTGGGCCTTGTTTTGAAATGTTTTGAAACCTGCCCTTCCACCCTCTTGCCTGGCTTGTCATGGATTGTGCAGAGTTCCCTAGCTGGTCTATCATTTACCAGAATTACTTACCTACTGGACAGGAAGGAGATAATCAAGTGTAAATAGATTTTGCATTAGTCACCCGATGACTTTCCTGTTCTTGAGAAACAGCAGGGCTCACACACCCAGCCCAGTGGTGCTCACCTGCTGAGCTCCCCAGTGGGGAGCGGGCAACGGGGACTGAGAGCAGGAGAGCGAGGACCCTGAAGCCCAGGTTTCCATGGTGACCACTGGGCCCACTCTGGCAGCCCCTTCCCTATTCTCTCACTCTGCACATGCCTCTCCCTTTGATTCCCCCCTCTGGAACACACACACTCAGCTTGCTCACCTTTTTAGGAAAGTCGGCAACAGGACTGGTACAGGCCTCAGAAAGTTGACAGTCATTGGCAACACACCTGCTGTGTGCCAGACATTGGTCCCTGGTGTCCCCTGTCACATGGGGGAGGTTGACAAGGACTGATGTCTGTAGTATAAAACAGGCAAAGAGGAGTGTCCCTGGTGAGAGACAGAGGAAGGGGTAGTACTGTCTCCTGAAGACCAGTGTAGACCGCACCAATAGGGTGGCATTGAGCAAGGCCACACTTAAGGTCTTGACTCAAAATGGCCTTTCCAGCAAGGCTTTCCCTGGCCACTTGTCTTAAATTTCACCTCATCCTCAACACTTCCCACCCCCTTTCTCTGTTTAATTTTGTTCTTAACACTGGTCACTATTTAGCACACTCTATATTTTACTTATCCTTTATCTTAGTCTCTCTACCACTAAGATGTGGGTTTAACAAGGGCAGAACTTTGTTCCCTGCTGGAACCTCGGTATAAAGTAGTACCTAGCACAAGTTGGTGCTCAGTAAATAGTTGTTGAGGGCGTGAGTGTGTTCATCAATTCCGGGGACCCAGGGCTGGTGTACAGACATGCTGGGGTCCCCTTAGGATCCCAGAGACCTCCCATCCTCCTCTGAAGATTGCCAGATCTGGAAAGTCGGAGTTTAACCAGTTGCTAAATGGGTGGGGAGTTGGGAAAGGAGCTGATTTAGCCTTTGGGTGGAAATCAGGCAGGAGACCTTTGTGCCTTGCTCTGTCTTAGAGACCAATTCTGTCTCCATGCTGGGGGCCTGCATGAGGGTGTCTGGTGGTGCCTCTTTTCCCCTCCTCCCTCCCTGGGCTGAGAGCGCCTTGAAAGAAGGGACTGGGTCTCACGCATCTTCATATCTCCTCTGGGCCCAGTAAACATTCACCAGCAGAATGACTGAGTATAGGAATAAAAGTCTGTATGGAGGATAAATAAAAGGAAGCAAACGGTAAACAACTGCTCGCTGTGAACAGCTTTTCCCACTTTGCTGAGAACCCCTTGCCTGAAGTCACAGGCCCTTAGTGAACAAGGTGTGATGCATTTAATCATTGGGTGGGTGTTTGTGGGCATCTGCTATGTGCTTCTGGGTACATGTTCTGTGTTCTAAGGGTTATGAACAAAACAAAGTCCTTGTTCTCATGGAGCTTACACTTGACCATCAAGGGGGAAGTGTTACCAAATTGTAATTCCCATAAACTCATTTCTGAAAATGGTGGTACAGGAAGGTCTGTGTCTGAGACACAGCAGCTCTAGGTTATTGAGGCCTGGAAGTGAGAGGCTTGCTCAAAGTCAGGAGCAGATTGAAGATTGTCCCCGGTGCCCTGGCCACCTTCAGGAGGCAGGATGGTCTCCATGCTGTCTGTGGGGGATGAGAGGCTCCACTTTGGCCCACTGGCTGGCAACTGTATTCCTCTCTTACTAGCTTTGGTGAGGCCAGGACTCTGGGGGTTGCCGTGGATTTTTCCAGAGCAGTGAGCATCGTCCTGTGCTGCTGGCACCGACCCTCATAGGTGTGAGGGCCCCTAATATCCTCCTGGGCACTTGGCAATGAGGGCCCAGACCCCCAGGAAAGTAGCCATAGCCCCGTTTCTTTCCTGGAAGCTCAGAAAGAAGCCAGCATTCTCCCACAGGAAGAAAAAAAGGAGAAGGAACCTGAAAAAGAGGCACTTACCTCCCTAGCCCTGCCCTTCACCTTTCAGAATCCCAGAGAGACATTAAAAGATCTGAAGGCACAGAAACTGTTGGTAATGCCTGTCCAGAAATGGATTCGGGGAGACTCGTGTGGGTCGGCAGCCAAGCTCCTGGCACTCTTCAGCCACCCAGCAGCACCTATGTGTGGGGCAGACTGTGGAGGAGCACTGCCTCTTCCCGTGCAGAGGTGTAAAAGTGTTAGCAAGTTGTTCAGGAAGTCGTGCCTCCCTAGGCGCGTAGGACGGATTAGAACCGAGAGAAGCAAGAGGCAGAGGGACTGGTTCTGTGGTTGTGTGGCTACAGTAGTCATCTAGGCCATGGGGTGGGGTGAAAGAGCTTGCCAGCCACTGGGGTGCAGTGGTTAAGGGAGAGGAGGGGCCGGGATCCTGGTGAGAGATGAGAGAGTCGGTTACCCCAGAAGGGGGAGGACAGTTCTTGGGGAGAAGTCAGTGCGTTCAGGTGTGGGTACTTTTGCATTCAGGTGTTCAAGAGGTCCTGGAGTCAGGTCCGAGAGGCCCCGTGAAGTGCTCCAGTGACCTGGGGAGAGGAGCTGGTTGGCAATGGCTGTCCAAGGAGACCACAGGCCCTGTTCCTGTCCCTCCAGGAGTCTGAAGAAGGAGATTCAGTGATTTGCCCCACACCCTATTATTTGACTAATTAATTAGTACCCTCCTCTAACTCGGGCTTAGGCCGGCTTTCTGGAAGCTTATAGAGATGACAGAGGGCTATATTTAAGGGCACCTTTTGTAGATTATGCCAGGAATCTCCCTAAGGCTCTGGGAGGAAGCAGTGTGATTACTTCCATTTTGCAGATGAGAAAGCTGAGTCATGGAGGCAGACTGGAACTGTGCCCCATTCTGAGCCCCCCCCTCCCTGCAGGGCCTCTGCCTGGCTGTGTGAGGGAGAGATGCGGAGTTAACAACAGGTTTGGGGGGGGCAGTTATGGAGTCCTTCCACCTCGGCTATAACTTGGCAGGTGCCTGAGGTTTAGCCCCCCCCTCCCCCGAGGGTAGCCCTGCCTTTCAGCTTCTTTCACCTGGTTTGGTCCAGGTGTTTTAATGTGGTTTACTGCCTCGGGTTCTTTCCCCAAACAGGCAGCATGAGCATAAATAAAGAAAATGCCACTTCTCCGCCTCCCAGAACTCGGGCTTGTAATTATACCTGGCAACCTAAAAAATGATGCACTGGAAGAAGGTCGTCTCCGGGGGCCCAGGCTTCGTCGCGGGTCCTCCCCGCCCTAGCTGCCATGATCCCTCTTTGTACAATCACGCTGATGCAGCACTCCTGTGCGGCGGCATCATTCATCTGCCCGACTGGGGGCCCCTGGAGGGCAGGGACCACAGGGCTTAGAACTCTTGCCCCCAGACTGTCGGCGCCCAGTGTTTGAGATATTGGCCCGGACCTTTCCAGCAAAGAATGTCCCCAGGTCAGAACTTGCTGGTTCTGTTGGAGTGTTGTGCAAATGATCGTAAACTCTTCCCTGAAGATTAAAGGCTCTCAGGGACTTGAACTGGGTCTCATTGTCTCCCTAGCCTGCTCACCTCTCAGTCCTTGCCAGCAGCTCCGCATGTTCCTCCCTTGGGTCCTGGCCTCACGCCCTCTGGCCTGTGCCTCTGTAGGTTCACACCTGTCACCTCAAGTCCCCATGAAGGGACGGGCACACTCATGTCCCTGAGCCCCAACCACTGAGCCCTCCATGAAGCCACCGTATCTAGCATCCTGTTACCAGATTGGGGGGGTCTTTCAAGTCTTGGCACTGTCCTCATTGCCCTCCCGTGGCCCCGGGTGTCACCACCTTCCCTTCCCTGGCCCCTCTAGCCAAGTGCCTGAGCCCTGTTCGTTCTCAGCTGTCACCAGGACTTTCTGCAGACCAGCACGTCGCCTGCCAGAGCTGGAACAATCTCTGCCCTGGCCCCACCTGGTCTTCCCCGCCAATACTCCTGGCACGTAGTGGGGTCTCGGGGAGAGTTTCTCCTGTCGATATCTTCCTCGCTTGGCTCCATCCCCGTATCTTTGCTCACGTTCTGCCCTTCCCTTCTAAAACTCTCCCAGCCTGCCAGCTCAGGGTCACCTTCCCTTGAAGCTCTTCTGCATGCTTCGGTCCTCCCAGCCCCGTTTGCCCACACTCCCAGAGTTCCAACCAGAACCAGACCATTTAGCACTCAGTCAGGAACCCTGCCTTTACAGCACCTGTCCTCCGCTTCCCCAAGGCCCAGAGGGGCCGTTCGTGGGACTCTTCCCATTTCACTGATGAGAAAGCAGGAGTAGAGGCTCGAGCAACTGCTCCAGCCATGAGGGAGGATTTCTGGCACCCTGGGAGCTCTGTTCCGAAAGCCAAGCAAGAGCAGGTCAGGTGGCCAGTGGGGTAGGAGGAGGATCCTGGGCTGAGGGAACTCTGTAAGTCCGAGGATGGTGAAGACAGGGACAGGCAGCTATGGGGTCACACGGGCTAGAGCCATGGGGGCCAGTCCTGCCCTCCCCAGTAACAGAAAGCAGAACCCTGAAGTGGGACAAGGGGCCACGCTAGCGGCAACTTCACAACCCAGCCAAACTGAAAAACAGCCAGTGGCTGACAGCATCCCCACCACTCCACCCCGTTCCAGCCCCACCTTCCTCAGCCTCTTCTACAGCTTTATTCCAGTTCCCTTGCTCAGCTCCTTCTGCTTAGTTTTTGCTAAGGAAGAGTTAATGTTGAGCCTAGCTGCCACTGGGGGAAGGGAATAGGATCGTTATAGTAAGAGCCTAGTCAAATAAGGAAGGGGCTGCCCACCCCAAGTTCTTCTCCCTGCCCTTCCAAGTGAAGCTGAGGGGGTAGCTTTGCCTAGCATCTGTTGAGGCCCTGCTGTGCTGGGAGCTGGAGCCCACCTGGACCTTGCCCCCAGGAGGGCCATTCTAGTGGGAGGTGGCCATGTGATGTGTAATGGTAGTCAGTGTTTGAGGTAGGTCAGGTATGGGCATAGAAGCCTGTACCTGGGGGCGAAAAGGGAGGGGATGGTCTGGTCTTCATGGGTCAGGGGATGTGGGTTAGAACAGACTTCACCTGGAGACTGCGCTGGCAAGAGTGGTAGGAGCAGAGGCGGTGAGGGATGTGGCCCAGTCCCGTGATCCTAAGGGTAGACCTAAGGCAAGAGCTGATGGACTGTCCTCAGTAGGACCGAAGGAGGCCCCTGTGTTGTGGTGAGGGGGCCTTATCATTGAGAAGAATTTCCCCCAGGACAGGTGCTTAGGTTGCTGGCTCGTCCACGTCTGCCCCATTCCAGCCCCAGCTCAAGGAAGGGAGCCTTGTTGAGTGGAGCCTCAGAGGAAACTAGGCCATGTTTCCTTTATTTTCATGATTTACACCCAGAGATTAGGAGGAAAGGTTTGTTTGTTATTAATGTACTAAGCCTGTTTACGCCCTAGCCTTGAAATCAGTTTTCATCTGGACCAAGATTTGCTATAAATTCCCAAGGCTCCTGGTGCTAATGAAAAGCTCTGGGCTGCCTTTTGGGCCCCAGCCGCATGCCCTGCACTCAGTCCCAAACATTGGCAGAGGCGGCGAGTCTCTGGGGTTAAGGCTGAAGTGGGGTTGCCTTTGGTTCCGTCAAACTCTCGGGCCTCACAGCCTCCTTGGGGGGACTTGATACCATGTCCTAGAGCCCCGGGAGCTGGTGCTGCTGACTTTGGCCTGAACAGCGTGTGATGCTGTTTGGAAAGCTTGTACTCAGGTGGTAAGACCTTTCCACTCTCCGGACATCTCCCCACAGAAAGGGAGGATTGTGGAGCCAGGACTATGCGGTCACCCCCTTGGTTTATCACGAAGAAACAGAAGGCCTGGAAGTGTGGTGGGGGCTGCCCAGGGCTGCTGGGGGAGTGGTGGAGAGGGGAAGTCCTAGCCCAGGCCTCCCTCTGGTCCCCAACATGTGGTTCCGTAACTGTTCATGGCCTCCTGCAGCCGGTGTCCCCTTGCTTCTGGGAAGTTTGTTACCTATAAACAACCTGTCTTCTCTCCTTCGTGCATACCTGGGACTTTGCAGTGGCTCAGACCCTTGGGAGTTGTCACCTCTGTCCAGTCATGGGAGAGAATGAAGCAGGCCCTGCCCCCACTCCCTCCCCTCCGGGGAGCCCCATCTAGGTGGGTCCATCGCTCTGCTGCCAGGGCCCCTTCTGGTCTTCAGGGAGTGATGCCTTTTTCCTCTCCAGGGCTTAGGAGTCGGAGGAAAGCATCTCCGTTTCAGCAAATCTGTCGGTCTATGTATATTTCTAATTAATGCTGTCAAATTAGTTGGCCTTTCTCTCATTTTTCCAGAACCTTGGCTATCAGTTACATGTGTAGGGTTATTGTCATAACAGTTTATATTGACTTTTCCTTTTACTGACTGCAGGGTGCTTTCTTAGACATGAACTCATTTCATCCTCAGAACCCTGGCAGCAGCCCGCCCAAGGTCACCCAGCAGCAGAGCTGAGGTGTGAGCTTCAGTCTTGGGACCCCCAAGTCCAGTGCTCGTCTTGCTGTATCACATCAGTCTCTGAGCCAGATCTTTTGGGGAGGGGTCGGGGGGGATTAAAGACAGTCACAGAAACTCCTGCCCTCCAGAACTCATGGCAAGGGGACCTCTTAGCTACAGAGGCTTCAGTGGCTATGTGTAGGGAACTGCTGAGTGCTTGAGTCCTTGGTGGATGCTGGGAGAGAGAGAGAGAGAGAGAGAGAGCCACCCCTGTGTGCCGGTGAGCATGTGGTCTTAAGTGGAGCTAACAACCCTCTGGAGCTGGCCAGTGCTTTTTCCTATTCTCAGGTCAGGGATTGCTTGTCACCTCTGTGTCCCCAGCAAGGGAGGACTGCAGAGGACCCAGCTCAGTATCTAGCCCAGCTCTCCCGGATGAGGCTTCCGGGTAAAAGCATCCAAAGGGCTTGGCCCCTAGAAGCCACCCTTGGCTACAGGATGGAGCTGCGCAGGCTCTCTCCATCCACAAAGAGCCTTGTGTGTTTTCGAACACAGGGCGAGAAAGCCGCAGTCGTGTCTGGAAAGAGCCCTGGGTTTGACACTAGACACAGAGCTATAATTATCATCTTTAATTACACGACAGTGCCTCTGCCAGGGAAACGTGCTTGACGATTATCTCTTCTCCTGACATGGGTGGTTCCGTCTGCCTTTATAAGCACTGACATAAACATACACGCTCACCTGAGATTTCAAAATTATAAAGGGCCATTCAGAGTTGCCTACTGAGGACCCCTGGCTTCTTTTCCAGGAGAAATGGGCAAGCCAGGTATGAGCCACGCAAGTGCCTTCTTGCCTACTGCGGGAGTATAATTACCTCTGAGTTGACTTGATGTCTAAAACTAGAAGAAAGGAATAAACCTTTTCCTGAAGCCTTAAAAAAGATACATAAGAAGAGCAAAAATCTGTGTAATAGTAATACTGTTTCACTTTGACACGCTGAGTAAATCTGCACTCCTTTGATTTTCACAGCCCCCAGGAGGTAAGCCTAGCGTTCAGTCCATCCCTGTTGATAGCGGGGAGAAGAAAGCCCAGAGAGGGTAAGGGACATCCCCTTAGTCCCCATAAGCCAGGCTTCCACACTCACAGGGCAGTTTTTTGTGGTTCCTTTTGTGAGCTCCCCCTATCCCCAACTTACTCTGGGCCTCGAGTATGGTGAGCATTTAAGTTTGGGAGGCAAATGGTGCTTGAGTCGCCAGATGGACTGTACAAGTTAGCTGTGAGTTACAGGCAGAAGTGGTCTGCCCGGCCTCAGAGCGGGAGTACACAGTGCAGGGGTGTGGAGGCTCAGTGGGACACCTGCGTTTGCTGTCTGCCCCCTTCCGCTCTCCCAGAGGCCCCTCACCCCAGCCACTCTCTAAAACTTAAGGAGTGTCGGTTTAGCACCCTATCTACCACCCTGAATCAGGGTGAAGGGCAAGCTGCCCTGAAGACCCAGGAGTGCAGGGCCTTCCAGCACCCATTTGTACCATAGTCACAGGCGGAAGCGTGGGTGAGGTAGGTAGGCAGCGTTGAGAATATGAGTCCCCAGGCCCTGCTCCTTACAGGCTCTCAGTGGAGCCTAGGGATCTGCATTTTAATACAGGGCTCCATAATTATGGGGCAGATGGTCCCACGGTTTAAGGGGCCCTGCTTTAGCCTAGGGTCTCCTTAAATTCCTGATGCCCTGGTCTGTTCTGCCAGCTGCATTGTTCTCCCTGACATTCTCTTTCTGCCTCCATCGCAGGGGCATGGGCATGCATTCTGGTGTCTCCTTGACATTCCCCACGCACTTCCTGAGCACCTGGGGCTGTGGACAAGAGCAGAAACCCCCACCCTGGGAGTGTGGCCTGGGAGTGTGGGAGTGAGGGCCCAGCTTTGCAAGATCACCTTGTTAGCTTCGCAGAGCTGTGGTCTTAGAGCTAGAACCTTGTAAATCTTTGAACAGCCAAATAGAGCAGGGCTGGGTGCGGGCTGTGGTGTGGTTAAGGGAAAGAATCTCACCATCTCAGCAGGTCATCCCAGCTCATCCACTGATTCCTGATTTGAGCATGGATAAGGCACTGCCCCTCTTGGGCCTCAGTGTTGCCATTTCTAACGTCAAGGCTCTGACCTCATCCTAAGGCGACTTTAATGCTGACCTGTTCCAGTGGTGGCGGCAGTAGCAGTGAAACACACCGAAGCACACCGATCCTGCTCGGCTCAGAGACAGGAACTCCCCCAAACAAAACGCCTTCGTGTGCTGACCATTGGGTCTGGCTGAGTCTCTGGGTGCCTTTCTTTTTTTTTTTTTTTTTTTTAAGATTTTATTTATTTATTCAACAGAGATAGAGACAGCCAGCGAGAGAGGGAACACAGCAGGGGGAGTGGGAGAGGAAGAAGCAGGCTCACAGCGGAGGAGCCTGATGTGGGGCTCGATCCCACAACGCCGGGATCACGCCCTGAGCCGAAGGCAGACGCTTAACCACTGTGCCACCCAGGCGCCCCTCTGGGTGCCTTTCTGATCAGACCTCTACACGGCATGTGACACGTGGTGTTGGCGGCTTCCAGCCAGCACCCTGGAAACCTGTCTCTGAGCTGAAGTCACACTAGACTCCCTGGGGGATGTCTTTCCACAGAAGCCTGCTTCCAAATGGAGCATAATTTCACTGTGCCTCCTTAAAAAGTTTTTTTTCTTATGTATTTTAAAGAGCTGCCATTCTGCACGTGCATCATCCCCGTCCACAGGAGCAGCCCTTGAGCTCCTGAGTCCCCCATGTGTACAGCACTGGCTCTCATCTTCACGGGGGGCAGCTCTCAGAGAGGGGAGCAAAGCCAGATGGGGGGTTTCAAGGACCAAGTAAGGGGACATTGCTCCCCCTCATTGTCACCAGATGATTTTCCCAGGCATGGCCTGCATTATTCTCCTGCTCAGAGACCTTCAGTGGGTCCCACAGATCCAAGTGCAGACTTTCTAGGCCTTGCTCAAGCCACACCTTCCTCCGTATCCCCCTCGGGGGGCTCCAGCGTACCAGGCAGCACCTCCAACAGCTCTGTGCTCTCCTCTGTCTATTCTCAATGTCGCCTCCTTCCAGGAGCCTTCCACAGGCTCCTCACTCCCATGGCTCACTGAAAACTTACCTTCCCTCTCTCTCGTTCTTGCTTTTGAGTCCTGAGACAGTCGGTTCCTCAGAGCCCAGCACAGGGCCTGGCACTTGGGCAGAGCTCGATGAAATGGGATGAAAATGCCTTTCCTCTGCATCCATCTTAGCCTTGCCTTTGAGGTTGATTTAATGGCTGCAAACATATTCATCAATTGGACTGTTGGATCTCCTGGTTATCCCTGAAAAATGAGCCAGGCACACACAAAAAGGAATGATTTTGAGGCTGTTGGAGCACATGCTCTCCTGAATTTGGAAACAGGCAATGCAGAGATGGTTTGTCTCGCTCTGGGGGAAATGTTGTGAGTCTCTAGGGCGCCTGTGGTTCTGGGAAGTTCACAGTTTATGGAGCTATTCGTGGTCGGGAAGCTCAGGCCAGCAGGGTAATGGTCTGGTCTGGCCCTGTCCCTAGTGCTTCTCCTCCCCACTCCCTTCCTCCCCCACTTCCCTTCTTCCCTCCTCCCTCTATAGCTGGTCACTGGTGCCTTGGAATTATAAATCTGAGATCTTAGAGCAGTAGGAATGCTGCAAATCCCTACTGCCTTACCCTTTACAAGAAGGCAGGTGAGCAGGGTGTTGCTTTACACGGGAAAGAAGTTCTGCCACAGCGAATTGCAAAGTGCCTGTCACACAGCTTTCCTGCCTCCTGTTTCTCTTTGCTTTGTTTTTTTTTTTTTTTTAAAGATTTTATTTATTTATTTGACAGAGAGAGACAGCCAGCGAGAGAGGGAACACAGCAGGGGGAGTGGGAGAGGAAGAAGCAGGCTCATAGCAGAGGAGCCTGATGTGGGACTCGATCCCGGTACACCAGGATCACGCCCTGAGCCGAAGGCAGACGCTTTAACGACTGCGCTACCCAGGCGCCCCTCTCTTTGCTTTGTTGAGCCAGGAAGAGACATAGCTAATATTCATCCTCAACCTTGTTTCAGGGCCCTCTGTTCCTCAGCAGGGTCGGCTGCTGTGACCTGTGGTCCCCAAGGCCCTACTGTCCATTCTCCCACTTGCCATCCTCACAGTGAGAAGCTTCTGTCCACTGTGGACAAACTGATTATCAGCTGTGGCGTAAAGGAGCACAGATGCCTCTGTTTCTGTGTGTGATGTGAAAGGCACAAGACTCCCGGGACTAGACAAGAGGAGGATGGAGCTGGACATCACTGCTGGGGCTGGGGCTGGGGCTGGGGCTGGGGCTTCTCAGGTCAGCCACAAAGATGGATGGTTTGGGGGTGTCATGGCAGTACTCCATCTGAGGAGATGGAGAGCTTTGTCCATTCAGTGGTCATTTGTAGCCCCCATGTGCCAGGCACCAAGGACACTAACATAAATGGGACACTGGGAGGTCACTGTGGACCAGGTCAGGTACCAAAGTGTCTCAGACTTCATTTCATGAAGTGAAGGGCCCCACAGAGATAGCGCGATCATACAGGTTCCAAGGGAAAAGGCAGGAAAGGCTTCCCAGGAGTTGAAGCTTGACCCAAGTCTTGAAAGACAAGCAGTCCAGGAGGAGGGGACCAACATGGTGGCACTGGGGACCCAGCAGCAGGTTTCACAGAGGGGGGTGCTCTCGGTGGGGGGGGGGGGGCTTGCATGGTGAGAGAGAGAGATAGCTTGTGGCACGCCCAGAAGTGGAGGGGGCCACCCAAGTAGCCGGTGTGCCTGCAGCGTCAAGGCACACGGGGAGGTGTGCAGCTGCCGGGTTGTTCGTGGTCCGTTCATGGAGGGCTGTGCGAGCCTCTGGAAGGAGTTTGGGCTTTACTCCTAGGACTTTTGGGAGTTTTTGAACTGTGAACGGCCCCCACCCACTTCCCATCCATCAGCTTATCTTTTCCCTAAATGAAATCATCGAGCTCGTTGAGACCCTGCTGGTTCCATGTAAGCCCTGGGCCCCTTGGGGCACAGATGGATTCCATAGAGCCTCTGTTCTGAAACTGAGTCGGGTTAGAAAGTTAGTCCAGGTAATAAAGTTGAAGACTTAGAGTCACATGGCAGTTAAAGCCAACACCGAAAGAAATGTCTTAAGGCCTTGCATGATTAATTGGCATATGGTTTGGATGAATAACCAGTGCCAGAGTGGGCAGCAAAGGGGCAAATGCCTGCCCGGGTGGCTAGGGTCATTATTTGAAGGAGGTTAAGATCTAAGCCCAGCCCCGAAGACCTTTGGTATTGAAAGGAGGAACTGAAGAGAAAGGTCATTGCTGGTCAAAGGGTGGGGAACAGGCTCTGACCTTGGCCCAGGGCCTGGCACAGAGTGACATGCTGACATTTGTGACTCCAAATCTGTATAGCATTCAAGGGATGGGGGAGCCAGCCAGTGTTGAAGAGATGAGGGTTTGTTTTATTTTTTTTTTTAATATTTTATTTATTCATTTGAGAGACAAAAAGAAAGAGAGCACGAGCTTCAGGGAGGGGCAGAGGGAGCCCGATGCAGGGCTCGATCCCAGGGCCCCGAGATCACGACCCGAGCTGAAGGCAGATGCTTAAGCAACTGAGCCACCCAGGCGCCCAGAGATAAGAGTTTTAGGCTCTCACCTCAGTGTTAGTCAAATTATTTAAGAACTATTTAAGTACTTAAAGCAAGTCTATGCAGTCAGGACACCATATGTGTTAATCACAGACTGCACACAACTCAGGCCTTGGGATCTGGTTTAGGGAGCCTCCGTCTTGGGCTGGCCAGGCTGAGAGGCCATCGTCCCAACATGCTGCTTGTCCCTCCTGAGCAGGATTCCCGTGGGAGTCTCAGCCGGGCTCAGTGATCATGATGAGAACCAGACTCGAGAGCCTGGGATAGAGGTGGGCTTCAGAGCCTCCTGAAAATCGAGATGCTCAACCAAGCCTGCGGATGGGAGGCCACCCTGTGTCTGTTCCCACCTGGGAACCGTGGCTGGCTGCGGGCACACAGAATGGCAGCAGTCAGTTCTAACTTGGACACTCTTCAAAACAGCCATTTTAGGTTGTCCACCACAAAGAAAAATCTTCATAAAGCACCCCAGTACATATTTAAAACAGCAGGAGCTTCCTGGTGAACCCTGTAAGGAGAATTAGCTGCAAATTAAACCCCCCAGGAAACAGAATGATTTGACCTATTGTATAGAACTGTTGGATGTGAGCCAATTAGATGTTGAAAGACATCTGCCTAAGATGATGCTTTGGCTCTTAGAGTAATTGATCTTAAGCCATTCCTTCTGGTAGATGTAAGGGAGTGCAGTTGGGCTCCTAACAACAGCGACCTTCTCCACAGAGTAGATAAGAATGACAGGAAATTAGCCAGCTCCCTTTCGGTGTATAACTAGGGCCCCTGCTGGTGCTTGTGGGTTTTCTCAATACATTTGTTCTCTTGGTTTGAGCACCCCTCTTCTCTCTGCTACTCCTGCCCTGTCCCCCACAATATTACTCCTACTATTAATTGTACTTGACATTGTCCTTGAGGAAAGCAAGATAGGCTGAGGAAGCCGCCTTTCAAGTGGAGATGAATGAGATTTTAATGGACTTTGGTGGCTTCAGCAGGCTCGATGAGGTTCTGTCCTGCCTCAGGCTTGGAGCACACTATGACCACCGCCTGTGGAGGAGCCTTTTTCCAGACCGTAGCCCGCAGCCAGCCGTCCGACTTGGTAGTGAGACTCAGCACAGCAGAGCCTTCTCCCAGGCAGCGGTGGGCAGGCGGCTGACACATCAGGCCCAGAGGCCAACAGGTTTCAACACCAGAGGAGAGCTTGCACTAACGGGGAGTCGAGTGATTCCCTGAGAGGGAGGGACCTCTCTGGGGAGGTGCAGTCTCTTTGTCTCACTAGGGGGATGAGCGTGGAGTCCCCAGTCACGGGGCCTGTGGCTGGTGCCTCGTCAGGGGGACGTGAGTGAAATCTGAAGTGCATGTCTGCGTGGCGCGGCTGTACCGTGACAGCTGCCGCCCTCCCCCCACTCCTTCTCCCCGGCTCTCGCCGCCCCCACCCTGTTTCCGAGCGAGGAAGCCTGTCTGGCAGCACCGACTCAGCTGTCATACCACATCAGTTTTTGTGGGTTCCCGGCTAGTGGAAAAGTGCCAAACGCGAGCAGATGATCTACTTAATGAAACGCTCAGGAAGAAAGCTTCAGTTCCAGTTATTAGGGGGTTTACACATGACATAAAGGCACGCCTTTTCCCAGAGCTTTTCCGAATTGTTCGCAGTAGGTGCCATACAAAAACCGAGTCGTGTTTCTGAACCCTGGAATCCGATCATGGCTTCTCAGAACCCTGTCACACATTGCAGGGTCCTTCCTTTTGGGGGCAAACATCGAAAGTACTGAATAGCGTGATGGAAGTTGATTCTATTTGTTCAGCATCAGTGAAAGGCACAGTACACGACTGATACTACAAAAGAAAAATGAAATGAGATGTCTCCTTGTGGACATAAACCAATTGAACAGCGAGTCATTTCTACCAGATGTCAGCTCAGAATCAGGTCGTGTATCTATCTGTGCACATGGATGTGTGTGCTGCTCTAATCTGTAACATCTGCATAGAGTTTTATGGTTTACAAGGCTCTTTTATATCCTTTGTCTGGTTTTATTTTTTAACAGCCCCATGGAGTTGATATTAGTATTCTCCCCACCGCACAGCAGAGGCTGCCGAGGCTCTGCTGGGACAAGTCGCTCCCCACAGGGTGTGAGCTGGTAAATGGCAGGGCCCGGGCTTGAAGTGAAATCTCCCAAGTCCAGTTCCAGAATGTGCATGCCAGTATATGGAGTTGCTGATGTATTCAGTACCTGGAGTTGAAGCACACTGTGTTCTCAGGCAACGTAAGAAGTTAATCACTTGCGTTACATTTGCATTTACTCCGAGATTGTCGAGGCGTGAAACATACTGGAGTGGAGGGGCAGGGCAGAAGACAGCATTCACACGCACAGCGCTCTTCATCTGTTACTCTTACTCGTTGATGTCCAGGTACATCATTTGGCTATTGAGAAGCTAGAGGCCCAGGAGGTTGGAGGACTCACTGAGGTCACCCAGGTCAGAAGGAGCCACCTGATCCTGTGGACATTTTGTACCCTCCCGTGGTACTGGGTTGCCACAACCATATGGAAGTATAAAATGGAAATACATTTTACATGAAGAAAAAAAAAATGGAAAGGGGGGGATTCAGTAAATAAATGAACTGAGATCCGTGGCCCATTTTCCAGATGAGGAAGCAGCGAGGAGAGGCCTGCTCAGGATCTGCTAACAGTGAACTCGAGACAGGCTTCTGACCCTCCCGCCTGAGCTGGGCCCATCCCCCCTCCCCGGGTCTCTGCTTCAGACAAGCCTTTGGGTGCTGAGTTTTCTGTAGGTCTTTGAGCTGGCAGGTAGGAATGCTCCTAGAGTTGATCCAGTTCTCTATGGCCACCTTCACAGTTGGAAGAGAACCTTCCATTCCGCACTGCAGCAACCCTCCCTACCAAGTGAGACTGCGATCTCAAACTCATATCAAAAATTCCGTATTTCTCAATGATGAGTCTGCATTAGGACTCCCAGTTACTTTTAGATGGAAACATGATTATTTTCTGTTCTGTCCCACTCTGTTTTCCTGCCTAGTTGGGGTTATATTTTCTGTCTAGCAATAATTTGGAACTGCCTTATTTTAAGCTTTGTTTTTCTTCCCACGATTTCCTTTCTCTTCCAATTGAATCTACACTCAAATAGGCTTCCTTCCCACCCCCACTTTCCCC
The DNA here is from genome assembly GCF_023065955.2 of Ursus arctos. Taxonomy (NCBI): domain Eukaryota; kingdom Metazoa; phylum Chordata; class Mammalia; order Carnivora; family Ursidae; genus Ursus; species Ursus arctos. The sequence continues at coordinate 27,907,067 of NW_026622852.1, read as the reverse complement.
AGTTCTCATTCACTGGGTCACAGAACCTAATCCGAAAGGCAAATGCTCAGCCTCTTCTTGCTGTAGGCAAAAGCCAAGAGGAAGACTCACTCTTCAGCAAGCCTGTGACCCGGGCTGCTGCTTGTCACTTTATGAAAGCTTCTTCACCTGTCACTCACCCCGTGTGCCCCTGACTCCCTACATGTATACACACCTGAGGAAAAATGCCTCCAGCCCCTGCACCCCAGCCACCCCCACCCCACCTCCACAGAAAAATCTGCAGACCAGAGTGAAGGGGGCGGGTCCGAGGGGCTAAGGCATTGGGCTGCTAGAGTACCTCACATGCGAGCGTGTGATTCTGTGCACGCATGTACATACCTAAGTGTACACACACCCATATACATACATACATACTCTGGTGCTCCTTAGGCTCTGTTTCCATTCTTGAACCAGTAGCATTTGGCTCTGGCTCATGGCCACTTCACAGAGAACACTTGCCATAGGACCGGTGGTTGCTACAAGCGTATTGCCTTTGTTTATTTCATTTACGCTCTCCCCGTCTACAGTGGCAAGGCAGCACTGAGAATCTAGTTTAAAACTTGAGGAAACAGGCCCAGGGAGACCGGACTAGCCCCGCCCCAGGCACGAGATAAAGACCTGGGGCCCCTGCACACCACTTGGCGTCTCCCAAGCCTTTGATGGCTCCCTGTTACCTTACCACTAAAATGCAAGCCTCTTAGGCTAGCAGTACTTGAAAAGGTTGTGTTTTAGGCTGTGAGCTGCAGGCACCAGGGGTGACTGATCAACATTGCCCCATCAACCAGCAACACAAGTGCTCAGTAGGGTGAGGGAGTAAAAGAATGAACTAGTTAAACTGGTTGCCGTATCTGGCCCTCCTCCCTCGTGCCCTCTAGCCTCGGGGATTTCCAGAGCCTGGGCTCTCAGTCCATTTCCCAAAGTACATTTCTTGTGTTGGAACCTGGAATCCTGTGGATAAGAACTTTCCTACTGCTTGTAATCCCTTCTGATCCCCTCGGCAAGGGGCCACCTTTCAGGAGGCAACCACTTCTGTAACTGGGCATCAAGGTGTAAACCCCATTCATCCCTGAGCACACCCCCTCCCCAAAGGGCAACCTGTGTGCTTATCCCCATCGGGTTGATTCAGGTTCACAGCTTGCTGATTGACTTTGGTTGATGGGAATTACCTTGACTTGTGACCTAGAAGAACGGATAACAAGCTCCTGGGAGAGTGGGGACCCTTTGCAGTGAAACTGTGGGCCCCAAAAAGCGATCAGACCTACTCTCGCAGCTGCGTGTTTTGGGAAAACTTTCATCTGTTGTGGTGCCTAGACTGTAACTGCAGATCTTTCCTGCATCTTTAAAACTCGAGTGCTTCTTTGGATGACCAGGGCTGTGTTTGGAGGTCATGTTATAATTCAAACGCACGTCTTAGAGTGAAAAACCAAGACAGAACTTCCTCTGAACTCTATTTCCTAAACTTCAAGTGTGTAAACATGACATGAAATGGGAATTGTTTAGAAACAGTCACAAAAGCAGAAGCTATCGCTCTAAAGCCTGTTCCACCGGAATGTTAAGTAGAAGACTGTTAAGTAGAAGACAGGGAATTCCACAAGCCGGGGCTTCCCGAAAGCAGCAGGGAGCGAGTGATAAGGCCAGCGTGCATGGGCTCTGACGACAGCAGATGTGGCAGATCCCAGCTCCTCGAGCAGCCCAAGTTACCTCCTCATCCCGACGCCGCCTGTATCCTCATCGGTCCTCGGGTCCTATAAAACTCCTGGCACAGTGCCCGGTGCAAAGCAGACCCTCAAACAAGAGCCGTCAGCACCACCACTAACAATAATAATCAAGAGGACAGTTTCACGTGCCACATCTGCACATGAAACTTCTTTTTAAAATTTCCTCAATTTTTAAAAAGACTTTAAATTTAAAAAATTTTACTACATTAAAAAAATATGTGCTCTGTGTGAGAAGATTCAGCATACAGGCATAGAGAAAGTAAAAGGTGAAATCTCTCTCCAGAGACAAGGATTGTTGTTAATAACTTGTGTATTCATTTGGCCTTCGCCCATTTGCTTTCAGAACTACACATCTCCCAGTATTACAAGCATGTTTTCTACATAAATGCTTTTCTGCTAAACATCATTCTGTGTCACAGACCTTGTCCAAGGTCATCTGTTCTTTTTTTTTTTTTTTAAATATTTTTTTATTTATTAGAGAGAGAGTATGAGTGGGGGCGGGGGTGGCAGAGAGAATCTCAAGCAGATACCATACTGAGTGTGGAGCCGGACTCGGGCTCGATCTCACTACCCCGAGATCATGACCTGAGCTGAAACCAAGAGTTGGGCGCCCAACCAACTGCGCCACCCAGGCCCCACGAGGTCATCCTTTCTTTTGAATGCTTTTCTACTGTGACTGTGGCACAGTGTATTCCGTCATTCCCTTATTTGTAGACTTCTAAATTGTTTCCAGTTTTTTGTTCTTACATTCCGAAGCAAACACCCATGTATACGTACTTCTGCACAACGGCCTGGGCATTTCTGTAGGATCGATTTCCAGAAGTGGAGCTTCAAACTGTGGGATATTTAATTTTTGTGAGGTCCACCAGTTTTATCTCTGAGAAGTCCATTTCCAGTTACTACTCCCTCGACTGGTCTATGTTATCATCCCCTTCCTCAGGTAGACAAATATTTTTAAAATACTTTTTTTTCTGTGCTAAGTTCTGAATTTGCAAAAGGCTCTTTGTTTCTGTTCCTTCAACCAGTATTTACAGAGCATCTGCGGAGCCGGACTCCGTGCTAGGAATTGCAGGGGATGTGTCTAGAGGGATTGGAGTTAGGACTTGGCCCTCCGAAGCTGGCGTGGGCATGAGAGCCAAACATGCAAATGCTGGAACCGTGGTAGAGAGTCCCAGGGTCCCTGGGCTGACTGCTGACGTTGAGGATGCGGGGTGGCCGGGGCGGGGAAGTGGTAAGAGATGTCAGGGAGCGCTTCGCGGCTTCTTGAAGGGAAGGGCTAGTGAGAGTGTTGGGTGCATGTTCTAGCTGCTGCACTGCCCCTGGCACACTGCGGGGGTTCAGTGCATAGTGCCCCAAACTGAGCAGACACCTGGGACTTGGGGCTCTGAGGTGGCAGTTGCGGGCCTGGGCACCCTGGATGGAGCCAGTTGGAAGAGGCACCAGTGGTGAGGGCATCTGTCTCCAGCACGAATCTCAAGGTGCCTTTGCTCTCGTGTTCTCAGCGTTGATGGCACCCGTGTGAACACGGGGTGGAGTCTCTTCGGACACCTTTTAGGGTCCTGAGAAGGGGCCGTTCTTGTATTTCCCAGCACAAAAACATCATTCTGCAGATGTTTCTTTCCAAATACTTCTTGGGATGGTTGTATGGGTGGTGTAACCTAGTAGCTGCTCCCGGGAAGTCGCTGCTTGGAAGTAATTCTGGACCGTGGCAGTTTTCAGGTTCCGAATTCTTGTGTGTAGCAGCACCCACATACCTTCCCCTTCCCCACTTTTCTTTCAAACGAAACAAACACTTCCTTGGGTCGTTGTGCTGTGACACCAAGAAATACAAGGTGTGACAGTAAAGTTGGGAAGATCAGTCAGGTGGGAATTGTGCTGATTTCTCACTCTGACTTTGGCAAGTTCTTTCTGTCCTGGGTCTCCCATTTGCTCCATTAAATGGGGGCGCTGACTCTGCCTACCAGGATCTGTCTGCAGGCCCGTGGTTATGAGAACCAAATAACGAAGGACTTGGATGGCCAGAAAGTGCTATATGGAAAGAGGGAGTCTTGCTGTTGGTTTTTTTATTGAATTTGGGTTGATTCCTGGGCCAGGTAGGGATCCCTGCCAAAATTCCTGGTCTCATGGTGGCTCACTGCATATTGTGGATGAATTTTGGAGGAGTTTGTTGGAAGTTAGTTAGGACACCAAGGTCAGGGACCCACACACTGGTAGTAGGATGGGTACTCTCATTTATGTCCCCTTCTTGGCATGCCGAAGCCACAGCACGGGAAAAAGAAGCATGTGTGAACATCCACTCTCACAGAAAAAGACTGAGGGACTCTGGTGCCACAAAACACACACACACACACACACACCTGCCCCAGCCTCACCTGTAGGAATCCTAGCCTCCGTGGATCAGGCAGCTGGCCAGGGTCACACAGCTGGTGAGCGGAGGCCAGGCTGGTCCCAGGCTGGCCGCCTCATCATCACCATCCAGAAGGCTGAGGTTGTCTAAGTCCCCGGGGGGATCAGTTCCTCCTGAAGCAGTTCCAGATTGAGGAAGGCTGGGGCAGAGAGCTTGCCAGATCTCAGCAAGCTGTTTCCGGCCAGGCAGCTGCTCCAGGCACAGGGCACAATGCCAGCAACACCCCTCAGTGTGAGGCAGTGACCCCATGGCTGGCTTCAGGGCTGCCGCCACCACCAGATGGGTATGAGTGAGGTTTGACCAATTTGGCTACCAACCTGGCATGTGGCGAGGAGGGCTTGTCAGGTTAAGGTGAAGGGAAGGGTTGTGCCTGGAAGAAGTCTCTGGCTCTGCCCTGGGAGGCTGGCACCCTGTACCTGATACCTTTATAATCCCTTCCTTAGGACCAACCAGACGAGCTGGCAGCATGTGTTGGCCACCCCTCTAAAGATGAGGATGCACTTGAATACCTCCTTAATGGGCATTCTTCCTCGTGACACTTCCCTGTGCTTTCTTTTCTTTTCTTTTCCTTTCTTTTCTTTTCCTTTCGATTTTATTTAAGAGAGAGAGCAGAAGTGGTGGGGTGGGGATGCGACAGGAGAAGGAGAAGCAGGTTCCCGCTGAGCAGGGAGCCTGACACAGTGCTCCATCCCGGGACCCTGGGATCATGACCTGAGCCAAAGGCAGATGCTTAACTGAGCCACGCAGGCACCCCCCTCCCTGTGCTTTCTGCCCAAAGTGCCTGACCACAATGATTACTTTAGGGACCTGTGTGTGGTCCTAGTCAGATAAACCCTGAGATGACCCGAGTACCCTTCCTAGTGAGCAAACTGGTGACCAGAGGGAGGAAGTGGCCTGCTGGCATCACTCGGCGCAGTGGACCAGGACTCCGCCCTTCTGCTGCTTGCTTCCCTTGCTGACCTGAACTCATTCATGCAACTGTGGACCCAGAGGAGTGCAGAGAGCCCCAACTTGGCTTGGAAAAGCAATGTAGACAGTTGCATAGTTCAGAACATGGGCTTTGGAGCCAGACTGCCTCCGTCACTGGCTTGCTGTATGACTGCCTTTAAGGTGTTGATGTCGGCAGCACCCTCTCGTAGAGCTGTTATGGCAATGAAACGAGGAGCCAGAGGCAGTGCACACAGCCTGCACCCCCCCATCATTCTTAGAGCTCATTGTAAAGAGTGGAGCCTTTGAGACCAAGGCTGAACCGGTGCATCAGTCGGCTTGCCCGACCTGCAGTTTTCTTACCAGTCAGGTGGGGGCAGGGGCTTGGGTTTGGTCATGGCCCTTCCAAGGCTTGCTCTTTGAGCTTCCATGAAAATGGGCCAGTGACACTGCTCGGGTGAGGGACGTAGCCATGACTGGTCTGGCGTGAAAATCTGTCCCCTATGGCTGTATCACATTAGTGTGTGGCCGGAGGCCTCTGTGGAAGCTGGGACCTTACCGCACCCAGCAGACTGGAAGATTGCAGTCTCTTTATATAAGTACTGTCCGTCAATACTCAGAGGACGTAAGATGGGGCTTGCGTCTGCCTCCATTTGCTGAGCCCCCGGGTGTCCCTTCAGGGCCCTGGCCTCTGTCTGCAGCACAGGGGTCAAGGGAAACCTGCCCGTCAGGACTGACTTGAGAATGCTGGTGCCACCCGGCCCTCTGCCCCTCGTTGGGGTGGAAATGCTTGCGTTTGGGTTGTTTGCAGGAGCATGTCTGTCTTTCTGGAGCACTGGGCATCCTCTGTCCTCTTCTTGAAAGGGTGGAGCCCTAATTGTTTGCAGGGTCAGACCCTCAGATCATCAGCAGCTGATTGCCACATGCTGGTGTTTCCTGTCAGCTTCTGAAAAAGGCTTTTTGGGTAAAAGTGCAAACCTGATCAGGGCTCCTGATCCACTTTTTCCAGTTTCCTGCCCTTTCCAGTATGCCCCCCTCCTGGCGTTCAGGGCCCTCCATAGCCCAGCTCCAGTGCCCTTATCTAGCCGCTCCCTGTCCCTTCTTCCTCATGAGCGCTGAGCCCAAGGCAGCTTACAGTATGTGGTTCTACCTCAGAACCCCTTGAGCTTTCCTCTGGCCACAACTTTGCTGGATGCCCTTCTGGTGCCCCTCATCTTTACCTGTCTGTCCTTTCCTGGACTCGACTCCACCCAGGGCTCCCGTTCACTGTCTGTGAGATCAAGCAGATGCTTGGCCCTTGAGGGGCCTCCTTGCACTAGGACTTGAGATTCTGTGAAATGCCATCTCCCTGAAGGTTTTCGAAATCCCTGGGACAGCATTTGCTTTCTGCCTCCAGGAAGCTGCCACTGTACCAGTTTAGGGTACCTGGGGCCAGTCAGAACTGGATTAGTCCCAGCCGGGCCTCTGAACCTGAGCCTGTTTCTGCACTGTAAAATACAGTAGCACCTGCCCTGGTCAGTGCCTGGCCCAGGCAGCTGCCCAGTAACTCACAACTGTTAATAACTCAGGGCTTATGGATGTTGGCATCCCGATTCTCCTGCTAAACCACCAGGTCTGGTGGGGATTAGGGGGTAGGAGCCTTCTCTAACACCATGTGAGTGCTCAGCATTTGGCCTGGGGCCCACCTTAGCGCACAGTAAGGGCTCCGTGGATGCTAGAGAAAGAAAAGCAGGCAGCTCCTTGATTGCCTGTGAATTTGGGTCTTGCAGTTGACATGGAGTCAGAAAGCTGTCTCTTGAGGAAGTTGCCGCTCTAAATGGAGACTTGTTTATGCACTGCTTTGAGCCCAGGAGCAGCCAAGATCCTGGAGCAGCAAGTTCGCCTCAGTGAGTCTCCACAGGGGATGGCGACAGAACTCTGGCCTGCAGCCTCTCAGAGGCCTCAGCACGCCACAGCCATCCCTGGAAGCGTGCAAAGTGACAGGCAGGGCTGAAGGACTCAGCCGTAATTGCAGAGAGGGCCTGAGAGCTCTGGGAAGAGGCCCACGTGGTTTCTGAAATCATGAGGGAAGCATATGTGGTGTCACCAGGTGCGCGGGCTTGTCTCCCCTCTGGTGCCACACAACAGGGGGCCTCGAGGGAAGACCCCGTCGGACTCCATCACTGCAGCTGACCGAGGGAATGGAGCAAACTGGGCTCCCTGACTCAGACCGGGGCCTTGCCTTCACCCTTGGGCTGAGCATAAAAGAGCAAGTGGTGCAGGTTCTGCCGGGCAGCGACAGGCCCTCTCTGCTCCGTCGGACGTGACCATTGTTCTTGTGCCCCGCCCCCTGCTTCCGCAAAGCTCACACTCTGCTTCTTGGGTGTTTCTGTGCACGCCTGGAAAAGATGGTAAGAGAACTCCAATTAGTCAGTCTCCTGGCTTCTAGACAGCTCCGGAAACCAGACTAGATAGAGGAGGAGGAGGTGGGGCCTCCTGCTTGTGTTGTGTTGGGTTTATCTCCAGGCTTCATCTCCGAACCTCCCTGCCCCGCCCTTGCTGGCCTGCCACGTCCACCCAGGATGACTGCTGCTGCCCCATGCCACCACCTCGGCCACTAAGGGCCACCTGAATTCAGGCATCCGGTGAAGCACCTCAGTCGGGAGTCGGGCCTTTCTCCAGCGAATGTTTTAACAGTTCAGATGGGGATGAACGTCCCCCGTCTTCCCTTTGATGCGGTGCCCTGGAACTTGGCTGATTTTCAGCTGCACGCCTAAAACAGCCCCCCCGCCACTCCCGTGCAGCTCCTCGCTTGGTCTGTGATGTTGGGTGTGATTTTAACACCTCAGACCCGACTGAAATAGATGCCCCTGCCTCCAGAAGATTAAGAACTAGACAGTCTGATAAAAGAGATGTCAGGAAGCGTCTGGGAAAGTCAGGAGGAGGAGTCCTGGTCCAGGATTTAGAGGACCCCTGGCCTCATCCCTGCTTTCTTCCCTTCCCCGGGTCTCAGTTTCCTCATCTGTAAAATGTAGTGATTAGACTACTGATTGTTGAGACCTCCCCTGTGTGCTTCTTGTGACACCCAAGACTTGATCCAGAGCAGGGGTCCCCCATGGAGGCACGAGATTGCCAAGCAGCAGCGAAAATCAGAAGTTTTGGATCCAGAAGTGGAAGTAGGTTTAGAAGTTGGTGTTGAAACCCTTCCATTTCGAGTGCAGGGTTGGCCTGTCAGATTTCGGGAAGCAGACCTTCCGTGGCTGGGGGACGAAGAAGGGCAATCTCCAAGGAGGAGACGTCTTGGGCTGACATTCCAAGGAAGCCCGGTAGTAGTAACTGGAGTGACAGCCACATCCCCAGAGTGCTTTCTGTGTACCAGGCGCCGTCCTAGACGCTGAATGCACGTGAATTCATTTAATTCTCATAACATCTTTCCAAGGTGGATACTGTCATTTCCCCTTCCAGAGATGCGGAAACAGAGGCGACTTGCCCTGGGTCCTTCCGTAGAGCCGGGCTTTGGCCCCAAGCAGTCTGGCAGAATCTGTGTTTTCAGCCACCACACTGTGCTGTGGAACCTGTCACTCACCTGGACCCAGGGCTTTGCCTCCCTCCAGGTGGATAGTACAGGCAGTCACTGGAAGGTTCATTGTTCTAGTAATGCAGCCCTGAATTTCTGAGTCTAGTCTATCCCCGTCCCTGGCATCTCAGGCGTGGGTCCCGGTGTCTTCCAAGCCATGATGTGGGAGAGGTCTGGTGGCACAGCCAGGCACGCCCACCACTGGCTGAGGAGAGTTTTTTTGGCCTGGGAATGGAGGCCTCATGGGCCACATGTCCCTACTGAGCTCTGCCGCCCTATTATTTGGGATCTAGTGCCGATTCCCAGACAAGCCCAGCTGGGAAAATTAGAGGTGAGGGGCCTGCAGGCCAGCGTCTATCATTTCCAGCTAGGCTTCTGCACGTCTGTGCCAGCCTCTCCCCGCCCAGCTCCACCCTGCCCGGAGGGTCTAAGCACTTCTCCTTAGGCACTCTTGGGGGTGCCATCCCGTGGCATCCAAGAGTATCCAGAACCCACTTCCACCAGCCTCCAGCTTCCTCTGCCACCAGGCCCTCTGGATGGCCCGCATCCCCCACATACACCTTGTGCTTCTGGCCCCTGTGCCTTTGCTTCAGCCCTTCCCCCATCAAATGTCCACTTTCCCTGCGACACCACTGCGCTATGACCTCATGTCCAGATTCCTCAAGGCCCTCCCAGGCTTCTCCCAGCTGAGTGATAGTAATCACATCTGCTCCCTGTTGGGGATCCTGAGCCATGTCTGTGCTGGAGGCTCTGGCCCTCCCTCGCCAGGGGCTTCTTGAAGACCGGGATCGTGTCTCCATCTGGCCCTTGTGCCAGTCATTCAGGCTGGGTGCAAGGAGGGGTGGATACCAATGCTGCTGGAGGAGGCAAACGGATTTCCTTGGCCTCAGTCTCCCAGGCACCTCCTTTTCCTGTTCCTGAAGGGTAGGTGAAGAGGTAAAGAAAGGTTTCTTTTCTTCTAGTCTTTTTACTAGTAAAAGATATTTACCATAAAATGTGTTACACATTTTTTTATTTAGATATGTATCCATCTGCTTTCAAAATAGAGATCTGAGGTTGTCCATTGTTTTTAAAAATGTCTATAATGAGGCCATTATAATAGAAATCAAAGTCCATATAGAAAAAAGGGTGAGTGAATCTATACAATATCTAAAACAACATACTTATTGAAGTTAACTAAAATTAACTGAGCTTCCTGGCAGCCAAAGCAAAGAAAAGAAGGGTGGGAGTGCAGTGGCACAGAGCTGGTAAACCCTGGAGCACAGTGTAGCTTGTTGCTTGTGGACTTGGGGAACCGTAAACCCTCATTAGATCCACTCAGGAGACTCTCAGTTTGCCCCAAGCTCTGTCCTGGGCCCCTCACTCAGATAATCCCCTGGCCCTTGCCTCTCCACCCGCCACAGCCCTTGGCCAGCACACCTGCCTCACCCTCCTGGCTCTATGCCTTTGGCGAGTGCTCCCAGGGTCCCTTCCAGGTCTAACATTCTCTGATTCTAGAGAAAGTGCTGATTGATTGATTGATTGATTGATTGATTTTTTTTTCTCTTTATATGTAATTCCACTTGACAACCTTTCTATTCCAGAGGTCAACAGAAATCTCCACCCTGTCAATTTAATGTTTCTGCTCCCTGCCAAAGAGGCATGAAATCACAGCCTGCCACTGATATTAAAGGTCATTTTCCATGAATTTATAGATGGTGATGTCCAGATAACTTGTGACTTAAAACATATGGTCACCAGCTCCCCTATTAGATTAGTCTCTGGACCCTCACAGATCAGTCTTGGTAATAAGGAGGGTGGGCCCGGTCATTAGGCAGGAGACAGTGATGTCTGGTGAGCTGGCCTGGTGCAGCAGCCCTTGACTTCCTGGGGCCCCTCTCGGGAGGGGCGAGCCTCTCCTGGGAGGGAGGATGCTACCTAAATGAACATTTTCTCAGGGAAGGGCAGCTGCTTCCTGTAAGCACATAGCTCCTGTAAGCCCAATCTTGCTTCAAACCATATTTACTTTCATGGTCTCCTGTCTTAATTACATTTTTTTCTTTCCTGGCGTCCCAATTCATTATTTAAAACAACTTTCAAGAAATAATTATGCAGTAATTCCTTCCCCCACGCACAGTAGCTGCTTACCTTCTATATCAGGTTGTCGGCCTTTTATTCATGTGTAGCTGTACTGACAACATTGCTGTCATCAGAGTCTGCGTATTGTGGGTAAAGCGTGTGATGACAGTGTTCAGCAATTCCTCAGCAAGGAGTAGGATTCCCTTTGGGGCCTCGTCCACAGTGGCCAGGACTTGTTTAGAAAGCCCACATTATGCAGTTTGCTCAACACATAAACAATCTTGTATTTTACTTTTTAACTTAGCATAATTTCATGCATGCTTTTCCATGTAGCTACATAATCTTCAGATTTATCATTTTAATGGCTGCTTAATATTCCATCCAGTTAGCGTGCCGTAATTTACTTAACTGTTCCCTATTGTTGCGGCCTTAATGAAAATTTGAATTCACCATGTACTACAAGGGGGAAGCTTGTTTTAATGATTACCATTATAACATCCCCTGCCCTGCCTGCATGCCATTATTAACCCAGCTTTCGGAAGGCACAGATGCCATTGGAACAATAAATTCTGTATGAGAGGTGTATGCACAAGTCCCTCTGATTTAATAGCTAATCTGTTCACTACACATGTTTTCCTTTCATGCTGATATTTAGATAGAATATCCATCTCTTCTGCATATTGTGTAATACTAACTATATGCACTTGGCATATTGCTCCACATACTTTATCACTGCTGTCGGGGACTTCCATAAATTAACAGGAATTTGGGGGTAAGGAGTGGTTTCTGGCTGTCAGTTGTCGTTCATTTATCTCGCCCACACTCATTGAATATCTGCTTGCAGCCAAGCTCTGTGAGGGAGAGAGCAAGGCACACCTGATTATTGGAAGCCCACAGATGTGCATCTGTGAATTGCTTTGGGGTACCCAAGATTAAATGGTGATTCTCGTGCAAAGTGCTTTGTAAACTGTAGAGTAAGTTAATCCTCGCTGGTCCTGCTTGTAAAGTAGGGTAAAGAGGAAGGTGGTTTTCCTGGGTCAGTCAGTGCCTGTCAGCTGCAGCCCCAATGTCCTCAGACTTCAGAATTTTCCAAGGACAGGAGGCTAGACCGCACTCGTAGAACCAGTGAGAGTGACAATGATGATGATAACCCCACAGAACAGGTTAGAGAGTTCGGTAGGTTTAGTGAGTTAGAGTTGTCTATAGTGTCTTCCAGTTGGTATTCACTTTGAAGTGACCAAGTCCTACCTTTTATAGCTCTTCTCTTTTCCTCTCCCTCCCCCATAGAAAAGGAAACATCACCCTTAAAACTAATGAATGATACCAGTTTACTCAGGGGACCCAGTAAAGCCATGTTTTGCCAAAGTATGAGACATCTTCTCAGAGGGGACAGGACTTTAGGGGGCCTGAGAACCATATAGTGAGAAGGTTTTTTCCATTTTGTTCCTCTTTCTTTCTAAAAAGAGAACGCGTTTGCCAAAGGGAGTATCTCTGAGTGCTGTTTGCAGACCCACCGGCTGGCTAGCCCTTGCTCATGTCCCTTCTCAGCAGAGGGAAAGCAGGCTTTGTGCTAGCTTCCCAGCAGGCACTGGGACCTACCTGCTTGGTTTTGTTCTCATTCTTTCTTTTTACGTTTATCAGCTGTTTTTAGGAAAGGCTAATGACTTAAGGGTCGTGATATAAAATTTTTGTCATAAATTTATTAACTCTAAAAAGTGAGGCAACGTAAGTAAAAATAGAAAAGAATAACCCAAGCGATACTTGAAAACAGCAAAATCATGAAGTTGGCATGTGACTTAATGAGGTCTGGGAAACACTACCGTGATGTTAGTTGATGTCAACACCGGCAGCACTGGCACAGCCTCAGTCAGCTTCTGTTGTGTCAGGGCGTGTGCATGGAGATTTTTGTCATCCCCGTAAGCTGGCCCAGGAACGTGAAGCCCAGCCTAAAAACAATGCTCTTGCTCAGAAAGGCTGACGTCACCGGGTGTTGTCAGCCGCTCTTCAAGGCACGTAAGTCCCGTGGGCTTCTACCGTGTCTTTATGCCGTTGGAACTCTGATTTGGAGAATGCCTCAAGAGTCCTTTTAAGAGGCGCCTGGGTGACTCAGTCGGTTAAGCATCTGCCTTCGGCTCAGGTCATGATCGCAGAGTCCTGGGATAGAGCCCTGGGTCCGGCTCTCTGCTCAGTGGGGAGTCTTCTTCTCCCTCTCCCTCTGCCTGCCGCTCCCCCCCCCCCCCACCGCCTGTGCTTGCTCGCTTGCTCTCTCTCTCTCTGTCAAATAAATTTAAAAAACTTAAAAAAAAGAGTCCTTTTAAATCGTTCACTCTCAATGACCCTCACCCCTTTTATGTCAGACCTTACCTCTCCCCTCTCACTTCCTTGAACCCAGTGCTCCAGCAAAAGTGGATGGTGAATAGACATGCAGTTTTATTCTGCCTCAAAAAGAAACAAAATTCTGACACAGGCTACAACACGGAAGAACCTTATAAACATTATGCTAAGTGAAATAAGCCTGTCACAGAAAGACAAGTACTGTCTGATTCTCCTGATACAAGGTGTCAGGTTTATGGAGACAGAAAGTAGAGTGGTGGCTGCCAGGGGCTGGGAGAGGTGGGAATGGGGAGTTAGCGGGGAATAGGTACAGAGTTTCAGTTCGGGAAGATGAAAAAGTTCTGGAGATGGGTTGTGATGATGGCTGCAAACAGTGTGAACGTACTTAATACCACTGAACTGTATAATTAAAAATGGTTAAAATGACAAAATGGTGTTATGTATATTATTACCACAATGAAACAGAAAGGCAGTGAGCCCGCCCATCCGCTCCAGCCACACTGCCTTGGCTCACCTTGGTCCTACCACAGGGAACGCCAGCCCTCCTGTGTTCACTTGTCACAGTTCACGTGTCATCTCTCTCCCCCTGCCTCGTCCCTTACAGGCCCTGCAGTGAGCCCCTTTGCCCCGGGAATTATGATGATTTAGGTGCCTGTTATACCTCTTCTGGAAGTAGGAGGCTTCCTGAAAGCAGCCTCTCCAGTGAACCCTCCTTTCCATATGTCCCATGCAGGCCCTTCACACAGAGGGTGTTTAGGACCAAAGCAGGTAAAGTGTCCCTGTTTGACTCAGAAGCACCTGATTCTAGTATCCTGGCATCCATCTTTGAGCCACGACTGGCCTCTCAGAAATGAGCAGCAGCTGACCTGGATGCCCGCTGTCTGGGGCCTGGTCTAGACAGGCAGTCCCCCCTCAGCCCACAGATGGCCAGGCCTTGGCATCCTCTCCAGAGGATGATGAGTTCCCCCCCTTATTCAGCAGTGAAACAGGACATGTGCTCTCAAGTCCCTCGGATGTGCTCAGTGTGTTAGAAGACAGGCAGAAAGAAACACAGGGAAGGGGGTGCTCGTGGGGCTTTATAGGGGAGAAAATGGTGCCCCTGGGGAGGCTCTTGACTTGTTAGCTGAAGGAAAACATGAGGATCGTTTGGCCTAATTCATTTTTCAGGTAGAGAATGAAAGTCCAGAGGTTGGGGAACAGTTGTAGTGGGGAAGACCCTATTTGTCTGTAAAGCAAGGGGGTGAGGGCTCTTTCTGTTCCACGCTGATGTCAGAACATACCTGGAAGATCACGTGCACATCCGGGCCCTGCCCTCACAGACTACGGTGGACGAGCAGATGGCGTGGTGAGCCTTCTGGTTCTTTCATTAGGTCCAAGAGCCTGAGATCTTTGTGAGGAAGCCTTGCCCTGGGAGAGCAGAGACGCTGCCTTCAAGGGGTGGGGAGGGACAGTTCAAGCTCAGAAACAGGGTTCTGTTCCTGTGCAGTTCTCCCCACTTTGGCCGGTGACTGAACTCCTGTGGGTGTCCCCTGGCAGATCCCAGGTGAGGAAGTGCACGCTACGCATCTGTTACATCTCTGCTTCCTTCCTTTTCGCCTGCAGAATTTCAGAGGCAAGAAAGTGTCCGGTCGCAGCACAAAGGCATCCAATTGTACGACACCCCTTATGAACCTGAGGGCCAAAGCATCGACTCAGACTCCGAGAGCACGGTCAGCCCCCGACTGCGGGAGAGCAAGCTGCCCCAGGACGATGACAGGCCCGCCGACGAGTACGACCAGCCATGGGAGTGGAACCGGGTCACCATCCCAGCGTTGGCAGGTAAGGAGCCAGTGGCCCCACTCAGGGGGCTGCTGACCCACCCTCAATACTCTCCTTCGGTAAAGAGCATAAGTGAACTGGGCCCCCCTGCTGAGGTAAACCACACAGCTTCATCTGATAATCCAGTTGGGCTGGGCTGTCCTGTCTTCTAGTCCAGCTGGGCCCCTCAAAGATGATGAGGGTCCTGGAGGTAAGGGAAGCCAGGTCAGGCCAAGGGGAAATCCAGGGTCTGGCCCCTAGGGCCTCAGTTCCAGTCTCCGTAGTCTTCACAGACAGCCCAGATGATCTCATTGTCTGACTCTGTCTTGATCCTGTTGGTAATGCCGTAATTCACTGAAGCCAAGATTCCAGAAGGAGTTTTCTGAAACTCCTGCTGGGCCTGAGGGAGCCCGGTGCTTCCATCTAGCTGTACGGCTGCAGTAGGCCTGCACGCACCCAGGGACACCATGTCTCCTGTTCCAGCTGGGGCATGAAGCCATTCGCGTTGCACAGGCATGGGTGCATCCTGACCTCAAGCTGGCTCTCGCCGTGGCCAAGGATGTCTGAGGTGCCCCCCTCCACCTCGCTCTGAGACTGGTTCTGCAGAATCTGGATATCTGTCCCAGCACTTCAGCTCCTCTCGCACAGCCTTTTGGAAAGCTGCCTGCCACATGTGTCACAGGTCTTAAGCTGATGTGCACACCCTTTGATTCTCAGCCCAGCCTTTAGGATCCATGCCAGGGTTGTGATTGAAAGCTCAGAAAAGGCATTGTTCATGATTATGAAAGGTGGGGAACAACCAGAATATCCAGCAGACAGGGAATGTTTAAATGGAATACTGTAGAGCCACTAACAGGTGATGTTGACAGAGTTTATAACAACTGAGGAAAATGCTTCTGTTAAATGTGAGGAGGTAAAAAGCCAGATGCAAAGATTTCTTATGCATCTAAGAGTTCAGGCATTTGAAAAAAGACATTGAATGATTCATTTAATTCTTGCCATATTGAAGGTTCAAAAGGGAGAGTTTTTCTTTTCTTTATTTAAGATTTTATTTACTTACTGAGAGAGAACGTGCACACATGCAGGGGGAGCAGCAAAGGGAGAGGGAGAGAGAGAATCCCAAGCTGAGCACGCAGAGCCTGACTCGGGGCTCAATCCCATGACCCAGAGATCATGACCTGAGCCGAAATTGAGAGTCAGGTGCTTAACCAGTGAGCCACCCACGTCCGTAGGGAAGTTTTTATTTTTAATTTAAGATTCATTTTTGCCTGAAATCTCCCCTTTTCCTGCACAACTAGACCCTTCCTTTCTAGCCCCCAGCAGTGAGGCCTCTGCCCGACTCCATCCTGACCCCTCACTTGATGTTCTAGCTGTTCCAGCCACATACTACTCACAGTTCCCTGGACGTAGTGTGCAGTGTGCAAACCCCATTCCTTCTGCCTAAATGTCCTTCCCTGCCATGTGCCTCCGTCCAGACCCAGCTCAAATATTGCCATCTCTGTGAGCCCTCCCTGAGACACAGCCATGCATCCCAAGGGCTTTTTTACTGCCTCTCTGGGCCTCTTGAGCTTCTTGCACTCAAGTCTGGTAGAACGTTTCTTTCATCATATGGTTAGTTCTGTTAGGTGCTGGTCTCTGCCTGCCAAACTGTGAGTGCCTGGCCAAGAGCCAGAGACGAGCATAGTGTGTGGTTGAAGGTCAGGTTGCCCCTGTGTGTTTCACAGCCTCCTGTCCTCCCCTGGCACAAAGGAATCCAAGGACTGCCCTGTCCCCTGGCATGGCTGATAAGGGGCTTTCCTCCTCCTGGGCATGAGAGGAACTGGAATGGGGCCAGTGCCATCCAAGAGCTTACTCTGTGCAAACACCAGTTTGATTAAAGGGCTCATGCGGCAGCTCTCCCAGACATCTAGGGCCCTTGGCATGAGGTGGCACTGCAGACAGGTGTGGGGCCTCACACTGGACTGACCACCTGCAGGTCACTCGAGGGTGGTGTTACCTTTGATGTTCCAGTCTGGTCTGGTGCCATGCTGCTCAGAACGTGGTCCCTGGACCCGCAGCATTGCATCACCTCCAAGCTGGTGAGAAATGCAGGGTCTCCAGCCCCACACCAGACCTACAGAGTCAAAATCTGTTTGAACAAGGCCCCCAAGTGATTCACATGCATGTTAAAGTGAAAAGCACTTAGCCTAGAGGACCTCAACTGTTCAAAAGGCTCTCGGACCAGAACCTGCCCTCTTCTGTCCAAAGGGGATTTTAGAACCTGTACATTCTTTACAAAGGATCACAAGGTCTCAGCTAGAACTGTATCCTTGTAAGTTTCTGGGCCACAAATACCATTCTGGACTTGGCTCTATGTCACTGCATTCCTGTCACAAGTGTCATTATAGGTCTATTTCTTAGGCTGCCGATAGAAGACAGACTCAGAATCAGGTCCCCATCTATGTCTCATCAAGTCACTTGTCTCTGCGTGGTCTGCTCCAAAGCATATACCAACTGTCCTCTTCCCAAGAAGCTTTTGGTTTGATTCTGATTTCTGGGGCATAGAAGGAAGCTTTTTCACTCGGGCTGGAGGGGTGCTGTAGGCACCAGCCTTTAGTCATGACCAGGTGCCTCCCCATGCTATGGACAGAGCCTGCTGGTGTCGTGTTAGTAGGTGAGGGGCACCCTTCGGTGTCCTAGCCCAGAGTGAAGACGGAGTGAGAGGTGGATGGGTCACCTTCCAGGTAAGGAGAATGAGCTGAAACAGCCCAATTGGATAGCCCGAGTGCTGCCATGATCCCATTTGTAAACCCAGAAGTGTGGCTGCCAAGAATGCAGGACAGTGTTCCCACGCGAGTCAGTAGTGTTTGTGCACACGCGTGGGTATGTCTGTACACACATGCTTTAGCAAGTCATCAGTGTTGTCGCAGAGTAAGGCAATGCTTATCTAGGCCCTGTCCTCCTTGCAATACCTGTTTGAAATGTCCCACATGGTTTTCTAGACTTTCAGGAGCTCTCTGATGGGCCCTGGGAGCCCAGGGTGCAGGATCTGTAGCTGGGGGGACTCTGTATGGGATAAAGTTGGCTGGGCAAAATCGTTACTGTCTCTTTCCACCCTTGTGTTCTCTGGTTCTGCATTTTTAGCCTGGATGAGGGAACCTGGGCAGCATTTTCAAATTTCCAAAGGGTGTGGACTGTAAGGGGGTCCCAAAGGGCAGAGCTGAGCCCACCATGAAGGAGCCACGGGGACTTAGGGTCCAGGTGAGTGATAAGAAGTTCATTTATACCTGGAAGTATATAATGAGCTTCCCCTCGCTGGGAATTGTAGCAGAAGCTCAGTTGAGGCAGGATTGCAGGTAGAGGCTTTCCCTAGCAGTGGGGGGGTTGGCCTTCACCTCCAGGATTGCTTCCATGTTTCAGCACCCCACCATGCTGATCAGAGACTGGGAGAAGGGGAGGCCTCTGAATTATCTCTATGATTCAGTCTGCGAAGCAAAAGTGCTTGCTGCCTTTCACGGTGCTGTCCTGTATTGCATTGGTGGAAAGAGCCATTTCTCAACGGCGTGCTTTGGCATCTCCATAGAGGTAACCCTTCCCAGCCAGTGGCTCCAGACCAGCCTTTATGGAAGTCAGACCCTTCCCAGCTCAGCCATACTCTAAGGCTCTGAGGCTCTGGGGGCTGCTACCTCGGGAAGGCTCGATTATCATTCCTTGGTCATCGTGAGAACAGCTACTGCAGGGTGTGAGGTGGTCCTGGCTTCTTGGGAATGAAAGTCTTCCTACCTCCTAGAATTCTGTGGCCAGGTGAGTGAGAAATACCACAAGGTCTCCAAAAAGCCTTGGGCCTTCATTACCTGCTGTTCCTCCAGAAAGCTGATGGTGGCCTTAGCCAGAACCTCTAGCCACTCAGCACTGGATTCCCTTCCCACACACGTGGCCTTTGTAGATCCCAGCCCCCAGGACGGATGCCTGATCAGGTTTCTTACACCGCCGACTCCCGGGAACAGGCAGGCTGCAGCCCCGCCATGCACGGAGAGGTGGTGTGGCTTCCATCACGCTGTCAGCCCCCTCCCGCCCTGGCAGAGACACCTGCCTTCAGAGCTGGTGGTTTTACTTCCTGGCTTGCTTTCACTCACCCCCTGGGAGTCTTTACAGCAACAAATTGCAAGGTGGCAGGTGGGTCTAAAAATGGCCTTCCTGCCCGGCCCTAAGCCCCCAGATGCAGCTCTGGGCCTACACAATGGCTCTGTGGACCTCTGCGCAGTGTGGGGCAGGAAGAGCAGCCTAGGGTGATTCCACACAGTCTTGGGGAGGCATGGGTTGGTCTGGAGGGTCTAATCAGCCCTGGGCGTTGTGGCAGGGTCTGTGACGTGGACAAAAGGAGCCACACGGGAGGTGGCCACACAGGGAAGGGCAGAGGGTCTGGGAGCATTACCTAGAGAAGCAGGCATGGGCTCAGAGTCGCATGTATGAGGTGTCTTCACATCTCTGAGGGGCCACTGGGAGGACAGGGATTGAACCTGTCATAGCAACCTCGGTTTTCTTTCCTCAGAAATGTGCCCACTGCAGAGGGTCCCAGTGAGACTTAAGGGAACCACATCACGAAAGTCCTGGCCACTTATTGAGCACTTTCTGCCTACGTTTTCTCATCAAATCCTCACAGCCACCCTCTGGGAAATGAGTTTCCTCATTTTACTGATAAAAAAGACTGAAGTCCAAAGAGAAGGGGTCCATAGCTAGTCAGCCACAGAGCCAGGATTTGAACCTGCTAAGTCCACCTCCAGATCCAAGCCCTAACCCAGTGGTGTCCAGGTTCCCTGCTGCTGTCAGAGATGCTGCACAAGATATGGTTGGAGCCCACAGGAAATGTCACGTGCCTTTCATTGCCTTTGGACGGATTTCTCCCTCCTAAAGTATCCTATGGATACTTTACTGGGATGTGTGTTCCCACCTGGAATGGTTCCAGCAGAGGATCCAGTAGGAGCCCAAGTTCTGGAAGTTCGTACCTGGGTGGGGGGTGACCATAGCCATCCCATGGGTTAGTCACGCTCTGCCACCATTCAGCACTGGGAGGGGATCCCACACCATCGCATCCCACTCCCCCTTGTCTAGCTGAGGAAACTGAGGCCCAGAGAGGCTGGGAGAATTGCCAGAGACCTCATAGCAGAGCCACTCAGGCCATACACAGAGGATAGATCAATGTTTCCTTTTAATGCAATGAGTAGAGTTAACAGCCACATCCTTAATGATTTGTAATTGCCTCTGCGAAGCAGATGATCAGAGTGCTTGCTCAAGGAGCCGGGTGGCAGGGAGTGTATGAAGGGCATCCTTAAAATCTTTTAAAGGAACAAAGTCATTTCATTTTTTCATTTTCCACTCACTGAAGATTCGTCTCTGTTGAAGCTACTTTTCAGGCAATGCCCGGGGTTCAGCCGGCGGCAGGTCTGCCTCCCAGCAAAGATAGAAGACAGACCTATGACTCAGTGCTAAACATACTTATTTGGGGGGACTTGTCCATCTTCCCCATTAGCCCCTCAGCGAGTTGCTCTGCCCTCAAAAGCCCGGGACAGTGTTTAGTGTGCCGGGAGTCCGTGGCACAGTAGACGGAGTCAGACAATCCTAAGTCCACATGCCAGCTTCACCACTCACAGCCGTGGGGCCTCCGCAGGCTGTTCAGTCTCCCTGAGCCTTAGTTTTCCCATCTATAAAAGGGGGATACTCAACTCTTATCACACTGTATCTCTGTAATCAAGGGAAAAGATCTGGATAAAAAGACTTTGTAAGCCCTAAAGGGTCACACATGAGAGAATGGTTATTGGTGTTCAGGGAAGGCTTACTTATTAAATAAACTTTAATTTAGTATGAAAACATGAAGAGGTCCCTGGAAGGCACAGAGGCCCCACTTACAGAGCTCATTCCTCATTGCGCCTGGCACCGATCCTGGCATGGATGCTATAGCAGGCAGTAGTTATGTAGGAAATCCTAGTCTCCATTCCTGTAGTTCTACAGTGAGCCACCCAGTTCTCCCATTCTTTGTTCAGCCCTTCCCAAGGATTGGGCCACTGGTCCCTGTGTATGAGAGGGTCCCCACTGCCTTTCTCCCCTGTCACCCTCCCCATTCTAGCCATGACACACTCGTTGGATTGGTTGGCTTGCCCAGAGTGAGTAGGGGAATCACCCAAAGGAAGCATTAAACACGTTGTTGGGTCCCACTCCTCAGAGTTCCTGATGCAGTAGGTTCTGGAGATGAGGCATGAGAATTTGCATTTTTAACAGCGTCCCAGGAATTGCTGATGCTGCTGACCTGAGGACTTCACTCTGAGCACCTACAGTGTACCTTGTACATGTTATGTGTTAGGTACTGGGGTCAGGGTGTAGAGAGAGAGGATGTCACAGCTCAGCTCAGTGGTATCAACACCACCTCCTCCAGGAAGCCCTTTCTGGAAATGTGCAGCCCCTTCCCCACCTTCATCCCAGGTTGGGCTGGGACCCCTCTGTGCTCCTAGCACACCCTGTACAGGGGTGCATTGGTTTATAGGGGAACATCCAGATACACACTTGCAGGGGAGATGCTAATGCAGTGTCTGTCACCCCTTAGCCAGGCACCCTCTTGAGTTTTGACACCTTTCCAGCCTCATCAAGTAAAGCCGAAAGGGCAGAGAGAGGGCAAATAAGGTCCTGGGTATGTCTATTTCCTAAACGATTGTGAGTCATGTCCAAAGCAGCTCAATTGGCTAGTTTGAAATAATCCTGTTAGGGTAAGGGGGAAAATGCGGGAAGGACAGGAAATTAACATTTTAGTGAGCAGTACTTACAAAGCCCTGCAAGGTGGGTGTGGTTTCATCGTCATCACACAGATGACAGTACTCAGGCTTTGAGAGGATCAGCCCCTTGTCCACAGTCACACAGCTAATGAACCCAGGTCACGCTGACTGCAAAATCTTTGCTCTTTCTACTGCTGCCTTGACATCTCAAGTGTGGAAAGAGCAGGTTGGAACATGGCCTTTACCTTGCGGTGGTGCCATGTGCCTTTGGCCACTGTGGAGGCAGAAGCAGTGGCCCCCACTCCATGCTGACCTCGTGACTTGTCACTGTCAAACGCAAATGCTCTGGAGCTGGGAGCACTGCCGTTCTGTGCGTCTGACACTTTCTCTGGGCTTGCTGTTCCCACCGAGCCCCGTGACTATCCTCCTGCCCTCAGAACAGGCTCAGCCTCTGCAGAAGGTCCCTCAGGGAGTCTTAGACCTGCCACCATCACCTGGCACACCCAGACCCACTCCCCCTCCTCACCATTGGCCCCGGTGGGGCTCCCGTGATGCTTCCTGTCCCTTGTACAGCTTCCCAGAATGCCTTGGGCCTGTGAGGAAATTAACAATTTTGTTTGTATGGGGAGCTTTTTGCTATGTAATGAGTAACAGTTGTAATTAATGTTTAACACATACGAACAGCAGGTCTGCAGAGAAAAGGGGGTTTAAATAACTACGAAGAGAACCGGGATCGCTCTCTTCCTTTGGCTATTACTGAGGGACAGGTTTTTCTGGTTGGTTTTTCTACTTGACATATGAATGAATTCACTTAGTAGCCAAAAAAAAAAAAAAAAAAGAAGAGAAGAGAAGAGAAAGGAAAACACTAGTGTTTAATAGCTTTGGTTTGTCTACTAATTATATTGATAGATAGAAATGTTCCTTCTAGTGCCTTTGTCTCCTATGTGGAAAAAAAACACAAAGATTTGATAGAATCTTTGCTGTTCTGTTTGGCAGGGCAGAAATCTTCAGGTGGATAGAGATTGTTTAAGCTCTGCGAGGTCAGAGACTCTGCCTGCCTCATTCACACCCGGGCCCCTACCTGGATCTGTGCCCGGCACGTAAGGAACCTGCAGATATGTGTTAAATTATTGAGTAAATCCTGTCTCAGGAAAACCAATCCCATGATTTCTTCAGGACACTAGACTACCTAGGTAATGATGCAGCCTGCTCACACAGAGATAGTTTATTTTCATATCATTCTTTCATGCCGTACACCTGTCTTCTCTCCAAACGAGCCGGAGGGACCTGCAGCTGGAGTGGCATTTCTGCACAGCCATTAACTGCCACAGGTGCCACCTCTGGTCTGAATTCCTAGGAAGAAGCTGGGAGTGCGTCCCCGCCTGTCTGAGGATTGGCCCAGGCGTCCAGGTGCCAGGTTGTAGGTGGAGAGAGTGGTGTGCTAATGGGTGGCACGCAGCCCCCTGAGAGCCATCCACCTGGCTTGTCCCCTCCTGTCGCTCTTCCTTCCTCTCACTGCCATCTGCAGAGGGACGACAACAGAAACCTATACACAGCTTGGCTGGGGCCTTGGGGCTTCTGGGTAGGGAGACACATTTCCACAGATGCCCACCGTGCAGGTCCTCTGAGGCTTGTGGATGGGGGAAAAGTCTAGCTGTAAGATTCTAGCTGTAGGATTCTAAGTGATTGTCTGTGGTGTCTGTAGGTGTAAGCATCAGGAAGCACGCTGCATCAGACATGAGCAGGCATTCTCCATCTGACAGGTGAGCTTGGCCCAGAACTAGCAGAGTGCCCATGAACTCAGATGCCAGCGCCCCGGGGTCCGGATTTAAAGCCCTGTCTGCCATTTGCTAACAGGATGACCTGGGGTAAATTGCCTGTGTTTCCTCATCTTAAAATGAGGTGGCAATTGGTGCCAAGAGTCGGGACACAGTGAGTGCTCAGTGGACACTGGCTTTTGTTTGGTACCACTGTCATTGTGAACTACTGTTTTTTGAGAACGTATTGCACTATAGACAGGATTCGTGCTGAATTTGTTAAAGCCCTCTGGGGGTGCAGAAGACATGGGTTGAAACTCAAGTTCGTTGAAGTTCAGGTTCAGATCTAGCTGTCGACTTGGGGCAAATCAGTCCCATTTCCAGCCCTCTGATTCTCACCTGTAAAATGAGTTATGACAATAAAGACGGCTTGCTTCAGCAGCTGTAAAGGTCTCTGCATTTGGGTCATTTCACCATTTTCATCAGGATTTATCCTTCTGTTTCCCATAGCCAAGCAGCAGCCCTTGGGATGGGGTCTTTGCACCAGATAGTATTGCCTGTTTCCTATGACAGGTGCAGAATAAAGGGACGAGACACACACAACCTCCCCACCCCCTTGTTCCAGGGCCTCCTTCCCCAGCCCAGGCTTGGGTGTGCATGCACAGACGGTGTTCCTGGAATCCGGATGGTGTTCCTGGAACCCAAGCAGCATCCCGGCGCCTGCCTCACAGCCTGTCCAATGCCCTGCTTCTCGGGGAGTCACCAGTGCCTCCTTTCACAATGAAGATCTCTGTTCTCAGGCGCTGCCCACGAGATGTGGCAGCGTGGTGCCCTGGGGCTGGCATGTGTCTGGGAAGTGAACACAGAGGCCTCTTGTTGGCAGTCCTGGAACACAGACCAAACATTTGCTGAGCTGCCTGTTGTCTTACATTACCTGGAGGTGCAGCTCGCACGCACAGGATGGGCGGGGGGTGGGGGGTTGCTGAGAGTGAGGCCTGCTCTTGAGCTGGAAGGGAGAGGGGCCTCACCCCTCTGGGCTTGTTTCTCCATCTGTAAAATGGGAATTCTAATACTGATCTTGCTGTGAGGAGCAGATGAGGTAACTCAGAATGTATGTTTAGAAAGTCGACGCAGCAAAGCCGTTGTCATGGGAACGGTTTCAGTTGCAGGTGTTTGCACATTGTGGTGAAAGTCTGTGGTGTTTTCAGAGACTCCAGGGATCACATGGTCCACCCCAGCTTCCCAGACCGCTGTGCTCTCTCCCTCCTTGCCCCCTCTTGAGGGCTCACAACTGCCAGGACAGCAGCCCCTTGTGTGCCCCTCCACCCCTGCCCTCCCCACTCCCTTCCCCTCTCGCACACACAGACCCACAGAGCTGAGGCCTGGCTGTCGGCAGAATGGAGGGATCAGTGCCAAGGACTGTGCGGAAGGGGTGCCTTGGGCACCTTCATTCCGTTCTCTGTGCCCTTGTGTTCTCAGAGTATAGGGCAGGCCCCTCCTGTGAGCCCCATGTGGTTTGCAAAGGCACCCCATACTCATTTCTACCTCACCCATAGAAGGCACAGAAGGTCTAAAGAAGCCTCTTCAGTGGGCTGAGAGCTCCTTGCAAGCATCCTGTTTTCAGTTGTCTAATCCTTGTTGCCTCTTCTTAAAGGACCCCTGGGCCCCCTTTGCTCCCTTCCAGCTGGCTTTGAATGGTCCCTGTCCTCTGGGGCCACCGTCCACACCCATGGTCAGCTGGGAGGACTGGAGGATGTTTGCCAGGCCACTGGCTTCTGTCCCTGCCCCTCCCCAGGGAAAAGTACTCCTAGGGTACCTGCCACCCCCAGGTGAGAGGAGGCCTTCCGGGGCTTAAATCCCAAAGCAGAAGGGGAGCGAGTAGGGGCTGAGGCTGGCTGCCTGATGTGGAGCCTGCTCCTATCCCCTTGGGCAGGTTACTTGCCTGCACCAGGCCTTGTCTGTAAAAACCTGGACAAACTGCCCTGATGTCTCCTAGGCTCGCTGTGGGGGGTCAGAGGAGAACGTCCCCTCAGGTCTTATGTAGGCCTCCTTGTGCACAGGAAACACTCAGTAAAGGTTAAGCATCTTCAGGATGTTTTAAAATAATTTGAGGAGATAGTCCAGCTCCCAAGTTTCCGTTCTTGATTGATGCATAGAGATTTTATGGTCCTGCGGACCCAGGGGGAGATTTACTCAGTAGCTTCTGAACATCTATACGTCAGGCACTGTTCTCGGCACTGGGGAGTCAGCTCTGAACAAAGAGTTATGTCGTGGCTCTTGGACCTTCCAGCTCAGTCAGGAATTCCAGCAGAGGCTAGGGAAAAAGAAGGTGGTTTCTGATGCAAGGCACTTTATCCTCCTTGGTACGTGAGAGAGGAGTGTTCAGAGCCTGGGTGTGACCATGGGGAGGGAGTCACACTTACAGGGGCTTGCCTGGACTTTGGTACGTCGTCTATGACTAACTACCTCCATAATCCTATATGGTGTAAATATAGACAACCCTGTTTTACAGAAGAGATAGCTAAAGTTCAGAGAGGTTTAGAAACTTGCCCAAAGTCTCACAGTAATGGCAGAGGCAGGACTCAAATATGGGTCTTTCTAAGTGTAGAGTCCACACCCTTTCCATGAGGCCATGCTGCCATGGTTCCTCCATTTCCTGGCCTTACTGTAGCCCAGGGACCGTTAGTTAAAGTCAGCTGTGTGTTGGCCACGTGGAGAGGTTCCGTGGAGGCTTGAGGTCCGAGGCCCCGTCTCCATCCAGTTCTAAAAAGTACCTATACCTACCACACTACTAGAGACTGGGGCACAGAAGAGAAGGGAATTCTACCTGGGGGTCTAAGGCAAAAACTCCCCTATGGGGTAGCATTGGAGCTGAACTTTAAAGAATAGCAAAGATTTGTGCACCCAGAGATAGTGAAGGATTCCAGAGGGCAGGCAAAGGGCAGGCACCCAGAGATAGTGAAGGGGATTCCAGAGGGCAAGCAAAACAAGCAGAGCCCTAGGGGCAAATGGTGAATTTGGGGACTGGCCATTCTTTGTGACTGGAGCCTAGGTCTGGGTGTAGACCCCAGAGGGGTTTTGTGGGGGAAGATGCATTCAGAAGGTTGGGTTGGTGGCAAGTTATTGAGGATCTTGGAACACTAGAGCGAGGAGTTTGCCCTGCGTCCAGGGGCACTGGGAGCCAGCGAAGGTTTGTGAGCCCAGCAAAGCTGTGCTTTAGAGGCCCATTGGCCTTTTGGAACTTGTTTTTGCTGCCAGCCCTGAATGATAAACAAGAAGGAGCTGGACCCTGAAGGAACACGTTTATTTCATCTAAGCAAACATTAACTAAACACCCGTCTCCATAACAAGCACTGCATTAGGTTTAGGGGCAAACAAGAGATTGGAGAGGGGCCGAGAAAGAAAATCAATCCCAGGCGCTGCCCCCACACAACACCCAGGCTGACTGGGGAAGAGTGGGAGGCGGTGCCCATGGAGCTGCAAGCGAAGTGCCAAGTGCTTCCGAGGAGGAAGGGGCTCTCAGCAGGCAGTATAGGGGAGGCTTTGTGGAGAGGTGGCTTTTTGTCAGGTCTTGGAAGCTTCTAGATGTCATGTGGATGGAGCAGGAGGGTGGTCATTCCAGGCCTAGAGGTGGGAACCACACCATAGACTGAATGAGGGAGGCACAGCCCCTACCTGACCACAGGGAAGAAGGACCTGAAGGGGCAAAGGGGGAGCTGACCCTCGTGACCCACCAGCCTGGGCTAGAGCCTTGTCCTCCCCCACCTCCATCCCACCCCTTAGCTTTGAGACCCTTTGAGGCCAGTTCTTTCTCACCGCTGAGTCCCCATCCCTCACCCATCACCCACAGGGTGCCGGGGCTATTGTGAGAGTCAGAGCCAACGTGGGTACCTGGGATGCTGTCATCCATTATTGGCAGTGACTAAACCTCAGAACCGATTGGTATAAAATCTATCATACAGATAGGAAGGGGACCACCAGAGTTGGAGGCTAATGTGGATGGAGAAAAGGCCTCCTGAAAGGGCAGTAGTGGGGGCACCTGAGCTGGGTCTTTAAAGGTTGAGGCCTGTTGTTAGACCGGAATTTTTGGAAGGACATTTGGGGCATCGAGAAGGGGCCTCCTCACCTGCCGTGGAGACAGAGGCTGGTGGTGCATCAGTGGGCCGTGTCTCTCACTGCCTCCCAGGGGCCTGGGCCTGCCCCCCTGAGCCCCCCCTCCCTCCTGCACAACTCCGATTGCATTTGTAATTGCCTATAGGTGCAATTAATTAGGTGCTGTCGTTCTAATGACTCACAGGGGTGGCATATTTTTTCTCTAAATGCAGATATTCTTTTGAGGGTTTGTGTCTTTATCTTTTGCAGAAAATCACTATATTAAAAGAATTGCCATTTTAAATTGCAGATTAAAGAGAAACTTAATTAGAAGGAATGAAAGCAGTTGTGTTTGGAGCTTTTGTTCTTAATTTTTTTTTTCTTTTGCTGCTGAATCACTGCACTTGGAGTTTGTGTGTTTTATTTTAGGTGAAATGATTTGCCTAATTAAGCCTGTCATTCAGCACCACCTGTTCCCTCTAAAATATATGGCTATATTATTAAGCTTGCAGGCGAATGTATAAATTAATTCAGTGGGGAATTACAGTGTTGACTGGGATGTTATTAGGTTTTATCGAGTTTATCTGGTATGAAAACCGATATTTTTTTCCAATAAAGTGAAACAACAGCTCATTAGTTTTCTTCACTCAGTCATCCATTGGGTACCTGGTAGGTTATAGGCATGTGCTAGGTTTGGGGCACAAAGGCACATGTGGTACAGCCCCTGCTCTTGAGGGGCTCATGGTGCACCAGACCAGGAAACTGGCCATTAGGATGCCATAGACTGAAAGCAAGGTGAGTCTGGGGAGGAGGTGAAGTCAGGGAAGGCTTCCTGGAAGAGGTGGCCCCTGAAGGTCAAGTGGAGTCAGGTGAAGAGACTGGTAGAAGGGGAGTGGGTTGTGGTAATTCAGGCAGAAGACATGGCCTCGAAGTGGCTGTGGTGAGACCTAAGGCTAGACAAGCAGCCGGGTCATGGGCTGTGCTAAAGAACTTGGGTTCCTTCTGTAGTCGGTGTTCCATGCTCCATGCCTGTCCTCCCCTTCTGTGCCAGGAGGTATGTGGCAGGGTTTTATAATGGCAGAAATCTCCAAATTCTAATTTTAGTCAGAGGTGAACATGTCTTACAATTCATTTGGTCTCTCCCTCTCCTTAGCCTGTGGCAAAACCAAACCTAGAACCTCATCTCTCCCCGGCCCCTTCCCACATCATGCCACTTCACTGCTCACCTCAGGACTCGTAGCCCCCAGGGACCAGGGGTCTGCTCAGTGGCCTCCCCTCCATTCCTGACAGAAAGTTAGCAGAGGGAGGGACCAGGGAAAAGTACACGCTGGTCCCATGGTCCCTGGCCCCCGTCTCATGCCGCATCCTATATCTCCTCTCGATGGAGCATCTCACAGGGGTCTCCCCTGGCTCAGGCTGGGAGTAGTGAAGTCCTGTTGGAGTCAACTCCTATGTCCCTCCCATCATGAAGGGATTCAGCCCGTTACCTTCCCTAACTGGTCTCCTTGCCTCCGTGGATGCCCTCCACATCCCATCTCCATCAGTAGTCAGAGACCTCTCTAATACCCCATCTGAGAATGGCGTTCCCTGATTGACCCATCCCTCGGATCAAGACCCAGCTCTCTAGAGAAGGGCTGTGCGACCAGGCCCTTACCTGTCTCCCTGATCCCAGTGCTCAACCTTGACCAAGGTCACGCATCTAGGACTCTGCAAGGCAGATGGCTCACCTCTTCCTAACCCTACTACCCAAGATCATATATGCCATTTGACTAGTTGCCGTGAGGGCTGGTGTGGTTCAGCAGGAGGATCCCTGGTGGGAGAGCCGGGATGCTGGGAAGCCAGGCAGGGGCACACGGTGACGTGTGTGCTGGGGCCCCAGCTCTGAGCTTCACCCTCTCACCACCACTGTGCAAGCCCAGGTTATTGACCAGATGGAAGAGGGCTCTCTCAGACACCCAATCCCAGGACCTGTACCTTAGAAGGGCCTTGTCATTGCTGTCTGTCCCTGTGATTGGGACACAGGAAAGAACTATAGCCTGAGAAGAAGGCAGAGCCCCCAGCGAGTCCTTGCTGTCCCCGCTCCACACTGCCAGTCCTAGCCTCATAGGCTGGGGATGTCTCTAGGTTGGAGTTTGGCCTCTATCCTGCTTCCTCACAAATTTTAATTACAGTTTCCTGTGAATCTTCACCTCCTGGAGAATGCCAGCCCCGTCCCTCCAGTGCTCCATAGGCCTGTAGCCTCTCAGTCGTCTTTCCCCTATACTGCGCTGTGAAAGCACAGACAAGGCCTGCCAGCCCACCGTGCACTGCCATCCTCACTGCTCTCCTTGTGCCTCTCTCTCTCTCTCTCTCTCTCTCTCTCTCTGAATGAATAAACTTTTTAAAGTGCATTTGTAGGTTTACGGCGGGGTTGAGCAGAAAGTGCCAGAATTCCCATCTACCCCCGTCCTCCCATCTCTTTTCAGCGCAGCAGTCCTGTTCAGAAAGCACCGGCTCAACCCCCCCCCCCATCAAAACATCAGCATGGCTCCTCATTTCCCTCAGAATAAAATCAAAGTCCTTTACAAGATACAGCGCCCAATGATCTGGCACTGTTTCTTCCTATGACCCTCCATTCCCCCTGGGCTGTGTTGTTTCTGTCACCCGAGGCACGTTCCCACCACAGGGCCCTTGAACTTGCTCTTCCCTGTGCCTGGAATGGCCTTCCCGCAGGTGTTGTGCTCAGTTAAGGCAGCTGGTATGCAGCCGCTCTGCCATGTCATTCACTGTGTCTGTCCGCACTCGGGCTCTGAGCTTCACAGCAGGGATTTGTTTTGCTCAGTGCTGTTTCTGCAGCCCTGAGCTCGCCTGGCATGTGTGAGGGAGTGTTGAGGAGTGGGGCAGGTGCATGGACAGGTTGCCGGTTTCTGCTCCCGTCCTGAGAGTGAGCACACACGCATGGGTCCAGCATGTCTAGAGCCTTCCATTGGCAGGAACCTCCCTTCCCGTTGCTTTCCGTAGTAGTTAATGGGAAAGAGTGTCTTGGAGGGATGGAAATGCTTTGCGGTCCTGATGGATGATCTTGCTCAGTGGCTGAGACATAGAACAAGTCCACCCACATTCCAGAGTCCCTGTGGACAGCACACCACCACAGTCGGGGCTGGAGTTTTCTGCCACCTTCCGTGAATGTGAGGTTGATGGCCATGTGTCTGGCCAGGGTAGAGGACAGCTTGCCCCATCTGTGCTTGCTCTTTGGAGAGGAGATTCCTGCCACTGTGTGTCTGTGGGCCTGCAGCTGGACCTGGCTTTGGGAGCCTCGTTCCGTAGGGCCTGGCCCATTGGCTCAGCACTCTGTGTGCCAGCCCTTAGGATGTGTTCTCTCATCTGATCTTCGCGGTTACAGGGTGAGGTAGGCAGGGGAGCCTCAGAGGAGTGGAGTAGTTTAGCCAAGGCACACAGTGAGGTACTGGCAAGCTTGGGTCAAGGGCCATGCTGCACGGGTTGGTTCGGAAGCCTACGTGAAGTACCTAGTACCATGTCCACCTTGAGCAGAGGCAGTAAAAGTAAATATTTGTAATAACATCAGTTGAGCAATGACTACATCCCAGGCACTGTGCCAAGATCTTGGTGACATCCCCTGACTGAATCCTCGCAACAACCCCATGAAGTGGGTACAGTCATCACCCCTCATAGAGGAGGAAACCGAAGGCCCGAGAGATAACATGCAGTATGTACCACCTGGTCTCTAAGAATGCTCCTGGCAATTCCAGGTTCAGCTCAGTATTTTCTGCTCTTTGTGGGGTATCTTCAGGGTCCTGCCCTCGAGAGGTATCCTCCCCAAGCCCGTGAAGGTGAACAATGCTCTCACAGGCGCAGGGGCAGCACTGCTCCAGCCTCACCTGGTGCTGATCCGGGACAGGGATCGCCGCGTGGGAGGCCCATGCAGGGGGTGAGCAGATTGGCGGGGGGCGGGGGGTGCAGCATGGCCCTTGATTGGAACTCTGTAGGGTCATCCCAGGAGAAAGGGGGCAGGTGTGTCCGGTAGGCCCTGTGGGAGGAGAGGAGCCACTTGGAGGCAGCAAATGGGGAACAGCTGCCTCCCTGAGAACTGTCCAGGGGCCTGAGCCCCTGTGGGAGTGCCGTGCCCCTTCTTGCTAGAGATTGCAGGAGGCATCCTTTGGGGATAAGGCCCTTGAATGCACCATCTGGCTCTGACAGCACCTGCTGTAGGAAACTCAAGCCTTTGTAGCCATGTTCAATAATTGCCTGGAGCTCTTCCCCCTGTGAATCATAAAGCCCCAAGGGGAGCAATCGACTGTCACCCCACTCTACACCACCCAGTAATCCCTCGGGCTGAGCTCTGGTGACCATGCACTTTCTCTCTCCCCCACAGCCCAGTTTAACGGCAACGAGAAACGGCAATCATCCCCCTCGCCTTCCCGGGACCGGCGGCGCCAGCTTCGAGCTCCTGGAGGGGGCTTCAAGCCCATCAAGCATGGGAGCCCTGAGTTCTGTGGGATCTTGGGAGAAAGAGTGGATCCTGCTGTGCCACTGGAAAAGCAAATGTAAGTTCTAACAGAGCAAGGCCCAGCCTCAGCTCCAGTCTATTCAGTCACTGTTAAGGCTGGGAGAAGGCCAAGGCCACCATCAAGTCAGTCAGTGGCTGACAGAATTAGAACAGAGCCTCCTGATTCCTAACCCTGGGCTTTCTCCTTCCATGCTGTATTGCCACCCTTACTTTTGACTGTTATAAATTAGATTAATATGTTAGCCACAGGGATAGTTTTGCCTGACATCTGCTTGGTATTTGTTGAGCAAGGCTTTGAAGCTCTTTTTTTTTCTTTCTTAAAGATTTATTTATTTGAGAGAAAGGGAGGGACAGAGGGAAAGGGAGAGAGAGTCTTAAGCAGACTCTACACTAAACATGGAGACCAACGCGAGGATCTATCTCATGACCCCTGAAATCATGCCCTGAGCCAAAACCAAGAGGCGGTCACTTAATCAACTATGCACCCAGACACCCCAAGGCTTTGAAATTCTTTTTTTTTTTTTTTAAGGATTTTATTTATTTATTTGAGAGAGAGGGAGATAGAGCATGAACGGGGGGCGAGGCAGAAGGAGAAGCAGACCCCCTCACTGAGCAGGGAGCCCAACACGGGGCTCGATCCCAGGACCTTGAGATCATGACCCGAGCTGAAGGCAGCCGCTTAACCGACTGAGCCACGTAGACACCCCCTGGCTTTGATGCTCTTGGTTTGAGTTTTCTCAGTCCCTTTCCCCTGAAATTTTCCACCTCCAGTCAGTGACCCAGTCCCATCCCTGTTGCCCCCTTCCCTCCCTGCCCCTCCCCTGCACTGTCAGTCAGGTGCTTTACCACCCCTCCCCTTGACCATGGTGACCACCTCCCTTCTCACTGTGTTCAGATCCCTGCTCAGCTCTGAAACCTTCAGTGGCTCCCCATCACCTCCAGGATAAAGTCTCATCGGCCTAGCCTGCCACTCACTCTGTGAATTGCCCCCAGACTGCTTTTTCAGTTTCTCACCATTCCATATACCTGGACCACGGCCAGCGTCTCCAGATACTGGAGGAAGCAGGTCCTGAATCTCGTGCTGATATCTTCTGGTGTATCATCCTCTTAACAAGCAGATATGCAATAAATGGGGTTATCATCCCCGTCACACAGATAAGAAGTCGGGACTCCAAGAGACACAGAGCCTTGGCTAGAATGTCACAGCTCATGGTGCAGGGGTGGGATTGGAACTCCAGCCCTGTGACTCGACCCCACACTCTCCACTTCCTCCCCCACCTCATACACACTCTTCTCCCCCACCCTTCACACGGGCCTGCACAGAGTAGGCACACCATAAAGACAGGAGATGAGCTGACAGCAAGCTGATCCCTCGTGAGGCTGCCCCATGTGTGTCATACACTGTATTAATCTCCAGCGGGGGGGCTCTGGCCTCAGCGTAGCCAGCAGTGTATCCCTTACAGGAAATGCTCACTCAGCGAGTAGGATGCAGGGTTTTCCGAGTGACGTCATGTGCCGTGTGCCCCCTTTTCAGCATGTGCTATCATCTGGGGAGAAGGGCGCAGCCTCCTTTGTGACGCCCTGCTCAGCGCATGGGGAAGCGCTCCCAGCAGGCATCTTTGCTAACCGTCTGTCACAGCTACCCAGATCGGTGGTAGGTTTTGCTTAGTTCTGATCACTGTGTCCTCCTTAATCAGCAAACAAAATATGATCCGGAGTTGGCTGGAGTCAGCCTGCATCCTGACCATTTCCACGCAAGGTCCCCTTCTAGCCCCTGCCGCTGTTGGAACATAACGTCTGTGAGGACGGAAACTTCTCTGGGTCACCACTGCATCCTCAGTGCTTTAGAATGGTACATAGTAGGTGCTCAGAAATCGCCTCTCCAGGAAATGGATGAAGTCCCCAAAGAGCTGTCAACACTGTCTGTCTCCCTTCTGCCACCTCCCATTCTCTCTCACTGAGCACAGTAGACAGCTCCCTCCTTTAGAGACACACTCTGCTCCTGGTTTTTCTCCTGCCTCCCTGGTCACCTCTTCTGTCTCCCCTCCTGGCTCCTCACCTCAGCTTTACCTGAAGGTTGGACTGGGGCTTGGGGTCCAGCTACATGCTGTCCCGGGGTAGGCTCCTCAGGGTCCTGGTGGTGAGTCACCAGTGCTCATCCCCTGCCCACACCACTCCTAGAACCCCCAACTCCTACGTCCAGCTGCTGTCTTGTCATCTGTACTTGGCATCTCAGATTTAGTGTGTTTAAAACTGGTCTCCTGATCTCCGGACACTTGCTCCTCCTCCAGCTTCCCCACCTCCATAAATGGCATCACACGTACCTACTTGCTCAAGCCACGAATCTGGAGTCCTCTTGATTCCTTTTTTTGCCTTACACTAGCATCTAATGGATCTAAACTAGCAACTTCTGCTAGTTTCCACCCAGAATATAGGCTGAATCCATCTGTTCCTCTTGTCTCACAGCCACCTCCCGTCTGACCACCTCAGAAGCCCCCTACCTCATCTCCCACTTCACTTCCCCTCTGGCCCCTTTTCAGGAGAAACTGGTTGGCCTTTTTGTAAAACCATCCGGAACAAGTAACATCCTCTTTTAAAAAGTCATTGCCCTCTGCTATGCTTAGAATGAAGTCGGACCTCTTCCCTTGCTCACAGGCCTCAGGGAATTGGGCTCTGCCTTCCATTCCACGCTCATCCCGTAGTACTCCCCGTGCTCACAGAGCTGGACCATTCTTGCTGCCTTTCTGCTCTGTGAACACCCCCAGCACATTCTACTTCAGGACCTTTGCACGTGCTGGTTCTTCTGCAGAGAACATGTTTTCTTTGGCTCTTTACTTGATTGGCTCCTTCTCACGATGCAGATTCTCAGGTCAAATGTCATCTGCTTGGGGGCCTCCCTGGTCTGTTCGTTCTAACATAGGCACTTTCTCTGGCCCGGTCACTGCCTATCACAAACTCAGGATTCCTATGTAGCACTTGCCACTTTCTGAAATTGTGTCCTGAATCTATTTATTGACTCTCCCTCGTCCCTGCATCAGCCCCGTGAGATCAAGGATGTAGTAAGTGGTGAGTAAATACTGGATGAGCTAATGGGTACTGCATAGGCTGGATGGCAATGTAATCCCCACGATTCTGGCCTGACTGGCCAGCTCTGCAAACTCCAGCACACCCCCAGACAGCTTCCTGCTTAGATTCTGTTTTCAGTCTAGGCAGAGCCTGCTCGGGCACAGCAGTTGGCCCTCAGTCCCCCACAGGCCCACCCAGGTCCACCCTGTCTCCTGGTGGCTAACCTTATACCACTGGCCCCAGCCCCCCAATCATGTCCTTTGGCCCTTTTCTCCCGAACTAGTCTGGGTCTCCTTTGAATCTCAAGCCAAGTCCCTGACTTTTCTCTCTGTGTGCAATAGCTGGGTCAGTAGGGAAAGAGCCAGAAGCTTATCCTGTACTCACCAGGCATTACCTTCAACCAGGATCCCGAGCCTCGGGAGGCCCATCTGCCACCAGCTCAGCTCCTATGCTCAGGGAGGGGCGGAGGGCGGGCAGTACTTCCCTGGAGACCTCTTCTAGGCCTTTCCCTGAGGATGGCTCTGCTTCAAATGGCTGGAACTTGTTTTCCTAATAAAACAACATGTTTGTCAGCTCACTGGGGGTGTGTTATACAGGTGAAATTTCCTGGAAAACAACCTTGCCAAATCTGTTAACTGTTAGTTCTAAAGTCCATTCCATCCTTGTCTAACTATTTCTCCAAACTCCAGTTGTGGATACCTTCTAACATGTGACTTCAGCCCTCACGTCTCTGGAAGTGCTGTCACTATGGGAGCCCATGCAATCCCCAGCTCCATATTCCTCTTCATTTCTGTGTATGTTTAGAAAGGAAAGCAGGTCTACACTACCCTTTTCCCTTGGCGAGTCTCCCCTCCAGATGTCCATCCCCAGGGCTGACCTGCTGTGAGCAATCACTTCCTGGGCGGTCAGCGACTCACTCACATGCTCAGTGGGCAGGAACACTCACATCTATTCTCCAGTCCTTGCTTTCCTGAAGCAGGTTGGGTTCTGAGGTTATAATTATGTCACCGCCACTGCTGTTTACTGTTCAGAATGCTGCCTTGTAAATGGCAGAAAGCGTGCAGTGTAAGGCAATGGCCTATTTCTCCCCACGCAGAATATCTGTAACGGAACTCTCAAGAGTTCCTGTCTGCAGAGCACTCCTGGGCTGGGACCAGGAGGCAGCAGCATCCCTACTTATACCTGGGAATTTGAAATGCAGCCTATGGGTGGGCAGCAGCCTGAATAATGATAGTTGGGGGAGTTGCCCATGGCCATCTGCAAATTCACTCTCTTTCCGTTGGTGCTCGGAGCTGCCATTTGTTGAAACCCACCCATCCCAGGCTCTGCATAAGCCCTGCTATGCATCATCCCATTTAATCCTCACACCATAAATAAAATATTTTTAAAAAATTAAAAATAAAAGGAAAGGGGTGCCTGGGTGGCTCACGATTAAGCGACTGCCTTCGGCTCAGGTCATGATCTTAGCGTCCTGGGATCGAGCCCCGCATCGGGCTCCCTGCTCAGCAGGGAGCCTGCTTCTCCGTCTTCTGCTCCCCCTGATTGTGCTTTCTCTCTCTCTCTGTCAGGTAAATAAATAAAATCTTTTTTTAAAAAACTTTTTAAAAATAAAAAATAATCCTCCCACCCTAAAATAGGGGTGGAGTGCTCCTAACTTGATAGAGAACCGAGGTGCAGCCTGGTTCTGCTGCTTGCCCCTGACCACGCGGTTGGCGAGTGGCAGGGCGGTCTGTCCCTCCGTGGCCATCCAGCTGCTATGGTTCTCTTCCTGGCCCCGTCTCGCCACCGTCCCACTGCCCCTGCCCCTTAGACACTGTAATGTAAACAAATGCTTTCGGACCAGTGTCTTGTGATCTTCTCTCTTCCTCTGAAATTCTACCTTCAACTCTCCCAGTCTCGAAAATCAGTGTTCCTCTTTTGTCCTGCAGCCAGGGGCCTTAGTCAGGTCGTCTGCCACTGCACCCCCTCCCTTCTGATTCTGCTGCTCACCGCGTGGTATCTGGGAATAGTGATGCCGGGCTTTGCACATGCCCAGTCAATGCCAGATTTGCTTGACAGGAGCACTGGTGTGGCCACCTCCCCCCACCAACTGCCTGCTTTCCTGAGTGATGAGCACCGCCCACTTGTCCCGCAGATGCCAGAGAGGCAGCACGTGTCCCTCCTGTCAGCACCCTCTGATGGCCTCTGTGTCACTCAGATGGAGAAAGCCAGGATCCTCTCCTTGCGCACGAGGCTCCCTGACCAGGCTCTGCCCCGTGGCCTCATGGGTCACACTGCCCACCCCTTTCCTTGGGCCATGCTGGCCACCTTGCTGTTTCCCAAGCACGTCAGGCACTCACTCCTGCCTCGGGCCTTTGCTGCCCCTCCCTCTGCCAGAAACGCTCTTTCCCAGCTCCCG
Organism: Ursus arctos; assembly: GCF_023065955.2. NCBI lineage: Eukaryota > Metazoa > Chordata > Mammalia > Carnivora > Ursidae > Ursus > Ursus arctos. The sequence continues at coordinate 27,869,689 of NW_026622852.1, read as the reverse complement.
TCCTTTGTGGCTTCCTCCCTCACCTCCTTCAGGTCCACACTGAAATGTCACTCTCTGCAGAAGGCTTCCCTGGCTACTGCTTAAAATAGCAGTCCCTACCACGAGCTCCAAACCGCACCCCCCTGCTTCGTCTCCTCCATGGCACCTACACTGGGATGTAAGCCCTGTGAGGGAGGAGGCTGCGGGTTGGTTCACTGTTCTCTCCCTAGGATCGCGCGTGCAGCAGACACGTAATTCTGTACGGAATAACTGAATACAAGCACACCCGCACACACGTGCTCCTGCCTCGTGCTGACGGCGCTGGGACATGCCAGCTGCCCTCTGAGGGGGCTGAGCCTCCCCGAGGAGGAGTTTGCCAGGGTACCGGCTGTGGGGGTCAGGTCTGTGCTGGGTTCTGACCCTCTCCCTTCTCCCCAGCTGGTATCACGGAGCCATCAGCAGAGGAGACGCCGAGAACCTTCTGCGGCTCTGCAAGGAGTGCAGCTACCTTGTCCGGAACAGCCAGACCAGCAAGCACGACTATTCCCTCTCTCTGAAGTGAGTACAGCCTCATTCACCCTCTCAGCCTTCCTCACAGCCTCAAGTGAAGCGCTGCCCAGCCCTTGTGTCTGCGGCAGCAAGACTCGCCAGTGCCCCCCCCCCCCCACAGGAAATGTGCCAGCGTGAGTTATTTCAAGCCTCGGTTTTTCAATTGGATCTTATTCTCCTGGGAGACAGAGGAGTTTTTAATGTTCGCTGCCCCAGAAGAGGAGGGGCATTTTTCCTAGGATTTAATATTAAATACCCAAGGATAGCTTTTGTATTCGAGGTAAGGCAGGAAGCGAATGAAGCTATGAGCATACCTCATCCCTCTCTCAAACCTCACAACAGTCCTTTGATGAGAAACATATTGTCCCCATTTTGCAGGTGAGGAAACTGAGGCTCACGGGGGGGATGGTGATTGACAGGGCCAGGACTCAGGACCAGCTGTTTGACTCTCCACAGCGCCTCGCTGCCCCTGTGGGAACAACCCTTTCCCTGTGTTGCAGGCTGCTGTTCAGACAGGTCTGTTTTTTATGTGTGTCACAGAGGTTGGGAGGAGTGCTGGGAAGAGCCAGGAAGAATCCTGCTGGTGTTGTCATTTGTGGCTGCTTTGTAAACTGTTGGGTCTTTGTAACCTGTGAAGCATCACTGTTGATGGGCAGCCCTGAAATAAGAAAAGGGTTTTTTGCTTGAGTGCTTCATCATTCAGTGCTGTTACTAAATGGGACCCAACAGTTTGTCTAGAACCCATTTTACAGATAGGAAAACTGAGGCCTAGAGAGAGGAGAGGTTTCCCAAGGACACAGAGTTAGTGACAGAATTGGGGTTTAAGAAACCCAGGCTCTTACACCAGCACAGACTACCAGGAGCAGTGAAGACCTCTGCCTGGCTTCCTCTCTGCTCTATCACCGTTCTCAGAGGCCATGTGAGAGAGAAAGGGCCTGCTGGGATGTGGCTGCTGGCCATGCAGACAGTAGCAGCAGTGCAGCCACAGAGGAGAGACTGGTCTGCACTCTCTGCTCAGGCCTGGCCCCACCCTGTCTGCTGGGCTCTGCCCTGAGAGGGACTGTGACAAGCTGCAGTGCATGGGCGGCAAACAGAGGCACTAGAAGTCTGCCTGGAGAACAGAGGATGTGTGGAGACTTGGTGGCAGCCACAAATCGCTCCAGGATATCAGGGCAGAAAGAGCAGATGTGGTAGGGGTCCCCAGATGGGAGTTATGGGCGGGCAGGTTCCAGCCCAGTGAGAGCAAAAGTTTTCTAACAGTCAGAACTGATCAAGAATTAGATCCATCCAAAGCTACCTCAAGAGGTAGTGAGTGTCTCATCACTGGGGGTGTCCAACTGGGGCTGTGTGACCCTCGTCAGGGAGAACATGGAGGGGATTTCTAACCAGCTGTGGGGAGCTCAGGACAAGCAGCACCTGTACTTGGCTGTTCATTGTCAGACCTGTTGGCTTGAAGAGTCAGTTCAGTTTTCTCAGCTGAGAAAAATTCAATACTGACCTGCAGCTGGGTGGGGAGGCTGGGCAGGAAGTGAGCAAAGATGCACCTCACGGATGGAGGAGAGGGTGGCAGTGGGGGACAGGTGCACACCATTGGCCATGCTGACAGAGACCAGTGGGTCCCCAGCTGCTCTCAGCTCACTGCTCCAGGCAGCCCCTCTCCCTCCATCACTGTCCGAGGTAACCTGGCAACCCAGGTGCTCTTGAGCGATTCTTCCGGAGCTTCGCCTTCCCACCTCATGGTGTAGTGTGCTGTCCAGGGCTGGGAGAAGTAAAGGAAGCAGGTGACATCAGAGATGGGATTCCTACATCACTGCCCTTCCATGCTGAATGAGGCAGCCTGCCCACCCCCTGGGCTTCCTCGGTGTGACCCTCGTCGTGCTGGCACTCTACGAGTGCCTCTGTGACTCTGTTTCCTCCTGGAATCCTATTGTCTGGGGCCTGGCCAGAGGAGTGTTCCCAAAATGACTAATGAGGTGCACCAGGGAAGGGGGGATGGAGCACCCCATACCAGGCCCGGGAATCCTCCATGAGGGCCCGGGCTTCATCAAGCTTCCTGTTTATTTGCTGGGCAGGCCCAGCTGGACACTGGGGCCCCATGGTGACCCCAACACAGCTCTGCCTGCCAGGTGGCAGTGGCCTCCCGAGTACCCAGGATTTGTCACAGTTGAAGCAGCAACATGGGGCCATATAAGGAATTCTCAAGCCAGTTGCAGAAGTGGCCATCCCACGATACCTGCAGGATCCATTTCCCGGTTTCCTGTGAAATGTGCCCTCTGCAATGCAAACGGGCCTAAGATCCACCTCTCAGAGGGGTCCCTAGAAGAGCATTTATTCCATCGCAGCCCCAAGAGTGCGATTCCTTTTCACCTGGGTGTGCACCATTCCCTGGGTAGTAGGACCGCTCTTGAAGGACGGAGAGCACCTTGGTTCTGTTTTCACAGTAACGGGCTTAGAGTCTGGGGTCGGGGATGCGTGCAGTGGAGCAAGTAAGGGACAGGCCTCCCCACTCCATGGCCTTATGGCCTTGGCAGTCACAGCACTTTTTGGAGGCTTTTCTGTGCACAGGGGGTGACAATGCTCTTCTTCCAGAGGGAAAGTACCTCTAGCCCAACCAGTGCAGTGTAAACGTGATCTTATACTAGTCCCGTCCCGCTTTCCCAGGTTACCCCCATGGTTTTGTTAAAGGCTGTTTTTAAGGGCAGCAGAGAGGATCTGTTGTCCAGAGTTCTGGACAGGAGTCCTGACTATTCATCCCTGCTCACTGTTTGACCTTGGGCAAGTTCCTTCCTTTTGGGACTCAGCATCCACGTCTGTTCAGTGCGACTTTGCTGGCTGCTAAGGATGCCTCCACCTCGGACATCAAGGTGTCTCTGACTCCCTGGGTTTCCTGTGTCCTTGGACTCGGCTTCCCTTTGTCTGTGGAGCACTCTGGTCAGATCTCCGGCACCTCCCAAGCCAGGGAGGAGGTGGAGGAGACTGAGGGCCAGGGCCAGCAGCCTGTGCCAGAACCCCAAACAAGAACATCTGCCATCAGGCTTGAGTGTGGATGACTGGTCTCTGCCCACAGGTGCCAGAGGTTTGGTTTTGCATGTTTGTCTAGAGCCATGAGATCCCAAAGGCCAGAAGAGTGGTCTCACATGGTCAGATTTCCCTTGAAGAAGCCCGGAATTGAGGAGGTGGGCTAGGCCATCCGGTGGCTGGGCAGGGCAGCCCGTTAGGGGAAGGCAGAATCCCTAAGGCCTGAGTGGTGGGGGCAGGGTAGGACTGGCATTCTCTGTGCATGGTGTTGTCAGGAGCATAGTGCAAATTGACATTGGAATTTCAGCTATGTTTTCATGTGAACCTTGGGTCCTGCTGTTCTAGGGTGTTCTAGGGTGGAGAAAGGATTTGGGGGAATCTGGCCTCAGAGGACGGGCCCTCCACCCCTTCAGTCCTTCTCTCAGCAGATATTTATCAGAGCCTCCCGTACCAGGCACTGGGCAGGGCAGCATAGAGCTGAAACGAGAACAGCTCAGCTCAGGCCACAGGAGCTCACAGCCTGGCCCATTCAGCCTGGCCTTGTTACACGTAGGTCTGCATGGAGGGCCTTGGGGACCCAGAGTTGGCACAGGGGTGGGCAGTCCCTGACATGGAGAGTTAGGAGAAGCTGCATTTGAGCCTTAAAGAGAGGGTAAGTGGTCTCAGGCGGGGAGAGCTAGGGGATCTCAGGTGGAGGGGACAGCCCAGGCAAAGCCCTGGGGATAAAGAAGAGCCATTGGCAGGTCTTGTGCCTCACAAAGGGGTTGAGAGTCAGTTTTTAGAACCCTACTAAAGTGCACTCTGAGGGACCTGCCTTTCTGCTTAAGCCCCACTCCCTGACCCTGTCTCCCTGCGTATCTGCAGCACCTGACATTTTAGAAGGCTGATGTGTTTGCCCCAGGATAGCCCCACCAGGTGGCTAGGACAGAGAGCATCATCGTCTTCTTCATCTCAGGGTAAAGGCGGCTGAATGAACTTCCAAGACTGGAGTGGAGGCCACGGACTCCCAGCCTGGTCTCTTCCCACCCCGCCCAAGCACTCCTTATACCAGGTCAGAGGTCATCTGGAAGTGACCTTATAAGCCCATCTAGTCCAGCCTTTGCTTCATGGGTGGGGAGACTAAGACCCAGAGGGGATTTGTGATTGACCTTAGGCTACCTGTTTGGCAGTTGACCACACTGACAAGCAATGGCTACTGCTTCCCACTGTGGGGGTAAACACCCAAGCTGCTAGACATCTGCCACCGAAAGCTCTCTACACTCATGGCAATCCAAGGTGGCGCCTGCACTCCCCACCCCCTGCCTCTAGATCCCCTCCCTGACAGACACCCCCACCTGTGGAGCAGTCTTACAGAGATCCTGCTTAGCTGCTTTGGAACACTGCCCTTATCCCCTCCTCCCTACAGAGCTCTCCCTCTTCCCCTAGTCTCCTGACTAGGTTCCCTCTCATGCTAACAGACACGTTGGCCTTCAGAACACTCACTCCAGCCTCCGGGAAGCAAGGGGTTGAGCCTTTAGATATTGGCAAGAAAACACCACACTCTAACAGCTTCCTGTCTGCAAAGGCAGGCAGTGGGGGAAAGGGATGAAAAGTCTTGAAAAATCTCATTAAAAGGGTTCTTCAGGCACTTTGGACTACGAATGACTTTTTGCAAGTTCCAGTTTCATGAGTTTTTGCAAAGGAATCTGGACAAGCTGAGGGACTAGGACTTCAAAGACGAGGGTTTGCAGCTGGTGGGGGCAGGGAGGCAGGGTGAGTGCCAGGGCTGCCCTCCCCAGATGCGGGGCAGGCTCTGCCTGCATTGGGCCCATCCCCAGGAGTGGGCAGAGTGGCACTTAAAGGCCTTGCAGGGGGGCGCCTGGGTGGTTCAATCAGTTAAGCATCCAGCTCTTTGATTTTGGCTCAGGTCATGATTTCAGGATCATGAGATCGAGCCCCACATCGGACTCCATGGTAGGCGTGGAGCCTGCTTGGGAGTCTCTCCCTCTGCCCCTCTCCCCCTCTCTCCCTCTCTCTCTCTCTCTCTCTCTCTCTCTCAAAAAAAAAAAAAAAAAAAAAAATGCCCTCGCGGGGACGCAGGTGCTCCTTTGGCAAGAGCTCAGCCCCAGCTTTCTTTAGGCAGTGAGTTCCAACCCCAGTGGGAGACATAGCCCCAAGGAACCTCCACAAAGGGGACTTCCTCTTTCAAATCCCCAGAGGCAACCTGCACAGCACCCTTGCAGATGTGGCCCAGATTCTGACCTCAGGAGATGTTTCTGGGGTCTGGCCTGTTTCCCTCAGGTTGCAACTCAGTCTTGATCATTCGGGAGCCTTCCGCGCACCACCACCACCACCACCACCACCACCCCCCCCCCCCGCGCCATAAGCTCTGCCCCATTCAGTACCCTTTCTGTACTGGATTCCAGCCCTCTAGGAGTTCATAGCCCACAGGGAGAGGCTGTGTACACCCGGAACTCATATATTTGCAGGACTGCTGTAGGGTTACCCAAGGCAGAAAGGGTTCAGGGTTGTGAAAGAAGGAAAGCACCCAAAGAGGGGGTATTTGGAGGGTGAGCAGGTCATCCTATAGATAGCCCAAGCAGAGGACTGCCCGGAGGCAGGGAAGTGCAGACTTGTGTGAGGATAACAACACTTCTATGGGAGCTGAGGAGAGGTGTGGCCCTAGTCTCCAGGCTGAGGACCTGGGGCCCTATCCTCTAAGGGAGCAGGCGTCCCTGAAGGTTTTGAGCAAGGTGCAGTCATGTCCTCAGAGCTGTATTCTAGAACCGTTAGTGAACCAGGGTGCACCATGAGTGTTACCAAGGAGAGACCACTGCGTCTGCCTCCTTCTGCCCTCCCGGGCCCCCGTTTCCCTCCACATGCCCACAAACATGCCACTCAAGCTAGCACAGTCCAAGAGCCTGGGAAGCAGGCAGCCTGTGGGCAGGCATCCCACAGGGGGGTCCAAGGCAGTGCTGTTCGACATGTAAAGGGAAGAACATGGGCTCTGCAGTCAGAGATAACCCGAGTTTGAATCCTGGCTCCATCTTTTACCTGCTGTGTGTTGCTAGGCAAGTGTCTTGACTTCCCTGATCATTGCCTGGAAAACTATGTAGGCCACTCTCATAAAGCTGTTGTAAGAAGTAACGTGGCTCTGCAGGTTGACTGGATGCATGGCCCCCAGCAGGGACTCAGTATTAATGCTGGTCTCTGCTCCTCCCAGTTTTCCCAGAGCTTTTAGATATTGGAGGCAGCAGACTGGACAGAGTGCTGGGCCAGGTCAGAAGCGCTGGGGGTGTGTCCTGGCTGTATCTGCTCCTGGGTGCTTGGGCGGATGTCTGCCTCCTGCATCCACAGAATGAAGGTCTGGGGTTTGATTAGTAAATTTGCTTCCAGGTTAAGGGCTTCACACAGTTAGGGTGAGGTTCCCCTAGGTTGCAAGGATGTTGGGAAGATGAGGGCCCCATCTCCTCCTCCAGGTAGGGGAGGAGGGGGTGGGACCATTTATCCGGAACATGCCTCCTGCTCTGATTGCTTAAGGACACCGTCTGGCTCCTGCTCCGAGCTGCAGGTTCGTGCTGCCTGCTGGGCAGTCAGTCTCCATCAGCGAATGCTTCCTGGGGCTCCAGCGGTGGGTGGTGGGTGTAGCCCGGCCAGGAGGAGCAGAGGGGTTGCATTCCAGGGGTGCTGGGGGCGTATTGCTGTTAGAGTTGTTTTTCTTCTTTCTCTCCCTTCATTGATTTATATAGTAAAGGAGAGAGTTTTCAAACAGTAGGCATGTCTGGGTCTGGGCAGGCAGGGGAGTGATTAATCTTAGTTTGTTGCTGCTGACAGCCAGGAGCAAGAAATAATAAAGGTTTGCAGGGTAAGGAGGGGGTGGGGGGTGAGGAAAGGCTGCGTACTCCTTGGCCTTCAGCAAGGAGCACAGACTTCACTTCCCTCTACCATGGAAGCACCCCTTGTTGGGTCAACGTCTGAGGCTCCAAATACTTCAGGGTAGCTGCCTGCTCCCAACGGTGAGCCCCAGAACAGTCCCTCCGACCACACCAGGGCCTCCCGAGTGGTTGTTGAGCTCTCTGCCCTGCATGACCTCCAGCCCCAGAATGCCTGGACTTCCTTCATCCGTGGCCCTTTTCCCAGCCCTGCCCCTGAGGGCAAGGTCTAAAAGAAGCAGGGTTGTGCACCCAGAGGACGGCCTGGCTCTAATGAGAGGGACCCTCTGACTCCGCACCTCTCTGAGCTGGAGGAGGAGGGGCCTACAGAAGAGAGGTGGTCAGGCAGACCGTGACAGCAGGAGGTGCTGGGGAGGGTGGGGAGGCAAGAGGGACTTTGACCTGGTCCAAGAGGATTCAGGCTATTGTGAGTGGGCAGGGTAAGGTGCTACCCATGCTGGGGAAACAGCAGCACAGGAGAAAAAGCTTCCTACTTTTCAATCCACAGTTACTAATATATCCCATCACCGGCATTCTCTCCCACCCGCGAGAGAGGCAGCTCTGTGCAGCAGAAGACACAGGCTTTTGAACCCCAGCTCTGCTGCTGCTGCTGCTGCTTTTTTTTTTTTTTTTTAAGTAGGCTCCACACCCAGTGCAGAGCCCAACACGGGGTTGAACACATGACCCTGAGATCAAGACATGAGCTGAGATCACGGGTCAGCCGCTTAACCAACTTAGGCACCCATGCGCCCCACCAGCTCTGGCTCTTAATAGCAAGGTGATCTTGGGCATAAGGGTCTTTTTTTTTTTTTTTAATGATTTTTTTATTATATTATGTTAGTCACCATACAGTACATCCCCGGTTTCCGATGTAAGGCTCGATGATTCATTAGTTGCGTATAACACCCAGTGCACCATGCAATACGTGCCCTGCTTACTACCCATCACCGGTCTGTCCCATTCCCCCACCCCCCTCCCTCTGAGGCCCTCAGTTTGTTTCTCATAGTCCATAGTCTCTCATGTTTCATTCCCCCTTCTGATTACCCCCCCCTTTCTTTATCCCTTTCTTCCCCTACCGATCATCCTAGTTCTTATGTTCCATAGATGAGAGAAATCATATGATAGTTGTCTTTCTCTGCTTGACTTATTTCACTTAGCATTATCTCCTCCAGTGCCATCCATGTTGCAGCAAATATTGAGAACTCGTTCTTTCTGATGGCTGAGTAATATTCCATTGTATATATGGACCACAGCTTCTTAATCCAGTCATCTGTTGAAGGGCATCTCGGCTCCTTCCACGATTTAGCTATTGTGGACATTGCTGCTATGAACATTGGGGTGCATATGGCCCTTCTCTTTACTACGTCTGTATCTTTGGGGTAAACACCCAGTAGTGCAATGGCTGGATCATAGGGTAGCTCAATTTTTAACTTTTTAAGGGACCTCCACACTGTTTTCCAGAGTGGCTGTACCAACTTGCTTTCCCACCAACAATGTAGGAGGGATCCCCTTTCTCCACATCCTCTCCAACAATTGTTGTTTCTTGCCTTGTCTATTTTTGCCATTCTAACTGGCGTTAAGGTGGTATCTCAGTGTGGTTTTGATTTGAATTTCCTTGATGGCTAATGATTTTGAACATTTTTTCATGTGTCTGTTAGCCATTTGTATGTCTTCATTGGAAAAGTGTCTGTTCATATCTTCTGCTTGGGCATAAGGGTCTTAACATATCTGAGCCTCAGTTTCCTCATCTGTGAAATGTGTTTTATAGATATAGTAATGAAAAGGCAGTACGTGTTCAGTGAGTGAGTGAGTGGTAACTCAGAGTCTTTGTTAGAGACTTTGGGGAGCTATAGGTTGTTAGGAAAGAGCTCAGTGTGGTTCAGAGCCTGTGGATTATACAGGTCTGGCCTAGAAGTCTCTGTCCATGCCCACATCCACTCCCCTTTATTAGGGTGGGATTTTAGAGTTTATGCAGGCTGCAACTCGAAACCCTGCATTGCTGTGACTGAGACTTCAAATGACATAGAGCTAGAGTCAGATCCTGGCTGTGCAGCCTTGGGTAAGTCACTTAACCTTTCTGCTCTCCCAGCTGAAGATGATGAACACCTCAAAAGGCATTTCCTCATTTTCTCATGGGGAAGCATTTTTGTGGCAAGGCAGGGCAGCAGCTCTGGGACACTGAGTACACTAAGCAGAAATCTTGGGGTTTAGGGAACAGAAGAAAAAATTTTTGTAACTTAGATTGATTTTAGAGTGGGTGGGGGGCAAATCCCAAGCAGACCCCCCCCCCCCCCCCCGCCGAGCATGCAGGCCCACAGGGGCCCGATCTCACAGTCTCGCGACCTCAAGACCATGAGCCAAAATCAAGAATTGGACACCCAACCGAGCCACCCAGGTACCCCCAGAAGGAGATCTACTAGATCACCTGGCCCAATGCCCTGTACAGGTGGAGAAACTGGGGCTCAGAGAGGGGAAGGAGCTTTGCCCACCTCCTGGCTTCCCAGCCAGGCCCTGTTTTCTGGCAGCATTTGAGTCAGGCTCAGACAGAGGGCAGCGGGAACGGGGCTGGAGTTGGGGGAGGTCTGTGTCTTTGCTCTCACTACGTGGAGGATTTCACTTCCTTTCCCGGCTGATGGAGGAAAAATGAACTTTCTGCTCAGTTAGCACGCAGTGTGCTTTCTCCTTCTAGAAGGTTTAAGGAGTTGCTGCTGTAAGCCAAACAGAGGCTCTCTCCTCAAACGCTCCTTGCAGGGCACGAACCGACAACAGTGAGCTTCAAGAGTGCAGGCGCCTCACAGGACAGAAGGTCGTACCATCAAGAGGCACTGGGAGGCATAATAGAGCTTTCCCTGTATTCAGCATTACTGGGAAAATATGCCCTGCCAGTGGTAACTCATTTCCAAGGACGCTGCCCTTACCCTTAAACCAGGAGCCTCTCCTGCATTCCACACGTGGTGCTTTGGTGATTCTGGCTCGGGCCTGGGAGACCTGGGTTCTAATTCTGCCCCAACTCCATCTAGCTGTGGGGCCCCAGACTAGTCATAAGCCCCTTCCTTTCTTGAGGGGTGGCCATGAGTGGGGGGATGCCCTGTTGCTGTTGATGTTTTCAGAGCTGTGGGGCCTGGGTTAGGGTTGCTTCAATGCTGTAGTTAGGTGGTGTGTGCCAGGGCGCCTGACATGGTTGCTGATACTCTAAATACCAAACCGTCCCACCCTGGCAGTTAGTGTGTGGTGAGAAGGGCAGGAAGGATTACCTTCATCCTACACATACAGAAACCAACACACTCTGTCACCGCCAGTGAGTGAAGAGCTGCATCCCAGTGCCCTCTTTCTGCCCTCTGGGACCCTCTGAGCAGAAATCCCCCAACCCTTCTCCTCCAGCTGGGCCCAAGAAACCCAGCCAGGTGTCTGTAGCCCCAGGACCACAGCTGGAGTTTCTGAGCAGGACCTGGGCCACAAACCCATTGCTGGGCATTGCCTCGGGGGGCTGCAGTAGAGGACTAGGGGCAGCTAGGGCAGCAGGAGGAGAAGGGAGCACATGTTGTGGGGAACTGATGAGGGTGAGAAAAAGGGAGGAGTCAGGACCTCATCCAGATTTCTGAATGTCCGGTGAGCAGTGGTATTGCCAGCTGCAACATGGATCTGGAATGGTCAGTTTTGAAAAGACCCAGGAAAATATGCTCTCCCCTAACTCAGCTGCCCTCTTTCCACTGTTGTCCAGGACCCAGAGGTCGAGAGGCACCTGCATTCACACCGCCTGCCCATTCTCCAGCGCACCCGCTGGCCCGCCAGTGCCGAGTGTGCCCACCGACAGGCTGGGTGTCCCCTCGCAGCCAAGCATGCAGTTTTTGCTCCCCTGAGAGCTCCCTGGTCCCCTCGAGCATCTGAGCCACCCTGATTACATTTCCAGCTGGTTTTTAATTATCTCCTATCAGCCCGCATAAATCTGCCTGTGTGGCTCGCCCGCCAGGGGAGGCATTCCAACTGCCTGTCCGTCGCCAGGAAACCTCTCGTGCCCCGGGATAGCTTCCCCTCTGAGGCACTGGGTGGTCTCTCCAAATGAGAAAAACATTTCTTTCCAATCACATTTCTAACATCTTGTTAATATGACTTGTTTAATAATATTTTTTGCAAAAGCCATCTGGGAATGGCTTGGTTGGGGACTTGGGGAGGGCATATGGGTGCTGTGGGGACCAGCCATGGTGACAGATACAGACCTCGTATCTGCCATCAGCGAAGGGGCAGCGGCATGGAGAAGGGTGCAGCTGGGGACCAGAGGACCAGGCCTGAACCCCATTGCTTCCCCCTGCGTGAGGGTCACCGAGCAGGTGGCTCCATGGCCCAGAGGCTCAGGAGCACAGTGGGAGGAAGGAAAGCTCTCTGTAAACTCAGAGGCTGACTCATGCAGGTGGGATTATTTGCAGAGCCTCTCTGCTTGCCCCAGGAAAGGACTGTGCTCTTACTTTGCTTCTAGTTAGGTAAATAACTCGAAGGCCCCCTGAGGAAATACGATTAGCCCCCACCTAGGGGCATTTGGCAAGACTTGAAGCAAATAGCTTCATACAGTAAAATCCCAAGATGCAGGGCGGCTGTTCCCTAGACCTTCGGGCCCTTAAAATCAGAAGGGTCTTGAATCCTCCAGGGCAGGACCCTGGCTTTGGGATGGGAGAAACAGGCCCAGGAAGGGAAAAAGACCTCCCCAGAGTCCTGTGGCAAGTCGCTGGCAGAGCCCAGGTGCTATCACCCTCTGAGCCCCACAGCGCTGTATTTTCTTCTCCCATTTTCTGCATAAGCATTGGTATTTGAGGCAGATTTATAAAATCGGGTGTCAGATTTTATAGCTCTCGTCTTTGCTCTCACAGTTCAATTGCTAAAACTATAAAAATGATGTTTTGCTATGTATGTGTGTGCGTGTGAGCGTGCGTGCATGGTGTCACACACACATGGCACACCCTTCCACTTTGCTGGGTTGGAGGCCTCCCTGCTCCTGGTTCTGATTGTCTCAAACCTTTTTCCTGGGCAGCTTCCCTAGTGAGCAGCCACTGTCTCCTTTCCAGCCAGGGGTGATTTCTGCCACTTTTAATACCTTTTTTTTTTTTTCTTTTTAAGATTACTTCACCCAGGAGGAATATCAAAAACAATTGGTTTGGCAAAGGCAGCTTATTAGGAATGCTTTAATTAGAACTTTTTTTTTTCTATTTTCCTTTTGAACATCCACATGCTGCTCATGGTCCCAGCCAGTGTGGGAGTCAGCTTGCCACATTCTCAGCAGACTTTCAGGGCAGGGCCAACAAACAAGTCAGCCAGGGCTATCACTGCTGTGATCCCACTGTGCGCCGGACCTTTAACTGGGCAAGGGGATAAGCAGGTAGGTGAGTGCTGTGATATAGGGAGATGTGGCAGAGAATAAGTGAAGGAGGAAGAAAGTTAAGTTTGACCAGGGATATCTTGGAAGACTTCCTGGAGAAGTTGACATTGGATCAGTGCTGTGGAAGATGATAATTTATTGAGAAGTGACAGCAAGGTAGGAGGATGGTTAATTAGGTTTGGGATTGGAGGAGAGGTCGCTGCAGTAGCCCTTCTTCCTCTGGTCCCAACTAGAATTTTCAGTTATCCCTACCCTGTGAGCCCCCGGGCCCCCCAACCCTGGCCCAGGTGACCAACACTGTCACGGACAGAGACATGCCTTATAAACTCTGAAGTCCCCGTCAGCTCTCTCCAGCTCGTCACAGCATCCCCATTTCGCCCTCAAGGAAAAGGCCTCAGCAAGACATGGGACTTACCTGTGGCCATATTCCCAGTTCCTCGTTCCTTCGATCTCCCGCTTGGCCAAAGGGCAGGCCGTGTGCCGGTCATCACCACTTGACACTGAGGGTGTATACTCCGCCCAAGCTGGACACAGCATCCCAGGGAGAAATGCGTTTACACAGTGCCCAGCAGGCTCTTTGCAGTCCCAGGCTCCTCAGAGAAACCAATTGGAACAGGCCTCTGCAGAGTGTCCTCTGAGGCAGGCAGAATTCTACGAATAACATTGATTAAAAATGTGGAGCGGGGTAGGAGTTCTGACAGGAGTGAGGATAAGACCATCGAGGCGGCAGATGTATAAGACGCAGTGATCTGGGCACACCTGGATTTCAAACCCCCAGTCTTCAGATGTTAGCATACACCTGCTTGGACTTCATATTTCAGGCCAGAAAAATACCTTTTCTGTCTTGAATTGTTCTAATCTTAACCAAAAAAGTATTCTATGAAGAAACCAGGGTTGACTGTTTTACTTTTGTGGGAGTTGTGCTTTTAAAAAGCAATCAGTTCCGTGTAGTAAGTAACTCTTTGGAACCCAATTACTTGCAGCCATGCTGAAAAAAACTATAATTAATGTGGTCAAATCCTAGCCAAATAATAAAATGAAAGCTTTGTTGTGTATCAAGGCAGAAATCAATTTCATTAGGGAGCAAAGAGCTGGAGATTTAATTTTGAGAAAATTCTCCACCCTGTGGACAGAGGTTATCAAGAAGCTGCCAGAATGAACGCCCAACACCAGAGGACTCACCCTCTAGAGCCCAGATTACTGAGGGCTGACTGACCTTCCACAATTGTATCTGCAAACCTTCCGAGTGTAGCCAAAGCCATTGGGCTTTTTGCTTCTTAATGTTCTTGTACCTGGTGCTCCCTTCAGTTTTGGTCAGGAAGGGAATGTTATCTTCACCTGATAACACTTGCATGTCCATAAGATCCTGTCCCTTGGAACTTGGGAGGAGGTGGCCTCAGGAGGTCAGCAGACACCAGAAAAGGACACCTGGGGTGTCCACATTGATGGTGGGGTCATATCCTGATAGGGCTCAGGGCGAAGCTGGACAGACCTACCAGGGACAGTGCCCAGTTGCAGGACCCCAGTACATAAGAGATAGTGAACAGCAGGGGTGACCAGGATGGGAAAGGACAGGAGATTCCGCCCTGTGAGGACAACTGGAGAGAGAGCAGCCCCGGGTCTGCTCCTGCTTCTTTCTTCTGGTCTCTGAGGGGCCTTCCTGGGGCGGAGGGAATGGCCATGGCCTGCAGGAACCAGAGCTCGGAGCTGAGGCTACTGTCAGGGGCTGCACTAAGCCCAAGGAGGACTTTCCCATGGTCAGAGCCGTCAAAGTTTGGAAGCTCCCCGGTGCTGGGGGAAGGGACAAAAACTGGACACCAAATGTAAATACTACAACGGTGTTTCCGTCATGGAATAGAACTCGAATGGGGGTGCTCAAACCTGAATGTGCATCCGAATCTCTTGGAGAGCATATTAAAAGTGGATCTGGTTCTACCGGCACCTGGGTGGCTCAATGGGTCAAGCATCTGACTTTTCGATCAGGTCATGATCTCATGGGTCATGGGATGGAGCCCTCCATCAGGCTCCATGCTCAGTGGGGAGTCCTTGAAAGATTCCCTCCCTCCCTCTCCCTCTGCCCCGCCCATCTCAAAATCAATCAATCAGTCTTAAAAAGCTAGGGGGCAGATCTGGTTCCAAAGAGGCCCAGGGAGCCCCCCCCCCCCCCCCGGTTTAACAAGTCTCGAGGGACTATGATGTGGGCGTTCTGAGACACATGTGAAGAAACTATTTTTGAGAAACATGCACTCCTCTTCCAGCCCTAGAACTCTGGGGTTTCTATAAGGAAGGTGAGTCCTTTTGTTTAATATCCAAGTAGTTGTTCCTTCTTCATTATGTGGTGTGAGCATCTCCTATGCACCAAGCTTCAAAGGTTTACAGGTTTGCGGGACCTCGGGGGTCCTCCAGTCCTGTCCCTTCATTGTAGAGGTGGTAAAACTGAGGCCTGCAAGGGCAGGAGCCGGGTTTGGGACCAGGGTCCTGACGTGTAGTGCAGAGCTCTTTTCACTTGCTTTCAGTGGACTTCAGGGAACATTGAAAACTACTCCCCATTTCACAGATGAAGAAACTGAGGCCCAGATTCCAAGTACTGTTGGGAGTTTTTCCACTGAGAAGCACTGTCATTTATATGATTTGCAAAGGCCCTTGGCCAGGGTGTTTGGGTGGCTTATGGTCAACTGTGTGCCTTTGAGATTCCAGAGAGGGGAAAAACCACCCTCAGGTTAGGCGCAGGGTCACTGAGCACATGGCTCTGTTTTAACTTGTAGTCTTTAAAGACCCCTCTGGATTTTTTTTTTTTTTTAAGATTTTATTTATTTATTCGACAGAGATAGAGACAGCCAGCGAGAGAGGGAACACAAGCAGGGGGAGTGGGAGAGGAAGAAGCAGGTTCATAGCGGAAGAGCCTGATGTGGGGCTCGATCCCATAATGCCAGGATCATGCCCTGAGCCAAAGGCAGGCGCCCAACTGCTGTGCCACCCAGGCACCCCCCCTCTGGATTTTCTTTACTTTTTTTTTTTTTCTTTTTGAAGCAAAACTGTAAGTTAAAGCAGGTGCTTTGTGGGCAAGTCCCTCCCTTGCTGTGCTAATGGATGCCCTCTGTCAGTTAGCAAAGGAAGCCCTCGCCAGGACAGGAGTTGGGCTGGGAGGTTGTAGGGGCAAGCCCCATGATGCAAGGAGAAGGATGAGATTCGGGGTGTGGAAGACTGCAGCTTCCTTCCTCTTCTCTGCACCCCTCCCCCACCCTCACCCTCCACTTTGTCAGACCCCATCCCTGCTGACTAGAGCCTATAAAGGCTACTGGTGGTGGCCAAGCATCCCCTACACCTGATGGCACGGGGGCAGGTATGGGGCAGTTCCAGCCCCTGATTCACTGGGGACTTAGAGCAAACCTCCAGCCCTCTCTGGGCCTCTAAATCATCTGTAAAATGAGGGCAGGGAACCAAATAGTCTCAAAAGCCTCTGCTTGGTATCTCGTCTGCCTCAGCAATGGTGAATACAGAGCAATGCACATCATAGGGACTTAATAAATACCACAGATCATGTATGACCAGTTCTTTTTTAAGATTTTATTTATTTGAGAGAGAGAGCACAAGTGGGGGGGGCAGAGAGAGAGGGAAAAGCAGACTCCCTGCTGAGCTGGGAAGCCCCACAGACATGCTGTTCAATTCCAGGACCCTGAGACCATGACCCGAAGGCACATGCTTAACAGGCTGAGCCACCCAGGCATCCCTGACCAGTATTTTTTAAGCACAGAAACTTCTTTCCTATTCAGTTTTCATGTGGACCTCTGTGTGTAACAATGTGCTTTTGAGAGTGCCATGAAATACCGCTTGATGTTTGGGGAAATTTGTATCAGAGAAGTGTACACCCTTCCCAGTGTCACCCAGTGACAGAGCGGGGCCGGAACCTAGGCCTCCTACCCCAGCCAGGTGGGCTCCCCAGCTGGAAGAGGTGGTCCGGTGGCCAGGAGTCTGCCTTGCCATCCGTGGCTTCTAGGCTGCCACCATGGCCATGAATGATAAACCAGACAGACGGGAAGACACGTTCACTGCTCAGCCCAGACTGCATGGAAGCAGCAAGACAAACCAGATGGGCAGTAACTTGCACGCAGGCTCCTGCGGAGCGGGTGGAAACAAAGCCATGTCAGAACCCCGAGCCTCAGCACCTGCCAGACGTGCTTATGCACGGCCCAGCTCAGACCTCAGACAGCCCTTGCTGGGGGGGAATGGGGGGGGGACAAGTGAAAGCTCCATTCCACAGATGAGGAAGCTGAGGCCGAGGGAGCCACAGCTCGAAGTGGCAGGGCAGGGACTCAGACCCAGGTCTGGGGGACACTGAGTCCACAGGCGGTGGTTCCTTTGGGAGCTGTCCTGCTTTCCTTGGCCAGGCCTACCCCCCTTGTCTCAGCCTCGTCTGGGCCACCCCAAGTATCCAGCTCCCCTGTACCTATCAAAGCCATTGTGCCCCCTCAGAGTCCTCTCCTCAGCGGCTGGTGCTCACCCCCACAGCTGCCCTTGCCCGCCACCTGCCTGGTCCCTGTTCTGGAGCGTCCTTCAGGCTGGCGTATCCCCCGATGTGCTGGCTTTGGGGAGGGGAAGGTTGGGCCTCGGAAACAGCCTGGAGTCCTTTGCAGCCAAGCTGTTTGGCCAACTCTGTGTTGTGTCTCAAGCCCTCAAATGTGGAGCCAGGCAACCTAATCTTTATCAAGCCTTCACGCTTCATTCACAAGGACAGTCTCACCCTCATAGCTACTGTGAGGGGGACTCTCCTTGTTCCCATTTCATAGATGCAGATGTTTAGGCACTGGAAAGTAGTGAGTGTTGGCTTTAACCTCAGTGCCGTTGGAATTTGGGGCTGGATTAGTCTTTGTTGTAGGACCTGTCCTATGCGCTGTAAGTTTTTTTTGCAGGACCCCGGCCTTCCGCCTAGATGGCAGCAGCGCCTGAGTTTCCAGGCATTGCCGAATCCACACACCGCCCCCCCAGAAGGGATAAGCTCACTTCAGGGGAGAAACACTGCTCCGAGGAGAGCGTGGGCTGGGAAAGGCTTGTCCCAGCAGATGGAGACCACTCTGGGCCGAATGCATTCTGTCCATCTGTGTGCACAGGCGTTAGGACTGCTTGTGTCATCGTGCCATCCCTAAGCCTGGGGATCCACTGTGCCCAGGGCTCTACTGGTCTTTCTTCCTGCATTGAGGGTAGCCATCCTGCCCTCCTTAGTCCTCCTGGCTGCTGCTCAGGTGGCCCCCACCCACCTGGAGATGTCCCTCACTGGCTTGAGAACTTTAGTGCCAGAGAGACCTCCTCCACCTTTTCCAAATGGGGACACAGACCCAGGGAGAAGGGACTTGCCCAGCCAATGACATCAATGGGATCAGAGTTTGAACTCAGGCCGATCTGATTTCAGTCCGGCCACCACCGCCAACCCCTCTTGTCCTAAACACAAAAAGTTGTTCGCGTTCCTAGAAAAGTCCTCAATTAGAAGTAAAAGAGGAAACCAGACAAAACACACTAGACCATTCTGCCGCTTCCCAAAGCTCTGACACTTCACATGTCACTCCCACCCCTGCCCCCACCCCTCCGTTTGTAGTTTTCATGTATGCTCGGCTGAGCGTGAGGACCTATGGGAGCACCGAACAAGGGGACTGCAAAAGTCACCCAGTCTGACTCCCAGGCATCACTACCCTCCTGCTTTCACACCTCCAGTAACAGGAGGCTCACTCTCTTGTCAGCCTTGAGCCTAAAACTCCTCCTGTCTAAAACCTTGTTAGTCTTCTCCTGAGAAAATTGCCCAAAATGGATTCATTTTGGCCTACCCACGGCTTTGTGGCTCAAAGCAAACCTTGTGCCTCTCCATGTGTGCGGGGGGCGGGGGGGCATCCGCCACCTCTGTTCCCGCCTGGAGATGGCTGTTTGTCATGATTTACTGAAGGCCCTCACCCTGAGCCTCCCACTTAGAGCTTGAGAAATGCCCCGGCGCCCGGGAAGGCTAATCGCCGCTGATGCGTTTATTCGAAGTCTAATTATTCGGTTGTAAATCAAGTCTCAGGCTCAGCAGCATTCACATGCAGACGTTTGTTCACCATAAGTTGGCACGCGTGTCTTAGGCTTATCACTGTGAAGGCTATTTTGGAAGGCAGTGGGCGGCATTCAGGTATTTCCCAGGTGTCCTTTAAGCCCCTTCCCCCAGCTCCCTTGATTCCCAGACTGTGTCAGCGGGAGGGAGCCTCCAGTCCTCCGGCTGCATACACTGCAGTTGGGGATCCCCAGCACACAGGTAGAACAGCTCGCGTCCTGGCCCCCTGGCTCAGAACGCCCTGATGTCCTCTCACTGTGACCCCGGGCAGGTTGCTTCTTCCTCCAGCCCTTGGTCCTCTCATCTGTGCCACGGGCGTCTTGCAGGTAATGCCACCTGCGTCTTTCTGAAGCCCCAGGTCGGTCCAGCTGTGGACCGAGGGTGACTGCTAACACTGTCGTACGTCTTTGTGTGCCCGGCTTCGGGCCCTTTGCTAGAAGGTCACAGCATCTGTGGATGCTAGCCTGCACACAGTAGGCCCTCAGGAGATGACAGCCAGGTTCCTGTCCCCTGCGGGCCCCTCACACTTAAGTTCTGGGTGTTTCTCTCCCACCTGGCCTGGGGCTCTCACAGCATGTTTCTCTGGAGTGGCTAACTGCTCACAGTTACGGTGACGAAGATTTCTGTATAGACACTTGCCCAGCAAAAGATCCCATCTTGCTGGAGGTCAAAGAGAAGGTCGGAGGGGAGCAGACATTCTGAATCACGGAGCCATCTGCTTGCAGGGGCAGCATTGCCAACCGCGGGGCAGAGTTAGGGCAGGAACAATCTTTTTGCTGCCCCTAGGTGGCCATGATAGAAGGAGGTATCTTGCCATGGTCACCCTCCAGTACGGCTCCTTCACCCAGGGTCAGGACAGATCAGCGTTATGGGCCGGATTTAGAGCCACACCTACCCCCGCATTGATTCAGCACAAACATCTGTGTCCATCTCCACCCCAGCAGAGGCCAGGGCGCTGAGGGCCCTGAGGGTGAGCACTGGTTGGCGTTGTCGTGCTCACGGAGGGCAGGGGCACTGCGACACTTCATCCCCTGAGAATCATCCTGTAACCAACTGTTGAGGGTATTTCAAATGCCCAGGAAGACCATGGCTTTAGGAGGGAACTTGTCTCTATTTGTGCGTGATTTCTTTAAGCCTGGGCAGGGGTCACTGGCTGCCTCAGTCACCCCAGGAAGGATTGCTTATAGAAACCGGAGGAAAGAGGGGCTTGACCCATTCTTCCTTGTGACCTCCCTCAGGGGAGACTTCTCTTCCTGACTTGAGAGGTGCCCGACTTTATACCCCCTGAAGGGCTAAACCTCTGGGTGCTCCTCATGGCTCTGCCCCTCACTAAGCTTGTGCTGCTGGTCCTCACTGCCTGTCGTAGGACCAGTGCTATCCAGACAGCAGCTACTGTATCTGGCCTTGGGGAGGTAGCTTCTACCCTAGCTGGGCCACACTGAGAGACAGTGTGGAACAACCACCGGCCTGCCCTTGGGAGGGGAAGAAATGTGGGGCCTCGCTGCTGGCTCAGGACAGACTCTCACTAGATAGTAGATGGATGGATGGATGGATAATGGACGGATGGACCAAGTACCCAGCTGTAGGCCAGGCAGGTGCAGAGGGCCCAGAGGGAAGTAAGGCTTGGCCTGCTGAGAAATGTCACAATGAACAGACAGGATTCTTAACCTCAGGAGCTCACAGAGCTGCAGGGAACCCACGTCTCAAGGCAGAAGGAGTCGAAGGCCCACCTAGACACCTGAACCCATCTGGTTTGGTGGCTGAGCAGGGGAAAATGAGGCTGCAGTGGTAGCTTCAGATCCCTGAACGCTTACCTCAGGCTAAGAGAACATAGGCTTTAGGGTTGGCCACCATAGTGAAATCCCAGCCCCACCACGTCCTGTGGAACCTGGCCCACAACCTTCCCCAGCATCAGGTTTCCCATCGGTAAACACTGGAAGTTACACCAACTTAGCAGCGTTGCTGTGGGCTTACATGAGCTACCACGTAGCAACAGCTCAGCTCCATGCCTGGTGCACGCTGGGGGTGCGAGCGGCGTGGGTGGCGTTCCTTGTGCAGTGGTCCTGGGGAGCCATGGTCGGCTGTGAGCTGAGGGCAGCATTCTGGGGCATCTCTGTCTAGGGAGCAGTTCCCCAGCCATCTTGCAGTAGAGGGGAACCAGAGATCCTCACTGTGTGGATTCCTGTAACCAGGGCCTACATGCTAGTCCCAAAAGGCAGTCTCCTTGCCTTCTCCTGCATAAATATTATATGCAAGTATTTTTAAGTCATTTCATCATGAAAAGAAGCGATTTAACATAACTATTACTCAGAATTCTTCATGAAATATGCATCAGGCAATTAGGTCTAAAAGCGAGAGGTGAGGCCTTGTACCCTGCTTGGGCCGGCAGCTGCGGGCTGAGTGATGTTTTATTAAAGCCCGTGATTATGAGACGAGGTGGGGCCTGTTATTAGGCCCCGGCACACCAGGCACGTTTGATAATCCTGGTGATGAGGAGGTGCTTTTTGTGATGTTAATGAGCGATCTAAACGCGGCGACAGCTCCAGCACCCCCAGCCTCTGCCAGGCGCACATGACTCATTAGACAGGTCAGCCACCGGAGACACCCCTAATTGTGACTTTGCTCTCGGAAGATGTCCTATCAAAGGAGGCAAGACTAACACAGGAGCCTGGCAGGTGGCAGCAGCCTGTCCAAGCTCCCCAGGGACCGATGCCCTCCCAGAAGGGATGGTGGGGAGGTGGCGTGGCCTGGGACTTGGCCCGTGAGGTCCTGGATGCAAGGGCTCTAGCTTCTGGCTGCAGCTCCAGCCCACCTTGCTGTGTGCCGTGGGCCTGAGTGTTGCTCTCTCCAACCTCAGTTTCCTCCCAGATTCCCCAACAGGGTGAGAGGCAATGGTCCGCAGGCATCTTCTAGCTCCAGAAGCCCTGTCCAGAGCAGCCGCAGACCCCCCCCCCCACGTGCTAGTTATCTGTTGTACACTATGTTTTCCCTAGACGGTCTGATTTTGTTCTCTCCTCATGCTAGACATTTTCTGTGTTGAGTTGGGAGTCAAAGCCACCCCTTCACAGCTGTTTTAAATCTAGCTGTTGTTAGGTAATATCTCACTCGTGGGGACCTTGTGGCCGACCAATCAGGATGTGTCATTACAACACATCTCTTGGGTGTGTGTTGACAAGGTTTGGCCTGACCTTTTCTTGAGTCAGAGTTTGACAAATTGTCTCAAAAAGCAAGCCTGCTCACCTCAGGGCCTGCCAACCCCATGTGATGGGTCACCACCACCCTGTCTCCGTAGCTGGGAGCCGCATCAGTCAGGACAGGCCATCCCCAATGCTTGGGATGACCTTTCCGTGCCAGCCCTGTGCTGTCTGTGGCCCACCGTCAGCCCTGTGGGGAAGCACCTGGGGACTGAGGCCAGAGTCGAGGAGTCACTTGTACAGGGTCTAATGTCTCTCCCCTGCTACCTTGCCTGGCCTCATGTGGAGTGTTGAGGGCTAAATTGGATTCTGTCTTAGAGCCGGATGGTACTGAGGTCAGGAGCATGGACGCTGGGAAAGGCCCAGCAAGGAGAGAAGCAGCACCGCTGCTGATCGCTGTGTGACACTGGGTTGGCTGCCTTCTGGCTGAGCCTCAGGGCTCAGCATACAGCCTGGATCACAGGAAGTGCTCAGGAAACATTGACCGTGATGACCATTAGGGCCACGGCCCGTGAGAATAAGATGGGGCCATGGGCAGCAGTGCAATGGGGCATGAGGCTGCCTCCAGGCCCCTTCCTGCAGGACGCCTTCACAGAGTGGGCAACAGCTTAGGCTTACACACATGGAATCTAGGACCTTAGGCCCAGAAGCACCCTCAGAGGTCATCCAGTTAGCCTCCCCCAGATCCAGTGGACGCAAGGGCAGGGCCACTCCTGCAGGGGGCTCTTCACGTGAGAGCCAGGTTACAGGCCCTTATCCCTCTGCCAGGCAATGGTCATGCCATGGACTGGGGAGTCATAGGGCCCGAGTCCCCTGCCATGGTCCCTGAACTTTGTTAGCTCAGAATCCTAAACCTGTGTGTAATGAAATCCAAGTGCTGGAGGCACATATCAGTGGGCAGTTTCTAATCGGCTGGTGGCCATTCCGAGCCTGTGGCCTGGGAACAGAGCAGCTTCGTGCCTCTGTCAGCTGTTCTCACCATCCCTGCCCGCTTCCCTTGCTGGATGGTTTAAGAACGACCGCTGTAAAAACGTCCCATCAAACCATATGAGTTACTTTCCTTAACCTCCTTAAAAATTAAATCCGCCCCGCCTACAACGTCACACGTGTGTTGCAGGCACAGCTCTGACATTCCCATCCGGCCCTCGGCTAGCTGCTGCGGTCCCATCTTGCACATCCTGTGCTTTGCACCCCAGCTATACATCTGTGACAGGCGTTACAGCCCAGTTGTCTGGCGTCCAGAACATCCCCCCATTTGACCCACTCACACAGAGAGGCAGGACCGTCCCAGGCCACACCCCCTCCGCTCCGTCGC
This sequence comes from Ursus arctos, assembly GCF_023065955.2. Taxonomy (NCBI): domain Eukaryota; kingdom Metazoa; phylum Chordata; class Mammalia; order Carnivora; family Ursidae; genus Ursus; species Ursus arctos. The sequence goes on along the minus strand of NW_026622852.1, from coordinate 27,846,279 downwards.
TCACCTGCTGCTCCAGCCCTCACTCCGCCCATCACACCCCTTCTCCCGGTGAAGGAGCTGCGCGTGCGGCCTCCTCCGAGGGCACAGAGCTCTGTGTAGTCCCAGTTTCCTTCGCCACACAGTTTCAGCACCTCGTTGAAGCAATTCCCATCCTTTCCAGGCTGGCACAGATCTGTGATCTCGCCGGTGTGGTGGGTAGCTAGTCTTCCCCTAAGTGGGGTTGTACATTTTTCACGTAACGCACACCGGTTCCTTTCTAGCAGCTGAAGCAAGTGCGCCTCCTGCTTCTCAGATGTGTGGAGGCAATTCTCCAATGAAATGACCCTTCGCTGAGGAGCAGAACTTGCCACGGGCTCTGTAATTAGAACGTTGTCAGCCTTAAAAAATCTTGATTTGAATTTTAGTTCTTTACAGGAATTATACTCTCTTGAAACATAATTGCTCTCCGAACGATTTCCTTTAAGCTCAGGGTGACATTTCTAAATACATTATTATGAGCAGATGTATTGCTCAGTGCCCGCACTTCATTAAGCATTTGCTCTGCCATTTGAAAATGGTCCTGGAGTCCAAATTGACGCATTAATAGAGCAGGCGCGGGTGAGCGTGGGGAGCCCTCCGCTGCCCCTGTGGGAGCTGCCGGAGCAAGAGAGCTGGAGCTGAGAAGCCTGCAAACTTGTGTGCACATGGAGCTCGGCCTGGCCAGCGGCTGGCCTTGGTGCCCCGGAAGCCAGGCCCCCTGGGCTGGCCGCAAGTTCTCATTGCCAAGGGACGGGGTCTAGAGAAGGCAGCAGGAGGTCAGAGTCCCAGCTTTCTCACGAAGTGACAAACAGAAGGTAAATTGGACTGTGCTTTGGAAACCAAGCATCTGCAGGTGTGGCAGCAACATCATAAAAGGCCAGGCTTGGAGCGGAGTGGCAGGGAAAAGGCAGCTCGGACGAAGGCAGATTGACAGAGGAGTGAGTGATCCTATGTGGCCAGAGACCTGGGGGGAGGGGTCTGCTAGGGCCAGGTGGAAGCAGTGTGGCCACTGCCATCCGAGAGCTGTGCCACCCCAGCGTGCTGGTGTAGCTGGCAGGCTGCATGGGGCACAGGGCACGGGGCTCTGCTCTGATCTCCGAGGGACCCACACGCTGTCCTTTTCAGCAGATGCCACGCATGGTGGACACAGGGACTGGGCCCTGCTCTGTGGAACTCTCGGGAATTGGGAAGATAAATAAGTAATCGCAATTCAACAAAGCAAGTGCTGATGGAGGCATGAATATGCTCAATGCAGTCAGAGGAAGGAAGGAGCCCTACTCATAGTGGGAGTTCACTGAACAGAGGGAGGAAGGCCAGAGAAGAGAGTGCTTGCATAGGGGCAGAGCTGGGGGCAGAACACACGTTCTCACCATATTCCATTGGCTAAAACTAGTCACATGTTTATAGTGGCTGCAAGGGGGGCTGGGATACGTAGTCCCTGGCTGGGCCACCCCTTCCTAGTGACAGTAGAGTACCGTGGAAAAGGGAGCATCAGTTTTTGGGAAACAGCTCACCGGTCATCCCTGCCACGCTGTTTCCTCATCTGTAAACTGGGGGCGATGACCTGTCCTGCACACCTGTCAGGGAACTGGGGACTTACACACTTCGTGCCTGCCATGCAAGGCTTAAATACTTGTGTGCCTCCGCAGTAGGAAGAGGTTTGTTTTCCTGAGGAAGCCTCCACGGCTTCGAGGTCCAGGAGGCTCTCCTGCAGCAGTGTTCGTGGCTGGTTCCCGGTCCGCGCCGGGCTTGCGGGGGCTGAGGGGCAGCTGCGTGTCATTCGGTCCTGAGCAGCATGGCTGATTCAGCCTTTGTCAGTGCAGATCCTAATAACCTCCGTGTTTTGTTTGCAGGAGCAACCAGGGCTTTATGCACATGAAACTGGCCAAAACCAAAGAGAAGTACGTTCTGGGTCAGAACAGCCCCCCGTTCGACAGCGTCCCGGAGGTCATCCACTACTATACCACCAGAAAGCTGCCCATCAAAGGGGCCGAGCACTTGTCCCTCCTCTACCCGGTGGCTGTGCGGACCCTCTGAGCGGGCCAGGCCCACGCTGCTCTGTGACAGGGCCCAGACTTGGAGGAGCCAGAGGCCCCCGCCCGCCAGCCCGGCCCCATTGGGGGCCGTGTCCAATTCGTCGTGTGTATGGTACTAGCACACCACTGCATGTCTCTAGAATGCTGTTGCCACTCACGGGGGCTGGAGAAAGACAGAAGGACAGCCAACGCGCCACCCCAGCCCCCACCCCCACCCCCTCCTTGAGTTTCTGTGAATTAAAATATTTGCAAATCCAAAGAGATGCCTTCCAGGATGAACAAAGGGGAGCAGCTCCCGAGGGGCGAGAGAGGCGGGGCGGGAGCTCCCTGGGTTGCGGCTCTTTGTTCTCCAGCTCTCACGCATTCACACCTGTGGGAGGGGGCACAGCTTCCTGCCAGGGCCCCGCTGGTGCTGGGAGACAAATGCAGGTGCTCCGAGAGCCCAGAAGACCCCAGGAGTCCCGCCTCCCCTCTGGTGCATGTGTATGTGTGAGTGTGAGCACATACCTGAGAGAACATGGTCACACAGATGTGAGTAAGCCCACTAGTCCACTTTTAGTCACTTCAGTGTAATCGTTAGGAGATCTTCAAGGAATCATTGTGACGTCACAAAGAGGATTCAATTATTTATGAATAGGGTGTGTAAATAAAATAGTCATTTAATATATATTCTTATCTTTTTTTTTTTTTAAATACAGCACAGAGGGTCTCTGAGGGGGGCAGTGCTGGTTTCATTCCCAGAGCAAGGTATGTCTCTGGGCACGTGTGGCGTGGTATGACAGGCGCTGGGGAGGGAGGGAGGCAGAGCCCTCAGCTCAGGGCTGAGACAGTCAGTGGAGCAGAGGGGTTTTCTTTGCCCCCTGAGAGCCAACCTGCTGGAAGGTGCAGCCAGGCCCTGCGTTCAGGCTCCAGCAGTGGTAGCCTCGGGGGCCGATGCAACAACCAAGCTCTCCCTTCTGCCTACAGCAGCCCAGTGAGGGCAAGTCTGCACAGCACCCAGCAGTCCACAAAGGGCTTCCCCATTATCTGGTCCGTGCCGCCCTGTGAGGCATTTAACGTGGGGAAAGGGTGGTTCCGAGAGGAAAAGTAACCTGCGCAAGGTCACAAAGCTCTTTAAGCAGGAGTGGCTCTTGGCCCAGATCGGCAGACTCCATGGCCAGCGCTTTGGTTCTCCGTGGCCTCCCTGTTACCCTCTCCTGGGGAATCCAGACCTCTCAGGGGACCTGGAGTTCTCTTGGCCATCCACACTGCTTTCCCACAAATACAAACACGCACATTGCCACGCCCCCACCTCTATCTTACCTCTGTCCTTGACTGGAGAGGATTCTTCCCACACCTTCAGGGCAGGCCCTCCTAATGCTGTGAGGTTGCTTGCTCTTAGTTCCCCCCGTCCCCTCCCACTCACCCCATCACACTGTGGTTAAATGCTGGTGGAAGAAATACAAGTAACCAGGCCGCCTGGGTGGCTCCGTCAGTTAAGCGTCTGACTCTGGTGTTTCAGCTCAGCTCACGATCTCAGGGTGGTGAGATCGAGCCCTGCGTGGGGCTGCATACTCAGCATGGAGTCGGCCTGTCCTTCCTCTGCTCCTCCCCCCCGCTTGTGCGCACGCTCTCTCAAATAAATAAATAAAATCTTTAAAAAAGAAAAAAATAGAAGTCTCCCACCCAGCAGGTTGACAGACATGGCTTCCATCTACCGACTGAGGTACGAGGGATCAAAATATGGCACGAGCACAGTGTGTTCATCAAACACACCTCTTCCGACCTGCCCTGCTGATCTGGGTGGAATGGAAGCTTGGTGACCATCGCCCCCAGCACGAGGGGCTGAGTTCGAGCATCACCATTCGTTCTAGACATTCAGTAGGGCCCAGGCTTCACGAGATGCTTCAGGCACGCTGGTCACATGCAGCCTCAGAGGCCCGGCCTCAGAGGCAGAGCAGGACTGAGAGCCGTGCCCCTTTAGGGGGCTGCCGGGAATTTCCAAGGTTTGTGGCCAAAGCTGTTTCCTTGGCAACCGGTCTTTCTGCCCTGTCCACCCCTTGGGTCATCCTCCCCGGTGCTATCAGTCCAGGCAGCCCCTCCCGCCTGCAGATCCCAGGCCGAGCTGCCTCATGATGACCACTTAGGCCACGGCCTGGGTCTGGTCTCCGAAGACTCCGTCCTGACCTTTTGTCTGTTTTGCCTTTTCCCAAACATCCTTTGAGGCAAGAGAGTACCTGGAGTGATTCACATTTCTCCCTCCCTCCCTCTCCCTCTTTCTCTCCTTTTTAGTGGATGAGAAAATGAGTGAGGAATTGGCACTTGTCCAAACAGAAGTGCCAGAGGAGACTGGATCCCAAGGATCCACTTAGAGGTTGGGGACGTAGGAGCAGCCCCTCAAGCTGAGGTGGGTGAGCCTGTATTAGCTTTCTCCCCCACCAGCAGGCCCAGATGCCCCTGGGGCACTTCCCAGGCTGCAGGCTGGGGCAGTAGGGGACCTGTGTGAACCTTCTCAGTAGACAATCTTCCACAACAAATTCCTCGTCAGGGCTCTGTGCCTGTTGTCTGAGGAGGAGCTAGGTTGCTTTGCTTTAGACTTTGCTCTTTTAAGGGATTCCTGGGCCCTCCCCTCCCCGCCACATCTTCCTGAAGTTTCCCTGGGAGGCCCAATTTCCAGCTGCCCTTAGGGACATAGGCCGGCAGAGGAGCCAGCTCACAGGATGGGAGCTGCTAAAAGGAATTTTTGCCTTAATTTTACGAACCTCTCCCTCTTCTTCCTCTCATTGTGGCCATTTCCTCTGTCGGCGTGTATTCATGTTTTCTTGGATATCTAACAATTGAAACGGCTTTTCCCTTTCAGAAACACTCACATTCAGGTTACTGGCATTGGTTTGGTTTTGGTTTTGGCTTTTTTTTTTTTTTTCATCTGCTGCCAATTAATGGAAAAAATGAGCTGGATTTCTTTGAGGGGAAAAAAAAGACTCCCTGCCACACAATATCTCACCCTCAGCATTTTGTCTCAGAACACAACCTCCAGCCACTGACAGGCCGCGTTGCTCAGAGCCACAGGACTGGGGGTTGTTTTGTTTTTTGTTTTTCCCTTTCTTTCCCTTTTTTGCTGGCCTCATTATTGACCATAATGCCCCAACCACTTCAGCAGCTCTATCCTTGAGCACTGAGGAGTCAAGGGCCTTTTTGGCAACCCCCCACCACAAGATGGTGGCCACAGAAAGAAAGGAGGCTTTGTGGGGAGAGAGGGCCCACCTGCCTGTCAGGAGAGAGCTTCAGGGAGCAGCATTTCTAAGGGAAATGGTGAAAAGGGTCTGTGGTTTCAGGAAGGCGGGGCCGACTGGAACTGAGCATGCGTTCCCTCCCAGGGAGGCTCAGGACTGGTGCCCTCTGTGGCCAGTGAGTGAGCAAAGGGGAATCCTTATCTAGTTTCCAGCAAAGGCGTCATGTCAACAGGTAGAGCCCTTGGCAGGCATTCTGCTTCTACTGCGGTCACGGGACCTGGAGATTCCCTTTTTAAGATTTTAACCCCAAGCTCTGGCCAGCTCTCCAGGACACTCTCTCAAAAGCGGCTGATGTCCCTTGTCCAAGGGCCTAGCAGGGACAGACAGCCAGGCTTGCCATTTGCTTTCACAGACCCTAGGGACAGTGCGTGCAGAAACCCGGCAGACGGGGCAGGCTGGCATTTGGAGTTGGCCCGCAGATGCCCATGAAGCATCCCAGCTGGATCGGGCGGCCGTCCAGCAAGCTGCCACGTCTGTCTCTTCACCCTTCCAGATTCAGTTACCAGCACAGACCAAATGGACCAAGTTGTCCAGAAGGAGCCAGCACAGCCCAGAGCCTTAGCTGTCGGAGCACCTTCCAGAACCCCACAGAGACCCACTCAGGTGCCCCCGGGGCACGGATGGCAGCCCTCAGCCTATCCTTCCCCTTTCTTCAGGGCCGTGTGTCACGGCCAAGAGCCCGTGCCAGCCACCTACTGCTGAAAAAGCGTCCTGTAAAGCTCTAATTCTGTGTGATAAGCTGTACAATAATGTATATTTAATGGGAAGCTTTTAACATACAGTTGTCTTGTTTAGATGGACCTCACTGAGCACACGTGTTATTTCTTTGTCGTGCAACCGTGTGCCCCAGAAATCTAGTTTGATTGCCTTCTTCTTGCAAAGGCCAAGGTTCGGCCATCATCCCCCAAAGGGGAATTGTTACAGGAAAAACAGAACCTCCTGCTTCCTAATTAAGAGGAAGATAGAGCCCTAATGAGCTTGTTAAATGAAAACAAATTAATTCGTTCAGCAAACAGTTGTTGAGTGCCTCCTGGTACTTGGACCTGGTGGATACACAGGAGAATGAGACCCAGACCCTACCCTCAGGAAGTTTCCTTTGTGGGGGGAAAACAGGTAGCTTCATGTGGTGTAATAGGGTGGGGCCACGAGCTGAGGGGGCCCAGATGGGGGAATTGAATCTGCCTGCAGGGGTCAGGAAAAAGGCCTTGAAGGATGAGTGCTGGGTGCTCCAGGCAGAGTAACAGGTGCTGGGAATATCAGGGAGAGTGGAACGGGCCTGGCGTGGGGCAGCCTGCTGCAGCCGGAAATGACAAGGCCGCTGGGTCTCTGAGGGCTTCATCCTGTGGAGGCCAAAGAACAGAGCAGGGCAAGGGGAGAGGCGTTCGTCTTCTCCAGTCAGGAAGCAATTCCCTGAAGACTTGGGAGGTGCCGGCCTCCTGTTTTCTGGAGGGGGTGATTACCAAAGGGGAGGCACAGGGTCCCCCATCATTTGCCCTCACACTAGCATCATGATGATGTCATCGTACAGGCAAGGGAGGGTCTGCCACCCAAGCCCACCCAACACAGATCAGCACCTGTGGAGTGGCCCCTGACCCCCACCTCACTGTGTAGGAACTCGTGCCTCTCCTGCCCCTCTCTCCCGAGGACACAGCCTTCTGCCCCCCAGCAGGCCCCTTCCTCCCCCACTGCCCCCAGGACTCAGGCATTTGTTCTCCCCTCCCATTTTCCAATGACCCCGAATCCACTCCTCCAAGTCCCAATCCCCAGCCCCTCAGAGCACACCCCACGCCACAACCACACCATACTACACCACACACACACACACACACACACACACACACACACACACCCAGGGCTATGCCTGTGCTCTGCAACCAGGAATTTCCTGACAGGCAAGGAGAAAAGGTCTCTGCTGGTCACCTCTAAAGTCCTGTTTTCTGTTCTAGGGAGGGTTTTATTTAATAAACACTGAGCATGCAGCAGGGCCTGTGACAAACTGGTGACCTGGAGCAGGAAGCTGGGCGCAGGAAACATCTTCAACTGTAGTCGACAGGAAGCGGTCAGTGAGCAACCAGATGCCTGCCCCACGGCATCTCTGCACAGAAACCCAGCAGTACAGGCTGGAAACTGAGGCCCAGAGAGGGACAGGGCTTGTTCAAAGCCACACATCAATCCCATCTCAACATGCCGCAGGTGCTTGAGGAAAGCCAGTTGGGAGGGTCACCTTGGCCAGTGTAGCCCTGGGAAGACTGGGGTAAGGGTGGGGATTCTTCTCAGACAGAGTTCATAATCCAGTTCTTTCTCGCTGCCTCCCTCCTGAATGGAAGCATCCCACGCCTGCAGTGATTGGTCCTTGCTCACTCTGGGACAATTTTGAAGGGACGTTGGTCCGACTGGGCAGTAATCTGTCACCAGTGTGGTTCTGGCGCCCTCATGTGTTTCTCTTTGGCATTGCAGCCAGGCCCAGGGGGAGGGGAAGGCAGCTCCAAGTCACTCCGCCTGTTACAGAAAGAGAGAAACAGACCCAGAAAAGGAATAGGCAGGCATGTAAATAGATAAACAGCAGGCCAGCGGAGTGGTGGGTGATGGGAGCTGTAGCAGAGGTATGGCCAGCAGAGGAAGTGACAACTGAACCAGGCATTACATGAAGGAAGTAGGGACATCCCCAGGAGAGGAACTGGGAGTGAGCAAGACGTGGACAGGAGGCTTCCTCTGACTCCCAATCCAGTGCTCTCTCAACCACCTTCTGCTCTAAAGCCCCACTAATTCATGCCACCTGAGAAAGAGGGTGAGGCAGAATTAGAACAGCTCAGCACAGGACACTCGTGCGGTATTTTTTTTTAATTACTGACTTTCTGATGATAAAGTTAATATTTACTCACGGAACTAAACTTGTATTTCAGGGAAATGTAAGGAGGAAAATGAAAATTACCCTAAACTCAAAGAAAAACACTGTTAACATTCTGAAGTATCTTCTCAGTCTTTTTTTCTGTGCATACATATAATTTTTTTCCAGCTTTATTGATGTACAATTGACATATAACATTGTGTAAATTTAAAGTATACAAATGTGGTGATTTAATACATGTATATATTGGGAAGTGATTACCCAAGTAAGATCAGTTAACACGTCCATGACCTCACATAATGACACATTTTTTGTGTGTCATAAGAACATTTAAGATCTCTGAATAAAATATAGTATTGTTAACTATAGTCACTATGCTGAATAGTATATCCCCAGGACTCACTCATTTTATAACTGGAAGTTTATAACTGGAAGTTTATACCCTTTGACCAATACCTCCCCATTTTGCCTCATCCCCCAGCCCCTGGCAACCACCATCTACTCTCTGTTTCTGAGTTGGCTTTTTTTTTTTTTTTTGGTTTCCAAATATAAGTGAGGCTGTATAGTATTTGTCTTTCTCTTTTACTTAGCATAATGTCTTCAAGGTCCATCCATGTTGTGGAAATGGTAGAATTTTTTCTTTTTATGACCAAATAATATTCCATTGTATTTTTATACCACATTTTCTTTATTCATCCATCAAAGTATAAATCTAAACTTAGGTTGTAACATTGTTTTATTTTTTAAGGTTTTTTTGTTGTTGTTGTTCAAGTACTCTTTACACCCAACATGAGGCTCAAACTCACGACCCTGAGATCAAAAGTTGCATGCTCTTCTGACTGAGCCAGCCAGGCATCCCATAAATAAAATTGGGCTCGTGCTGCGTTTATATAGTTTTATATTTCATTTTATACTTAACATAGTGTCTTCATGTTGTTAAATCTGTGACATGATTTTTTTTCTTAGCGGCATGATATTCTACTTTAACTCATTCAAGTTTTTGTATAACCAGCTCTGCAGGGAATATCTTTATTTGGAAATCACTGTCAAAAAAGGGGGGGGGGAAGAAATTGCTGTCCATATTTCTGTTTTTTTTTCTTAGGAGAAACTCATAGAACTAGCATTCCTGGTCAGAGGCTGGGTACGTCTTTAAGGCTTCTCATCTTCCAGAAAGACAAGTTTATATTCCACTGCTATGTCTGGGATTCCTCCTCAAAGTAGAGCCCTTTGACTCCATTAGAGAACTTTCAGCAACTCCGACTTTGCTTAAAATGTGAGGCGTGAGCTAAGCAGTTTCCTTTCATCATAGACAGCCTGAGTTTGGGCATGGGGGCCTTAGGGGCAGGACAGGAGGCTGCCTGGGGTCTGCTTAGAGGTGACCCATCATCCGTGTCTGCCCAGGACTGTGGAGCTCTCCAGGAGGCAGGACTCTCCGTCCCCAACCTGGGAGGGTCCCAGGCAGACCAAAACAATTGGTCACCCTCACTACCGGCTCCTGGTGTAACCCTCAGCAAGCCCCTAGCCCTGTGCCCCTGGGAAGGTGACGCCCTGGGCTGGGGGCGGGAGATAGGGGCCAAGAGGTTGAGAAGGAGCCCTGCCCTCCTAGAGTTTGGAAGGCGGATGACAAGAGGAAAAGCTGTCATCCTAGGGGAGCACTGGAGAGGGGGGCAGGCTCACATCCTAACTCCATCCTTTCCAGCTATGCGACCTGGGCAAGGTGCAAAAAGCTTCCATTTCCTCCACTGTACGATGGCAGGGGAAGTGACCTCCCGCGGTTACTGCGAAGATGACAGTGTTGGATGAATGCCCTCAGCAGGCCTTAGCTTCATCAGCCTTCGGAAAGTCAGCTAGATCAGGTGAGTTTTACATAGGAAAGGCAGGAGCCATTACAGCCACAGAAATGCAAAGGAAAGAGGGTCTGGAGTTCCTGGAGGACCTCCTTTCCAAGGTGAGGAGGGAGTCCGTTTTACAAATTAAAAACTCAGTAGCTCTACTAAACACTGCAAAGTAAAGGGGCCGAGTTTCTGATCCTCTTCCTTGCCGGCTTGAAGGCAGGTGCTTTTCGCCATTTCCCTACCTGGGCATCTTCTAACACCCCACCTTTGTGATGTCCATTAATGCTAACACACTATAGTTAGAATTTAAATAACAAGCGTCTGTTGTGTTTACTATTGTTCAAATATTAAACTTGTATCATGTTCATGATCTGTCTTCTGCACCCACCAGACTGTAACTAGAATGTAGACTCCACACAAGCAGGGGTCTTTGGAGAGTTCCTGGCACATAGTAAGTGCTTAATAAGTACATGTTAAGTGACATACTGATGACGGAAGTCCCCACTGATGGGGAGCTTACTCTGTGTGCCTTTGCATTGTGCACACGTCTGTTTCCCCCAGTGAAAACCCCCTTGGGCAGAGGAGAAGCAGAGGCTCAGAAGGTGAAGAGACTACGAGGACAAGCAGAAATTCGATTTAGCCGTGGCTGCCCAGAGCTCATGCTGTGGATCTCACACCCCAGAGGAGGGTCACGACCCACAGTCAGCCAGAGGTAGAGGGTACTACATAGTCTCTTCTCAGGATCAAGAGAGAAGGGTGACATTTAGAGCTTTGGGTGCCCCAGTCCTTGAGCTCCACACCCACTCCATGAAGGCGAATGAGCCTCCATCCTGCTGGATCCACCAGCCTGGGGAGTCCCTTCTCAGTGACTCAGAAGGGGGACACCAGCCAGGACCTTCATTTTGAAGATGGGGATATCGAGGCTCAGAGAGGGGGAGAGCTTTGCCTGAGGGACACACCAGGAAGTGGTAGGTCTAGGATTCAAACCCGAGTATGCTGACCTTGCAACATGCTGCGTCTCTTATAAAATACAATTCCTAAGTCCTTCCTCTTGGAAGTCTTGATTTAGTAGGTCTTAGGTGGGCGCCGGAAACCTATATTTGTAACAAGTTCCTCAAGGAAGTCATATGTTCAGAGTGTCATGGGTAGAGGGCCAGTCTGTCCACCAGTCACCATCCACAGATCTTTTTCCCAAGTGCTAAGCACCAGCTGCTCAACTGCACTTCTTTTTTTTTTTTTTTTTTTTTTAAAGATTTTATTTATTTACTTGACAGAGATAGACAGCCAGCGAGAGAGGGAACACAAGCGGGGGGAGTGGGAGAGGAAGAAGCAGGCTCATAGCAGAGGAGCCTGATGTGGGACTCGATCCCAGAACGCTGGGATCACGCCCTGAGCTGAAGGCAGACGCTTAACCGCTGTGCCACCCAGGCGCCCCAGCTCAACTGCACTTCTGCTCTCAAAAATGGTGGACATGGTAAGGTCCCAGCCTCGTCTTCCACTAGGTACTAAACTCAAGCAGGTCATGGTGCTTCTGTGAGCACACAAATTATGTGAAAATCAGAGGAAGTAACTATCACGTAACTGCTTGGAAAGCCCACAGAGTATTGTGCAAATGTTTGATGTTATTTTATTGACTCAGCCCTTGCTAGATAAAGATGTGTTTGTATTGCACAAGTACGTGTCACTTAAATACGAAGGAAGGTGTTCCATGATCCCACCCAGAGGTCAGCAACCGTTCTGAGCCCTGAGAGCTATGGAGGTGTGCCTGGGACAAAGGCAAAGTTGGGGGAAAGGAACAAGGTCAGGGAAAATGAGAAGCCTGGTGTCTCTTTCCTTATACTCTCCTTCCCATCCTGCGTTTATTCTGGAGGCTACTTTATTTAAATTCTAGTCACCTCTCCCAGGTAGCTTTCCCTGATTGCAGCTAGTGCATTTTCGTTCTCCTATGGACACTCACAGAACTTGGTATGTGCCAGTCTCAAGTGCTGAGTGTTTCTCCTTAGGGCCAGACCCCAGTTTCCTCTCCAGGCTGCATGGTCTTTCACTCACAACTTCTTGAGCCCTGCGGGCCCCCGTGTTTCAAACTTTAGGTCACTGTTATGGGTCTGGATATCAATGAAGAGCTGTTGTTCCCCGAAATTAAGAAGAATCGCCTGGGACTGTGTTAAATGTACCTGGGCCAATTGGCCTCTCCCTTCGAGATTCTGATTTCAGAGTAGGTCTGACTTGGGACTGGGGATGTATTTACCAACCTTCCAGGCCCTAGAATCTAGCTTTTCAATCAGTCAAGTGCATACAAATCACTTGATCTCAGTAATACAGATCCTCGTGTCCTAAGTCTGGGGCAGGCCAGGAAGAACAATTTCGAACCAGCCTGTGGGGTGATGCCGCAGCTGTGGGTTCCGGATCACAGGCACTTAGCCAAGTTCAGGTAATTCTTATCTTGAGGCTGCTGGAGAAGCCAGGGGTTGGTGCTGTTCTCAACCTCAATAAACCCGGGGAGCTTTTAAAACATACTAAGATCAAAAAAACAAAACAAACCAAAAAAACCCCACAAACTATGCTAAGGTCCAGGTCCCACTACAGACCAATTTAAATCAGATCAGGTTTTTTGGTTTGGTTTTCAAAATTTCGAATGCTCAGGTGTTGAGACTCCCGGATTTCGTGGATCCCCACCAGCACAGAACTAAATTAATGAATAAATGTAATGGAATAGACCATCCCATGGACTTGTGGGCTAGGAACTGACTCGATTATGTGCACCGTCTGTGAGTTGCTACGTGAATGTGGGTCTGAAAATGAGTGGAGAAGCGAGCACGTCCTGGAGTCATAACCAGCCATGGGGACAGAGAGACTGAAGGAATTCAGGGACACCCTGGCTCCCCAGCCCCCACCCCACCACCCTGGGACTGACAGCACAGTGGGGGAGCTCTGCAGCATCAGGCAGTGAGGTCACAGTCAGGAAAGAGGCAAGAAGCCTCTGCGTGAGCTGAGCAGCGAAGAGTGAACAGGACTTTGTCACGAAGCAGGCAGGGCCTTCGAAGCACAGAGGACAAAAAGTATGCAGTTTGGAGGTGTGTGAAAGAACACAGCAGGTTCAGGGAAGGGAACTAGCAGCGGTTGGCCCTGTGTCTGGAGCCTGGGGGCGTGAGGGGGAGTGGCAGAGATAGGCCCCAACGATTGCAGGGGCCTGGAGAATGCGAGCTGAAGAGAAAGGAAGGTCACTGACCCCTTGCTAGGGAATGACCCCAGGTGACTTTATCTTGGCTCACAGTAGCTTAGACGCCACTGATAGACTGTGTAAAGCTTTTTTTGTGAACGTAAGGGCCCATGGAGCCTGAGGGCACTAGACAACTTTCTAGAAAGCATTTGGCAGGAGTGGGGTGGGGGGGAGTAGAGGGTGCTTAAGCAAAGATCCATCAGCAACATTCCTATGTCCCTTTTCCCAAGACCCCAGACCCTCTTGAGCAAACACCCTTTTTGCCAAGCACTGAGTTGGAGGGCTGGAAACAAGGCAGACAGCCCTACCCTAGTGAGCTGGCAGTGGGAAGGGATTCACCCTCACGAATGACTATAACATCAGGCAGGGGCTTGGAACTGCCCCAAACTTTGTGCTATGGGAAGGCAAAGGCAAGAGCCATCAGTTTTGCCTGGGTTGGTCAGAGAAGGCTCTTCCAAGAAGGGTTAACATGTTTAATTGGTGAAGAGTTGAGGCACCTGGGTGGCTCAGTCGGTTAAGCATCCAATCTTGATTTCGGCTCAGGTCATGATCTCAGGGTGGTGAAATGGAGCCCTGTGTGGAGCTCTGCGCTGGATGCGGAGCCTGCTTAAGATTCTCCCCCTCCGTCTCCTCTCTCAAATAAATAAATAAATCTTTATTTTCTTATTTTATTTTTAAAAGAAAATTTAAAGATTTTATTTATTTATTTGTCAGAGAGCGAGCAAGCGAGCATGCACAAGTAGGGAGAGCAGCAGACAGGGAGAAGCAGGCTCCCTGCTGAGCTAGGAGCCCAACCTGGGACTCGATTCCAGGACCCTGAGATGATGACCTGAGCTGAAGGCAGACACTTAACTGACTGAGTGTCCCAATAACTAAATCTTTTCAAAAAATTGGTGAACAGTCAATGGTGAAAGGGGGGAAGAGGCTTAAGGAACCAAGGATTTGCAAAACACTGAGAGACTGCACATGGCTGAAGCACGGAATGTCATCGGTCATGAGGTAGACAAACAGGCAGAGGGGCCAGGACACAGATCAGCCCTCGTACCAGGTTAAGTTTAGATTGATTGGGGAGGCAAGAGGAAACCACTGGATGTTTTTAACCTGAGGAGTGAGATGATCAAAGGTAGGTTCTAATATCCTCTAGGATCTTATCTGACAGCTGATGTGGAGGCTGGAGGCATGGAGAACAGTTTAAGAGGCTGAAGAACAAAAGAATTGGTAGGTGAGGACAGAAAAATGAAAGGCTAACTTGATGATGAATCCTGTATCAGAAAAGAGAAAGTTTTGAGTTCCAACCTTCATAGTCCAAGAAGAGCCAGTTAAGGGCCTGGGGTTTCTGACCAGGAACTAAGAGCTGGAGGGGCTGAGGCCTCCACTGTGCCCTGCCGCATGAGAGAAACAGACTGACGCAGCTCCAAATACCCCTGTTCCTGTTGGCCTGAGAGTTCCTCGCTCCTCTGAGTCTGTTGTGCCTCAACCGTATATTTAATTTCAATATTTTCTTCCTCTTCGGGTTTTACCACGGGAGACTAAGTCCATTCTAATCTGGAATGAATTATTTATGCATCTGAACACTCTGGATGCCTGCTTGATTTATTTTTCAAATAGTACATCTGAAGAGGAATTCACACAGGACAAACATAATTTTGAGTTGAATGCCCTTCCCCAACTGTCGCCCAGTTTATCATTCCAAACCACTGTGTGGCCTTGTCATCAACCTGTGGAGCCCCGAATCTATCCCTGCACACTAAATAGATGCCAAGTGCTTCTGTCTGACAGTTGAGATTTGCACTATCAGACCCCACCACCACCTGACCTTTACAGTCTTATCTCCTGCTACTATGACTTTCTCCCCTGGTCCAAATTCCAGTCATTCAACCAAGGCCCTGTTCAAACTCCTCTTACCCTATGAAGCCATCCCTGGTTCCCTGTCAAGGGGCAAGGCCCCTCATGCTTCTGAATTTCCAGAATCTTCTGTTTTTATATCCTTCATTAGACTCTAAGATCCCCCAGGGGAGCTTGGGCATGAACAACAGCACACAACAGGTACCTCAGGAGAATTAGCTGAAATTAGGTGGCATGGTCTCCCACATCCCAAGCAGCAATTAAACAGGCAGCTCAAGCAGACCAAATTTTGGAGTCTATATCTATAATGTGCTGTCAGGGCAAGTGGACAGGGAAAGCCACCTACCTAGAGCTAATCCCTGACTCCTGTCTCTTGGACTAACCCCAAGTGAGGTGCATATCCTTCACACGTGTTTCACCAGCTTCCTGAAGAGCTTCTCCTCTCCAGACAGACCCTTCTGTTTCCTTCAACCCCTCACACCTGTTGTTGTGTGCCTTTCACTTTATGAGTTAGAGTCAGATCATTATTCCTAGTGATGCTTACAAGGGCCAAAGGATGCATGCAAGGCAGGCAGTATTTTTCAGACAGGGATTTGGGGCTTAGGAACCAGTGACCTGCCCAAGGTCACTCGCAGAAGCGTCTGAGCTACTACTCCACCTAAGCCTTCCATTTCCCAGTGCAACGAGTCCAAGACCTGCAAATTGAGGTTGAAAGGAAAGAGACTTTAAAAGTGATTTGTAGGTCCTAAAGCGTACACAGGTGTTTCTCTGTGGCCTGCGATACCGGGAGCTGACAAAACGCCTCACTGAGGGTTTGATGAGATCTAACCCAGGCTACAAAGGGGAGCCAGGCGGGGCACTTTCAGGTTTTCGGCGCTCCCCATCCACAATTGTTAATTTCCACTGGCACTCCCTCGGGCTGCACGCTGGAGAACGCGTTGACTACTTGTGGCACGGCAAGGCCACCGTATGGCTCCAAGGGAAAGGTGTTCTGGTTAGTGGAGCCCCAGTGCCTCACAACAGGTGTGGTGGGTGACCCTGCACCTGCCCCGCCGGGGCCAAAAACTCTTGATTGGGGTCACCTGACTCTGCGGGTTTAAGGAGAAGCGGCGCGGCGGCGTCTGCCTCACGTGATCCGGCTCGGGCGGCGTCGAGCGCGTTACGCTACGCCCCGCGCACCGGGTCGGTCAAGGTCTGCGCCTGCGCGGCCGCTGCTCGCCGGCTCTGCGACCTGCGGGCTGGCGGCTACCGGGCGTGGACCGGGGCGGCCGCTGCAATGGGTGAGTGCGGCGGGCTGGCGGCACGGGCTTTCCTCGCGGCCTGTACGTTGAAGGAGTGGAAGCACGAAGGAGGGCTGAGGAGGCCGCCCTGCCCCGGCCCTCTGGCGCAGCCGCTGGGGCCCATCCCTCTCCGCGCGCTCGACTGCTGCCGCGCGCGCCCTCCGGGTGGGGCCCACAGCTGCGGGAGCCGCGGGGGACGACGCGCCCGCGGCTTCCGGTTCTCCCGCTAGCCGCGGGGCTTCGCTGGGTGCCGTCTGGCTGCTGGGGCGAGCCTTTCCGGCGAAGACGGCGCGTTCATTTGGACGCGCCCCTGCTGGGGAGGTACCTCCCGCGCGCACGAACTGGAGGGCGGGGAAGGCCGGGCTTTGGCTGCGCCCGGGGGCGGGCGGTGCTGGGGCGGCGGAAGGGCCCCTGCTCCCCCCCCCCCCCCGCTTCCCCTGGGATTCCGGGCCCCTTGAGACTGTTCACTGTCGGAAACAGAATGGGCCTTGGTGATCCTACCCAACCCCCCGGCCGTCTTATCCCAGGTTGGGGAAATGGACGCCCGGAGGGCGGTAAGTCCCCCCACAGCCCGGCAGTGCTTATTCTGCGACACCATGTTGCATCGGGTTGTGGGAAACTAAATTGTACAAGGCTTTTGGGGAGCGGGCAGGCGGGCGGTGTTCATTGTAAATCTCTGTACTGATTATTTAGCACTGAGGGTGGCTAGATCATGTCGATGCCTCAGCTGTATTTACCCTTTGGGCATAACCTTTATTTTGCCCCGTCAGCTATACTCAGCTGGTCGTAATTCCCACCCTCTGTTTCTCTACCTGTAAGCAATGAAATAGAAGCCCTGAAAGTAATGGGTAATAACCTTGCCAGTTCGAACCTTCTCCGCCCCTGCCTGCTTGGAAAGGATTCAATAAAATCAAAAGATGCTAGAACTGGTCAGGTGGGTCCCCTAGTGGTTCCACAGCACAGGTTAGGCACTTTGGATCTGGAGTCACCCTTAGTGCATCTAAACAAAAAATCATAAGCTATTACCTTTGAGTGGAGGTATCTGGTTTCTCCTTTGATAGATTAAAGTAAACCCAGAGAATTGGATTTTCAAATTAGGGACATTGCTTTGACTGTAGTAGCAAGATGTGTCATAACTAGGACTGGAACCCGGACTGACCTTGTTCTGATTGCTGACTCAGACCTGCTGCCTTGTTCACATCCTTGGAGAATTATATTTGCCTTACCCCCAGTTTTTGCACAAAGACCTTTGTGCTGGGATCGCATCTAGGTCTTGCTTATCCATGTGGGCAGTAAATTACAGTGAGTAGTTAGACTTTACACTGTTCAATTATGCCACAAAAGTTTGATACTTGTAGTTGCTTGAAAGTCAGCCTTATAACTGTGCTGCTTATTGTTCAGATAGCTTGAGTGTTTTAGGTAGCAAGCAGTTTAAAATTATGGTAAATAAATTTTGCAATAGCAAAGAATTATTCCTGTTAAGGAATTTAAATAGAGATCAGTATAGTAAAGAAACTTAACTGTGTTCAAACATAAACATGTAAAATTCAAAACTCCATTGCCACAGAATACTGTGCACACTGTCCTTGCATCTGTTGCCAAAATAAGAATCTATTCATACCATCCTGGTGTGTAGGATGAAACTAGAGTGAAAGCTTTATTTATTTTTTTTCACATGTACATCGGTGGTTTCTTTGAAGACGGCACAAGTCTCAGGAGGTTAAAATTTAGAGGGAAGGTTTAAAATCTGTGAAGTCTAGGAGGGTTTCATTACCTTCCTTTTTCTATGCCCAGGCCTATTTTTTAAAATTTGAGACTCTAAATGTACAGTGATATTCTTTTTTTTTTTTTTTTAATTATTTGACAACGATCGTGCATGGGGGGGCGGTGCAGAGGGAGAGGGAGAAGGTAGTCTCCCTGACTACCAGCCACCCAGTGCCTGGCTCCATCCCAGGACCCAAAGGGAGCTGCCCAACCCGCTGAGCCACCCAGACAGCCGTACAGTGATGTTCTTAAAATATCTTAAAATAATTAAATACAGGGGTCAATAAACGGCTAACTTCTGTTAGCCATAGTTTTCTGTTTAATAACAGTCTCCATTATTACAAACAGCCATGACAAACTAGTTGAAGTAACTTTAATTTGTAAAATTTGGGGAAGTAAATCATTCCAGTAAAAATTAAAAGTGAACATGGACAAAATTTGGTCTGTCGGGTGTACAGATAACTTAGTTTGTATTATCAAGAAACAATAGATTGTTAAAACAGTTTGCAGGTGGTAACTTTAGAATTTAAAATGTATTATGTATTCAGTATGTAAATGAAATTTCTTAGTCATAAATTATCACATGATATCATATAATCATATAAATATTAATCAGAGTATTCTTCTTGATTTTATCATTTTTTAGTCCTGAGACTCCGAAGAAGAGCAAAGCATTACATAGATAAAAAGCATTTGTATGCTAAGGTGTTTTTAAAATGTTGGTTAATCTTAGATTGGCAAGTGTAGTTCTAATAAGAGTTCTTAAATTCATGTCCATCAGCTGAAATAGCAAGAAGTAAAGGGTGTAGAACTGATTAATAATTATCAAACTCTGCCCTGGCAAACTTCTTTTCAAGCATCTTCAAGCTGCTTTTTTTTTTTTTTTAAAGGAAAAATGCCATTGGCAAAAAAAATAAAATGCCATTGGTTTCTTTAACTGGTTAAGAGCACAAAATGTAACAGGCAGAAGGTGTGTTTTAAACAAATTAAAAAGCTGTGGGTGGTTCCCCCTCCCATTCTCCCCAAGTCAGATAAATACATCCCCACAAAAATGATGGGCAAAAGAAAGCTGTCATACACAAGAAGTGTATCCTGAATTAAGGGAAACTGCTGTTGAAACAGGAATTCACGTAATAAAGTCAGCAACAGGTTAACAGTTTTAAAAATTGAGTCTTCAGGGTGCCTGGCTCACTCAGTGGAGCGTGCAACTCTTGATCTTGGGGTTGTGGGGTTGTGGGTTTGAGCTTCATGTTGGGTGTAGCGATTACTTAAAAAAATCTTAATAATTGAGTCTTCAAATGCTGCATGGCACGATGCTATACTATATAAACTACTGAAATACTGCTACGTAGGAAGGAGGAAGTTTGTACAGCTTTTAGCAGAAATGCTTTTCCAGAAAAGCAAAGCAAAACAATCACCAGATCACGGAGGCTATAGCTAGATAGCAGAACTATGGCTTCTCATATCTTCTCATTTATCCAGAGTGGACTAAAATTTCAGGACAAAACAGGGACTGTTAAAAAAACATTTCCTTATACATTTAAAGTTCTCTGCTTCTTTCCCCTTCCCCTGCATTTCAGCATGATCTAGCAGAAAGATGGCTGCCATTGGCTATTTTATTTTTCTTTCTGTGGCAAGACTGTCATGGTGCCTGGATATTTCAGGTTTGTATGCTCTCTTACCATTGTCCTGTTGTGGTCAAAAAACTTAGTAATGGACTTAGTGTACTTGGCTTGCCGCTGCTGCTCTATTCTCCCGCTAATGAAGGTCAGCTTCGGGCTGTATTTATCGTCAGATCTTTTGAGACTGGAGGACAGTTGCCAAATCTTAGGATCCATCCTTCTGTGATCTTCCTGTGGGCCATGAGAAGGATGGTCTTCTCCTGAGCATAAATAAAGGATATGATAAGACACACAAAGCCAAAACAGGTTTGGATTCTGGAGGTGGGCACATATAATCCCAAACCAAAGCCACTGTGTCAGAGAAATAGGAGAAGATGCAGAGCATGAAGCAACCATCAATAAGACCAAAATTCTCCAGAGTATCTTAAAAAGTAATACTAAAAAGTTTTGCTGAAAGGAAGATACATCACCATAAACACTCAAAATTATGAAACAGAATAAATAAAAATAAGCATCTAACTCAAGAAATTAGAATACAATAAACCTAGACAAAACAGGAGAAACGAGATAAAGAGGAAAAACAAATTTAAAAACTGAAAATAGTGAAATTGGTAACTTCAAGAGCGGAGATTCCCCCCCGGCCCCGGGATGGGAGGAATGTAAATTTGATGAATTGACTACACTGCTCAAGAAAAAAGGAAACATAAGCACACAAAACTAGAAGTATTTTTTTAAAACAGCTAGTACTATATAAATAAACCAGAACTTTTCTTTTTTAAAGGAAATCCAGTATCAAAATTGACTGCAGAAGAAAGAAACTAACAGACCAATAACGATGGAAGAAATTGAGAAAGTTATCAAAAAGCTACCATCCCCCAAAACACCAGGTCCAGATGGTGTTACAGGTGAATTCCTTTAACTTTGAAGGAAAAGGTAATTTTGATAAGGTTCAAATTGTTCACCAGCATCGGGAAGAAAAAGTGACAGATTGTTTTTTACAAAGCCAGTGGAACATTGACACCTGAACTTGGCATGAAGATAGTACTAAAACTGAAAATTAGGTATGTTCTAGTGATGTGAAATTTTAAAATAAAATATTAGCAAATGGTATCTAGTGATACATTCAAAAAAATATTTTGTCATGGCCAAGGAGGATTCATACCCATATTATAAGAACAAGTAATTAACAAGAAATAATGCTAATGTATACACCAAATACTAGAGAGTAATAATAATAATAGGTCATCTTGTTGAGCACCTCTAGTGCTCTAGATACTCTCCCGGATGCTTTACAAGTAGTAACTCAAATAACTGAGCCAACCTATGAGGTAGGTAACATCCTTATTTTATAAATGAGGAAATTAAGCCATAGAGACATTGAGGAACTTGATGAAGGTCACACAGTGGATACCTGGTAGAGCCAGGATTTGAATTGAGGCTGTAAGCTCCAGCTTGTAAATATTACACTGGTTCTGTCTCAGTATTCATGTGGTCATCTCAGTAGCTCTGTAAAAGCATTTGACCAAAGTTCCTGATTTAGTGATGGTGGGAGGTTGAAGGTGGTTGAATTTCAGTAAAACGGGAATGAATTTGTTTTTCCTTCCCATGTTTGAAAACTCTCTAAGCCCTTGTCAGTTGATCATTAGTATAGAAAAATGGAATGCAGTTTTAATGGGAAACATTAAACATAATTTCCTAGTAAATAGCTGGGGGAAGGGGCTACATTATAATTGAAGATATACTAATTCTTAGATTGAATGCAGAGTGAAGTTTTGGGTTTTTAATGTAACTTATTCAGTAAAGTTATGTGATAGCGGTGGAAAGACAGGCTTTGCTTTGCATTTGCAGCACAATCTTAAAGGTGGGTAGGAATAGATGGTGAACAGGGAAGGTTGCTTGAGTGGGTACAGATTTTGTAGGGGCCAGTTCAGGAAACATTTTTGTGTCATGATGATCTATTTCCGTATGTAAACTTGAAACTGCTAGGACTTGGATTATAAATACTTTGATGACAGCTTCCTGTTACATCAAAAGCCAGTGTCATGCTTAATAGTAATTCCTAGCAAAGTTCCCATAAATGTCAAGAAAAATAAAAGGCTATTCACTATTACTAAATTTAATTTTGTTCAGTAAATATTTGCTAATCTAATAAGATAGAAGAAAGATACATGCTATAGTGGAGAAGTCAGAATTATTTGTGGTATTTTATATAGTAGAAGCTAAAGCAAACCAGTCCAAAAAACTGAGACATTGCAAGAGGATTTGGTAAGTTGGCTGGTTCTAACCTTAATACACAGGAATTGGTAGCTTTTTCGTATGCAGACAAAAAGCAGTTCGAAAATGAGTTGGAAGGAAACAGTCCATTCATAATAGCAACCGAAAAGATAAAATACCCAGACACATGAAATATTCAAGATCTGGGGGCGCCTGGATGGCTCAGTCAGTTAAGCCTCTGTCTCTTGATTGCTGCTCAGGTCATGTTCTCAGAGTCCTGGGATCCTGCCCTGTCTAGGACTCTCGGCTCAGTGGGGAGTCTCCTTCCTCCTCCTCCCTCTGCCCGCTCCCCTTGCCGGTGCTGCACACTCTCACTCCCTCCCTCCCTCTCGAATCTTGAAGAAGAAATATTTAAGATTTGTATGCACATTTTTTAAAATGCTACTAAGGTTTATAAAAAGACACAAGTAAATTAAAATGCTACTAAGGTTTATAAAAAGACACAAGTAAATAGGAAGACATCATATTCCTGTAACGTATGGTTTAATTTTGGAAAAGTGACAGGTCTTTACATTTACAGTTTACAGTCACTTTTTCTGTAAGATACCAACAAGATTTTTGGGAGGAATATGACAGAGATACGCTAAAGTTTACCAGGAGAAGCGTGAGAGCCAGGAAGACCACTCATTCTGAGAAGAGTGTGGGGAAGCCCTAGTACATGGTGCCAGGCATCCCCCCACCGTAGCGGGTCAGAGCAGGTTGGTGCTGAAGTGCTGGGCCGCTGGCGGAGCAGAGCGCGTGCAGACACACGTGCACACGCCCACAGACATTTGGATGCTGCTTGCCAGTCCCTTCCATAGGCAAGCTCTTCTCTTTGCCTCACTCCGTACACTGAAATTCCAGAGAGATTACAGTATGGCTGGTAAAGGAAACCATGAAGGTTGTAGAGGGAGGCATGGATTACTTGTTCATACTTTTAGAGTAATGAAGGCCTTCTGAGGACATTATAAAGCCTAGAAGTCAAGATCATAGCTATCCAAATTAACTTCAGTAACACAAAAATGATAAAGTAGCGAAAGAATTTGCCTCAATTTGGTTAGTAGAACCAGGAATAATTTTCTTCATATATGAAGAAATTTTACAAACCAGGAAAGTTTTTTCTGCCTATTAGAAATAATGGGTAACGTGAAAATTTGTAGTGAGAGAAATTCAAGTGGTCAAAAGTGAAAAAATGCTGAGATGCCTGGGTGGCTTGGTTGGTTAAGTGTCTGCCTTCGGCTCAGGTCATGATCCCAAGTCCTGGGATCGAGCCCCGCATCAGGCTCCTTGTTCAGTAGGGAGCCTGCTTCCCCCTCTGCCTGCCGCTCCCCTTTGTGCACGTTCTCGCTCTCTTAAATAAATAAAATCTTTAAAAAAAAAATGCTGTAGTTTTGTTTTTGTTTTTCTGTTTTTGTTTTAAGATTTTATTTATTTGACAGACAGTGAAAGAGAGAGAGGGAACACAAGCAGGGGGGGTGGGAGAGGAAGAAGCAGGCTCCCAGCAGAGCAGGGAGCACGATGTGGGGCTCGATCCCAGGACCCCGGGATCAGGCCCTGAGCTGAAGGCAGACGCTCAACGACTGAGCCACCCAGGCGCCCCTGTTTTTTTGTTTTTTTTTTTAAGCGGGCCCCTCCACTGAGCAAGGAGCCTGACATGGGGCTTAATCCCAGGATCCTGGGATCATGACCTGAGCTGAAGCCAGATGCTTAAAACTGAGCCACCCAGGTCCCCCAAAATGCTGTAGTTTAATCAAAATTTTTCAATAACAAAATGATTTTTTTTTTTTTAACCCATCAGATGGCGCCGGAAATGGTGGGGGACCTGGTACTGGCATACACGTAATGGAAGTATAAATCCTCGTAAGTTTTCGGGGGGCAGTTTGGAGTAGCTATCAAATTAAAATGTATTACTCTTGAGCCAGCAATGCCATTCTAAAGATTTATCCTTGTGAGATTTAAACTTGAAAGAGTTCACCCAAGCAAGGTGTAGGTACAAGGTTGCCCAATGCAGCATTCTTTAAAAAAAAAAGAAAAAACCGAACCTAAACAAAAAACAGAGACCAAAACAGAGACCAAATTACATATAATATGTCCAATTGTTAGAATACAGTCATTCAAAATTCTGGGGTATCTCCATGCTGTTATTGGAAGATTCCAGAATGCAGTGTGAGTGTCACTAGTGGCAGGCTGACTGGTAAAGAGGCTTTCCCACAGACAGGCTAGACACCGAGAGCCCTGAGCCAGCGCAGTGAGCCTGGAATGGGGAGATATCTGCGTATTGATTTACAACTTTGTTTTCTTTTAAAAAACACCATCTTTTTAAAATGTTTATTTTGAATGTGTCAATTTTTTTCCTAAAAAAGTAATACGTTTCTTTTGTGAATTTTCATTGAAATGACTCATTTCTTGTTTTATTGGATCTATAAGCAGCCCAACTCCAAGGAAGCTGGTATCTCTGGGTTGAGCATCCAGGTGACTTCATAATCTAGCTGTTCTAATACCTGCCAGGATTAGAAATAATTCCTGTCTCTGAGCCAGGCCTTCCTTGGATTATTTACGTTGCAGAGGGGCGCGCTTTCCGAACACCAGGTACGATTTTTCCTGCCCTTTTAGACCGATTCACGGTAGTGCCGAGCAGCACTGAGCTATGAGTCCCGCTGCTCCCTGCGCTCTGCCGAAGGGGACAGCATGTTCTTCATGAACAGAGTGGCGCCCGGAGGTGGTGTGGCTGCCCTGCTTGTGGGGGCGGACAGTGCAAGATGGCACCCCGGCACTGTCCAGTTCTGGCCGGGTAACCGGGTGACTTAGTGGCGAGGAAAGTTGCCTGGCCCCTTTCAGGACCTCCGTTCTGGCAGAGTTTGGGCCTGCAGTGGTTTCCAGTTAAAGTTTTTCTCAGCTGAAGGCAAGTTTATCTTTTCTCATAGAAACATGGAGCAAGCCAGCTGGAACTCCAACAAAACAAAGAGACTTTGGGCGGAAGTGTTCAATGTTACATTTTCTTAGTGTGGTCTATCTTGTGGGAAGAGGACACACAGACCCTGGTGTGACATACTTAAGGAAAATAGCTTATTTCCAT
Source organism: Ursus arctos (assembly GCF_023065955.2). Lineage (NCBI taxonomy): Eukaryota > Metazoa > Chordata > Mammalia > Carnivora > Ursidae > Ursus > Ursus arctos. The sequence goes on along the minus strand of NW_026622852.1, from coordinate 27,821,210 downwards.
TTGCTTCACCTGAGAAAGGAAAAAAAAAAAATAGTATATAGTAGTGTCAGAGGGTCTTGGGATCTTCCTGAGGGTCTCGTAACGCCAGTCCAAGCCTGCTTCCCCCCTCTGCCATCCTCCAGTCTTCCACCCACATTCTGCGGTAGCAGAACATACTAGAATAATTCCTTGAGAACGCGATCCTGCTGCTGCTCTGACACGGACCTACACCTTAGCCTTTAGCTGAATGTGCTTCACCCTATTTGCCCACATGTCATATCCTGCCCTGTAATTGTTTCCAGATAGCTAGTTAATGACCCCTTTCTCTGCGGGGCCTTTATACACCTTGTGCATATTTCTGTGCTTGCATTTATCGCTCTGTAGTCTAATTGTTTGCATGTCTTATCTCCCCTGAGGCCAGGGTTCTCCTATATCTCTAATCTCTGACATGTAGGGCAGTGCCTTTGAATAAGTTGGTTGAATTAAATTTTTTAGTGTGCTAAGAAGCCAGTGTAAAAGCAGGCGAAGAGGAAGAAATCCCCAACAACAGTAAAGGAAGGTTGCCTTGACAGTGTTATCCTATAAGTCTGAATGAAACAGAAAACACATTTTTTTCAAGATTTTACTAATTTGGGAGAGAGAGTACATGAGCGGGGGAGGAGCTGAGGGAGAGGGAGAAGCAGACTCCCCACTGAGCAGGAAGCTTGACATGGGGCTCTATCCCAGGACCCTGGGATCGTGACCTGAGCCGAAGGAAGACACTTAACCGACAGAGCCACCCAGGCGCCCCAGAAAAAAACATTAAAAACTTAAGAGGGAAACCACTGGGGGAAGGCTGATGTTTGTTGAGCGGACCCTGACTGCCTTGCTCCCAGCGTTGTTGTTAAGACTCTTCAGCTGACTTTCACTTCGGTTGTGCACGGTGGATGGCATTGGCCTTGGTTCTAAGTGTGGAAACTGAGCCTCAGAGAGGAACAGCGATTGGCCTTTGCTTACTTTGAAACTGTGTCTCATTGATCTGTCACTGTCGGCCTTTTGTCATCCTCATTAGACCTTCATTTATTGTCATCATTTCCAACTTTGGAGAACAAGAGTTGACTAGATTGACATAAATTTAATTGGAAAAATATAGAAAAGGAAAACATTATTATGAAATGAGAAAATATAACCTGCCCTTTAGCTTTTTTATACACACAGATAAAAAATAGGATTGTGCCATGTCAGTAAAAAGTATTCTTTTTGGGGCATCTGGGTGGCCCAGTCGGTTAAGCATCTGCCTTTGGCTTAGGTCATGATCTCAGGGTCCTGGACTCAGGCCCTGTGACAGGCTCTCTGCTCAGTGGGGCGCCTGCTTCTCCCTCACCCTCTGCCCTCCCTCCCCACCCTGGGCTTGTGCTCTCTCTCTCTCATGCACTCTTTCAAATAAGTAAAAATTTTAAAAGCTTTCTTTTTACACCATTTACTGATCAAAAAAAGACTCAACTGCTGCCTAAAATTTCATTAACATCTTTAAAAATTCAAACTGTACTGAACCTAAAATACTCTTTTTTTATTTTTTTAAAGATTTTATTTGACAACACAAGTAGGGGGAGCAGCAGGGAGAGGAGGGAGAGGCAGCGGGGAGCCTGATGTGGGGTTTGATCCTAGGACCTCGGGATCATGACCTGAGCTGAAGGCAAACGCTTAATGGCTGAGCCACCCAGGCGCCCCAATACTCTTTTATTTTTAATATCTATATGATATTCCATCAGGTGGATACATCTTCATTTATTCAGTGGGCCCCGTACTGTTGAGCATTTCATTTTCATGCATTACCGCTCAAGAGCATGGTCATGACTGTCTTGTAGTTGAATATTTGTGTACATCTTGTATGAATAACTATTTCCCTAGGCTGTACTTCTAGAAGGGAAATTATTGTTGCGGGTGTGTGTTCCATATTTGATAATACATATCTGATGTTACATACATCTGTGGCTCCTGTAGATACAAGCGCCCCAGGAACTGATTCTTTGTTTCTTTTCTGTGCTTCAGCTCTGCACTGCTCTTTGTAGTGATTACATTTTAACATCTTGTCCTGAATGCTCAGCAGTTTATAGCAGTGTGAAACTATACCCATTCAGTAATAACTCCCTGTTCCCCCTTCCCCAAGCCCCTGGCAACTGCCATTCTGCTTTCTGTCTCTATGAATTTGACTACTTTACTTTATATAAGTGAAATTATACAGTACTTGTCCTTTTATGACTGGCTTATTTTACTTAGTGTCCTCAGGTTCCCCCATGTCCTAGCATGTGACAGGATTTCCTTTTAAGGCCGCACAGCATTCCGTTGTGTGTGTGCGCACCACGTCTGGTTGAGCCATTCATCCACCGGCGGGCCTTTGTGTTGCTTCCACCTCTGGGCTCCCGTGGATGTGGACGTGCACGTGCCTCTTGAGACCCTGCTCTCAGTTCTTAACAGATACGTACCTAGAAGTGGGACTGCTGAATCGTATGTTCTGTTAAGTTTTTGTAGAACCGCCATTTCTGTTTTAGTGGCTGCACCATTTTACATTCTTACTCTGAACTTCTCCACATCTCCACCAGCAGTTATTTTCTGTTTTTTGGGTGTTTTTTTTTTTAATAGTAACTAACCTTATGGATGAGACGATCTCATTGTGGTTTCGATTTGCATTTCTCTGTTGATTGATGTCGAGCATCTTTTCATATGCTTGTTGGCATCTGAGTGTGTTTTGCAGTGTTTTGGAGGTTTTTGTTTTAGATTTCACTTATTTGAGAGAGATAGGGAGAGAAAGCACAAACAGGGTGGGGGAGGGAGAAGCAGCCTCCCCACTGAGCAGGGAACCCATTATGATGTGGGATCCTAGGACCCCAGGATCGTGACCTTTGTGACCTGAGCTGAAGGCAGCCAGACCTCCCTGTTTTACAGTTTTGTAGGTTTCTTTCATGTCTCGCATAAAAGATGGGTGGAGTCCCATATCTTGTATATCTCCTTTGGAGAAATGGCTGTTAGGTCCTTTGTTCATTTTTTAATTGGATTATTTAATTTTTTTTTAGTGGTATCATAAATGTGTTGTACATTGAGGAATTAAAATCAGCTTAAAAATATTTAGCCTATTGGGGCACCTAACTGGCTCAGTTGGTGGAACGTGTGACTCTTGATTTTGGGGTTGTGAGTTTGAGTGCCATGTTAGGTGTAGAGATCCCTTAAAAAAAATCTTTAAAAAAATATTTAGCCTGTTATATTTAAGACATAACAAAATTGCCATGTAGTCCCCCAGTAAAGGTTATTTTTGGGCCGTAGGATTGTTCTGGATGATCCAACTATTTGGATCCTTTGCCAGACTTAGATGCCCAACAAGGGGTATCCTTGCCATTTTAAGGAGGCAGGTGTGTTCCGGGGCGGGGGGGGGGGGGGACTTCAAATCTTCAATAGTCTGATGCAGCCACTTTGTCCAGGGCAGCCTCCCAAAGCCCCTGCCATCCTTGGGTATGATCGCCGGAACATGCACCCTGCAGTCAGACACTACGATGCCAGCTCCACCAGTTACTTTCTGTACCTCAGACAAAGGAGAGTATTGGTTTTCTCATTGGTAAAACTGGGAAAATAATATTTATTTGATGGAGTTGTTTTGAGAACTAAGTATGTGAAAATGTAGTGTATAGTACGTACCTGCAGGCCTCTCTTGACCCTGTTCTTCCAGTCTCTGCCTCCCGAAGTGCGTGCTCAGTGTCCTGTATCCGTAGCATAGCTTTATCATACAAGGTATTTACACTGCGGTGTATTTGTTTGCCTTGGCAGTCTCCTGTTAAAATTGTGAGTTCCTTGCCTTTTTTTTTTTTTTTTTTAAGATTTTTATTTGAGGGGCGCCTAGGTGACTCAGATGGTTGAGCATCTGCCTTTAGCTTGGGTCGTGATCTCCAGGTCCTGGGATTGAGCCCCACATCAGGCTTCTGGCTCAGCAGGGAGTCTGCTTCTCCCTCTGCCTCCGCCTCTCCCTGCTGCTTGTGCTGTCTCTCTCTCAAATGAATAAATAAAATCTTACAGAAAAAAAAAAAAAAGATTAGAGAGCACAAGTGGGGGTGAAGGGCAGAGGGAAAGGGAGAAGCAGACTCCCCACTGAGCAGGGAGCCCGATGTGGGGCTCGATCCTGGGATGTCAGGATCATGACCTGAGCTGAAGGCAGACGCTTAACTGACTGAGCCACCCAGGTGCCCTGTGAGTACCTTGCTTTTGAATCTCTAGCACTTAGCAAAGGGCCTAGTCCAGAGTAGAGGCTAAGTAAGTGTTAGTGAACAGAATGAATGAATGCAGGTTTTGCTATGCAGGACTTTGAATCTTTTTCGGAAGGATATTGGTATATACCGTTACGTAGCATGGTACGTATGAACTAGTCCAGTAGTTCTCAAATTTTTTGGTCTCAGGACCCCTTTATACTTAAAAATTATTGTGGACCCTAATGAGCCTTTCTTTATATGGATTAGTATTTATGGTCTTAGAAATCAAAATGTTAATATATTAATTCACTTTACTTGTATATTTATTTTAAAGATAAATTGCATGTGTGGAGGGAGAGGGACAAGCAGATTCCACCCTGAACGCAGAGCTGGATGCAGGGCCTGACTCCACAACCCTGAGATCGTGACATGAACCAAAATCAGTAGTCAGACGCTTAACCCGCTCTGCTGACTGAGCCACCAGGCGCCCCTTATTTGCTTTAAAATAACATGTTAACATAGACAACACGTTTTCAGGAAAAATATCTATTTTCCAAAAAATGAATGAGAAGGGCGTGTTTTCCAGTTTTGCGGGTCTGTGTAATGTGTGGCATAAAAGATAGGTGGAGTTGCCTATCTGCATTGTGTCTGTGGTGAGAAGTTCTGGTTAAAGTAGATGCAGAAAATGCAGCTTCACACAGGTACGTGGCTGGAAGAGGAAGGACCTCCTGGACCCCTGCAAGGGTCTCAGGGACCTCGAGGGGCCCTCTGAAAATACTGTAACAACTACTGATGTAGTGAAGGGAAAATGTAATAGTGTCCAGAAATTAAAGGGTTAAGGAAATTGGGAAAAATTCTATGTGTTTATCCCTATATATAGTGGCTTACCTACTGTCATTTCGTTAATTTGTAGGTTAAAAATATCCTTCATGAAGAAGAAAGACCTTAAGCAACATGGTGGATTCAGAAGCTCATGAAAAGAGGCCGCCCATCCTAACATCTTCAAAACAAGATCTGTCGCCTCATATCGCAAATGTTGGTGAAATGAAGCATTACTTGTGCGGCTGCTGTGCAGCTTTCAACAACGTAGCGATCACGTTTCCCATCCAGAAGGTGCTCTTCCGGCAGCAGCTGTATGGAATCAAGACCCGGGACGCGGTGCTTCAGCTGCGGAGGGACGGCTTTCGAAACTTGTACCGCGGAATCCTTCCCCCACTGCTGCAGAAGACCACCACGCTGGCGCTTATGTTTGGGCTGTACGAGGACTTATCGTGCCTTCTCCGAAAGCACATCAGTACCCCTGAGTTTGCGACCCGCAGTGTGGCCGCAGTACTTGCGGGGACAACAGAAGCAATTTTCACTCCATTGGAAAGAGTTCAGACATTGCTTCAAGACCACAAGCATCATGACAAATTTACAAACACTTACCACGCTTTCAAGGCACTTAAATGCCATGGAATTAGAGAGTATTATCGAGGCTTGGTACCTGTTCTTTTCCGTAATGGAGTCAGCAACGTCCTTTTCTTTGGCCTTCGAGGTCCCATTAAGGAGCATCTGCCGACCGCAACGACTCACAGCGCTCATTTGGTCAATGATTTTATCTGTGGAGGTCTGTTGGGTGCCATGTTGGGAATCTTGTTTTTCCCAGTTAATGTTGTGAAAACTCGCATGCAGTCTCAGATTGGTGGGGAGTTTCAGTCTTTTCCCAAGGTTTTCCAGAAAATCTGGCTAGAGCGGGACAGGAAGCTGACGAATCTTTTCAGAGGTGCTCACCTGAATTACCATCGGTCTCTCATCTCTTGGGGCATAATCAATGCAACTTACGAGTTCTTGTTAAAGATTATATGAAAGAAACCATCAGTTAAGTGCCATTTATTAGCTGAATAGACCTAAAAAGAATACAGTTTGGCCTTGTTCCTAATTGGCCAAATACAAGTTTGTGTCATAAGTTCAGGGCACAGTGAATTATGGGCAAAGCTGTTTTCTTGAAGCACCAACAAATTCAGAATAAAAGCTTCTTGTAGGAAAATTTAAGGGGTTTTTTGTTTTGTTTTTTTCATTATTATCTGAGAACTTTAGGCTGCCTGGTTAAGAGCTGTCTATGTGACTGCTTTTGACAAGGAAAACTAATGGCCAAGGTATGATTCTTTTCCCCACAAGTCTTTAAATCTTCTGTATTGAAATGTCAGTGGCCATGACCAGCCAGAGAAAAGGCTCTTAGAGTCCTGTGAATTCTCAGGCTTCCTTCTCTTACTCCATTTCTTGCTTCTCTGCTTTTAGGAGTTTCAAAGGGTAGTCTTCGTTAAACATACGCATATACATGTAGGACAGAGAACAGAGGAGAAGAACAGCTTATTAGGTGTAGGCTTTTTATGATAAATTGCTTGTATTAGTTTTGAAACTAAGTACCTGTTGGAACAGTCATTATCAAGACTATTCAGACGTGTGGCAGAACCAAGCATCTAGTCAAAGCTCCCATTTTGCTGTCTAGGTTGGAAGGTTTTGTATTTAGTTCTGAATGTGACCTTAAATCCTTCCCAAATGTCCTTATGTTAATGTATAACTTGTTTCATTGCCAAAACATGGGGAGACTTACATTTCCATATAGGTGTTTCCTCCTGTGAAGAAATTGCGTGTTAATTGCAAACTCTGGTTAATTCAGTTTCTTTGATTAATTGTTGCCACCTTTGCGAAGAGCTTTGGGAGTTTGGGGAGTGTTTTTTCTTTGAGTCGTAGTTTGTCATATTGAAGTATCCTGTTTTCTTAAAACTCTCCTTTAAAAAAAAAAAAAACACTTCCATAATATTGTGTTTGGGAAGTCTATTAACAGGATTATAGATTTCTCTCCCCTGGTTTCTAAGCATTACAGAAGGGGAAAAAACAAATCTCAGGATAGCTTTCACCCCAGTGTTAGCTTTTTTATTTGACTCTTGGAAATAGAGGCTTCTATTAGGATTTTTACATTCTGGGAACCCAGTTTTATCATTTTATCATTAAAACAGACAGTTTGAGATAAGATCTAAATAAAGATATTTGAAGGGTTAATTTTAAATGCTCCTAGTTTGTGATAGCTGCATAGAATATTCAGTTACGTGACAGAGAAAAACTTACTTGTCGAAGGAATGAGATTTTAAAATATGTTTTCCAGATCAGTGAAGCAAAATGTGTCTCTTTACCAACTGAGTAATTAATAAAACTTGAAACATCCTAGAAAAGTAGTTTATCAATCTATTAAAAATCCACATCTGTAAATATGTAGTTAAGATCGCTTGCCAGCATCTGACATGGCAGAGTAGTTAGGTTTTTATTACCAGTTTGTCATCATTCTGGGTAATTGCATGTGAGTATGTGCGCACACTGACCAAAATAAAATCAGGGTCTCAGATGGTAGTTTACTCAGTTTCTGGGCAGATAGTCCAAAAGATACGTTTACCTCTAAATGCGATATGGCTGGTCAAATAAGCATCCTTCCAACCAGAAAGGATTGGGAAGCTTTATCGAGCACTTGCCAGGTGGAAATGAGGCTCAGTAGCTTTACAACAGCCCTGTTTGAAAATGTTGTGTTGGGAACGCAGTTTACTTTGGAAACCAAGGTGCAGAGGTGAGGATTTCAGAAAACAAGGATTTGACACCAAATAAACGTGAGTAACATCCTTTGGCTGACTGAATAGAGTCTGGCTCTGAAGGGGGTTGAGTTTCGGGGAAATGAATGATGGAGGCGCCGGGGCCAGTGGTGGTGGCTCGGTCCCACAGCCACCACACCTTGTGGCAGGTGACTTAGCCTGGGGTCCTGCCCTGGGGAGGGGCTTCCTTTTGTCTTATACACTCCTGTGAGGTGACAGATACCTAAGTTCTAAAGCACTTTTGTGGAATACAAGTGAGAATTTGAAAGGGGATCCTTTGGTTTCTGCAATCTCAAACTTGTGGCATTTTAAAACAAATATTTTTAATGTTTTTAACTCATAATATATTTGGATTTCTTTGTCACTTTTTACAGCTTTTGGAGACCAAACTGTAAATACATGACCAGGGATGGTTTTGTGTTGTCCTATAGACTTCTTAAATTTGACAAAAAATTCAACAGAACTTGCTTGTGGTAGCCAACAGCTTTGTCTGAACCTTAAAAGAAGTCAAAATGTGTTATTAATGAGATTCTAACCACTTGTTTTTACTTTCAGTATGAACTAGAAATAATTTTGAAAAGGCAAACATGATTGAATAACTTTATCTGAAGAGCTTTAAAAGTGGCCTTTCTGTTACATACTCGGGACAGCTGGTTTATGAGCACAGGGCGCGCCGGCCCTGCCTCCCATGCTTCGTCTCTGATGCCACCAGAGATGTGTTCTGGAGTCTATAGTGAACACGCTTGGGGTGGTGTGAGCCCTCAGGACTGCATCACAGTTAAACACAGCCTCTAATGGGGCAGATTTGTGTGTCTTCGCTTCATTTGTGCTTGGAGACAGTTGATGTTTTTTGTCTCAGTCAATATTCATCTTACCTTATGGTTGGTTATGTAATCACCTGCTATATATTGTAAACTGTGCAATAAAACAGAATTGTGTATCTAGAATCATCTTTGGAGACCTGAAATTTCCTAGCTCGATTACAGTGGTAATCCGTTCTCATGCTCTGCAAACATAGAATCATGGGCGGCAGACAGGATGTGCGGAATGGGACCTGGAGGGATTCGGGGGCAGCCGATCGTGCCGTGTGGGAAACGGCAGGTCAGTGCGGAGGAAGTTCTGGAGCGAGACAGGAGATCACATGTGAAGGAAGGGTGAGCACTCGGACTTGATCTCCTTTCAATTAAAATACTCTTTGTTTTCTTGTGTGTATAAATGCAGATCAAAGACTTAACAGTTCTCCTTAAATTTGAGGATTTTTCATTTTTAATGCTGTCTTTTTGCTTAATAGTAAGTATTTGCTTGCCTAAATGGCTCCCAGATTGTGGGGGAGTCTACATGGTGGGTTTTGTTTTTTTTTTAAGTTTCATTATTAAAAGTGGTTAAGCACACAAAGCTGTTTTTGTTTAATATTTTTTGAGTTTTGTGACTGAGTTTAAATGAAACCTGTTAAATATGTCCGTTAACATTCTTTTGGTTATTCTGTTTGGAATAAAGTTGTTTGTTTGTTTGTTTTAAGTCCATTCTGTTTGGTCTTCTCTTGCGGTTGGCTAGGGTTACTAGCGCTTTTTTGTGGTTTCGGTCTTTCTGCTGAGAAAACACTTAGCGAACTACTCTGACTCTTCAGCGCCTTCACCTGGTAACTTTGTGGGTAGAACAGTCCTTCACTTACCCACCTTATTTAGTCAGCAGTCCCAGATAAGTTAATTTTCCAGATAGCTTAACTGCAAAGTATTTTGTCTTTTAATGGTTTTTCTCGAAGTAAACTTTTCCCTACTGAGTATAAACTCAGTATTTTCTGTTCATCAATAATTGCTGTGGTATAGAGTACCTTCAGGTCGTGTTTACCCCCAAGCTAAGTGATCTGGGTGTTTGTGCAGTTTTTTAATACGTGCTTTTAACTTCGCGGCTACTTGTTTCTGTTAGGAGACTGGAATTCTGTGAGCTACACACTCTTGTTCACACGCTCCATTCGAGGTGCTCCCTGTCTCAGGGCCGCCCAGCCGTCTGACGCGGACCGGTAGGGAGGAGCGATCGCCGTCATGCTGCTAACGCTCCGGTGTCGGGTTGGGGTCCATCATGCAAGTGATTGTCCTGAACTTCAGAATTGATGAGAGGGTGTCGTACGTGTCGTCTGCTGCCTGCTGTCTGTCGCGGAGCGCCGGGTGTGACGGGGCGCGGGCCCAGGGGAGCCCCGCACTGCTGCGGGGTGCTCCGGATCTCCCAGAGGCGGGTGCCCAACTTCATTTAGCTTCTGAAGTTTCCAAGGGGGAGCTTTTCTCCAGTGAGCATAGCTGATTTTGAAATAGAAATTGAGGATAAAATAGGATTTCTCTAAATCCTCTGCGCTCCATGCTGCGTATCGCTGTAAGAGTAATTCTGTAGACACGCGATCGGGCCCTGCTCAGTCACCGCCCTCAGCCGCGGGCACCTCGGGGCTCTGCCGCCTGCCCCCCCGGCCTGCCCGGCCGAGTCCCCCTGCCCTGGGCTCGGCACTCTCCCGCCCCCCTTCCCTTCGTCGCCCTGCGGAGGCCCTCAGCGTCCCTTTCCCGGGAAGCCCGCTCGCACTTCCAGGGCTAGGTCAGGTTCCCCTCTTGGACGTTCTTAGGCCTCCGCATTCCTGTTCTTCGCAGCACTTCCCGTTTGAATTGGACTCTGGGGATTCGCTGTTTCCTGCCCGGTTTGCACGCCAGCTCCTCGAGGCAGGGGCTGTGCCGGAGCACCCCTCCACGTGCCTGCCCCGGGCCTGACACCAGGGCGGCCCCAGGGGTCAGGAGAGTGGGGGACGTGTGGAGGTTCAGGAACCGGGCGTTCGGGACTATCTGGCGGCGCCATCGCGATGGCTCGTGCAGGTAGTGTCAGGAAAACACACTGCTTGGGCTGCCGTGGTGAAGTAGCCGAGGCTAAGTGGCTTCCCCGACAGACATGTATTTCTCACACGCTTCTGGAAGCTAGGAAGGGCAAGATCCGGGTGCCGGCCGATTTGGTTCCTGGTGAGAGGCCTCTGCTTGGTGTGCAGACTTCTCGCCGAGTCCCTACATGGCGCAAAGGGCCTCGGGACCTCATCTAGCCCTCCTCCCGTCCCCAAGGCCCCACCTGCACACGCCCTCCCATGGGGGGTAGGCCTTCCCCACAGACTTTCGGAGGGGACACAAACGTTCAGTCCGTAGCATGGCTGAGCCTAGTGCCTGATGAGCCTAACGGTATTTCCTTAAGATAATCAGTGCCGTCGACCGCCGCCGTGCTAACTAGAAGCGTGCCGAAGGCAGCCACTAGGTTCGCTGTGCAAGCCGACTGCTCCTCTGGTCGCTCCCCTGCACCGCCAGCGGCTCAGGCACTCCTCTCTTTGGGGAACCGGCCATGATTAGTCAGCAGGTCCTTGTGGGTCAGGCAGCGCACCAAAAAATGGGGACCGCGCTGAGTTCCGTGGAGAGGCGTCCTGTCCCTGTGGCACTAGGAAGATGAGACCAGCTTCCCTTTCCAGGGTCGTCGTCTCGGCAGTGCTGGGGCTCCCGGTGTACAGCCTCCTGCCTTCCCGTGGGCGAGAGCCGCTCTGGAACGTCTCTTACTGCTCTCACACTTTTCTAGGCAAAAAGGAATTGAACAAGAAATTTCCAGGTTTTCTTGGGCTTCTCACTCCCTCCTAAGAAATAGCCATAGAGTTTTGAGAAGGACAGAGAGTAGGAAAAAGTATGGGAGCCAAGGACTTCTCATGTGGGATTTGTGTGTAAACGGGGACGGTGAAGAGTGAAACGCTGGCAGGGGTCCAGGTGTGAGAGGCCCCGAGGAAGCGAAGGTGAAGCCCAAGGTCAGAGGTTTGCTGTTGACGTCTGGAGCGCTTCGAAGCCCCTGCCGCTTGCGGGCCAGGAGCAGAAAAGCATGCTGGTTTTGTGTTTGAGGGCAGTACTACACGTACCTGAGTTGGTGTTAACTCCAACGAGAGAAAAACAGAATCGCTACTAATTTCAGTTTGTGCCTTTTACAGTTTTTCCTGGTTTATTTTGTTCAGCAAATTTGCCATACATCCATTCGCTCCGTACTGGAAAGCTGCCCTTTTACGGACAGTAATTTTAAATTAGAAGACTGTAGGCTTGTGGAAAATACAGAGCACTGGCCGCCTGAGACAAATGCCGAAGTAAAAATGTCAACTTCCCTTGATTCCCTGCCGGCTCCCAGGCTGGATGCGGTCGGTGGGCTTCTGTGGCATGTGGTGGCTGCCTCAGCCCTCGCGCGCTCTCTGTGATGTTTGTGCTGCAGCCTTCAGGACAGTGCGAGCTCACTGAAGGCAGGGACTCCATCTTCGTATCCTTAGACTAGAGGTTCTCCTAATAAATACCTGTTCAGTGAATGAGTCATAATCTGATCCCAGATGTTGTCTTTATCACTGTTTCTCTCCCTGTTTCAGAGACAGTTTGAATTTCTTAGGAATGTCTTTTTAGAACCTTCACGGTGAATAATACATACTGTATGATTCCATTTATGTGAATTTCCAGAAGAGGCAAATAAATCTGTGCTGGGGGAAAAAACTGGTTGCCTCTGGGAGGGAGGGGAAGGAGCCTGGAAGGGGTATGAGGGAACTTTCTGGGGTGATGGTAGTAATTTATGTCTTGATGGGGGTTTGGGTAGCTTGGGTGTGTACGTTTGTCTAAACTTAGCAAACATACCATTTATACTTGTGGACTTCATGTGGAAAATTTAAAACAAGATAGTGAACTTTAATGATCTGTATTGCTGAGATTTTTAGGAGGATGGCTATAGCTATCTGCAATTTATTAAAAATATATCAAAAATTAAGATGGATTGATGGATGGAGTATTAGATATGTGATAAAACAGGAAAACAATAATGGTAGAATCCTAGTCAACAGATGTTCACTGTAAAATTCTTTCAACTTTGCTGTATGTTGAACATTTTCATAATAAAATGCTGAGAGAAATCATTAGGGAGTTTATCGCAGTATCTGCTGTCCACATTGTATTGACTCAGTTTCTTTAATTTATTTTTTAATTTATTTTTTAAAGATTTTATTTATTTGACAGCACAAGCAGAGGGAGCCGCAGGCAAGGGCAGAGGGAGAAGCAGACTTCCCACTGAGCAGGGAGCCTGACTCGGGGCTTGATCCCAGGACCCTGGGATCATGACCTGAACCAAAAGCGGACACTTAACCAACTGAGCCACCCACGTGCACCCGGTTTGATTCTTTCAGGGTGTTCTTCTTAGGCTTCGTGAAGTCATGGGATGCTACAGAAATCCTTGCTAGAAGGGAACACCAGCCTGCGGCGTTTCCCACTGATGAGTATGGCCACCTCCACCACCCACAGATTGTGACAGGGCTAATCAGCTTCAATAAGACTGCCCCAGAGACCGGGGGTCTGTCGACCTGCCCCTTGAAGGGACGAGGGGAGGGATCATGATTTTCCTGCCAGTGAACTGCAAATTCCAATACACGGCAGGAAATCCTTTAATTACACACATTAAGTGCTTGCACGCATGTGCACACACACAAAAGACTAGGTAATAACTGCTTAAGAATAAATAGAGCGTTTTCAGAACAGATCCGATACTTTGTATTTAACTTTTAAAAAGTAATCCTCTCACAATGAAAGTTGGATCCTTCATTTTACCCGAAACCTAATCTTTTATAATCGTGAAGGGCTTTTGTGAATTAATGTCAACACAGCAGTCCAGCACACCCATAATTTAGATGGCTTTCAGTGGAAACCACTGTGTCCCCAGAAAAGGTTTTAAAAAATGTTTTGAGTTGTGTATGCCCTGGTAGAAGTTTCAGGTGTTCCTTTTCTGGGTTTATTGTGAGCAACAGTTGCACCTATCTACGGCTCACACCAGAGAGTGTGGTTCTCTGGTGGCGGCGCTCCTCTTTCTGAGTTAGAAGCCACACAGCACCAAGTCTATGCCTGGAGAAGGTAAGATGGTCTTACTCAACTTACTGCCCACTAACTTACATATCGTGTTGAACTGGGGGAGTCTCAGTGTACTGAGAACGGCGTGCTGACGGACCAACTGTTGTCCATCTGTAGTAACCTCCAGAGTTAAGATGTTCTCTGAAAAAAAAAATATGTCCTCTAAATTGGCTTCATTTATCTACATAGAGATCCCTAGGATCTGTCATCTGTGAAAAATTAAACCCTAACTGCATTTTCTTTTTTTTGCTTTTTTTTTTAAGTGAGAGAGTGTGTGCATACACGCAAGGGTGGGGAAGGGGCAGAGGGAGAGAGAGAATCCCAAGCAGGTTCCACATTCCGTGCGGGAGCCCAAGGCCGGGCTCAGTCTCACCACCGTGAGATCATGACCTGAGCTGAAACCAAGAGTCAGCCGCTCAACTGACTGAGGCACCCAGGTGCCCCTAACTGCATTTTCTGTATTCGTAGGTCTCAGATCGTGGTGTACAGACATACAGCATCAGCTAGGAACTGATTGTGCAAGATGGGGCTCCCACCCTAGACCTATGAAATCAGAAACTCCGGGTGTAGAACCAGCATCTGTGTTTTAAGAAGCCCTCCAGGTGATCCCAGCACATGTTGGAGTTAGAGCACCACTCTTCATGTCCTGGGCCAGAAAGGAAGGGCCTGGAGGAAAACTCAGTGGACACGAATTTGTGTTTTATTTTTTAAGTAAGCTCTCTGTCCAACATGGGGTTGAAACTCATGACCCCGGATCAAGAGCCGCCTGCTGTACAAACTGAGCCAGACAGGCACCCCAAAATTGTGTTGTTTTAAACACTAAATTTCTGGTAGGTAATTTGTTACATCAGTTACAGGAAACTAATACAAATCATTAATTTATTAGCATTTAAGCATGCCAAATCATTGTTTCCTTAAAAAAAAAAAAAAAAAAACTTTAGCCCAAAACATACCTGTCCGAGGAATAACTGAAATAGTGGTAATTAGTGCTATGGTTAGCTAAATTAGTTTATCTAAATAATTTCACAAAATAATCTGAATTGAAAGGGACTCACTCTGATTTTCTCTTCAGTGACTTATTTTACAAAAGTGTCCCAAATATGATTGTCGTTTTTATAGTGAATTAAAACAGTATTGTAAAATGAACCATCACACTGTTAAATAATAAGCAAATGTCAGTCAAGGGAGCACTGTGAAAAATAGCACGTTCTAAGTGTACCTATGAAAAGAAACCAGTGTGCAGCTTGACAAAAATTTATGCACTGTGCTTCCTATTGATATGAATACAATTTTCACCGAATAAATAACTAATTTATAAAACTCTATAAAACATGATTCATATTTAGTAAACTTGTAAATGTCCAGAACATTAGTGAACAGATGTGAATGAATCAAATCTTAGTAAATGTGTTTTTCAGTGTAAAATGCCAATTCTATGTTTTAGAATGGTGGACTTAACAAAATGAAATGTGCATGTACCTGTGGGAGTGTAAGGCGATCCCTGGAAATGCAGGAGGTAATGTAGAACTTTGATTTTTAAAACTCTTATCCTTTTAAAATTTCCTTTCTCTCTGTACGTGTTTCATAATTTACACAGTAGAGCAGTACAATATTTTATATATGTATACAAAATATATATAAAACATCAAAATTTGGAGCGTATGCTCTAATTTATTTCGGGTAGGGGTTATAGGATTTAAAAGTTTAGAATACCACTACAAGAATCACCAAGCTACTGCTGCTGTCATAGCGTTATGCTTGATTCTGGTCTAAAAATAAACATCTAAGCAATTGAAACAAAAATTTCAAAATACTGCTAATTGCAAGCTTGCCATCAACCTTTCAAACAGGTTAACCACAGAAAAAGTGTGTTAAATGTTTCAAAGTAGCATTTATTTTTTTAAAAGCACATTATGAGGTAGACTTACACCAAAACATCCAGTGCATATATTAATAAAAGCTTTACTGAAACCTTAATATTGCATGTAGGTATGTAGATAAAATCACCTACAACTCTACATCCATATAAAAATCTCAAGAGAATTCAGTTGAAACAGTAAAAGCCAATTACAGTTTTAGAAAGCTTTCTTAATTCTGAAATGAAGATCTGTGAAAAAAAGTGTGGGAGGAAGTTTTAATTTTAGAAGTTATTTTACTAAATCATTCACTTTATGGCTAGTTTTTAATGAGTGTGAATATCTTTACTGGACAGTAGATAAAAGATACTGTAATTCTTATTGTTCCCACCGTGTCAACATGGTAATATTGAAGCAGGACCAGCTATATATTTGGAAGCCCAGTGCAAAATAGAAATACGGGCCCCTTGTTCAAAAAATGAAGAATTTTAAGATGGCTTCAGCAGAACCTAAAGCAAGCCTGGACCTTTTCTCACTGCAGGGCCCTGTATGACTGCACTGGTCACACGTGCATGAAGCCAGGGCTACCGCCTTAGTTATCTTTGTCCCTTGAGTCCCTGGTACTGCACAAGGCATATAGTAGAGATTCAAATGTTTGGTGGATGAAAATTGAGTTTTGCTGTTTTCCAAATCAATGAGAAATGCTTAGTTTTTCTGACCTGTGGTCAGAAAAAATCTTACTCTGATGAAGGTTTCTCTATTTCCACATCACATTCTGGCTTCATGGAAATCTGAGGCCACATATGGCTAAGATTCATTTGATTCCTACAAAAAATAATGTATTGAACAACTACTCTGTCACATCCTGTACTGGGCACAGGGGATACAAGAAAAGTAAGACAGTCCCTGCCCACAAGGAGCTTACAGTCTAGCGTAAGAACTTAACAGTACCTCAGAACCTAGTGAAATTACTTTCTGGTGTCTAGGATATTATGTGGAACATTCCCAACTTTCCTAAAAATATGAATCTAAAATTTACCAGAAAGCACACTTTAGAAATGGAGGATGCAGTGAAATTTAAAAGAAAATCAAATATCCAAACTTCAATGTAGAAAATATGAGATTGAAATAAGCAGCTTAGGAAAGCTGAAAAAATTCCATTTTAAATACTATGAACAAGACTTAAATTTTAAAATTATTTTATTGTCTCTGGATGACATTTCATTTATAGTAACATTAGTATACATATACGAGATGTGCATATGTGAGATGTGTTCCTTGGAGCTTTTGATAAAACCCATATTTCCATTACTAATTCATTTACAACTAAAGCAGCAGCATACAGGTAAATTTGAGACTTTCCTTTTGATAATTTCTGTTGTCATTTGAACGGGAGAAATTCTTGGGAATCATCTTTAGGGTATAAATTTCGGTATAATCTTATTCTGCAATGAGACTAAAACTGTAACAATATGTGATAATTTAAACGTGTATTTTAATGGCTATTGACCAAGTTTAATGGCATCAAAAATGCTCAAGTCTATCTGGAGTTTATTTTCATTGTTTCCCCCCCCAGATTCTTCTTTTAAGGGGGAAAAAAAACCCAGGAAGGATCCCTGTGCTAATACAGAGCCTCTGTTGTTACTTGGCTATACTTTGGTACATTGCTGTTTATTCCTTAATCTAGCAGCATCCTTCGTCTATAGTCTTTTACTTAGTGGCAACTGAAAAAATCACTAGCCTAGGCTTTACCGGTACTTCTGTTATCCAGATGGTTACCTGTGAACCTTTCAAAAACCTAGTGGTCTCAGAGACTGTGCAGCAGGGCTTGTGCGGCTCTTTAGACACTGAGCCGGCTGGGTTCTCCATGCCCCAGCTCATAACAGATGAACACAGCACATACGATAAAGAGCCTGTTAAAGGCAGGCATGTGGATACTGTGGTAAGAGACAGAACAAACTACTTAGCAGATAGAAAAATTTTTAAATAAAAAAATCCCCAAATCCAAGCAACCTGAGGCAAAGGATTATATATACCTCAGGGCTGAGGGAATCACTTTATAATAATTGATATTAACTTGTATTTGTTATAGCCCTTTACATTTTATGAAGTATTTTACATACATCAGAGCTCATTGGGTATTTGTAATAACACATGAATGTAACTTTTACTTTTCATCGTGAAAAAGTGAATTATACCGAGCATGCTGTTTAAGAAGGCAGGGAGGAATACGAACATATCTGAAAGACTTGCATGAAAAATAATTTACAAGTTTTAAATTTTGGCACTTAAGAGATATGCATTAGTTATCCAAAAATCCATATATATGCTTTCTTTCATGACCAACACTAGGTATTACTGAGTGAATTTTCATAGCTCTCCGTGGCTGCTGGTCATTTTCAATGGGGATGATTGTCATCAGTTTCTCCTGCTAAACACAAGCTTGAACAGATACTTACGGATGCCAGTACCATATATTCTGACTAATACGGGAAACACTAGACCTCTAAAAGATTCTCAGGGTGTTTTTCCTATATTGCACTTTGTAGAAAACAAAACTTTAACCACAATATAATGTGATCGTGGTTCTAGACAGGAGTTGGGAACCTTTTCCTTGCTTGTTTTCCTAAAATTTTTGGTATAGCCTCATCTTGGATGTAACAAGGAGAAATAACAATATACATGTTCTTTGGGCTTCTGAGAAAAAAGATCACATACATTTTCAAAAGATTAAGAGAGGGTCTTGTCTGCTTTAGCCACTTCATTTTCACAATTAAAGATAAGGAAGTACTAAATATTTGATGTTCCTAAACTTATTTAACATAGCATTTCTGTAGAAAGTTTTTTCAAGATTTTTTTTTTAAGTACAATCTACCCCTCAAGGTGGGGCTTAAACTCATGACCCCAAGATCAAGAGCAGCATGCTCTACTGACTGAGCCAGCCAGGCGTCCCTGTAGGAAGTTTTTTAAAACAAGTATAATTTACACTACATTTACCAACAACTATACCACATTACCATTTATAATACATTCACCAATTATCGTGAATAAAAATGACTAAAGAAAGTTTAGAGTAAAAAAACACCAGATTAGATTTTATGCTCTTAGGTGAAATGAGACCTTGAAATTATAAGATGCAGTTTCCTCCAAGAGTCTAGCATTCCTGATGCCCTGTAATTCCTGGATTAATATCCCGCTCATGATGTTTTGACCATGACCGTACCTCAAAAAGAGAATAAAAGTGGTTTTGTTGAGTTTGTTAATTTTTAATTCTCATCTGTGTGGCTCTATTTTTATACAGAGCTATTTATCCCACATTTTTCTTTACAGCTACTTAATCCTGCTTGAAGTCTTTGTTAGGAACGGACTGTATGTACGCCCTGCAGTTTATGGTACTAATTCTACTGGGCATTTTCAAGCTTGTGAATGTTCTCTTGCATGGTACAGAAGGTAAGCCAGCTCTGTAATACCGAATTTACAGAGGATGCTAAACTAATTAACAGGCCAGTTTCCTGTCCTTTATAAAAAAGAGCAAAGTGGTAGAGTAGTAAGCACACAGGCTTTGGGCTAGAGCAGCTAGGCTTGAATCCCAGTGTTGCCCTCCCGCAGCTCTGTGACTTACGGCAAATCACCTAACCTGTCAGACCCTCCATTTCCTCCGAAGTAAACTGGTGCTCACGTTACCTACCTTGCAAGGTATTTTGTGAGGGTTAGTAGTCAAGTGTGTAGATTATTTGACAGCGTAGAAACTCTATAATGGTTGAAGAATCACGAACTGAAATTCAGAGTCGGGCGACACGTGGGCCCAGCATCTGACATGCAACTCTCTCCAAAGGGGATGCAATATATGGAACCTTTTTTAAATCAATATAATTATTGTACTTAGTAGCTTATTTTGAATGTTAAGATTGGGTGCTTTTGCCTCCGAAACTTTATGTTCCTTTAAATATCTGGGGTTTTTAAAAAAATTTATGGCAAACCTGTGTTTTCATTATACTTTGTGGTAATTTTGATGGCTAAAAAATTTCCAATCTTTTTTTGACATCCGTGGTAAAATAATCTAATTTTTAAAATTTGTCCTAGAGCCAAGATTGTTCCAAGTGAGATGTAACTTCTGCACATATGTGTGAATGGCTGGCTGGTAGGTTCTACAAAGAAATGTTATTTTTATTCATGTATTTGGGTTGCTTAAACATTTCTATAAGATTTAAACTTCTTTTCTTCTTAGGCTGGAATTCTCAGCATCTACTCCCATGCCTTTTTCAACTTATTGGCCAGTTTAAGAGCAGTCACAATAATACAACTTAAAGACAAGATAAAGTGTTCAGAAATCATTGTTTTAACAGCCAGCATAATACAGTAGAAATTGCCCTGAGCAAGGAATTAGGAGACTTGAATTCAAGTTCTGGCTCTGCCACTAATTTTGTAAGATGACTTTAGGCAAGTCACTTAACTTTTCTCATTCATCAGATAATGAGATTGATCACATTTTCTACCTCTAAAATAGGTTTCATTTACTATTTTTTTTTAATAATTAAAACACCTTCTGGGAGTTAAGCACCTGATAGGTACAGAAGTACTTACTGATGTTTAAGGTGTAGTGTTTTTCAAACTCTGATCCAGGGACCACCTGAATAAAGATTACTTGAGGTTCCTATTAAAAACAGATTCCTTTCCTCTCCCTGGATGAATGAAAACCTCCTAAGGTGAGGGCCAGGTTTTTGTGTTTTCCATAAGCTCCTCAATGATTGTAATGCACCCTAATATTTGAGAACCATTGGCCTAAGAGAATGTGATCTGAGAGGGAACGAGCTAGCGTGTGGCTTAAATTACTCCAGCCTCTGGTGGATCCCTTGTAAATATAAAACCATTCCAGGTGGAGACTAGAAAAAAGCTGTTTACTTCAGCAGGCCCGTCAGCCCTGTGACTGACCCCTGCTTGATGTTTTTTTACTTGCTGTGTTCCATAACAAAATATTAAGAGGTCTTCACATCAGCTCTTTGTCTTGACATCCAAGTCGCTGACTACTGTAGTTAGGTCACAGCTAGAAGAGGACTGCAGTTCTCCCTTCCCTAATGCTAAGGGTCGAGCTTGTGCCACCTGGCTCAAGCAGTAAAGATGAGGAAAACACAGCCTCGTCACTCTCAATCCCCCTCCACCCTAATACCGTAACACGTCACCCTGTGTGAGTCAAATAGTCTGGCAGAGAAAACAGAAACTCGAAACCACATCGTTTTCATCCCTCTGACCAGATAGTGTACTAGCTTAATGAATCCTCTTCTACATAACAGAAATGACCAAAGCCCATTCCTTCTCTTTTCCTTTCTAAATGCTGCTGACAAGAACAAAATACCAAGTACGGACACATGCTAGAGATTTTTAAATTCATACAAGTAAATTACAAAGAGATGTGGTAATTATTTTTTCTAGAGTTTTACAACAAAATTCCCCTCATGGTGAAAAAATATGTATAATTTTAACAGGAAACTTAAAAGACATTTTTGTTGTAAGACTAACAGTTATGAGAATAATGCCATTATCTGTGCTCATTACAGAGAAACGTAACAGCAACTTTAAAAGGCCCAGTATACTGATAAGTGAAGATGAAATTTCTTTTTCAATGACCAGTATGCTGACATCGAACTTCTGGGTTTTATTCAATACTAGTGTCAAGGGTTTCTCCTAACTCAGCCAAAACTCCTGCCAGACGTCCACAAAATTCACACCAAAATCAAGAAATAGGAAAAGAAAGAAACTTGACAAGAGCTACCATGCAAAATAACCAGAAGAACCGAAGTTCAGGTGGCACAGATGAGCAGGAGCAGAGGAATGCGGCAAGAGCTGCTGCTGCGTAGAGTCTAACTTGGTGAGGCCCCTACGATGCCCGACGGCCAAGTCCTCAGGTCATAGGTGTGTTCGTGGACCCATAAGAACTGGGATCTTGACCCAAACTTTTAAGATCTTCTAAAAAGGAAATACTTCACCTAAATTGAAGTAATTTATAAGTCAAACACCAGAAGAGTTCCTTATTTGATGTAAGTTGTGCCTAAAACTTTGGCTGATACAAAGAAACCCGTCCACTAAGGCACCCTGAGGCAATCTGACAATGTGTTGGAGAGAACTTTGTTGTCAGTACCACATCATTATGAGAGTACAGAGAACGGATCACCCGCAGGGGACTGGCTTCTTTGGGCAAACAGTCTATAAGTTCACTGCACTGTTTGTCAAATCCCAATAAGCGAATCCCGTAGCCATGTGGGGAAGAGATCATTCGCCCATCAGGGCTGAAGCAAAGTTCTTTGATATAACCCCTGCCTACATTGGCTTCTTCAATGTAATGAGTTAGTCGTAGAGAACAGCGAGGTGAGACAGGTCGCACGGGAGCTCCTTCTTGGA
This sequence comes from Ursus arctos, assembly GCF_023065955.2. Taxonomy (NCBI): domain Eukaryota; kingdom Metazoa; phylum Chordata; class Mammalia; order Carnivora; family Ursidae; genus Ursus; species Ursus arctos. Next base: position 27,799,221 of record NW_026622852.1, on the reverse strand, counting down.
ATTCATAGACACAAGTCCACTAAGGGGAGAGAAGAGAGATAAAGTTACAAAGCCCCAAATAATGCTAGATACGTCTTTTTGTAAAAAGCTCAACAGACTGCCAAAGCCACAGAATTGTTGCAAGAAATCAGATGACTGCTACCCCTCTCCCATCTACTAAAATGCAGGCCCCATACCTTCTTATCTTCATAAGCCAAGGTTATTCTGTGTACTGTGACGTACTATGACTAAAGCCTTTTATTCCCTCAGGCTGCTGTGACTTCTGTGGTAATAATTCCCTTTTGTGAAAGTAACAACAATCTTGATACTTAAAATATTCTGAAGTTTAGATATCTAAGTCCTAAAATACCTCTCCTACACTTCAAAGGCTCTTCTCTCTTTTCAGTTATGACTTCTAGAGCTAGTGATATCCTCAAAAGACTCCTGCTTTCCAGAGTGACGAGAGACACGAGGTCATATAAGGTCCTTTCCCCTAGTCATCAGTTTAGTCTTTCCCTGGCTTCCCCTGGTTTTATTTATTTACCTAAAAGATTTTATTTATTTGAGAGAGCACGAGCAGCAGGGAGGGGCAGAGAGAGAGGAAGAAGCAGACTCCCTGCTGAGCAGGGAGCACAACACAGGGCTTGATCCCTGGACCCTGGGATCACGACCTGAGCTGAAGGCAGACGCTTAACCAACTGAACGACCCAGGCGCCCCTCCCCTGGTTTTTAAAAAGAGCGAATTCTAATACTCAATTGGCTTACCAAAACCTTACATTGAGCCAGCTTGGCTGAAGCATCTCCATCTAAAGTTTACCATATAAAGGTCATGTGGTGAGATGAAGGAGGCAAGAATTAAGAAGCTGGGCACAATCTGAGCTGATACTGGTTTAAAGTATTTCCCAGTTTGCCACACTGGAGGAGGCTGGAGAGGAAGGAGGGGTTCGAGGGATAAAGATGCCATGAGCACACCGGGCAATGGCTGTATGTTCAGTCAGCCCCGCTGAAGGTGGAGGGCTGCCGCTCCTACCTCCTGATCATCAGTGTTGCTTGAGCACCGAAGGAGAGTGGCCCAGCCTTTTGGGTGCAGCTGTAACGATGTGATGCAGTTTCCACGATCTCTCTCACCAGGAACTTCAGGGGTTAAGACTTCAAGACTATTTCGTGGTGAAACTCCTGGTAAGAAAATTAGGATGTGAGGTTTGTATTATCAAAGGACTAAGGCAGCTCATCAAAGCTTTGATTTCTGGCAGTCACCCCCACCCCCAGCCTTCATTCCTTCGTCAGCCCCTTGTGCTACCACATGTAAAAAGAAAAACTGGGTGCGCCTGGGGGCACCACCGGTTAAGCAGCCAATTCTTGGTTTCGGCTCAGGTCGTGATCTCAGGGTTGTGAGATCAAGCCCTGCATCAGGCTCCACACACAGCATGGAGTCCACTTCAGATTCTCTCTCTCTCCCTCTGCACCTCCCACTCGTGCTTGCTCTCTAAAATAAATCTTAAAAAAAGAAAGAAAAAATCCACATACATAAAAAAACCTATGGTGCCTCTTGATGTTTGGTGTGCCTGTCTTTTGGGGTGCGGGTATGGGGAAAGGTTATGACTAGAACTAAAGAATCCCAAGTTCCTGCAGCAGGAATCCCAGTAACCTAAGACTAAGGCATTAAAGTAGACTAGGGACCTTTTTGATTAGGATTTACATCTCAGAAAACTCTAAGAACCAAAGTTATATGAAATGAATCTGGAAAAGTAAAAGATAAATCTCATCTCAGGGGACCTGGTGCTCTCTAGTCCAGAGAAGGAAATACTTGGAAGCCAGGCAGACTGCCTTTATTACCAATAAAAGGCTATTATGTGCACAAGGAGCAGGACTTATGACCCCCCAGGACAATACTATAAATGATAAACAGATCTATAATTTCGGAGGCAAGGGAGGATATTTCGCATATAGTGTTATGTCAAAACGAGGGGTTAGGAGACACTGCCTATCATACATATGCCTGGTACTCTGTTAGGGCCCATCCCATCCTCCTTTCTAGCCCCCCACGAAAGTGACTGCTACAGCAAGCCGTTACTACTAGGAGTTATGTCCTATCCCACAGATATGTGGAGAACCACTTTCACAGACATTATAAAGAAGCAGTTTAGAAATGTAATATCAAGAGAAATATTTCAACACTTCTCTACCTGTGGAAGGAGTTGCTTTGAAGATTATGAGCTCCCTCTGTCAGACCTTTTGTGAATTGTTTCTCAAATAGATGTGTTATCTTCTTTAAAAGATTCCCTTTAGATTACTACAGCATTGATGCAAACCTGTGAAGCTCTAAATTCCATTGTTACAACCAAACTATACCTAAATAATGATTTCACATGTGACTGAACTTTAAAAACAATTTTAGATAAAAACAGCTATTTCAAGAATTCTGAAAATCGAACAAAAGCAGAAAAGAAACCCATCTAAATAAGTAAGTAGTGGTTTTTGAGCTGTGCTCCTTGGAGGTTCCTCCAGAGCTGGCAAAAGGAGGGAACCACATGGGGATGGGGTAAGGAAGACCGGTCAAGGAACTCCCTAATTTCACTTAAACCAGAGTTTTTGTACTTTATCTGCTACAATCCACAGCAGACTTCATGTCAAAAAAGAGTTCTAGGGGCATCTGGCTGGCTCAGTCCGTGGAGCATCTGACACTTGATCTCAGGGTCTGGAGTTTGAGCCCCATGTTGGGTGTAGACATCACTTAAAAAAAAAAGTTCTAATCCTGAAATGAGTTTGATAAGCCTCAGCTCTATCTACTGTATCTGTCAAAGTATGGTGTTAGCATTCTGACACCCCAAAGACCCAGGATTGCCAATATTCAGAACAACCCTATGTATGTATGAGCCCCACCTTCTCTATACCCTGCCTAGGCTCTCCATACATCGTCTCTTCTCCTATTCCCAACTCTACTGCTGTGTAGTGTGGTTTTGGGGTTTACCACTGGCACAAGCAGTTAACTATTCTTAACGGTTTCCCCCCCGCCCTCCTGGATGGTTTAGTTCAATAAAGATTTTTCTCAATGATAACTAAGAGCATTGTCTTATTTTCGGTAGCCAAAGTAGAACAGGCAGAATCTATAAAAAGTTTCTGCTACAAATCAAAGGAAAAATGTTGCATATCTGGGCATAAATCTCTAAATTTAATAGGAGTAATTTTTAACCTTAAATGTCATAGTCTTGAATATCCAGAGGAAAGTAGATAGGCTGTAGGTTAGGAAGGGCTCTCAAACCACTCTACAAACGTAAGTAGTCATGCAAAATAATCAAATATGCAATTATCAAGCACTTACCAGGTGATGCCACCCAGGAAAAACATAAATTAGAAGTCTAATGGATAGTCCCTCCCCTAAAGATCCAGGTAGGAGCCATGCTCATTTCCAAAAGGTGACCCAAAATTACAAAAGGACCCACATCTGGCCATCATTCCACAAAGATGAGGACAAACAAAAAGTGCTTAGATGTGCAGTGGTATGGAGAAGTAGGTGAAATCTGCATAGGTAAAAAGCATCTCATTTAGGGGGTGGAAAGAATAGGCTAAACAGCTAGATCTGGCAGAGCAGTGGGGGAAAACGGGCAAAAGCAGAATACGGCCATCGTAGCCTACTTTATCCTACAACCCCTCTAAGGCTGTCAGGCATTGCTCAGATAAAGAAATGGCAGAGCAAAATGCCTACCAGGCTGGGACCGGGTGACTCTCACAAGCACCTGACAAACATCACTTTATACCGCACCATCACATACATATCTCATTTAATTTCCAGAACCACCTTTATTGGAATCTATGTGTCCTAACTACTTTTTCTCCAATCTAGACCAAACTCAGTTCAGTAAATAAAACCAAAGCTCAAATTCCAACAAAGATGGAAACCCAAGATATCCAGCCCTAGAAACTAGTTAGCTTTTGAAAATGACTGAGGGTCAAAGAATTGCCTCTTCTTTATTGACTTTTATTTGTATGGATTAAAACTAAACCAAAGAAAGCTACTCAGTAGACTCTGTTGTTGCAAGATTATAAAAGTCCACTTTTAACCTACCTTCTCTTTGTGAGGCTCGTGACACGTGTTTCTCAGAAGATGAATTAGAATCACTATGATGACAAGGTGAACCAGAAACTCGAGGACCAGATGAACTTGATGAAGTAGTCAGATCTTGAAAATGCAAAAAGTTCTGACAATAAACTTAGCAAAACTCTAGTAGTGTCTCTTTTTAATCATCTACTTGAAGCATACTGTTAAAACACACCTGAAACGTGGCAAGTACACGCCCACTTAAAACTGGCCTACAACTAAGACCGAGGTAGGTAGGTCAGCTCTTTGAAGTGTTCTAAGGCCTGGGCCCTTTCTAAAATCTCTTCTACCAAAGAGCTGCTTAAGTGAAATAAAAATGACAAACCAAATAAACATAGGAGCATCTTTGGGTTCCCCAACACTTCTGTAGTAAAATGGAACAAGAAAATTCAGTGAACATGAACACTGCACTGTTCATCAGCCCATTTAATCTTAGGATAGGGTCCAAATACCAGGTGGTCCATTACTGAGAACATTAAATGAACCTTCTTAAGCATGCCAAACAATTCTGTTACCATTCATGAAATTATGTGAATACCATCTTTGAAATGCAATACAAACTTTATACAGAAATCTGTACAAAAACAAAAATTGAGTATCAGATAGTCGGGTTTGGTGTATTACTCCAAACAGCCATCTCTATTTCATCTCACTCTTCTAGTGGCTCCACACTTTTATGAGGATTTCTTCGTCTAATTCCCTTTGATATTATTACAAATGTAATAATAGAAGACAAAATGTTCTTGGTTTTTGAATTAAAAAATACCAACTACCTTCTAAGTCACTACCTCTTACTAAGCTTAAGTTGATTATTAATGTTTAACCTAAAAATAAATTTCTGAATGTAAAAGGATTATACTCACATATTTATGAAATATGTTGGTAATTGGGAATAAGTTGGTAAAACTTAAATTTCTACTTTTAGCAGTGAAATTGGGCAAATGCAATTACAATGGGGCCTGTACTTTCCCAAAGGGAGTCTTCAGAAGTAGCCCTATGCATACAGGAGAAAGAGTCCAACCATCTGAAACTGATTTTTTTTTTTTTTTTTTTTTTTTTTTAAGATTTTTAAAAAATCTGGGGCGCCTGGGTGGCATAGCGGTTGGGCGTCTGCCTTCGGCTCAGGGCGTGGTCCCGGCGATCTGGGATCGAGCCCCACGTCAGGCTCTTCCGCTATGGGCCTGCTTCTTCCTCTCCCACTCCCCCTGCTTGTGTTCCCTCTCTCGCTGGTTGTCTCTATCTCAGTCGAATAAATAAATAAAATCTTAAAAAAAAAAAAAAAAAAAAAAAAAAAGATTTTTAAAAAATCTGAGAGAGAGTGCACGAGCAGGGAGGAGGCAGCAGAACGTGAGGGAGAAGCGGACTCCCTGCAGGGAGTCCAATGTGGGACTCGATCCCAGGACTCTGGGATCATGAAAGCCGAAGGCAGATGCCTAACTGAATGAGCCACCGAGGCACCCTGAAGCTGATTTTAAAAAGCAATTTATAAACATTATGTGCTCCAAATGCTTAAGTGTTTTTTTTCTGGGTTCTCGTTCATAAGTGCAAAATTATAAATAGGTAGGAACATACCTTTTTCCCAAAGGTGATGAAATATAGTCTCTATCACATAATGTAGATAAATTATAGTGCATAAGTTTTTTTGAGCCTCAATTTCATTGAAGTCTAATGAAATCAGCAGCAGGAAAAAGAATACAGTTTTAGGGGCACCTAGGTGGCTTAGTCAGTTAAGCGGTTGATTCTTGGTTTCAGCTTGGGTCATAATCTCAGGGTCCTGGGACTGAGCCCCCCCACTGTGTTCCCCAATCAGCGGGAAGTCTGCTTCAGCAGTGTCTCTCTCACTGCCCCTCCCCCGCTCTCTCTCTCAAATAAATACATAAATCTTAATTAAAAAAAAAAAAGAATACAGCTTTAGCAAGAGGATGTTTAGGGGTTGTGAAATAGGATGGCACCAGCTCCCTGGGTACAGACATCTGGAAGTCTAGGATGCAATACAGACTTAAAAGTAAAGCTCTGTATTGAATACATCTTAAAAGCTCTACTAGGTGGGATGCCTGGGTGGCTCAGTGAGTTCAGCATCCGACTCCTGATCGCAGCACAGGTCTTGATCTCAGGGTTGTAAAATAAAACTAAACTAAAAACTAAACTAAAACTAAAAATAAAGCTCTGCTGGGTTTCAGAAGCACTTAAAAAGATGGATACTACCTCGGGCCACTACTAATTTTTGACATAGTGATGATTTAGAAATACTGATAAAAGATTTTCTGGATAGCAGAGAGCGCTAAAAGAAAATATTTTTATAGTTAACAGTTCTTCCTAGATCATTGGTGATACAGAAGCACAAATTAATGCTTTGTCAGAGATTCATATAGGTCATACTAACTTGGGAAAAAAGCTCTCAATGAGCTTTCCAAAAATGTCTTCTAATTTCCTTCCCTCCTATCATTCTCAGAATGGAAACATATACTATCCCTTTGTGTGAGACTCTGGAAAACTTTCTTTAATCAAAAAAGAAAAGCTTACCTGAACTTGATGTAGTTCTTCTTGCTCTCAAAATGGGATAGCTGCCTACTTCTAAAGACTTGGTTAAGTCAAGGTCATGCAAAATCAAGAGATATCCAGAGGACGTTGAGATCAACATTTTGGAACAATCTGGTGTTAACCGCATTCGCATGAGAAAACGTGTGTGAAAGAATTTCTTATGTGGACACCCATCTTCTGTACACCTACAGAAGAAATCAAAACAAAACCCAGAATTATCATAAATATAAGGATTCGGTAATAGTCATATTTTTGACCTTCAAACAAATTTGCAGTCAATGTATGCTTAGCCTTATATACATGATAAACCTTTTTTTTTTGCTCACCATTCCTTCTTTCACCTCCAACTTCCCATTTTATTCTTTCTGAAATATACATGTTTAAGTAGGATTTTGTTGAAGTAAACTGTCACTTTATGTTGTTCTGAAAAATCTTTATTTCACTCTGATTAAAAATTTGCTGAGCGGGGCGCCTGGGTGGCACAGCGGTTAAGCGCCTGCCTTCGGCTCAGGGCGTGATCCTGGCGTTATGGGATCGAGCCCCACATCAGGCTCCTCCACTATGAGCCTGCTTCTTCCTCTCCCACTCCCCCTGCTTGTGTTCCCTCTCTCACTGGCTGTCTCTATCTCTGTCGAATAACTAAATAAAATCTTTAAAAAAAAAAAAAAAAAAAAAAAAGAATGCTGTGGGAAGGCTCAGGCTTGAAGCCCAACTATTCCCCTTCTTGGTTGTGTGAGGCTTCCATTGTTGCTGTTTTTATTTATTTATTTATTTTTTTAAAGATTTTATTTATTTATTTGACAGAGATAGAGACAGCCAGCGAGAGAGGGAACACAAGCAGGGGGAGTGGGAGAGGAAGAAGGAGGCTCATAGCGGAGGAGCCCGATGTGGGGCTCGATGTGGGGCTCGATGTGGGGCTCGATGTGGGGCTCGATGTGGGGCTCGATCCCGTAACTCCGGGATCACGCCCTGAGCCGAAGGCAGGCGCTTAACCGCTGTGCCACCCAGGCGCCCCCAGCTGTTTTTAAATCTGTTATCAGTGCAATTGTTACTTTGGACAATTTATCTTTTTTTTTTTTTTCCCTTTGACTAATCTTCTCTTTGCCTTTGGAGTACTGCAGTTTCACTCTGTTTAAATTTGGATTTCTTTCTACTTTATTGGGATTCATTTGACTTTCTAAATCTTAAGATTCATATTATTCAGATATTCTGGGAAATTCTCCATCATTATTCCAATATTGCCTCTCACCCATTTTCTCTTTCCTTTTGGAGCTCCAAATAGATGTTTGAAACATTCACATTTGATTCTCCTTGTCTCATAGCTGCTCTTTCTTATATTCTATCTCCTCATTTCTGTTACATTCTAGATAATTTTTAATATCTAGCTTCCAATCTATTTTTTAAAATTATTAATTTATTCGACAGAGATAGAGACAGCCAGCGAGAGAGGGAACACAAGCAGGGGGAGTGAGAGAGGAAGAAGCAGGCTCCCACCGGAGGAGCCTGATGTGGGGCTCGATCCCATAGCGCCGGGATCACGCCCTGAGCCGAAGGCAGACGCCCAACCGCTGTGCCACCCAGGCGCCCCCCAATCTATTTTTTAAAGTTATGTCTAATCTGCTACTTGATCCATCCTGGGTTTTAAAAAAAATTTTTTTTTTAAAGATTTTATTTATTTATTTAACAGAGAGAGAGACAGCCAGCAAGAGAGGGAACACAAGCAGGGGGAGTGGGAGAGGTAGAAGCAGGCTGCCAGCAGAGGAGCCTGATGTGGGGCTTGATCCCAGAACTCTGGGATCACGCCCTGAGCCGAAGGCAGACGCTTAATGACTGAGCCACCCAGGCGCCCCTAAAAATTTCTTAATTACTAAAAATTATATACTTTTAAAATTTTTAAATTGTTTCTTGTGATACTTATGAACACTACTGATTTTCACATTTTGATCTTATGTCTAGCAATCTTGGTTAACTCTTATTAATTCTGATAATTTATCAGCAGAATTTCTAAGATTTTCTATATAGACCAGTCACAAAACTGGTCTATAGACCAAGTCTGGATTATTGCCTGTTTTTTATATAGAAAGTTGGTTGGAACACAGCAATATCCATTTATGTACTGTCAATGGCTGCTCAGAGACTATACAGCACACAAAGCCTAAAATATTTATTACACAGTCCTTTACAGAAAATTTGCCAACCCTTCATATAGACAATCGTATCATCTGTGAATGCTATTTTTTCATTTTTTTTCCTTTCCAATTCTTAAATATTTTCCTGCACCAGCTGGGACCCTGTCTTCTGCCACCCCAAAACAGTGGTAAACAGTAGTAGTAAAAGCAGACATGTTCTCCCTTCCTGATTTTATAAACTTTTTTTTTTTTTTTTTTTTTTAAGTAAGCTCTATACTCAACATGGGGCTTGAACTCACGACCTTGAGATCAAGAGTCACATGCTCTACTGACTGAGCCAGCCAGGTACCCCTATAGAGAAAACTTCTGGAAATTTCAACATTTAAAAATGTCCTGTAGGTTTTAGTGTACACTTCTGATGAGTTCCCTTCTATTTTTAAGTTTAACAGCTTTATTGAGATATAATTTATATATCACAAAATTCACTCATTTTAAGTAACAAGTGATTTTTAGTAAATTTAGAGTTGTGCAATCATCAATCCAATTTTAGAACATTTTCATCATCCTAAAAAATCCCCGCTTCCCACTAGCAGTCTTTCCCTGTTCCTACTCCCAGTCACAGGCTGCCACTAATCTCCTAGAGTCTCTATATATCCGCTTATTGTGGACATTTAATATGAACAGAATACACAAGTGGTCTTTTGGTTTGGCTCTTTTCACTTAGCATACTGTTTTTTGAGGTTCATCCATGTTGTAACACATATTAGTACTCTGTTCCTTTTCATTACCAAATAGTATTCTATTGTGTAGCTATACCACATTTTGTTTATTCATTTACCAATTGATACATGCACTGGTTCCATTTTGGGGATATTATGAATAATACTGTTATAAGCATTCATGTACAAATCTTTGTGTGGTGATAGGTGTTCATTTCTCTTGGATAGATACCTAGGAGCGGAATGGCTGGTAGGTGATGACTCTATGTTTAACTTTTTAAGAAACGACCAAACTTTTCTAAAGTGGCTGTACCATTTTACATCCCTACCAGCAATGTATGAGGATCCAGTTTCTTCACATTCTCGCCAATACTTGTAGTGTCTTTTTAAATTAAAGCCATCTTAGTGGATATGAAATGGTTTCTCATTTTGGTTTTGACTTGCATTTTCCTTATGACTAATGATGTTGAACATCTTTTCACATTATTAATTCATTATAATTATTCACTATTGAGTCATATTTATTGAATCAATTATTGAATCATAATTATTCACTATTAATCATTTTTATTATCCTCCTTGGTAAATTCTATGCAGATATTTTGCCCATTTTTAAACTGGATTATTTGTGTATATATAAAGTGAGTTGCGAGAGTTCTTTATATATTCTGGGCACAAATCCTTTATCAGATATAATTTACAAACATTTTCTCCCATCCTGTAGTTTTTCTTTTCACTTTCTTAATGGTATCACCTGATACACAAAATTTTTTAATTTTAATGAAGTCCATTTTATCAATTTTTTTAAATCACTTGTGCTTTGGTTTGCACGAAAATTTACTCCCATGTTTTCTTCTATGAATTACATAATTTTATCTCTTACCCTCAGGTTTAAATCCATTTTGAGTTCTTTTTTTCCAATGTAAGATAAGGGTCTAAATTCATCTTTTTGCCTGTGGATATCTAGTTGCTCAAGTATCATTTATTGAAAAGACTATCCTTTTCTGAACCACTTAATTACCTTGGCACCTAGGCTTGAACTCATAACCCCAAGATCAAGAGTCACATGTTCTCCTGACTGAGCCATCCAGGCACCCCAAGAATTACCATCTTAATGATGCTGAGTCTTCCAACTGATGAAGATGGAATGTCTCTCCATTCATTTACATCTTACATTTCTTTCAGCAATGTTTTTATAGCTCTCAGTGTACAAATCTTTTGTTAAATACATTCCTAAGTATCTTGTTTCTTTAGATGCTACTATGAATGGAATTTTCTTCATTTTTGGATTGTTCATTGCTTATAAGTAGAAATACAACTGATTTGTGTATAGTTATCTTGTATATCTTGTGACTTTGCTGAACTTATTAGTTCTAGTATTTTTGTGAAATCGTTAAGATTTTCTATATATAAGATCATATCTGCATATGAAGATTACTTCTTCCTTTCCAATCTGGATGCCTATTATTTCTTTTTCTTGCCTGACTGCACTTCCAGTGCAATTGTACCTCTAATACAATACTGAATAAGAGTGTCCATGGGAGCAGACTTCCTTGCCTTGTTCCCAATCTTAAGGTGAATGTATTCAGTCTTTCAACATTAAGATGATTTTAGCCAGGGGTACCTGGATGGCTCTGTTGGTTAAGCATCTGCCTTCAGCTCAGGTATGATCTCAGGGTCCTGGGATCGAGCTTCGTGTTGTCAGGCTCCCTGCTCAGTGGGGAGTCTGCTTGTCCCTCTCCCTCTGCCCCTACACCCCCCCACTAGTGTGCTCTAATAAAAAAAATCTTTACAAAAATGATGTTAGCCATAAATTTCTCATAGATGTCCTTTATCAGATGTCTAGGGAATAAAATTCCCTATTGTTCCCAGTTTTATTACAAATGGTTATAAGATTTTGTCAAGTGCTTTTCTGCCTTTCTTGAGATGATCCAGCTTAATTTTTTACTTGCTTTAGGTCTGTAGGTCTATGGGTTTTCTATCTGTTCTTGAATCAGTTTAAGTAATTTGCGACTCTTCAGGTATTTGTTTATCTAAGTTGTCCGATTTGTTGTCATAAAGTTGTTCATTGTATCCCTTTATAATCCTTTTAATCTCTGGTGATAATGTCCCCCCTTTTGTTTTTAATTATGATTGAATGTTGAATTTTATTCCTGGATTAAAGCAATCATATGGACTTTCTGTTTAATCTGTTAATGTGATAAGTTATATTAACAGAATTTCTACTGACGGGCGCCTGGGTGGCTCAGTCGGTTAAGCGTCTGCCTTCGGCTCAGGTCATGATCCCAGAGTCCTGATATCGAACCCTGAGTCGGGCTCCCTACTGAGCACGGAGCCTGCTTCTCCCTCTCCCTCTGCCTGCTGCTCCCCCAGCTTGTGCACTCTTTCTGTCAAATAAAATAAATTAAAAAAAAAAATTTCTATTGCTACATATTTTTTTAAGATTTTAAGTGACCTCTACACCTAACATGGGGCTCAAACTCACAACCCCAAGATCAAGAGTTGCATGCTCTTCTGACTGAACCAGCCAGGCGCCCCAGATATATCATCTTATCATTCCTTGAAAAAGCCAACTTCGTCATGATATTTTGATTAATATCTTAAAGTTTCAGTTTCCTTCTATTTAGAATATTTGTATCTAACATTCACATTACAGGCTGACCTTTCAATTTTTCTCTTCTAATATTATCTTTGTTGAGTTTATATATTAAAGTTATACTAGCTTCATACATGAGGTAAGGAGAATTCCCCTTTTTTCTGGAATGTGAACAACTTAATAAAATTGGAATGTTCTGCTTCTTGTACTATCTTACCAAAGTTACCTGTAAAACTGACAGGACTGCTGTTTTATTAGATAAATTGATATTTTCCATTTCTTTAATGGCTACGCACAGGCCATGTTTAGACTATTTAAATAACCAGCAATGCATGAAAACGAGCCAGTCAGAATTGATGCAGTTGGCAGTGCTGGAACTGGGTCTTGGAATTACTCTACTGTAAGATCCTAAAACTCCCATCAGCAAAGGGTGCCTCTCAGGAGTCTATAAACCAGGGGTTTGACTCTTGGCTCATATTTTACTGTCTTATTGGCAGTCATGTGGGCAAGTTACCCAACCTCTCTGACCTTGGTTTCCTTAGCTCTAAAATGGGATAATAATAGTTATCTAACTCATGAGGCTGTTCTCAGAATTAAATGAGATGCTGAACAACCCCCCCCCAAAACAAGGGAGGGCGTAGTTTAAGGGGGGACTTTAGCTACTAGATCATAGCAAGATCTTGAGGCATTGAGGGACGTATCCCTAAAAGAAGGGCCTGGGTAACCAGAGGGTGCCAGGATATGACCACCTGGGGATGATTCAGGATAGTGGCTATTTATCATTTAACTACAGTTACAACATTTAACTTCTGTATTAACTACAGAAGTAGTTTAATATTTTAACAACTACTTCAGCTAAATCACTGCATATTGGTTAAATATCAGTCCAGGTAATAGGTGTATTTTAGGTTTTCTATTTCTCTCTTGATCAGTTTTGCTAAGGTGTATTTTTTGAATAAACTATTTCATCAAAGCTTTCAAGTATACTGGCATAAAAGTGATCTTATTACCATACTATATATTTTTTGTTGTCTTTTTATTAAGATTATTCTTTTGTCTTATTTCTATGGATGAATCTTACCAGACAACTGCATATTCAATTAGCTTTATTAAAAAGCAGGCTTTTAAAAAAAAGTTACTGTACATTCATTTCCAATTTCACTAATTTCTGCTTTTATCTTTATTATTTCCATAGTCTTTCATTGGGTTTACTCTTTTTTATCTCTTTCCAGGTTTTGAGTAAAATGCTTAGGTCACTAATTTTTAGTCTATTGATTTCCCTACGATTTCTTCTTTAATCCATGAATTATTTAGGAAGCGAGTTTATAAACCTCCAAACATGGGAATTTTTAGTTACCTGTGTTGATTATACTGAGGAAAAATCATTTGTGTGACAACAAGTCTTTGATATTGGTTCAAACTTACTTTGTAATCTAGTACATGCTCTACTTTTGTACGTATTTTAAGTTTGCTTCAGATGATGTATTATTTATTGGGAGAATTCTAAATATGCCTAATAAATCAAGTTTCTTACAGTAAGATCTCCTATGGTCATACTAATTTTTTGGTCTATTTCATCTATTAGTAAATGAGAGAATAATGTTAATATTTTCCACTGAGATGGGAATTCTTACTTTTTACTTGTGATTCTGTCCATTTTTGCTTTTTATAGTTTGAAGCTATGTTATTAGGTACATTTAAGATAAGAATTCTTTTATGTTCTAGTGAAATAAACCTTTTAGTATAGTAGCTTTTTTTACCACTAATAATGCTTTATGCCTTAAACTCTATTTTGTCTGCTATTAACATAGATACAACTGTTTTTCTTTGATTTGAATTTGCCTGTTATTTTTTCCCCATGCTTTTACTTTCAGACTTTCTCGTTTGCGTGTTTTGGGTATATTCCTTATAAAGAACATAGTTTGGTTTTCTTTTTTAATCCAACCTAACCCTATCTTTTAACTGGCTACATTAGTCCATATGTATTTATTTTGATTACTGATATCTGGATTTTCTGCCTACCATATTTTTGTGCTTCCCAATTTACTTCTTTAAAAATGATTTTTCCCCTTCTCTGCCTCTATTGGATTGATCACGTTTTACTAGCTTTTGACCATTAATTTGGAAGTTACCATTCATATTCCTATTCGAATTTTATTTCTAAATTAAAAAAAATAAACTTCTAAATTCTAACAGTATGCTTGTCTTAGTCTAAAGAGATCTGTATATCCTCTGCTCAAACAATATGCATAGTTAGAAATCTTTAAGAATACCCCCTCTCTTTTTACATATGACCTCTGAAAAGAATATTTCAGAAATGGTGTATTACTGTACTGTCACTTCACCATAACTAGCAACAGGTATATTTTAATTATTTCTCAAACTTCAACCCTTCATTTTTCTTGATTATTCTTATTTTTATGTAGGCACCACACCCAAAATGGAGCCTAATGCAGGGCTTGAACTAAAAACCCTGAGTTCAAGACCTGAGAGATGCTTAACCAACTGAACCACCCAGGTGCCCCAAACTTCCACTCTTTAAATAATCAATTTCTCTATGAGACATTTCATTGAAGTGTTTCACAACAGAGGCATTACTGACATTTTACGTAGGACTAGTCTACTGTGCAAAATGTTCCATGCAGGATGTTTAGAAACTCTGATCCCTGTTGACTAAATGCCAGTAGAAATCCTCTCTTCTCCTCCCACAGTGACAACTAAAACTGCACCACACGTTATTTCTAAACATTCCCACTGAGAAACTATTATTTTAATGCATGGAAAAAAAAGTACAAAAATTACAAAATAAATAGGTTTAAAATTGAAGGAGTAAGAATGAAAAACATTTCTGTTCCACAGAGGAAATAACAAAAATATTTTTCCTTAAATTCCTTAAATTTAGGAAACTCATAAACCAGTTTTCATCATTAACTATACATACTACTTGGTCTCCTTTCCATATAGTTTTCTCCAAATTTTTTGGTTGCAGTATATGACTAAGAGCAAGTAACAAAAAATGGAATCATTTTTTATTATTTTTCACAAAGTCAGGTTTTTTCTCCTAGAGATATGAAAGCTAAGACAGAACACTGAATTTGTTTACCATTTTAAACAATTATGTTGGGGAGGCACGTGGGTGGCTCAGTCAGTTAAGCATCCAACTTTTGATTTCTCAGGTCATGATCTCAGGGTTATGAGACTGAGCCCCACACCAGGCTCTGTGCTCAGCAGGGAGTCTGCTTGAGATTTTCTCTCCCTCTCCCTCTGCCACCCACCCTTCACATGCTCGCTCTCTTTCCCTTTCTCTGTCAAATAAAGAAATCTTTAAGAATAAATTTTTGTTGTTCACAATCCTAACATGGTCTCCTATTCACAAACCTGTTGGTGTCCCAAATAATGACATTTCCATCAAATCCTGATGTTACTAAGAGTCTTGTATTAGTATCATATTCGATGTTCTTCACCCAGCTAGTGTGACCATGTAAAGTGCATACTTTGGTGTTCAGTTTTCTCAGATCCCAGAGTGCTATTGTAGTGTCATCAGAGCAGGTAGCAAACAGCCGGTTATCAAGAAATCTACAAAGCAGAAAAGAAAAACTGGTTTATTTAATCTCTTGTTAAAGAAAACTTGAGAAACAGTTTCTATATTACCTAATCAAGAAAACAAAAAAGGACTACAAACTGACTGTATGAACCCAGTGATACAGATATCAAATAAATAGTAAGCATAATTCACATAATCACAGGGAAGGACACTATGATTTAATGAGGACCACAATGTAATTTTATCCATTTGCTTTTAATTATTGATTTTTATTTGGAACTGGATATAGGGGTGGATGTTTGGAGAACAATGCTAGAGAGAAAGAAGAACTTTAGAATCTGTATAGGAAACACAAACGGTGAGAGACAATTTAATAGAAGACAGAGAAGATTTTGAAGACTTGATTGCAGAGGGAGATATGTTAAGCATAAAGGGTTCATAATTATAAGAAATATTTACTCTGCTACAAGTAATGTCTTTATATTTAGAACACATTCACATATAAAAATCGCTAATAAAATGCCATATTTTTAATCTATTACTTCAAAGGCATTCTCCCAAATAATCATACTTAGCAATATTTTATTAGGACCAGTTAGGATTACAAAATACACCAATAAAATACTCTATAATTCAGACTTTTAATTATTTTACACTACTTTCTCAATCCTTCGTAAGAATATATTTTATACAAATACTTAAAAAATAACAAACCTACCAATCACACTTGAATTTCTTTTATTTCTTTTTCCACACTTGGATTTCTACCTAATTCAACATTAGGATGCTTTCTCTAACATATGCTGTTATATATCACTTCCTAATCTCTTACAGAGAGAAGAAATGAATTCTGGAACTTCTTCTGAGATAAATTGTACTGAATTATTCTTTTATCAGAAATCAACCTCAGTATCCATAAATACCATAACAACCTTCCTAAAACTTAACAGTTTTAAAATTCTAGGCTGTTGTACAAGCTGTTTCTACTACTTGAAACCGGCTTCCCCCTACCCCTCGACCTAACACTTCCTTTCTTTTTATTATTCAGCTTTCATCCCCTCCAGGAAGACTTCCTTCTCTATCCAGCCTGGGGTAGATTTACCAATCTTCTAATCTCCCAAAGTACTCTACACTTCTATCATAACAAGATACAGTGTAAGGAATAACTTCATAAGGCTATAAACTCCTTGAAGACAGGAGGAACTGTCTGCATAGTTCATTGTTAGATCTGTAGTACCCAACACACACAGTGCCAGGCACATAATAAGCATCCACAAATATTTATTATGCATGAATGAGATAGGAGTTCACTGCCTAGTGGAGAAGAAATTACAAATACATAATTGTACAAAATAACTGCGTGGAATAAGCAAAGAATAGGGTGGTCAGGAAAGACTTCATGGTGATGTCCTTTGAACTGATTTTAAAAGATGAGGCAGGCACTCCCTAAGTGACCAAGGGATAAGCAAAGGTACAGAGGAATGTAAGGGGATGGTCTACTCTGAGAGGCAACAGTAGTCAGGAGGACTGTGTGTTGAAAAGTAGAGACAAGAGGAGACTATATCATGGATTTATTCTATAGTGATTCCCAGTAACTTTTTTTTTTTTAAACGTCTTTGCATTTTTTTTTAAAGATTTTATTTATTTGAGAAAGACAGTGATCAAGAGAGAGCACAAGTTGGGGGAGGGTCAGAGGCAGAGGGCGAAGCAGACTCCCTACTGACCAAAGAGCCGGACGTGAGACTCAATCCCAAGACCCTGGGATCATGACCTGAGCCAAAGGCAGATGCTTAACTAAGTCACCCAGGCATCCCTGAAAATATTTTTTAAATGGAATAAAGTCCACTATAAAAATAACCACTATTGATAGTTAGCCTAATTCTTATATTTCAATAATAAATGTCATGTCATAAATATTTTACCATGTTATTAAAGATTTATTGACAGTCACTCTTAATGGCTGAATAGATTCACTGTATGAATGAACCATATCTTTTTTCTTTTTTAGTTTAAAAAAGCAATTTGTTAGTTTAACAAGCAATTGGATGTTTATATTGCTTCCGATTTTTTACTATGGTTTACACTAAAACCATAAAATGGTTTTATTTAGTGTAAAAATTTATGCAGTGTTAAAAAGTTTACACTAAAAAACACTATGATGAACAACCTAACAGCTAAATATTAATCACATTCCTAGTTATTTTTCTAAGTACATTCCCAGAAAAATGTATTGCTAAGTAAAAAGGGATTTTAAAAAATGTAAGGCTTTTGATACATACAGCCAAACTCTCCTCAAAAGAACATACCAATATGTAGTTCTACCAGCAGTTAGGAATGTCCACTTCTCCAAACCTTGTCACACAGATATTTTTTAATTCTGCTAAGTGCCAGGGGGAAAAAAATCTTAAGTTGAAACTTCTATTTTTAGTAAAGTTGAACATTTTTCATATTAATTAGAAGATTATTTTCTCTTGTGAATCGCTATTCATGTTCCTTGCTGATCTTCCTACTGCTGTATTATTTTTATTGGAGTTATAAATTCTCTTTATATTAAAGATAATATACCTCAGTTTTTCAAAGACAGTATGTTGAAAAAAAAGTATGCTGAATATATTTTCCACATATACTTTTATCTTATTATATCAAAATTTTAATTATTATATTGTCAAGTCCATTTTTTCCCCTATGGTTTTATCTTTACTGATTAGGCTTTTTAAAGTCAAAGTATTTTAATGACTTCCTGACAGGAATTAAACAACTGAAAAAAAACACACAATGACAAAGGCTACTGGAAAGTCAAACTTTTAAAATAAACTGATCATCAAAATAGAGCATCTTCTTACATTTAAAAAATTTAGGGAAAAAATAAGATATTTTATTTAGTCTATAGAAATTACTTAATCCACATATGGATTCAAAACCCCAGTGGCATTATACCACCTTAGGCCACAGTGGTCCACTCTGAAGGCTTTAGGCAAGAGAATGGCATGATTAGTTAAGAGTTTCAAAAAGATTTCTGAGGTAGCTAGTTTCCAAAACTCTAGGATTTTCATAAAAAATAAAATGAAGTGGGGGATCAGTTTTAAAATTTTTGTCAATAAGACCACTGAAAAATTACCATTGTTGCATGGAAAATATTTTAATACCACTAATGTACAAAGAATATAATCTTGGAATAAAAGCTAGTAATTCAAATTGAATAAATTTACCTTAATGAAAAATTCAACACTTTGACTTTAGTCTTCTCATTTTGCCTAAAAGCTTTACCTGTTTAAAATCTTGGTATTGAAAAATCATTGTAGAAAACTAAGAATGTAGATTAGGAGACCAGTTAAAGTACCCACAATTCTTATCCTAAAGCAAGCAGATGCAGAGAATGTAAAGTGTTAGACAAATCCTTGGAGATCTGGCTCAATCTTCTCAAATTAAAACTCAGTCTAGCTTAATAAGTTAATAATTGTAAAGTGTTTTTAACTCTATAGTCTCTAATAAACAGGAGATACTCCATACACACTGAAATCTATGAGTTTATGAATTATAAAACTGTTCCTTATGTTCCCATCAAACCCCAAAATATGACTATAATAGTCCTGGATAAACTGGACATCTGGATAAATCGAAGTCTTCATTATCAGAGGATAACTGGTGAAGGATAACAGCAATCAAAAAGAATTTCCTTAAAACAGGTACCAACATTTCATTGTACAATGGAAAGAAAGTGTTGTCTTTGTCTAAAAACTAAAAGTCATAAAAATGTTTAACATTTATTTTACATTTATGTAACTATATGCAAATTCTTAGAATAAGAATAAATTAAATGTTTGGGTTTTTCTGCATAAATCTTTCCAATGAAATTATGACAGCAAAATATAATACCCTTACTTCATATTTGAGTTTTGTACTATAATTTAAGAAGAAAGTCTTATAAAAAGTCTACATAACCTTCAAGGGCCTTTCCTTAGTCCCATAAGATAGTCACATAATTCTCTGATCTATCATGTCCTCATTTCTGTCATTTCCTTTTCTTTAATTGATAACTAGTCTAACTCCATCAGATCCTTATTTGCCAATGATTTTATATGTAACTGACAAGTTTTCTAATATCATTCTCGCGGTTTTGTGAAATTCTACATCCTTTGCAAGATAAGAAACTTCATGTTACCAGTGATGAGCACTGCATTTACATTATAGTGTTTGAAATATACCAATCAGGAAAAGACCAACAAAGACAGTGGGAGGGAAAAGTAGATCCTGGAATATTTAAATAGGCACTGATTTTTTAACTGCCATACCGCTAAATGAATATTCTTATGATAATCTCAACTGCCCTTGTAAACTCATACCTAGGGGACCTTGATTATTAAATGGACTCTTAAATCCATATACAAAACCCTCATAACTTGAGAAGTAAATGTGTATAATGGGCTTAAGAATTTAAATTACGTATTTTCCCTTACTTTCCCTAAGTATGAAGCAACAGAAAATACTCCTCACTACTATCAATATTTTTATTTTACAAGATAAGCAAACCTTAAAAACTAAGAAATGAACTAGAAGACGTTACTAAGCATGTGTAAAATCACTACCTAGGAAATGCATGCCCACATCTCTGAACAGTCAGTGAGGTGGTCTAATTGAACTGAGCATGAATGCCAGCTCTATCACTTGCTACATATTAAAGATATTGGGCAAATCTCTTTATCTGAGCTGCAATTTCTTCATTTCTTAAAATGGGTAAATGTAAAATCACTACCTAGGAAATGCATGCCCACATCTCTGAACAGTCAGTGAGGTGGTCTAATTGAACTGAGCATGAATGCCAGCTCTATCACTTGCTACATATTAAAGATATTGGGCAAATCTCTTTATCTGAGCTGCAATTTCTTCATTTCTTAAAATGGGTTCAATATCTGTTTCACATCAGGATACTCTGAGAACTAACATTGTGTGAAAAGTGCTTCACAGAAGGTTTGGCACATGGTAGGCACTCAAAAAAATGGAAGTTAATATTATTAATAAGTAACGCACACTTAAGCTCATGCCAGAGGACCCCTCAGATCCTCACGCAAAACTCTTAAGTGATATGTACTTCTAAAAAAGCTTCAAAACCTGGTTTTCTAACCAACAGATAAGCAAATTCAAATTTGTAGGTGTGGGGTACTAAAGCAGACACACTGATAGCAGCAAATGAGAGCTGACATTGATAAAGAACAAATTCTAACAGCAGATTAGTCAGAGATCATTCTGAGTAGGGGCGAACAACTCAACACATCTTTTCTTTTTGAGGTAAGAAAAATTTTAAATTGTAAAATATTAAAAACATAGAGAAAACTAGGAAGAATATAAAAAAAATCTGTGATATCCACCACCCAGCTTTATCAAATTTGAACATTTTGTTATCTTTCAGATTCTTCTGAACATTACAAACACAACTGAAGCACCCTGAATATCCCTCCCCAATCCCATTCCCCTCCCTCCCTCTCCAGAGGGAACCACTATCCAAAATTTGTTTGTCACTCCCCATGCAAGTTTTTAATACCATGAGATCCTAAGTATGTATCCATAAACAATGTATAGATTTGTTTTGCATTCAATTTATTCCATAAATATTTAATTAGCACCCGGTATGTGCTAGGCACAGTTCTAGGTGCTGGGAAAAGAGCAGAGAACAAATAGACAAATACATGCCCTCATCAAACTTATGTTTGTATATTTTCAGACTTTATATAAATGGTATCACACTGTATAGCACATTCTATGATTTGCTTTTCTGGCTCAACCTTGAATTTCTGAGATGTATCTCAGATGCCTCTAGTTCATTTATTTTAACTGATGTATAGTATTCCATTGTACAAGTATACTGGAATTTATCTTCCTCTTGATGGAGATTTGATTCCAACTTGTATTACTAATGATGCTATAATGAACCTTCTTTACACATCTCCTTATTTACATGTGCTTTAATTTCTTAAAAAATCTGTTTGATCTTCCATTTTACCAGATATTGCTGAATTGCTCTTCAAAATAATTTTACCAATTATACTCCATCAATGTCCAAGAGTTTCTACTTCTCAACATCTTTGCCAATACTACTTCTTCACTGTTTATTTTTATTTGCATTTTCATGATAACTAGGAAGCTTGAAAATTTTTCCATATTTATTGCTCATTTTAGCTTCTCTTACATGATTCTCTGCCTATTTTGCTCCAGGGTAATTGTCTTACATATTCTGCATACTAATCCTTCTCTGGCTATATGCACTGAAAATATCTTCTCCCACCCACCTATAGCTTATCTTTTCACACTGTTATGTCTTTGGTTAGAATGAAGTTTTCAATTTTAATGCAGTTGAACTTAGCAATCCTTTAATGACCTGTGCTTTTTGTATCTTAAAAAATCCTTTCTCATACTTAGAACATAAATATAGTCTATATCTCTTCTAAAGCTTTAAAGGTTTGCTTTCATAATTGGGTCTTTAACTTGCAGTTTCTTCATATATATAACCAATACTCTCTTTTCCATTTTCCCCGCCACTGATTTGTAACACCCCTGCAGTCATATATCAAATTTCCATATATGCATGGGTCTGTTTCTGGAAGGTCTACTCCATTTCATTAGGCACTTGATCTATCCCTGCCCTAAGACTGCGTTTGATATCTGGAAGACTACCATCTTAGTCTCCTTCAAAATTGTCTGATATTCTTGGCACTTCGCTGTTTAATATGAATTTTTAAGTCAAGTTAAAAAAAAAACCCTGTTGGTATTTTGATTAAAACTGCACTAAATTTATAGAGTAATTTGGAAAGAACTGACTTCTTTATGATACTGAGTTTTCTTCCCCAGAGAAGATTTGCATTTGTTTTTGCAGGTACCTGGCAGTACTATCAACCTGGATCCAATTTAAAATTGCTGGCTAGATGGTTTTGGAACATATGGTAGTGTGAATTTGGGCCCCACACATGCATGAAGACTGACTTGCGGTTAGACATTCACTGAGGAGATTTTCTGACACCCCTCTACTCACAGTCTACATGAACAGGTGGTATGTTTCTGTAAGTATACCTCTTGCGAGTCCCAGCCTTATGCAGAGTTTTCTACTAGACTCCTCATCTTCAACTGGCCATAGAATTAACTCTCCTGTCCACTGTAACTCCTTATACATATTAAAGAGAAGCTCAAGGTCACCTGCATTTGGCAGACGCCTCCAGGGTAAAAGCCAGCTGAATACCTGTATACCTGTTTATTTCTTTGCATTCTAGCATCTACTTCATTTTTGGCCCTAGAATTCCTTTCTTTCTTATCAGCTCAACTATACATTTAAAAAATATATTTTAAAAATCTTATCCTGCATTTCTATTTTTAGTAGAAAGGTGTCCAAGATATTTTAAAATCTTCTATAGCTTAATTTTTATCTATTTGATTTACTAGTTTGGGATGGAAGTGTACTAAAATCTCTCACTATGATTATAGACTTGTAATTCCTTATCTGCTTTGTTTTTGTTTTTTTAAATATACAAATTTCAAATCATATATAAAAGTTCATCATTATTATATGTTCTTAGTTGATTTTTCCTTTTATTAATATGTACTGTTGCACTTTACCCTTATTAAAACCTTTAGTCTTCTATCTGTCCAATGATAATCTACATTAGTTTTCTTTTCCTATTTTTGGGCAGTTTTAGTTTTGTATCTCAATAATGAATATATAGATGATTTTGATTTTTATTCAAATTGCTGCCTCTGTGTGTTTTAATAAAGATCAATTCATTTATACTTACTGTGAACTACTCATACACTGGGTCTATTTCTATTTCCTGTTTTCTACTATCATCCCTTTCCTTTGTTTATTTTGTTACTTTTTTAAGCTTTCCCGTCTTCCACCAAACTGATCATGTTTTCAATATTCCCTCTCCCAACACTTCTGCTGCTTTGGAAGCTAGCTATACACTGTATGTCTACTATTTTAGCTACCTTTAATTTAGCATTTTTTTCATTGTATATATTTAATTATATATTGTTCTGAAAGAGTCTGAAATTACTTAATATTTCTATCTTCTTCCTGAACGTGACACAAACCTTATCATATTACACACAACCTATCTGTTGTTACTGTCTAAAGAGACACTGTCCGGTTTGGTAGCCATTAGCTATATGCGGCTTTTCAATCCTTGATATGTGGCCAGTTTGAACTGGGTTGTGCTCTAAGAGTAAAATACTGGATTTTGAAAATTTAACATTAAAAAATGAAACTGAAATATCTCAATAAATTTTTTAATGATTACATGTTGAAATGATAATATTTTAGTCCTACTGGGATAAATAAAACACTACTAAAAATTAATTTCATGTTTTCTCCTTTTTAATGTTACTACCAGAAAATAAATCTAGACTTTAGTTTTAACTTTGTTTTAAATGTACTCCCCCCAAAGATCTAAATTATTATCTTTGTGCTATTAATAATTAATAACATTTATCATTTCACCTAATTAAATTCTTCATTATGGGATAACAGTTAATCTGGGTATGATATGGCACTGGGCATTATTTTCCCTTAGTAGTTAAGATACTACTTCATAATCTCCTAGCATCAACTGTTGCTGATGAGAAACCTTCTGTTATAATGTTGAATTATACCTCTGTAGGTAATCTGGCTTCTAACTTTGGTGGCTTTTAAGATTTTCTCTTTAGCTCTGATATTCTAGAGTTTTACTACAACCTGTCTAAATGCAGATTTACCTTTATTTAACCTACCCAACATTCTAGAGTTTACTTTTGATTCAAGGATTCAGGATCTTCTTTAGTGCTAAAAATTCTCCACCTTTGTCTTCAAAAATTAATTCTCCATCAATCTCTGCATCTTCTTTTTCTTTAATTCTTATTACATATACACTGGAGTCTCTCAATTAATCCTCTATATCTTTTAAGTACTCTTAGTATTTTTGAACCCATTAATTCTCTCATCAGTGGTATAAAAGGATAAAATTTATTACATCTTCAAAGTTTTTTATATACTAAGTACATTTTTAATTTCTAAGAGTTGTAGTTGGTTCTTTTCCACATTAACCTGCTCTTGTTTCATCTCTTTTGTTTCATAATTTTGAGTTCTCTTTAAATGGAAAGTATCAGTTAACTTATTTCTTTGAGCATCCTAAAAATGCTTAAAGTTTCTTCCAATCAATGGAATACTATGCAGCCGTTAAAAAGAATAAGATCATCCCATGGGTACCAATATGGAATGATCTCTAAATATGTCATTAAATGGAAAAGCCAAGGTTATTTGTGTGTGTAGAATGCTACCATTTATATAAAAGTGTACATATGTGTGTGTGTATATGCTTGTACATGCATAGACTATCTCGAAAGGATAGCAAGAAATTGGTAATAGTGGTTGCCTCTGGGGAGGGGAACTGGGTGGCTAGGGGACAGAGGTGGGAGATAGACTTACTTTTCACTGTTTACCCTTTTGTACCTTTGAATTTTGTACCACGTGCATGTATTACCTAGTCAAAAAAAAATAAATAATTTATTTTTAAAAATAAAGTCTTTGTTGGACTACTCCATATAATTAATTTCATCCAGAAAATATGCTTGTTTTAGTTGCTGAATTTGTTATGATACTAATATTAGAAGTCTTCATGAGTTTTAGAATTTTGGTTATAGGCTTATTTTAAGTAAGAAAGATTATTAATTATTTTTTCCTCTCTTTCCTATTTAATGGTTTTATAATTGCCCCCACTTGGATTTCTGAACCCCTACTCCACATAATATTAGGCCTTATAATGACATTAAGGCCTTCAGTTTCATGATGATATTGGAGCTATCACACATAAACATTCAATCACTGCCTCAGTAATCGCTTCATTCAATTCCTGGCCATGAGGTTGTGTCTTAATCAGCCAAAACCCATGGCCTGAGGTAGTGAATAGCTTTTTCCTTTTTTCAGCCTTTCACAAATGGGACAGGCATTCTAGCCAATGCATTGTGTAGTAATTCTGGTTCTGGTTCATGCCTCATATGAAGCACTTTAGTAGTTTTGATTCTTGACAGGAACTAAAACTACTACATGTCAGTACCAGACTCAGTGGGCTTGTGGTTTCAGCCCTATAACAGCTTGTGTCTGTGTTCCATTTCTGGCCCACAAAAACGTTTATGTTCTTTTAAAGCCTGGCTATATCTTTTGTGCTATTTAATCTATTGTTCTATGAGTTTGGAGCATAGAGGTTATATCAAAACTCAGTATTCACTGTGACTAGAAGTAATTTCCCCATTTCTTTTTTTTGAACATTAAAAGTATTCAGTATGAAAGGAATATAATCTTATTACATAATGTTAAGAGAACAGAAAATTACTCATAATCCATTCATTCTAGCACATCCCATGTTAGCACTGAAAAATATTTCCTTATCTTCTGCATCATGTCATATTTGTAATAATTTTTATCTTGATTTTAACATATATTGTCCCAAGCATTTGTCCATGTTGATATGTAGTCCCTGTGACCATCATTTTAATGACTGCATATTAATCCACCAAGCTGTTCAACTGTTATTTACTTCCCACATTATTGAGAATTTAAGGTGCTTCCAACATGCTTTTAGAAAGAGGTTCTCTGTGCATATGTGTTCTTTCCCCTCAACAGTTTGGATTTGGGGGATGGGGGTGAGAGAGGCTTAGCATTGGGACTGCCATAATTCTACACAGATCATTAGCCCAAAGACATGGTAGGACTATCATAATACATGGCTGAGGTTCATAATGATGACCCTGATATATGAAGAGAAAAGGTAAAATCATATGTAAGTAAAAAATGCTTTTTCAGAAAGATTCTAATCCAAAATGGTTAATAGCAAGTTTTGTAATTAAAGGGATAAGTTTCATAAGGGATAAAATTCACAAATCACAAATGCATATCTAGCACTGTTGGACAAGACATTACAAATTTTCATTAACTTCCAAATTAGAATATTTTGTGTCACACTAATAAACTTCACTATTTCACTAAAATACTAACCTGATATTATTTACACAGTCTTCATGAGCTTCAGAAAGTGTTTTTATGTGCTTTGAAGATATAGGGTCAAAAAGCAGAACTTCAGTCTGTTCACAAGCAACAGTCAGCACTGACCTGAAAGCAAAGGACACATTTCCCTTTAGTTTTCTAGCATTCTCTTATTATTGATATTCACTTATTTATAATTACACAAACTATAATGAATAACTTCTTTTGCCCATGTTAGAAGCAAATAGTTACAAGATTGAGACTATCTGTTCTTGGCAATAGTTGGAAATAGTACCTCAAACATTATGGTGGAGCATAAACTAGTACAGCTTAGGTTTGGAGAGTACCCACATCTATCAAACTTTTAAATGTGTGTACCTTTTGACTCAGCAATTTTTTTCTGGGAATTTAATCTAAAGAAATAATCATTTATAAATACAAAGAAGCATATATAAAGATATACCTCACCATAATGAGAAAGTGAAAGTAACCTAAATGTACATGAAAGGAATGACTGATTATATAAGCCATGGTATGTAATACCTTGCAATATGGTACAACATTTAAAAAGATAGGGATAGTTTCATATGGATACTAAAGAACTCCAATACTTTTTTTTTTTTTTTTTTTGAGAGAGAGAACATATGTGAGAGAGAGCTGGGGGTGGGGTTGGGGAGGAGCAGAGGAAGAGGGAGAGAGAGAGTCCCAAGCATGCTCCATGCTCAGTGTGGAGCCCAATGCAGGGCTCAATCTCATGACCCTGGGCAGAAAGCAAGAGTCAGATGCCTAACCAACTGAGCTGCCCTGGCACCCCCCAAAACATATTATTAAATGAGAAAAGCTGGTTGTAAAAAAAAAAAAAATAGATGAGGCAACTTAGGAAAAAAAGTCATATATGACAAATTATGTATTTCTTTATCAATATCTATTAAAATATACTGAAAAAGGTTTGGCATATATCCTACCAAACCACTTAGATATACTCAAACTTAATCTTTTCCTTTATGGTTTTTAGTACTGTCTCTTGTTTCAGCCCTTTCCTATTACAAAGTTATATTATTATAAACCTTTATAAGCCCCATTTTGATTTCTGAAAATCAACTGTCTTTTATTTACTTTTTTTTTTTTAATTTTATTTACTAGTTTTTTGTGGGCACTGCTCTTTCAGATTCAGATCTAGCAAATGAAATCCTGAATCTTGGAAACTGCAGGCCTTCCCAATTTATAGTTCCAATAACAAATGGAATTTGTACATTTAAGATGAAAATGAGACGGAATTAAAAAAAATTTTTTTTAAGTAATCTCTATACCCAAAGTGTGGCTCGAACTCACAACCCTAAGATCAAGCAAGAGTCACATGCTCTACCAACTGAGCCAGCCAGGTGCCCCAAGACAGAATTTTAAATAGCCAAGAGTTTCTGTTCAGAACAAACTTCTTAGATAAAGTAGGAGAGGGGAAAAATCTAAATTGAAGTATTTTCCATATTTAGTAGTCATGAAATTGTCCTTTAAAGGGTGTCTGCTCTGCATAAACCCTTTTTTGAAATATCTGGACTTCAAAAATTAAATATCTGAAGGATTTTTGTGCTAGTTGATCAGCATGAGTAAAAATGTTCAAATTAGTATCTGTAATTTTAGAAGATAAACATACAGCCATTTCTTTGTTTCTCCCAAGAGTCATGGGATGAACTTTACTCCTTTTTATGCATAAAAGTAAATGAATCAGCGGTGCCGGTGGCTCAGTCAGTTAAGTGTCCAGCTCTTGTTTTCGACTCAGGGTTGTGAAATTAAGTCCCACAGCAGGAGGAGCAGGCTCCTCTGTGCTGGGCCTGGAGCCTGCTTCAGATTCTCTCTCTCCCTCTGCCCCTCCCTCACCACCCTCTACTCTCTCCCTCTCTAAAACAATCAAACAAAAAAGGTAAATGAATTGGCGATTCTGGGAGAGTCTTAATCTTAAACATTGTAAATAAGAGATTTATAAAACTGATAGTCACTGCTTTGTTTTAATAAAATCTATTTTGGTACATGGACTGATTTGTAAATTTTTTTAAAATGAGTATCATTTGTCCCAATATCAAAGCCTATATTTTTCTCATTGGTTTGAAATGTGATCTCTACCATATATGTTTTTGGATTCTATCCTATTCTATGCAACACCGCCATACTATTTTAATTTCTAAAAGGTTTTATATATGCAAAGCAAGATGAACATTGCTTTATGAACTTTTTTTTTGGGAGGGCTAATATTATGCTTTCTCAATGTTTTCTGAACATGTTGGGCAGGGGGCAGCTAATATTATGCCTTGACTTCCAAATGAAATTTAGATATGGCATGTCAGATCCTACTGAAAAATCTTGTTAGTATTTTTACTGGGATGCACTGATTTTGCAAATTAATTCGGTAGAATTTATATCATTCAATATTGAATCATCCCATCAGTAGCATGTCTACCTTCTCACATATTCGACATTTTCTCAGCAAGAGTATCTTAGCAATTCTTGGACCTTTGAACATCCTTATACATTTCGAAACAACTTATCAAGTTATGTACACACACTCACATACAAATCCAGCTACTGATTTTGAGACTATAATAAATCTATAGAAGAGTTTGCATAAAGAGCCTCTGGGTGGCTTAGTGGGTTAAGTGTCTGACCCTGGCTCAGGTCCTGATCCGAGGACACTGAGATCAAGCCCAACTGAGGTTCCCTGCTCAGTGGGGAGTCTGTTTGTTCCAGTCCCTCTCCTTCTTCCCTCTGCCCATCCCCCTGCTTGTGCTCTCTTGGTCTGTCTCTCAAATAAATAAATAAAATCTTTTTTAAAAAAGTTTGCATAGAATTGAGATCATTACAATACAAAATCTTTCAATCTATGTACATAGTGTATTTCCATTTACCATGGAGATTTTCTCCAGCTGGGTCATGCCTATCTTCGTAGATTTATTCCTGGGTATCTGACACTTTTTCAATGCTTTTGTAAATGTCCTTTTTAAAATTTTGCTTTGTTTGTTGTTGGGTGTACGAAGTGCAATTGATTTTAACATTATCCATCAATCTTGCTATTGTAATAATTTATCTGTAGGTTATTTTAGGTTTTCTTTGTCAATAATCATATCATATACAAACAAATGCTTTGTTCTTTAATACGTTTTTTGTTACTACACTGGCTAGGACTTTCAGCATAATGTTAAATAGAAATGTTAGTATTAGCAGGCACTCCTCTCATTCCTGATTTTCAAGAATACATTCACCATTTCATCATTAAGTACAATGTTTGCTGTGGAGTTTGTTTTGTTTTTCTTTTTTGGGAGGTAGTTTCCTATTATTGGATTAAGGAAGTTCTACTTCAAATTTGCTGGGTTTTTTCATTAACATATTTTCATTTGCATACAACAGTTTTCCAACATTTATTGAAATTACCCTATATTTTTCCAATATGTTAATGTAGCGATTTGCATTATTTTATTTTCTACACTTTTCATTTCTACCACATTGCTTAATTCAGTCAGCTAAAATGGTGGGCTCACATTTCTGGCTTCTCTCCTTTTGTAGATCTTGGCCCTGCAATTTACTCACTGCCTTAATTCTCCAATCTCGTCAAACGTAAGCTTTTTATACCTTACATTAAATATATTATGTTTTTTCTAGCTTTTCTAATTATTCTGTTGAAGGGTTGGTCCAAACCACCTACTTAACTACTTTGGGAAAGCTACAATCTCTACCTCTTGCATCTGAAGTTATGTCCCCTTTTCATTCTGAATATTGTTTACTTGAGGATTCTTTTTTTTTTTTCCCTAAGATTTTATGTATTGAGAGAGAGTGCATGTGCAAGTGGGGAGCAGTGCAGAGGGGGAGAGACAAGCAGATTCAGCACCGAGAGAGCCTGAGGTGGGACTTGATTCCCCACAACCCCGAGATCATGACCTGAGCCAAAATCGAGAGTTGGACACTCAACTGACTGAGTCACCCAGGTACCCTGGGGATTCTCTTGATCAATATGTTTTTCATTTTTGTCCTTTCAAAGACAAAATTTTCTCTGTTGAGTATTTTTATTGAAATTCTACTCTTTGTTACTATATTTCCTTCCTTCTGCTTTCTTCAGACTTACTTTGCTATTATTTATAGACAGCTTCACTATTCTTCTATTTCTTGAGACGGATATTTAGCTCATTAATTTTCCTCGTCTTCCTTTCCAGTTTATTAATGACTATAATTTTCCTAGTAAGTACTGTTTTACTTATATCCTACAAGTTTTGAGACATATGGTACTTTCATTATCATTTAGTGTTAAATATTTCTAATTTCCATTATCATTTCTTATTTGGCCCATATGTTATTTGTAAATGTTTCTCAACTTCAAAACACATGAGGTTTTTCTAGCTATCTTTTTGTTAATTCATTTCAAATGATCACATTGTACTGAGAAACTGTACTTCCATGATAACCTTTTGAAATGTGGCCATTTAAGTGAAAATTTTGTAACTCTTCCATTTTGTTTGAAAAAAAAGGCAAGCAGGAGATAGCTATTACATATAGTCAAGTGTGATATTTAAAAATGTTTAACATTCAATAGTAATATAAATTAACACATGAATAAAAATTTTAAAACACTTTCAAAATAAACTAACCTACAGATTATGTACGCCAAGGGATAGTTCTAATTAAGTTGCTCGTCAACTTAGTTTCCATTGTTTATTAATTTTGGAAATAGTAGTCATAATCTTTTCTTTGACTCAGATGACCTTGTCTGCACCATGAACAGACATAGGTAATTGCATAAAGCGCCTCCAAGAATGTCCACATTAATTGGTAGTCAGTAAGTAACTTGGAGTCTTCGTAAGTAAAAAAATTATTCAACATCAATAATATTGTTCATGGAGCTAAATCCTCTTTTTAGCTTTTGCTGAAGTAAGTATAATTAAAATTTTTTAGCACTTATAATGCTTGTTAATTTTGCATATTAAATATGTATTCAATTATATTAATAATTAAGCCACAAAAATAATCTGTTGATTCATCACGTTTAATTATATCAGACCTAATCCTTCAGCCCAGATGAGAAGTCATGTAATACAGCAGTTAAGAGCATAAGCCAGGGTACAAATCCTTTGTGTTTAATGACCTTTCTGTTCTGTTTCCTCAACTAAATGTTCCTGGTACTGAGATTTATGTTGGTGGTAATTTTCATTAATAAAATGAGTGTTGGCACACCTGGGTGGCTCAGTCCGTTAAGCATCTGCCTTGGGTTCAGGTCATAATCCCAGGGTCCTGGGATCGAGTCCTCCATCAGGCTCCTTGCTCAGTGGGGAGCCTGCTTCTCCCTCTGCCTGTTGCTCCCCCTGCTTGTGCTCTCTCTGACAAATAAATAAATAAAAATCTTAAAAAATAAAATGAGTATTACTGTACCCATGATGGGCAGGTATTTAGTGGGTTTTAGCAAACTTATCCCACTAAATAATGGTGAAACTCAATAGGAATGATAAAATTAGGGATCTCCATCTCCATCCCAGGAGTGAGGACATCCATAAATCATCCCTCTAGGCCCCACTTATCTGCTGTGGATTCTATTGTCATGGGAGTGCACATTATGCCAAGAGATTAATATGTTTGGTGCCAGCAGTAGTGTTATTACTTTCATCTGACTGCCTGTTCATCTCTCTGGATCTCCCCAGAGGCTGCAGTTCTCACAAATGACTATATGAGAATGACCAGGAGTGTGCCTGTGAAAGGCAGGCAGCCCCACACTAAGGGAAACCAAATGGTCACTGGACATTTGCCTAAATTTTTGTGGTGGGGAGGGTGTCTAGCATGGATAGGGAACAATTAGCACTGATGCTGTAGCTGTCAAGTAAGATGTTTGTTAGCAGCTTGCAGTGCCAGCTCTTAACTCTGTAGTTGTTATATAACCTCTGGGAGGTTCCATGGAAGACACTCAACGTGCTTGGAGCAGTAACCACTATGGACATTTATCAGTATTTTAACAACTGGTACAGCTGAACTAATGTGTACTAGCTGAGTATCAGGCCTGAATGCAGTATACTGCCCTTCAGAGCAAGACTTTAAGTGATGTTGTTTTTATCTTGTTTTGTGTCTGCCTGATTGAGGCATACTGTAATGTATGTTAAAATCTTCCTCTATGATAAATTTGTCTGTTTTCTCCTTGAACTTATCAGCTTTTGATACATATATTTAAATCTAAAAAACTCATTCAAGTTCAAAACTGTTCTATCTTCCACGTGAATTAAACTTTTACCAGCATGAAGTAACCTATCTCTAAATATTTTTGCCTTAAAGCCTAGTTTGTACATTAATATAGCTCACCAGCTCTTGTTTAGAATGTGTTTGATATATTATTGTCTATCCTATTGAACATTTATTACTATTTTATTATAATTAGTAATATTTGAACTTATTTTCAGCCATTCTTTGTGCTTTTTATTTATTATACCTTTTCTACTTTTTTTCTTTCCCTTTCTTCTCTTGGAATATTTTTTTCTTGTTCCATTATTTTTTCCTCTAGTAGGGTGGAGATAATATATTCTTTCTCATCTTTTAGTCTTGCAAATTTTAATATGCAAACATTAAAACCTACAGTTAATATGTCAAATTCTACCTGAAGAAAACAAATTTAGAACATCCCTTCATAATTTATTATTTTCTTCAATTTTAGTTCCATCTTTGTTAATTGCAAAAGACAAAACCAAAATTAGATCTAGTTTCACATACATATTTCCCACTTTCTTTATTCTTTCTACCATCTCAGACCTTCCAGTTGAAACCTCTTCTCTCCGAATGTAGAATTCCATTATTGAAGGTCTGGTGGCAAACCCACTGGGCTTTGCTTGTGTATGTATTTATTTCATCTTCAATCTTGACAAAAATGAAGAACCCATCTTTGATGCGTGTAGACATCTAGACTGGCAGTTTTCTTCCCAGCGTACTGAAAATAATTACTTTCCTCTGATTTGCACTATTATTGATGACTAATTGGCTATCACTCTCATAATTACCCCTTTTAAGATCTTTTTTTCTCTAGCTTTTAAGATTTTAATATTTGTTGTTCTGGAGTCACTGTATGTCTAGAAAGGATTCTTGCTTGGGGTCTACTGGGCATCTTAAATCATGGTCTAGTGACTTTCTTCAGTTCTTCAAGTTCTCAGCTACTATCTCTTCAAAAAAAAATTTTTTTTGTGCCCCATTATCTACCTCATTTTCTTCAGGAGCTGACCAAATATATAGTATGCCTTTTCTCTCTATGCTCCATGTCACTAAACCTCCTTCATATTTTCAATCTCTGCATCTTTCTTGTCTCCATTCTAGATAACTTCATTTCTATTTTCTAATACACTACTTCTCTCTACAGCAGTGCCTAATGTGTTTTCATAAAGGACAGCCTGACAAAGTCCCACATATTCTTATCTATTAACATCAAATTTCATTTTTCAAAATGTTATCAGGAGGTAATACACTTATTTTGAGAAAGCTGTTACTGTAATATATTTTTGGAATTCTTTAGTAATGACCTCTACTCCATATATCCTTTTATTTCTTTTTTAGTGCCAAATTTTTTCTAGTCTGGTCTCTATTAAATTCATAATTTTTTAAAAAGATTTTATTTATTTATTTGACAGAGAGAGAGAGACAGCCAGTGAGAGAGGGAACACAAGCAGGGGGAGTGGGAGAGGAAGAAGCAGGCTCCCAGCGGAGCCTGATACGGGGCTCGATCCCAGAACGCTGGGATCACGCCCTGAGCCGAAGGCAGACACTTAATGACTGAGCCACCCAGGCGCCCCCAAATTCGTAATTTTAATTCTTACCTTCTGTGTCACCTCTCCTTCTCTGTACTGAGAAGTCCTTATAAATGACAGTGATAATGGTACCCAGTAAGCTGATTTAACCCATATAACTGAAGGATATAAGAAATTATCTCATTTAACACAGACGTCTTTTTCCTATAAAATTAAGTCCTATAAAAATCTGGAGCATATTATATGTAGTAAGAATAATAAAAAATTGTAACACTTAACTATTTTCACCTCTCACTTTGACATAGATGAAAAAGAACGGCAATGTGCAATGTTGGCAAAAGTATGGGGAGACAGGTACTTTCATATGTGTGTGATAGGAATGAGAATTAGTAAAATCCTCAAAGAGGGCAATTTAATAATAGGTATCCAAAATCTTCATAACCTTTCACTCATTCTAGAGAATTATCATGAGGACATAAATCTAAAAATTTTGTTTATAGAGGTTTTATTTAAACTAATGAAAAATGTTAAATAACGTAAAAATACACTAACATTTAGGTAATTCACAATATATTATATGAAAAAAAGCAGGCAACAAAATAATATGATTCCATGTTTACATTAAAATAAACATATGCAGGGGTGCCTGGCTGGGTCAGTTGGAAGAGCATGTGACTTGATCTCAGGATCATGAGTTTGAGCCCCACACTGGGTGTAGAGATTACTTAAAAAATAAATAAAAACCTTTAAAATATGAATAAATAAATAAATAAAATAAACATACACACAAAAAAAATTCCTTGGATAGCCATTCAATCTCTGGGATTATAAGTGATGTTTAGCTTCTTTTTGCTCATTTTTTGCCAAGGTTTTCTAGAATCAGTATATATCAATTGCAAATTAAACATTATTGAATTATTATTACTATTATTTACATTATTGAACTATTTTAAGTACCAGAGTACCTAACTACTTTTTACAAAAATGTTTGTAGGGGACAATATTGTCCGGATTCAAACAGAACTATCAGTAATATATTCCTCATTCTAATAGCACTGGCAATGGGAATTCCTTCTTCAAAACTCATTCTACCCCTCTCACCAAGTACCTAAAATCTCACTTCCGAAGAGTGGAAACAGCTATTTCTGAAAGCCTGACAGAATAAGTAGGAGGGTGGGAGGAGAGGAGTTGGGGTATGGAGAAGAAAGGAGCCGAATGTTTATGAGGAACAGATTCTTGGTATTTGGGGGAAGCTTTAGGAACAGGGCTTTGTTGGCTTTGTTGGAGAGAGGACTGGGGAGGGCAGGTTACATAAATAAACTTCAGTAGTTTCTCCTCTCTTACCTGCATTCAGGTGCACATTCATTGCTACAGGTTCCACGCAACTGCTATAAGTAGAAACCCCAAAGAGCCTAGCACCAAGTATAATTAGGAAGATGCATATGCATCAGTGAAATTGAATATGATGTATCTCCTCACCATGATTCCAGATTCTGCTACTTTCCTCCTTTCTCAGCATATTTTAGGCTTTTCTTTAGCAAAATATTTTGCTTTGTTAAGTCATCATTTTTCAGCTTCTCTAACATGACATAGTGGCCCTTCAACCATAGGTCCTTTGATATACCATTTCCTCCATCTGAAATACTTCTATCCCCTCCCCCACCCTATCTTGGTTAATTCATCTTCTCATTTTTTCTGTTCTTGGTTAAATGTCATTTCTTCAGGGAAACCTCAAACACCCTAGTGTACAACCGGTTCCTTCAAGCCTTTATCTCAATTTATAAATATACATTATGAAATATTTAGTATGGTTATTGATACCTAGTTGAACCAATTAAGTCCCAAGCTTAATAAGAGTGGTGCCTTTAGCTGGTTTTGCACCCCACTGCAACCTCCGCATCTGTAACATAGGAAGTGCTTAACAAATACCTGCGGAACGAGGGAATGAATAAACAAGTAAGCAAATGACCAGAATCCAAGGGCCTTGATCAGGTAAGAGTTATATTATATAACTATGTCTTCTCAGGGTAGAACTGTGTGTACATTTTTTCCCTTGTTGTTGAACTTGTTCGTGTACTCACCAAAGCTTTAAAAATACATATTTTGAAAATTCCCCATAAAGCAAAATAAACCGAGACCAAACATGAAATATTTACTCTGTCAGGAAAAAGGCTGGACACCCCTGACAGAAGCACGTAGTCTAGCCTGGGGAGTTCACAAATGCCCCACATCATAAGACACCTCTGTGCCGTGTCTTAGTGCCCTTCAGGAGCAACGGAACGCACACCTGTCGACCCTCAAGGCAAGTCAGGCGCAGAATACATGGAGCCTGCAGGCTCCCTACCCTTGCCAGAAGCTTCGGTGAGAAAACCCGAGCCTGCGATGACAAGGAAAGAATGAGTCCTTGCTCAAAATGTATTTGCTGGGCACGTACCGCGTACCAGAGAGCCCCAGCTCCGGCCTGGCTCCGGCAGCCGTGCCGGGCGGCGGGCCCGAGGCACTGCTGCTTCACAGAGCTCCGCGTCCCGGGTGCGAGCTCCGCGTCCCGGGTGCACAAATGGGCCCCGGGCCCGCCTACCTCCAAGGGCCGGGCCGGGAGCTCCAACAGCCACAGAGCGCTGCAGAAAGTGCCGGGGTGCCGGCAGCCCCCAGCCCGGGCCGCCGCCCACGGGCAGCAGAGGCAGGCGGAGGCGGGCACCCGCCCTCCGAGGGGCCGCGCTTACCCGTCGGGCGAGTACTCGAGGTTGAAGACCGCGCCGTGGGTGCGGGTGCTGAGGTACACCGAGTCCGCGGGATGGATGGAACCATAGAGGTTAGTCATGGTGCGGAAATTGTCCCGCGCCGGGTCCACGAACAGCCCGCGGCCCAGGCTGCGCTCTCTCAGCCACCCGAACAGCCGGGCGCCGGGGCCGCCCAGGCCGGCGCCGAGGCCGTGGCGGCCCCGGCTCCCGGCCCTGCAGTCTGGCCCGGGTCGCCGGCGCGGCGGGGAGGGCGGTGACGGCTCTCCCTGGGCGGAAGAGGCCGAGGAGTCCAAAGCTCCGGGCGGCCCGAGCTCCCCGGCGCGCGCGGCCAGGGGCAGCGAGGGGGCGCCGGGGCGGCGAGGGCTCCGGGAGGGCGACGGGGGAGGGGCTGCGTCAGCCCGGGGCTGCGGCGGCGCGGGCGGGGAGGGGAGCGGCCCGGCGGCTGTCGCCTGCCCCGCACGGGGTGCCGGCTCTTCAGCCCCAGTTCCGGCCGTCCCATCCCCTTCGGGACTACCGGGCCCGAAGGTAAACATGACCAACGCACCCGCCCCCCACGCCCGGCCGCAGCCCCGCCGGCCTTCACCTCAGCGCTCCCGCTCCAGCCGCCACTTCCGGCGTGCGACCGCCTAACCCCGCCGGCTGGGAAACACGCGCCGCCCTTGGCCACCATCCGCTGGGGACCGCGAAAGCGGGGACACCGCCCACGGCGGGTGCTTTATCCCGGAGGGACCGTGGTCCGCAACGTTGTCAATTGTGTTTGAGCGCAAGTGAGAATACCCAAGGCCCGGGCAGCATGGGGCAGTGGTAGCATCAGGGCACCCCTGCGACAGTCGGTAGTTGTTAGTCCTCGTGACTGTGTGCCTGGGGCTGAGTGGGCCTGAATAAAGGGGTGGACTATGATTATGTACTGTTATCCCCAATTTAGGCTAAGATCAAAGGGGAAGAAATTACCGTATTATACGCAGGTCCCACGTAGTAAGTGGCACGGGGTACTGCCTACTCCAGACTGGGAGTCTAAGGACTCAGGTTCACTATTATGCTAAAAGCCAAGGCCTGGGGCAACTGGGTGGTTCAATCAGTTAGGTGTGGGACTCTTGATTTCAGCTGAAGTCAATTTCAGGGTGGTGAGATAGAGCCCCTCCCTGGGCCCTGGGCTCAGCAGGGAGTCGGTTTTAGATTCTCTCTCTGCCCCTACTCGGCCCTACCCCCGCCCCAGGCTCGCGAGCGCGCGCTCTCTCTCTCTCTCAAATAAGTAAAAAATCTTTAAATAAATAAATAAATAAATAAAGGGCAAAAATAAAGCCCAGGTCTATTGGTGCCCCCTGAATATCTGCCCAACAGGTCAAGATTTCATCAAGGTTAAAGTTGTCTTCTCCTCAGGAAGGAGCATATATCCAGCAGGAGTCAGCGAGTGGAGCTGGAGACCTTACAAGCACCAGAGCCCAAGGTCAAATCCTGCTTATATGTGCCAGGCAAGGCACAGAGGGCATGACAGATGCAAGGCCTTCACCATTGCTGTTAAAGATCAATATATAGAACTCGTTTGTAAAAAACACTCAACAGGAACTGGGGTGGTTCTTGGGAAGCGAAAGAGTCTTCAATAAAGGAAAGCTTGAGGTATAATGAAAGGTAGATACAAGAACTGACAACTCTTCTAGGCCTTGATCAAGAGCTATGTTGTAGAAAGTCACATTTGATAACTGAGGATAAACCTGGAGGGTCTTTGCAGCAGGAGCTATCCTGTGAGGACATATCTGAAGGATCTCTATAGTAAGGGAATGAGATTCAGAGGACTGAACATTCAGTAGGTCCTCACACCAGGAAAGTTAGTAGTTCAGCTCTCTTGTCCATGAGCTGATTGAAAATAGGGCAAGAAGCAAGCATCCTGAGTTCAGAGATAAGGCAGCCATTCCTCTGGAGATATTCTCCATGCTGCTCCCACAAAGCAGAAGGGGTACAGGTCTAATTTGTAATTAAACAATGTCCCTTAAAGACCCCCAACTTCTGGCTGCAACAAATACTTAATAGAGGCCCTCTGCTTGACCCCTAAGTTATAGCCAATGGCTAAAATTTTACGGTCTATAAAACACTGACCATTCACCAATATTACTAATTTTTAATAGGTAAAATAAAACAATTTTAAAAGGTTACATATTCCAAGGTATTTAAGATATATAATTTCAACAGATAAACACAGGCTCTGCAATGAAAGTTTGTGCTGCCTCAAGATAATCAGACTTCACAGTTCAGGCAATTCAAAATTAACACAGTATAGTCCCCAAACTGATTAAGAAATGTTCACTAACAATTTAAAGAATCTAGAGAAGCCAAATGGGAAGAAAAATATTTTGTAGGTTTGCATGTACCTCTCTGTTAGATAATGAGAATGATTCTTGAGAAAATAACCAAAAAAGGCAGTAGCAGCTGTAACACAGAAAAAGACATTCAGTAATGCCAAGGGTTTTTTGCTTTCTTATGCTTTTATTTAAAACGTAAGTCCTCACTTATCAAATATTTTTTGCTAAACGCTAAAATAATAAATTGCATAAGGACTAAAATTCTATTGAGATGATCATGATTTTACAACCCATCAGTAAAATAAATAAATAAATAAACAAACAAACAAATAAATAAATAAATAAAATAATCTACTGGAAGTTCACTGAGAAGGCACTAAAGGTAGATTAACTGTGACTGCTCCTATTTACCCACTGCCTTTGAGTCTTTAAATAAAACCATGTCACGTTAACAAGGAACTGACTGCAAATCACAGTCTATATAGACCAATTTCTATGTAACACTATTATTGTGTGCTAAAAAATTTTCAATTTCAACAGCTCAACTTCACAGATATCAGTTCATCAGAAAAGCATCCTCTGAACTTCTTTGCCCTGATGTTCCTTTTAGATCACAACACAAGGAAACAATTGGCAAACATTTCCCCTAGGCCCAGGTATCACATGTCCCTGGATCCCCCCCACACACTTTAGGATCTATCTCATTGAGGAGACAGGGAGCAAATTCATTTACTTTCTTCCCTATCCAATGACTAGATGTTCTTAAAAAATTACTTCCCAAGTAATGCAGTGTGCCTGAAATATAAGCAATGACCTTTCTGTTTAGGCTTTTATACTTTGGGAGCAGCAGCAGATTGACTCCTGATGTCTTTGACGTCATTGGTTTTGCCCATCAAACAGAAATCTTTGTTGGGAACCAGACTGACAAAATGAGCAAGGCAGTTGGACGTGGCAAAAAAAAGCTGAAATGACAGCGATATTCCAAGCATCTTCTTGATTGAAGTCATGCATCTCTAGCTTTTTGAAATAGTCATCTGTTACATCATGAGCTCGGGAAATAGCAAGCGCAAACTCCAGCATTGCCTTTTCCCAAGCAGGAAGATTAGACTTTCTCCAGTTCACACAGACCTGCAAGAAAACAGTCTAAAGCAGTATCTCTGTTCATCACGATATAGCTGATAAAACAAAAGGTTTAGCAAAATGAAAAAAACCCAAGGTTAGAATAAAGGGGCAAAATCAGGACAAAATAAACTTTCCAATGGACTATAAACCTGAAACTCTGGCTGAGCCCCACTTCTGCCAAGGAGTCTTCTTTGCTCACTCAACTACAAGCACGTCTTGCTCTTCTAAATACTTATGGCACCAAAAATCTCAGAACCAAGAACTAAGGGACTCTAAGTACATAAGGACCCCAAATCCAAACTTCTTCTTCTGAGTAAAGAGAAGCTCAGATAATTATCCCTTTGTCCCCAATTAATCCCAAATGAGACACAATATTTGCAAAATTAATAGCTGACACTTAGCAATTACTCTGGGCTAAGAATGTGCTCAATGCTTCATATTATCTTATTTCTTATAAAAATCGTAGGAAGTAGTATTTTTATTATTGCCCCCATTTTATTGGCAAAGAAACCAAAGCTCAGAGAGGTCAAGCGACTTCCCCAAGGCCATACATTTGGAAAGTGGCAGAGCTGGGATGTGAATCCAAGTGTATCTGCTTCCAAAGACTATACTTACAATCATTACCCTTGCTCAAGCAAAATACTGAAAACTACTAAACACCTAAAAATAGAACAGTTCAGGAAGCCATGGTGTGACAGCATACACTATGGCCACCAGGGAAGCAATGCCTAGAGAATGATCTTGGATGAACAAAGATCTGGCAACTAGCAGGAGGCTCTCAGCACAGCAAAGGTGAGAGGAGGTACCTGTCCTGAAGGGTGGCAAAAGGGGCCCTTCAGGAACAGTTTGCACGGTCTCCACTCAGGTGGCATCAGGAGAGTAAGTTGGGGGGTAGGAAGACCGATGACCCTCAACCTCAGGAATAAATGCAGAGAACGGATGTTTCTGTTCCCCAGCCCAGATCGGAGATTTCACTGTAGGGATCAGCAGGACTTTGTAAGGTTGGTGACAAATCCGTGTTTGCTGTGTCTTTACCCTTAATCCATTTCTCTGGGAAGAATTACCATGACCTCTGACACCCAAAGGGCCTGACTTTGGATGAAGGAGATAGTAGGCTGATGGCTGGGGGACTGAGACCCATTTCACAACCAGTCTTGGTGGGAAAGAGAAGACGGAGGCAGTTCTAGAAATGAGCAGACAGGTGTAGGCTTGGGGCCAGAAGGAAGAAATAAAAGAAATAAAATAAAAAGAAAAGAAAACCTAAGAAACTGGTTTGGGCCGATTATGAATAATTAGTAGCTAAAGTCACACTGGCAAATGCAAGTAATATAATGTAGCAGAAAAGAGTGCAAGCTTTGAAAATGGGACTGAACCTCAAGGATAAAATGGTTATTAATAAGGCTCAACTTAGAGGGAAAGCTGTATGCATTTGAGAGAATATATGCCATGTACCCAGGATCAGGTGTGGCACAAAGCTGCTGTTCAGCTAACCCCTAGTCCCAAACATCTTGTACACACAGAAGCATGTGGGCATAGTGATGGGAATGGGAGGGAACTCAAGCAATGGGAAGAGCTGTAGAGGGAGAGGGAGGTGTTCCCTGCACCATGTAGCGGCTTGGACCTTTCCCTTTCCTTAGGTATGAAGAAAACCTGAAATTGGCACAGGGGAGGTGGGCACCAACCTGGTCAGAAAGCACTGGGTTCTTCGAGTAGACCCTGTACTGGGCACTGTGGACAACCATGCTGTATGGGCACCTGTTGGCCAGGCTGGTCACCACAATGGTGAGTTCCTTGGCAGCTCTGCGGAGCTGGCCTACGGAGGAAGAAGAGAGGAGACCTGTCCATAAGCCTTGGATAGCAGCTCAGAAGAACCTCAGAAGACAAGTTCAGCCATACGTTAGCAACAGAGGTGCCTACCTTCTCACCTATCCCTTCATTATGCATTCATTCCCAGTCTCTTGCTACCAACTACCCTATTTTATTTTCTTCATAATACTTAACACTTCTGAAGTTAACCTATTCTTTTATTGTTTAGTTGTTCGTTCTTTTCTCCTCTCTAAAATGTCTCCTCTCTAGAAATTTCTCCTCTCTAGAAATTTTTCTGACTTGTTCAGCATCATATCCCCAGAGGAGTGCCTGACATACAGTGGTCGCTCAGAAAATAGGTATTGAATATATTACTAAAGTTAAAGTTCCAGAAACATTTTCGGAGGCCCATCAGGTACTAGACTAACACTTTCAAAAGAGGAGGGAAAAGAGACTTCCTAACCTCAGAGGACATACTACACAGCGTTGGGAGAGGCAGGAGAGGAAGGATTTCATTTTGGAACCTGGTACCATTCTGAGAACTTTACATATGTAATCTTATTTCAACCTTGTACCAGCACTGCAGAGTGGGTGTTAATACCATTTTATGGGGCTCCTGGGTGGCTCAGTCGGTTAAGCTCTGCCTTCAGCTCAGGTCACGATCCCAGGGTTCTAGGACTGAGTCCCATATCAGGCTCCCTGCTCAGTGGGGGAGCCT
The DNA here is from genome assembly GCF_023065955.2 of Ursus arctos. Classification (NCBI taxonomy): domain Eukaryota; kingdom Metazoa; phylum Chordata; class Mammalia; order Carnivora; family Ursidae; genus Ursus; species Ursus arctos. The sequence continues at coordinate 27,756,183 of NW_026622852.1, read as the reverse complement.
GCTTCTCCCTCTCCCCTCGCCCCCTCCCCCTGCTCCTTCTCTCTGTCTTTCAAATAAATAAATACATAAATAAATAAAATCTTTTTAAAAAAAATACCATTTTACTAGTGAGGAATCCAAGGCTTTGAGACATCTAAGTACTTTGTTCACATGCATCACCTATGGCACAACTCAGATGTGAACACGAGATCTGTCTCTTCCCACCAGGACAGAGAAGCTGTGGAAGCTGTGGAAAGGTAAGGCAGACAGCACTCTGGATGCCACTGGAAAAGGATAAAGGATGCTGTGGGAGGTCACGGGAGGAAGAGTCCGTTTTAAGTTAAGGCAGGTGAGATGGACTTTGAAGGAAAAATCAGATTCACAAAGCATGGACAGGAGAAAAGGCATCTCAGGGGCATAGCAGAGGGTGAACAACAAAGGTAAAGAGTGCGTAAATCATGAGACCTGAATGCTTCAGAGTAAAATTTGATTCACTTTGATTCCAACGCACACACAGGGGCTGAGGGAAATGAGGCTGGGAAGACAGGCTGGTCTCAGGCCACAAGAGAGTCGCTGTGACACACTGTCTCCCAGTACCTCCTATCTCCTTTTCAGTACCAGAATCCCTTCATTTTAGCCAGGCACGTGGCCACACAGCTTCCCTTACGGCTAAGTGTGATGAAATTCTGGCCAGTGGGATGCAGACAGAAGTGATGTGTGTGACTTCCATGTCATGACCCTAAGGGAAAGGAATGTGTACCCACAAATGCCCCTTCCTTCTCTTTCTGCTGGGAGCAGTGGCGAGTTAGCATGAGCACGTCGGCAAGGGCAATCCCAGACAGTAAGCAACACTAAACTGGCCCTTAGCAGCTCACATGGGGACTATTAGGTGAGAAAGAGAAAAAATATATATCTCGTTTAAACCAATTGTATCTTTGGGTCTGGAAAACAGCAACCTAACGTGAATACTAAGTAAGAAACCTATGATTGCCAGGCTGAAGTCCCTGAACTTTATTCAGGGGGTTATATGGAGCCAGAGGGCTGTTAAGCCCAAAGTAAGAAAGATGAGCGACGGTCATTACCTAATTTATTTCGGTTCAGTATCTATAATTATATAATTAAATTCAGAATCTAGAGGATGTCTCAGCAAACTACTCTTTCTTAACGTCTCCCTAGCTCCACAGTCTCGAACTATGTGGGAAGGAACTCTAGCAAGCAGGCATCTGGAGCCCATCCAAGAATGATTTAGCATTGTTTTTCTATTTACCTGTTTCCTTGTGTAGATGGCATTGTAATAAGCAAAGAAGGCTCTGAATTCCAATGGCCAGTGAGACAACACTTTAAATACATTTGGTAAAAATCCTGTCTGCAGAGCAGAAGAAACACCAGGGAAATGTAAAATGAAAATTAAAAGCGGAATAGGTAATCATTAGCTGGTAGTCACTATACTGTCAGCTGAATGCCAGATACAATCATAGGAAGGCCACACCCTTGGTGTCGAAGTACAACCCACACATACCTTCTTCACCTTTTAGGGTATTTACAACTAACTTACAGTGTTACTTCTAAAGGTATGTGTAATTTTTTGGAGAAGTCATTTTATGAAATTCAGACAGTGAATGTTATAACTAAATCAAAAGACACTTCTTAGAATTAAGGTTTTACTGATTTCCTACCTTTACACAGACGGCCTGGTGGTACTCATTTCCTTCTTCTTCTTTTTTTAAAGTAGGCTCCACACCCAGCATGGAGCCCAACGTGGGGCTTGAACTCATGACCCTAAGATCAAGACCTGAGTTAAGATTAAGAGTCGGACACTTAACCGACTAAGCCACCCAGGCACCTGATGCTCATTTATTTCTAAGAATTAAATTAAGAAGAAGCCTTGATATTAGTAAAGTACTTTGTAAAGTTCTTTCATACATCCTTCTCCACAACTCTGTAAGGTAGTTAAGGCAGATATCACTATCCCCAGTTTACAAATAACGAAAGTAAGGCCCAGAGAGGCTGAATGACTAGAACAAGACCATACCAAAAGTAAGAGGACTTTGGGTTTTCAGTATATTTCCTAATGGGATGTTATGGCAGACAACTAGTGGCTGCTATCCAGCAGCCATTTCTCCCCTCCTCCCATGACAAAAGCACCTAGGTATTGTTCAGATATCAGATTGCCACCTGTTTCAGGGAAGGTTAAGTCCTTCTCCAACCCTAGTGGGTGAATCCTGATTGGTCTAAACCAATTATGGTTATTCTATTCCAATTCTTAGTGATTGGTCTAGGAATGGTCATGTGACACCATCCTGCCCAATAAGAAAGGAGGGGAAATCAGCTAGGGGCTTTCTTCTCCAGAAAGAATACGAGGAAGAGGTGCACTCTCCTAACCCCTTCCTAGAGTTGTGGAAGGATGTGATGTTTACTGATGCTATAGCCATCTAGTGACCAGGAGGGGACAAGTGTGAGCCCAGAGTCATCACACCAAGAAAGACAGAACCAAAAGATGCTAAGAACCTCATCCTGTTGTATCACTTAGCCACTGGATTAAACAACCCAGGAATCACCCTGTCTCTGGATCTGTTATATGGGACACTGAACTGTCCTTACAGTTACATGAACTGGATTGGGTTTTCTGTTACCTGTAGTTGAAAGCACTCTGATAACAGATGCTAACAATTTATTACTGGGCCAGAAGACATAAAGAACCATGTCTATCAGCCAAGAGCAGGGATTAGGGAAGTGGTGGGGAAGTGGAGAGGTATGGACAGGTGAAAATGGCACTGAGGGAGAGGCTGAGGGCTCCAAACCTTTCCCACCAGAGCAGTTGGATTTTTATCTTTTTTATATAATGGATTTCCATTCAAGATTTTGTTTGGAAAAAAATCGTCTTAAGTTTACCACCAAGTTTGAAAAACAAAAGCTTATAGCAAATGTCTATGCTCAAAGAAGGGTCTTATAATTTGGCAGCCTAGAGCACCAGCTTTAGAAAGTACCCAAGGAAATAATTCAGGGATGTTCAAAAAGATAAATGTACAGATATCTGTTACAAGTTCTAAATGTCTGAGATTGAGAGAGTGTTGAAATGAATTAAAATATCTCTATTATACAATACTATATTACGCAGTCACTAATTACATTGATGCTTTAACCTGGAAAATGTCCATGATAACACAATTTCATTAAAAAAAAGTTACATGGGGGCGCCTGGGTGGCACAGCGGTTAAGCGTCTGCCTTCGGCTCAGGGCGTGATCCCGGCGTTCTGGGATCAAGCCCCACATCAGGCTCCTCCGCTATGAGCCTGCTTCTTCCTCTCCCACTCCCCCTGCTTGTGTTCCCTCTCTCGCTGGCTGTCTCTATCTCTGTCAAATAAATAAATAAAATCTTTAAAAAAAAAAAAGTTACACATATAGGGGTGCCTGGCTGACTCAGTCGTAAGAGTATGTGACTCTTGATCTGGGGGTTGTGAGTTCGAGGCCCACACTGGGTGTAGAGATTACTTAAGTAAATCAACTTAAAAAAATGTTACATGTATATGTATACAAGAAAATAAGGAAGAAAACACATCAAAATGCTTATACTGCCTGACCTAGGTGGAATCAGATAATTATTATTTTTGAATTTTCTGCTCACTTAATTTTTCTTATTTTCCAACACGTAATTATAGGAAGAAGCAAGGTACCTCTCACACTTGTTTAAGCAGCTAGCATGTATCTCAGTGGTTCTATCTCCACACCATATTATAGTGCTAAAGGAAACTAGAAACAAACCTCACAAGTGTGCAGAAGGCTGAGTGACAGGGAAGGGTCCCAGAACATAAGAGCCTGTCCCTAAGAGGAAAAAAGCATGTCCTTCTGACTGGGATACAACGAGACCCCAAAGGAAGGGTCTGTTCACAGGAAATCTTGGGCAGACTAGGGCAACCAGTTCCAGGGATTCCACTGCAGCCGACACGGCCTGCATGGACTGACCCCCTGCATAAGGGGACGATCTCACCTTCTTTTCTACCTCCTCTGTGAGCTCTACAATGTCAAAAGGCAGGTCCTTCTCGTAGGGAATGGGGTAACGGCTGATGGGTTTGGACTTCTCTTCCTGCTGAATCTCATAAAGGCGCAAGTTCAGGGTCACCAAGGCAACTTTTCCCAAAAGCTATTTGTCACAAAGTGAAGATGAGACTGAAAGGAAAGAGAGAGAGGTTTGGGGGGCTCCTGAAGGACTGGCTTGGGTGGCTAGTCTGTACACCTGGGCCTAAAGGAAAGAGATGGCAAATAGGTTTCACCTCCTGGCACAATTCCCGCTGATTACAAACTCCCTGGCTTGAGCAATCATGAAAAGGATTCTGGGCTCAATAAGAAACAATACTGTAATCAGCTGGTAGTGTCTGACGTAGGTAGGCAACATGAGGGCATGGTGGCCCAGGTAACATTATTTGCTATAATAGGTCAGATAAATGTTTGAGCCTGGATTGAAGTTCAGAACTGTCTGATTCCAAAGTCTGTGTTCTTCCTACTTTGTAGTCCTGTCTCTTGGGAAAAAAAAAACTAACTAAAAAATATCAAAAACTAACAATATTCTAAATGAAGAATGGGAAACAAACACATAAATTTGAATGGGGAGCCCCTTCGTGCCTTTTACCACACAGAGTTCTAAGAGGGGTACTTTTCTGAAAGCTCAGTGCGGTCAGGTTACCTATGAAAGATAGTGTAATCAGACAGCCTGGGTCCAACCCCGACTTAGCAAATGTGTGAGAAGAGGCAGGTCCCCCAGCTTCATCTATAAAGTATAGATAATAAGAATATCAAATTCACAGAGTTGTTATAAGGATTTAATGAGTTAATACATATAAAGCTCTTAAAATAGAGCCTTGCTCTTAGTATATACTATATATTAAATGAGATGTTACAGGTTTAAAATAAGGGTGCGATTCAAGGATATTGGGGTACACTTGCAAATCTATCAATTGACATTTGCTTACATATTCAATACTAGACCCACAGAGAATTTTGGACAACTCCCCTCACACCTTTTAGGAACCCTGGATGGGTCCTGTCTACTGTAGCAGCCCACATGCCTGACCTTCACATCTGACACCTCACCGCTGTACATCGTGCTGAAGAGAAAGGTAAAGGCTTTTGTATCTTTTTAATTTCAGCTTCCCCCACCCATTAACTAGGATTGGGCCACTGATCCATGAGGCTCCCAGGCCAAAAAGCTCTATCCACACATAGATTCATACTCTTTGGGCGTTGAACTGAGAAATAAGAAGTCAGTTAGCTGGCAGGGAGAGTTTGGGCTGAAAAGTACGAAGCGAAGCAAGGCAAGGCCGCCGGAGTCACGATGGTCATGAGCACACCATAGGAGTGAGAGAGAAATCATGAGTAAGCAGTCATGAGGGAGAGAAAAAATTCAGGGTGGAGGGTAAGGAATAAAGCTGGTGGTAGGGAGAGATGCAGACAGACAAAAAGAAAAGGACAAAAGAGCAGCCGAGACTTGTCCATGGCAGAGTTTCCAGAATCCTGCTGCAGAGGTCCCCTGAAGCACCAGGACTAACTCTCAGTTTCAGTTTCCATGTGGCATGATTGCTTGGTTTCCCAATACTTGAGACAGAGCTTTGACAAGAAGAATCAGAGAGAACAACCAAGAAAGTAAGTGTGTCATTTCAGTCAGGGAGCCTTCTGTAACTCAAAGAAAACAATGTAGTCAGGAGTGAAATGGTCCTACCATATAAACTTAAAAATAAAACAAAAAACATACACTCATATAATCCTTAGTGTACATGGTTACTTTCAGTTAGCATACTGTGTTCTAGGTTCAACCAAGTTGTAGCACTTATCAATACCTTTTGTTCTTTTTTAGGGATTGAATAATATCCCCTTAAATAGATGGGGATTTTGTTTCCCCATTTGTCAGCTGATGGTCATTTACATTTTTTGTGCTTTTTGGCTATTACGAATAATTCTGCTATGAACATTCACACACAGTTTTTGTGTAGACACAGGCTTTCAATTCTTTTGGGTATATCCTTGGTGGTGAACTGTCATGTTATATGGTACCTCTATGTTTAACTTTTTGAAGAGCTGTCAAACTTTTCCAAAGTGCCTGTATCATTTTACACTCCCACCAGTGAGGGTTCTAATTTCTCCACATCACCACCACCACTTGTTATTATCTTTTTGATGATAGCCATCCTAGTGGGGGCAAAATACTCTATCACTGTGGTTTTAGTTTGCATTTCCTGGACTAATAACATGAAGCACCTTTTCATGTGCTTATTGGCCATTCATATATTTTCTCTGCAGAAATGTCAGTTTGGATCCTTTGCCCATTTTTAAAATGGGCCACTTGTCTATTATTGAGCTGCGGGTGTTGCTTATATATTCTAGATACATATCCCTTATCAGATACATTATTTTCAAATATTTTCTCCCATTCAGTGGGTTCTCTGTTCAATTTTTAAAAAATATTTATTTTAAGGTGAGGGGAGAAGCATGCTGGGGGTGCAGACCGAGAGGCAGTTACGAGTACTTCTCCCTGAGCCCAATGCGGGGCTCTATCCCAGGTCCCCAAATCACAACCTGAGCTGAAACCAAGAGCTGGACACTTAACCAACTGCACCACCCAGGTGCCCCTGTGTTCACTTTCTTAATGGTGCCTTTGAAGCACAAGTTTCTAATGTTAATAAAGTCCAATTTTTTTTCCTTTGGGTGTTTGTGCTTCTGGTGGTAACATATCTAAGAAACTACTGCCAAATCCAAGGTCACAAAAACTTATATGTTTTCTTCTAAGAGTTTACTCATCATTATGTATGTGGATATCCAGTTGTCCCAACACCGTTTGTTGAAATATTTTTCTTTCCTCACAGAACTGTCTCAGCACCCTTATCAAAAATCAGTTGCTCGCAAATGTGAGGGTTTACATCTGTGTTCTGAATTTTTTTCCTTGATCTGTGTCTATCCTTATGCCAGTACTGTCTTGATTACTGAAAGCCTTATAGTAGGATTTAAAATGCCTTATAGTAGGATTTAAAATCAGAAGTGTAAGTTCTCTAACTTTGTTCTGATTCTCAAGTTTTTTGTCTGTTTACTTGTTTTTGCTATTCTGGATCTCTTGAATTTCCATATTAATTTTATTTTATTTTTTATTTATTTTTTTTAATAATATTTTTTATTGTTAGTCACCATACAGTACACCCCTAGTTTTTGATGTAAAGTTCCATGATTCATTACTTGCGTATAACACCCAGTGCACCATGCAAAACATGCCCCCCTCAATACCCATCACCAGCCTATCCCATTCCCCCAGCACCCTCCCCTCTGATGCCCTCAGTTTGTTTCCCGGAGTCCATAGTCTCTCATGGTTCATTCCCCCTTCTGTTTACCCCCCCCTTTCTTCTTCCCTTTCTTCTCCTACCGATCTTCCTACTTCTTATGTTCCATAAATGAGTGAAACCATATGTCTTTCTCTGCTTGACTTATTTCACTTAGCATTATCTCCTCCAGTCCCGTCCATGTTGCTGCAAATATTGAGAAATCGTTCTTTTTGATGGCTGAGTAATATTCCATTGTATATATGGACCACGTCTTCTTAATCCAGTCATCTGTTGAAGGGCATCTCGGCTCCTTCCATGATTTAGCTACTGTAGACAATGCTGCTATGAACATTGGGGTGCATATGGCCCTTCTCTTCACTACGTCTATATCTTTGGGGTAAATACCCAGTAGCGCAATTTTTAACTTTTTAAGGGACCTTCACACTGTTTTCCAAAGTGGTTGTACCAACTTGCATTCCCACCAACAGTGTAAGAGGGATCCCCTTTCTCCACATCCTCTCCAACATTTGTTGTTTCCTGCCTTGTCAATTGTTGCCATTCTAACTGGCATAAGGTGGTATCTCAATGTGGTTTTGATTTGAATTTCCCTGATGGCTAATGATTTTGAACATTTTTTCATGTGTCTGTTAGCCATTTGTATGTGTTCATTGGAAAAGTGTCTGTTCATATTTTCTGCCCATACCATATTAATTTTAAGATCAGTTTGTCAATTTCTGCAATGAAGATAATAGGGATTTTGACAGGAATTACTTTGAATCTGTATATTAATTTGGGGAGTACTATTATCCTAACAATATTAAATCTTCTGACCCATGAATATGAGGTACCTTTCCAATTATTAAGATATGTAATTTCTTTCAATGTTTTATAATTCCCAGAGTTTAAGTTTAGTATTTTTGTTAAATTTATTCCCAAATGTTTTATTCTCCTTGATGCTACTGTAAATGGAACTGTCTTAATATCAGTTGTCCAAGTATATAGAAATGCAATTGATTTTTGTATATTGTTCTTGAATGTAGCAACCTTGCCGAACTCATCTGTTAGTTCTAACAGCTTTTTTTTAATGGATTCCTTACAGTTTTCTACATACCGGATATCACCTGCAAATAGAAATAGTTTTACTTCTTCCTTTCCAGTCTGGATACCTTTTGTTTTTTTTTCTGCTGAACTGTTTCAGATAGAACCTCCAGTACGATGTTGAACGGAAGTGGAGAGCAGACATCCTTGTCTTCCTGATCTTAGGGAGACAGCTTTCAGTCTTTCACCACTCAGTATGATGTCAGCTGTGGGTTTTTGTAGATGCTCTTTGTTAGGTTGAGGGGGTTCCTTTCTAATCCTAGTTTATTGAATGTTTTCTCATGACAGGGTGTTGAACTTTTTAAAATACTTTTTCTGTATCTATTCAGATGATAATGTGGTTTTTGTCCTTTGGTATGGTATGCTAATTGATTTCAAATGTTTATTCCTAGAATAAATCCCATTTGGTCATGGTGTGTAATCCTTTTTATATAAGGCAGGATTCAGTTTGCTTGTATTTTGTTGAGGATTTTGTGTCTATATTTATAAGGGATATTAATCTGTAGTTTTCTTTTCCAGTGGTATCTTTGGTTTCGATACCAGGGTAATCCTGGCCTCATACAGAATGAGTTGGTATGTGTTCCTTCCTCTTCTATTTTTTTTTTCTTTTTGGAAAGAATCTTTGAAGAATGGGTATTCTTTAAATGTTTGGTAGAATTTGTCAGTGAAGCCATCTGGGCCTGGGCAGACTCTACCTTATTGTTGTTACTGACAAGTCTGTTGATCTCACAACTTCATGAGACCATGAGCCGGTTACCAGTGCACTGACACAATGCTCTAAACTCACCCTTACTGCTCTGAGAAAATGGATCTGGGTCTTTAAAACATTTTTTCTTTGCTATCTAACATAAAGACAAATTCTGTAGGGAGAAGGCCCTGAAGAAGCATTTCAGGAGGAATCGGTTTTGCTTACCAGTTCCAGTGTTCATTCTGGTATGCTGCTGCAGCATGGCAGCTTCTCCAGCATCTGCTCCTGCTTATCTTGGTGGCCAGAAGCACCCAGCAGCCAGCAGTTTTCCCTAGCACCGTATCAAGCAGTTTTGTAACAGAGGCTTCCAGGAGACACTCCCCCAGGAACAGCTTTCCCCAGAACCCTAGTAGTGCCAGCAAGGTCTGAAGAGTGGATTTCTTTTCAAGATTTATTTATTTTAGAGAGAGAGCGAGAGAGCGAGAGTGCACGCACAAGAGGGGGGGAGGGCAGGGGCAGAGACAGAGAGGGGAGAAGCAGACTCCCTGCTGAGTGCAGAGCTGGACTTGGGGCTGATCCCAGGACCCCAAGATCATGACCTGAGCCGCACGCTTAATCAACTGAGCCACCCAGGTGCCCCTGGAGGGTGGATTTCTAAGCAAGTTCCACTGGCACAGGTTCCCAGTGACTTCTTACTATTTAATGAGCCATGACCATGTCCTCTCCAACAAGGTCTCAGTCAGTCCTGGACAGCAGGAAGAGACTTCCTCAGATGTGCTATCTCACCACTAGGCATGGCTGTTCCCTACAACTGCTATTCTTATACTCTTTAAAGCTCTCTTTAGTTTTTACTTGCCATGATTATTTGTGATTAAAAACACTGGTAGCAAGCAGACTTACTTGTAAGTGATAATTGTAAGCATTTACATTTAAATTCTTTACTTGAATAAAGACACTAGCAATACTTACGTGGCCTCTCAATTTCTGTATCTAAATCAGCATGTAATTCATTTGTAATTTGAAAAAGACTAAAAAAAATCTTAAAGGTTCACTCAAATATCACATTCTTTGGGACACCTATCCTGAGGCCTTCCTCCCCACAGAGTGGTAACCATTTCATCCTCTCTACCCTTAGGACTGACACCCTAATCAGGTTGCTACAGCCACCCTAACCCTTGATATTTTCATGTGGAGACAGCAAACTCCCCCAGGGCAGGGACCATGATTCGGCTGACTCCTCGGCTCACTTCCTGGCTCAGAGCAAATGCTCAACTAGAGTTGTTGATTGATAGGAAAAAGCAACCCTCCCAACCCCGTCTCGGTGGCTCAGTAGATTGGGTGCCCAACCTTTAATCTCAACTCAGGTCTTTTTTTTTTTTTTTAAGATTTTATTTATTTATTTGAGAGACAGAGCGTGCACTAGCGGGAAGGGGGGTAAGGGCAGGGTGGGGGGAGGCAGAAGGAGAAGCAGACTCCCCGCTGAGCAGGGAGCTCTAGGCAGGGTTCCATTACAGGATCCCGAGATCATGACCTAAGCCACAACCAAGAGTTGGAGGCTTAAACGACTGAGCCACCCAGGCACCCTTGGTTCAGGTCTTGATCTCAGGATCTAGTTCAAGCCACCGCCCAGCGTGGACCCAAAAGCTAAACAAAACTGCCCAATTTCACCAGTCAACAAAGAAAAGCAACCATGAAATGCTACTTTGCCAGCTTCTCAAGTCGCCAAGATTTCTAAAGAAGTAGTTTTGGGAAATCATCTGGAAGGCTATGGTCCGGCCCAACCTTTCTAAAGATCAATTTGGTAATTTTGTGGAAGAAAATCCTGAAGTGGGGAGGTGTACGCCACAAGCAATCGAGGGCAGAACCACCCTTACAGCTCCGGCTCCAAGCGGGCCACCCCCAAACAAGGAATGGGCCTATTCCACCTGGGCCGACCTGCTGGGAAGCCCTGAGGTGGGGGGCCGACAGCTAAGCTTGCTCTTCACCCAGGAAGGCCTGCATTAACTGCCCGGGCCCAGCATCCTCTGCATTCCCCAGCCCCACGGCCACTTCTGCATCAAGAAACGGCAGAACGTGCGGTCTGGAAACGCGAACTTCATAACCGCAACCCAAGCTGACCCCAAGGCTGAACCGCATGTCGCTGAAGTCCATGGCCGCAGCAAGGAGCGTTAAGGCCTCCACACACTCGCCGGAGGCCTCGGCTCCCCACTCACCCGCACGCTGGCGGACCTCCGCAATCCCCAGGCCCTGCCCGCCACGCCAACCCCGGCGGTGCGCTTTACTCACCAGCTGCCGCTGGGCACCGAAGCGGCGAAGCACTGACTTGAGGGCACGCGGCTCAAAGTAAAGGAGGTCTTCCCCCGCGCCCCGCCTCCTGGGCCCACCCCTGGGGAGGGCCCCACCCACGAGGAGCTGAGGCCGGCCCCTTCCGGCCACAGCTTCCGGTCTTCAGGCGTCTGCACGCCCCTGGGCGTTGGTTTTTTTCTGTCGACTTGGAGTGAGCCAGGAGGTACCCACGTGCCACTCGCAAAAGGTGGTGGGCTTTAAAGGCCTCCTTAGCCAGCTTTGGGCCCACTTTTTTCCAAAGACTTCTCTATCAGCATGTGGTGCGCGAGGGACAATCCTGGGATCATTTCCCGACTTTTCTCTGCTTGGCCCAGACCAGAGGCCATTGAGCACTCTTTGGGCATGGCCTTGGGCCAGCCACGATTCAGGCGGTCTTGGTCATTGAATACCTAGTGGTTGCAGGTCCTCTAGAGCTGGGTGGGAGTGGGGAGGAGGGGGAAAAAATCTGCACCATCCTTCCTGCCGGGGTAATTTATCAAGATAAACTCCTGCAACAATCTGACTGCAAAACAATAAAAGCTAGGGGTGCCTGGGTGGCTCGATGGTTAAGCGCCTGCCTTCAGCTCAGGTCATGATCCCAGCATCCTGGGATTGAGCCACGCATTGGGCTCCTGCTGCAGCCGGGAGTCTGTTTCTCCCTCATTCTCTGCCTCTCCCCCTGCTCATACTCTCTGTGTATCTGTCTCAAATAAATAAATAAAATCCTTTTAAAAATTGTTAAAAACAACAATAACAAAAGCTACATTTCATTTGTCCTCTTAAGACTCTTTTACCCAGGGGCGCCTGGGTGGCTCAGTCCTTAAGCGTCTGCCTTCAGCTCAGGGCGTGATTCCAGAGTCCTGGGATCAAGCCCCACATCAGGCTCCTCCGCTGGGAGCTGGCTTCTTCCTCTCCCACTCCCCCTGCTTGTGTTCCCTCTCTCGCTGGCTGTCTCTCTCTGTCAAATAAATAAGTAAAATTAAAAAAAAAAAAAAGACTCTTTTACCCAGTTGGCTCGCCAGCATTTTGCCAAATTTGGAAGGTAAGTTAGAGATGATCCATCTTAAAACGTCCCCCAAATCTAAAAATTCAAGTTGGAAGCCAATGCCTCAAAGAGATAGGCAAAGCCAAGCCCTCCCATTCCCCAGAAGCACCCAACCTTTCTGGGGAATCTGACCAAGCACTAACTGGAGATGCTGGTGTACAGAGGAAACAGTGATTTCAAGTAAGAGCAGTCCTGATGTGCTATGGATTTGGAATTCAGCTGCTTCTCACCTGGGCAACTAGTGTGCTTCAGGGAATGTATCCGCAAGGATTTAATTGCGGTTACTGATTTCCCCAGGCCATGTAGGGATAGCTCAATTATGTGGAAATGCTCATGTGTATGTGTATATTTTCAGGGGGAAAAGGGAAGAAACACACACCAAAATGTTACTATGCATTCATCCACCAGGTACTACCTATCTAGGTGCTAGACCCTGGGCTACAAAGTGAGAACTAGCTCACAGCCTAGCAGGAGACAAATGGGGCCAAAGACTAATATGTTTTATTTCCTTTGTACTCTTCTCTTTGTTTCCCACAATGTGAACAGATATCTTCTCTAGCTACCACCAAAAAAGGTTTTATTTTGAAAAAGAAAAATACTTTTCCCTTTGAGGGCGGAGTCGGAAGGAGAGGATCAATCCGAAGCCCCTCTGCTCAGTCCTCAAGGTTCCCACGGAACCATAGGTGGGAGCGTCTTAGTATCCTGTGATGCAACCCGAAACAGCGAATGTGAGGAATCTGCCATCGACTTAAGCCGTGTTTTTCCTACTGTTCTGCAGAAAGATTGCAAGATGGGTGACGGGCGAGGGTTATAATCACAGCCACCTTGGCAGGACCCCAGAACACAGTGATCAGGTTTCATAGACGTAGGTTCAATTCAAATAGACCGCTACTACCGGAAACGGAAAGCCTAGTGCCGGCTGGCGAGTGGACGCGGAACCGGAAGCGGAAGGTGAAAATTGCGTTTGGTGGCTCCCGATATGGCTGAGGCGTTGGGTGTTGTGGCCGAATCCCTTGCGGGAGACAGGGCGCGGGCGGCGCGCACTGTGCTAGATCAGGTGGTGCTCCCCGGTGAGGAACTGCTGCTGCCCGAGCAGGAGGACGCTGAAGGCCCAGGAGGTGCTGGGGAGCGACCGCTGCGCCTGAATGCGGGGACGCGCTCCCGGGGGCGCGTTGTGTGCGGCCCGGGCTTGCGGCGCTGTGGCGACCGCCTGCTGGTCACCAAGTGCGGCCGCCTCCGTCACAAGGAGCCCGGCGGCAGCAGCGGCGGTGGCGTTTACTGGGTGGACTCACAGCAGAAACGGGTGAGTTGGGACTCCGGAAAGGTGATATGGCCGTGAGAGTGAAATCTTCGCTCTGGGAAGAGGCAGGGATGGGGCCCTGGACCTCCTCTGTTAATGCTAGTCTAGAGCCACCATAGTCTTGTGCCCAACCTCTGTATCCCCTTTAGAGCACTGTGAACAAATGAAACGTGGCCTGAGAAGGGCGACCAGGAGAGAAAGGAGACTGGAAATCTTGACGTATGAGAGTTTAAGGATTGTAAGACATAGTCTTAAATTGCCTTCAAAATCTCAAAGGCCAGGGAGCACTAGGCATATCGTTTGGAGTCCCAAAGGGCAGAAATCCAAGCTCAATGAGTGGATGTTCCAGGGAGTTAAATTTTTCTTAGAACAAGTAAGGACTTTACTGTCTTAACAATGAAATAGCCTTCCTTGGTTGTAGGATCCCTTGTACCCTTGGACTTACTATGCCGGCAGAAGCTCTAGGGACTTCCTGATAAGGATACAAGATGTATGGGATGGATACTGACTCAGATGAACAGACCATTAGAAGCTGTAAAGAGAGTTTATGATGTGATTATTTTACTGAGAGTAACATATGATCAAATTTGTTGATTTGTGTTAATTTGTACACTTGAATTTCAAAATAGTTTCTAAACTCTAATGACAGTAAAGTAACCACTAAGGACTTACTGAAGACATCTTCCAAGATATCTTGGAAATGATTGTCATTTATGGCTATTGCTTCATTCTGTTTTCTTTTGTAGTATGTCCCAGTGAAAGGAGACCATGTGATCGGCATAGTGACAGCTAAATCTGGAGATATATTCAAAGTTGATGTTGGAGGGAGTGAGCCAGCATCTTTGTCTTACTTGGCATTTGAAGGTGCAACTAAAAGAAACAGACCAAATGTGCAGGTAATGGTGGGAGCCTTTGGTTTCAAAAATAAGAAAAGCATAAAAATATCCAGAAGACTACCTGAATAATCTCCTAAGCATGACCTATTTTCTTAGTTTGGTGGGTTAATCTCTCAGCATCTGTGTAATCACTTCAGGCTCCAGGAGTTCCTCCCAGTGCTCCAGCTCTGGGGCCAGAGTCACATACTTACTTTACATTTGCTATATTGGGGGCTGTTTCATCTCTACTGAGTTGAAAGGTTATATCTGTTCTCTCTATTGTTATCTGTAATGTCCGTATCCACTGGACAAGGAAGTAAGCCATAGGTTTGGGGAGGAAGGAAGGGTAAGTAGTGCAAATCGCCATATCAGCCAGCCATGCAGCCTGATTGTTAAGTCCTGGGACTGGCATCTCACAACTTCAGTCACATCTCTGTTTCCTAACAATCTCTTCTTGGAGCTGACAGAGGAGCAGTCTTGTTACCTCAGGTTTTCGATTTGGGCTTTTCAGGTAGCGTAGCCGCACTTTGTCCATCCAGAAATTTGGTGGTTTCTTTCCCCCTTCTCACTAACATTTCATTTGTCTTTAGTTGCTTAATCTTTACTGATCCTGTTTGTTTCTATCTCAGATGTTCTGCTCATTCATCCATGTATATCTTCATTTTGCAAGTTCAGACCTTAGCTACCTCCTTTTTTTTTTTTAATTTTATTTATTTCAGAGAGAGAGTGTGTGTGAGCACGAGCAGGGGGAGAGGCAGACTTCCTGCTGAGCCGGGAGCCCGAAGCGGGGCTCTATCCTAGGACCCTGAGGTCATGACCTGAGCCAAAGGCAGCTGCTTAACCGACTGAGCCACCCAGGCACCCCCAGATCTTAGCTACTTTTGACCAGACTTGGTCAGTGACTTCCTCATTAACATCCCTGCCTGTACACTTTTGTCCTTCCATCTGGGCTTTTGAGAGCTGACAGCCTCACATGCTCCCCTTTCTCAAAAAAAAAAAAAAATCTTTAGAGCCTACAGATTTCATTGGCATTATACTCCAGAAGTCTTCCCTCATCTATAATTATATGCTTGAATCCCCCCCCCCCCCCAACTATTCAGTAGTACGACTGAATTCATAAGTCCCTGCCCTGGCATCTTTGCTCATGCTGTCCCCTCTATCTGGATTGCTCTGTCCCCTTAGCCTATGATACACATGCTCATTTTTTGAGACCCAGGCTAAGCACCACCACCTCTGTCAAACCATCCGTCTACAGTCACCTTTCTTGTAACTTTAGCACCTACAAAGTCTTAAATGAACTTTGTTATTTATATGTACATCCCCACTGCCCTCCAAGACCAAATGCTCTTGAAATGCAAAGAATGTTTTTGTTTCTCTTTAGTTGCTAGTCATCAAGGAATAGTAGATACACAACAGAACAAGTTCTCTTTCCTCATTCCCTTTGTTTCATCATTTTGAAGTTCAACTCTGAGTTGTTTTTTTTTTTTAAAGATTTCTTTATTTGGGGGGGGGGGAAGAGAATCTCAATCAGACCCCACACTGAGGGTGGAGTCTCACAACCCTGAGATCATAACTTGAACCAAAATCAAGAGTTGGACATTTCACTGACTGAGCCACTGGTGCCCCATCTGAGGTTTTTAAGTAAGTCTTGCATGAAGTATCAGTAAAGTACCATTGTTCATTTTGCTTTGCATAATTTGCATGCCAAGAGTTTCCAATCTTCTGTAATTCCCTAGGATAGTGCTGTCTACTAGAACTTTCTGTGATGATGCTGGTGTTTTACATCCGCACTGACTAGTATGGTAGCCACTAGCCACATGTAGCTGTTGACCACTTGAAATATGGCTATTGCAATTGAGGAACTGAATTTTAAATATCTAACTTTAATTAATTTAACTCTAAGTTTAAATAACTACATGGGGGTAATGGCTAGTGTATCAGATGGTGTAATCCTAGAGGATGTTGTCTTTGAGATAGCTCCCAGTCTGAGGAGGGTACACATCTTAACGTTGCCTTTTTTTTTTTTAAAGATTTTATTTGTCAGAGAGCGAGCACAAGCAGGAAGAGTGGCAGGCAGAGGGAGAAGCAGGCTCCCTGCTGAGCGAGAAGCCCGATGTGGGACTCGATCCCAGAACCCCATGATCATGACCTGAGCCAAAGGCACATGCTTAACAGACTGAGCCAGCCAGGTGTCCCTTAATGTTGCCTTTTTAAAGACTCAACTCCAGAGTGACTGTGGGTATTCTGGAGGATAATTGGTTTGTTAGCCCCAGAAATATAGATGGCTGGCATTGCTGCCCATGAGAAAGAACCGGAGGCACCTATAGAATGATTTGTTGAGGGGCACCTGGGTGGCTCAGTCAGTTAAGCGTCCGCCTTTGGCTTAGGTCATGATCCCAGGGTCCTGGGATTGAGCCCCACGTCGGGCTCCTGCTCAGTGGGGAGTCTGCTTCTCCCTCTCCCTCTCCCCTCTGCTCATGCACTCACTCTCTAAAATAAATAAATAAAATCTTAAAAAAATAAAAGAATGATTTGTTGAAATGAACTGTTTTTGAATTATCATTTTAGGTTGGAGATCTCATCTATGGCCAATTTGTGGTTGCTAATAAAGATATGGAACCAGAAATGGTCTGTATTGACAGCTGTGGACGAGCCAGTGGAATGGGGGTGATCGGACAGGACGGTCTGCTTTTTAAAGTGACTTTGGGCTTAATTAGAAAGTAAGTCCTGATGCCTTCTGGCTCACCTATCTTCTTTTATAGTTATACCTTCTTGGAAAGCTGACTCATCTCTGGGATTTGGATTCTTTGCAACAATGTCTGAATATCCTCAAAGTTAAAAATCAGTGTCCATTTTTAGCAGAGTTATAAACTCATGTATTTAGTCCCATTCTCTCTTCATGTGAATACAGTAAATTCACCATGTATCTGGTGGTGTAGTTTTTGTGTTGATATGTATGGAATCTAGGCTTCTCTCCCAGAAAGTCTGTTCCTTGTAGCTGATATACTCAAATCCAAATATGAAAACTGGCATTTCCTCCTTCTAAGTCATTTGAATATAGATACAATTTACAATTGTACAAAATGACCAGATTTTTCTAGTAATGGGGGCCGAATGCAGGTAGGCTGATGTGCACTAAAAGCTTATGAATACATTCACATAAGGCTCCTGCTATTCTGTCCTGGTAGAATTAATAGTTTCCAGAGTTAGATTCTGTTAGGTGTTTAGACCTTTACCTACCCAGAGCTGTGGCCTGTTAAAGAGCTTTACTCCTAGAGCCCCTGAGTCTCAGAGCTCGGTGTTGCATGTCTCTCTTGTTACTTATTCTGCAGATTTGGACTATTAGTTGAAGACAAACATGTTATTAACCAACCAGCACCCTTGTGGTTTGAAAGTCAATGCTTCTCTCCAAGTACTAAATTTAATACCAGGGAATAATTTATATGGTCAGGAAAATAAGCTTAAACTGTTCTTTTACCACCATAGATAAAAAAAAAAACAAAAAAAAAAAACTATGATTCTAAAGCCTAGGAATAAAGTGCTCTGACAGTATAAGGGGTAGAACTTTATACATTTTTTGTAAAGTTGGTGACACAGGGAGTTATTTCTTTGTAGAGCATATAACCCACTGTTGTGACCTGTGGTATATGGCTAAGCGTGCTTGGATGAAAGGGGGCAGCAAATGTCATGTGCCTTGTTCCTGGATGATGTTGGTAGGTTTTTTAATAACTATGGAGAACTGTCCAGAAACTAGGAGTCTTCTTTTAAAGGAGAGTCAGGTCACACCCTACCACTTTATTAAATTTACTTTCCATCTCCTCACCAGGCTTCTGGCTCCAGACTGTGAAATCCTACAAGAAGTGGGAAAACTCTACCCACTGGAGATAGTATTTGGGATGAATGGAAGAATATGGGTTAAGGCAAAAACCATTCAGCAGACCTTAATTCTGGCAAACATTTTAGAAGCTTGTGAACACATGACAGCAGATCAAAGAAAACAGATCTTCTCCAGATTGGCAGAAAGTTAGGTGGAATTTTTAACGGGTCATTTGACCCAAGAGACAGTGGGTTTCCTGGGGAAAAATTTTTCAGGGGAACCTCTCCCCATTAAACGTTCAGAAGACAAAATGTGAATGTACATAAATTGTCTTATTAAAGTCCTAAATAAAATATTTTTATAAAAATGTTACTAATTGCCACCCATGTTCTTCTGGGTGAGAAAAATCATTATGAAATAATGATGTATTTTTTTCTTTACAATAAAGTTTACTAAAAGTATTATAGTTTATTTGGTGTTAACTCCTTTAGTTTTTCTAAAGTGCAGCATTTATAATAAACCGGAAGTAAGCATTAAAGTAAGTTATTTTCTAGGGGCGCCTGGGTGGCACAGCAGTTAAGCGTCTGCCTTCGGCTCAGGGCGTGATCCCGGCGTTCTGGGATCGAGCCCCACATCAGGCTCCTCCGCTATGAGCCTGCTTTTTCCTCTCCCACTCCCCCTGCTTGTGTTCCCTCTCTCGCTGGCTGTCTCTATCCTGTCGAATAAATAAAATCTTTAAAAAAAAAAATAAAGTAAGTTATTTTCTGATAATAGTAAAACATGTTCACAGAAAATGTAGAATACATAAAGAAGCAAGTACACTGTAGACACAGTGTATTTTTCAAATTGGAATTACAGGATTCCACCTTATATACTACTTTGTGATGTAGTCTGTTCACTTCAAACAACATTTAATGTATTTCTTACATGATTGCTATTAAAAAATGCAAGTTATATTTCATTTTCATGTTATAGGATATTTTGGGTATGTCCAGCTTTTTGTTTTATAAATAACACTGATGAGGATCTCTGAACCCAAGTCCAAGACTACATGCCTAGGTTTTGGGAAAATGGTAGAGGTGATAGAGTTGGAGAGGAAATTCTTCTGTGCTGTTTGGGGTTTTAAGCAAAGCCTTTAGAGGTGATGATCTCGGTGAGTGTTCTGGAGGGTAGAGACCTCCCTGAGAGTATGAGTCACCCCTGAAGCCTAGCCACAGGAGGTCCCTTCTTGGATGACAGAGATTATAGAACTCATTCAATATGGTGACCAAAGAGCATTATATATTCCCAAAGATGTTTCCTGAAGCCTGGGCTGCTTTTAATAAAAAGACACTTATAATTTGTAAGGTGATCATAGCTCCTGAAGGATTAAATTCTGAAGGGGAGGGGACAGAGCAGAGAAGTAACGTTTTGGTTCTTTTGAGATCTAGATGACATTTTCTGAATTTGCTAACAGCTTAGCTTTCAAGTTCACTGACCCAAACTGGTCAGAGCAACTGAAACAACTGTATGTAACTAAGATATGAGAAA
The DNA here is from genome assembly GCF_023065955.2 of Ursus arctos. NCBI lineage: Eukaryota > Metazoa > Chordata > Mammalia > Carnivora > Ursidae > Ursus > Ursus arctos. Next base: position 27,736,225 of record NW_026622852.1, on the reverse strand, counting down.
AGGGATCACTGAGATTTGTGTAATGAGAGGTTATCCAACATGCTTGTGTCAGAGGCAATGTATTTTCTGCTTATTTTTAAGTTAGACTTAATACTTTGTTTTTGTTTTTCAATTTGACCTGTCAGTTACAAGTATATATGAAAAATCTAGTTTGTACAAGGCTCAGAAGGATGTAAAGATACTCCCACCAAGTGTCTTGTTAGGAGGCTACCCTAAGGAAGAGAGAAACCCTCCACTCCCATACTCAGCAGGGGAGACAGGGTAGGAGCCACAAGTGGCAACAAAGTGCTATGGGGGCTTAAAGCAGGGCTAGGTTAGAACAGGCTGGTCCTGCAAAACATGTAAAGTGTATTCCTGAGTTGGGGAAAATCAACATGATCAGAAGAGGCTGGAGAAAGTGCTACAACTTTATGATGCCAGTTGAGTGAAAATTAAACTTTTGATACAACAATAATTATTTAATTATTTTAGCTATCTCTAAAGAATAGGTATTTCACAAATAGGTATATAAAAGATGAATTAATACATCCAAAGCCATGTAGTTGAGGGCTAATTCCTTGTTATGTAAACTTTTTACTTAGTCAACATATATCTGGGCTCTTCCTGTGAGCTAGGCACTATGGGAGATAGAAAAGAGCATAAAATGTGGTCCCTGTTATTAGTAACTTATATTCTAGTGAAGATCCAAGATGTCAAGTAAAGGCAAGTGTGTGCTCTCTTCTCTGCTTTTCAGTCAAGGCACCTCCAGCACCTTTGCCTTCTGCAGCTCCTTAGGCTGTCCATCATCCACTGAGTTCTGAAGAATGTAGCCTTTTCTGGAAGAAACTCCTTTCTTCAATGCTTCAGGCCAGCTTTGAGTCTCAAAGTACGTGGCCAGGATATCAAATACTGTTAGAAGGGTAAAAAGAAAACATAGTGACCATAGTGAGGAAAAAGAACTAGTAAAGGACTAATGAGGAAAAAGGTGTTCTGGAATATTTCATTCAACAGAGCTACTCTGCACCACACATGGACCGACTTGCCCACAAGGACCTCAGCCTACATGGAGAGACAGGAGCCTGTGAACGGACAGTGAGGCCACACTGCGAGGAAAACAGTACAACGGGAACACAAAGGAGAGCCCTGACATGGCTGAGAGGTGGAAGGGAGCAGCAAAGATACCCCTGGACTGAATTCCGAAGGACAAATAAGAATTCACTGTTCAATGATGGGTTGAATACAGGGCACTTTAGGCCAAGGGAAAAATTTCCACGATCTTTAACATAGCTGGGATCTAAGAAGAAAATGAAAAATGCCTCTGAGAGGCCAGAGTATCTGTCACAAAGGGCACGCAAAAAAATCTGAGCACATCAGTCCCGGGGCGGGGGGGGCAGGGGCTGCTTCAAGGGCCGTTTATACTTAAACACAATGCAAAGAAGTAGCACCAGAACTAACACATGTAAAGTGTGGGCCATGTCAGCAGTACCTTGATTGATGGCCAATATCTCTGAATGATAGTTTTTCCCATTCTGGCATCTGACCATGTATTCCTGGATTGGCAAGCGGGCTGTCTTGACAGAATGTTCTCGGGCTTTCTGAAAGGTCACCTTCTGTGAATCACAGTTAAAGATTTTTCTTTTAAAAATGACAAAGATATTCTCATTGTACTATGCATAATAAATTGTGACAGACCCTATTTACCACCACTCCAATTTCCATCTGTAATCATAATTAAATGGTAAGTGTATTAAAAATCAGTGGCCTATGGTAGAATGGAAGAAACGTCAGATAATGAAGAGTATTTACTTGTTCCACGTTTGCTTGTGCAGCAAACATCTCACTTGGGAGTCATGTATCCACTAGTTTCCATTTACTACTTACAACCAAGAAGGAAATAAGAGAGGCATATTGGCAGGTACAATCTGTATCCAGAAGTTCAAGCAGTCTAATCAATCAGAGGAGAACACTCCTGACCCTAACTCAGTAAGTCACAATTCTGTATATATGGAGTTTTCAGCTTATAGCCATTCGGCAGCAGCAAATTAGAGACGAGAGAGGATTCAAGTCAGATACACCACAAGCAGCAAGACAGCACTGAGGTGTGAGAGCACACAGCCCAATTAAAAGGAAGGGCTCTGAAAACTGCAGAAAGGAGTCATAAGAAATCAACAAACCCCTAAAATCTGAGGCTATTTAGGATCGAAGTACAGTAACTAATATCCCTTTAAAGATGTCCCTGAGTCACGAACTGATGTTTAAATTATATTTGCTACCTTGTAAGAAGCTTTGGAAAGATCACCTACCTACTTACAATTTCAGGATTAAAGAGAAAGGTTTAGATTATTGGGACAATTAACATCCTTGGGTTTGGAAGGGGCCTCAACAGTTAACTATCCCACTTCAAATATCCATCCAATCTTTGTCTATCCTCCATGGCCTCCTTCCCAAGTGGGCTCTGTCCCTAAGTGGACAATCCTTGTGACGGAGTTCCGTGCTTCCTGGGGAAGCCTATTCCGATTTTGACAGTATGGGTTAAATGGAAATTCTTGATAGCCAAATCTTCTGTTTTCCCTGAGCGTTCCACTCATTTGTCCTAGTTCCATCTCCCCCAGGGCCACACCAAGCAAGTAAAAGGGCTCTTCCACACGAAGGCCATTCAGGTGCGCAACAGCAGTGGTCATGCCCTGTGCACCCTTCCGGTAGTCTCAGTTCTGTCGCCTCTCCCTTGACTACAACTTAGTCTAGAGTCTCTTCATCATTCAGGCCAAACGTTTCCGAACTTGTTCGAGCTTGCTGATGTCCTTTGCTACAGTGCTATCACTGACTGCCACTAGTGTGATCTAACCAACTGGAGCTGCCTGAAGCAGGCCTCGCACCTCTGTTCTAACACTGGCCTACCTGCTGCTCAGACTCACGTGAGACACAGTTCCAGGAGAGAACTTCCAAAATGTGTTAGTGATGCAATTCAGAGAAGATAAAGGTACGGCTGCTCAAAGGACTTCTTTGAAGGATAACACTCCTTTGCATACAAGGTCTACGATTTTATTTATTTTTTGGTCTACGATTTTTTTTTAAAGTCTATTCTTTTACAAACATTTTGAACTGGAGTACAAGAATCCAAAGTTAGTAGGAGACTTGGATGCTGCCCTGAAGGAACTCACAGCCTAGTTTCTGTTCTCTGAACATTTAAAGATAAAACAATTTCCCTTGAAGATATGTGCTCAGCATATTTTCTGTGACAAAGTCAAACTCTCCAGTAACAACCAAAAAGTTCTATACCAATCGTTATGCCAATTATTTCTCAATTTAAATACTGCTGGAGAGAGACAATGTGTTAAAACTGCACATCTATTGATCATACACTGCTCACTGACCCTCTAGACTTTGCCTCAAAAAAGGGGCAGTCACTCTGCTGTGGGAGATTGCATTTGGCAGTTACGTCTTTTTAATGTCTTTTAATCTGTAACAGCCTCCCTAACTATTTTAGTTTTCATTACGTTGGCTTTTTTTGAAAGTGTAGTCCAGTTGTCTTGCAGAATGTCTCACATTCAGTTTCCTCATGATTAAACGTAGTTTAAACATTTTCCAGTAAGAATACTTCCCAAGTGAGATTCCATCATATCAGGAAGCACATAATGTCACTACTGGTGATTCTAAGTTTGAACATTTGGTAAGATGGTGACCTCCAGATCGCTTCACTGTAATGGTACATTTTTGCCTTTGTAATCTGTGGGATGATACTTTGAGACCATGTGAAGAGCCAGTTCCCCACAACCTTCCATTCAACCAGTTCCCTGAATCAATGGTTACCCTGGGAGTGACAAAATAACGATTTTTCAAATTCTATTATGTATTTCTCGTTTAATAGCTGGCATTCTTAAGAGAATTCTACCTCCACCCCCCACCTATTTTTTAGATTATCACTACTGAGTCGTGGAACACTGACCCTTTTAGAATACGTGCAGCTCAGTTAAGTATCATCTGTATTAAATTTGTGTGTATATCTCATACAGATATGCAAAAAATATATAAAATACACTTATGTATATGAAAAAATATATATACATAATATATCCACAAACAAATACTTGTGTGATCACAGACTATATCAAGAAGCATACACAAGAAAACAGTGGTTGGGGCGCCTGGGTGGCTCAGTCCGTTAAGCATCTACCTTTGGCTCAGGTCATGATCCTGGGACTGAGTCCCTCAACAGGCTCCCTGCAGGGAGCCTCCTTCTCCCTCTCCCCCACCCCTGCTTATGTGCGCTCTCTCTCTTTCTCAAATAAATAAATATCTTAAATTTTATATATATATATATATATATATATAAAGAAAAAAAAAGAAAACAGTGGTTACCTCAAGGTGTGGGGCACTGCAGGACAAGGATGGGAGGGAGACGTATTCCTCACTGTAGTTCTTTTTATACACTTTGACTATTATATCATTATTTATTGTGTAGGCAATATGTTAATTAGTAATATAAACAATATCTCAATACGTGTATAATAGGAACATATTTCAAAAACTCCAATTATTCCAATAAAATTTCAATTCAACAAAAGAAATCTGGACAGTCCTATTGATGTTGAGATTATGGGATAAGTCCTACATCAGCAGAAAAGATGGCCTAAGAAGGAGCAAACTCCTCTCTCACAAAGAACAAAGAGCTGGTAAGAATTGTGAGTCAATGCTTCGTTGGTCAAGATCATAGTCACCCTTGCAGAACTGAAGAGAGGAGAGAAGAAAGGAGTTCAACAATGGCTATTTATGGAATTACCAAACACTCCCCATTCCAGTTCCTGACTGGACTGTCAGATCAGGGGATCGCTAACATGGATGAGGACAGGGAGCTTCACAAGTAGAAGGGCCAACCTAGGCAGGATAGGCTCCTTCTTCCTATTCTCTGAGTTTTTAGGCCTTTTGCATAAGATTATGATATGGCAGCTGCCTCTGAAAGTAAGCCCCACTTTTCAAAATATAGTTGTTACGTCTAAAATGTACATTTACCTTCTGAATGCTTTCGTCCACAAGTCCACCAAGGATGTAAACTTTGTTTAGATCAATATCTTCAAGAGCTAATGAAAAAATGAAGGCCATTGAGATGAAATTGGTTTTATAATTTCTATATCCAAAGAAAGTAAAAATAAAGAATTATTAATGATAAAAGTAGAAATTTAATGAAATAGAAAACCATAAGGTAACAGATTTGCTCATTCTCTGAAAAGACAAAGCTCTGGCATATCTAATCAAGAAAAAAAGGTAGTTGATTCAGATCAACATTAGGATTCAGAAAGGAGACAAAATTAAAATGACAGAGGAATGTGAAATAATTAGAAAAGAATACTAAGATCAACTTGATACCAATAAATTTGAAAATTCTGTGAAATAGTTGATTTTCTGGAAAAAATATGTATCTAACATTGATCCAAGAGGCCAAGGAAGGGAGCTGCCTGGGGAAACTGGGAAAGATTGCCAGGCAGCTCACAAGGCCCAGCCGAGGCTGGAGACGCTAAATTTGTACAGCTGTGCACACAGCAGCACATATGGAAAGCACAGTGATGTATCCATCCATAAGAGGTGTGCAATTAATGTTCATCCCTTTTTTTTTTTTCTGATACACCTTGGATGGCTTTAACAAGTTCTAACACAGGGAGTAATCAAACACAGGACGAAGAACAAAGTGCTACATGAATCCATGCAGTAAAGTACATACCGTGTTCTGAGTCAGGAGTCAGGTACACAAGGGTTTCCAGAGGAAATAAACTAAAGCAGTCTTCCTTTGTTATGTCTAGCTGAAAAATGTAAATAATCCAATATAGTGTGAACTAGGTTAAGATGCAGCCCGCACTGCAGCAACTAGTTACCAGGCATCTATTCTCTACTAGGCATGGCCCTACGTGCATCAAGGGGATACATGTCTGACAATCTGTTCTCAGAAAGTGCTCAGCTGGGGAGGGCAAGTAGAAAGGACAGACATTCAACTCTACAAAATGAGACCGAGAGTAACAAGAGACCCTAACAGATGTACAGGAAGGCTGCCCCAGGACAACAGATGAGGGAGGCAATACCAGGGACGATCTTCTACTGAAGGGAATGCTGGAACTCGGTTTCTGAAAAGAGGTGAGATTGACTGATACATACAAAAGGAGGAGGCACTGAAAATGGGGAGAATCACCAAAGAAAGGCATGATGATGGGAAAGCAAGGGAACTCCATAGCCCTAAGAGTGGGTCTGTCGGGCTCACGTACAAGAATCATAAAACACACATAGAGAAGAAAAGCTGGAAATGGTGTATTATAGGACGGACTATTAAGACGGTAACAGCAACCACAACTAATTGTGCAGGACCACACAGCGTACTCTCACACTCACTGCCTCTGTGGACCTCCCTAGCAAAGTTCACACCACCCAGGCCCAGCTACATCACACAAACACACAGGACATTTTTAGTGGCACTTCTTAGGAAGTGATCTGGACTGTTGCCTGTATTACAATCACTACATTCATGAGCCCCTAGGGAAAGAGGGAAAGAGTGAGTATTCCCTAAAACTCATCTTGAATCCACATTACTTCCATAAGGATTTTCTCTTCCCCCACAACTCATGTTCCCTAATTCTGCACTACTGTGAACAACAAAGGAGTCACGGCATTTCCCCAAAACACTCGTAGAGTATATGGTCTAACATACAATACACAAGATACAAAATACAGTCTAGAGACTAGTGATATTAGTTTACCAATGTGGCGGAAGGATGAAAGTTTAGAAATATAAGAACTGATGAGAGGTTCTAAAGTTTTTTAGATTGCAATGGTGAAAATAATTCACATGTTTTTATATCAAAATATGAAAAAGTTAAAAAAAATTTACCACTGCCACACAACATATTTTTCAAAGGACACTTCAAGTAATATGTACAATGAGGCTTACCAAATAACTAGAAAATCCATCATTCATCCTCAAACACTCTTCATACAGGGGACTGTCTGTTGTGAATCCAGTGAGGTAGATCCAAAATGGCCTGTCGGCTTTTTTATTTGAACCATACAACCTTCGGATCTGTCCAGCCAGTCTACTTAGTTCCTTCAAGGAAATTAGGACAGCTTAGATTGGAAACATGCACACGCCTTCTAAATTCATTATCAACAAATGGTTACTCAGCAAGTTCACTGAGTGCTACTCTGGGAAATCTCACGAATACAGACATTTTTTATACTCATCAGATAAACTTAGCACCTTCTCCCTAACTCTAGGAGATGTACTAGGGTCAGAAGTTTTAACTTTCCTTCCTGATTCAGGGACAAACCCTAAAGAAAGGTAGTTTCACAATCTGGCCTGATTTGTTTCAGGAGAGAAAAAACACTTTGGGTTTGATTTAATCTGATATCTCAATTAATATAAACAGTAGAAAATTCTTGGTTAACCTTTTCAGAGGGCTATACTTAGAGGTTCCATGTAAGAACCCCAGATCTTCAGTCTTCCTAATTTCTCTGAAAAACATGCGAACAGCAGCACATACAACAGAGATGTTGGCAAACAGAAAAATCCATTTTGTGGTGTAAGGCCTAAAATGAAGGTCCACTACCGTGTGTTGTCTAGACATCTGGTGAAACCAGGTGGGCCCTGAAAAACCCAACTGCAAGTTCTTCTCCCAATTCTGCTCCCTTGGATAAGGTTCCCTAAACAATCCTTTCTATCAAAGGGACCAAACATAGTTCCTGCTTTCCCCAAGTAGTGGGTTTCGATTCCCTGCTAGCCCACAGAGTTATTCCCAGCAAATCAATCACATCTTCCTGCAGGAACCAAGGGGTACTCCACCCTCGTGACACTACAAAGCCTGCCTCCCACAGTCCCTGGTTGTTCATTCTATTCCTCAGTGTAACCCATATGGCCCTGCCTAGCATGCAATGTCAAGTGTGTATTCTTCAGCCATCCCTAGAACCCCAGGGTGGAATCCCTCCTTCACAAGAGGGTGAAAGGAAAACGATTGAAACACATATGTTGCCGGAAGAAGGCCCACCAGGTCACCTCCTCACAACATGCAACCAGGCAAGTATTCTTCCCGGTAGAAAACCAGATTTCATCTCTGGAGAACTGAACATGAAAGGCCCCATCTAGACTGCGGACACCATAAACAAGAGGTAACGGTGTGGGGCTCGAAACAGAAGATAAAACTTTGCAAACTAAACCAGAGGATATCTATTCTCTTCCTGATTCTTAACAACGATCTTGGAACTGAGTAGCCACGCGTACGAAACTGAACAATTTTGCTGGTTTACTACAGAATTACAGAGGCTGGACCTGGTCATGCTCTTTGTCAAAGCTGCTCCCTTCTGGACCTCCCTCACATGAGCAGGAATTCAGAGCTTAATGGATGTCGTACCTTCTTAGACATGTGGTGGGTCATACTCAGATCAATACAAAGTCTTGGTCCTGAGTGTTTGGCTTCCAAAAGTCTCTCCTTGGTTAAGGATCTCAGAAAACGTTTGCTGTGCTGGGGGCAGATGCCTAGAGTAGAAATATCAGAAAGGAATAAAAGTGGGAAAACAGAGGAATACGTTCAGTAAGAAATCTCACCAGCCAAGTGAGTACTTTTTGCATATAAAGAGAAGCTTGAAACTCATGCCAGGCATTCACTCATTTGAGTACAGCACAGTGGTGTGGAGCGTGGGCTCTGGAACACATTCCTGGGTCTAAATCAGAGTTCAGTCCATTCATTTATTACTATATGATCCTGGGCACGTTATTCAATTTCTGAGCCTCAGTCTCTTTACCTACAAAATGGGGATAATAAAAGCACCTACTCTTTAGGGAAATACACATAAAATTCTTAGCAGTGAACCTAGCACAAAACACAGAATAAATGCTAGCTAATTTTATCATTCCTTTTACTTCTGAGCTTATAAACACATAGGTGCACTAGATACGTGAAAGGCAGCCTTAAATTTTGCTTTCTTTGATACTCTGATTTCCAACAAAATAGAACAAACATCCAAAATGTTTGTTTTTACTTACGAACAATATTCCTATTCTCCTAGGAACATGCAGGTACCAGTCTACTAAGACATAACTATGATTACTCCAGCAATCTGATGTATTGTTACCTGAATTTTCTACACGATTGGCCTTTCTTCTTTCTTTTTCTTGCTTTCTTTTGCTCTTCTTTGCTGCAACTATCTTTTCCCAGTGTCTCTGTTTTCTTTGGACATTTTTCTTATGTTATCCAGAAAACAAAATTGAGAACTTTGTAAGCACCAAAATGGAAAACGAATATTCGAAAGTTACTTATTTTTTTAAATCAGATTTAAAGTTAGGAGAGAAAAAGGATATTACTGTAAAAAAAAAAAATAGACTGGATTATGTTCAGAGAAAGTGGAGCCCCAAGAAAGAGATACAACGTGCCCAAAATAGATTTCCTGACCCTTCTGAGGTGTATCAAGAATTCCTCTTGAACTTGATTTACTCTTCTTATAACTCAAGTGGAACTGAAACCTTACACCAGTTAGCAGGAAATCCATCCAATTTTGGAACACACCAAACTCATTCCTAGTCTTTTTGTTATGAGGCCCTACCCTTATACAAGGGGTCTCTGGGACACAGCATCACCCCAGAGCCCACGGCCGGGCAACCTGCTGCACTTACTGAGCTCCACACTGCACCACCTGTGGGCGGCGTCTCTCCCTCCCGATGCTCGCATTCCACATCGATCTGTAGAAGCTGGAAGCTTTCGGAGATGCTATCTTCGCCTGTATCCTCTAGGATGACTTCTTGCTCCTGCAGCACGCGTGAGTCTGTTTTCTTAGCACTCCCTTCCACTTTCCAGTCCATGTGCTTAGTCTTCTGTCCTTTTCACCCAGGTTAGAGAAATGATGTGAGACGTTACATTATTTCCCTTACAGAGGTATTTCCCTACGTCCAAATGTCAAATAGTGGTACTGTGTTGTTAAAGGAGTACAAGTGTGGAAAATATTAACACTGATTTACGGAGAAAAAAGCATCTGCGTCTTCCAGAGAAATGGGTCAGCACAGAAATGTTTCAGTACTAAGGAAGCTAAATCCACTTCTTGGAAGACAAACACAACTCCTGACAACTCCAAGCAATCACCAGTTACTCACTGCTGCAGTGACACAGGTAATCGAGCCATTTGTTGTGCTCTTCAAAATGCATGCAGTAGTTGGGCAGAAATGACAAAAGCCACCTCCTCCATTACGTTTCGGTTTATATCCAAAACTATTCCTCTAGCAAACATTTACTGAGCACCTACTGTATGCACAATCCAATACTAGAAATATCCTAGGAGAGTAAGAGTTAGCCAAAAACTATGGTGAACAGTTACCCAAAATCAACCAAGAATACTTCTAGGTTGCTGGTGATGTTTCACAATTTGCTTTTCCAAACTATGTATTCCTTCTCCCAACTCAGTTAAGTATCACCGCAGCTGAAAGCCACAGTCACCATTGAGAATATTAATATCCATCAGAGGTGCTGAAGTAGGAAAATATGGAGAACCACCGCTATGGCACACTTAACCAATGCCATCATTTCAAAGTGCTGTTCAAAATCCCCAGGAAGGCTGTGAGTAAAAAATGCTCTAGTCTATAGCTAAGTGTCACAGCAAAGGACGCTGCTATGTCCACTGCTTGCAGCTGCTCCTCTGAGTCCAGTGTGCTACCGCCATCTTTGGAAAAGTTGATCTCAGCAAAAGCAAATCCGTGTAATATATTCCATGCATACAAAAAAACAAAAACAACAAAACTGTTTATAATGAAAAGTAATGACCCTCACTCCAACCCTTCCCATCTCTAGTGGCAACCCATTAACCAGGTGTTTTTAGTTCATTTGGTAATGCACGCCTTAACCTGAAATCATATGCTTTCCATTACTTCTTTTTTTTTTTAATATATTTTTTTAAAGATTTTATTTATTTATTTATGTGACAGAGAGACAGCCAGCGAGAGAGGGAACACAGCAGGGGAGAGGGAGAGGAAGAAGCAGGCTCCCAGCCGAGGAGCCCGATTTGGGACTCGATCCCGGAACGCCAGGATCACGCCCTGAGCCGAAGGCAGACGCTTAACGACTGCGCTACCCAGGCGCCCCGCTTTCCATTACTTCTTGAATCAACTTTGAATTTTATCAACTCCCTATGAAACACTAGAATTCAAATCACCTCTTTTATTTTTTATTTTTCTATTAATTACACTGACCTTTAAAATGTTCTCGAGGTATAATTTACATATAGTAAAATGCAAAGATTTTAAGGGTATAGCTCAGTAATGTGTGTGAGGGGAAAATAGACCAGTCGAATGAATTTTTGACAAAAGCATAGGCCTATGTTACTCACACCCTCATCAAGATATGGAACATTTCCATCACTCTAGAAGTTCCTTGCCTTCTGCACTTTCCAAGTCAATCTCCGTCCCATTCCCACAACCAGCCAAAAGCAACCATTGTTTTTTCTATAGCCATTGATTAACTGTGCCTATTATAAAACATCATATAAATGGATTCAACCAGTGATGTTGACATTTCCCCCTCAACGTTTTGAGACTCACACATGTTGCTTCATGTATTAGTAAGCTTATTTCTTTTAAATGCTGAGCAGAATTCCATTGTATGACTGTATCACCATGTTTATTCTCCTGTTGATGAATATTGGAGATTTTTCCAATTTGGGACTATTATGAATAAAGCTGCTATGAACATTCTCTTACAAGTGTTTTTGTGGACGTATGTTCTCATATCTGTTGGCTAAGTACCTAACAGTAGAGTTGATGGGGCATTGGATGGTTGCCTACTTAATTCATAGAAGACTGCCATCAGTTTCCCAAAGTAACTGTACCATTTCACAGTGCGGTCAGCAATGAAGGAGACTTCCAGATGCTCTGCATCATCACCAACATTTGCTGTTGTTAGAGTTCTTAGTCATTCTTGTGTAGTGGAACCTAGTTGTGTTTTAATTTGCATTTTTTGATTGTTCATGGTTTTGAGCACTTTTTCAGGCAATTTATTGGTCATTTGTAATATATCTTTGTAAGATTTCTGACCAAGTCTTTTGCTCATCTTTAAATTATCTTTTTATTTATTACTAAGCTGTGGAAGTTTAGCATATTTCTAGATACAACTCCTTTTTCAGACATGTGTACTGAGAATATTTTCTCCCAGTCTGTGGCCTGCCTATTCATTTTCTTAACATTGCTTTTTGTTGAGCAGAAATTTTAAATTTTAATTGTCTAATTTATCATTCTTTTCTTTTATAGTTAATGCTTTCTGTGTCCTCTAAGAAATCTTTGCCTACCCTAACAGCACATAGATAGTCTGTGTTCCTCTCTAGAAGCTTTATAATTTTGGCCTATAATCCACCTCACACTCATTTCTCTCAAGGATAACAGTCTTGTCCTGCCTATTGTCCAATACCTGAAAACAGTTTCTTCGTACAATCCAATTTTACAGCTTTGTTTTTTTTTAATCCTAGGAACGTAAGTCCAATACCCATACCTCTGTCATGACAATTATCAGAAGACATCTTTACTATGTTTAAGAATATCTTTAGGGGCCCCCAACAGGGGAGCAGCAAGAAACACAAGACAACTCTTAACCAGAATAAAGAGATATATAAATAAAAATACATTAATAGTAGGGGACCTCAACACTCCACTATCAGAAATAGACAGAACACCCTGGCAAAAACTAAGCAAAGAATCAAAGGCTTTGAATGCCATACTCGACGAGTTGGACCTCATAGATATATATAGAACACTACACCCCAGAACCAAAGAATACTCATTCTATTCTAATGCCCATGGAACATTCTCAAGAATAGACCATGTTCTGGGACACAAAACAGGTCTCAACCTATACCAAAAGATTGAAATTATCCCCTGCATATTCTCAGACCACAACGCTCTGAAATTGGAACTCAACCACAAGGAAAAATTTGGAAGAAACTCAAACACTTGGAGACTAAGAACGATCCTGCTCAGGAATGACTCGATAAACCAGGAAATCAAAAATCAAATTAAACAATTTATGGAGACCAATGAGAATGAAAATACAACAGTCCAAAACTTATGGGATACTGCAAAGGCAGTCCTAAGGGGGAAATACATAGCCATCCAAGCCTCACTCAAAAGAATAGAAAAATCTAAAATGCAGTTTTTATATTCTCACCTCAAGAAGCTGGAACAGCAACAGAGGGACAGGCCTAATCCACGCACGAGGAAGCAGTTGACCAAAATTAGAGCTGAAATCAATCAAGCAGAAACCAGAAGTACAGTAGAGCAGATCAACAGGACTAGAAGCTGGTTCTTTGAGAGAATCAATAAAATTGACAGACCACTGGCAAGACTTATCCAAAAGAAAAGAGAAAGGACCCAGATTATTAAAATTATGAATGAAAAAGGAGAGGTCACGACGAACACCATTGAAATTGGAAGGATTATTAGAAATTTTTATCAACAGCTATATGCCAATAAACTAAGCAATCTGGAAGAGATGGAATCCTTCCTGGAAACCTATAAACTACCAAGATTGAAACAGGAAGAAACTGATTTCTTAAACAGGCCAATTAATTATGAAGAAATTGAGTCAGTGATAAACAACCTTCCAAATAACAAAACTCCAGGCCCGGATGGTTTTCCTGGGGAATTCTACCAAACATTCAAAGAAGAAATACCTATTCTCCTAAAGCTATTTCAAAAAATAGAAACAGAAGGAAAGTTACCAAACTCATTCTATGAGGCCAAATTACCTTGATCCCCAAACCAGGCAAAGACCCCCTCAAAAAGGAGAATTACAGACCGATTTCCCTAATGAATATGGACACCAAAATCCTCAACAAGATACTTGCTAATAGAATCCAACAGTACATTAAAAGGATTATCCATCACGATCAAGTGGGATTCATACCTGGGATGCAAGCGTGGTTCAATATTCGCAAATCAATCAGCGTGATACATCATATCAACAAGAAAAGACTCAGGAACCATATGATCCTCTCAATCGATGCCGAAAAAGCATTTGACAAAATACAGCATCCTTTCCTGATTAAAACCCTTCAGAGTGTAGGAATAGAAGGTACATTTCTCAATCTCATAAAAGCCATCTATGAAAAGCCTACTGCAAATATTATTCTCAATGGGGAAAAGCTGGAAGCCTTTCCCTTAAGATCAGGAACACGACAAGGATGCCCACTCTCGCCACTATTATTCAACATAGTACTAGAAGTCCTTGCAACAGCAATCAGACGACAAAAAGGGATCAAAGGTATTCAAATTGGCAAAGAAGAAGTCAAAATGTCTCTCTTCGCAGATGACATGATACTCTATATGGAAAACCCAAAAGAAGCCACTCCCAAACTATTAGAAGTTATAGAGCAATTCAGTAACGTGGCGGGATACAAAATCAATGCTCAGAAATCAGTTGCATTTCTATACACAAATAACGAGACCGAAGAAAGAGAAATTAGGGAATCCATCCCATTTACAATAGCACCAAAAACCATATGTTACCTTGGAATTAACTTAACCAGAGACGTAAAGGACCTATATTCTAGAAACTATAAATCACTCTTGAAAGACATTGAGGAAGACATAAAAAGATGGAAAGATATTCCATGCTCATGGATCGGAAGAATTAACATAGTTAAAATGTCCGTGCTACCCAGAGCAATCTACACTTTCAATGCTATCCCGATCAAAATACTGAGGACATTTTTCAAAGAACTGGAACAAATAGTCCTTAAATTTGTATGGAAACAGAAAAGGCCCCGAATCTCCAAGGAACTGCTGAAAAGGAAAAACAAAGCTGGGGGCATCACAATGCCAGATTTCGAGCTGTACTACAAAGCTGTGATCACAAAGACAGCATGGTACTGACACAAAAACAGACACAATGACCAATGGAACAGAATAGAGAGCCCAGAAATGGACCCTCGGCTCTTTGGGCAACTAATATTTGATAAAGCAGGAAAAAACATCCGGTGGGAAAAAGACAGTCTCTTCAATAAATGGTGCTGGGAAAATTGGACAGCTACATGCAAAAGAATGAAACTTGACCACTATCTCACACCATACACAAAAATAAACTCCAAATGGATGAAAGACCTCGATGTGAGACAGGAATCCATCAAAATTCTAGAGGAGAACATCGGCAGCAACCTCTACGACATCGGCCAAAGCAACCTTTTTCATGATACATCCCCAAAGGCAAGAGAAACAAAAGATAAAATGAATTTATGGGACTTCATCAAGATTAAAAGTTTCTGCACAGCCAAGGAAACAGTCAGAAAAACTAAGAGGCAGCCCACGGAATGGGAGAATATATTTGCAAATGACACTACAGATAAAGGACTGGTATCCAAGATCTACAAAGAACTTCTCAAACTCAATACACGAGAAACAAATAAACAAATCAAAAAATGGACAGAAGATATGAACAGACACTTTTCCAATGAAGACATACAAATGGCTAACAGACACATGAAAAAATGTTCAAAATCATTAGCCATCAAGGAAATTCAAATCAAAACCACACTGAGATACCACCTTATGCCAGTTAGAATGGCAAAAATTGACAAGGCAAGAAACAACAATTGTTGGAGAGGATGTGGAGAAAGGGGATCCCTCCTACATTGTTGGTGGGAATGCAAGCTGGTACAGCCACTCTGGAAAACAGTGTGGAGGTCCCTTAAAAAGTTAAAAATTGAGCTACCCTATGATCCAGCCATTGCACTACTGGGTGTTTACCCCAAAGATACAGACGTAGTAAAGAGAAGGGCCATATGCACCCCAATGTTCATAGCAGCAATGTCCACAATAGCTAAATCGTGGAAGGAGCCGAGATGCCCTTCAACAGATGACTGGATTAAGAAGTTGTGGTCCTGGGGCACCTGGGTGGCACAGCGGTTAAGCATCTGCCTTCGGCTCAGGGCGTGTTCCCAGCGTTATGGGATCGAGCCCCGCATCAGGCTCCTCCGCTATGAGCCTGCTTCTTCCTCTCCCACTCCCCCTGCTTGTGTTCCCTCTCTCGCTGGCTGTCTCTATCTGTGGAAAGAAAGAAAAGAAAAGAAAAGAAAAGAAAAGAAAAGAAAAGAAAAGAAAAGAAAAGAAAAAAGAAAAGAAGGAGAGAAAGAAAGAAAGAAAGAAAGAAAGAAAGAAAGAAAGAAAGAAAGAAAGAAAAGAAAGAAAGAAGTTGTGGTCCATATATACAATGGAATATTACTCAGCTATCAGAAAGAACGAGTTCTCAACATTTGCTACAATATGGACGGCACTGGAGGAGATAATGCTAAGTGAAATAAGTCAAGCAGAGAAAGACAACTATCATATGATTTCTCTCATCTATGGAACATAAGAACTAGGATGATCAGTAGGGGAAGAAAGGGATAAAGAAAGGAGGGTAATCAGAAGGGGGAATGAAACATGAGAGACTACGGACTATGAGAAACAAACTGAGGGCCTCAGAGGGGAAGGGGGTGGGGGAATGGGATAGACCGGTGATGGGTAGTAAGGAGGGCACGTATTGCATGGTGCACTGGGTGTTATACACAACTAATGAATCATTGAGCCTTACATCGGAAACCAGGGATGTACTGTATGGTGACTAACATAATATAATAAAAAATCATTAAAAAAAAAAAAAAAAGAATATCTTTAGGGGCGCCTGGGTGGCACAGCGGTTAAGCGTCTGCCTTCGGCTCAGGGCGTGATCCCGGCGTTCCGGGATCGAGCCCCACATCAGGCTCCTCTGCTATGAGCCTGCTTCTTCCTCTCCCACTCCCTCTGCTTGTGTTCCCTCTCTCGCTGGCTGTCTCTCTCTGTCAAATAAATAAAATCTTTAAAAAAAAAGAATATCTTTAAACTTCTACTTCTTATTCAACAATCTCAAGGTTAGGCTCTCAACATAAACACCCTTTTCTTTCCCCCCATATCTCTTCTTCCTTCAATGTTCCAATTTTGGTAAGCTGAAGCTTTAATTTTAGATGTTCAAGAGAGATTCTACCTTGTGTTACCAAAATTGATCCTTTTGGGCTTTGTCTACCCCCTTGGTCATTTCTAAAATTTGTAAACCAATAAACTGCATTTATATTAACTGTATAAATATTACCCACTCCAGAGCCAAGTAGTGTCCGAAGATTATTTTTTGTTCTCTAATGTGTTTTTTTTTATTTATTTTATTTGAGAGAGAGAGAGCGAGCATGCACACACACATGCTTGCAAGGGGAGGGGCAGAGAGAGAGGGAGAGAATCTCCACTGAGCATGGAACTCAATCTCAGGACCCTGAGATCATGACCTGAGCCTAAACCAAGAGTCGGATGCTTAACCGACAGCCACCCAGGCGCCCCTGTTCTCTAATGTTTTGACCGATGTTCCTGTTCCTAGCAAACATTTTTAGTGTTGAGCTCATACTGTTTTCTTGTACTCCATCAAACACTCAAAATCAGGCCAAATTTTAGTTTTGTTTCTCATTTAGACATGACAGGTTGTTGTAGTGGAAACAGCAGTCTTAGGATTTAGCCATGCTTTTCAGCTTCCTACCTGTGAGTAGTGGGATAAGAGCCTAAACTGTTAACTCTTGGTCACAGATTCTATGAGATGAGATAATACTACATCCCAGGACTGTTGAAAGAAGTAGACATATTTCATTTAACTACTCATGACATACAGGTTGTTTAAACCCCTCCAGTGTTGTTTTTTAAATTTTTCTAAAAAGGTAAGCTTCTGAGCAGTTTTAGGTATTTATCACACATCATGTGAACAACATATCACCACTAGATATATTCCTGAAGATGGCCAAGTAAATTACATTCTAGATTGTCAAAGTTAAAGATTAGAAATTTGGTTCATTTTCTTATATAAGCTAAAGTTTACTTTCGCTCAGAAATCCTTTCTTTAATACTCAGTACAAATTTTAATATATTTATTTATACAATTCACTGTGTCACTATGAATTTATGGCATACACAAACTTCAGTAGTATATAGTATTTCTAGAGAAACTAGGAAAATATCAAGTTATTCTTAGACATTTCAGAAGTGCTGCATTGTTCACATATGAACAGCGATGTTGATTATAAATACCTTTTTTAAAGAAAATACAGCCAGACCTGTTATGCCCATTCCTTTAGATGACTGCACAAATCTTACTGTGCCTTTTTTCTACTTTTTTCTACATTTAGGCATTCAAAAAAAGAGAAAGTAAAAACTTTAAGATAAACTGGTCCAATACCTAACCACCTCATTTTATTAGGGTAAAGAAAACGGATCAATTTGTTAAATGAATGCCAGTTTGTTAACAGCCACGTGCTTTCCCTCCCCTGAACTCCACAGCATTTTGTATTGTTTGTCCACTCATTCAGTCAATAAATACTCATTGAGCTCCTCCTCTTTGTCAGACCCTTTTGGGGGAATGACTGGGAGGCAATGAATGTAGATGTCTCATTGGAGAAGTGTGGCTCAGAAGGAGAAAAGAGAGCTAGGGTTGGAGTAGCTGGAGGGGCTGCAGAGTTTTCCACTGTTGTTTAGAACACCCGAAGGTCTGTGCTCCTGTTTTCTCTCCTACCAAACTGAATTCCTTTGAGGAGGGACTGTGTACTTACATTTACATAAACACTGTAACAGCTCACAATGTACCACCTTGCAAACAGCAGTGTTTGAATAAATATTTGTCGAACTAAACTGAACTTTATCACTACTGCCCCCGTTCCCTTCTTCCTATTCCCCTCCTTGTATCTCAGATCTCTCCAAGTTCCTATAATCTCTGAGGATGTTTTTCAGGAACCTGGGATATAGCAATATTGAAAATCAAATGAAGGCAATTCCAACCACTACCATAAGAGTCTACAATATAGCAGATTGGGCAGGGACCACATCTTTTTCATCTTTGTATCATTAGTGGCCAGCACAAGGGTCTGCAAAAAATGGAAGCTCAGTAAATATTGAATTAGAAGCTTGCCACCCATTGATCCTCAGAAAGCAACTGTGAAATTAGGCATCACAGAAAAACAAATATTTTTAATCTGTGTGAGATGTTATCTATGCCCAGATTTAGCATTTCATTTCTTCATTAAAAAGTGTTTTCTGGGGGCGCCTGGATGGCTCCATCGGTTGAGGGGCTGACTCTTGATTTCAGCTCAGGTCATGATCTTAAGGTCCTGGGACTGAGCCCCATGTCAGGTTCGAAGTAGGCTTGGGATTCTCTCCCTCTGCCTCTTCCCCCTGCTTTTGTGTGTGTGTGTGTATGTGTGTGTGTGTGTGTGTGTACGCTCCCTCTCTCTCTCTCTCAAACAGATAAATAAATCTTAAAAAAAGAAAAAAATGTTTTCTAAGCCTCCATTACAGGCCCAGTACTGAATACTGGGGTTATTAAATTAATTACTAATCATATAACAAACAGTTACTTAAGCACCCAACATAATAGTACATGCTGAGAATTTGAGACTGATGTCCATTCTGCCTTCACAGGGCCCCAATTATCTGACTCAGCCTTGCATGATAGCTGATCTGCCTGTTTCCCCACTACATTATAAGCCCTTCCAGGGAAGAGAGGATAAAGAATTCAGATGCACACCCCCAGTACCCAGTACTGAGCCTTGCAGAATAAAAGTATCTTAAATGTTTGATAATTATGTTACCCTTCTGCTCAGAACAATGCCATATTCTCCATTTCACTTATAGCACATAACTGAAATCCTTACAATGGCCTATACTGATCATTAAGGTCTCCCTCCCCCATCAAGTGTCCTCTGCACTTTCTGGTCTACTTGCTGCTCCTAACATACCAAGGATATTCCCACCACGGGGCCTTGGCCCTTGCTGTCATTACTACCTCCAGTGTTCTTTCCCTAGATAATTATATGACTACCTGTCTCATTCTATTCTGATTTTCACTATCCAACATGGCACATGTTTTACTTACTTTTATCTGAACTTCCCCATTCCTACATTCCACCTGCTTAAATGCAGGTGTTCTGTCTGCTCTGTCCACTACCCTATATGTCTAGAAAAGGGCTTGGTACATAACAGACGCTCAATAAATACTTGCGGATTTAATAAATTCTCCACCCACCCACCCCCACCTCTGAGTTGACAGAGGCCTCAGATGTTTTCTAACCCAAGTCCCACCTGATGAGCATATCCCTGGGCGCTAAGTGATGGGCCAGTCACTGCTTGCACGCTTCTCTCATTTTCTAAAATTTTGTCCACCGAAGCTGGCTCCAGTCCTCTGGCACCTTCAGCACTAGAACACCCAGACCCCAGGCCCGAAAGTACCCCGCCTGTGGGCCCCGCCTGGCCCACAGGCTGCTAGCGTGAGGGGAGGCAGCAAGGGAAACCACCAAGAAGGTGGAGGACACGAGGCCACACGACGACTGAGGGCCGCTTCCCGCCGTCTGTCCCGCCCCCGAACGAGCCCGCAGTCCCAAGCCAGACCCCTCCAGCCCCACGCCGGACCCACAACTAGCCCCGGGCGTACCTGAACCCCTCAACTCACGCAGCCTCGGCGGCGCACATCGGGCCCCGCCTCCGGCACCACTTCCAGTTCCTGCCCC
Source organism: Ursus arctos (assembly GCF_023065955.2). NCBI lineage: Eukaryota > Metazoa > Chordata > Mammalia > Carnivora > Ursidae > Ursus > Ursus arctos. The sequence goes on along the minus strand of NW_026622852.1, from coordinate 27,715,699 downwards.
CTCCCTGAATGGCATTCTGGGAGTTGTAGTTCTCAGCCTGGCGGCTCGGCAAGCAGGGGCCAGTGGGAGGCTTTGCCTTCCACCCACGTTGGCATGACGGAGTCGCGTACCGCCCAGGTATTGCTTCGCCTGTCTAAGCCTGTTTCCCCGGCTGTGAGATGGGAATTACAATCCCAGCCGCTTGCCGACCTCTCGGGGTTGTGGCAGGTAACCGGGCACTTTGATGGCTGTCGAGGGACATTGCGAAACTGGGCTGAAACCGGTCTTGAACCACCCTTCATCTCACAGCCTGGGTGCCTTGCCCTCCCCTGGGCTCCCCTACATGCAGCAGAGCCCACGAGCTGACATAGCCTTCCCTGAGCACACAGCTGCCCTCACCACCACCTGGCTGTCCAGGCAGACAACAGGGATATCCAGGCTTGGACCCTTCACGAAGGAGTCTAGCCTCTGACCATTCTCCCTTATCCAGTTCACCTTACAGATCCATGGAGAAAGCGAGGCTCAGAGACCTGAAGAGACTTGTCCAAGCTTTGGCCTGATAAAAACTATCAGCCACTCTTCATTCTTCCCTTTATTTCTGCAATCCTAGGGGTCTCACCCTTTCTGAGAGACCCTAGCATGAATGAGCCGGAAATATCTCCTGCCCAAGAAACCACAACCCTGTTGGATCCCCCCTTGTCCCCACACTGTATCCCTCTCTGGACTCTTCTTTCCACAGCTCCTGTAGCACCCCCACCCTGTCCCTAATCCTTCAGTCCATCCTTTACCTGCTACTGGAGCGATTTTTAAATGCTTAAAGTAAACAGTCTTTATCTCCCAGAAGGCTTTCCCTAAAACCCAGCTCTAACCTCTAGCTCAGAAGCTGGTCGTGGCTTCCCACTCAGCAGGGCTTGCAAAGTGGTTCAAACGGTCCTCAGTGGTTCCCACCACACCTACCAGTCCCTGCACTTTGCACTCAGCCAAACTGGGTAACTTTTCTCTCTCCCAGCCACTGCTCTTGTGTCACTTCACCTTTGAATGAGCTCATGTCCATCCCCACAGGGAAGGCCTTGGAACTGGTCTCACTTGCTTCTCCCACCCCTCCCACCCTTCACCCTCACCCCCAACTCCCACCATGCAGCTGACATACGTTTGCCAGATGATTATGTGTCTCCCCTATTCCAAACCCTAGTGGCTTCCCATTGTATTTGGATATAAAGTCTAACCTTCCCAAGGCCTTCCTGGCTTGGTTCTTGGCTGCCCCACCAACCTCATCTATCACTCTTCCTCTGGCTTGCTGTGTTCCAGTCACACCTGTCTTCTTGAAATGCTTCAAATATACCAAAGACCTTTGCAGATATTTTTCCCTTTCCCCTCACTTTTTCCATGGCCGTCTCCTTCTTATCCTTTAGGCTTCAGCTTAAACCTTCCCTCTTCCGAGAGGCCTTTACTGATCACCCAGGTAAGTTTGGCTTATCCCAACTCCATCTTGGCACTCTTCATTTCTTTCTATCACCTATCAGTTAGTAAACTTTTTTCTGTGTCTTTCCTACTAACTTTAAGTTCCTGAGGAAATATCTATCATGTTGATGATTTGATTCCCAGTGTCACTACACAGTAAATATTTGTTGACAGAATCACCAAATGAGTGATTTGTCTCCTTTCTTAACACATTCAAAACTTACCTTCCTATCTACCAAATCCAGGACAGGATGCTCAGTAGCTACTCAATAAATACTTCTTGACATAGTAGTTCTAATTAATGCTGCCTCCTACAGGAAGACTTCCATGATCACTACTCTGTCCCCAACCCCAGAATGACTTCTCTCCTTTGAGCTCTCATAGCACATTATCTGTCCTCTTTGGTCGCCCTGAGCACACAATGCCTTATATTGTAGACCTCTATCTCCACATGTCTTTTTTTTTTTTTTTTAGTAAAGCGATAGAAGTTTTTATTAAGTGAAGATACAGAGAAAGCTCTCAAGAGTGAGAGGGGTCCTAACAGGGTTGCCAATGAAGGCCTTTAGAGTTGGTCTTTAATAGAAAGCTAACCAGGGAACTTAAATCCTTTTAACATCTCTACTGAGAACACCTTCAATGGCTTACTTCCTTTTTAGGGGCTGGCTATTCTTTGTGGGTCACAGGTGATTATCATAGAGACACCCACCCCACATGACCCACCCCCCATGCCTAGGGTAGGGTGGTCCAATTTGTCCCCTTATGTCTGGTTTCCCACACCTCCACATTTTGGGGATGTCTGTGAGCCTGATCGCATAGTCCCCTATCTATCTCTCCCTACCTCGCCCCACCTGTCCCTTACTTATTCCTCCCCCTGGAATAGTAGTAACCCTAACTGGGAGTGGGACGATGACTGCTCTGGCCGCTTCCTGCTGAAATTGGGTGGCAGGCTGTGTGGCAGTTAGAATCTATCCAGGGGTCTGTCCAGGGGCCCATGTCACGGCCTCAGGGGGTCATGATGGGTAGCAAATGATACATGCATCAGCACATGCAAAAGGATGAACATAAAACAAGTATTAGGCCCCAAATTACGATCATGTCCCTTAGATAAGATCCCCAATTACCAATTTTGTCAAATAGGTCAGTGAATAACTTGATCTTATTTAATTGATCACAAAGGTCCCCTATTAATCAGGACACCTTGCAGGAGTTAACTGTAATGTTAAAAGAACACATGTGAGGAAATTTTCCAAACCCCAAATGGTGTAGCAATAGTAGACAGTCAAGAGTGGCGTGGTTCTCAAGAAGTCCTGCTCTGACTTCATTTCATTCTTGATTGAGTGCATCCGGTGCCTGGGAAGCATCGCTTAGAGTCCGGCTGAGCAAGCATACTGTGTTGCTTATTTTATATTGCAGTCCTAACGTAAGTCCTGTACGTCCCATAGTGAGCTTTGAGGCTCTTTTTACCAGGAGGGCCGTAGTATGTTTGGTTAAAGCCTTTGTTTGCAATTGTATGTCAGTAGAGGTGGCTTCTAGGATAAATGACTATGAGGGATGAAACATCAAGAAGCCCTTTTTGTTTGAGGACAGTTTTGGGGAACTTAGGTTGACTTTATCAAACCTGGAGCCATAAAGCCCCTTGGAAATGTTGGCCTGATACCTTGCTTACAGAGCTCCCAGCAGCCTCACCAGGTGAGTAAAGAATGTCACCTCCTGGCAGGTGCAGGAACCTCAGGATATATTGGGGACCTCGTGGAGAGGAATCCGCCCACATCTACAGGTATCGCAGGCACGTCTGATGGCAAGCACTGGCTTGGCTTCTGGCCTGGAGAGGCTACTAAAAGTTCAACCTAGAGGTTCCTTATAAAAGTTCTAGCAAAGCAGATTCTAAAAGATCTATGTGATCAATCATTCTTGCTGACCTTATGTAAATAAGTATGCCTTTGTTAAAACTGGACTTGTTTTTCAAGCAAATTAGTCTTATTTGGCTATCTCTGGAAATGAGGGTTATTATAGAGAGAAAAATTATGTGTCAATAACATGCCTTTGTGGATGCTAAATTTTAGTTCCGATTCTCTTTGAATGTTGTTTATCGAAGCCAGACAACTTGAGGTAAACTTCAGAGAAATTGCCACAATAGCTCATGTACAGGCAATCTTGCTTGTTATTCTGTGGCGATAGTAACTGGACCCCATGGGCATATGATTAATTAAACAGCTAGAAAATGGGATTAATTCCCCAGCAATTGTATCACTCAGCTAGCACTTTGACCAACTCCGTGTGGCTAGGATGACAAAATTGTTCTTTTAAAGCCAGAGCATCCCCCACTGCATGGGGTTAACTATGGACTTATGGAGATGATGGATGATCCCACTTTCTTTATGATTGGATTGGATGATGTACTTGGGTATGCGCTTGTCTCTCGAGACAAGTCTTCTCCCACTTGCTAGTGATTCCTTGTAATTAAGATGTTGTTAAGGCTGGACCTCTACATGTCATCTTATCTCTTAGACCAGGAGCCCTCGAAGACAGGATTCTCATCCAATTACTTACATCCATTATCCTGCATCAGGCATCACCTGTAATGGGTATAACAAATGTTTGTATAAAGAAATGAATCAGCCAATGTGATGGTGAGTGGAAAAAGGATGGAGAAGTGCAAAGGTCTGCTAGTTTCTTAGTCATTAAACAATTGACACTTGAATTGCATCCCATTCTGCCTATTTCATGTAGGGGGCTGTGGATCTCAAAGAAAGTGCTAAACAGGACCATCCTCCACCCCACCCCTCATTGTAGCTTCTCAACAATGAGGGATTTCCTGGAACTTCTGAACTTAGTACTCCTTGTGGGAACTGCAAACTACTAACCCCATACAGTAGCAACCCAAGAAAGTTAATGGATTTGAGGAGGGAGGAAGCGAAGACAAACAGAAATAAACATTTGAATGCCTGTGTCAGAAGCTTCACAGTCTTCTTCCTGCCTTCATGATTATTTCTCACAGTGATGTGGAATGTGTATTACATAACAATCTCAAGTTTAGGGTGTTGTCCCATTGATAAGAAAATGTATTCAAGGTATCTAAGTAAGGCACCCGGCACACTGTAGGCCCTCACAAAATGAGACTAGTTCCTTTTGTCATTTGGGGAAACTGAGGCCCAGAGCAGTGCATATAGTAACACTGCCAGGATTCAAGCCCTGGTTGAGTTGAAGTCCTGAGCTCCTTGCTTTAACTTGCAAGCATACAGATTATGCAACTCTTCACAGAGCTTTCTGCTGGTAAGTGTTCAAGTCCTGTTTAATATCATACAATTTTATTATTTCAGTGTCCTATTGTTCCTCAAATCGAAGTTCAAGAGCCTTACTTAAATTTTCTTCAAACTATTGTGTGAAAAGAAACAGGCCTCTAAGAAAATAAATCTTTTCCTGGCACAAGTACTGGTTAACTGGTTAGTTAACAAGGGACGTTAGAAGACAAGAGGTCTTCTCCCAAAATATTGCTTTCCTCCAATTGCCAAGATCTTAGGTACGTAACACTCTCATTCTGCCCCCTGATTTTTCTGGGTGGAGAGGAATTAGGGGCCCGTGCAGACCCAAAACTGATCAGGAGTACCAGAGAGACAAAGAGACCCCTCGAATGAGCTCTAATAACCCCAGGTGAGCAGCTAAGCCAGCTTTGGTCTGGACAGAGGAGCCAGGGGAAAAAGACATCCCAAGGGTACCTTGAAATCAGTTTTCCTGGAGTCTGAAAACAAAATGTAGGAAATGGTTTCACCCTAGGAGGGGCATCCATAAAGTCTGGGGGTTATTACTGACTTTTACTGAGTACTTACTAGATTATTTACTAGATTTCTACACTGCAAAGCAGGAACTCTTAATATTTAAAGAGAAAACCAAAGCACAGGGGGGGTTAAGTAGCTTGTCCAATGTCCTGCTAAAATTAACTGGGATTAACTGGCTCCGCTGGGATTAGTGAGAAATGTACTAAATATATTTCTTTTGCTCTAATATTACTCTTAAAAAGGCAACTCTAATTCATGGCTTTAATGTTTGCTGTTTTAGATATTTACAACAGAAAAAGGGTGCAGTATTCTGGTGTGCAGTCAATTTCCCAGGAAGCCCAGAGCACACACTCCTCGATGTGGGTCACCATGCAACTAAGAACTTACTGCCACCTAGTGGCAACCTATGCTTGTCATAGTGAGGGGGCCCAGAACACCAGGCTTACGGGCCAGGTCTGCACTGCAAACCAAACCTTGTGAAGGTAGAATCTATCAAATATGACATGTATTCACTCCTATTTGTGAAGGAGTTATTGCCAAATCAGTGATATGAGCAGTCAAGACCCTTTTTCAGTGACCCCCACCTTCCTCCCTCATCCCTGTCATCTTGGAACAGTTTGTGAGTTCCTCTTGCTTCCACACCCCTGGGTGAACTCCTAGTAGGGTACGGTTTACTGAGGGCAATTTAATTGTCTGTATGCCCCCTGTGGGTCTGTGAGCACCCTGACCAGGGCCAGGGACTTGTCTTATTCATCTTTATATCCTAAGTGCCTACACATGGCCTGACCCAGAGGACGTCTCCAGTGAATGTTGAATGAATACGAGTGAGTGCTTTTGACCCAAACTTATCATCACTCTGTATGAGTCAGGCCAGGATGAAGCAGCAGTTTATTTGAATACTCTAGTAAACATTTTGGAGGGGTGGGCGGAGGAATGGAGGGGCTTCTCGGGAAAGTGTCCAGGGCAGGGCAGGGGCCTGGGCCAGTGGCCCGCTCACAGGGCAGCGGATGCCCGGAACTTCTGGGTCAAACAGAACACGGCAGCCGTCAGGGCCGTGCACTGACGGGCCAAGAGTTTCACACTCAGGTCGTGGTAGCCTCTCTCACAGGTCAGCTTAGCAGCCTCTACGAACTGACGGTAGGTGTATACCACATCCCTCAGGTTCCCTGCCGCCTCCCGGTGCCGGCCGGAGCAGCGGCCGCAGTCTGTGAGCTGGAAGCATAGGCCAGCCAGCTGCACCAGGTGCTGGAAGGTGTCCCGCACGGCGCCCTGCATCTCTTCGGGGGACTGGTCCATTCTGATCACATGTTGACAGCTCGACAGGAGCTTCTGGGAACCAATGCAGAGGTGGCTCCGGCTTTCTGAAAAGTGCCAGCTGCACTTCTCGGGGGGGTGTCTGTTCCCATTCCCCCAAGAAGCTTCTAAAATATCTTGTAATTCCAGTAAGCTCTCTGTGAGTTGGATGAAGCCCTCTGGGCTGCCGGCAGGGGCAGCTTTCAGCCGTCTCAGAGCCCTGGAGCAGTACTCTGGCCAGATGTGGCTATTCCTCGACAGGGGCTCGGCACTGCAGCTGTGGGCACGGGCAGGCCTCCAGGGCAGGGCCAGCCGGCTTCCTGCAGAGGGCGGTGAGGTGAGGGGGGCTGTGGGGTGTGCTTCCAAGTCCCTGTCTTCTTCCTCTGTGTCTGGCTGCAGGCTCCGGAAGCACGTGGCGTAGGAGAACTGGCAGCTGCACTGCTCCATCCCAATCCTAGGGGCCACCGTTTCATTTGCACCCACGAACCCCAAAGATGTGGCCATCCTGAGGTTGGCAGAAACTTTAGGATGGCTTTCTGGGGCAAAGCACAGGAAAGACTTCTCAGCAGGAAGACAGATACTAGGGCCTTTGCCTTTGTTTTCTGACAGTGAACAATGGTTTGAACCTTCTAAGTGGGGCTCCTTTTGGGGACATGCTAGTGGCTTTGGCAGAGAAGGACCTGGATTAAAAGAGATCTGCTGCAGAGGGTCCCTAGAGGCTGTATCTTCCCCTGTCACATGGCTAAGTGGCTCAGCCTTGACCCCTTGCAGAGGGAAGTCTGATGGAATGGTCTGGTCCCCAAGCAAGAAGTCGGGGTCTAAACCCAGCTCTTCCAATAGTTTTTGCTCTTGGGCCTGGCAAGCTTGGCTTGGGGTTTCTTTTTGTCCTTTGGCGGGGTCCGTGGGGGAATGTGGCAGGGTCTGCTCAGTTCCTGTTACAGGAGGCCTCAAGGGCAGGGAGGCTATGATCCCACCAGCTGGAGCGCTGATACCGATAGTCTGCCCCACAGCGTTCGACGGGTCCTCCTCGGAGTTGCCTGAAACTTGCCCAGATTCATCATGAAACAAACTGGTGCCATTTTTGTTTGTAACTTCTCCATCGTGTCCCAGAGATCGCTGTCCTTGCTGCTCCTCCTCTGCAGGGAAAGAAGCCATCTTCTCTCCTGAATTTATTCCACATTCACCGCTTCTAGACCTGACTGGAGGAGGCAACGAAGGCTCTGTGTATTTGGGGGCAGTTTCTTGCATAGGATTTGTAAACAAAGAACCCAGTCCTGTTTCAGATTGGACCCCTCCCAGCTCTAGTGTGTCTGCTTGAGAGGCACTGTGCGGCCCTGGGCTGATGGGCAGGCAGGATCTACCTGGGTTTGGGTCAGCATTGGAGAGGGAGGAGGTGCCGTCCCCAAGCTCTAGGGTGAGTTCTTTGGGGGCACTACCATCCGGGTGTTGAAATGGAGACAAGGTTTGGGAAGGCTCTTCCTGAGCATTGTCTGGACCAGGTGAGCCTGGGTTGGAACAGTGAGGGGTACTTGCTGGGAAACTGGCAACAGTGGCAGTCAGGGGGGCATCCCCAGAACTCTCTTTATGGTTGCGGCCAATCCGGAGGCGAATGGCAGAAATAGAAGACACTCGAGAGTCAATGACTGACTTGGTTTCCATGGTCTCGGGCTCCATCTCCATAACCCGGGAGGCTGGGTTTTTGCTCTTGGTCTTCCTCAAGGGACCCAGCAGCCCCAGGGCCTTGGTCTCCAGGAGGCCGGGCTCACCTTGCATGTCCTGCAGAGAGGACACAGTCGGGGAGGGTGCGCCAAGGGCCAGATAGGGCTCCCTGTTGTAGTAGCACACGTCGTCCACACTCTCCAGGGAGGCTGAGGGCACCAGGGGAAATGAGACCTGACAGGTGTAGTCGGTCTGGAGGAAAGACCTTCTTTTCCTCAGTGTCTTGGCATACTTCTTCACCCCTGCCCTTCTGCTTGGGTCTCTTCCATCTGGCGCAGGATTCAGGCTATCCTCAGGGGTGCAAGTGCTAACCGTATTCTTCGAGCTTGTGGCACTGTGTTCTGCAGCAGGAACAGCTCTGGACCCTGAGAATCAAGAAAGGAAAGACTACATGAAACACAGAAAAACAGAGAAACTTAGAGAACTTGGGCTCAGGACTCAGGGTTGCCTGGATTCAAATCCTGACTGGGCTGGATATCCTTGGGCATGCTAAATCTTGACCTCCTCAATTTGCTCATCTAATAAGTGGGGATAGTAATTGTGGGAGACATTTTTTGATTCTTGGTTGCCCATGACCCATTTTATTCTTTTGGTCACAGTACCAAATGAAATAAAAATCAGTACCAAAATGAAAATGAGATGAATGAAGTCTCCCCAATTGTTACAGTCTGTTGGAACTCTTCATGCCTGCTCCCTATCCACATCAGCCAAGTAGCCAGATTTACGACCTAGAAAGCCACAAATTTCCTAGATTTTCACACTTGAACACATAGATTTAAAATGATAATAAGGGGCGCCTGGGTCAGGCAGTCAGTTAAGCGTCCAACTCTTGGTTTTGGCTCAAGTCGTGATCTCGAGGTCATGAGATTAAGCCCCGCACTGGGCTCTCTCTCTCTGTACGACAAAAAAATAAATCTTTAAAAAATAAAATAATAATAATAAAAAGTAGAGCCCATCCTTTGCAGCTACACTCTCCTGATTATACAATGAGGCGTCCTGTCACACAGTCTCCAGGCCTGGTTACTGCCTGTGTCTAAACCAGCTCTTCACCTTTGCCAGCAATTCTATAAGCTATCTGACATCTTTCTAGCACTCTTTCTTTGTGCTTATGTAGACCCAAGTCAGTCAGTACCTAAGGTAGCCGCCAGCATTGCACTCCTGCGCAGGATCAGTGAACTGGTGCATATCAAGCTCCCAGAACTGTGCCTAACAGTAAGTCAGTGACAGGAGCTGCTACCAGCCCTGTTCTTATTGTCACTACATGTGTGAGGATTCTGAGGGAGCCTTCTCTTGACAAAAAGTGTCACAACTCCAGGCGCCTGGGTGGCTCAGTCAGTTAGGTGTCTGACTCTTGGTTTCGGCTTGCCTCGTGATCTCAGGGTTGTGGGATCAAGCCCCGTGTCGGGCTCTGCACTCAGCACAGAGTCAGCTTGTCCCTCTCCCTCTGCTCCTCCCCCTGCTTACACACTCACTCGCTCTCAAATAAAATCTTAAAAAAAAAAAGCATCACGACTTGGTCACAGGTGTGAGGGGTTTTGTGCATACCAGGGTGGACCTTTCTGAGTGGAGAAGCACTTTGTGAAGAAGTCCAGGGAATCAGCCAGAAGGAATCAGGATCATATCCCAGCACTTGAGAATCTGAAGGACTCAGATCAGTTGTTTCCAGTTTGGTTACACCTCATTAAAAACCTTATCTACTCCGAGGCTGCTCCTCAGGCTTCCTCAATCACAATCTTGGAGGCTACCACCTAAGAAGTTGTAGTATTTAAATCTGGTCCCTTGGGTGATTTGATGCCCACCCATGTTTTGGTCTCTATTGTGCCCCCGTCTTGACCCCTGCACAATGGCTGGCCCAGCAAGGCAAGCTGAGGGCAAGGATGGTGTTGGCTGGGTTCTTTGGAGAACAGTGCATACCTGCTCCTAAGTTTCTCCTTCTCTAGGGGTATAGTCAATTAATGAACTCAGGGTAGATGGTGGAGAGTTCATTCATTCATTTAGCAAAACTGTCAGGCACTATGTGCTGGGCACACAGGGCTGAGTGTGAAACACACAGTCCTTACACTCTAAGGAATCCTTGTTTTTTTTTTTTTTTAGTGAGGAAGAGAAACATCAACACAAAAATCACACAAATAAATAGACAATTATAGGCAATGCTAAGGGCTAGCAGGAAGCCCCCAGGAGGCTGTGAAAACATAGCCCCAGTCTTGGCAGTCTGGGTTGTGTTTCGGGGGAAGTGAATTTCCAGGTGGGGCCTGATAGATGGGTGGGCATTAGCAGCCAAAGATCAAGGTGAGGAGTGTTTTAGGCAGAAAGAGCAGCACTGCAAAGGCCAGAGGTAGGAAAGAGCGTGGCACTCTTCAAGAATGGCAAGGAGGTCTGTGTGGTAGGTATGCAGAAAGAGGGCTTTGGAGGAAGGAGAGAAAGAGAAAGAGGCCACGTCACAGGGGACCTCGAGAAGCCTCATGGGGGCTGCTCAGGAGCTGGCCTCTCTTCCACCAGCAATAGGAAACCACCAGAGGACAGGGAACAACAGGGAGGGGCTGAAACAGAAATAAACGGGTTGCAGCTTCCCCAGCTCCTGCTGGGTCACCATCAATGTCTATGTACTATTTTCCAATTTTTTCTCCTTCAGCATGTAGTGTGTGCGTGTGTGTGTGTGTGTGTGTGTGTGTGTGTGTGTAAGTGTCCTGCAAGGATCTCAAGTCAACTCAGGAAGTCCCTCTATGTGGAAAGACACCCCATACTCTTTGTGGAGGAAAGGATGAGGAAGCAGAAAGAAACAGGACCAACAGATGCCCTGCCTTTTCTTACGTCTGAGTCTCTTCAGTGGCCACCAATGGCCTCTCAGTTTCTTCTTGCTTCAAAGCCTCATTGAATGTAGCGTCAGGGTCAGTAATGACGCAGCCACTTGCCTCTGCTGAGCACTCCTGTCAAACCCTTTTCTGTGTAAATTCTGTCCATTTCACAAGGCCCAGCCCATTTGCCACCTCTTCTGCAAAGCCTTTCCTAGTTCCCGCTGTTGAATTAGTGCGTCCCATCTCTGCTCACCTACAGTTCTCTGAACCTCCATCGTAGCCCTGACTTGAAGTTATGACGCTTACAGTTTGGTCCACTGAGCCCTGTTGGGCTTTCTCAAACAAGGATAAGGACCCTGCTTTACTCATGTGTTTTCCCTTCAAGCTTGGTCCCTGCCCCTGCTGGGTGTTCAGGAGCTGCCTGCCAAGCCTGCAGACCTGCTGGGGGAAGACTCACCTGAGAGGGCGCCTGGGGGTGTGAGCTTGTCAGCGGCATCATAGTATTCCTCATCGGAGCTACCGTCCTCCAAGGCCAGTGGCAGGTGTGGGGCCAGGGCTTCCAGAGTGGAGCTGGGCTGGGCCTCAGTCCAGTCCTGCTGACCCCAGGCTGGGAGGCCTCCGCCCTGCCGGGAAGCTGTGCTCTCTGAGCTGTCACTCCGGTGGCTGGCCAGGGAGACATTGGAGCACAGGCTATAGTAGTCGGTCTGGCTGCCCTCATATAGCCTGGGGTCCAGCCTCACTGCACTCAGTTCTGGTCCCCAGCTGAAAGTCTCAGGAGCAGGACTCTCTGAGAACTCCGTCTTCTGGCACAGAGGACTGGCTTTCTGGGCCAGGTCCAGGAGACAGAGGAAGCCACTGGTTTCAATCCTGCTTCTCTCCTCTTGGCCATTAGAACCCAGAGTCTCTGGGAACGCCAGCAAGCTGGAGTGGAAGAAGCCAGACCTGCTGGAAGAGCAAGTGTCCAAGTCATCCTCTTCCAGGGCATCCATGGACTCGCTGGAGCCACTGGTCCTGCAGCCTCGGCTCTCAGTGTTGGCCGAGTCGGACGCCTCGGACTCAGCGCTGTCTGTCACACTGCTGGCCCCGGAGATGCTTGGGCCCCTCCTGGCCACCTCAGGTGTGGGGCTGTCCCCAGGAGGCGGCTCCTCTTTTTCGAGTGGTCTGCAGGGGCCCAGCTTCAGCGGGTGTCTGTCAGAGAGAGGCTCCAGCACACAGTCCACTTCAGAGGACTCCTCTGAGTCACTGCACACCCTGGATTCGTAGCCTGTCATGCAAGAGAGCCCGGGGTTACAAGGCAGCATTCAGGGACTAGCAGAGGCACATATCCTCCCACCCCTCACTCTGCCTGTCCTCCCATTTTCCAGGGTGGCCAGACCAGATCATGCCATATTGGCTGGCTGACCCAAGACGCGTGGGGTTCCAGAGTCCACGTTCTCCTCACACATCAGGGCTACTTTCCCACATCTACCTGAACTGTGGAATGGAGACAGGACTACTTCTGAGGAGAGCTATGTGTTCATGGAAACATGAAGTTATGTGGCTGGATTTCACTCTGCTATGGGCAGCATCACCCAGGTTGGCTAGGCCCCACCTCAAATCCCAGCTCTGTCCTATCCCCAGGTGGGGAATCATAGTTAAAAAATAAAACAGATTCTCAGCCCTAACCCTGATGTACTAAGTCAAATATCTAGGGAATGGGGCTAAGAATCTGTATTCTTAGCAACTTTCTGTGGGATTCTGAGGGCAAGAGACTGGCACCATTTTGAAGTCTGGCCTTGGGGACCCACTAGTGCTACAGGGCTTTTAGGACAATCAAAACTCATCTAGCTGCTGGTACTCAGGAAGGATTGATGGCAGGAAGGTTGAGGGCATTGAGCCAGGTCTCCAATTTGTTTTCTACCATAGCCTCCAGTGTGATATTTCTAAAAACTTCTCTCTGATCACATCATACTCTACTTAAACCCCCTGATGGCTTCCTCTGCCTACAGGGAAGTTCTCCCACGGGAGTTAAGGCCTCTCACAGTGTGGCCCCAACCTCCTCGGCAGCCTGGACACACCCTCGCAGTGTGGCCCTGACCCCTTCTCAACAGCCTGGTCACCGCCTCACAGTGCAGCCCCACCCCTCCTCAGCAGCTTGGTCACCCCCTCACAGTATGGCCCCAAATCCTCCTCAGCAGCCTGGTCACCCCCTCACAGTGTAGCCCCACCCCTCCTCAGTAGCCTGGTCACCGCCTCATGGTGTAGCCCCACCCCTCCTCAGGAGCCTGGTCACCCTCTCACAGTGTGCTCCCCCACCCCCTTCTCAGCAGCCTGGTCATCCCCCACAGGCTTCACATGCTCCAGCTACCACAGAGAGCTTCTCACAGATCATGACCTTGCCCTTTGTGTCATGCCTCCATGTTGTCCCCTCTGCTTCAAATCATCTCTCCTCTCTTCTTTGCCTGGTTAACTTCAAGATTACTTCAAACACCGCTCTGCCCCCCCCCCCAGAATGCCTTCCCTCCCACTGCCACCTGCCCCAGCAGAAGCAGACCCTCCCACCACCAGACCTTCACAACTGCTCCTACTCTGCATTGTCTGATTAGACTCTAAGATATCATCCCTTGTTCATAAACCATGTTAAAACCAAAACAAGTACCCAAAACTCATCGCTTCCTAATTATTTTACTTTATTTTACTATCATCTAATCTCTTGATATTATTTTTGCCTATTTGACCGAAATGGAGGAAATGCTATATAATGTTGTGCTGCTGAGCATCTCTTCCCATCTCCGCGTTCAATGACATCACGTGGATAGCTTGAAATTAGCCGTAGTGGGAGTGTTCCAGCATTTATCAGCAAGCCAGTGGGAAAATGCTGCAGCAACAGCGCTGAAGCCAAAGCCTGACTGAAACTGGGAGCTGGCCTGGGAGACCGTTCATTTCATCTGGCCTCCACTACCTCATTCCTTATATACGATTTCAATTTCCTTCTATCTCCAGTACCCCCTTTCTTCTAAACACGTAAGGCTGAGAATTTCTATGATAATTCAAGAGAATGCAACAGAGCATTCTGTTGGACATGTAATAAAACGCTAGGTCATCTGTACTTTCTGAATAAATGACATCTTTTTTGCTAAAATAAAGATAAAATACAGTGGATCTTAGAGATGATTTAGGAAATACTACAGGGAATCAGAGGCGTTCAACAGCATTTCATGGCTTTAGGGGACTCTCAGATATAAAGAAAGCCTCTCTAGTTAGGATTTTTAGAAAGATCAACTGCTTACAAGGAAATAAATGGAAAAATAGCTCTCATCCACTTGGGTGGGAGTCTCAGCTCAACTCAACTCCCTCCCTCCCTTTAGGCTGTGCAAAGGGCCTGTCCTTATAGGAGCCAGCCTCAGCACCTCACCTTCTTCAGCAGACACCCGGTGCACCTGTTGTTTGTTTCCCGGCCAGAGGAAAATGGAGGTATCTGGGTCGACAAACAGCCGGTAGTACCCAGCAATCAGGCAGGCCAGGTCTTTTGCACTGTTGGATTCCAGCAGCAATGTCAGAACCTTTGAAGGTAAAGAGAGCTCTTATATAAAGGGCTAAGGGACAGTCTGAAGATTGACAACAAGGCCACGTGGGGCCAACGAGAGATTCCACGTAAGTCCAGCCATAGCCCACAGGCAGGCCTCCTGGTGTCTCCTATTCTCACCTGCAAGACTCGAAACAAGCATACATGCACACGTGCACACATACACACAACCACACATGCACGTACTCACACACACACACTCACAGAGGGTTCCTCCGCTTGAATCTCTACAATGTCTCCTGCCTCTTCACCCCCTAGTCCAGCCTCCCCATCCCAACCACCCCATCCCACCCTGCTCATTCATGTAGTGGGGCCCCTTCAACACCTGACCTGGAAAAAGAAATGGAGAGCAAATGGAGAAGGAAGAAGAGGGTGATTAAAAAAAAAAAGCCCACAATAACTAATAATGCATCCTTGGGCATGTCAGAATTAAAGCAAAGGAGGGGCAATGCAGGGCCTCGCAGAGAGGCTCAGGAAGCGCTCTGTATCATCTACCCGTTCTCCTTGCTGCCACTCAAAACTCTCGGGCAGCCAGTCTGGTCCCATACATGTGTTAAAATCATCTGGTGCTCCCATCTAAGTTTCTAAACCCATCAGGAAAGTATATATTCCAAGCTCAGTTTACACCAAAAACAAAAACAAAAAACAAACGAACAAACAAAATAAAACATAATAAAACCCAAACCCTTTTAGGACCTTCCCAGGAAAATTAACCCTGTTCATTACTTTCCTTTTGATGATACAGGATGGATGATTTATCCTCTTCAGCAAATGCTGGATATTAGATTTTGTTCATACCCATATTCTCATAAACTACCCTAGGATAATTGAGCCCCAAATTCCAAAAGTTGGCTTCAAAATCTCTTCCCTTAGGAGAAGGAAGGGAAAAATGAAGAGGCGGGGGTAAACAGAAGGGGGAATGAACCACGAGAGACTATGGACTCTGGGAAACAAACTGAGGGCTTCAGAGGGGAGAGGGTGGGGGATTGGGATAGGCTGGTGATGGGCATCAAGGAGGGCACGTATTGCATGGTGCACTGGGTGTTATACGCAAACAGTGACTCCTGGAACATTACATCAAAAACTAAGGATGTACTGTATGGTGACTAACATAACATAATAAAAAATTATTATTAAAAAAAAAATCTCTTCCCCATGCATTACCTTGACATCCTGAAGATACACTTTGACCATGCTCACTTTCTCGGACTCTTCTGTCAGTTCTACACGGCTGATGTTTGCGAACTCTGCCAATGTGGACATGATGTTGAGTTTGCTACTGATAATTTGGCTAATCCCATATTTGGCTCCAACTAGAAGGGCAATGTACGATTCTCTATCCTGTAACTGCATCCAGGTAGGAGAGGAATTAGTTTTCATTCACAAGTGAGTGAAAATACATTGCACATGCAAGACAGGACACCTCTCTCTGCAAAACTCCACGATTTTTATTTCAGACCCTCCCTCACCCCCTCCTCCCTAGACTGCCGAACTAGGCCATGGCCCGATCTGGGCCCCACCCACAGCTGAATGAAGTGTACCTCCCACAGGACACTTCACAACAGAGAGCCAAACCACGGCACTATTGCCTGTTTCCTACACACAACCTGTGCTTTCACACCTACATGCCCATAGTCGTGCTGCACCCTACTGAAATCCTGACCCTTCTTTACAAGCTTCCTTCAGGGGCACCTGGGTGGCTCAGTCGGTTAGGCGTCTGCCTTCAGCTCAGGTCATGATCCCGAAGTCCCTGGATTGAGTCCCACATCAGGCTCCCCGCTTGGCAGGGAGTCTGCTTCTTCCTCTCCCCCTGCTCCTGCTCTCTTTCTCTCTCTCTCTCTCAATTAAATAAATAAGAAATCTTAAAAAAAAAAAAAAAACTTCCATCAAAATCTAGTGCCTATGGAAAACATCTGCTTGATCTGTCTCCTCAAGCCAGAGTAGCACTTCCCCTCTGTGTTGTTCCCACACCACAGCCTCTGTACTGCTCTGAGAGCGCTGAGCTGCCACTTCTCACTGTAATTACTCGTATCCAAGTGTCGAATTCACGTTAAGCTCCCTGACAACAGAGTTGGTATTCATCTACGTGGGTAGCCCCGCGTGCCCAGCAAGCACCGAGAGCCAGTTCAGTGTGGCTGGCGTCTCCCATTACCAGTTCCCACCTTAGATAGGAAAAGTCAAGGGAGGCTGGGGACAGGAACTTGACAGCTGGGAGAGGACAGGATTAGCCCGTGGGAAAAGTGGAAGTTTTTCTTGTACCTTCAAGCCTTCCTTTCTGTGATCTAGTCTCTTTTCCACCTTTTTGTCACCCACCTGTACAAAGACTCAACTATTTTTCCCTTCCCCTATCTGACGCTCTTCCTTTCTCTCCAAACATTGATTCTCTTTTTCCATCTACAGTGGTAGGTCAGTAATCTGATTAAACTGACCCATCGCTGTAAATGAGAAGCACACCAAATACACACTGAAAGGAGCTTTGTTAATATGTTAAAAACCCTGTAATGGGCCAGTTGTCTGGTTTTGTGCTGGAGGGTTCTGGGGCTGTCTGAACAGTGCCGTGAGGGAGAGTCCCTGTAAGCCACAGCCCCCCAGCCACGGACTGCTGAAAAGCACAGAGCTCCAGGCCTAGGCTCCAGAAAGCAAGCTGGGGGAGGAAGGAGTACCACGGCAGAGGCTCTTTCGCTTTGCTTTTCCCTTCTCAGATCCACCCTCAGTTCTTCCCTTCTGAACAATCAGGACCCCAGCCTGGCAGTGAATCTAACACTCTCATCTTTCTTTCACGATTTCCCGTTCTTCCTCTTGGCCTTCATATACCCAAAGTGCCAGAGTAAACCGTGTACGTACATTTCCCTTCCCTCAGAATGCCCTTTCTTCCATACTGAAATCTGGCCAAATCCAACCTTCCCCCTCCCATACTCAACCCAAAGCTGGCAGGGGTGTCCTCCGTCTTCAAACTCCACGGCAACAGTCCCGCTCCTTTCTCATGGCCTCACTTGGTCTATTGGGTACTTTGTTTCATTGTTTGAGGGTGGGAATCATGTCTTATTG
Organism: Ursus arctos; assembly: GCF_023065955.2. Lineage (NCBI taxonomy): Eukaryota > Metazoa > Chordata > Mammalia > Carnivora > Ursidae > Ursus > Ursus arctos. Next base: position 27,698,063 of record NW_026622852.1, on the reverse strand, counting down.
AGTTCTGCCTCCCCCAGCATCTGTTACGGGGCTGGCACCAAGCATGATAAACACTCCTTGATGATGTAATATTTCGCTTCCCAAATTCTAGTACGTAACAGGGTGCTCAGGAATTTTAGGCTGAAAGATACACTGATCTTCAGAGGACCTCTGCGGTCTCTCATAAGAGTAGGGGTCCACATTTCTAGAATACGTACCATTAGAGTAGCATTAAAGATTTTTCCACCATATGTCTTGAGTTCCCCAAGGATCTGTAGATAATTTAAACGTAGCTGGGCAGCAGAAATAAGTTGCTTAAATAGGGGGGAAAAAGAGTTAGAGTTATTTGCTTGCCTAGAATCCACACAGTACTGAAAATGCTTTCCCTGAGGTTTCACAACAGACAGCTGGGGGTGGGGGCAGGCTTGGTGTTGGCAGAAGCCACGACATTACCTTTTGTCGGGGTTCCAGCAAATTTTGGTTCCTCTTCATGTGGAAGCTAATGGCTTTCTTGATGTCTTTGCCTTTCATGTTTCGGAGTAAAGTTGGAGATATAAAGTTCTCTATTCCCCAGTCCTTCCTGCCATGAGATATTGGAGACACCATTTTTACAGTATACTTGGCTCTAATGAAGAGCAGAATTACATTTGATTCAGGAACTGAGTGTTCCCAGAACACTGCAATCAAGAGCTTCTTTCTCAACAGAAGATATATGCATACACACACACACACACACGTGAGCTTCTTTCTCAACAGAAGATATATGCATATATATATATATATACATGTGTGTGTAAATATACATAAAATTCATAAATTTCATATATTTATATATATTTAATACACACACTCTCTCCATAAAAACCACAACCATTCAGGAATTAAACCCCACCTATCTTTCTGGGAGCTGATTACTTTTGGTGTGGTATGATTTTTTATTTTTTTAAGATTTTATTTATTTATTTGAGAGAGAGAGAGCACATGCAAGCAATGGAGCACAAAGGAGGGGGGAGGGTCAGAGGGAGAAGCAGACTCCCCGCTGAGCAGGGAGCCCAACTCGGGGCTCAATCCCAGGATCCCAGAATCATGATCTGAGCTGAAGGCAGATGCTTAACCGACTGAGCCACTCAGGTGCCCTGGTGTCGTATGATATTCTATTAATCAGAACAGATCTCAATCTTCTTTTTCCTACAATGTGGGTGAGAAATAATGATCACACATGTATAACATACTCTCACAAGGCAACACAGAGCACCTGTGAATCTCCGAGTCATGCTTCCGAATGGTACCAGCCTAACAGCCTCAAAATTCCAAGAAATTGGTTAAAAACATAGATTCTCAGGTCCCACAAGCTGGAGATTTGATCCAATATTTGAGGAACAGGACCAAGAATCTGTTTTATTTTTTAAATATGATTCCCTGATGGATTTTGATGTCCAGACAGGACAGAGCTGAGATTTGGTGAGTGGGTTAACAAACCTGGGTGATGCTGCCCAGAGCAGAATGAAAATTTAGGCTAAGAATAAGGAGGTGTTGGAATCCCAGGACTTGAAACTGCCCTAATAGGAATATAATGCAACACAAGTGGCTCACACAAAATTAATTTCCAAGGCATTTCTGCCCTCAGAAGAGCTTTACACTGATGTTGTCAACTGATTTCCCAAGACATTCTCTCAGGAACTGGGAATATACAAAGGGATCCTGTGTCATTCCATCTGCTGTTGGCTTCTGCCCCAGAGGGCGCAGCCAGATTCTGAAATCTGGGGGGCCTGGGTTGGGTCAGAGGCAGTGGGAGGGAAATGGATGGAAAGACAATGGACAGATGGACGGGTAGGTAGGTGAGTATCAGCTTTCTGTTGAATCTGGCCATCCTGGCCAGGGGCCAGCCAGGTTATAAATGCAACACAGCTGCTGTTGATGGGACCTACAAGTCCCCTGCCACTCACTCTATGTACTTCAAAGAGATCTTCTGTGGCTGAGCACATGCGTAGATCCGCTCCTGGATGTGCAGGGCTGCGAGTCGGAGCGCAGAGCTACATTTCATTTCTACAGCAAAGCGCTCCTGGAGCACATCACTGCAGCTCTAGGAGAGATTACATCAGAGGAATTGGGAGACGAGAATAGATGGAGTGTGTTCCTAGTTCTTTCAGGAGAAAGGCTTTGAGACCGGCTCTGCCAACTTCTGGCCATGTGACCTTGGTTAACTCACTAAGATTCTGAACATTGGCGCCTTCCCGTTGCTAAATGAGGATAGTCAAGTCTACCTTCCGCAGTCTCTGTGAGGTTTCAGTTAGGTAACATATGACAGCAGGCACCGGGACACAGCATTATACAACTATAAACTAGTGTTGTTCTTTGCTGTCACCATTTCTGTGAGATTTGGGCAAGTTAATCCACCTGGTTTGAGTTACCTCATCTGTAAAATGGTCACGCCTCCCAAATGATTCTTTTTCATCAGTATAAAAACGACATGATAAATCTCACCCGAGCAGGCAAAGAAGGGCGAACACCAGGCTAGGGGCCAAGCAACCAGTTTTGGCTCCACCACCAAACGCATGACCCAGGCAGATCATGTGACCATCCCAAGACTCAGTTCCATCATTTCTAAAATAAGGCTTTGAAGCACTAAGCCCCTTGTAGCCATAAAAACCATAACTCTAAATAGCAGTAGAAAATGTATCATCCACAGGCTTGAGGACTAAGCCTAAATTTCACTAATACATAGCAAATCTCCTAACATAGCAACTCAGTGACAGAAAGGGAAATTGTGAGGGGATAATCAGGCCTCTTCTCCTTCGGATAAAGATAATTCCTACCAGGGAGTTGCTTAATTGCCTTAAGCTCGTGTTCAAAATAACCCAATGTGCCATCTTTGAGAACAACCACTGTTATTTTAGGAAGGGCAGGTCCAGTCACCTGCAGATAGAGGTATTCAAAGGCCACAGGGTCTTCTTTCAAGAGGTCCAGGGGGTCCTTGGGAACAAAACACACCCTGAAGAGGCAGCGATAGTCATGTGACTCCTCCCTTTCTACCACCTGCAATGGGTAAGGGAGATACAGTTAATCTTCTCACCGCCTTTATTCTCACAGCTATTGCACAAAGCAACTTGAAATAATAAGAAGAAAGTCCCCATAGATTTCAATTTTAGTGCTTCCCAAGACAGCTGCCGACCTTTGCTGCTGACTTTCCCATGGGTGTAAGATGTAAAAGGCTCAAAAGAGCAAAGTTTCCCACTGACCCCGTCAAACTGTTCCCCTTTCCAAAAGAAATCTGCTTGCAATTTCTTAGCTGCCCTTTCAGAGACAGTCTGTGTATATATATATGCTTCTACCTATGTGTATTATTTTCTTTTCCACAAATAATAGCCTAGTATACATTGTTATTATATTATGCCCCTCATTTTTTTTCTACTTCAACTATCTTGGGGATTTCATTTGATTTTCTTTTTCCATGCTAATGGAATAGAAGTGTTAAAAAGTTGATACAACAAATCACTGAATGGCTGAAAGACTGAGGGCTACAGACAGACCGTGCCCTGTCCATCCATCAGGGACCAGCTCAGGGGTAAGTCTCCAAAAAGGGCTTAGACTCAGCAACAAATGCTTCCCTGACTTCTCAAAGATCATCAGAGCTGGAAGTAAAAGATGGGGCTCTACTGGTTTCGTTACCTTCAGTAAGTCACCTTCTCTAAGTCACTGTCTCCACATCCACAAAATGCGACCCCACATACATCATATGAAAATCAGCCCTGATTCTCGCCCTGTCATCCCCGGGCTGAGTGAGGGCACAAGAAAGTGCGTCAAAACTGCACATGTGCTGAGCCCTAGCCCTGAAGGTTCTGGGTGAGGTGTGTGGCTTGCCCAGCCCAGATCTCCTCACGAGGAGGAACAGGTGTACCTGCTGGATGAGTTCCTCCTCGTGCAGCAGGTGCAGCCGTGAGATGTTGTACTGCTCCTCCAGGGCCAGTGCAAAGTACTCCATGCTGCGGATGGACAGCTTCTCCTTCACAGTGAGGATGATGTCCTGCCAGGCACAGAGAGGCAGAAGGGTCACCTGAGGGGCAGGCTGGCCCTCAAGCTCAGGCCCAGAGCAGGGAGGGCCTCTTTGACCTTCTCTCTGCTCCTCAGTGCCGCCAGGGAAAAAAAATGCCTGTGCTGATGGGTCCACTGCCAACGTAGGCAGCCGAACCTTCCTACGTTGCAGGTGGGACTTCTCATCGCCCCTCGTGGCCCTCCACCCACAGCTATCCTCGCCTCGGGGCTCCAGCACCCCCCTGTACAGCCATCCTGTCTTGCTCGATTGGAAGGCTGAAGCCATGCACTGGGGGCTTATGCCTCTCTTCAGGGTCTCTGGAATCATCCTCTTGCTGGGGTCTGCATCCTCAACTGCTAACCAGACAGAATCCCACCACCTACCCCTGCTGCAACTGGGACATCAATCTAACATTTCTCAACCTCAGTTTCTTCCTGCAAAATGGAGGGTAATGATGCCTATGTCTCAGAGTGGCTGATAGCGTGGAACGATCATTAGGGCTATGCTAGTAGAGTTGCCATGCCACACTCCCCTCCTTCACTATAGTGGCCTTTTGTCATCACACAGTCTTTGCTGCCACAGGGCATTTGCACATGCTGCTCTCTGCCTGGCACACTTTTCCCATTACTCTTCACAAGGCTGTTTCCCTCCCTTCGGAGAGGCCTTCTCTGCTCACTGTATCTAAATGTGATTGCTCCGGCCATTCTCTGTCTCAGGGTCCCGTTCATTTCTGTCATTGATATTTAATATTATGTGCTTCAATAAAGCTATATTCTTTAGTAAGAGACAGTAAGGTTAAGTGAATGGGTTCTAGACCCAGACCATCACAGCTAGCTGTGTGTCCCTTGTTAAATTCCTTATACTCTCGATGCCTCAGTGTTTCCATTGTAAAATGGTAATAACAACACTTATCTCATGGGGCTGTTGTGTATGAATTTCCCCAGTTAAGGCACTCAGAACAGTATCTAGCGGATGGCAAGTTCAATACATGCTAGCTGCTAATAGCTGTCTTCTGGCTTACTGTCTTTCCCCCACTAGATGGTAAACTCCTGAGAATATGAACATTGCCTGTCTTGTGCTCCAGAGCCTGGCATTCAAAGGCGTTCAGTAAACTTTCACTCAGTGAATAAATAATCATCACAGACTCATCAGAGATGTCCTGCCAGACGCTCAGGTTTAGTAAGTGCCAAACTTTCAGGGGCTACCTGCTCCTCATGACCCCCAGTGTGAATCCTCTTTCTGCCTGCTCTATCACCCTCCATAACTCACCAGTGACTATGTCCTGAAGAATCTGTCTGTTTCTGGACCTCAGCATTATCTCATGCCTGCTTTGCACTGGCCTTGATGGAGAGCCTGTCTCCTGACTCTGTCCCCCACTCCATCTTCCCATGTCTACCATGGCTTGAGCTCACCCATTTCTCCACTTTGTACTACTACCCATCTGACCTCCATCTTGCATCTAGAACAGGGGTTGGAACACCGCAGCCCATAGGTCAGATTCAGCCCACTGCTTGCTTCCATAGTTCCAGTCCTATGAGAGCACAACCGTGTCCATCTGCTACAATGGCAGAGTTGAGGAACTGTGACCGAGACCCTACAGCCTGTAAAACCGGAAATAGTTACTATCTGACCCTTTACAGAAAAAGTGTGCTGACCCCTGCTCTACAGGAAGTTGCTAAGCCTAGGATGGACTGTGTCCTGATTGCGCTCCCTTGCTCAAGAATAGTCAGGGACCCCCATGGCCTGCTAGCCCAAATCCGAACTCCTCAGCGTCACACTCAAAGCTCTCCAGCATCAAGTGCCAATCCACTTCTCCCACTTGATCTGCTGCTGCCTCTTCCGATGCACTGTGCTCGCAAGCCCTCTTTTTCCTTTTTTAAAATTTAAATTCAATTAATTAACATATAATGTATTATTAGTTTCAGAGGTAGAGGTCAGTAATTCATCAGTTTTATATAACACCCAGTGCTCATTACATCACATGCCCTCCTTAACATCCATCACCCAGTTACCCCATCCCCACACACCCCTCCCCTCCAGCAACCCTCAATTTGTTTCCTATGCTTAAGAGTCTCTTATGGTTTGTCTCCCTCTCTGGTTTTGCTTTGTTTCATTTTCCCCTCCCTTCTCCTATGATCCTCTGTTTTGTTTCTTAAATTCCACATATCAGTGAGATCATATGATAATTGTCTTTCTCCGATTGACTTATTTCGCTTAGCATAATACCCTCTAGCTCCATCCATGTCAGTGCAAATCTTCAGTATTCATCCTTTCTGATGGCTGAATAGTATTCTGTTGTATACGTGAACCACATCTCCTTGATCCATTCATCTGTCGATGGACATCTGGGCTCTTTCCATAGTTTGGCTATTGTGGACATTGCTGCTATGAACATTGGGGTGCAGGTGTCCCTTCAGATCACTACATTTGTATCTTTGGGGTAAATACTCAGCAGGGCAATTGCTGGGTTGTAGGGTAGCTCTATTTTCAACTTTTTGAGGAACCTCCATCCTGTTTTCCAGAATGGACAAGCCCTCTACTCATGTCAAACATTCCCATCTTTGGGTCTCTGTTGGTGCCATTCCCCAGGCCTGGGATGCTGTCTTCACATGCCACACAGGGCCTGTTCCTGTCAACGGTCCGCCCATCTTTCCAAGTTGGCTTCCCTGGAGGCTTTTCCTTGTTCACCAGCTGGCAGCTCTCTGAGCCCTGAGGCCTCAGCATACCGTTTTCATATCCCACTTTCATGATCCTGAGCACGCTGCACTTTTCTCAGTACACAGTGAGTTATCCCCGGGTCCCCCACCTTCCCCAGCCCCAGCCCGAGGCTCTGGGCTCCCTTTGGGTGTGACCCTGGGTAAATGAGTGCTGTGTCCCTGACAGCTTTGCAGGCACACAATTGCTCACTGGGTCGAATGACATAATATTTTTCTTGAGTCAGAGAAAGGGGGTTTTCTACTGCAAGAACTTTGCTTCCTTTGGTAAGGGAGCAGGGAGGAAAAGTCAATCTGAATGGACGTGATTTTTCCTTTTTTTGACTCACAGGATTTGTTTATATGCTCCCCTACCCCCCTCTGTCATAAAGAGCTAAAAGATTTACTTTTAAAAATTTGGTTACTACAGATAAGTACAATTAACCAGTATTATACCAGCTAAAACCTTGCTCATTTCCCCAACTCTGTCTATCATCTGGGAGCTAATTATCCCGAGGTGTATGCTTTTATTGTAAATCCTCTCAAAGTCTTCTTGTCCACAAAGTGGGGCTCACTTTAAATAAATCAGGCCTTTCATCCCAAGGCACTTGGATCAAAGATGGCAGAGGTAGAAACCTTGTCTAATTCATTTGCAAAACTTTGGTGCAGAATGGTAGTGTGGCAAGCACCAGGGCAGGGTTCAGAAACAGACCACGTCTGAAGCCAGTTACGAGCTAGCTGACCTTGACAATCTGGAGGTCTCTTGGGCCTGTGTTCTCATCTACAAAATGGTAGAGAACACTCATCACTTCACAAGGTTACTGGGGGAGCAGGCGTGTAGTAAACACTTAACAAATCCATTCCTCCCTCTTCCTTCTCTGAGCAAGGGCTTCCCGGGTTCAGAGAGGCTTTCTCCAGCTTCTCCTGAGTCACGCGGGGGCAAGAATGGGAGAGGGCATTCAGAGCAGCTCTAGGAATTGCCAAAGGAAAGTGACAGAGAGGAACACGGGCTGTGTGCATGTATGTGTGTGTGTGGGGGGGGTAGGTGTGTGTGGGTGTGTGTGAGAGTGTGTGTCTCGGCTACTGTCCATCACCTACGGCTGCACTGGCCCACCTGAACCACCTTTATTTGCTTCTTCACTGGGGCCTCACTCGAACACCATCTAGCCCCTTGTTCAGAAGCTGTCGTGCCACTCCCTACTGCCTGTGAATAAAATCCAACCTCTGTCTCCCATCACGCAGCGCGCTCCACAGCCAGCCTGGGCCATCTCTCGCTCCTCCCACGAGAAAATGGCCTGTGCTCCCATTCCACTGGATGGATCACTACTTCCTGGGCAGCGCTTGCCTTCCTGGCTCTGCATTAGTCCATGTGACTTCCTCAGACTGATGTGCGCCCTGAACCCCCGCCAACAGCCCTGTCCCCCACTTGCCCTTATTGAATTCTTGGTGGCCCTTCAAAGGGCAGCTCAGGTCCAGCTTTTTTTGCAAAGCCTCCTCTGCCGTACTGACAGGAAGGAGCAGATGGTGCTCGTTCCCCTGCATGCAGAGCACTTCCTGGTCCCTGTCTTTGCAGCCCTTATTTCATCCTGCCCTGGACTCTCGGGCGCTCCGTGAATGTCTATCCTCCCGCAACTAGATGGCAAGCTTCTGCAAGACAAAACCACCCTTTACCTAGTCTGTACCCTCACCCCTGCAGCAGCTCCCTCCTACGGAGGAACCTGTTAGGTATAAGCTGAACTGTCTTCAACCCAGAACAGAACATACAGATCTTGGGCCTGCCCTGACACGTTGCCTGAGTTTCTAGCTGCACTAGTCTTTTGGGGAGCCAGTGGAGTCACATACAAGAGGCAGGGAGCCCAATGGTAAGGGTGAATGAAGGCTTAGATGCTGTCAGAGGCCTTGGGTACTTCATTCCTCTGAGGCCTGATTTCCGGCCCTGGAAGATGGTGATAAAACACATCTTGCTGGGTGGTTGTACAATTAAGAGGTAACACAGAGCTTGGGTTATTGCAGGTCCCCAGCCCATAACGGTTGTAGGAGCACCAAGGCAGCTGCAGGGCACGACGCCTGGGGGTCCTGGGAGCCAGCAAATTCTCACTGGGAGAGAGACTCAAGTTTACTCTTAATACCTTCACAGTCGTGTTCGCCTCAAACTTGAAAGCTTTGGTCTGTCCGTTCTCCAAGTACAGCTTGAGCACGTTGGGCATGCAGAGCAGAGAATTACCCTGGAAAATACAAGAGTAGTGTTGAAACTGGCCTTTCCTTCCGCTTTCCTTTCCTCGGCTCCCCTGGCCCCATCCAATGTGGAGAGCAGGATCCTCCCTGGCCTCCTCACCATGTCATGGGCTGATTCCTGGCATCTGGAGACTTCTCCAATGGACCAGGTCGATGCCACACAGACACAGGCATGCTATGTTCCGGGGATATCCACTACAAGTGTCAGACATGAGAGGTGGAGAAGAGTAGGCCCTGTCACGATGCATGCGACCCTGATGGCACCGCATGAGCCCATATGAGGTCTCACAACCACCAGCTGCCACTTCAATACCTTTGCTTGCTACCCTCATAGTTTAATAAATCAGATGACAAGCTTGCACACTCACCCCAGAGGGCCTTTCCTGGTGGGGCTGGTGGAGGGGGGCTGACAGGGTGGGAAGCTCCCTTGGAACCCCCCATTTTCCAGCTGTATTCCCTGTAGTGAAGCACCACCAAAGGGCAGAGGGCTACTTCCACCTTCACGCATTCCAACCATCGCCCCAGACTTATGGAATCTCCTAAGGGATTCTGCCACTCCTGGAGGGATTTTTGAGAAGCAGGCACAGGACTGATGTGTGTTTGGTAACCCCGTGCCAGCCAGAATTCCTGGGGTGGGGCAAGGCAAGAGAATTAGAGAATCCCCCCGGGGCTGGCTCTCATAAAAGTGACCTCTGAGTGCTTAACTGCAAATAAAGAGGGCCCTGGGGGTTGGTGCCCTCCAGAATTAGTGAGCAAGCAGGTCTAGAGTCCCCAAGACTTGAGCTAAAACTGCCCCCAGCTTTAATTTCTGGAAAGAGTTTAGGTATAAAGCCCACCTGGGTAGAGAAGCCTATTTTTTTTGCAAAAAAAAAGGACAGTCCGCCTCAGATGAGAATTTTGCATCTTCTAACTAGAAGGGCACTCTTATCTTTTCGGTAAGACTCACACTCATCACTCTCTATGACTTAAAAAAAAAACAGTAGTTTTATGAAGGAAAAGGGGGGTATGTTCAGATCGCAATGCTCCTTCACAATCAGGGATGACAGACTGCAAACTGCTTGCTCTGTTCTTGCCTCACTTCTCCAGTTTTGGGTGTTCAGAATGACCTTCATCTTTGGATTTCCCAAGGGCAAAATTTCTTCCTTGGGACTTTATTATCTGGGACTTCCAAAAAATACATCCATAGCAGCATCACATAACTACCACCATTTACTTTTCTCTAAGGCTTCTTCCAATTTTTATCTAACCCCGTAAATCATTTTTAGAGAGCGGCCATAATAGAGCATGCACCATTTCATCTTCATTTTTTACTCAACATGTATTTCATACACTTTTTCCTGGGGCTTTAATGTTTGTAATTTTAATGGACTTCTAATCTTCTATTGGTTTGAAATATCAAGAATGGATTTAACCATTCCTCGGCCCTAGACATTGAGCATTCTTTTAAATTTTTTTCTTTTAAGTATTAGTACCATAGATATCTTTGAACACATGGATTTTTGCATTAAATTATTTTATAGACTAAATTAATAGGAATGTGATCCTTGGGCCACTTTTTTATGGCATTCATTATGTTTTGTCTTTTCCCTCCGATATAAAAACAGATGAAACCAATTTACAAAGCCACTGGTTAGTGCATGACTGTGGCTACTTGGTCAGCGTCAGGCCTTACACTTTTTTTTTTTTTTTTGCTTTATTTGTGCTAATTTACTAAGTGTAAATTGGCACTTCTTCATATTTCCCTCCGCATTTCTTTAACTGTTAACAAAGTTAAGCATTTTGCAAATGTTAGCTTACTATTTTAAATTCTTCTGGGGCCTTAACTGCTTTCAGGGGAAAAGGTTAACAACCAATTTTACCATCGTTTGTTTATTTATTTTTTAAAAATTTTTAAAGATTTTATATATTTGACAGAGAGAGACACAGAAAGAGAGGGAACACAAGCAGGGGGAGTGGGAGAGGGAGAAGCAGGCTTCCCACTGAGCAGGGAGCCCGATGCAGGGCTCGATCCCAGAACCCTGGGATCATGACCTGAGCCGAAGGCAGACGCTTAACAACTGAGCCACCCAAGCACCCCTGTTTTTTTTATCTTTTAAAAAGATTTATTTATTTATTTATTTATTTTAGAAAGAGAGAAAGAGAGAGAGAGGGAGTGCATGTGGGCAGGGGCAGAGGGAGAAAGAGAATCTCCAGCAGACTCCCCACTGAGTGTGGACAGAACCTAAGCAGGGCCGATCCCAGGACCCTGAGATCATGACCTGAGCTGAAACCAGGAGTTGGACGCTTAACCAACTGAGCTACCCAGGTGCTCCAATTTTATCATTTTTTAAACTCATGAAAGGATGAATAGGTAGGTGACAGTGAGGAACTCTCACTGGTTTTGCTGTCTCTGCCTTATGCGGCTGACACAGAGACTTGGCGCTCTGACCTGCAAGTCTCCCCAGAGATACCTTTTTAGAGCCCTCTTTCTCTAAACTCCCACACCTACCAAAACTCTGAACCAGTTTTTGTAGCCAGTTCAGGTCAAAACCTGTCCTCACTTGGTCTCCTCACGATACCAGCGTGTGTGGGATGGTAGCCATTTTAACACAGGATCCAGGTAATCCGGTTCACATCTGTAGAACTCTTATTCTCTAACTGTCCTTCGAGCTGGTTCTATCCCCTACTTCTCATCACTGTGTATTACTCTTAAAAATGCACACCGAATCTAAATTTAATTTGCTAAAGAGGTTCAATCCATTTCCACAAACATGGACACACAGAGACACAAACATGACCAGGTGACAGGGTGTCGGGTCTTTTCTAACACATTAGGCCTCCCACTGTCCCCTTCATGGACAAATCCACCTTCCACTCTCAGGTCTAATGAAGGTGTGGCCTGTTAAGTAGCAGGCGAGGTAGAAAATGAGGACTCTACAGATGTGAACGAGATCGCCTGGACCCTTCGTTAAAATGGCCACAACGCCCCACCTGCTGGTCTCTACAGTGGGAAGACCAGATAAAGACAAGCTGTGACTTGAAAGTTTCAAAGTCTAATATTGATTGCTGAGTTCAGAATGGCAATAGTTTGAGACCATTGGGAAGAAAATGTGTGCACTATGAATAAATGAGTCTTTAATCCAAGAGTCCACATTAAAAACATCAACTCCAGCTAATACTCTCCCTTTACAAATTTGTCCTCTGAACCCCCAATCCTGGATGTCTCCATATCAAAAAGGACTAGACAGTATGTTACAGTGGAAAACAAAAGAACTGAAATCACACAGACCTGGGCTCGGATGTTTTGTTGCTATATGATCTCAGAGGTTAATTCTCTTAAACTCTCTAAGCCTTTGCTTCCTCTTGTGTTAAAATATCTCCCCTGCAGGGTATTGTGATGAATAAGGATTATGTGCCCAAAAAGTTTAGGTTCACATAATAGAAGTTCAACACATAATGTGTTCTTCGGGTGTGGGGGGGAGCCAATCTCCACCACTACCATCACTACTATCGATATAGAGGGAACACTAGGTTTGAAGGTTCAAAATGAGAAATCAGCATTTGGAACCTACTGACATTTCATGGGCAAGAGAATGGAGTCACAAAATAACAGACAGTCACACCCCACGCTTCTTTCCCTGGCCTTCCCTGTCCATGGTCTGCAGGCATCTTACTGAGGGTGCTCAGAGCCCCTAGCAAACCTACTATACTCCCTTGGTATCTTGTCTGTGCTGCAAGAATCCAGAGGCTCAAAGTGGTAGGTGCCAGGAGGCAGCTCGCCAGCTTCATGGAGAGTAATTTCAAGCTCCTGACTAGTGACGCACCTGGCTGTGTCCACTGACAAGCACTTCCTCAGCGAAGTGCACCTTCACGGGGTTGGTCTTTAGCCTGGCTCTCTTCTCCTCAGTCAGGAAGGATGACTTGGGGACTCCCTGCAAAACATTAACATGACACATTTTAGACTTCTGTAAAAGCCATTACACATCTTCTCATCTCTTAAAAACAAAAGCACAAACTCTGACAGCTGTTGAGACCTCAGTTAAAACCTACAGAGAAGGACAGCATCCCACTAAAGATCTCTTTTCATAACATCCAGGGATCCCAACCCAGACAATGTTCTTATGTGTCTTAGAACAGTCGAAGATTCAATATGGTAGCAAAATGGTTGTGTATGACAAAGACAAGAGCTGGCTTATGAACAAGAAGACCCAAGTTCTGCTACTCAACAGTTATGAGAACTACCTCAAACACAAATTCTTATGGAAGAAAACCAGTTGTGTGTGTGTGTAAATCAAAACAAAATAACTCTGTGTGACTTTGGCAAAGTTATGGCTCCTCTTTGACCTTTAGTTTTCCTATGTGCAATGTGAGAGTTGGATCCAAATAACTCCAGGGCTCCCTGAAGCTCTGACCCCTGTGATTCATCCTTGGTCCATCTTTGCTCTTCTCATCTTTTGCATGATACCCTCTTTCCCCAGAGGTAGAAGGAGTGATCACAGGTCGATACGAGTATGTGATGAAGCCCCTAGTCTAGACTGTAGGAAGTTAAATTGTGACACAATGAACAGCAACTTGCATGATCTAGACCAACACGATGTGATCTTCCTAGATGGAATCCTGATATGTTATTCCCAGCCTGGCATGCTACGTTTCTTGGTCTGGATAGTCCTTTAGGCCAGGCTCTAGAAAGGTACATGTGTTAAGAGTCTCAAGATGGAGCTCTGGACCACATCTTATGTAGCTGATGGAAGAGAGACATAACAACAATCAGAGAAACTACAGAAAACAATGCTCATAGCCTCACATATCAACAGACCAATGTCATTAAGCACCTGAAGTGAAGAAGCGACCCTGAAATTTTAATGCAAGATAAACTTGATCTTACAGGTAACTAGAGCCTTGGTGTAATAGGGTTCATGACTATGATTCAGTATCTCAAATATATAGTTTGCTTTTTAAAAATTTAGTAAAAGGAGAAGGGGAAATAACAATGTTGCCAGGGGAGAGGTATACCTGTGTGGTAATCCCTCAACTCCAGAAATCACTTAACGTCAATTTGCTTTCTTCTTCAAGCAGAATGATTTTCCAGTCACAAAAAATGGAAGAAATAAAGTTACAACACAAAATTGGTGACAAAACTATCAGACAGTTTTGAATGAGTTCAAGACACCTATGCCAGTGAATCTCGGGGCTGGTAACAGTTGGCATCATCCACAGAAGAGGAAATGGAAGAAATATTAGGAGACTAAAGATGGCTAAGTATCAAGTTTCCCAGAAAATGAACACAGAAGATGAAGGAAAACACATATTGGTAAGCTTGTCATTATTTCTTGGCAAAATTCAAGATAAGAGGTGGTCAGAGAGCTTTTAGTCATTGATCACTAATAACCAATATGGAGTTACCAAGAATAAGTCAGAGCCAACCAAGTTCACTTTTCTTTTGAAGATGGGATTCCAGATTGGTAAGGCAGGGTCTTGTGGATATAGCAGTATTCCTTCATTCTTGCAAAGTATTTGATAAGGTCTCCTATAATCCCCCTGTGGAGAAGGCCAGATGCAGAGCCATTAGGAGGATTCAAAACTCGTTGACCTATGCTCGAAATTGTCCCGATTTCTAACTAAGCAACTCAGGCTCCCTTGAGCTCAGTCTCCAACGACGATGGTTAGCAATGCCTTGGATGAAGTCAGAGAAAGCGTACTCACCAAACCTGTGAATGACACAGAGCTACAAGTTATCATCAGATCTCAGGCAGCAGAAATTTGGGAGGAAAGGTAAAGGAACTGGGTATCTAAAAGAGGTGTGTGGGAAACTTGAAGGGCAGGGGCAGCTGTGGGCCAGAGGCCAAAAAATCCCTAACAACAAGCATAAGAGGGTGTAAGAGAGCAGGGTTGTCAAGAGCTGAAGGGAACAGAGTAAAGTGAGGGGTTAAAGTGACAGGTGCAACTGTCACTACCCTAAAGACTCAAAGAATGAGAAACCAGGGGCCGAACAGGGAGAGATGCAGAGAAAAAAAGAATCTGTGGCGGGGGGCGGGGGGGAGGGCAACCGCTATTCTCTCTCGCCTTGGGGACAGCAATCCTGCAAGAGTGAGGCCCAGAGCTGGATCAGACTAAAGAAAAGTAACTGGCCGGGTAGTGGAGGAAGTGGGGGAGGCGTGGGAAGAGGTGGATCCCTGACAGGAAGGGAGAACGAGTACAGCTGATGACTACAAGCATCCCCTTCAGTTCTGTAATTCCCTGACTGTCAAATCTCAGCATGCCAGAACACTGGGCCAAAGCAACATGATTTGACAGGGATTACTGTGAAGTGTGGCACTGAAGATTAAAAAAAATAATTGCACATCATGGGCAATGGGGGCTTGGAAGCAATTCATCTGGAACCCAGCCTCAGTTTTTGGTCAACCGCAAGTTTCACCCAAGCCAACAGTGTGACCGGGCCTCCTTAAATCTTAACCTCATCTTGGGCCTCGCTAGCATTTTCGGTGGGTGTCAGAAGTGCGCTCTCCGTGCCCTGGGCACTCTCACCAGTTGACTCTAGGTGGAACTCTATTCCTTTCTGGGCGCCACCATTTGGGAAGGCCACCGTGAAACTGGGATCTGTCCAGAGAGCTACTGGGGAAGTGAGGATTCAGACATAACAAGCATTTTATGATGAAGAGTTGATGGAACAGTAGTGAGCCTGGAGAAGAGAAGGCCACAGCTCCAAATCTTTGCCAATCTATTTCATACAAGGTAGACTTGCCCTGATGAGCACGAGTTGGTGGGAATCACAGGGAAGAAGGGCCTCTTTCATATTTGGAACCACCCAACCATGAAACTAGCTGCTTTGAGAAAGAATACACACTCTGTCATAGAAATGCCCAATCCCCAAGCCCCACCGTGGGTCCTATGCTTTTATACCTGAATAGTAGCTCTGCTATCTGTATACCTTGGCATCTAAAACATGTTGCAAACCACTCACTTGAGCCATCTAATATTAAAAAGAGACACTTTAAAGAATAGGAGCTCCTCATTAGTCTAGGACATTTAGATTCTCCCTGGGTTCTAAATTAATCCATCAGAGAAGAGTGGACATGAGCTGATAAAAACTTTCTCTGTGCATGTTTTTGCTGAACTAAGAGCTAATGCTTAAAAGGGCACCGAAAGGGACAAGTTGAAAAGTTCTATCTTTTTTACTACTCTCCGCCCTAGATTGGCCAACATCATTTCTTAAAGACGGCAGGTTCAGGCGCCTGGGTGGCTCAGTCAGCTAAGCGTCTGACTCTTGATTTCGGCTCAGGTTGTGATCTCAGGGTTGTGAGACTGAGCCCCGCATTGGGCTCCGTGCTGGGAGTGGAGTCTGCTCAAGATTCTCTTTCTCTCTCCCCCTCTGCACCCCCCTTAAAAAACAATTTAAAAAATACGGACAGCAGGGTTTAAGGAGGTAGACTAGCATAATGCTTTTGACTGTGGGTTCTGAAATCTGACTACCTGGAAAATAACCCAGCTCCACTGATTTCTGCACGTGAGACCACGGGCATGTGAAGCCACAGCATTCTTATCTGTAAAAGGGGGATAACAAATATATCTACCTTGTAGGATTTTCTTTTGGTGAAGATTTAGTAAGACATTAAAGATTAGTGTTAATATAAGAATATATTATAAACCATGAATATAAATATAGCACTAGATAATTAAACTAATATATATATATATTTTTCCCCTATAAAATGTTATGTCCTACAGAAGCAGTAATTACTATTCCAACTTTGGATTTTATTTTACTTTTTAAAGATTTTTTTTATTTTTAAGTAATCTCTACACCCAACGTGGGGCTCAAACTCACAACCCTAAGACAAAGAGTCTCATGCTCCACCGTGTGAGCCAGTCAAGCCCTGCCCCCCCAATTTAGGATTTTATCATTCCTAATCAATTTCAAGCCACTTGAGAACTCTAAGAATCTGCTGTGGTAAAGATGAGCATCCTTGCTGAAGCAAGACATATATGATCATTCGTCTTATGATCCCGTAACTCCTGATGAGAGGCCTGAGTGGGCTGGACAGCATTCAGGGCATTTCTCAGGACATGGGCCAGTATCAGCTTTCCCTGCAGGAACCCAGGAGCCCAGCATTCACATCCTCCTCTGCTTGGGAACCTCGGAGGAATCTCAGGAGTCCTACTGGAACATGTTAATTTTCCTCTCCCTACACTTTTCATTTTTAAAAGGATGCAACCATAAGCTGTTTCCCTCTTATTTACTTAACAAGTGTTTTGGTTTCATTTCTTGAAAACAGCAGGGGAAAAAACCCACCTAATTAAGATTAAGATGTTCTCCATTGAGATGCTAATTGGCTAAATAAAAAGAATCTTCTACCACCTGCACAACCATTTATACTGATTAGCTTTCAGTATACTGTTTTTTGTACATTGGTTTCACATTTTCATAGACAAATTCTGTTTAGAAGAATCTCCGTTTTTGTCCATAAAACATTTGGTCTGTCATATTTATGGCAAATATCTTAATCCTATTTAGGTCGGTTTTTTCCCCCTATTCTATTTCCAAGAAATAAAAACAAAAAACAGTACTTGCCAAAAATGAGAAGAGAACACAGTTTCTTTGCTTTTTAGTGTTCTGAAGTTTTTGGACCAGAGAAATTTAATTTTTTCACATAATCAAATAGCTGTTTGTTCATTGTGCTTCCCCCCACTCCCTATATAGTTAGGAATTCTTTCTATAACCTGTGGCCAGATAGACACTCATCCATATTGCCTACATTCTAATATTTTTTTAATATTTAATTATTACGTCAAATGGTGTGACTTTTTTTTTTCAAATACTTAAAGAAATGTCCTAGTATGATTTTGTGAATAATCATCTTTTCTTCCAGTGATTTGGGATACCATATTTTCCACATACTAAATTCTTATATCAGTACCTATTCTAGGACTTTCTGTTTGATTACACTGACATGTTCAACCATTTCATCGATATCATACTGCTTTAATTATATTAGCTTTATTAGTTTTAAAATCTGTTACATCAAGGCCATCCTCATTACTCTTTTTAAAAATTTTAAAATTTAATTTCTTTTTATTTTTAAAGATTTATTTGAGAGAGAGAGAGGGAGCAGGGGGGAGGGGGAGAGGGAAAGAGAGACTTCCTCAAGCACACTCTCCCACTGAGTGCAGAGGCTGACAAAGGGCTCCATCCTACTACCCTGAGATCATGACCCAAGCTGAAATCAAGAGTTGGCCACTTAACTGACTGAGCCACCCAGGCACCGCATTACTTTTTTTTTTTTTTAAAGATTTTCTTGATAAAGGACACCTGGGTGGGTCAGTTGGTTAAGCGTCTGCCTTTGACTCAGGTCATGATCCCAGGATCCTGGGCATCAGGCTCCTTGCTCAGTGGGGGCCTGCTTCCCCCTCTGCCTGCCACTCCCCCTGCTTGTGCTATAAGTCTCACTTCAATAAACTTTGCCAAAATTCAAATACAAGTCCCAACAGGAGTTTGAATTTGCAGTAAGAATATATATTAATATGAGAATAACCAATGTAATTATAACAGTCTTCCCATCAAAGAACATGGTCTGTATCTCTTTTTATATTAAAAAAAAGTTTACATCCTTCATAATATTCTACTTTCCTTCACATTGGGTCCACCTATTTCCTTTCCTTAAAGATTTCCTTTTTTCTTATTTTTCCCCTTAAAGAACTAACCCAGGGATTTATTTATTAACTTCACAATTTTTGTTTTCCAAAGCATCATTTAGATTTTAATTTTTATCATTTTCTTGATTCTGCTTTATGTTTGTTTTATAGTCTTTCCTTACAACTTCTTGCACTGAATATTCACTTGACCTATTTCCTTATTCAATAATTAAATCACCTAAGGCTATACATCTTACTCTGAGTATAGCTTTAACTGCACATAAATTTTAAAGAGCACACTGCTAATTTTAAATTTTCTTCTAACTAGTCTTTAATGGTGGTTTTGCTTTTCTATCTGACCACATCTTTACTTGGAAGATCGCATTTTTATTTCCAAATGGCTAGAAAGTTTTCATTAAGTTTTTGGTAGTTATTAACTTCTATTTCATTATAGTCTGGAAAGGAGACTTATATAGTTTATCTGGAGAATTTACTGAGTTTTTTTGATAGAGTGGTATGTGGTCAATTAGATTATTAAATGCATTACTAAAATTCTCCATGCCTCTATTTATTTTTTTATCTTTATATGGCCAAGGTTAAGAGGTATGCATTAAAGTCTCTCAGAATGAGAATTTTCTGTCAACTCTTCCTCCTTGGTCGTTCTTTCTCTTAGGACTTGATTATACACTTTTCCCTGTATCACAGAGAAAGGGCTCCTTGGCCTGTGGTATTTAGGATTGCTATTTCCTCTCAGTGTGTTGTCCATGCCACACCTTGCCTGGTGATGAACCGCAGGGCTGACAAGACACTTTCACATCTAGTACTTCACTTCGTCCTCATAACAACCCATTAGAGAGGCAAGACAAGTATTGGCATCATCACTGTTTTACAGAAGTGAAAACTGAAAATTAATGACTTGCCCAAAGTCGTAACACACAAACTTATCTTAAAACTTGTAGTTTGGTGCCTTTGTCATCGTTCTGCTCTGCATAATCCTAGATCTTTCTCCTTAGCTGGACCACAAGTTCTGGAAGCCTGGACCGATCCATACCTGTCTCACCCACAGACCGATGCATTGGCTGTCTTCAGGCAATGTTGACTGCCTGCCCACCCACGGCCTGGCTGCTGTCCCCTCTGCCATTTGCCTTCTCTGTTTATTCTCTGAGGGATATCCCACTGAGGGTATGGGGTTCTGGGGCTGAGAAAGGTAAAAGTAACAGGACACAGAAAGAGATTTACCGACGAGCAGCGAACAACTGTGATTGAAAGAGAGTCTTCAGCTTCCCTGAAAAAAAAAAGAAAAAGAAAAGAATAAAAATAAAACCATTTCATCACTTTGGATGTGTGTGTGTGTGTGTGTCAAAAAGACTGACAGAATTACAAAGCAGCAGCCTCTTTTGCTTCAGCTTCTTTGTCTCAGCAACACTGAGAAAGACGTTGAGGGAAGCAGAGGAGCTGAAGCTGTCCCAGAGTGCCTCCCCACTCCCCAGCCTGCGAGAATCTTCACACACCTGCCTCTACCATCTAGTCTGTAGCTACAGCCACTTAATTCAGTCAGACTTAATTTCATTTGTATGATGAGGAACTCATGCAGTTGGTATGACCACTAGCTAGGTTTATGTCCAAAAAAATTTTTTTAAAAGATTTTATTTATTTATTTGACAGAGAGAGACAGCCAGTGAGAGAGGGAACACAAGCAGGGGGAGTGGGAGAGGAAGAAGCAGGCTCCCAGCAGAGGAGCCTGATGTGGGGCTCGATCCCAGGACTCCGGGATCACGCCCAAGCCAAAGGCCGACGCTTAACGACTGCGCCACCAAGGCGCCCCCCAAAAAAAACTTTTTAAGAGAAAACATAGCAATAACATAGATAACTTAGGTTGATATTTTGGACAACTTAGGCTAAACATTTCGCTAGATTGAATGAATGAATGTGGATCACATTTATCAGATAAAAGCCAACCAGCTTGTGGTGTTTGGGCACACAAAAGCAGTGTCATGAGCCGAATCATATACCAAGACACTAGACATTTCTGTCTTGTTTTTATCTTAGATCCCCAAAGTGATAAAAGTCAACCAGATGCGGGCCACACTTCCATTTTGTACTAGAAAACAGAATTGAAAACTCAATCTATATTTCCTTTTCCTTTGCCATTGCTACACAGAGAAGCTGTTTGCAAATAATTGCATTTGACTTCTTGCAATATGAACATTTAGGCCAATTGCTGCTGGTATGTTGCTTCCTCAAATGGGTAAATCAGCTGGTGGTTTCTAAGTGTCTAGGGATTGCCTCTTTTCCATTTTATATATAAACAGGCCTTCCCCGAGATAATCTACAATAAACCAAGGTCCTAGTGTTCTCAAAAGGACATTTAGGTCTCACAGATATCTGGAAGGATTGGAGAGGTTTCGTTGTGCCATGTTTTGCTTGCTTTTTCCCTTTATAAGTGGAAATGGTACTGGCAGCTAAGCTAAAAAAGAAAGAAAGAAAGAAAGAAAGAAAGAAAGAAAGAAAGAAAGAAAGAAAGCAAGCAAGCAAGCAGTCCTGGGATTCCCACAGGCAGTGTGGCAGAGAGCACAGGTGCACAACACACAGCAAGTCATTTCCCCGCTGAGGAGTCCTCAATGACGCCATTCCACACGGAGACTAACACCCAAACTTGCTGTGCCAGCACTCGACACCCTTCACCAGGTGGGCCTCACTTCCCAGAACTGTCCTCTAGGCATCTGGTGCCTCAGGCAAACTGACCCGCTCAGCATCTCCCCCTCCCTCCGCCTCCCCACCCAGTACTTGCTGCTTATCACTTCTTTGCCGGGATCCTCCTTCACCTCCACTTTTGTGGGCCGAATTCTACCCAGCACTAAAGGTACTGACGAGATCCTTCTGGACTCCTCTGTTTTGTCAAACCCAGCTTCCCCACAAGCTGGAGGAATCTGTAGCCTTTACAGCCCCTCTCCTCTTCTCCTGATGCTTGTCTGCCTTCAGCCTCACTGGGGTGCACGTGAGTCACTCCTGCACTACCGGCCAGCAGCGCATGGGGAGCGCAGTCCCTCTGGCCCACAGGGCGCCCTGCCCACAGAAGGCGCTCAGGAAACAGACTGGGTTCAATGTGACCCACACACCCAAATTCCGGCCTACGGCTTAAAACTGCGAATAATTTTGCTTCTTAGTCGGAGTTTGATCTAGCCTGGCAGAAATAATAGCATCACTGAAAATCTAAACTTAATTTGCGGGCATTGATCATCTTTGAGAAAATCACCCAGTAACTGGGAAAGCAAACTTCATGATTTCCATCACCATGCTTCATTTGGTAGAAACGAAATCATCGAATCCTATCTGGGCTGTCCCACCCACTCAACTTATTCTCTGGCAATCCGGAAGCAAAACTGGGCTTGGTTGAAACGATTCTATTTTCTACACTTTGACGGATTCTCTATAAATCGTAAGCTGCTTGTGTGTCCCTCCGCAGCGAGACTGTGCCTCCTGAGGGCGGAGACTGCATCCTGCGTTTTCGTGTTGTCTCACTCTTTGTCACTGTTACTCATCATTCAGTGTGTGCTGTCCATGATAGGCCCTCAGAAATGAAAACCACCCAACACCGCTCACACAAAGGCATAATAAGTATCTTCAAGTTGGCTTTCGTGTAACTCTATTTCTCATGTCTCTTTGTTTATATTAAAGTCATCGAAACAGTGTTGAGTGACAAACTGGAAAGACGAAGCCTGTAGGTGCCTCTAAGATGTCTGTCAGCCCTCTTCACTCCTATCGCTGACGTTCTTCTGTTTTAAAACCAGGGTCAGCAATTGTTGGCTCATTCAGCCGAGCACTCATCCCGTGCCAGCTCTGAGGGAAATCCCGGTCTAGACAGAAAGCGAGGCATTGACACAAGTCACAATGCCACCAGGCAGAAGGCGGCAGCTGCCGTATCAATGAAACTACATATACACTAACCAGGCATTTAAGAAGAGCTATCAGAAGGGTTAAAGAAGAACTAACAGACGCGGCGCCAATTTAGTTCAATCTTTGGCGTATGTTACAACGATCCTAGAAATCCTCACCGGGTAGAGCCCGTGTATTATACTTAGGCATAATACTGCCTGCAGTACCTAGCCCGGTGTCTAGCACAGCAGGGGGCTGATAAATACGGCACCCTGTCCTTCCCCGTGGCTTCTCTAGGCAGAAGAAGCACCAAGTAACCGAGACAGAATTCTCAAACACGGCCGCTGCCACCACTTTCAGGAGACGGGACCCTACTAAAACCCTGGGGAGATCAATTATGTCATTCCTGTCACCCATCTTTGCTCTGTGATCATCGGTGTGACTCTGCGGATAATGGAGGCAATTTAGTACCTCAGTATATTGACTGCTCGTTCACAGGAAAGGCTTTCGGCAGGCTCGTTGTTCATTTGGAGGATCTGATCACCAGGGAAAAGCTTGCCGTGAGCAGAGCCTCCTGTTGGATAGAGAAGAAGTCATTGGTGTTCATGCCAGGAGGGCCCAGACCCCATGTGTCACAGCAGCACAACTGAATGGCAGGTTGATCCAGTCCCCTGGGCACCAGCTCACTCCCCTCCCCAACCCTACCCCTGGCCATCTTTGGGCTCACATGGATCTATCTTCCTGTTTACAAAATGTGGATAATGTACCTACCATCCATCACCTTCAAGGGATATTAGGAGACTGTTCTGGGAAAGAAAACTAGCAGAAACCCCCAGAACCAAGAGAGCTGGCCAGTGAATCTACTACATTAATCTCTAAAGAACTCTGGGTGTGTGTGTGTGTGTGTGTGTGTGTGTGTGTGTGTGTAAACTGAAATCCGTAGATTTTAACTAGTTCCAGATCTAACATCAATACATAGCTGATGTATGAAAACAAACACTAGACATTTCCAGCCTGTTCTTCTTCACCCTGATAGAACCTATATTTTACAAAGACTCAAGTGAAAACAAATCAATAATTTCTATTACTCTCTGGCCAGCAACTCTCCCCAGCTCGGAGCATGCAGGGTTTCAGAAAGGAGGGCTGATCCAAATACTGTCACTGCCCTGAGACTGACCAGGGAGCCACGGGCGGGCAAAGCCCTGGTCCAGGCCAGCAGGAGCCTGGGGTTCTGATCAGCAGGTGCACATGGGGCTTCCTCCCTCTCTGCACCAAAGGAAGGTACAACCTCTAGACAGAATTAGGTCAGAATTAGATGTACCTTTTCTAACTTCCTAGGGTAGCATTTTCGAAATTAGGTTCTAGAAGAGAGATGGGAAGAGATCCAGGGCTATTTCTCCCCCTCCTGAAAAATCAAACTCCTTTCTTGCTTCCCAGTCAGCCCATACCTGCTGTGACGGCCACCACTGTGAGGGGAAGGCTCTCAGAAATGTGAAATCCGTAGTCCTGGAGGAGGGCATCTTTCTCTATTTTTACTGTGTGTTTCACAGGGGTGAGGGTCTGGATTGGGATCCCGGGGGGCCCATCAGCTGCAGCAACTTTAGCCCTGGAAGAGAAGGAGTATTATAAAAAAGAGACAGAGGGGATTGTACGTAGTGGTCACAAACTGGGACAGCCCTAAGCATCCTGGAGGAGGAAGATGTAGCGTGGAGCACACCCCAACTCTCCTCTTGACACAGCTGAGGCACAGACACCAGTAGGGAAAACACCCAGTAGAACAGAGCACCAGGCTCTAAAACAGATGTCATGAAGGGCTATGGGGGAGAGAAGGGGGAGAGCAGCTCTAACTTTGTGGGATAGGGGATAAGGAATCAGGAAAGTATTTGCTACCCGGAAGAGGGGACATTTGAGCTGCACCTTGAGAGATGTTGAGGGTATATCTACACATCCCAGATTCTGGCACACAGAAGATATTCAGTAGCTGCTGCTGAGTGGATGGATGCAGGGATGCAGGCATGCGGGGATGCAGAGATGTGGGGATGCATGGCCAGGCATCAGGCAGGAGGCAGTGCTTCAGCAGAGGTACAGAAGAGGAAAAACAGGGAGCATGAATAGGAATGAGGTCTTGTTCAGTTTGGATGTCCGAAGCTGACTAATTTCATAGACGGATTGTTTCACTGGTGATTTATTTTTCTTTTGTGCTTTAAGATGAATTTCACTTCCTGAACTTTCAACTTGGTAACTGTGAGTATTCCAATATGAAATCCAAGAGAGTGAAGATTCCCCTTACAGTAATCTTTAAAAACATATATGATCTCTGTAAATCTAAAAGCAGGTAAGTTGAAAGTTTGTATTTTATTTCTCTCAAAACCACAAGGCATCTGAATCAGCAAAGAAGAAGTCAAGCTCTGAATCTTTGCAGATGATATGATACTTTATGTGGAAAACCCAAAGGACTCCATCCCAAAACTGTTAGAACTCATACTGAAATTCAGTAAAGTGGCAGGGTATAAAATCAATGCACAGAGATCAGCTGCATTTCTATACACCAACAATGAGACAGAAGAAAGAGAAATTAAGGAATCAATCCCATTTACAATTGCACCCAAAACTATAAGATATCTAGGAATAAATCTAACCAAAGAGGCAAAGGATCTGTACTCAGAAAACTGTAGCACTTTCATGAAAGAAATTGAGGAAGACACAAAGAAATGGAAAAACATTCCATCCTCATGGATTGGAAGAACAAATATTGTGAAAATGTCTATGCAACCTAGAACAATCTACACATTCAATGCAATCCCTATTAAAATACCATCAACGTTTTTCACAGAAATGGAACAAATAATCCTAAAATTTGTATGGAACCAGAAAAGACCCCGAATAGCCAGAGGAATGTTGAAAAAGAAAACCAAAGCTGGTAGCATCACAATTCTGGACTTCAAGCTCTATTACAAAGCTGTAATCATCAAGACAGTATGGTACTGGCTCAAAAACAGACACATAGATCAATGGAGCAGAATAGAGAACTCAGAAATGGACTCTCAATTCTATAGTCAATTAATCTTTGACAAAGCAGGAAAGAATATCCAATGGAAAAAAGACAGTCTCTTCAACAAATGATGTTGGGAAAATTTGACAGCCACATGCAAAAGAATGAAACTGGACCATTTCCTTACACCATACACAAAAATAGACTCAAAATGGATGAAAGACCTAACTGTGAGACAGGAATCCATCAAAATCTTTGAGAAGAACATAGGCAGCAACCTCTTCAACCTCGGCTGCAGCAGTATCTTCCTAGACACATCGCCAAAGGCAAGGGAAACAAGGGCAAAAATAAACTATTGGGACTTCATCAAGATAAAACCTTTTGCACAGCAAAGGAAACAGTCAACAAAACCAAAAGACAACTGACAGAATGGGAGAAGATATTTGCAAATGACTTGTCAGATAAAGAGCTAGTATCCAAAATCTGTAAAGAACTTATCAAACTCAACATCCAAAAAACAAATAATCCAATCAAGAAATGAGCAGAAGACGTGAACAGACATTTCTGCAAGGATGACATCCAAATGGCCAACAGACACATGAAAAAGTGCTCATCACCACTCAGCATCAGGGAAATACAAATCAAAACCACAATGAGATACCACCTCACACCAGTCAGAATGACTAAAATTAGTAAGTCAGGAAAGAACAGATGTTGGCGAGGATGCGGAGAAAGGGGAACCCTCCTACACTATTGGTGAGAATGCAAGCTGGTGCAGCCACTCTGGAAAACAGTATGGAGGTTCCACAAAAAGTTGAAAATAGAGCTACCCTACAACCCAGCAATTGCACTGCTGGGTATTTATCCCAAAGATACAGATGTAGTCATCCGAAGAGGCACCTGTACCCCAATGTTTACAGCAGCAATGTCCACAATAGCCAAACTATGGAAAGATCCCAGATGTCCATCGACAGATGAATGGATCAAGAAGATGTGGTATACATATACAATGAAATACTATGCAGCCATCAAAAAAAAATGAAATCTTGCCATTTGCAATGATGTGGATGGAACTAGAGAGTATTATGCTAAGCAAAATAAGTTAGTCAGAGAAAGGCAATTATCACAGGATCTCACTGATATGTGGAATTTGAGAAACAAGGCAGAGGATCATAGGGGAAGAGAGGAAAAAATAAAACAAGACGAAACTAGAGAGGGAGATACACCATAAGAGACTCTTAATCTCAGGAAACAACTGAGGGTTGCTGGAGTGGAGGGGGGTGGGAGGGATAGGGTGGCTGGGTGATGGACACTGGGAAGGGTATGTGCTGTGGGGAACTCTGTGTATTGTGTAAGACTGATGAATCACAGACCCGTACCCCTAAAACAAATAATACATTATATGTTAATAATAATAATTTAAAAAACCCACAAGGCAAGTCATGAGGTATTTCTCATTTGTCTGTTGCAAATGACATTTCCCCCCTGTGAATCAGTGGTCCTTCCTGAGAAAGGCCAAATGGGGATGGGATGAGGTGTTTACTGTCATAATAAACAACAGAATGTAGAGGAGTAACAGCTCCCTTGGGGCTCTGCAGTTAAACACTATCATTTATTCTCCTCCATTTACCAAATACTGTCAGGAACTCTGCTTAATGTAACAGGACCCCACTTATCTGAAAACCACCTGTCATTGATAATGATCTCAAATTTCCACAAGGATCGGGAAACACAAAAACTGCTTCATGGAGCCAAAATGCATGTGACAAACCCAAGTACGAGACCTCATGCACATTATCCATCAAGGAGCTCCTGACACCCCCGCTTAGAGCTGACTTAGGCTGTCTGAACAGATGATGACCTGACCCCGCCAGTTTAGAGGCAAAGAGAGGATTTCTTCTACGCAAGCAAATGGATCATACTGAGAAGCATCAGCAGACAGATCTAATGAGAGGGAAGAAACAGAAGACTGAAAATGTAGAGTGAATAAAGCCCGTAGCCATTCCTGATTAAAAAACAACACAAAACAAAACCTTAAAGCCATGAAAGGTCCTTTCCAAATAATAATATACTATACTGAGTGCCAAAAAAATCACATTTACGTTCTTTTTAAAAAGAGCAACAGGAAGGATACTCTAGACATTTCTCGCATTTAATATACTGGGGGAAATGTGCATAATAGTGATCAGAGAGGGAAAAACAGTAAGAAGCATAATAAACACAGGAAATGGAAAAGTCCCACTTGTTTTTAAACAGATGATGACAGTACAACTAGAAAATGATCAACAAAGAGGATTGCTGGCGCTAAAAAAGTAAGGTTAATGGAGTTACAGGATAAAAACACAAAACACAGCCTCGAAAAACATTCAATAACTCGTTGAAACAGAGTAGCTGAATGTGTATTAGGTACTAGGCTGATACGATACCAGAAGCACAAGCGACAATGAAAACACAGACAAATTGAACTTCATCAAAATTAAAAACTTTTGTGCTTCAAAAGGCACAATTAAGGGGCACCTCGAAGGCTCAGTCAGTTGAGCATATGACTCTTGATTTTGGCTCAGGTTCATGAGATCAAGTCCCACATCCGGCTCTGTGCTCAGCACGGAGTCTGCTTGGGATTCTCTCTCTCCCTTTCCCTCTGCGCCTCTCCTGGCTTGTGCTTGCATGTGCTCTCTCTCTCTCTAAAATAAATAAATAATCTTAAAAAAATAAAAGACACAATAAAGAAAGTGAAAAAAACCCACAGAATGGGAGAAAACATTTGCTAATCATATTATCTGATAAGGACTTTGCAGCTAGAATATATAAAGAATTCTTATAACACAAAAGAAAAATAACTCAATTAAAAAGTGGGCAAACAATATATGTGGACATTTCTCCAAAGAAGATATGCCAACAACCAGTAAGTACATGCGAAGATGCATAACATCATTAGCCATCATGGAAAAGCAAATCAAAACCGCAATGAGATACCACTTTCTATTCACTAGGATGGCCCATAAACAGAAAGACAAGCGTTGACAAAGATGTGGAAAAAATGGAACCCTGATAGCATCTGGCAGTTCCTCAAAAGACTAAATGTTGAAAACCATATGACGCAGCAATGCCTCTCCTATGTATCCGTAAGAGAAACGAAAACATATGTCCACACAAACTCGTACGCAAATGTTCATAGCGACAATATTCATAATAGCCCCAAAGTGGAAACAGCTCAAATGTGCATCAACTGATGAAATGACAAAGAAATATTCCACTCCACAATACTATTTGGCAATAAAAAGGAATGAAATACGAATTCATGGCTATAACATGGATGCACTTGAAACACATTCTACTAAGTGAAAGAAGCCAGCCACAAAAAAACACACACTGTGTGACTTCACTTTATGGGGTATGTTCAGACAGATCTAGTCTGACAGGCAAATCAGAGACAAAATAGAGACAAAAAGTGGTTGCCTAGGGCTGAAAGCAGGAGAATTCTGGAAGGAAATGGGGAGCGATTGCCAATATATATGGAGTTTCTTTTTAGGGTGAAAAAACCTTCCAGAATGGATTGTGGTAATGGTTGTCCATCTCTGTGAGTGCACTAAAAACCAATGAATTGTATGCTTTAAGTGGGTGAATTGTATGGTAAGTAAATTGTATCTCAATAAAGCTGTTGAAAATAAGGTAATTAAGTTCATTTTTTAAATATTTTATTTGTTTGAGAGAGTGAGAGAGTGAGAGTGAGAGAAAGAGAGAGAGAGAGGGAGAGGGAGCACGAGCAGGGGGAAGGGCAGAGGGAAAAAGAGAGAGACAGCAGACTCCCTGCTGAGTGCAGAGCCAGACACTGGGCTTGATCCCAGGACCCTGAGATCATGACCTGAGCAGAAGTCCAAAGCTTAACCAACTGAGCCACCCAGGTGCCCCAAGGTAAATCAGTTAAAAAAAAATATAATTCAGGGTGTGTGTGGGGGAAACTGGTTATAATAAAAATATATGAAGAATGGGCATAAATACATGCAGTAAAATACCCAGATTGCACATGTTCAAAGCAAGTGAACTGACAACTTGCACATGAAGAAATAAAGTTGATAAATAACACGGAAAATGTACAACCTTATTAATTAAAGAAGCACAATGGAAAGGGCTATAGAGTACTCTTACATGTCAAGTAAAGCACCAAATATAAATAAAAATAATAAAGCCCAACATGTGTAGGCCTTGGGATTTAAGGTTGGCCATATAAATTGGCTATTCAATTTCTCTAGAAATTAGGGAAATTGTAGCATGTATTAAAATTTGATAATTTTCTTTGACCTTCTGTTACCATTCTGACTGCCATTCCTCAAAGTAATAACCTCAAACAAAAAGTAAATTTTTTGTATTAGACCATGAGTTCCTAAAAGACAAGGGTAGTATCTATTTATTCTGTGTTCCTCGGGCCTAGTAAAGTCCCAGAATAGAGTATGAACTCTAAACACCCTGCCTCTTAAATATTCAAAAATATTTATCACAGCTTCATTTAGAATAGTGGAAAAACTCAAAATAACTCAACAGTGGATAAACTAAGCATAGTAAAGAATCACTCTAAAATTCTTTATCAATGAAGAATCACAAACCTCAGAACTTTAGACATACATGGAAACACAGCTTAGAATATACCTAACCTTTCTGGGCATCCTCTAAACCATAGTTCAGATCCCCTTCCTAAGGGAGAGCTTGGATTATTCTAGACTAAAAATTCTCTTGAGTGCTGAGTGAAAATCTTTTGCCCATAGGAAGCATTTATGCTTATTAGGTGAATACATGAGCAAAATACTGTACACAGAAAGCAAGATACAAAACAGTACTTCAAATGATTGGCAAAGGTGAAAATGTACGCATAACCATTAATAAATAGCAGACAACTTGAATGTAAGTAACAGAGTTCAATATTTGTCATTTTCCTTTGTTTGCTTAATTGGCAATACAGCTCAGCCCTATGACTAATTAGGACCCATCTCTTCCATGTCCCAGAGCTCAGTAAATGGTATCATGAGGACTCCTGGGAGTCTTTCTTGACTTTACCCTGCTCTCATCCCTTCTATCTGATCAGTCACAACATCAAGAGATCTCTAAAGATGTCCATTTCTGTCTGCTTGCCCACCAGTCCATTTCGGGCCGCCATTACCTGTCCTACAGACAGATTTCTCCAATCGTCTCCAAACTGGTCTCTTCACTTTTCACTTTTGTCTCTCCTGAATACTTCTGCATCCAGTACCAGACTGATTTTATAAATGCAACCTTGCTCAGGTGTCTCCCTTGACTGAATGGCCTCATCCAAAATCCCTGATATGGCTTAACACAGCTCCTGTCCACCACTCTAGCCTCGACAACCATTCATTCTCC
This sequence comes from Ursus arctos, assembly GCF_023065955.2. Taxonomy (NCBI): domain Eukaryota; kingdom Metazoa; phylum Chordata; class Mammalia; order Carnivora; family Ursidae; genus Ursus; species Ursus arctos. The sequence continues at coordinate 27,667,273 of NW_026622852.1, read as the reverse complement.
GGATATGCTTGTTCCAGCCAAAGTAGTCTCCTGTGAGTTACTCAAATACACTGGCCTTTGTACAAGCTCTTCCCTTTACCTAGAATCCTCCCCTAGCCTCATAACCCCTGATAAGACACACTCTCCAGAAATTTACCCAATATGCTCAACCCCTTCTCTATCTTCTGGTTTGGGCAGAACTATCTCCTTCTGTTCTGCACAGAACATGCACACCTCTTTTAGAAATATACATAGTACTTACAATGACCAACATGAAGTCTCTGGTCCTCTCTAGACTATACTTTGTGAGGCAAAAACCATGTCTTTTTTGTCCCATGTGTTAAACTCAATGGTAGGCATAAAGTAAGGCTTATTTACACATGGAAAAGAAAAGAAAAGAAAAGAAAAGAAAAGAAAAGAAAAGAAAAGAAAAGAAAAGAAAAGAAAAGAAAATCATACCACAGGGTTAAAATAGAATTCATTCGGATAGTCTTCAGTTATCCGACTTTTCCCCTTGGAAGGGTGCATTCCTCAACAATGGTAGACAAACAAGGCCCCACTCTGTTGACTTATCCCTGCACAGTGTCAGTGGCTTTGACCCAAAGTCTGCATTTGACATTCTTCCCAAAGGCCACGTTTCGGCTTTTGTTTGGAAAGGGATTGCTTAAGAACATGACCAAACCGTGGCCTCCTCACAAAGAATGTTTAATATTGGATGGGGAGCTGAAGGAAATGCTCTCTGCAGCAAAATTTCCTCCTCTGAAGCATCTTACAAATATCAGATTGAGCACTGATAATCCAGAAACCTGTGTCTGGTTCATTGTGTAATGGCTTCAAACCACAAATCTGAGATCATTCTGATGATGTTACACTGGAACAGCATAAGACCTGTGGCCCCACTAGCGGAATTCCTGTCAGGTAACTGGTCTAGCCTACAGTGGGACTAGAAAAACAAACACGCTACATTTATCATTCAAGTTGTCTCATGTAGACAAATTCTCTATTTTATAGGACATTTGTTCATACCGAAGTGATCAACACTGAAAAAGAAAAAATACCACATGGAAATAGATTATGCGTCCGCTCTTCTCTGGCTTTTTGTCTGTTCTCTGATATATCAGAAAATATATTTCACTTCTATCCTGTAACAACAAAGAATTCATCTCTGAGTTCCAGCAGGATGTGGAGAAACTATTTTGAATCTATGTTTAAACACTGTATTAGACATTCAGCCTGAATGATTTTGAAAGCTAAAGTCTGGTATAAGCTGGATTTTTAATCTAAAGTTTATTCGAAGAAAGCAGAAATAGAGGGAGCCGTCCCGACCAGAAAGAAATGTAGCATGTGGTCATAATCATAGGACTATGCTTATGACAGTTTCTAGGGACCATGCAATTAAGAGACTGGGAGTATAGTGCTATAGGGCCAAGGCCTACAGTTGAGAGAAGTAATTATTCTACTATTACTTTATTTTTTTTTAAAAGATTTTATTTATTTATTTAACAGAGATAGAGACAGCCAGCGAGAGAGGGAACACAAGCAGGGGGAGTGGGAGAGGAAGAAGCAGGCTCACAGCAGAGGAGCCTGATGTGGGGCTCGATCCCATAATGCCGGGATCACGCCCTGAGCCGAAGGCAGACGCCCAACCGCTATGCCACCCAGGCGCCCCTCTACTATTACTTTAAAAAGGAGATTCGGAAGATGAGGGCAACCTGAAAGTGCAGTGCGGGAGCCTTCCAGCCTGTTCTCAGATCTTCCCAATTTGCCCATAGGTCAAGAAGCAAAAGTTGATACTTGAAGTGGTCTTTTTCTTTTTTTAAAGATATTATTTATTCGTTTGCCAGAGAGAGAAAGAGAGAGAGAGCAAGAACGGGGAGCGGCAGGCAGAGGGAGAAGCAGGCTCCCTGCTGAACAAGGAGCCCAATGCAGGACTCGATCCCAGAACCCTTGGATCATGACCTGAGCCAAAGGGAGGTGCTCAACCAACTGAGCCACCCAAGCGTCCCTAAAGTGGTCTTTCTACATCATTAGGGATATTAGAAAGGCCAAAGAAGGCCATGCCTGTCATTAGGAAATAGTCTTTTTATGGTTGTAGTGAACGAGTACATTCGGAAAACATAGAAAACCAACAGGGAAGGCTCCTGACACGAAGATGCCACGATACTGGTGCACGCGCACACAGGTAGGTGTGTTCTTGTGTCCCGTGTGGACGTGTGTGGGCACGTGCATGTGTCTGCAACACGTGCATGTGTGTTCATTAGTATTAAGATTCAAGGTAAGCTGAGAGAAATCTTTTTAAGCCCTGAGGATAAAACCAAGCACCAAGCATTAAGCACCAAGCTGCATCAAGCTCTTCATGTTTCTTTATATCTTGTTCTGTAAAACTAATACTTCTAGATGGAACATGAGAGAATTCAGTAAATCTTATGCTGGGTTGTTTTAATAATACAATAACATTATTCTAAAGTTTATATGCAGGAATTGCAGGTAAGGGTAAAAAAAAATTGAAAATTGAACACAAGGGTGTGAAAACACACAGATCAATGCTACAGAATAGTTAGCCTAGGAAGAGATCCAACTTCCGACTCACAGAAAGAGGAATTTCGTAGATGATAAAAGAGGGGCCATAAATCATCGAAGAAAGGAAAGCTCACTCACAGTCAATGGTGATGCAAATAACTACTTACTGTTTTGGGAAAAATCAAGTTAGATCTTTATCTCATAGTCTAAAATAAACTGCAAATTAAAGACTAAACATAAGCTATTTTTAGGCTATTAAATTAAATAGGAAATTAGTTTAATTAATTATGGGATGAGGATTTTCTAAGCTTAGGAGCAATCAAATCATCAAGAGAATACCATTTAACTACATAAAAGCTGAAACTTTCGCAGGGGGAAAAATGGTATAATTAAGTGGAAAAGTGTATTTTTTTTAATATAAGATGATTTTTATTGTGAAAAATATTGCACTATATGTGCTCATGTGTATATGCCAAGAAATAGAACATTACAGCCTCTCAGACGCTTTCTGTGTTCCTTTCCCACTAAGTCTGTCTTCATTTCTAATTTAAGGATAATATTAAATATGTATCAGTAAATTGCAATATATGATATAAAACATATGTGCGCACTTAAAATAGTAATTATAGGGGCGCCTGGGTGGCTCAGTCGTTAAGCATCTGCCTTCGGCTCAGGGCATGATCCCAGGGTCCTGGGATCGAGCCCCGCATTGGGCTCCCTGCTCTGCTGGGAGCCTGCTTCTTCCTCTCCCACTCCTCCTGCTTGTGTTCCCTCTCTCACTGGCTGTCTCTCTCTGTCAAATAAATAAATAAATCTTTTAAAAAATAGTAATTATAAAACATACACTTATGTAAACACTACATAACTTAAATAGAACACTTCACGTAATTTCTAAATCTTTAGGATGCCCCTTCTCCAATACATCCCCCAATCTATCAAACCTGTCTTTCTCATGTCATTTCTATGGCTATACAAAGCTAGTAAAAAGACGACAATTTAGTTCAAAGCAAAAACGGTTAAAAATTAGGTTATGATGTAATGTCACTATGTTGCAGCTCTTATTAAGTAGATTTTATTGCATTATTTATACAGAAATTCAGAACATGTCACAGTGACCATTTGTGGGGTTAGCTCGCTCTTTCTCTCTTTTTTAAGATTTTATATATTTATTTGACAGAGAGAGATAGTGAGAAAGAGAGAACAAGCAGGGGGAGCAGCAGGCAGAGGGAGAAGGAGAAGCAGGCTCGATCCCAGGACCCTGGGATCATGACCTGAGCTGAAGGCAGACACTTAACTGACTGAGCTGCCCAGGCGCCCCTTTGGGGTTAGCTATTTCTAAAAGACCACTGACACTATACATGTTATTTTTACGTTGGAATATGAACGTAGATAGTGGGAGAATAGTCATCCTCACCACATCTGGATAGTTTTGCACTCCTATGATTTTAGGTTTCACTAGGTTTGCCCTTACCCGAGCATGCGCACTCATTCTAACTGAGCACCACTGTCTGAATTTGACCAATTGTAATAATAGCCACCCACTGAAACTTAATTGAAAATTTAAGAAATCAAAGCAATTTTGAAAACTGACACTCCTCCAGAGAAAAACACCTGTTTTAAGATACATTACAGAGCTCTAACATAACCCCAGGTCCATAAAGGTTATCAATTTGTTCAGCAATGTTTGGAAATGGAAATGGCTATTTTGATTAATTTGCTCCGAGACAATTCAATTAGAGTCAGAAATAAAGTTTAAATTTTATGGGAAAAATGGCAATCATAGGTAAAGTAAGTACAACTAGGCTGAAATGATTGGAAGCTTTTGAAAGTCTGGAAAAAATAACAGGATTGCTGTAAGGTGCATGTAAATTATATGACTGCAGGTGAACTTCTGACTTTCCTTTTTCTGGACTAGAGAAAACATGTTAATGTACTTCTTTCATTTCTTGCCCTGGCTGTCAAATCCAACGTTAGTACTCAAATGTTAAATCCAACATCTAATTGGTTTACAATGTATAGCTCTTCTGTCTTTATTTAAAATTTTCTAGATGTTTTAAAACTGTAAGTCATCAAAAATTTTCCTTGGAAGAAGGAAGGATGTAAAATTTAAATACAGTTTTTTAAAGAGTTTTTAATTTGAGAGAGATCACGTGTGCGAGAGAGCATGAGCAAGGGGAAGGGACAGAAGGAGAAGGAGAACCAGGCTCCCCAGGACTCCGGGATCATGACCTGAGCTGAAGACAGATGCTTAACTGACTGAGCCACCCAGGCACCCCTAAATATATTTTAATAAATAATTTAATTCCTCATTATGAAAGCCCTTAACCAATAAAAATCTATTGAACATCTACTACATCCTATGCACTCTTCCAGGGCTGAAGATACTTTGTAAAACAAGACAGTCATGGTCCTCGGTCTCATATGTGGCAAGTAAGTTGAGAGGAAAAAGGTCATATAATAACCGGGCAGGGGGGAAGGGGGAGGTAGACAATGGATAAGTAATCAATGGATATATTATCATAAGTGTTATGAGGGTTAATTACTCTGAAAGAAACAAAGAGGGGACCCACTCTGCGAAGGAAGCAGGAGGAACAAGATGAGGTTGGAGAGTAGGCTGGGGCCAGATCATAAAGGGGCTTACAGGCTGTGGCACAATGACAAGTGAGTCCTTGACCAGTTTGGGGTGTGGAGGGGTGAGTATGTGGGACAGGAGTGGCATGTATTTTGAAAAGTCCACTTCAGCTTCAGGGTAGAGAATTGATTGGATCAGAGAAAGAGTTAATGATCATGGCAGTGAGGTGGACAGATCTGAGACACGTCTGAAGGTGAATTGACAGGAGGTGCTGATGGGGTGGGTGCAGAGAGAAAAAGTCAGGATGACTCCCACGTTTCTTAAGCAGCTGGTGGTTGGTGGTACCATTTACTCCACTCTGAGGAAATTACAATTATTTCCCCCAAACTTCGCTTTTCAGTTCTTGATCATTTTCAAGTAATCTGAGGACCTCAAGAACCCAGCCTGTATCAAGGTTGTGAGATTAGAGATGGGAAGCAATTTAAGCAAGGCCAAATGTATCCTAGAAACACAGGAATGAGGGGCACCTGGGTGGCTCAGTCGTTGGGCGTCTGCCTTTGGCTCAGGGTGTGGTCCCAGCGTTATGGGATCGAGCCCCGCATCAGGCTCCTCTGCTGGGAGCCTGCTTCTTCCTCTCCCACTCCCCCTGCTTGTGTTCCCTCTCTTGTTGGCTGTCTCTCTCTCTGTCAAATAAATAAATAAAATCTTTTAAAAAAAAAGAAAGAAAGAAACCCAGGAATGATGTTTTCCACGCATATTGCCAGGACCCTTTCCCTCTTTTGCTTCTCTCTCTCAAGCACTTGGAAAACAAGACTGTCGAGACACATGGAAAGATGCTCAACGTCATTAGCCATCAGGAAAATGCAAATCAAAACCACACTGAGATTCCACCTCACCCACACTAGGAGGGCCACAACAGAAAAGAGAGATAATAACAAGAATTGGCACGGACGTGGAGGCATGGCACCCTTGCACACTGCTGGGGCAAATGTAAGATGGTACAGTCACTTTGGAAAACAGTCTGGCAGCTCCTCGAGAGGTCAAACACCCAGTTACCACGTGATCCATCTCTACCACTCCCAAGTACATACCCAAGAGAAATGAAAACATATGTTCAAACAAAAACTTGTACGCACATGCTTATAGCAGCATTATTCATAATAGCCCCAAAGTGGAAACAACCCAAGTGTACATTAACTGATGAATGGAGAAAGAAAACACTCCATAATGGAATATTATTTGGTAATAAAAATGAAACACTGATACATGCTATAACACGGATGAACCTTGTTCACATAAGGCTCAGTGAAAGAAGCCAGGCACAAAAAGACCACCTATTATATGATTCCATTTATGTGAAATATCCAGAATGGGCAAATCTATGGAGACAGAAAGTACATGAGTGGTTGCCTGGGGCTGGGGGAGGGGCAAATACGGAGTGACTGCTAATGGGTATGAGATTTCCTTTTGTGGTATTGAAAATGTTCTAAAATTGGATTGTGGTGATTTTTGTACACTCTTGTGCATATACTAAATATATACTGAAAATAGCTGAACTATATACTTTTAGTGGGTAAATTTCATGATATGTAAAATACATCTCAAAAAAGATGTTGGATAAAACAACTTCCTGGGGTACCTGGGTGGGTCAGTTAAGCATCTGCCTTTGGCTCGTGTCATGTGTGATCCCAGCGTCCTGGGATCGAGGCTCACATTGGGGGGCTCCCTGGGAGCCTGCTTCTCCCTCTGCCCCTCCCTTCCTCCTCTCTCTGCTCCTGCTCTCTCTGAAATAAATAAAATCTTCAAAAAAAAAGAAACTTCCTATAGGACAATGTCACCTTTTATTTACATTATGAGAAAAGCAGGATGTTAGAGAGTACCAATGTCAAATATTTAGGCACCATCAAGTTAAAGTTACACAGATCTCTTTTCCGCAGGAAATCACAGAGGCTTAAGTGTGCTAAAATGCACTGTGTGCAAAATGCAAGCAGAGGTGGGTGGGAATGGGGTACGGGCTGCATTGCTTCCAAACCTTTAGTGGAGCAGCATTACATGGGACTAGGTTTTGCAAAACCCACTTTAAGAAACAATGTACCTAGCAGTTTTCCCACTCACCATCAAGTACTACTTGACCACTTCCAATCAATCTCCCAGGACACAATCAGCTCTGGGTTATAGAGACAAGGCCAATACTTGCCCTGCTCTCAGAGCTTACTGTCCAGACGGAGAAAAAGAGATGTGCTCAAATAAGTAGAACACACCAGGAGGGGCGTAGTGCTGATGTCGAGCAAATGCTTGGGGTCCCACGGGAGTGGTTAGGTCTAACTGTGGGCTGGGGAACACTTCTTAGAAGACTGAGCATTTCAGCCAGACCTTGAGCTGTGGGTGGGTTCTGTATGCATGAAGTTGGAAGGAAGGGATCTGGCACAGGAGCCTGGCCTGAGGGGTGAAAGGAGCAAAGGGGGTGCCTGGAGTAGGGGAACAATGAATAGTTCCTTTTAGCTGGAGGATGATGTGAAGGAAGAAGAGCAGTAAAACAAACAGCTGTAAAGGACTGTAGGTCAATCATAGAGAGCCTTGAATGCCAAACCAAAAATGCTCATCTTCTAAAAACTAGGGACCCATCAGCGATTTCTGAGCAGGGGGTGGGGACGATCTTAAACAAGTCACTCGGTGAGCCTCAGGTGTTTCTTTCTTTCTTTTTTTTTTTTTAAGATTTTATTTATTTATTTGACAGAGATAGAGACAGCCAGCGAGAGAGGGAACACAAGCAGGGGGAGTGGGAGAGGAAGAAGCAGGCTCATAGCAGAAGAGCCTGATGTGGGGCTCGATCCCACAACGCCGAGCCCACGCCCTGAGCCGAAGGCAGACGCCAACCGCTGTGCCACCCAGGCGCCCCGAGCCTCAGGTGTTTCAATTGTAACACAGGGCTAATTCTAGCAGCCTAACCTCACCGCAGCCTGTGAGGGTCCCAGGCCTTGGCTCAGGGCAGCCCAGTCCTGAGCAAGGTTTATATGCTCGGCAGCACAACAGCTGTTTCCAGTTCCTTTGGAAGAATGTGTGTCTCAGAAACACCTGACACATGATATTTCATCTCTGTGGCAGGGCCAGATGGGAAATCTGAGATGGAAAACGAACGCTTCGAAACAGAACATATTTTAAGTTCTCCTGTAGCAGTCAAATCAGATCTGTATTTGATTTCATTTTATTTTGTTTAGAATGAAATAGGGACTGCAAGGAAGGAACAGCTGCTGGAAACAAAGACAGGGAAAGAGTATAAACAGCAGACCGCCTGACCCTCACAGCAAATACTAAGACAAGGGGTGTTGTGTGTGTGTGTGAGAGAGAGAGAGACAGAGCACGTGTGAGTGTGTGTTCACGAGTGCAGGAGTGTATATTCCAGACAGTAGGCGCACATGTGAGTGTGGATGAGTATGCCTGCGCGGATAAGTCCATTTGTGTGCGAGTGTTTGTAAATGTGTATATGAGTTTGGTGTGAGCGTACGTTGTGGGTGTATGTGGAGAGACACAGAGGGAAGAGTTGGAAGGCGGACAGACAGCAAGGCACTCCAGCAAAATCACTGATCTGTTGATGCCTCCCCTACCATATGGTGTAAGAACAAAGCAAACTGGAAACAGAGATCCCTGGGTGCTGCCAAGACTGGCAAAACCTCTTCCCACGGGAACACCAGATCCTGACAGGCAGAAATCTCTGCTAGCCCAGGAGCCTTACCGGGCCGAGCTGTCCCGTGAACGTCGTAGCCATCTTGCCACCATTTGTTCTATTCTGTGCGCTTTCCGTGTCTGGAATAAACTGGTCTCCACCTCTTCCATCTACCTAAAAGGAAGGAGAGTTTTCTTAAGAAGCTAACCAAAATATTTGGAAGAGGATTCTGACAAATCACTGTGATGTTTCCTGTATTTGCCCATTTAATGACATGCTGATCAAATAACCAGGGCTCTCTTTCTTTGAAATTAACATAAACAGGTCCTCAATCTTCCTGGAGTGAACAACTTTAGAGCAGCCCTCTGCCTAAGGAGTCCACGGTCTTGTGGGAAACAGATTAGCAATCTTAAAGAGTTAAACGTAAGGATTAGGGAATAAAATAGAGAAGGTTTCTCAAACTGTGACTGTGACCCATGGTAAGAGACACCCCTTACAGCATGATACAGCCTGCTGCCCCCAACCGTGCATGTGTCCCTGGACAGCACAACTCAGTTCTGTCTACACTGGGAGCTGCATGGACATGGAAGCATTCTAATCACACCGTGCCTATTCTTCTGATTGCTGCTTCTTTTGCTCGATATTTTGAATTTTTGAACAGGTAATTCATTTGTATAATTCAAACCCTAGACTATACAAAAAAGATATATATATTACTGTATTGTGCACTTAAAGATTTATTAAGAGGACAGATCTCCTGTTAAGTGTGTTCTTGCCAAAATAATAATTTTAAAAAGATAGTCAAAAATCCCCCTTCTATGCTGCCTCTATCCAGCCAGTTCCCACACTCATTCATAATCACTGCTCTCCTTCTTTTTCTTTCCAGAGTTTCTTTAGGTCTATATAAGCAAGTATAAATAAAGATTTTATATGTCCTCCTCTTAACACAAAGGATAGTACATCATATACCTTGTTCTGTACTGTGCTTTCTTCTCCTTAAACTATATATCCTTGGTATCTTTCCACATCAATACATAGAATGTTTCTTCATTCTTTTTTTTTTAAAGATTTTATTTATTTATTTGACACAGAGACACAGCCAGCAAGAGACGGAACACAAGCAGGGGGAGTGGGAGAGGAAGAAGCAGGCTCCTAGCAGAGGAGCCTGATGTGGGGCTCGATCCCAGAACGCTGGGATCACACCCTGAGCCCAAGGCAGACACTTAACGACTGTGCCACCCAGGCGCCCCTCTTCATTCTTTTTGACAACCCCTGAGTACTACACTGTATGAATGTACTGTAATTTAAAAAGTAGCCCTCTCTTGATAGACATTTGGATTACTGCCAATCTTTTGCTATTATAAATAATGCTGCAATGAATTATGTTTCACATATATCATTTCTGCATGTATGCAATTACATATCTGGATAAGTTCCCAAATTGAATTGCTAGGTCAAAAGTTATAAGTACTTATGCTTTGATAGGTTACCAAGAAAACAATACATGTGCTTGAGATTAAAGTCTCATAAAACAGTATATATTTCTCTGTTCTTGTTCATTTCACTTTTTAAAATACTGGTCTCGATTCACCAAATTAATTTCACAACCCAATAAATAAACACACAACATAAGATATGACATTGGGAAATAACTATGGATACAAAGAAAATAAAAATGAATTATAAGACATTATGTTGCTTAACACTACACAAATAAATTTTAAAACCTTGATGACACAAATGGTTGTCAAGGAAAATATAAATAAGATGAACCTGTAAGACAGAGAAATTCTAGAAAGACAATTACAAGGGAAAGTTGATAAAGAAAAAAGTTCTGGGGGCGCCTGGGTGGCACAGCAGTTAAGCGTCTGCCTTTGGCTCAGGGCGTGATCCCGGTGTTGTGGGGTCGAGCCCCACATGAGGCTCCTCCGCTATGAGCCTGCTTCTTCCTCTCCCACTCCCCCTGTTTGTGTTCCCTCTCTCGCTGGCTGTCTCTATCTCTGTCAAATAAATAAATAAAATCTTAAAAAAAAAAAAAAGAAAAGAAAAAAGTTCTGGGCATGGACAGATTCAAAGGTGAATTCTTACAAATCTATAAGATGACCCTCGCTCTGATCACTTTTTAAAAATATTTTAAATATAAACTTTTTATTTTGGAATAATTTTAGATGTATAAAGCAGTTGCAGAGAGAATACAGGAAGTTCCCAAATATCCTTCATTCAGCTTTCCCTAACGTTAATATCTCACCTAATTTTTGTGTCTTTGTCAAAATTAACACTGGTCCAATAATATTAACTAAACTCTAAACTGTATTCAGATTTCACCAGTTTTTCCACTAATGTTCCTTTTCTGTTCCAGGATCTAATCCTGGATACCATGTTACCATAACCAGCTTAGTTTATTTTTCCCCAAATTTCCCCCAAATGCTGTTTTAGCTGTTTTAGAGTTCAAGGAAGGAAAGCTCCCAAAATCTTTTTGAGCAGCCAGTATAACATTGATACCAATTCTGATAAAAACAGTGCAATAAAGTAAAAATACAACCTCTCTTGTGAATATCAAAGTAAATGAATAAAATGTTAGCAAATAGAATCTATCAACAATCAACAGAGTAATAGTGGGATCTACCCACGAGTGTACTAGCCAGAGTATAAAAAAATGAAAGCAGGACACCCAACCTGACCACTTTGAACATGGGAGATTTACACTTCTCAGTTAAATGGCAGCCAAATACAAATTCATGGACAAAAAACAGGCTGCAACCAAAAATACATTCTATTTAGATCAAGGGATGTGTCAGTCTAGCTTTCTTCTACAGTGGGGACATCAGACCTGAACACTGTCTTCAGTTCTAGGCAGCTTGCTTTTTTTTTATTATAAAAGAGACAGATTTCTGGTTAAACATGGTGAATTCAAACTATGTCTTAATCTCTTCTCTTTCCCAAGCCTTATCAATTACAGCAAAGGACTATAAAGGGGATTAAACCCATAGAATACAAAAAACAAAAGAGAAGACAATAGATGAGAGAGGTAGAAAATGTTGGGAAGATAGAAACCATTTGGAGAAGAGGTAACTGAGCAGAGCAAAAGAAACAGAAACCTATGTGCTTTCAGAGAGGGATTCTGATGAAAAATGAGCTTATTTTCACCAAGATGGCTCAAGAATTAGAGGCAACAGGTATGGTAGAAAGCAGGGATGAAGCATAGGGCTGGAAATATGGAAATATATTTCTATAAGCAGCAATTTTATTCACAGGCCCCAGCCCATGCTACTTGCCCACCTAGATAACGACCCCTTCTCCACCTTACTAGAGACAAGAGGCTTATTCTCTGGAGAAATCAAACCAGAGAGTCTCCAGACTTAGGAAGACCAGGCACAATAGAGACTACAGGACTGAAAATAGAAGGATTAAATAAAACTTTTCTTACTGAATGACAAGACCTTCAGTCTCTTCCTTTGCCCAGTTCCCAAAATACTGGCAGCTAGAACTCTTATCCCAAGCAAAAGACTAGAGAATCCTTTTTTGGAGAACTGAAAAGAATCATGGAAAATATCTTCAGATACTGATACTTCTGGCAACTTGCTGCCTGATCATGATGTACTGAAATCTGTTATTCAATGAGCCCCACACATCATACAAAGTTTCTAACATATGAATGGATGTTTGAGAAAAGCCGACATTATGAAAAACGTATCAAACAGAAGAACTCAGAAGAAACAGATAATGCAAGAAACACAAGAAAAATTATAGACCCTTAAAAAAATACTACATCCATGAAACGAGAAGAGGATTTTCTTTAAAAAAAGAGACCAGAGAATGAAAACACTTGAACATTAAAAATAAGAGAGCCAGAATTTAAACGTTCAATGAAAAGGTTGAGAATGAGTAACCAAAAGTCAAAGACAGGGAAAACAGAGAAGCTTAGAAATGTATAGTATCAATCCAGGAAATCCAATAGTCATCTAATAGGAATCCCAGAAGGAGAGAACAAAGGAAATGGAGGTAAGGAAATTATAAAATAATTCAATAAAATTTCCCTGAAAAACCTAAGTTTCCAGATTATCTACTAACTGCCTGGCATAATAAGTGAAGAAAGACCCGCAACAAGAAATAACACTGTAAAATTTCAGAAACTAAAAGCAGAGAATATCTTCAAAACTTTCAGAGGAAAAAATAAATTGCATACAAACAATTGAGAATAAAAATGGCATTAGACTTCTTGGTAACAATGGAACCTTGAAGACATTGAAGCCATGCCTTCAAAAATTACTTCAATTTAGGGGTGCCTGGGTGGCTCAGTCAGTTAAGCATCTGCCTTCAGCTCAGGTTATGATCCCAGGGTTCTGGGATGGAGCTCCATGTCAGGCTCTCTGCTCAGCAGAGAGCTTGCTTCTCCCTCTCCTTCTGCCTGCCACTCCCCCTGCTTGTGCACACTCTCTCTGTCAAATAAAAAAATAAAATCTTTTAAAAATAAAAAAATTACTTCAATTTAGAATTCTATACCTAACCAAACTACCAATTAAATAGTAGAGATGTTTTGAGATGTTCACGTCTCAAAAAATTTACCTTTCATATGCCCTTTCTCAGGATGCTCATAGAGGACATGCTCCAGCAAAACAAGGAAGTAAATAAATAAAGAAGAAATGGGATCCAGGAAATTGGGGATGATACAGACGAGAGGCAAAGGGAACACCCAAGATGACTATGAAGGGATGTACTATGGTAACACCTGTACATGAGACCTCGAGAGCAACTTTATAGACTGGTGCATGAAGACTGAGGTCTTAGGGGAAAAAAACATGACTATAGATCATCTTAAGGGTTTCTCCAGAAAAATTCACTGAAAGGCTGTCAGAGAATATATGAAAAGAATTAGCAAAAAGCACATGGAAAACTAAGCAAATCAAAAACAGGGAATTATAAAAAACAAAATGTACAATAAAGGAAACCAAATTTAATTTATTTTTTTAATTAATTAATTAATTTGAGAAAGAGGATGCATGAGCGGGGGGAGAGGCAGAGGGAGAGGGAGAAAGAGAATCTCAAACAGACTCCCCACTGAGCACAGAGCTTGACACAGTGCTCGATCTATGACCCTGAGATCATGACCTGAACCAAAGTCAAGAGTTGGACACTCCACCAAGTCACCCAAGTGCCCAAGGAAACCAAATTTTAGCTCATCACTTGTCTCAGAAATGAACAATATTTATAACATCATAATAATGTAAACACTGAAAAATGATTTCTCAAAAAGAGCAGATATAATTTGGCGAGGATATGGTGAAGGGAAGTTATGTAGTGGTATAAGAGCTAAGTCCTCATCCACCATAATAAATAATGTCTAAAATTCATAAATTAGGAAATAGTAATAGATCTCAGAAATCTCAGAAATATGGAGGGAAAAATCAGAGGATACAGCTAGAAAAGCTGAAAGAGGTTCCCTCTAAGAAATGAAATTAGATGCTAAGGGGAAGTGGGGCAGGGACTGTTGATTTCTATTAGAAGAATTTAGTACTATTTTATTTTTTTTATCTATTTAGCTATAATTATTTTAGCTCAATTTTAAAAATTGAACATATGCTTACAGTAAAACACATAGAAAAAATATAATGAAAATAAAATCACCTATAGTCATACCTCCCAGTTATCAACTGCTAATTTTTCACTTTTCTATGCTTATAGATGCTACATATTTTTATTCAAATGAGATATAATTTTCCCACTCAATAGTTCATGAATATCATTCCATATTAATATTTAAGTATTTACATCATCATTTGAAATTGTTATATAGTGTTATTTTCTTTGGCCATATCATAATTTATTCAGTAAATCTATCCTTGGACATTTGTGCTGTTCCCAATTTTTCAGTATTATAAAAGCTTTACAATGAACATCCTTATTCATGGTAAATGGCTACTTCCCAGATATTTTCTTGGGAAAAATTCTTCAAAATGAAATTAATGAATTTAAGCATGTGTCATTTTTAAGAATTTGGATGTGTATTGTCAAATTGCTTCCAAGAAGGTAGCAGTTTTCACTCCCTGCCAGACTTTTTGAACACTGAATATAAACATTTAAAAAAATATTTGCTGATAGGATGGAAAGTAGCATCTAATTATTGGTTGAAATATGTTTTTCTGAAAAAATACAGAAAAAAGTAAATGTACACACAATTACATCACGTTAAAAATTATATAAAGTATTTGGTGGCTATTTACACCAACTTTGCCCTAAATTTATACCCATCTGTATTGCATATATTAAAATAGATAGTCCACAGAATAGAATTATTCTATACTCAGTAGTCTATATTTTTTAACCTGCGAATATATCATGGACATCTTTCTATATCAGAGCCTATTATAGTTTTTATGTGAATTTATTTGATTACTAAGTACATCTGAACATTTTTCATGAGCTGTGGTCACCTATATTTCTTTTTTTGTTAATTTCCTGTTTCTATTTTTTCCTTATTTTTCTACTGAAATGTTTGCCTTCTTGTTATTGTAAAAAGCTCTTTTATTATAAGGATTATTTAATGTCCCTTTGCCAAGGACACAAAATCACATCATTATTTCTGTGAGACTTACCATGGAGGGTCAAGAATGCAGGTTTAGTGTTCTGACAACACAGAGAGACTAATCACAAAGGATAGAAGGATAAACGTCCAGCAAGGCCCACAGGATATTGTTTTCAAATATTTATTGCCTCAGTCAGGTGACAATTTTAGGATATGGATATTAACTTTGTCTTATTTCTGAGCATCACGCTTTCAGCACCTTCCTATAAAGGTCTAGGATGGTAAGAAGACTTAAAACCAAGTCATATGAAGACTCCTTGAAAAAAAAAAATCAGAGAACATTTATCTGATGAAGATCTGAAAGAGGCCGATATGATCCTGGTTCACAAAACACCAAAAGGCCACCACGTGAAAGAGACAGATTCCACATGATTCTGAGGTGCAGAGCCAGGATTAATGGGGGAATGATACAGAGCAGGAGACCCTAAATCAGGCTAAGGCTAGACCTTTCTAATGTTCCTAGTGATCTGAGGATGGAATGAGTTTGCTCCAGAATTAGCAAGATCCTGGTCAGTGAAGGTAGTCGAGTAGAGACTAAATAACTGCATGGATGTAGGAGGGACAGTGCAATGGAATATACAGACTAGATGACTTCTGTGGCTCCTTCCACCCACACAGCCCGAGGTCTCTAACTAGACCTAGATACCAGGCAAGATGATATTTGCTGTGCTCCATCTTGAAATTCAAAGGTCCACATCACCTGGACATCCTGAAGTAGCCACAGCACTAGAAGATACAAAATCTCTTACCTCTCTGCTGTTTTAGTCTCCAAAGGACTACAGAGATGTCAGGGATCTCAGATATATCCAAAAGGACATATCCAAATCTTTTCCACTCCTTTTTTTTTTAAAGATTTTATTTATTTTATTTTTGAGAGCAAGAGAGAGAAAGCATGAGTGGGGGGAGGGGCAGAGGGAAAAGCAGGTTCCCCGCTGAGCAGGGAGCTCAATGTGGAACTCGATCCCAGGACGTTGGGATCATGACCTGAGCCGAAGGCAGATGCTTAACCTACTGAGCTATCCAGGCGCTCTTTTCCATTCCTTTTGAAGGTCATGAAACTGCAATGGTTACTTACAAGGAACTGTTATAAAACTGCTGCCAAATATAATTTAGCTAATTGATTCATATAAACATATATGGATTTAATGATGAGAATTAATTTGTATTATATATCTGGACTGTGGGTAAGGCACATGCCTTCATCCAAGGATCCCTGAAGACCAAACAAATGACTACATCAACCAAGCCATTAAAAGTGCTCCCTGATTCAGCAAGGTCTGAGCAGGAGAGTTTAAAGTCAAGAAAATGAACTGCTAATGGTTTTAATATTAGCCTCTGGATTGCTGGGCTAATGGAAGAAAATAAGAGCCCAGCTAATCTCCAATCTTGAATCTTTACTGCAATCCCACCGCCAAGAAGTCTTCTGGCCTCTAATTGTTCTGTCATTCACTGCTGCACCCATCTGATTGCTAGAAATTTCTTTACATAAAGCTAAATTCTACTTCTGTGCAGCTTCAATCCTCAGCAGTAGAGCTGCTCTCTGACCACTTCTCCCCACCCCTCACCACCATCTAGAAGAAATCAGCTCCTAATTCTCTACATTGGTCTTTCTGGATTTGAACATAGCAATCCTATTGTCTTCAAGTCTCCTCTGCCCCGGAATAAATATCCCCAGTTCCTTCCACAGTTCTTCATATGACAAGATCACTTTAGATCACCCTCCTCTGGTCACACACCAATTTGGCAAAATCCTATAAGGGGCATGAATCCCCAAACTAAACACTCTTCTGGTGTCTGGAACAAAGTAATAGGAAAAGGTAAACTCTCTCAAAGTATTTTGCAAATGGAAAAGAAGACTTACCAGGGAGACAGCTACCTTAAAAGCACATTTACAATTAAGGATATAAATCCGACAAAAGGGATACAAGAGGTTATAGTAGAGGACTTCACGCAACGAGTACCAGTTATTGAGAAATGAAAATAATCAATGAAGGCAGCAAAGGATAGAAGAGAAACTGAAGAGCCAAAAATCACTTACACTAAATTGAAATTTTAAAATAAAACTTGCAATTCAAGTGAAGCTATCAGACATAGAATCAGATTGAGGATATTCAACTTCCAAATAATAGAGGCCAGCAGAGAAAAGACAAAAGCAATGCACAAAATTGAAATCAAAGAGTCAAAGGTAAATTTCTTGAGCTGAAAAATACCTGTTTCAAATATAAAGAGCACACACAAAAAAACTCTCCAATATAGGCTTTGAGGAAGGCTCCTTACACAGCAACTAAAGTTCTTAAACTTCGAAGACTGAAGAATCATCCTCAAACCTGTTTTAAAAGAGGAAAAGAATATGATTACTTGGAAAAGAAGAGATTAGGCTCATATGTTTGGCAGCATATGATTCCAGTATAGACTCAAGTTTGCTCCTTTTCTCCCCGGGGAATATAAAAGCTTTACAAGTGATATTTGAAACTCTGTTCTTGAAAGACATCCCAAGGAGCCCTTCTGTGATTTTTTTTACCTTCTAATGAAGGTCTTTTGTCAGCTTAGTGTTTTCTTTTTTCTTTCACTATTTCTTCTCTCCTTTTATGACACTGTCAGCAACCTGAGCATAGAGAACATGTCTTATCTCTATTTTCTTCCAGGATCTGTCACCTAGGCTCAACAAATGTTTGTTGAATGAGTTAATGAGCAAAATTAAAGCAAAAGCAGAAATAAACTAGAAAATTAGTATAGAATTTCACTTAATAGAGACAAAGATAATGTGGGTTAAAAACTACAAAGACTGACAAAGCCAATAAACCAAGGGTACCAATTATTAAAATGAGAAATGATCAAAGACAGACAACCATTAGAGAAAAAAATACTAGAGAGTGCTATATGTTATGCACAAGGAATTTAGATAAGCTAAGTAAATATGGGTGACTTTGGAAGATATATTAGGAATTTATCTTTCTAGAGTCTTCCTGGTAAGTCCTTCAATTTTCCTGAGGGGCAGAATCCTGGGTAACAAGGTCAGCCTCACAAAATGGTGTCTTCCAAGATTTCCACATCAACCTTTTAGTATGCAAGTGCATTCTTACCTATCAAAGGATTTTCCTAGACCAGTTCCTTGGGCATAGTGGAAGATGTATACTTTCCATGTAGGGTTTTAACAGGAGAAGACTCTTAAGACCCACGCAGGAAGATACAGTTAGGAAGCTCAGCAGTGAAACCCTCGGTAGCCTCTGGGAACCTAAGAGACTAGAGGGGTTGATGTTGGTTTTTCCTGGATGTGCTGAAGATACTATTTGTTTTTTTTTTTTTAAGTCCAATTCAAGAAACACTCATTTACTGAAAAAAACACTCAGCGCAGATGACCGAGAATGAGAGTTGAGTGAAATGCAGTTCCCCTTCAGGAAAGGGTCAGCCCCTTTCTTTTCTCTGACTGGTGGTGGGAGGTGCCTGGCACTGAGAGGTACCTGACAAAGTGTTCAGCGTATATGGCTCATTTATTCTGTGGTTTCCACAAGGCTGATCAACTCCAGGAAACTGAGGTAGTTCACCACCTTCGCCTCCAAAAGCAAAGAACCAGGACTAAAAATGTGAAATAAAAATTCTGAGTAAATCTATATCTGCGGAAGAAATTTAGAAAGTGAATTTTTTAAAAAGTCTGTGGGGACAAAGGTGCCCTACATAGAATTTGATGTGTTACTGTACTTATAAAAAATTATTTCAAACTCTCCCCAAAATTAATAGACAATATTCTTCAACAGAGAAAATGATAGCATGCTACCAAGTTCTTTTAATAATGCAAAGATAGCCCTGCATTTATTTTTTAGTTTTTCAAAGATTTTATTTGAGAGAGAGAGAGAGAGTGAAAGAGAGAGAGAGAGAGAGCACAAGGGGGAGCGGGGGAGAAGCAGAAGGACAGACTCACCACTGAGCAGGGAGTCTGATCTGGGGCTCTATCCCAGGGCCCTGAGATCATGACCTGAGCAGAAGGCAGACGCTTAACCCACTGAGCCACCCAGGCGGCACGATAGCCCTGCGTTTAAAATCTGACAAAGTGGGGCACCTGGGGGCTCAGTGGGTTAAACATCTGCCTTCGGCTCAGGTCATGATCCCAAGGTCCTAGAATCAAATCCCGCGTCAGGCTCTCTGCTCAGCAGGGAGCCTGCTTCTCCCTCTCCCTCTGCCTGCCTCTCTGCCCTACTTGTGCTCTCTCTCTCTCTGTCAAATAAATAAATAAATAAATAAATAAAATCTTAAAAAATAAAATAAAATCTGACAAAGCTTCACTAAAAGGAACATAGGTCAATCTCACTCATGAAATACTCAAAAAATTCCTAAATAAGATCATAGAAAATGTTAATAATTCTTTAAGCTGGGAGATGGGTATGTAAAAGTTCATTTTACTGTTCTACTTCTTTATATATAGAGAATTCTTAATATGCTTGCTTTTTTAATTTTAAAAAACTACCTCCAGCAAAATCCACATTATAAGGATAACATACCATAGTCAAGCTGGTTATCCTAAGAAAGAAAATCTCAATTTAAGGAAAACTATTAATAATTTTTATCTCATAAAAAATAATAAAGTAAATGATCACAAGATGCTGGAAGCTAATCTTGTTTGATTAAAAAAATAGGCAATTCAATATTATTTTAGAAAGAAAAATAGAAGCATTCCACTTAAAGGAGAAAATTAAATTACAATGTTCATTACAATATTGGAGTTGCCAGCCAGTGCAACATGAATGAGAAATGAGAGGTAAATACAGCAAAGGCACTTAAACCATCAGTGCCAACAACAGGTGGCATGATTGCATATGGGACTCAATTTCAAAATATTGGAGAAAAATAACCTAGGCAAAATTGTTCAGTTGTGAAGACTTAGGAGAATTTTTGAACAATCACAAATATTGGAATGGATTATACGTGTAAAAGGAATCTAGACTTGTTCTGAACAGCCCTAAAGAGACAATTCATCAAAGTTCAAGAAGACAAATTTCAATTCAACATAAAGAACTTTTCTATCTTTTAAGGAAATTTTAAAACATACACAAAAGTAGACAGAACAGGGTCATGAATCTCCATGAAACCATGGAATCAGCTTTATCTATCTTGCCCATCTTGTAAAGAATTTTCATAATTAGAGCTATCAAAAGGGCACTGCGTTGCCTTGAAGGAGAAAGAGATTTTCATAACTAAGGTGTACAAGAATTACAAAAGATATTAGCAGGTCAGGGATCCTACAGGGAACAGTCAAAATTGGATGGGGACTAAATCTATATGTGCCTTCTAGGAGTCTATGATTTAGGAGGTGGAATAATCCAGATTGTAAATTGGTCTTGGGCAGATGATAAACAATTTAACTCCTGAAACCAATTTTATACTATATGCTAACTAAATAGAATTTAAATAAAAACTTGAAACATAAAAAATATAATTACATACCTCCCAAATTTTATTTTTTTAAAAGATTTTATTCATTAATTTGTCAGAGAGAGAGAGCACACACAAGCAGGGGGAGCAGCAGGCAGAGGGAGAAGCAGGCTCCCCGCTGAGCAGGGAGCCCGATGCAGGACTCCATCCCAGGACCCTGGGATCATGACCTGAGCTGAAGGCAGTTGTTTAACCGACTGAGCCACCGAGGTGTCCCTACCTGCCCCCCCCCCAAATTTTAGAACAGAGTTTTTTCTTTTAGCCATCTTAGTATCTCCAGCTCCCAACATAAATAGATATTCAATAAATTCAGTAAGTGTTTGTTAAATAAACAAATGACAAATGGATGAATGAAACACAAAATGGGATGGCGGAACTTCTATATACCAGTAATAAACAAAAAAAAGTAATAAAATATAAATCTTTTTACAACATCTAATTTCCAATATATACAAGGTCCAAGGATATAAATCAACTGTTGACGCAAGAAACATACACACACACAAGAAACCAAAATGCCTGGCAAATATCCAGTCTTTCGAATAAGGAGGGAGAAATAAATGACCAAATTAGCATTTTCTCTTAAACTAACATACATAAAGTGTTACAACTTTTTGATCTTCCTCCCTCAGTTCCTGTGACATCGGTCCTATTTTCCTTCAGCATCTCACACCACATAACGCCTACTCAGCCTTCTCCGCAAACTCCTCTTTCCCCATCATCAAATTCTTGGTTTTGGTTTCCAGCTCCGATGTCATCTAAATAAATGGTACCTATTATTTCTCAGCCAGTGGTTCCCAAACTTCACCACATATTAAAATCACCTAGGGAGCTGTTAACAATCCCAGATCGTACCCTAGACCAATTAAATCAAAATGTTTGAGGGTGCGAGGCAGACAATGGTGGTTTTTAAAGACCTCCCCCCTACCAAGTGATTCCAGTGTATAGCAAAGTTTGAGACTCATTGCTCCAGACACTCTCCATAAGCAATGTCATTTACTCCCACAGTCTCAGCTGCTTTGAGAACCAACTGCCTCTCTAGGATCTCTACCAAGATGTCCCATAAGCATTTGAGCCAGGTATATCTAAAACAGAATCCACCATCTTTCTTTGCTCCATTCCTCAAATCCCCTCCTCCAAACAGAACATCTTGTTGAGGAGACTACCATTTAATTTTCTAACTGCCCAAGCCAAAAATTTGGGAATCATTCTCGACTCACCCCACTTCATGCCCCACATTAATCCATTCCCCAAGTTCTATAGACTTTGCCTCCAGTTATCTTTTTTTTTAAAGATTTTATTTATTTATTTGACAGAGATAGAGACAGCCAGCGAGAAAGGGAACACAAGCAGGGGGAGTGGGAGAGGAAGAAGCAGGCTCATAGCGGAGGAGCCTGATGTGGGGCTCAATCCCAGAACGCCGAGATCACGCCCTGAGCCGAAGGCAGATGCTTAACCGCTGTGCCACCCAGGCACCCCTGCCTCCAGTTATCTTAATCTCTCACTTTCTTCCCTTTGTTAGTGCTACAGCCATATTCAAACTTTGATTGTAACTTCTTATAATAACCTCCTAGCCAGTCCCTGCTTCTAGTTTTACCCTCCATCTATCTGCCCTCCATATGGCTACCAAAGTGATATAGCATGTCATTCTAATCATGTGACTCATTTTCCCTCTTCATCTTTAGGATAAAGCCTGACCTCAGGAATTACATTAATATTCACAACACAACTATATTAATAATACTAACATTTGCTATGAACCAAGAAGTGCGCTAAGCAATTTACATGCCTTATCTACGCCTTACCTTATTTAATGCTTTTGACAACCTTCATTACAAAAAGGAAACTGAGGCATGAGGAAGTTAAAGTAATTTGGCCAAGAGCACATGGTAAGGAAGTGGCAAGAACCAGAATTTCAAATCAGATTATTTTGTTTCTGGAACTGGACTCAACCATTCCAGCCCCCTGCCTCCCTCCTGGTCTCAAGATATAGTCAAGCCTTCTGTGATCTGGCCCCTCCGCACCTGTCTGTCTCATCTCCCTTACGCTGGACCCTCCAGCAAAACTGAATCATTTCTTGTTCTCCAAATAGGTCCTGATTTCTCACATCCTCATGTCTCTGCAGATGCTGTTTCTTCTGCTTTGTCCACATGCCCTGGCTGTCACCCACTAAATTCCTACTCACCCATCAGTGAATGGCCATGGGGGTACACTGGACCGGCACAGAACACTTCCCTCTCAGCTGGCTTTCTCACCTGTAAAACTAATTACAATGATCCTTGCCCAGCTATGTTCCAGGGTTGGTTTAAGGCTTATATTATATTACTTGTGACAATTCTTTGACAACTATAAAGTTCTATGTAAATGTTACCAAAAGAAACCTCTTTTTCTGAGGTAGTGTGAGCTCAGTTGTATCACCAAATTTGTCTGAGGCAAAACTTGGAAGTATAAGAAGTTTACATCTGCCATAAAAAGGAGTGAAGTGCTGACACATGCTGTAACACGGATGAACCCTGAAAACATGCTAGGAGAAAGAAGCCAGACACAAAAGGCCACATATTGTATAATTTCATTTATACAAAATTTCCGGAATAGGCAAATCCATACATGTAGAAAACTGATTAGTGGTTGCCAGGGGCTGTGGGGAAGGGGAAAGGAGAATGGACTACTAATGGATAAGGGGTGTCTTTGGGGGACGATGAAAATGTTCTAGAATGAGACCGTGGTCATTGTACAACCTTGTGAAATACTAAAAGCCACTGAGTTCTATACTTTAAAAGAGTGAATTTTATGGTATATGAAACTTTTTCTCAGTTTTTAAAAAAGAAGGCACTGAGCTTCACCATTTCCTATGGTGCTAAGTAATACCCTAACTCCGATAAGGAACCTGTTATTTTCATATCCTACCCCCGCATTCCTTCTTAGGAAAACCAAGAACACTGGTTCCCTAAAAGCATTAAAGCATCTGGAGGGCTAGTTAAAACACAAATCACAGGGTGCCTGGGTGGCTCAGTCAGTTGGGTGTCCAACTCAGGTCATGATCTCAGGGTTGTGGGATGGAGCCTTGCATCAGGCTCCATGCTTAGCAAGGAGTCCGCTTGAGATCCTCTCTCTCCCTCTCCCTCTGCCCCTTCCCCAGCTCACGCAGGCTCTCTCTCTCTCAAATAAATAAAAATTTTTAAAGATTTTATTTTTATTTATTTGAGAGAGAGAGAGTAAGCGAGAGTGAGCACGAGCAGGGCGAGGTGGAGAGGGAGAAGCAGACTCCCCCTGAGCTGGGAGCCCATTGTGAGGCTCAATTCCTGGACCCTGAGATCACGATCTGAGCCAAAGGCAGATGCTTAACTGACTGAGCCACCCAGGAACCCCTAAAATAAGTAAATTTTTTAAAAAGATTTTATTTATTTATGTGACAGAGAGACAGCCAGTGAGAGAGGGAACACAAGCAGGGGGAGTGGGAGAGGAAGAAGCAGGCTCCCAGCGGAGGAGCCTGATGTGGGGCTCAATCCCAGATCACCGGGATCACGCCCTGAGCCGAAGGCAGACGCTTAACGACTGCGCTACCCAGGCGCCCCCTAAAATAAGTAAATTTTTTAAAAATGTTTAAAACACAAATTGCTGGGGCCCAGAGTTTCTGATTCAGTGGTCTGGAGTGAGACCCAGGAATTTGCATTTCTAACATCTCTCTAGGTCAAACCTAGGGAATGTTGAGAAGTACACTGAACTAAAAGTCAGGAGACCTGTCTTCTCTTCCAGGCTTTGTCTCTAATTAAGCCTGGAATTATATAAGTCACCAAACCTCTGGCTATCTATCATAGCAGTGAATTTCTCTAAGTATCTGCTAATTCTAAAACTGTATTATCTCCTCACTTCCCTCCATAGGTACTCCAAACCTCCCCATTCCCAAAATCAAACTGCTTCCCAATTGTTCTACTCAATCTCCCACTACTGCTTTCCTGACCAATTTGGAAAAGGAAGGAAACTATCACATATATAACCTGTAGCATGTCATTTACTACTCATGAGAACCCCACATGATGGGAATCTGTAACTATTCCATTTTTGAGGACAAGGAAGTTGGGCTTGTCAAAGTTAAAGATCTTCAAAGTGGCCAAGGGGACCCAAGGCCCCATCCTCCTCTTATCATGTAACTCTCCATTCCGATGCCTCTCAGTCCCTTAAAACAGCCCTAGAAGCCCCTCCTTTTGCCTTTGTTAACGATCTCCCCACTCTCTGAGACTTATTCAAATCCTGTCTAACCTCCAAAACCCAGTTCAAGCTCCCCACTCTCTGAGACTTATTCAAATCCTGTCTAACCTCCAAAACCCAGTTCAAGCTCCACCACATCCAGGATGGGTTTCTGCCTACTGGTCTACCATGTCCTTCCTAGTTCCCGAATCACAGAGCTTCTGTGTTAGGTCTTATTCCTCCATCCAGCCTGTGACCTATTCATCTATGCTCTTGTCTTGTGTTTCCTCACTTTATATGGACTGAGGTCTTGTTTTTTGCCCCCTAGATTATAAGCTCCTTGACAGGAGGAGAAAGATGTCCTGTTTCTTTACAGGGGTCTAGCAGAATGCCTTGCACTCAGTTGACATTTGTTGAATTAATAATGGCAGTTAATGGATGTCTGAAATGCTATGGTAAGATCAGAACACCAGAAGAGGAGGCAAGTTTAATTCTTAAATGTTCTAAGGCAAAAGAAAAAGTTATTTATAAATACTTAGGGAAACTCCTATTTGCATTTCTAATGTCAATCATTTGATGTTGCCTTGGTTCATTTCAGTGATCACAGCTCAGTAAGAGATAATGGGCCGGGGCCTCACATCTGCATTAATATTCTAAAAGGAATTCAGACTAAGATGAGAAAGGAAGGGGAACTTACCCATTATGCCACATTATTATTCCTCAACTCTAATTGCAACTCTAAGAGAGGAAACTCTTTCCTACATAGGAATCCCAGTCAAGTCTTTCACTGCAACAGCTTCCAACATTCTGACTTCACAAGTCATTTCATTTGTGGTCATAAAAAGAGTCAAAAGTCAAATGAAATTATTTTATTTTCATTTATTTTGAAATAACACCACACACTATTTCTGTTCCTCTTTCATTTTCCCTTCTTACCCCTCTTTCAGTCTTTGTTTTCAGCGGGAATCCTTTTTTTTTTTTTTAATAGAAAGGGCTTTGAATGCCTAAAAACACATTTATCATAGACCTAAGGAAATAAACAATAAACCAGTGTCTCATGGAGGGTTCTGCCAGTTTTCTAAATCCCTCAGCCATATAAAGGAGCTCTGGTCACCAGGAGCCTCTGCCAACTCACCTTGCACCAGGTGTAAATGAGATGCAGCAGGTGGCCCATGAGAAAGTCCCATGGATCATCATCACCCCAGAGTGGCAGTCCCCAAATGACATTTGAC
Source organism: Ursus arctos (assembly GCF_023065955.2). Classification (NCBI taxonomy): domain Eukaryota; kingdom Metazoa; phylum Chordata; class Mammalia; order Carnivora; family Ursidae; genus Ursus; species Ursus arctos. Next base: position 27,641,108 of record NW_026622852.1, on the reverse strand, counting down.
CTCAAACTGCCCTCATGGCTCTTGCCATGTCAACAAAGAGCCAGACTATCACACCTGTAACAAACACAATCTGTGTAAGGAGGGATCTATGATATGATACTCCCTCTGTAGCTTCATCCTAAACAATAATATTCACTAAATCACAGGTCTGATCATGCCAGATAGGTTTTTTTCATGGAATGCATTAAAATAAACATGTTACTACTTAAACAAAAATGTTCATTAACGTGTCACCTAAAACCATCTTGGGTGCCATGAGGCACAAAGACAAGCCTTTGGGAAACACGATTTCGGGGCACCGTCATGCTGCTCAGATTTCACATGTGCCGAAGAGGATTAGACATCTCTGAAGGAGGGCGTAGCCTCTTCTCTGGCTCAGTACAGATGGCCTCTGCATGGTCCTCTGGGAGCTGCAGGTTAACAAGAGGAACAGCCAGCACGAAAAAGGACCCAGGCTGTGCCTTTCTCTTGCTAGTGATCGGAGGGCATGGACTCCCAGGCCACTCCATGCAGAAGACTGCAAGCTGGTCACACAAGTTATCCACTTTCTCGGATGGACAGTGAGCCCTGGAAAGGATGTGGGAACGTGTGCTACAGTGAGCACAGTAAGGCTATCTGCAAGGTGTCAGCTCACCACAGCTATGCTTAAAGGGGCTGGATAAGCAGCCTCGAAGGCAGATGGCAAATATCATCGCTGAGTCAACTGTGGCTGCTGAGCCCCTTGTCTCACCCTGGACAGGAACACAGCACCGGATAGAGACGCAGAAGCCCTGCAACCGGCTTCCTGTTCTGCTACCAGCAGCACAAGGGACCCAAGTCATGCCCCTTCCTTCTCTGAGTCCCAATTTTCCTACCCGTAAACTTAAGGGGTTAAGTATGTATGAACCTTGACAACATTGTGCTGAAGTGGAAGGAGCCAGGGACCAGAAGCCACAACTGATAGGATTCTCATCATGAGGAAGTCCAGACTAGGCAGATCTCCAGCAGCAGACAGTAATTAGTGTTTGCTTCGGCTGGGGGCATGGGGAAGAGAGGCGCATAATGAAATGGACAGTACTAACACCCTCATGAAGCTTACATTCCAGTTGAGGCTTTCGATAGGTGAGAACAATACACATAACAATGGAAATTGATTAAGGATGTTAGAAAGTGATTAAGAATGCTAGGGAGAAAAAAAAAGAATCAGATTATCAGGGCCATGGGGCCTCAAGTCTAGGGTCGGGCTGAAGTTCATTCACCTGGAGATCTCATTATAGGTTCTCCCACTCCTATCGCCAGAGGGCCACAGAATTCCCCTTTCTTTCCAATTCTCTAAGTTGAATCTCTAGTCAAGCGCTTGGCTGTGACACACCTAGACAGACATCGTCATGGCTCCTGCTTCCCTTTCTACCTCTGAGTCCACTCTCACATCCACACTTTCATTCAAGGGACACTTACTGATCAGCAACCGTGTGCGAGGCACAAGGGCAGAGGGGGACATGGAGACTGGCAGGCATAGTTCTCGCCTGCATGGGGTCTGCAATTCACCAAGGGAATCAGAGGTGGGAACACCGGTTGTAAATCAGAGCAGAACGGAAGACGCCATCTGCGAGAAACAGGAGCAAAGGCTGCAAGGCTTTTGCACCATCCTGTACAGTTTCCAAAACGCTCTCAGGGGGACTGATGATCTCATCTGGTGGTCACATCCTGACCCTTCTTCTATGCTTTGACAGTACTGCTGGGCTCAAGGCTCTTCCCCAGGGACCTCTCATGCCAAGAGTACGGGCCCTGACATGACCTGGATTCCAATTCCAACTCTCACCAGCCATGTGCTAGCCACACATCCTTGAACAAATAGCACAGCCTCCCTGAACCCGTATGACATCTGTGAAGTGGGCTGACTTCACCTACCTCCCAGCATATTAGAGAATCTCTCTGAAGTACTAAGAACCCATGGCACACAGGAAGTCCTTCATAAGAGCAGTTATAATAATGTTAATTTCAGATTATCCTCTTATCTATATTGTTACTTAACTGCATCATCTGTGTCTTTTATATCTTCTTAACATAAATCCTAGACTGCATTTCTTTCCAATTGCCCTTATTCTTAACTACTAGGTAATAAATTATTAAATAAATGACTCAATCAGTGGAAATTGGATTATCAGAGAGAGGAAAGGCACAAATAACTCTGGTTTCTGGTTTGGATGACTGGAGATGATGTCCCTTTCACCAAAGGGGGAAGCACTGGGAAAAGGGCAGGTTTGGGAGGAAAGATGAGTTTGGTTGGGAGAGGTTGAATTTGAAGTACCTAGAAACATTTACAGATATGTCCAGTGGATAGGTGGAGCTGAAAATAAAAACTAGACAGACATGGGGTGACTGGTAGCTCAGTCTGCCTTCAGCTCAGGTCATCATCCCAAGGTACAGTGATTGAGTCCCTCACTGGGCTCCCTGCTCAGTGGGGAGCCTGCTTCTCCCTCTGCCTCCAGCTCCCCCTGCTTGTGCTCTCTGTCTGTGTCAAATAAATTAAAAAAAAATCTTTTTTAAAAAATTGGACAGTCATCAGGTTGAAACCATGAGAATAAATGAATATCCTGAAAGGAGCTGCATATCAAAATCATGGAGGTCCTTTCAATAACACCAACGCCCAGGCTCCACCTGCCCAAAATTGCTGATTTAACTGGTCTGGAAAGGGGTGTGACAGGGTTTGTTAAAGGAGTCCCTGGAATTGTAATGTGCAGCTAGAGCTGAGCACCACTAGGACAGAATGAACAGAGCTAAGGAAGGAATGAATGAGTCCTACGTGAGACTGTCATCTGAGGGACTGAAGACACAAAGGAGTCATGAAGAACACTGACAAGCAATGGTCAAAGAGGCCTGAGAGCAACCAGAGGAGCCAGGAGAGAAGGTTCAAAAGGGAGAAGGAGAAGACTTTGGCCTTTCTTCAAGAAGTTAAACATAGAATTGCCATTGGCCTAGCAATTCCACTCCTAGGTATATACACAAAAGAGTTGAAAGCAGATGTTCAAATAATAACTTCTATATGAATGTTCACACAAGAACCAAAAGATGGAAACAACCCAAAAGTTCATCAGTGGATGAATGAATAAACAAACTGGTGTATCCATACCATGGAGTATTGTTCAGCCATAAAAAGGAATGAAATATTGACACATGCTACAACATCGATGAGCCTCAAACACTTATGCTAAGTGAAAGCCGCACACAGAAGGCGACGTGATGTGTGATTCCATTTACATGAAATCTCTAGGTAAGTCCATGAAGACAAAACACAGATGACTGGCTGCCAGGGACTCAGGGGAGGAGGGAATAGGGTGTTTCTGTTTCATGGGTACAGGGTTTCCTTTTGGGGTGATGAGAAATCTCAGGAACACAGTGGTAATGGTGGCACAACACTGTGAACGGATTCTTAAATGGTTTTTTAAAGGTACAGTTTATGCCTATATATTTTACCAAAAGGACATGTGAGCAACCCATGCCAAACACGGCCAAGACAGCCAAAAGGTCCACGCTGAAAGGGGCCACGGACGTGGCCTTTGGGACTCTGGTGATAACAAGCCCCTGCTGCCCTCGCTGCTGCACAGCCACAGAGGATCCGGGGCGGCCTCGAAGTCAGGGAGGGCTTTCCCGCTCAGACGCCACCAGATCCCACGGTCCTTAGTGCCCTTGACATTCAGTATGAAGTTCTTTCCCTCCCCATAGACTTGTTGGTTTTTGCAAATGTCCTCCTCTGGTTAAGAAAAAATCTCTGGACAGCCACTGGGACGTAATTCACAAAACGGCGAACCTCAACTCAAAGCCCAGACCTGCTTTCTACCATCCACTGAGTCATCAAACGTGCTTACACACCAACTAACTTTCAGTGGCTTCTGGGCACGTGTGATAGCACAGGCCCCAAAAACAAAACCCACAGCAAGTGCACTGCCTGGGAAATTCAGACCGAAGGCTCCCACAGCTGCTCCAAGGAAGGCGGGATCCCCAAATCCATCAGCCGATACACAGTAACCACGACAAGGGCAGCCCAGAAACAGAACGGCTTCCGGAGCTGGGCCCCACCCGCTGCACAGAGCTCCAGTCTCCATGACCTGAGACATCAGGCTCTGTCCTGGCCACACAGGTCTCCAGTCCTCCCTGAAAGTCCTCATCCTCCCAGAGAGCTGGCACTGGCTGGGGACTGGGGGTTCCAGTCTCTGCATGGTTCAGGTCTAGCCCCTGGGTCTTCAGACTCCAGCCTGAAGGATCTGCACCATCTCCACTCAAGGGAAGGGTCCCAAATCAATGCCTTGCTTCTACTCACCCAGCACCTCTTGCAGCTGAGCCTGGTGCTGGCCGTGGTCGAGGAGACCGGTTCATCAGACAGTCCCTGGTGTGACAGAGCCCATGAGACACCTAGATAAATAACTCCTGGCCAGGACAAGGCAGGTTGTGAGGCCCACAAGACAGGGACGTCTAAAATGCTCCGGGGAGCCCACGAAACGGCTCCTGCCAGCCAGCGGGACGGCGTGTGTCCTCCCATCGCCGCCCGGGCCTTGGGAACGGCTGACGGCTGTCAGACAGCCAAGAGCACCAGGTGCCGCCTGCCAATCGGGACCCTGTGTGAGGGTTCCAACCAACAGGCCACTCTGGCTGGCTTAATTAAGCCCTAATTAAGCATTCTGCCCAGAACCCTCTTCTCCCTCCTGCACAGTTGCCCCCTTTAGAGCAAACCACGCAGGGAATCGCACCAGCTGTTGGGGGATGGCAGCCGTTCGCAGCAGTGCTAAGGATGGTCAGTAAACGCCACCTCGACTCAGAGGTAGGTCACTGACACCACAGGGCCCAGCGACCAGAGATCAGCCCTAAGGAAGCATTCTAAGGTGTAAACCATAGGCGATAAAGCCGTATCTACGCTCTGGGCACAGCTGTGAAGGGACTCTGGGCAGAGACAGGCAGGAGATACAAAACAACAACTCTGATCTGCCGGATGCTGGGTCCGGGCAGTGAACTTGACTCACTTCTTTTTAAATGCCATTACTGTTGGGGCACAATGACACCTATCTTAGGATCAGAGAGATTGTCTCTAAGAAGAGAATCAAACTCCCAGGACAGAACACAGGCTCCCAGGGGAATGGCACAGGGGTGAGCCGGTGCCCACCAGCAGCCCTGTCCCTTCCCCCTCCACTCCCTCCGCTCCTGCCTGCAGACCTGGAAGCGGTCAAAGGCCTGCACCTTGGACTCCATGCTCCGTCTGGTAGAGCTCAGAGGTCTGCAGGGCTCTCCTGGGACAGACACGAACCAGCTCACCCTGGGACGCATCTGAGGCACCAGGAGGAGCACCAGGAACACCCCACTCCCCCAGCCGGGGACCCGGGGGGTGTTGGTCTGAGAGCCTTTGTACCCTCCCTCCGAACCCAACCACTCTCCAGCCCGCTGCTGTGACCCCGGACCACCTCCTGCATTTCCACTTCTTCCACCTCTGCTGCCATCACACACGTTCGGGCTCCTACGGGGGTCTAACGTGGGTCATGCAGCACCCGCTGTCCCTGCTTCAGTCTTGCTGTCCTGCCAAGCCATGTCTGTACCACACTACAATCTCTTTTTCTTTTTTTAAAGATTTATTTACTTATTTATTTTAGAGAGAGAGAGAGCATGCACAGGGGGAGTGGCAGAGAGAGAAGGAGAGAGAAAGAATCCTCAGGCAGACTCCCCACTGAGCGGGGAGCCAGACTCGGGGCTCGATCCCAGGACCCTCAGCTCCCAACCCGAGACGAAACCAAGAGCCGGCTGCTTAACTAACTGAGCCACCCAGGTGCTCCACAGCAATTTTTCTAAACTGCAAATCTGACCCTGTATCAAACCTATGATGTCGCCCCTTAACTTCTAGGATAATTGATTAGGCTCTGCGGTGCAGACTCTGGAGCCAGGCCTCCTGGGCTCATATCACTGCTCTGTCACTTACTAGATCTGTGACTATTGGTTTCCTTGACCCCTTGGTGCCTCAGTTTCCCCAGTGGTACAATGTGGACAACAACAGTACCTGCCTCACAAGCTTGCTGTGAGGACTGAGTTAATGCATGGAAACCGCTTAGAACAGTGCCTGGTGACAAGGATTCTGTAAATGGTAGCTACTATTTTCACAGATTTGTGCTTTTTATAGCCTTTCAAGGCCCCCCTGTTCGGCCGCACTCAGCTCTCCAGCCTCTTTGCTGTCTGTCCTCTGTCTCCCTGCGCTCCATCTTCCAGGGAGTTCCAGCCCCATGGATCCTCTTCCTTTCTGCTCTTGCCACTGAGCCTTTGCTCGTGTCGCTGTCACTGCCGGTATACTCTTCCCTCTGTGGCTTGTCCGCTTGTCCATAGTTTCCCTCTCTCAAAACTATATTCGACTATTTACGTATATCCCCTGTTGGAATAGAAGATCCCTGCGAGCAGGGCCTCAGGGGCCTGAGTCACTGTGATCCTTCAGTGCTTAATAGACGCTCGGTAAATACCGGCTGAATGATGAAAACCAGCAGTGCCAGCCAGCCAAAGCCCAGGCCCCGGAAACACAGCCCTACTGAAAATAATCAACAGCAACAGTCTTGTCTGTACGACAGATACTAGAAGTCCCGGCACGTCTGTAACTTCCTGACATCCCAGTTTGCTACAACTGTTCCCACTGGAGCCACCACTGGAAGAAGGCAGATCCTCATGAAATGAGCCAGGTTCAGGTGCTTTACAAACTCAGCCCACGATGGAGAGGGAAAACAGCTTTGGAGGAGGGGGAGGAAGAAGCAAGAAAGAGCTACCTTTCAGCTTGCTGTTTAGATTTTATGTGACCTGACACCACCAGGTCATTACTGAGGAACATGAATACAAATCCTTCTGTTTGAAAGAAAATGTTAGAAACGAAAGAAAAACAAGGAAGGAAGGAGTTAGTTCTGGAAGTTTCCTTATAAAGCCCTTCTGTTAAGCAATTTCTATTTTCTTGGATTCCTCATTATGAAATTAGAACTGTTCCCCTGGACAATAATCTCGGCCCTGGAAGCTTATTTCAAAATCCAATGACCACCATAAGAAAAGCAATTACCTCCTAATTAAACATTAAGATGATGGTTCAATGTATCAACATACTGCTGCAAAACAGCTTCAAAATAACAAAGTCTCCCTACTTCCCATTCACCCCCCTTAGTCTGCCTCATACTCTGATGGAGATTAATTTTACTAAAAGCACAGCTCTACTCATGCCTTCCCTCATTCAAAACCCTTCAATGGCTCCCCATTGCCTTCAGGATAAAGAACCAACTCTTAAGCGGGTGTTTGAAGATCCTCCTTTTGGCAATGACCTACTTGAATAGCCTCATTTCCTTCTAATCACCTTCAAATAACCCTTGGTCCCAACAAAATGCACTCAGAGCCCCTGCCACGCCTTTATCTTCTTCCCACTTCTGCCCACGATGTCCTTTACCCACCCCCAAACTTCCCGTGTCGAAACCCTGGCTCCTTGTGAGACTCACTCCAATGCTACCTCCTCCATGAAGTCTTCCGTGATGCCCTCCATAACACATGCTGCCCACCATCTCCAGGCTTTCACAACCTTTTACTAGAGATGATTCTCACATATTTATCCCCGGCTGGCTTGTTATTTCTGAACATATTCTCTACCTCCTGATAAACTCAAATACATTTTCTCCTCACACTGAACATATGTCATGCAAACAGAAGGTACTACAATTTTTGAATGACTAAAGCAACGAATGGCAGAAAACAGTACAATATGGTCAGCAGCAGTCGGATTTGTCACTGTGCCTACAGAGATAGCAAGTCTGGAAACGTACGAACCCTGGTCAGTGCTTGGGACACTCGGGTCTACAAACCCGTTTCTACTCAAGTCCCCTATTTACTATCATTATTTACCCATGGATCTTCCACTCCTGCGGGATGTGTGTGAGCATGTGCACGTGGGTTGTGCGGAAGGAAGGAAGCAGAGTGAGGAGGGGGGTGATCATCAAAAACTGGCAGCAACGGAGAAGCTCCTTCTTCAGCGAAGACGGCTCAAAATCCCCAGGAGCAAGCACGTCACTGCACCAGCGTCAAACACAGGGAGGGTGGGATTCCAGTCCTGCCAGGCGGTGGTTCTGACTTTACGGAGCAGCTGCGGAGCTGGTGACAACACAGGTGAGGCCCTATGTCCGGAGTCTGTGTGGCTGCAGGTTGGGGCGGGGCTCTGATTTTGCATTTCTAACAAGCTCCAGGCAATGCTGATAGGGACCACACTTTAAGGACCCTCCATGTAGACAGGCACATGAATCAAGGGGTTTAAGGTAGGAGGAGTAGCTGTGGTACACCACACAAGCGTTCCTTTTTTTTTTTTTTTTTTTAAGATTTTATTTACTTGAGAAAGAGCGCATGGGGTCGGGAAGTGGAGGGACAGAGGGAGAAGCAGCCTCCCCACTGAGCAGGGAGTCTGAAGCAGGGTGCTCGATCCCAGGACCCTGAGATCATGACCTGAGCCAAAGGCAGATGCTTACCTGACCGAGCCTCCCAGGTGCCCCTCGACACAGACATTTCTAAAGCTAGAACACTCATTTTTAATCAGATTAAAGCACACGGAAAAACAAAATCATACTGAGATTTTTCCTTCTCACCTGTAATTCAGACGCTAAAACCTATAGGGTAGACTGGAGAGTTAAGGACAAGAGTGTTAGGAGACCTGGGTTCGAGTCCGATTCTGTCACTGGTCAGCTGGGTAACCAAAGAGCCCTCGCTACCCTCTCAGGACATCACTGCACCATCAGAACCACAGAGAGAGGCTCAACCTGAAAAATCTCCAGGGTGAGGCCTTACGTCCTATGATCTCATAAATTTGAAAACCTGTTGGCAGTTTAGTTTCAAAACTAAATATTATCCCATCTCTATAGAAAATGCTTCAAGATACTGTGATTTGGAAACTGAAAACATGAGAAAGAATTAAAGTTCAATTGGAGAAGAACCCATAGTAAATAATTGCAACTGTGAAGACTGAACGAGCCTTCACTTAAACAGGTTTCACAAAGAATAAGTGCTCGAGAATATACCACGGAAACAGATTTTAAAATGTACGGCAAAAATACTATAATTCAAATAAAACAACCAGCTCCCTTTCTGCGAACCGTCTAGAGAAAGCAGGACATGTCCCAAAATGAGAACACAACTCACCAGTGGAGCAGAGCTGAGGGGAGTCGTCCAAGGAGAGAAATCTGCCCCTCTTCCCCACGCCGGCCCCTCCCCTCCTGCCCACACTGCTCCGGGGCCTCCCAGCACGAGGCTCTTTTTAAAGAGGAAAGGCCACCGTCCCAAGATCTTGGCCATGAGAAGGTATCAAATGACCCTCCCATAGCTCGTCAGTGAGCCCAAGTAAAGTGGGTCACCGGGCCATGGGGGCCAAGTTGGACAGTCCCCCAGTGGCCTGGCACCCACTGCCCTGCGGACCCCGGGCAGCCTCAGCCATGCTCTCGACAGGGGTCTGGCCTCTCCCCCTTCAGCCCCACAGGCCCAGCAGCCCTCCAGATGCCGCTCCCATCTCCCCACCTCGGCCACCTGTCCCAGCCCAGAGAGAGACCCCACAGGTTCTTGACGGCAACCTGGCTGCCGCCGGGCCACAAGCAACAGAGAATGTGATGCCCGAGTTGTCCTGAGGTGGCCACAGGCCACTGTGTGGCAGCCCCACTGATCCGCACCGGCTCGCCTGCTGTGTCTGCCTAGCTGACTCGGGTTAAAGTGAATAGCTCGGCATTAAGTCGATAAGCCTCCCAGCCTCCCGGGGAGGTAGGTCACCCTCAAACACATTATCCCCCCTCAACAGATGGGGGAATGACGCCACAGGAAGATTAAATGACCTGCCCGGCCTCACACAACCTGCCTCAGGTGGAGCACACGGCGGTCCCAGCCAGCCCTCGAGCTGGCTCAGGAACAGAGAAGGCTCTGGATAAAGCCTTCCCGGCAGGAGGAGGCCTTGCACAACAGAGGCCCACAAAGACAGAAGCAGAGAGGTCACCTGCTCAAGACCACTCCACGTCCCTATTTTGCCATCTCCCCAGAACGCCGTGAGAGAATGACTTTCAACCACAAGGATGAGATAGAACAGGGTGTGGGTGCGGGTGCTGAGCGGACAGAACAGCCTGTCGCAGCCAGGGGCCTCGGTGATCAGCACCAGAGGAGGGGGGCAGGCCCAGTGGGGTTCTATCGGTGCCCCTGGTCCTCTGCACCCCACAGGGCTTAGCACAAACTGCTGAACGCTGGCCTGGAATGATGCCTGTGTCACCCCTTTATCCGATGAGTACTTGCATATCGAATGGGGGCAAGTCACTGAGAGACAGGGACCATCCTGCAGCCACGAAATGTCAGTGAGCAGTGCACATAAATCACGAAAATACCAAGCAGAGATTAGTAAGGGCCACAGCAGAGGGGCTGGTACTGTTTGGTGATGGGAGCTCACGTCCCGCTGTGGAAACAGTAGGGCGGTATCAGGGCAGGCTTTGTGGGGCAGGGGACCCGGCCACGAAGGGTAGGAATCACACCTGCAGGGCTGGGGAGAAGGGCACAGAAAGTGCACGGAATGGGAGGTGGCACAAGGCTATGCTGAAGACCAGGAAGAGGGATGCGGGGACCAATGGTATGTGAAATAGGGTTGAGGGACTCAGGGTAGGACCGGCGGGTAGAAGCCCTATCACCAAAGGCCTAAAGCATGGGACTAAGGAGATTAAACTTCACCTCTAGCCACACTGCTCAGCATGGCACCTTGCTCACAGTAGACCCTCATTAATGCCATGGAGCAAAATGCAGGAAGGCAAGTTCATGTGTGAAATGCACGACAACTGTCGAAGACTATGCCACAAAAATTGCCTCGACTCTTTTTATCAGTTGGTATCTGGTCAGAACCACTCCTGAGTTCAGCCCCACTATCTGAAGCATTTGCTACATTCTGCCCCAGATGGAGACCATAATACTTGCCATCAGCTTCTCACCTAAGAACACTGGGAAAATTAATGATGAGGTAATGTCTGAAATCCTCCGAGCTCTTTGGAAATGTGTGGCAAAAGGCATCACTATTATTAATATTTAAAGAGATTCTACCCAGCTCTGATCTCTTTTTCTGCGGACTAATGTTACGTCCACAGGATAAGGTGATGCCAGATTGGCCTCTACATAAACCTTTCCAACACACGGCGTCCAACGCAGGTGCCTCACCCTGAGCCCCTTACCTGGGGCTGATGGGGACCTCGATCCCAACGATGCCGGGCTGGTTTCTGACTGGTTATCCGGGGTCACCAGAGCGCAGGGGCAAAAAGAACCAGGCAGAAGAGCAAGACAGATTTCAGAAGGTGGTCTTCCTTGGGACCCCAGCTTTAAGCACTCGAGAGAGTCCAGTGAAGACCTCAAGGGGAGTCATTTTAGCAAAACCCACATCCTAAGCCAGTTAACATTTTTAGGTCTAATGCAGTGCCCAAGAAAGGAAGAAATAAGAATACCTCCACGGGCTCAATTACAAATGGACTGGAAAGAAAAATTTCAAAAGTTCAAGGGGAAAAAAAATCAATCTATTTCCTTCCCCCAAAGCTTTCACGTCTATAAATATACTCACACAAATGGACCCAAGACCACTCTTCCTTATGAAAACACTACCTGTCTGGCATTTGCAAGATAAACGATGTGCCCATCTTGCTTTCAATGCACTGAAGTTCAAACAATGATCTCCAGTAGCTTCTCTCTTCTTCTTAAATAACACTCATCCCCCCACCATTATAAAAGTAATACATGTGCCTGGTAGAAAATTTTGAAATTATTCTTCTTTGGAAAGAAGAAAATAAAAACTATCTGCTACAATCTACAAGTTGCTAATTATTCTTCCAGCCGCATTGTGTGAAAATACACATTTTCAACACAATTGGGAACTTTCTGTATATGCTGGTTTATAGCCTGATTTTTTCCCCTAGAACAATACCCCTTAAACATTTACCTACATCTTTATGATTGTACAGCATTAGTTTGTATATCCTATTGCTAGCAGTGCCATATTTAAAGCTAACCCCCCATTGCTGGACATTTGGTCTGTTTTAGTGATGTCTGCATTACAATGCTGAGATAAATCTTTGCATAATACACTGCTAACTATTCTCTTAGGATAAATTCCTAAGTAGTGCTGCTGGATGAAAAACGGTAAAGTTTATACACATTAGATCTAGCCAAACTGCTCTTCAGAAGGGCTGTTGCAGGCTCACTCTCTCAGTCAGTGGAAGAGCTACCTCCCCTAATTGCTCACTGACCCCTACCTTAGTAAGTTTATAAAGGGGGTGTTGCCCTTATTTGGGTATTGTCCTCTTTGATTACTCCAGAGTCAGATTTCCCCCAAATGCTCTGTGTCTACAGTGTTTTTTTTCCAGAGTATTTTTTTTTTTAAGTGTGTGCATTCTATTCATTAGAAAGCCAATGTCTTATTTCCCTCCAAAGGGTGTTTCCCCCACCCCACCTCAGTGCTCTTCTGGCTCAGCACCTGCCATCTGAATTTTCACCTTGGTGCCTTCCACTCCTTTCTCAGCAAACATTTCACAGTTCCAGCAATTAAGCCAGACACAGAATCCCAAATCAGTTATTCAGTCATCAGTTTATTCACCTGATATCTCTTGAGGGTCTGGAATGCTCTAGGAACCATAAAAACAGAGAATTATAAACAAAACACCATGAGAAGTCAGGGGAGGGAGGGTCAATGAGGCCTGAACAGAAATGCACTTAAATTGAAAGCTACCTCAGAGTTTTCCTGGTAGATGAGGGGAAAGAGCAGGCTAGGCAAAGGGAATAGCATGAGCAAAGGTCCTGAGGCCTGCTGAAGCATCACATATGAAAGAAATATTTTCGCTCTTTTTTTAAAATTCCAGTATAGTTAACATACTAATATGACACATTAGTTTCAGATGTACGATATAGTGATTTGACACTTCCATACATCACTCAGTGCTCATTGCAAGTGCACTCCTTAGTCCCCATCACCTATTTCACCCATCCATCCACCCACCTCCCCTCTGATAACCATTAGTTTGTTCTCTATAGTTTACAGTTCATTTCTTGGTTTGTCTCTATTTTTTTTTTCCTTTGCGCATTTGTTGTTTCTTTTTTGTCTAAGATTTTATTTATTTATTTATTTGAGAGAGAAAGAGAGAGCATGAGTGAGGTGGGGGGAGGGGCAGAGGGAGAAGCAACCTCCCCACTGAGCAGGTAGTCCAACTCAGGGCTCAATCCCAAGACCCTGGGATCATGACCTGAGCAGAAGGCAGAAACTTAACTGACTGAGCCACCTAGGCGCTCCTGTTTTGTTTCTTAAATTCCACATATGAATGAAATTATATGGTATTTGTCTTTCTCCGATTGACCTAGTTTGCTTAGCATTATACTCTCTAGCTCCAACCATGTCGCTGCAAATGGCAAGATTTCATTCTTTTTATGGCTGAATAACATTCCCTTGTACACACATCTTTCCCTCATAGACCACATCTTTTATCCATTCATCTACAGATGGACACTGGGCTGCTTCCACATCTGGGTTATTGTAAATAATGCTACTATAACCATAGGGGTGCATGTGTCCCTTTGAATTAGTGTTTTTGTGTTTTGGGGGTAAATACCCAGGGGTGTAATTGCTGGATCATAGGACAGCTCTATTTTTGACTTTTTGAGGAACCTCCATACTGTTTTCCACAGTGGCTTCGCCAGTTTGCATTCCCACCAACAGTGCGTGAGGGTTCCTCTTTCTCTACATCCTTGTCAACACTTGTTGTTTCTTGTGTTTTTCATTTTAACCATGCCGACAGGTGTGAGGTGATATCTCACTGTAGTTTTGATTTGCATTTCCCTGATGATGAGTGATGTTGAGCATCTTTTCATATGCCTGTTGGCCATCTGGATGTTATTTCCATTCTTAAGACATGAGAATGAGGGGCTGAGGTTGAGAATGAAAAGTTGGCTCTTGCTGAATTCACCTGCCAACCTGTTCTTTTCCCTGTACCTTGCCTCTGCTTGCAATCCCTGGCCCATCTCCAATGCAGACTCCTCCAAAAACCTTGAGAACCCTCCTCACCATCCTTCTCTCCAGACCTCTCTGCCCGGAGCCAAAATCTTGGCACTCACACCAGTGTGCTCAGCAATCCCCAATGAATAGATGGCTCTGTTTGCTGATTCCTGGGCATAAGTCATATCAGTCCAGCTAGGAAAGAATCTTCTGGATAGTGATATATTCTGTCATACCCATAGCCTTTCAACACTGGGCTTAACTTATAACAGGCAATCAATAAAAGCTTATAGAATCTAACCAAATTAAATGGGGCAGAATAAATACAAGAGAAGGGATGGGAGTGCACAGGTGTGTGCTTCTAACTATCATCCAGACAGCTAGGAAAATTGAAACTGTCTTTGAAAATTAGCTTCTGAACACAATCATGACAAAAAATAGATTAATTCTCTTCAGGCATGTAATTTTGCATCTGCTTAGACATTTCTCAGTTAGGCACACAAACGGTACTTGTTAAACGACGCTGCGTATCCCAAGAGCTTCTGTGCATAAAGGTCAATATATTCTGGAGATTTGGATTTCCTTTTCTTTGCAGGAAAGCAAGAGGAAAAGAGGAGATAAGGCCCCTGATCCATGCCATCTCTGCTGGGATTTTCCAACTGATCATTCCAACTCAAAGCGACAATCCTACCGCCACCTGGGAGGCACCAGTCTCCATCATTAATGCTTTCCTGCCAGTGGCAAATGTTTCTAGATAATTCTTCCCCGAGGGCAAAGAGCGCATACGTTCCTCAAGTGACTAGTCTCTCCCTGTTCTGGTTCGGAATCCCCCAGCTCTGGATTCATCCCCTACCAGAGCTTTTATCCCGCTGCTTTGCTTGTTTGTCCCCACACTGGGTTGTGACCTCTACAACAAGACTGGTGACCTTCTCCACCCCTCTGCGCCCTGGGGCCTAGAACAGTCACCTCTCACATAGTGGATGCTCACTCTGTGAGGTGGAATTAAATGCAGTCCTGGGGTTACTAAGGACCCTAGAAATAACCCAGTCTGCAGATTAAAAAAACTACGGCCCAGACAGGGGAAGCAACTTCTTCAAATATACACAGAGAGTTGATAATAATTAGTAGGTGGAAGAGAGGAAGAAATCAAAGATGTTAGCAATGCTTGAGGAATTAGGCTGAAGGGCTTGATGGAACTTGGAAAGGATGGGGGGGAAACAAGGTTTGGCTTTAGACAGCCTCTAACCCGCAGAAGTTGTCTCTCTTCTCCTTGATAGCCCTTCAGATAGCGTAAAAAGGAAATTAACCTTTATTGAATATTTACATGGATAGGTAGAAGACAGTGTGTCTTCTGTAAGTGTAACACTCACAGATAAACAACGAAATAAGCAAGTAAATAATGTGTCTCAGTTCACGCAGCTAGCAAGCCCAGGTCTGACTGAGTCAAAAGCCCCTGGCACTCTCCCCTAGTCCTGAGGCTATAGGGTACCAAGGAAGAGCTAGGTAGACCAAGGGACCAAGTTTACAGGTGGCCTTGGCCATGTCCCAGGACCACAGACAGCACCTCTGGAGCCTGAATGTTAGGTCTGCAGCCTCCCTGCCCCCGAAAGTACAGAGAACAGGCACCACCCCTTGCTAGCACCCGGCTGACAGGCCAGACCCACTGCAGAAGCAGGTATGAGACAGAGACCCACGGCCAGAGTCAGGGTACCACAGGGGGCTGTAAGGAGCACTGAGGGCAGCTGGAGACAGATGCAAGGCGGGCAGTATAATCACGTCTCCTGCTTCATCAGTCAGCACCATGCACCAAGCCTGGGCGCAGGACCAGGCCCTCTTCTGGGCTCTGGACTGAACCAGGCTCAACCCCTGCCTGGTAGAGGCTCACAGTCAAGTGCGGCAGGTTACACGGAACGACCCCTCAGCACTTCAGGGGAGGTGCTCCTCCAGCCTGGAAAAGACTTCCCAGACAAAGCAGGGCATTTTGATGTGGGGATATTTCTGGGCGGCTACGTCAAGCCTTGTCAAAATGGAAAATCACTGTTCTTCAAACCCAGCAAGCAAAATAAGAAGCCAAGTCCTCTGAACTGTTCCCCTACCCCTGCCCTTAGGGCTCCAGGAAGAAAAGCTGGACTAGCTGCCTTACTGCTGATCCTGAAGATCCTTTTCAAACCTGAAGCTCTTCCGGGTCAGATCTGGCTGAATGACCCAGGAGGGGGCAGTCTGGAGTCCTGGGGGGGACACAACTGAGGGACTTTCAGTGTATTGCTCTATGCCAGTCCCTCCTGGAAATCTTCCTGGATCTCACCCAAGGCATGGCCAGCCCTCGGCAGGGCTCCCATGGCTCTCTGGAACACGCAGCACCCTGCCCTCCAGACTCACTGCCAACTGCAGGTGGGGCAGGGCTGTCTGAGTCATCTGCCTCCTCCCTGCTTCTCACCCCCTCCTCCCCCCATCCCTGCACAGATCTCGCTTAGCAAAGCATACCGAACTGAGAGAAGCAGCAGTCAGGGAGGAGGCTCTGGGCAGGTGTGAGCCACACGCAGCCTGGGGCTGCTCAGTGCTAGACCTACTCAGGCAGCCCTCCTCCTGCTGCTTCTCCTCAGCTCCACCAGCTTCTCCAGACCCAACACTCCCGCTGGCCCTAGGCCTTTTTGGCACTCTAGTGCGACTGCAAACAAAGTGATGCTCTTTGGAGAAAAGCCTATTTTATTGGCACTGCATTTGGAGAGACCATCAGCCTGCAGCGACTGAAAAATCCAGGTAAAAGGCCGTGCACTTCCGAGACAGGCTACTTAAAGGGCAAGAAGATCACACTCCAACACACTCCAAAAGCTGCAAAGAGGCATTTCCTGGTTTTTCACAGAAAAAGAGATGTACTTGGGTGCTGAGAATGTAAATAATTTGCCTCAAGTTCAATGAGCCAATCTCGGACTAACTTAGAGGGAAAATGTAAGGACATTTGCTCTCCTCTGTGTCCCTTCTCTATCCAGAACACGTTCACTACGGGATCTCCCCTAAGTCCAAGAACTGGTCATGAATATTTTAATAGCCACAGCCTCTCCTTCCCATTGATAAAAACTCCACTGACCAGCCAGGGCATGCTGGTGAGGACCAAAGGACCATAAAGACCCACCACGTCTGCAGAACAGGGCCCCTCAGAGCAGAAGCCACTGTGCTAAAGAAACCTGCAGAATGAAGACCTGAGGCTGGGGACCCTGGACAGCTGGGTTCAAATACAGGCCAGAGAAGACAGTCACATAAGTAGAGAAAGTAGAAAGCCGAAGGCCGAATGGTGGCCCCCTAAGAACTATGTCCACACCCCCAACCCAGAATCCATAAATGTTACCTTAATTGGAAAAAGGATCTTTGCAGATGTAATTAAGTGAAGGGTCTTCAGGTGAGGAGCTTAGCCTGGTTTATCCAGGTGGGCCCTAAATGCGATGACAAATGTCCTTATAAGAGTGAGGCAGAGGGAGATTTGACACAGACAGAAGGAGGCAATGTGACTAGGGAGGCAGAGCCGGCAGCGATTGGCCACAAGTCAAGGAATGCCAGTGGCCACCAGAAGCTGCAAGAGGCAAAGAAGAACATTCTTCCTTAGAGCCTCCAAAGGGGGGTGCAGCCCTGCTGACACCTCGATTTCAGACTCCTGGGCTCTAGGACCGTGAGAGAATACACTGCTGTCTTTAGCCAAGGTTGCAGGGATTTGCCACTGCAGCCACAGGAGACTAATACAGTGCCTGAGAAGTTAGGAGACTGATGAGGGGTCTGGGTCCCAGAGAGGGGGCTGCTTCAGCCAGAGCCACTCCACATGAGCCACTGGTCCCGGACACTCTCCTCTACAGGGAACCAGCGTGCGTGCGGTTCCCCAGCAAACTCTAGGGAGGCCCACGGGGAACCTAACCAGGTCTCAGGTTGTGCTAATTGCAAAAAACGGACTTTGACGTGAGGCTGTCATGTTCTTGCTCCCCTCCACGCTGGTCAGACCTCACCTGCATGGCCACTGTGTCCAACTCTTAGCTCTGTCTTTTTTGGGATACTGGATAAACAGGGGCATTCTAACTTAAGAAGTAAAGACCTGATCCCTGTCTTTGATTGTCCAAATGGCTTAAATGGCCCTCATGGGGAAGAAGAAATGGATTTTCGTGTGGGTCTTCAAAGGGCAGAATCGAGGACAATGGAGCAGCCACAGCCTGGAGGGAGAGTCTACTTCAGCATAATGAAGAACTTTCTAATAATCAAAGCCAACTGACAATGGAATAGAAATGCCTCGGGGATTGGCAGGTCCAAGCAGAAAGCGACTGGGTGTGCTAGGGGAATTCCTGCACCAGAAAAGGCTATAGTTGATCATCTCCAGAGCTGGCAACTCTGTATGGAGGTCTATGACTGTTAGTTAAAATAGCCTATAAAATATTTTGCCTGAGTCTGGGCTTTTGGCATATAGACAGGGAGAGCTCTAAGGAACTTACTACACAGCCTTTGTAAAAACAAAAAACAAAAAAACTAAGTACTGCAACTATCCAGAAATGAGCTCAGAAAAGAAATAATTTGCCCTGCTCCTGTACACAAATGTCTCTGACACACAGGAAAGAAGAAAGAGGGAGAGCATATATGTCCATATGGACATCACCTTTTAACCTGACCAGGAGCCAAGAGCACATGCCCCCACACCAAGGGACCTTTGGGCTTGATGCCCTTCTCCAGGGAAAACCAGAGAGAACCCAGACTCCATGTTTATTTTAATAACTGCGTTTCCTTTTGCACTCTTCTGAATTCTACATTTGGAACAAAGAAAACAAGAAAGCAGTAACTCAGAGGCTTACCTGTGTTGATGCTCAAAACTTAGTTTTGGAGACAGTTTTGGACAGGGTTTTCAAGAGGGCTTTTTTTGGGGGGGAGGGGTCCAGTTATCACTGGTTATAACAAGTGCTAGCCTACACCCTACATTCTGGATACTTAGAGAACCGGAAGCACAGCATTTCTCATCTGCCTGCACATCTGTCTTCTCTTAAGTCAAAATCTCAGAGAACTAAGCACTGTGCATCCGGGTGAATTCCTCTGAAGCTCTTTCCGTTCAGGATTTTGAAAATTTGCCATGTTACCCTTTTGCTGAAATGGCTGAGCTTCTCAGATCACTCCTCAAGAGACATCAAAGGAATAGACTTTCATATTTTTAGATTTGCCACCCTATCTTTTCTATCCTGTAATTAGTGTCCCCCCACCACCACCACTTTTTCTAAAAGAACCGGTGTTAAGAACACACATCATTTATCAGCCAGCTTGTGAAATGACTGGAAGCCCAAACCATTTCATACTACTGGCAAAAATGTCTCCAAACATCAAGTGGGTCCCTGAAAATACTGTGTCACTTCAGTGAAATTAATGGTTACTGCAGTCACATTAGTTGGCCAAGCACCAAATAGGGCTTTCCATTGTCCTTCAGGCAGATAGTTCATTATTTTTAAAACCCTCATATTTGCAGAGCTGCATAATGTAGTCTGTAGTTACCCAAACAAATTTAAGACAGCATTATTCTTCTATGAATGCATATTAAGTTTGGTGCATATCTTAGACTATAGTAGAAGTATGGCTACAACAGCTGTGCGTAAATCAAAATTTTATATACCGAATGGTGTTCACAGGCATGTTTGGTATTTGAAAACTTTCCATACCAGATCTTTTGGTCTGGTGAAAAATCCTTTTATAATGTAAGTAATTGTTGAGAAGTTTGTCTAGCTTCGAGGCTCATTTTTTGTATATTTATTAAAAATAGGCCACACAGGAAAGCTAAATTCAAAGTTCAGACTCCTGTTGGAGGTGACCAATTCTTCATCAAATGAAGGACCTACATTTCAAGGCATCAAAATGCCTCAAGTGAGTTCAGCTGGGGACCACAAGCCCAGAGCGTCAGCATCGTGTTTCTGGCATGACACAAACCATTACAGATCTCAGGAAAATCACAGGCTTTATCAATCCACTGCAGCAAACACATATCAAGCTTGCACTAGGGCTAGGCTCCGTGAGAAAGGCTGTGGGGCGGATGTCACAGGAACATTGTGTCTGGCCTCCCAGGGACTTCTCAAGGCCATGGCCACATGCACAAGTGACCACACACGAAGTCCTCCCCTGTTGATGGTGATGGCTCCCCTATGAGCGGTACTAAATTCAGCAGGAGATCAGGGAAAGATGAGAACCCTGGGATGAAGGGGTTGGGAAGACAGCTGCTAGGCCAAACGGGGTTTGAGCTGGGCCCTCAGGCGTGGGCATGACCACCAGGACTGAGGTACATGCAGGCTGAGGGGCCAGATGGAGAGGCAAAGGCTGGAGGGATTAACTGTGGAAGACACAGTGAGGGAGGAGGGGGACCGAGAGAACTGATGGAGACAGACCGTCATGTCTGCCCGCCTGAGGACTCTAGACTTCATTATCCCTACACACGGGACCCACTGCAGGTCTCTGGGCCATACATTAGACAAAACAGAAGGCCAATGTTCAGAGAGAGAATGGAAATGTGGGGACATGTCTGAGCAGAGATTTTGCAAGTAAAAATGACAGAGCCAACTGACAATGGAATAGAAATGGTGAATGACTAGATTTCAGTAAAGAGGGATCAAGGGAGAGAGTAAGGTCGTAGGTGACTATGTGGTGCCCCCCCCACTGCCACGGAATTTCCAGAGTGGGAGTGGGAGGATGCCGGCCAGGGGGTATCACAGAGCGTGTGGGCAAGGCTGGCTTTGGTGACACTAAGCATGCTTCCCCTTTGTATATCAGTGAGCACCCCAGGGGCACTACTCTTCGAGGGCTTGCAATGAGAGGAGATGGGGGAAAGGGGGGGGAGGGAGAAGAAGCGAGGGAGGGAGGGACAGAGAGGAAAGGAGGAAGGGGCAGGAGAGGGAGGATAAGAAAAATAGAGATGAAGGGAGGGAGGGAAAGAGATCCTGAAGAAGTGGGTCTACAGTGGGATGTTCCCAAAGTGGGTGGCAGCTCACCACGCCACTCTGGGCCTGGCCAGGCAGGGAAGAGTGCTGTGGCTGGGTGTTCCTCTTTTCAGGACTCCTAAAATACAGTTTTGTATTGAGGGAGCGGAGAACCTGCTCTGGAGTGTCCCGATAACTGTGGAGGTAATATCCGTGAACATAGCCTGCCCAGTCCTAGAACACACAAATCCTTTCAGACCTCCAGGCCTTTGCATTTGCTGTTTCCCCCTTCACTGCCACCTCACCCTCTTAATTTAATTTTTATTTGATGCTTGCTACGTACTTGACACTATTTCAAGCACATTACATATATCAATTCATTTAACTCCCAAACAACTCTATCAAGTAGGGTTATTATGCCCAATTTATAGAGGAAGAAACCAAAGCCCAGAAGATGAAATAACCTGACAATGGCATATATTTTGTTAGTAGGCCGGTATTCAAATTCAGACACTGTGGGCCAGAGTCTGCATTCTCACACCAAAGCCACACTGCCTCTTACTGAGCTGGAGGGCACACTGCCCCCCACCCCTGCTCTAGTCCCAACTGACCCTTCTCTCCTTTAGCTCCCACTGACTCAGGCAGACCTTCCTCGACCACCCCCATTACCTTCTCTCCTTTCACCCTGCTCATTTCCTTCCCAGCTCTTAGCCAGCCTGTAATTATTGATGTGTTTACTTATTTATGATGTTTCCCCAACTAGAATATAAACTCCAGGAAGGCAGGGATCTTCTCTTTGGTTCCAGTGTGTTCCTGAGGCACCTAGAATCATTCCCTGGCACAGAGCAGGTATTCTATGAATAACTGTTGCATGAACAAATGAGGGACAGTATTAAGGCTGCCACGTGGTATACGCAGGTTCATAAAGCATTGCGATGTCCTTCTTCACCCTCCTGTCCTATTCTCCTTCCTTGGCTACTACAAATCCCCAGCAACTCACACTAAGGCAGATGGTTCCCAGCATATATGGACAATGCTGATGTATTTATAACTGCGTCTGACTGTCAAATCCCCCCACCTGGGTCCTTGAGCACATAGTGATAAGCTTGTGGGAGGCAGGGATTGCATGTTCTGATCAACCTCCCTGTGGCCTCCCACCACCTAGCAGTATTTACAGGGCATTGTCTGCTGTTGATGTCAGTGTCTGCTCTGAGCACCCCCAAAGAACAAAAAGCCCCTGCCCTTGAATCAGGAGGTACCTCAAATACAAATCGCCTTGGCACAGGACCTTCCAGGCTGATGGGGAGGTTCCAAGTCAATACCTATGCTAAAACAAAAGGCACCATTCATACGCTTCAGTGGTGTCTAGCAACACTGACAGAGCTTGCCCGTGAACACTCTGACAAAAGAAACTATTATCAAATATCTATCGTTATGCAAACACTCTGTTAGGCACTTTATACATGATCTCATTTAACCTTGTGCGTTTGGTACGATTATTCCCCTTTTACAAATGTGAAAAGTGAGGTTCAGAGGCCCAATATCCCTAAGCCAGTGTGGATTCAAGCCCAGGCTGGGAGCTTCCTGAGCCTCTCCCCACTGTCCTCTGCTCTGAAGTGTTCTGCCTTCTCGCTCCCACCTGACCGACCCGCTGTTCTCCTGAGCCCTAAGCTTTCCTGACCCTGTACCTTGGCTCACACCAGTCCCTTGACCTGAAATGGCCTTTCCACTTTCCACCACCTGTTGAAATCCTCTTCTTCCTTCCACCTTCCACAGTGCAGTCTTCCCCATGATCCCCAGTTAGAATTCGCCCTCCTCAGTGTCCATAGAGGGCCCCAGTAATAACTCCCAGAATGGCCCGCGCTAAGTTCCTCTTTCTTCCTCACTAGACCGTGAGCTCCTTGAGGGGAGGGCCTATAGATATTTTTCCTATTTGTTTTCTCCTGAATGAATAGTAAGAAAGTGCTTGCTGAACCACTGAAGAAGGAAGAGGGAAAAGACTGGTGGCATTCTAATGCATCTGAACCATGAAAGGCTCCGTACAAATTAGCTTCAACTACAGAGTATGGCTGGGAAAATGCAAACGTAGGTACCACAACTCTGCCGTGTTCCTGCCCCAGTCACAAAGCACACTCTTACAAGTTCTCTAATTTCATAAAGCTTGAAACTTAAAACCAGGAAGTCTAGGAAGGAAATAAAATAATAAAATCACTTCCATAAGAACCCTTTCATAGTAATGGATTTCACCCAACACTAGGGAGACGCTAATTGCAACCCAAGGGGGCCAGGAGATTGGGCAAAAGAACAAAGCTCACCTTCTAGGACCTCATGCTTGTTCTGCTGTGGCTGCACCAGAATGCACCTGTCCTGGAAAATACGGACTTGCCAAACTGTAGGCTTCTCCAACTATGTCGATGTTGAACAAAGAATGCCTGATTTAGAGTAATTTTCTATATCATCTTGATTGGAAACCATCGCTTTAGACTAGAAAGAAGTAGATGTTGGCCTCTATGTCAGGACCCCTACAACAGTGCCTTATTTTTTCCCCAAACAACTATTTTGAGGTTTTAACAAAAATAACCGACTCACAATCAGAAACGCTTCCTGATCTATAAGCCACTCTGAAAACAAATCATTATGCTGTTGAATATTTTATGATGGGCCAAAGCACTGAAGGAGGGAAGGCCAGCATTCACCAATCCTTGCCATGTCTATTTCGGGACTCCCAAAGCACATTGCAAATGCCTCCTTTATTTTCTAAACTCCCATTTGCAAGTGCTGGGTGGATGTTTAGTGAAAGAGCTTCTCTACCCAAACTAACCCTAAATAGAGAGACCTGGAAGATTCTACTTCTCCAGACTTTACCGCAGAAGGACCGCAACCATCATCTAGTGCACATTCCTCCCTCCCCACTTCGTGGGCGGCAAAACCAGTGGTGGGGACTTGTCCAAGGTCACACAGTCAGTGGATGACAGAGGGGTCACCAGAAGCCAGGGCTTGCACTCCTAGCTCTGGGAGCATCCTCTATTCCAGAGACTGGCTCAACAACCGTCCTACAGCTCAGCCAAAACGGCTGCTGGTTAGCGACCTGACCTCTTCCCCCGCCCCCGCCCCAGATTGACTTCTGTGGGTTCCACCCCCCAGGAAGCCCTGGAGCTGAGACACTCAGGGGTGCCCCTGACTCACAAAATGGCAACACAGGCATGCCCTTCAGATGGTCATCCCTGGAGAACCCCTCCTGGTCCAGGTGTGGCCGTCGAGACCGGGCAGGGCTGGCTGGTCCGCGGTCACTCAGAAAGTTGGCGCTGGCCGTGGACGCACCTGAACCCAGGTCTCCCGCCTCCCAGTTTGCCGCTCTTTGCACTCCACCGTGCAGATCTCAAAAACTTAAGCAACACATTGATACTGTGAGAAATTTAACCTTTGCAGGCCCTGAGCGAACCCGCCGACGCGCCTCCCACAGCGATGGGGACACGAGGACTAGAGGCGGGCGCGGGTCACCCGGGGCCGGTGGTGCAAACGGAGCGGGGGGCGGCGCGGAGGAAGCCCAGGGACAGGCAGCCTGCAGCTCCCGGAGGCGCAGGCCCGGGGCGTAGGGACCGTCAGTCCCCCCAAAACTTTGCGGCGCCGGGACCTCGCCCTTACCTGCAGAGGAGGCTCCGCCCGCGCGGTCGCGGACCCGGAGAGCTGACGCTTTCGGCGAGGGGCGGCCCCGCCCGGCGGCGGGCACCGACGCGGGCAAGGCTCGGGCAGCGGCTCGGCTCGGGCTCGACTCGGGCTCCGCCTCCCGCGCCGCGGCTGCAGCCGGAGGGGGGGAGCGCAGGGCCCGGCCGCGCCCGCGCCGTCTGGCCGCGGCAGGTGCTGAGGCTGCAGCTGCGGGGCCGCCAGCTGCCGGCGCCGCGACCCTCGGCCCGGGGGAGGAGCCCCGCGCGCCGCCTCCTCGGGCCCCGGAGGTCCCGGCCCGCCGCAGTGGGCGGTCCCGCTCCCACCCGGGCCCTGCCTCCGCCGGTCTCCCGCGGCTCCCCACCTGGGCCCGCAGCGTCCGCCGAGTACCCACGGGGAGACTGAGGCCGGAGAGGAAAGGGGCTCCCCAAGGTCACTCAGCCTGGCAGTGGGGCCAGAACTGGAACCCAGAAGAGTTCCAGAGAAAGACCTCCTTTTCACCCCACCCTTCCCCTGGCTGTCATACTCCAAGGCCTCCCGAAGAACTCCAGCTATGTGGGACTCAGGGGGATGCAGAGGACTCCAACTTGCCCTCCTCTCAACAGAAGAAGCTGAGGGCTGAGGGAGGATGGAAGAGGTGGACCCACTTTGGCACTACGGCCCTCCTCCCCTGCTTCTGCAGACTTCTCCAGCGCTGGAATGCTGGGGTCCCTCAGCTTTCCTGAGGCTCTCTAACCTTGGTCTCCTTGAGGCTCCTCAAACCCGAACGCCCTAAAATGCTGGGGTGCCCTGGGACTGTGCACTCAGACCCCTTCTGACTCCCTGGGCCATCTTAACCACTCCTCTGGCTCCACTCCTAGCACCACTTTATCCACTGGACCCAAACGCATGCCTGTCTGAAAACTGTTTTCCTTGCTGAAGAATCTTCTCCACACCTACTAGATCCCTACCCCGCATTAGACACTGGAGATAAAGCTTCAAATAAAGCACTATCACTGTCCTCTCGAATGTACTGTCTAATGGGCTGTGAATACAGCACACTTCTTGTAACAGTAGTGTGATCCCAGGGTGCCAAGGGGAGGCACCTGCATTGGCTGAGCGAGGGAAGAAGGCATGCTCTCTCTATAGAGAAACCCACAAAGGCCGAGGAGGTTGGCCAGTGAAAGGGAGGAATGTGGAGAGAGCTTTCTATGCAGAGGCTACAGGAACAAAGACCCGAAGATGAGAGGGATCCCAGGGAGGGAAGGATGGGAGCTGAGAGCTGAAGCAGGAGAGGTAGAAGGAGTTTTGAGTAGGGAAGGGCACCATCAGGTCGTTCCAGTGATGGAATGGAGCACAAATATATATTAATAAGGGTGTCCTTCATCAAAAAAAAACAAAACAAAAACAAAAATAGCATTGCAACAGTTGGAGCCTGCCTGGCCCAGGTGAAGAAAGGCACTTGACCCCACCTCCTTTTACCTCAAAACCTCTCTCCTCAGAGGCTCTCTGAGGCCTCCTAGCTTCCTGCAAGATCTCTTTTCTCTCAGTGCCCCAAAGATCCCTCTTCTCTCAATGCCCGAACCCCTCTGCCACCCAGATCCATGGGCTGAGTTAGCCTTTCACTCCTTGGGGTCTGCTTCCTCACTTGTCCCCACTCTAGATACAGTGTACCAAACTGCCTCAGGATAAGCACCATTCAGGGAAGTGGACAAAAAACGGAAAATTCTGAAGCCATGGTGGAAATAAAGTAAGCTTCTAAAAAATTAAGTGTTGTACCTGTCCACATTATTTCTTTCAACTCCATGCAAATCTATAATTATCTCTAAACAGAGTTTAATTTTTTTAATTATGTGTTATAGATAAAGACTAATAACCAAATCACTCTCCCTAATGCAGATTATTAAAGACTGAAGAGGGTACTTGTCAGAAAGGAAAACAAAAACTCACCCCTCTTATCCAGCGAGTACAAATTTCTCCCACAGAATTTTGTCCTGTCCCTCTCAATTTCCGAGCTGCCCCTGCCAGAAGTATCTGCCTCTTCAGGAGCTTTACTGTGTAAACAATTTCACCTTTTGGCTCCTGGGTCCCCATTCTGCCCAGTTTCCCATTCTGATTACTCTTCTCCCTCAGCCGTCCTTGTCTGCCGGCCGGTTAAATGCCAACATTGCTCATGTGCCCTCTTGGTCTCTTTTGTCTCTTCTCTCTCACTGAGCAGTTCTATCAGATGCATGGCTTCAGCCTAGACCTTCTTCTATGCTCCAAACCCAGAGACCACTGCCAGTTGGACATCTCCTGAATCCTCTTCGGGTGCCCCAGTCTCAAAAGAGCCAAAACTGAACTCACTTTCCCCTAAATTACCCTA
Organism: Ursus arctos; assembly: GCF_023065955.2. Classification (NCBI taxonomy): domain Eukaryota; kingdom Metazoa; phylum Chordata; class Mammalia; order Carnivora; family Ursidae; genus Ursus; species Ursus arctos. Next base: position 27,614,185 of record NW_026622852.1, on the reverse strand, counting down.
AATTACCCCTTCTACATTGCTTCCCTATCTCAAATGGTAGTGGCACTGAAACCAAAACCAAGGGGAATATCCTAGACTCTTCCCCCTTCCTGGCCCTCATACCCTACCGGTCACAAAGCCCAGTCAACTGTCTCCATAACACCTCGTATCCATGTCTTCTCTTCATCTTGCTTGCTGCCTGGGCCTTCCTTAGTTGGAGGCTCACCATTTCTTGGCGAAGCTGTAGTAAATGCCTCTCGTCTAGCCTATTTGCAATTCATCTTCCTCAAGCTGCCAGGGATCTTTTCAAACCATGAATCTGACAAGTCACTCTCCTGCTCAAGATACCTCCATTGTTTCTTCTGGACCCTGTGAGAAAATCCTAAGTGCTTAGCACAGCATGAAGCCCTCAGTACTCTGACCTGTTAGGGTAACAGCCTCATCTAGACATCACCCTATTCCCTCACGCCAAATACCTCACGTTCCTAGGGCACACCATATTTCGCAAGAGTAAAAATAGCTACAATTTACTAACTTTAAATTTTTATTTATTTATTTATTTGAGAGAGAGAGAGCGAGAGCAAGAAAGAGAGCATGAGTGGGGTGAGGGGCAGAGGGAGAAGCAGTCTCTCTGCTGAGCGAGGAACCCAAAGCCGCACTTGATCCCAGGACTCCGGGATCATGACCTGAGCTGAAGGCAGACGCTTAACTGACTGAGCCAACTAGGCGCCCTACAATTTATTAACAATACTATGTGCCAGGACCATGTTAAGTGCTTTACATATAATAGTTCACGCAATGAAAGGCATGGAACACAGTGCTAAAAAACACAGTCCTGAGCCAACGCCCTTCCTCAAATCCCAGCACAGCCACGTGTTAACCTGTGTCGGCTCAGGGCAAGTTCCACAGCCCCTGGTTCTCTGTTCTTCCTCTGCAAAGGGAGCCTAATAAGAATACCTGAAACCTGGGGATCTTCTGAAAAGAGGGGCTACAGATAAAACAGCGTTCGCTCCCTGCTAGCCAGCACGTAGTCATGCCTATACTCAGTGTACGCAGTGAGGACTCCAGGCTCCTTTTTCACAGAGGGAAACTGAGGCTCCAGGCAGTGCACTCATTCACCTAAGATGCGGCAGCCCAGCAGTAGCTGTGCGGGGCCTCACCTGGGATTCTGAATGCCCTCCAGCTAAGTGCTTGGCAGAAGCTAATGCCTCACCCTGGGACGCTTCCTCCTTTCCCACTTTTCCTACAACTTGCCAGACAAATTCTTCCTCCTTTACATCCTGCTCAAAAGTATCTTCTCTTCTATGAGGTCTTCCCCAGCCCCTCCTTTGTGGCTGCGCTGTGCTTGGGCTATTCTTCAAACAAAGCACCAAGCACCCCGCATTACAATGATTTATTTACATGTCTATCTTCTTGAAGCCTCCTTGAGAAAGACAATTATTTATTTTTGTCTCCCTAGGACTCTATAGATATTTGTTGAATGAATAAATAAATCGATGAATAAAATATACAGATGATTCTCAAAAGAACTTTACCCTAACAGCTGTCATTTCAATCTAGACCACTTTTAATCTCTGTTTTTGTCACTCCGAAGTCATTTTTGGTGAGAGAATACCATCAAATGATCCAATATTAACACAGAGCAAGACGCAGCAAGACTGCAATTTCTCATATGGCTATTTGATCACGCCTTGTCCCTCTCAGATGTCTCTCCTTTTTTTAGTGACACTATGTAATAACCCATAATGAGAAGCTGTATTGCATCCTAATGAGACTTCCTGACTAAAACATCTGAGGTTTGGATTTATTTCCCATAAGTACCATTTCAGCTAAAAGTTTTGCTTTCTCTACGGCATGAGCGTGCCATTTGTTATCTGCTAAGTGCCCATACCTTCCCCTTATCTGTATTAATCTCCTTTGCATTCAAATACTTCTGAGAGCTGACTTAATAGTTAGCTTTTCTATACAATTTCCTTCTTGGAATGCCTAACCGTTCCTGACTTTGTATCTATTGTTCCCAAAATAGAATCGTTTACTGCTTCAAATTTCAGCTTTACTGTCTGTAGTGATTCAGGACAAGTTTCTGCTCTTCCTTAGAATGATCAAATTCCATATGGCTAAAAAAAATTGCTTTAAACCTGTCCCTGTCGTTTTGTATGGAGTAGTGTTTTTAAAGTAGACATTAGAAACTTGTATTTTGTATATCAGAACACAAGTACAATGGCCATTTTAACACCTTCATATCAAATTAATAAGAAGCAGTACAGGTGAACAGATGAACAGTGGTCTGAGAAACAGGGGGAGAAAAAGGATTCTACTACTATTTTGCTACTTGCCCAAGTCCCCTCACTCTTCAGGCTACATACAGAAGAGAGAAGTGAGAGCGAATGACCTTCAAGGTTTCTTTCAGACCTAAAATGACACGATTCCTTAATGGGCCTCCGAAAGGTCATTCATCCAACATTGTTGACTGCCTACTATGGACTCATGCCTTTTGACGTGTAGCAGCATAAACACAAATCCAGACTGGGTGGGGAATGGCATGGTTTGGTTATGAGAGTGTTATTATACCACAAAAACTAAGTACATATCTTTAGTATTCAAGACCTACTGAATCCTGAAGTCTAACAAAGACAGTTTATTTGAGACTAGGGTGGGCCAAGACTCAAGGACTGTTGGAGTACTGCAGGTAGACCGTTAGGAATAGCCCTAGATAAGACCCAAGGCTGCACCTGTGACGAGCTGCTCATAGAAAAGCAGTGCTTTAGAGTTCTAGAACCCAGCTCTGTCCCTACCCTGCTGTGTACCCTACCTCTCCAAGCTACCATCTCCTCCCCTGGAAAAGGAGAGAATGATACCTTATAGACCAAGTTCTCCTGAGCTCCAGACCAAATGATTCTTTGAGATTAAGGAAGTGAAAGTGTGACCTCGTCAGAAAGAGCTGTCCGGCTGTTCTCTGCAAAAGAAACTGTGTGCTTATCATGAGGATTATATTACCTCTTGAGGACAAGTAAATTGTTGCTCTACAGAGAGAAACGATGACATAAAAACAACATGTTCTTACTCCTAAGATTCTAGAACACAGAAGCAGACATTCACTGTTCATTTCTTAAAAATGAACTGTCCAGTTTCCTGTAAAATACAACAAATAGGGAGTTAGGGGAGAGAGTCTATTTTCCGTGCATTAGGGAAAGGAGCCCCGTCTCCCAGTACTCTCCAAACTGTGTCTGATCACTTACCCCAGTCATGCTCCTAAAGACGACCCATTTTTACTTTTTTTTAGGGGGGTGGGGGATGGGGATGTGGCAAACACGTCTCCCTTCTGGACTGCTTCCTCAGCTCTCCCAGTCAGCCTTGTCTGCTTACATTTCTTCCCTCTCCCTAATCACATTCTCTGCTTCTTGATAAAACTGGTACTCTAATCTATTGCTCATGGCAATGGACTTCATGACTGGGTTGGAAACAGAGGGGAAGGATGGGATAGAGCTGGGAATGATTATTACAGTTTTCTGAAAATATTTGAATTCCTTATGTCTCTCATCAGATGAGCTTTTTAATCTCATTTCTCAGGTGATAAATCTTTCAGTGTTCTGAGGGACAGCTTTGAAAATATAGGAGTGGCTTTAGCAGGTTTTTCCTTTTTAACTCTTTTTAAAATTCTCTATTTCTCTGTTAGTTCAGCTTTTGGGAGATCAGTTCCGATGGTGTGCCCTTGAGGTTATGGCCAGGGTCTAGCATGGCCTTACTCTGGTCTTTCCACCACATCTGCTCCAATTACCACGGGCTCCGTTCTGCCCTGAATCCGCCGCTGTGCTCCCCACAGCCCAAGGGGCAGATGCCACCATCCCTCCTTTGGTCTGTTCCTTTACATTTCATAGCATTTCACGGTTTATAAAACACAGGCAGACAAAACAATCACCTCATTGTATTCTCTCAATAGCTCCTTGAGTTAGTCAACACAAACATTATTACCCCCATTTTACAGAAGAAGAAACTGAGACAAGCTCAGAGAAGTCAAATTATTTGTATGAGGTCACAGCTGGCAAAGGGGATTCAAATTCAAGTTTATCTGGGTAGCAGAGCTCTACTCTTGTGGGGAGGAAGAGGACAGCAACAGAATTGCAATGTGGAGACATTTCATAAATCATTTTAGAATGATATCCAGGGGGATCCTCTAAAGATGGGGGCCTGCATCCTATAAACTGACTCCCCATCTCAGCCAGCTCACTACAGAGGTTAAGCCATATTGTGAGACATACAGGGAATGGAGAGGGTAGGACGTGAGAGCCTAGAGCTGGAACATAAAGGAGATGTCACACATGCAAAGGGAGTCTGAACCAGTGCGGGGCTGGTGAAGGATGCCGTCTCTGCCACACTGTTTAAAACTGTGGGGAGGACCAATGCCCAGGAGCCTGGGAATTGCCTGGCTTGCTAGTGAGCCTACGGTGAAGCCTTTGGATTCTGGGGCCACTTGAGAGGCCCCACTGGCCCCAATGGAGTGGGACCCTTTTGCAGGTGAGTAGAAACTGCCTCTGCCCACTTCCTGCACATAGCCCTGGGGGGAAGACCCCTGAATCTTCTGAGGTCTGTCTCCTGAGAGAGGAATGTCACAGTTGGGCCAAACTACCCCTCCCAGGGCTACTAGCCATATAGTGCCTTTATGTGGATTAGAAAAAAAGCATCCCCTCCTCAGATGCCTTTGTGAAAACAAGAAAATAATGTTCCTTTCCTTCAGACAGATGTAGCTCCATACCATGGTACACAACTCAGCAAGTGGATTTGAGCTCCTGGTGATCCTCTCAACCAGGTAACCTTGTAGAGTAGACAGCCTACACAATGGCACACAGCAGCCCAACCCCTCCCTATTCATATGGGGTGTTTGAAGGTCCAAGAAGCCTCTCCCACCTCACCTCAGCATGGTAGGCCCAGCCGACCAGCCTTGTTCACCACTAGACCACTGGAGAGGTGTCAGCTTCCTTTGCTTTCATAAGTGCTGCACTGTTGCTACCCAAGAGGCCACAGTAGCCTGCCTTGCCCAGGTGCCAACATGAGTGGCCAAAGTGGATCAGAGGTCATTTAAGGAGACTCCATAGCTTGAAGGAAGAAGACCAAACTAAATAGCTAGAAGAGAGGACTCATACTGAGATAGATTTAAAAGAAGAAAAAGTAAGCTTTAAAAATAAGAATCTTAAGGAGATTCAAGTAGAGATTAGAAAGACAGAATCAGAATGAAGACACATGGTTTGGGGAAGTTGAAAAGACAATTTCTAAATTTAAACATGTTAATTGTGGAAATGAAAAATAGAATGAACAGCACTGAAAATTAATTTAAAGACCTGAAAGATCAAAAAGGAGAACAATCCCACAGTACCAAAATACCGAAAATACAAAGAAATGGAAATTATGAGTGAAAAGGTTAAAAATGTGTATGAAATATCTAGAAGATATACACATAATAGAGTAGCAAATGGAGCAAAAGTAATAAGGGGGAGAAGCAATCACCAAAGAAGTAACAGAAGAAAATTTTAGGGACTTTAAGAAACTTGAATTTTCAGATAGAAAAGACTCATTGAATGCTACCCAGCAGTAATTTAAAAACACATACCAAGGGGGGCACCTGGCTGGCTCAGTCAACAGAGAATGCAACTCTTGATCTCAGGGCCATGAGTTCAAGCCCCACGTTGGGTGTGGAAATTACTTTAAAAAAATAAAATTATAAGATAGGGGCACCTGGGTGGCTCAGCCATTAAGCGTCTGCCTTTGGCTCAGGTCATGATCCCAGGGTCCTGGGATGGAGCCCCACATCAGGCTCCCTGCTTGGCGGGAAGCCTGCTTCTCCCTCTCCTACTCCCCTTGCTCATGTTCCCTCTCTCGCTGTCTCCCTCTTTCAAATAAATAAATAAAATCTTTTTAAAAAAATAAGATAAAATAAAATAAAATAAAATCATATACCTAGGACTTCCAGTTCTGGACAAGATGGAGGAACACATTTCTCCCTATTCCTCCTGCTATATTTAGCTAAAATCTCTAGCCATAATGTGTAAAACAAACATAAGAAAATTCTGAATGATGGAGAGAGAAGGCAGACTGGATAGGCACCTCGGGACTCAAAGAATGACGTGGCAACAAATTCCCTAGATTTTCTTTTTGCATCCTATATATCTCAGACCAGGCACTAGACAAGCCCACGACGAGGAAATGCCAACAGGACAGATTAAAAAAAGGCCTCAAGAAAAGTCTGATCTGCATAGCCAAAGGAATGGGAAAGGGTAGTCTAACAAGACAGGAGCATTTGTGACAATAGGTACCCCATTCCAGTCAAACACCAGAGTAGAAAATTACACACAACACTCCTACTCCTACTCTCCCATCCCTGGTCAGTGGAGGCTAAGTAGAGAACTTGGATGTCCACCCCTGCCCTGGGGCCACAAGACACATCTCGCACTCTGCACCAGGATGGCGTCAGCAGAGGCAGGGTAGGGACTAGGACTTCCATACCCACCAAGGGGTCACGAGGCGGGGTTCTCTTTCCCTACTAATACAGTGTCAGTTGGGGCCTGCTAAAACAGAATTCAAATAAGATCCAGAATCTCATAACATAAAACCCAAAATGTCCAACATACAATTTTAAAAATCACTTATACCAAGAGCCAGAAAAATCTCACCTTGACTGAAAGACAATCAACAGACCCCAAAATGGAGAAGCTGCAGATGTTGGAATTATCTGACAATGTTTTAAAAGTAGCCATCCTAGGGGTGCCTGGGTGGCACAGTCGTTAAGTGTCTGCCTTCGGCTTAGGGCGTGATCCCGGCATTCTGGGATCGAGCCCCACATCAGGCTCTGCGGCTGGGAGCCTGCTTCTTCCTCTCCCATTCCCCCTGCTTGTGTTCCCTCTCTTGCTGGCTGGCTCTCTCTGTCAAAATAAACAAATAAAATCTTAAAAAAAAAAAAAGTAGCCATCCTAAAAATGCTTCAACAAGCAATCATGAGTTCTCAGATGAAAACATAGGAAATACCAGCAAAGAAATAGATATTTTAAAAAATAACCACATGGGTATTATGTAACTGGAAAATACAACAAAAGAAGTTCAAAACTCACTGGATAAACTCAATAGTAGAGTGGCAGTAACAAAGGATAAAATCGGTGAATTTAAGGGCAGATTAATAGATTACACCCAATCTGAACAACTGAGAGAAAATAGATTGGGGGGAAAAAGAGAACAAAGTTCAGCTAACACTCATATTATCAGAAGCCCAGAAGGACAGGGGAGACAAAATGGGACTGAAAAAGCGGTTGAAGAAATAATTGCTGAAAATTCCCCAAATTTGGCAAAAGACAAAAGTCTAGATCAAAGAAGTTGTGCAACTTCCAGAAGGGAGAAACTAAAAAAAAAAAAAAAAAAAAAAAAAAAAAAACCACAGAAAAATCACATCAAGGCATCATAATTAATTACACTCCTGAAAACTAATGATAAAAAATAAAAAATCTTGATAGCAGAGAGAAATGACAAGTGACTTACAGAGGAACACCAATTCCAATGAGGGCCAAATTCTCATTTGAAATGGAGGACAGAGGAAGTGGTGCAACATTTTTCAAGTGCTGAAAGAAAATCACCATCAACTTGGAATTCTATATCCAGTAAAAATATCCTTCAGAAAGGAAAGCGGAAAACTAAGATGAAGGAAAACTAAGGGAAATTGTAACCAATGAAAGGATGACTAGAGGTAATTCTTCAAACACAAAAGAAAGGATAAAAGATGAAAACTTAGAATATCAGCAATAAAGAAAGAATAACAGAAAGGGTAAAAATATGGGCCACCTGGGTGGCTCAGTTGTTAAGCATCTGCCTTTGGCTCAGGTCATGATCCCAGTGTTCTGGAATGGAGCCCTGCCTGGGGCTCCCCGCTCAGCAGGAAGCCTGCTTCTCCCTCTCCCACTCCCCCTGCTTGTGTTCCCTCTCTTGCTACCTCTCTCTCTGTCAAATAAATAAAATCTTTAAAAAAAAAAAAAGGGTAAAAATATTGGTTAATATAATAAAATGTCATTTTCCTCTTGAGTTTTCTAATTTATGTTTGGTATTGGAAACAAAAATTATAATATTGTTGGATGTTCTCAATGTGTATAAAATTTAAGACAATTACATTAAAAAGGAGAGAGGGTAAAGGGATCTAAATGTGCATTTCACTTGAAGTGGTAAAATGTCAGCATCAGTAAACTGTGGTAAGTTATGTATGCACAACTTTATATTTTACAAAAAAAAAAAACCTAGAGATACACTCAAAAACATCATAGGGAATTACAATTGGAATTCTAAAAAATTGCTCAAGTAATCCACAGGGAAGCAAGCAAGACAGGAGGGCAGGGAACAAAATAAATAACAAAATATCAGACTTAACTCCTAATATTTCAATAATTACAGTAGATGTAAGTAGCCTAAATATACTAATTAAAAGACAAGGATTAGGGGGAGCCTGGGTGGCTCAGTCGGCTAAGCATCTGCCTTGGGCTCACGTTATAATCTCAGGGTCCTGGGACTAAGCCCCACATTGGGCTCCCTGCTCAGCGGGGAGCATACGTCTCCCTCTCCCTCCACACTCCCCTGCCCCCGAGCTCTCAGACTTGTGCTCTCTCTTTCACTCACTCTTTCTCTCTCAAATAAATAAATAAAATCTTAAAAAAAGAGAGAGCGGGGGCACCTGGGTGGCACAGCGGTTAAGCGTCTGCCTTCGGCTCAGGGCGTGATCCCAGTGTTATGGGATCGAGCCCCACATCAGGCTCCTCCACTGTGAGCCTGCTTCTTCCTCTCCCACTCCCCCTGCTTGTGCTCCCTCTCTCGCTGGCTGTCTCTATCTCTGTCAAATAAATAAATAAAATCTTTAAAAAAAAAAAAAAAGAGGGGCGCCTGGGTGGCACAGCAGTTAAGCGTCTGCCTTCGGCTCAGGGCGTGATCCCGGTGTTATGGGATCAAGCCCCACGTCAGGCTCCTCCGCTATGAGCCTGCTTCTTCCTCTCCCACTCCCCCTGCTTGTGTTCCCTCTCTCGCTGGCTGTCTCTCTCTCTGTCAAATAAATAAATAAATAAATAAATAAATAAATAAATAAATAAATAAATAAAAGAGAGCGAGAAATTGCCAGAACAGACTTTTAAAAACATGCCCTGGTGAAATTCCTGAACTCCAAGAATGAAGCACAAAGAGCCTAAGCTTCCAGGCAATGTGAATAGCTTATTTATGAAGGAAAGAGAGTCCTCCAAAATTATTTTGTGGACCCCACAAACTGCCCTTGTTAAAATTTATTGAGACCTAGTATTTATTAGTCACTATTCTAAGCAGTTCATGTCATCTTATTTTTATAATTCTACAAGGTATATGTTATTAGGACCCCCATTTTATAGATGAGGACACTTTCCCAAGATCACTTAATTAGTAAGAATCTAAGACCTTAGATTCAAACCCAGGGAAAGAAATGAAGGAAACTAGAGTGAGTACAAGTTAGCTCCCTGAATAGGAGAGTGAGAAGAGAGCTCCCAGACAGAGAATGAAAGCTGGAAGATTCTGAGGATGGAAAGGAAAACCTATGACATGCTAAATACACTATTAATTATCACAAAACCCCAACAAGCAGGTGTTAGGGTGTCCCTTTTGCAGATAAAGAGACCTAGCAAAGTTAAGTAACTTGCTAGAAATAATCCAGTAGTAGATGACAGAGCCAGAATTTAAATCCGGGTCAGCCACCATCCACTATTGGGTCAACAAGCCAGAAAGGCTCTTGGAACATATTTCCCATGGTGGTTGTCTTTGTTATTCCATAGTTTCCCTGTAGTGACCCAGCCATTAAAACCTTAAAGAGAAAAGGATCTGTCCTACCTTTCCCGGTGATTTTACTCAAGCCCACTGGGTCTGAGTGTCATCTATAAAAGAAAGAATTGGGCTACATCAGTGTTTTTCTTTTATTAAATTAAATTAAATTAAATTTATTTTATTTTTAAGTAAACTCTATGCCCAACATGGAGTTTGAACTCACAACCCTGAGATCAAGAGTCTCATGACTGAGCCAGCTGGGTGCCCCTATGGCACCTTGACTTATTAAATACCTGAAGCTGAAGGAATTTTTTTTTGAAGATTTTAGTTTTAGGTAATCTCTACACCCAACATGGGGTTCAAACCTACACCGTCAAGATCAAGAGTTGCACAATCTACCAACTGAGACAGCCAGATGCCCTAGTGTTCTTCTAACTTTTGGTGAAGGGAAGACCAGTGGAATCTTTACTCAATTCAGATCCTATTAAATAGAAGCCCAGTTAGAAGACAGGGATAAGCAGAGCAAGCCTGACTGAAGGGAGATCTGGGGGAGATGCTAGCCCAAACCCTCTTCAGTTAAAACACTATTTTATAGCCTTGAATTCTGAAAATAGGACCTGGAGAGGCCCTGGACACAGGGGAGTGTGTTGGAGACATTCCCTCCCATCCTCAGTGTAAGACAGGGAGAGAGATGGATGACCTAGATTTTGTTAAAAACAAGGCTTTATTCGTGTTTTGTTAAGGTGGACTATGTACAGAGACATTGTGTCTTAGTCTTTTCTTTGAATCAGGGATGTTCTGGGTGGAGTCAGATGTGGCTTGAATACCAGCTCTTGCCCTTGTTAGCTTTGTGACCTTGGACAACTAACGTAACCTTTCAGTTTTCACATCATAATAAATAGTTAACACTGACCTTGGGGACTGTTATGAGGATTAAATTAAATAAGGATAAAGCACCTAGCAGAGAATCAGGGTATTGTAGACATTTGATAAAAAAGCAGCTATTATTACACACTTTGAAACTCCCAGATCTTGGGGTGCCTGGGTGGTTCCATCGACAAAGCGTCTGACTCTTGATTTCTGCTCAGGTCATGATCTCAGGGTCATGAGATCAAGCCCCACGTGGGTCCAGCACTGGGTGTGGAGCCTGCTTGGGATTCTCTCTCTCTTTCTGCCCCTCCCCCAATCCTGCTTTCTGTCCGAAAGAAAGAAAGAAAGAAAGAAAGAAAGAGAAAAGAAAAGAAAAGAAAAGAAAAGAAAAGAAAAGAAAAGAAAAAAACTTCCATGTCTTAACACTTTAAATCTGTCTTTTCTTTCACAATTTGTGGAGTTTGGGTCTTCCTTCTCTTTTTTTCTTTTTTCCCTTTTTAAAAAATGTGGATTGATTAATATAAAAAGAGATGATACTTTTTGTGAAGGAATGCTGAAAGTACCGAAATTTAAGGTGTGGATTATGAAAAACCACAATGACACTGAAGAAATTATGCATTCTTATAGTCTAGACCCTGATTAATGACTGTCACACATGCTGATTAGCTTGAAACCAAACAGCAAGTGTTCACAAATTAATCCATTACTAAAACATATTTTTTTTTCAAAAATAAAAGATGATTTTCTGATTCTAGTACTGACAAGGATAACCTGATTTTACAGAACTTCTGTCTTAAAATAAGTGATGTTTTGTGCATCATCATACAGTTGGGGGCACAGCCTGACCTTCCAGAGCTTACGGTTTACTAGAGGCTAAAGTCATAGAAGATTTCCTATAATGGTCCATGAATTCCTGCCACTTTCCATGAAGCTTAATGGGAGAACATTAAGAGCACGCGGTACTTTGTCAACTGATACTAATATGTCCATTAGTGTGACTCCAGAGGGAATTTCAGTCTGTGCCTAGAGAATGGTCACTTGGGGAACAGAAATAGCTACTTACAGCCCCTATCTCTCCACAATTCTGTCCCCTGTCCAGCCTCCTCTTCTTTCAGTCCTACCAGGAAGAGACGTAGAACTAGGCATGTGCATTTAATGGTATCTGCATTATCCACACTTGAGCTATAATCCCTTAAGGCACAGCACCTTGATGTCCTTCAAGACATTATGCAGACAATATCTCATTTAACCTTCACAATACTCCTCCCAGCTAGGTTTTGTTAACCCCGTTTCACGGATGAGTAAAACAGAAGTGCACAACAGTTAAACTATTGCTTCGAGGTCAGAGGTAAGTGGCAGAGCTATGCTTATTCCAATGCAATGGCCCAACCCCCTGCTGGATATGTAGAGGAATCTGCTTAGACTGACTGGGTTCTATGAATTGCTGTGCTTTGCTAGCCTGATGGGGCCCAAATTAAATACAACCACATTTATTCATTCACTAAAATGACATTGACTGGGAAAGTATGGGTAAGGCACTGTGCTATAATAGGAGTAGTGTCCTAGAAAGTTCAAGAACTTTGGAGTCACTCAGCACACAGATATTTGGACATCCTGGTCCTAGTAAGTTCTCATCAAGTGCTAGTTATTATTAGTAAGAGGTACTATGACAAACACAGGTGAATCACACATAATCCTGACCCTCAAACAGCTCTGAAGCTTTTTTTTTTTTTTAAGATTTTATGTACTTATTTGAGAGAAAGCAAGAGAGATCACAGAGGGAGAGGGAGAGAGAGAAGTACACTTCCCGCTGACCGTGGAGCCCAACGCAGGGCTCTATCCCAGGACCCTGAGACCACTACCTGAATCAGGAGCAGACACCCAACCGACTGAGCCCCCTAAGCACCCCTGAAGTTTAAATAAATTATATGACGATCTGAAAAAATAAAACAGTTGAATCCCTACCTTACTTCCTATATCTTACTCTTCATTTTAAAATAAAATCCAGGGCGCCTAGGTGGTGCAGTTGTTAGGCGGCTGCCTTCGGCTCAGGGCGTGATCCTGGCGTTCCGGGATCGAGTCCCACATCGGGCTCCTCCGCTAGGAGCCTGCTTCTTCCTCTCCCACTCCCCCTGCTTGTGTTCCCTCTCTCGCTGGCTGTCTCTCTGTCACATAAATAAATAAAATCTTAAAAATAAAATAAAATAAAATCCAAATGAATCCAATATTTTCATGATGAAACCACTGAAGTACTAGAAGAGAATACAGGCTAATTTAATCTTGGAGCAAGAAAGGTCATAAACATTAAATAGAAGATGAATAGCCATTATTACATAAAAATAAAAAATCCTGCATGGGGGAAACCAACATAAACATAGTCGAAAGATAAATGAAAAGTAAGGAAAACATTTATGACACAGATGACAAATAAGGGATAATATTGTTGTATGTATGTATATATATATGCACAAATAAGGGATAATATTGTTGCATATATATATATTTCTAAAAATCAATAATTAACAGACCAACAACCCAGTAGAAAAATGGGCAAAAGATAGGAATAGCTAATTTATGGTAAAACAATTATAAATGGTTCATCTACAGAAGTGCTCAACCTTACTCATAAGAGATACGGAAATAAAGGCAACACTGAGATATCATGTGTTACCTACCATAATGGCAAAGATCAGAAGCTTCATAATACATGCATTGTTGAAGATGTTGGAAAACAAACTCATGTTTTGTTGACGGAAGTGTAAATTGGTACATTTTCTGTGAAGGGCAATTTGGCAATATCTATGAAAAAATTTTAAATGTGTACCAATAGCAAAACATTTTAAACAACCAAAATGCCCATCATAATTATGGCACATGCATATAGTTATATGGCACATGCCATATAACTATAAAAAAAGAAACAGAAAGCTCTTTGGCTCCTCCCCATTGAGAACCATTTTCATGATATGTTGTTAGTTTTTTCAAAGCAAGGCACAAAATCATGAATACAATGTGCTACCATTTAAAAAAGGAAGGAAGGGGCGCCTGGGTGGCACAGCGGTTAAGCGTCTGCCTTCGGCTCAGGGCGTGATCCCGGCGTTATGGGATCGAGTCCCACATCAGGCTCCTCCTCTATGAGCCTGCTTCTTCCTCTCCCACTCCCCCTGCTTGTGTTCCCTCTCTCGCTGGCTGTCTCTATCTCTGTCAAATAAATAAATAAAATCTTTAAAAAAAAAAAAAGGAAGGAAATCATTATTTAAGAATATACATGTAACTCATACCACTGGTCGACTGAGGAAAAAGAACTAGAAGGCTGAAGGACAGGAACGAAAGTTAGCCTTTCACATATACCCTTTGTATCCTCTCAATTTTGAACTGCATAATGGTATTAAATGTTTTTAAACTTTTATATTGAAAAAATCTCTTAACCCAGCAATTTCAATTCTAGGAATTAATTCTACAAATGTATTTTCACATGTGTTCCATACACACAAAGATACTCACTGCAGTGTTTTCTATAATGGCTAGCAACTGAAAGCATCCTAAATGCTCACTAAGAGGAGAGCTTAATATATTACAATTTAGTCACACAAAGAGTTGCATACATTCGTTAAAAAGAAGAAGAAGAAAAGAAGTTGATAGTACTCTATGGATTAATAGAGAATAATCTTAAACAGTTTTGAATTTAAAAAGATATATATAGAATAGTCTGTATCGTGTGCTTACAGTAAGCTTGTATATAGACCATATAAGACCATAGACTATTTCTGGAAGAATATACAAGAAACTGCGAATATTGGTTGACTGGTGGTAGGGCGGGCGGGTAGTTTGCCCGTGGGACTGACATGTATATGAGGGACAGACGTGGGCAGACAACTTCCTTTTCACTGTATATCTCTTAGTGGTTTTTTAATGGTTTACCATGTGCAAGTTTATTGTTGATTATTCAACAACAACAACAACAAAAATGTAAGCACATTTCTACAAATGTAAGTGTCTCTTTGTACTGAGTCAAAAGTTGCCTCCCTGTGGGTTCTGCCTGTTGATTCAGCTTCTATCATTAGGGTCACATATAAAGTAGGTTTTACCCCACTCATTCTAGACGCTCTTGAGATATTTGAATACTCTGAGTCCTCACTTCTCTGGCCAAGCTCCCTCAGAGTCCCAAATTGTTCTAGGAAAGGTCCTTCCTCATCCTGGTCCCTGTCTTTGGACCCCCTCTGATCCCCAGGATTTCTTGGAGAGAGCACTACCCCAAGCTGAGCACTGCTTTCCTTGCAGTGTAGTGGGCTGCTGTCATCTCTCCCATAGGGAGCTGCTATGATCTGCTCCCTACTGGGGTTTCTGCCTTGGATGGGGAGAGTCAAGCCAGTGGGGAATGGCAGGAACACATTATCCCCTGAGGTGCCCCTGCCTCCAGACCACGGAGGTGACTAGCCTGATGCTTTTCCTTTCTTCTGGGAGGGGGCAGTGGTCTTCCTGCACTTCGTTACCTCCTTCCTGCAGCAGAGTCTGTATTCAGAGGGGCTGAAGGAAGGGGCAGATTAGAACACAGTGTTCCTGAAACATTCGTGAAACATGGAAGAATGAGAAATGCTAAGGTGGTTCAGTGGTGAGGGACTGCGTTCAGGAAAGCAGCCCCAAGTGGTGTTGGGAAAGAGCAAGGTGAATCTACAACCGGCTAAAGATAGGCTAGTGAGACTGGATTTCCCTTGTCCACTGGGGCTCTGCATCAAAATAAGGAAGGCTCTGAGCTGCTCTGGGAAGGGCAAGGTGCACCTCTAGAGCTTCTGCAAGCCCTTCTACCATCATGGGTTTACCTTACCCCTTGGCCTTTCTTTTCTTTTATATAATGCTTGTTTTTTCTGATTATAAAAATAATGCGCATCCATGGTATAGAATTTAGAAAATACGGAAAAGTTTAGAAAAGAACACCCATAATCTTACCACATACCATCATCTTTTTCTATTTCTGTTTAGTTTGTTTCTTACAAAATTGACTACCTGGCATACAATTTTGTATTCTACTCTTTTGACTGGATGTGATAGCCTAACATTTTCCATGTTAACTGTTTTCAAAACCATGATCAGTAATGCTTCAAAATGGTCTTTCATGAAGACATACTGTAATTTGTTTAATCATTCACCTATTTTTAGACATTTTGTTTCCAATTTTCCCCTAAAGAATGCTATGATTGACACCTTTGTACATAAATCAACATCTGCTTCCTTGATTTTGTTTTGGAGTAAATTTCTAAAAGTAGAATTCTTGGGGCGCCTGGTTGGCACAGTCAGTTCAGCGACCGACTCTTGATTTCGGCTCAGGTCATGAACTCAGGGTCATGATACTGAGCCCCATGACAAGCCCTTCGTCCGACTCCCTTGTTAGCATGGAGTCTGCTTCCCTCCCCCTCTCTCTGCCCCTTTCCCCACTCATGTGCGTGCTCTCTCTCAAATAAATAAATAAATAAATCTTAAAAAAAAAAAGATATGATAGATAGATAGATAGATAGATGTAGAATTCTTTTTTTTGAGTGTCTTAATATATAGTGTTAATATATTCATCTTTTGGCTTTAAGTTGGACAGAAAAGGAAAAAAAGACTATTCGCATAAAGACGAATAAATGTAGAATTCTTGAGTCAGAGGGCTCTTCATATGCACTGTTCAATTGTTCAACTGCACTCCAGGAGGGATGAACGGACTCACCGTGTATAGACAGGCACGCATTTTGCCTCACATTTGCCAAACTGATCATCACGAAAAAAAAACCTTCTTTACTAATTTTAAAGGTAACAAAACGATATCTGATTACTTTAGAAAGGTATTAGCATTTATTTGATTACAAGTGAAGCTAAAATATGCTTTCGTGTATTTATCGATATTTATTGATACTTGTATCAGTTTAAGTTTGTGGTCTTGGGTCTTCTTTGAATGTTGCTCAGATTTCAGGGGCATCATCTATAAAGCACCTGCCCAATAATATTGCCGTCAGTACTTAAGCTAATCAGGCAACATTTTCATTATTAAGATTGAGTTTTTTTATAAGCACCTTTACACTTGCCTCTCCCATGGAGCCGCATTGAGAAACAAATAAAAGGTGTCTAAACAACTGCATGTATATTTAAAAATACAAATTGCAACGGTTGCAACTGCCTCCATTATCTGCCATGAGGCTAACTGAGCCTAAAAGGATCTTGATATGAAATATCAGCATTACAGAAAATGAATCCTCATGTTTAGTGGTAAGTGCTCTCTGTAGTAATCAGAATAATTGTATTACACAGTTCTGAAAAGACAAAGAAGGATTCTTTCTCTTTCATTGTGTGGGGGGTGAGATGAGGCTAGGAGGCAAGGGGTATATGCTTGGCCCTAGGCTGGGACCTGGAATGCCTGGATCCTATCCCTAGCTCAATCTCTGACTCTAGTCTCACGTATCATGGAACTTAAAACAGGGCTTGGATATTTTGAGGACAACCCCCTCAATTTACAGATGAGGAAACAGAGATTCGGGGGGGGGGGCAGAAGTCTCCTAGCCGAGATTATGGGTTTCTTTTCCATGGAAACGACTGTTTTGAAAAAGGGGAAGAAAGGACTATCGATCTGTATGACCAGTTAGAGCAGACGGTGTACTCAGCGGTGGCTATAACTATGCATCATTTGCTCATCCAGAAAGGGGCCCACCCAGCTAATCCCTCAGGTTTCTTCCCAGCTCTGCTACTCTGTGAGTCATTGATGGGAAGGTCATCTTTGTATCCTGGACGTAGACCGAGTCCCTGTCTGGATAAGGTACTTCACGGGCTATAGTCTCTGGAGGAACGAGCCTCTGGATGGCTGCACACAGCTGTTCGCCATTACCAGAAAAACAAACGCAAGTTTCCACTTGTCCGTGGTGGGCCATCTTCACAGTATATGGTGAGCATTTTTAGTTTGCTCACAAACTGCCTGTGCAACCTCAAAACCTGGATCCAAATCAGCAACGGCAGTCTGCCCAGGAAACCCAGAGAAGTATGGGGCCTCTCCATCCCTGGGCCTCCAGCCTCCGTGGGGCTGCCACAGCCCCAGCAGCCTCAGTTCATAGGGATGTGCTCTAGGACACACGCAAGGCGGCCGTCTCTGGGCACATGCTCCTAGCAGGTGTGTAACGGGACAGTTTATCAGTCAACACTGCAGACGCCCCGCCGCTCGGAGGCGAACACCTGCAGACGCGCTCTGTTACAGAAAGGTGTTATCCATAGTTGCAAGTCCCCCATGGGGATTTGGAGTTCTTAGAGGGGGGAAAATCAGAAATATGAGGGAAGATGATGTCTGTTTTCAATTCTCTGGAGACCCATGTACAAGACAATTAGGCTTATTCCGTGGGCCTCACAGGGCAGAGCCACAACCAAGGGGCCTGGAGATGGCTGAGAAGCAGAGCTGGAGGCAACAGAAAGAAGACTTTAGGAGTGAAGTGAGATGTCCACGTTAGGTTAGGCTTCCTCCCCTCCCACACTGGCAAGGGTGGTAATGCCTGACTTCACAACCAATGAGAGCAAAACTAGGCCCTATCAAATGTTGTGTTGGTAGACCTGACTCAGGATTATCCATAGAGGAGAGCAACCTGATCTGTAGCCGGCTCTACTCAATCCTGACTCTCCAAAAATCCCTAACTCCTCTATTTCCTTCCAAGGAAAATTGGTCACATGTGCGGTCCCTCTGGGCCCTTCAGTTCTTTCTCAATGTATCATTCTGCACACTTGCAACTACACCATCCATCCCCATCTACAGACAGATCACTGCATTGCTCTCACCCAGCTGCATTTCTGGAACACTTGAACAACACTACTCTAACCATCTTCGTCCAAAGTATTCAAAGAAGTCTCTTGACTCAAAAATGTTTGATGACAAAATACAGATCATTGTAAGAGGTGGGGAGAGAGGGCATAGAATATCTTGTTTTCCTAAAGCCAAATGGAGAGCTTTGTTCAATTGTACACTTCTCTATTAGATTTTGACACTGAATTTTCTTCACAACATAAAAGTGTGTTTTAGAAAGGTCAGGAAGATAACAGAATTTTCATTAAGGAAAAAAAGTTTGCTGATTTGTTGTTAAATTACTAAGAAGGCAGAGGTATAAAAGTATTTTTGATCCTGCTTAGAATTCTTAAATTGCCTGAGCTGTTTTCCAGTCTAACTGCCTACTTTTTCCGACGAGGTCTAAAGAGAGAAAGTAAGGCAGCAACTGCACATTGACTACCCAGTATCCATCCAACACTTCCTCCTTAGGAACAGAGCCTGGATATTGTGCCCAACTGGAACTTTACATTTCCTAGCCTGCACTTCAGATAAAGACACCCATTAGGATTTAAGAAGCCATGGGAAGAGATTCCCAGGAAAGCTCTTTAATGAAGTGCCCCTTTTTGCCCTTTTCCATTTCTTCCTTCCAGCTGTGTGGGATGTGAGTATGATAGCTGGAGCTGGAGCAGCCATTGGGACCATGAGGTGACCTTGAAGACAGAAACCTATGCTAAAGACTAGGGAACAAAAGGGTAAAAGGAGCCTGGATATATGTTGTACTCTCTAGGGTAGCCACTAAAATCATAATAAAAGAATGTATTATTAAGAAGTTCAGAGAGGGGGAAAAAGGAATAATAAAAAATAGTTGATCAAACCAGAGTGAGGAAAACTAGGGAAAAGAATATAAAACAGGTGAGACAAATGGAAAACAAATAGTAAGATGGTGACTATAAACTCAAACAAATCACAAGCCTAACTAGCTGCTGGAGCCCCAGCTATCATATCCACACACTGGCCAAAGTAGGGACAATCTGAACCTCAATAAGGATCTAAGAGCACTGTATTAAAACTCACCTCATATATTTAAATCCATGAATTCATAATGATATAAAAATCCAATTTGATCATCTTTGGAAAATGCTAGGGAACCAATTCATTATTTTGAAATCTGGTAAATAAAGGGGAAGAATGGAGTATTTAACCTCTCTTTCCTATATAAACTGTACCCACAGGTGTGCTGGTGAATGTCTAACTGACTCTCCAAGGGGGAAAGCCCTGATCTGCATCATTTGCCAATGTCCCTGGTGTAAATTCTCCCACGATGGTCAATTTCAAGCTACCAATGTGACATCAATGAACATAGGGTTGGGGAGAGATGTGAACAAGTGACCCTCAAGGGCTGGTAAAATGTGGCTCCAGCACACTGCCGACGATATCTCTGAGTAAAAAGTGGTCAGTGAAGGGAAATGTCTCTTAATCAAAAATATTCAACTTATAAGTAAAAGAGAAATGATAGAACATCACCATTTTGCAACGTGCAGTGAATTAATGGCTCCTGGCATTGAGCACCCTGGCTGCCAGCATCACACCAGGAGAGCAACTGAACAACCCGTTCCTCCTGATGAAAGAATGCCACACCACTGAGGGTCTTGCCAATGGGATCCCACCCAACTCTGTAGAGCCCCTGGACCCAGCTGCCGGTTTTGCAGGAAACACAAAGAACAGGGGACGGCATCAAACTGTGCCATGAGTGTGCATACACTAAGAATCCAGGCTGTGGGAAACTCTGCAGGTCACATGGTCCAGGTCCTTCAACAGACAAATTGTGAGAAAAAGAACAGAATGGAAGGGAAGCTGGTAGATTAAAAGAGATTTAAGTGACATAATCAACTTTAATGGGCAAGATATTTTATGGGCAGGATTAAAATATAGTGGCTAGGGGAGTGCCTGGGTGGCTCAGTCACTAAGCGTCTGCCTTCGGCTCAGGGCGTGATCCCAAAGTCCTGGGATCGAGCCCTGCATCGGGCTCCCTGCTCTGCTGGGAGCCTGCTTCTTCCTCTCCCACCCCCTCTGCTTGTGTTCCCTCTCTCACTGGCTCTCTCTCTCTCTCTGTCAAATAAATAAATAAATAAAATCTTTTAAAAAATATATATATATATAGTGGCTAGGGATACAGAGTTAGGTGATAGAACTATAAACAAACTCAAGGAAATGATCATTCTAAAGTCAGGGCAGCGATCACTTTTTACTGGAATGGAGTTGAGACTTGCAGTGGGCACATGGAGGGCCCTGGGCTGGCCGCAGGGTTCTATTTGCTGATCTAGGTTATAAGAACTCATTAAACTACATATTTGTCTGTAGTCTTCTCTATGTATTAGTTTACTTATTTATTTTTTTAAAAGATTTATTCACTTATTTGAGAGAGAGTGCACACAAGCAAGGGGAGGGGCAGAAGGAGAGGGAGAGAGAATCTCAAGCAGACTCCACGAGGGGCTCAGTCTCACGACCCATGAGATCATGACCTGACCTGAAACCAAGAGTCGGATGTTGAACCAAATGAGCCACCCAGGTGCCCCTGTGTATAATTTTACAATAAAAGAAGTTAAAACAGAAGTCAGACAAAAATAGTACATACTAATGATTTCATTTAACAAAGTTCAAAACCAGACAAAACTAATCTGTGTGGGTTAGAGGTCAAGATAGTAGTTACCCTTGGGTAGGGCTAGAGTCTGGAAGGAGGCATAAGAGGGCCTCTGAGTAATGTTCTGTTCTTATCTGGTCGCTGGTCACATGGGTGGGCTCACTTTGTGAAAATACATGAGAGAAAATTAATCCATGTTGTGCTAACACCACTGTTGTTTTAGATTTTCTGTTACCTGCAGCTGACCTTAACCCAAAGTCCCTTGATGAGTTAATTGCAGGGTGTCCTCTTTCCACACTATCACTGCAATGCTGCCTGCCCTGTGTGTCCTTAATGACTGAGCACAGCACCAGCTGGTGGGGTTTGGGTCAGTCTCCTCTCCAGGAAGCAGAGGGTCCCGAGCACTGAGCCTCCCGCTACCTCTGAGAGTCACTCTGTCATTCCACTGGACTTTCTGAGCCCTGACTTCCAGAGTTACAGGGGGGAGTCACACTTTCTGAGCCCTGACTTCCAGAGTTACAGGGGGTAGTTACCGTCGCCATGGAGTCAGGAGTTAGTATAAAGACATGTGAAATTATTATTTCAAACTGTGCTGTTCGAAGACCCCAATATTAAAGTGCACATTAGAAATTCCTTACAATTTAGCACTAGGAAAATAATTTGTCTCTTTTGACAAACTGACTTGCTTCCCTTTATCACTTAATGAAGGCTATCTAACTCACCACACATTTCTTTTTGCCTGGGCTGCCAAGGAAATCAGACCTACATGTATTGCTAAATGACGGCGATTTTTTCTGGCTGATAGCGACAAATCTCACAGCCTCACAGTCTATCCTGCCGATTTCCAAATCTCTGTTTCCTACTCAACACCCTTCTTAAATTTCTTCAACTCCTTAGTACGACAGATGACACTGCACAATCTGATAACAACGAAACCCTCCTGCCTCATCCCTCACCACTCACGGCACCCTCTTTGTTTATCACTGCCAAATGGACCTTGCACTTGAGGCTCAAAGCACTTTCCTTGAAAAAGGTATTAAAAACAACTTCGAGGTATAATTTACATACCCCAAAATTCACCCATTGTAAATGTATCCTGAGTACATTAAGGCATGTTTTTCTTGCCTTCCTTTTCCACTTAGTGATCTCCTATTCTTTCAGAGCCAGGCGCTGTCACCTCCTCTGTGAAGTCACACCCAACGAACCCGCACCAACTCGATTTCCCTCTTGTAGAAGTTTCTATTTGCCTCCGTTATGGCATTTAGCATATTACATTATTATTCCTTGTTGACTTTTATGTTGTGTCCATTACAAAGTGCGCTCCTTGATGACAGGTGTGCATCTAAGACGTTTTCCACCACTACACTGTCTTCCAGAACATTCATCATTGCCCAAAAGGAGTCGAGCTGCCCAGGGGAAGCTGCCAATCCCCAGTGCTGAATAACCTAAAAGACACCACAACGGTGGGAGCTCTACAAAGAACCGAGTAAATCCCTTCTGCTGGAGTTTATCAGGATGCCTGCACCATGGTGCACCCTGGCCATGACCTTTCACTCCAGATGCAAGGGTTATGCAGGAATTTTAGACCTCAGGAGAGGATATGGATGAGAGCCTGACACGGAATGACTTCTGAGGAACATCAACAATGCCAACAATATACCATGTTTCATTGGACCTAAGGCACCATCAATTGTAAGATACATCCCAGTCTCAGAGGTAAAAAGAGGAGCTTCTTAGGAGTGTCTGGGTGGCTCAGTCAGTTGAGCATCCAACTCTTGGTTTTGGCTTGGGTTGTGATCTCAGGGTCGTGAGATCAAGCCCCGCATGAGCTCAGCGTGGAGTCTGCTTGGGATTCTCTTCCTCTCCCTCTGCCCCTCCCCCTGCTCTCACGTACTCTCTCTCTCTTTAAAATAAAATAAATAAATAAAATCTTGAAAAAAAAAAAAGAGGAGCTTCTTAGAGTCTATGAAGTAGGGTGAATTACTTACTGCATACCTTACAGAAGAGCAAGGAGAAAGGCAGAGCAGGACGAAGAACGTTAAATACCTCAACCTTGAAAACGTCATATAGTGCCCATCACGTCCCCATCCCTGCCCTGAGAATTTCAAAATACTTTTTAAAATCACTAAGCTATAAAGTAAATATAAAGAGGTCTAACAACATTCTGATTTTTCCTATGAGAAAGACTTGAATGTTTTTTGGAAAACATCAAGCATCACATTTTTTCCAAACAAAAATACCATTGGTGGGTGGCCCTGCTTTGCTAGTGTCCCAGACACGCACTTAGTGTGCCTACGATGGGCGTTCTGGCACTGGAGCAAGGGGAGGATGGGAGCTGTGACTCAGCTCACTCCATGCAGAGCAGGTCCACGACTCTCCACAGCCAGACAGCTGTGAATCGGTGGCCTGGAGCCCTGACATCTGCCTCCATTGCCTACCTCTGCTCTGCATGGGCTTCAATGACTTCATTTACAGAAACACGGAATGACTAGTCCAAAGAGTGTCACACTTGAGCATTCACCAGAATCACCTGGAGGGCGTTTCTGATGCGGTAGGAATTTTGCATTTCTGGCAACTTCCCACATGATGCCAATGTTGCTGGTTCAGGGACCACGCAGTTAGAACCACTGACCTAGTCTAAACTACTCATTTGACGGAGAAGAAACTAGAGCCCTGAGAAGGGAAGGAGCTTGCCGAAGATTACACACTGAGATTATGCTGAAGCTGAACTAGGAGACCTAAGTCCCTTCTCCTCATGATGCTACGCCCTGTGGCCTCCTCTCGGCTAGCTACAGGAGTTGCCAACACAGAGAAGAGGGATAAATGGTCCAATGAGCACTTTGTACCTAAAAATTAAAGTTTTATATTTAAATTTTAAAGATAATTGCTAATAATCAAATGAGACTTCTTGGGTCATTAGGTTTCTTGGTGTCACAAACCCACCCAATCTAAGCATTATTTCTGTTTGCTTTTAAAACTGGATTTTTCCTTCCTCGCCCTTCCTTTTGCTCTGTCCTTTCTCTCTCAGTCTACATTCTTCAGAGCAATTTGCAGTAAGATTTCCCCAAAGACTAATATGTTTACAAGTTCTTTTTTGTCTTGAGTCCAAGTGTCTCCTTCACATTTTCCAGGAAGACTCCATCCTGCCACTGCCCCATCCATTACCACAGAAGCAGAAGGAAGGCAAGCAGGACTGGATGTGTTGGTGCACAGAGCCCTACAACAGAAAACACTACCAAAAAGGAACTTTCTGTGGAAACCCAAATTCACAGCAATTAGGTGAAAAAATGTACATAATCAAAGGCCTGTTAGTCCAGAAATTATTTTCTTCATTTAACAAAGATGCTCTGAAGTGTCCACGATGTGCAGACGAGCATGCCTCATTAGTAATTGGGGTCTGCCAGGACTGGGTTTTCTTTTTCGTCTGAGCCTCATCCTGCCATTCTCCATCATGGCCCTATTCCTGAACACCTCATACACATCCTTCTCAGTGGGTAGGTGCTCCATAGATGTTAGCTGAACTGAGCTGCATGAAGCCTGGTTGGACCCTGCTGATAACTCTTAGGAGCCTCCCATTCTTCCCATTACCTTGTAGCCAGAAGAGGCTATATATTTTCCCAGCCCAAATCTGGCGACTTCATCCTAGTGCCTGAGCATGTACCCTCCTCTACACAGCATCCCCAAACTAAAGAGATGATGTACGAGTAACCCACTTTGGAGGAAGGCATGATGAAATAAAATTGAGTTGCTTAAAATGGAAACCCAACAACGACCAGAGAGGAAAGGGGAGGACCCACAGAGGACAGTGATGTGTGAAGATGCCAGAGATATAAAGAGGAAGGAATAAAATTTTGTCAGGGGAGTTATTATTTCAGAAATTACAGAAGGTAGAGAACAAAGTAGAAAAACTTAAAAGAGGGGGAGAAAAAAAAAAAGCAAAGAGATCTCCTGGGATTTCACATAGCCCTTGATCCAGGAAGGAGAAAGGCCAGGGAAGCTCTATATTTCAGGGAACTGAGCTAAAGGGATTGGGCTGGAATTCAGAGGAACGGGCAGACCGCTGTTTCAACCTGGAGTTGAAAGAGTGGAGAGAGACGGGACGGGACTGTGCTTCTTTGGGACCATCGGAGCTGACATAAACCACTCTGGGCAAATGTAAAAAAAAACTGAATTAGTGAAGGTGGCCTGGAAGACGGAGGAACTGCCAGTTGTTCTAGAAGCCCATTCCGTGTGAATCTCTGTTACACTAAGGGCAATGAAGACAAATTACGGTCACCTCTCTGCATATGATTTTACTCTCAAGACCTGCACCCTCCAGAGCAGGGCAGTATCTGTACTGAAAACCAGTGCTTCTCAAACTTCAAAGTGCACACAAAGCCTCTGGGGGCCTTGCTGAAACCCAGATTTCAGGAGGTTCTGATTCAGTAGGTCTGCAGTGAGGCGTATAATCTGCCTTTTTAACAGGCTCCCAGGTGCTGCTGAAGTTGTTGATGTAAAGCCCACACTTTGAGTAGCGCCACTCACACAGCCAACCTAGTAAGGGGGGTCACGCGGGGCACGGAGGGGCAGAGCCGTGGACACAAGGAGCTGTCGTCTTTGGAGGAGATTGTCCCCTCCCTCCCTGAGATGGCTGCAGGGTGAACACCACGCCACACTCCCCACCTCAGTTATCTCCTCTCCATGCCCAACACCTGCATTTCCTTCAGCTATTTACCTGTTATATCAACACAGGTCTGTGGCCAGTAGATCCCCTAAAACCTTGAAGAACTGGTCAAGATTCAGGAAGGAGAGGCCCTTGGTGAGCCTCCTTTGTCCGTGCTGTCTGGAACCAAATGAGGAGTCCTCTTGACCATGCAGGAGTCTCCCTAGGCTTGCTGCAGGAAGCCACGGGACTTCCTCACATGGCTTCCCAGCAGGGAGCTCTCTGCCTGCACTTCCTCCAACACACTTCAGCAGAATCAGAGATCTGAATGCAAAACCATACGTATTAGAGATGGAACCAGCCAAAGATCTCACTGAGGGCCTATCCCTGAGCGCCAGACTAAGAAAAGCAATTACAGCACAAGAACCCGGTCTTCTCACCCACGGGATTTCAAGATTTCGTACAGCTTTGAAGGGCTCTTCATCTTTCAGACTGCCACCTCCTCCAAACTCGTGTGCGTAGCCGTCTTAAGCTGTGGAAGGCAACTGGTACATTCAGGGAACAAATCCCATGTTCAGACCTGGGGTGCGTGGTCAAAACTCCTAACGATGCCTCACTCTGAGAGCATGTGACGGAACTTTCCCTTGATGAAGTGAAGTTTAATATTTTCCATGGATTTTAATCCTGAGCGGTCTTAGTTTTTTCCTGACAGGTTATCAAGGCAGTGGGATACACTGAAGAGGTTAAAAAGCCCCCAGAGGAATGAAGCTGAATGAAAGAGGTCATGCGTGAATCATGGGAGAAAGGGTATGTGGTCAGAACTGAAGTTAATTCTATGCCACAGACAGTGATCTGCCCTCTGGGCCAGACACTGTGTTGGGGGTGGCGGGGAGTGCCACAAATAGAAAGGAATGATCCCAGACGACAGTTACGATCCTACACGTCTTGCTGGTGATTTATGCCAAAAATTAATCTAAAAAACACTTTTATAACCCTTATCTCACTTTCTTCTCATAAGTACCTTACAGGGTGGGTGCAGCAGGCATGAATAGCACCATTTTACAGACAAACTGAGATTCAGCAGTGAAATTATGTGTCCAAGCCTGGCCCTCACCTTTCATTATATAGATTATTATTATTATGCGTTTTTATTATCAAGTGTGTGATAACTGTCAATTAGAATCAGATCTCATATTGAAACTCCTCGGTTTGAAATGCCTAGGATTTAAGAAGCTCCAAGACATGAAAGATCCCTAACATATGGCACCAATGGGCACTGTAGGTTGGTTATTCTCCATCTGCTCCCCCTTGCCCTCTGCCCTGTATGTTTTTCTGCCTGTGTTTCCCCCTGCTCTGAGCCCTGAAAGGCCCACCCCTGTAACTAGTCACCTTTTCAGGAGAGTTTGGCCAGTGAGAGGAACCAGTACTGCAAAAGGCAACGACAGAGAGAGGTAAGCATATTTCTTCCCTGCTCTCTTGACTGTCCTTTCTAGACCACGGCACCTCCAGGACTCCAATTCTCATTGGAAACCAGTATTGCCATTTTCTGCCCTTGCCCCTCAGGGGTGCTAAGTTTTCCCCTCTTGTTAATGTCTGGGTGCCTCACTTCCCCTCGTTGGTTTTCTTAATCCCACCCACCCCCCTACAAATGGTGCCTTCCTTAAAATCTCTTGAACCACCTCAGTTAGATTCTGTTTCCCTGCGAGGACCCTGAATCATGCACACCTCTCTCCCACATAGCTCTGACCTGTCTAAATAAATCTAATACCCAGAGGAACACAGTGAGCCTAAAACATCCACAGTCACGAACTCATTGATTTTTCCCTTTTAATAATTAATGTATGTTTCTCCAGGGCTTATTTGCCACAATCTTACCTTCGGCCCTTGTTTATCCCTGGCCTGAACTTTGGTGACGGTCTCCTGAGTGGATTCCCATCTCTCATGCCTCCCCCCTCCAATCAATTCTATCCACGGCCTTCTACAGGATTAAATTTCCTGGTGCACAATTTTGATCCTGTCATTCCCGCTATGGCTCTCAAATGACTACGGCATAAAGTTCATGCTCCTTAGCCAGCACGCAGGGCTCTCACCTGTGTGTCCAGCCTTATCTACAACTCCCCTGTGTGTACCCGTGCTGTTTCCCAACCCCTCCCCAAAATACATGATTGTAATTTTATTTACACTGTTCCCTTAGCCTAGAAAGGCCTTAACTTTCAAACTGTCCACAGGCTTCCAGGTCCAGCCCAAACATTGCCTCCTGCCTGAGATTTTCTGTTTCCTTTCAGGGATAAAGAACCACTTTCTCCTAAATTCTCATGGGTTTTTTTGCATCTCTTTCTTCTGGCACTTAGCAAGTGGAACCTCTCGGTGTACTTCTTTGTGTCCATCCTACCCCACACCCCATACTAAGCATCTTTCCCAACAGTGCAGTTTGGTTCATGGTGGTACCCCAAATGGTGAGCACAGGGCATGACCCAGAGTAGGTCTTAGCGAGTATCTTTTGGATGAATGGATTCAATATCCCCTCAGCACCTAACACAGTGTCTACTGTGGTTAGACTTTAAAATCATTTGAATAAGCTTACGAGCTGGACAATGCATGCTGAATGTCCCATACGAGATGCTGCATATAAACATATCTGCATATTTGTCTATTTTGTATGACTGTCTCTTAATATGAATATATACTATTTCATTTAAAAAAGATCTCTCGTAAAACAAAAAAATATTTCTTTGGGGAAAATGGTACCACCTACATAAGCATCTTTAAAAACAACAACAATGGAAAACAAACTAGAGATGCCAGAGCTGAGCAAGGTCCTAGAAGAGGTTTCTGAAGGGCAACTGGATGCATGCGGCTTTGAAATGTTCTACTTCTTTCTCATTTCCTATCAGTCAGCCCCATCCTTTCCTTGCATCCAATTTTGTTTAATGAGGCTACTGCAATGTATTTATTTTGGGGTGATTGAATTTAGAAAGACATTCATCTAACACACAATTGCGGCCACAAGCTGAATGGCTGAATCATAACAGGGATGATGGCATTAATCTGAGGACAGCTGTTTCTTATCATTTCGAACACACAGAAAAACCTCCGGCCAGGCGAGAGTTTTTGCTTCAGTGGCAAGATGGGACTGATAGGATCTGAAGCAGAAATGCTTCTGGGCAGGTGGAAGTGGACAAGGAGAAAGAAGAAATGCCCTGTGGAGGGGCTAGACCTTTGATTTTTAGCACTTTGTCTGATGTGTGAGACTTGCTTCTAGCCCTTTGGGATACTAAAAAATTCCAGGTATGAGATAATTTGCTAAGGACACAGAGGCCTCTGTGTGGGTAACTAACCTTTTAAGAAGCACTTAAAAGTCTGTAGTCAGGAGTTAACAGCTATTAGAGTAACAATACCAATAACAATACCTGTTCACATCTGCACGGTACCTTACAGTTTACAACGTGCTTTCACGGTCACTCTCTCAGGCAAGGGAAGCTGGAGTATGGTATACACCTGGGTAGCTGCCCAGGTGCCCAGAGCTCAGGGGCACATCAAGTATGGTTCCCAAGGAGCTGGGACGCCCCTTCCCCAGGAAATCTCCATGGACATTGGCCTACTGCAGGTGCCCAAAATCCACCACGGAGGCATCCCTTCTTTGAGCTCCTCCCTTCTTTTGCTTTAACAGCAAAACTGTCCCTGGAAAGCATACAGCCAATTCTGTAACTCATTTACACCTGAGTATGAATGCATTCGCAGCGCCTTCTCAGCCAAACAGCTGGCCAAGGTTTTAAGCCGGTCATGAAAGTACTAAGGGTAAAAGGAGGTTAGGGGCCCAACGAACAGACATGGCTGACACTCCCCTTGCTGCACCTTTTGAGGTAACAGGAAACAGGCAGAGTGGTATGAATTTCAACGTAGTATCTTAATAGAGCTAAGAGCTACAGAACAATCTGCCACTCACAACTGCATTCCTTCCAAAGGTAATAAAATGTTACAAGAATTCAGCTTTTTAAAGGCTTAAATTTGAAATCACAGTGCATCCAAATAGAAACAACACTCATATTCACTCTGTAGCCAGTCAGCTGAACAACCCGAACTCATGGAAAACAATGAAAACACTATTTTTCATCTCCTACTGCCTTCTAAACTTATCAGGGGTGGAATGGGGCGAGAGCTTCCCCGGCCACAGACAGGAACTCAAGCATGCCCTGAGCTTGGGCGGTCCCTCCTGAGTAGCCAAAACTTTCTTCCTTCACTTGAAGTCACAATTATAAACACAGTTTCAACTCAGTAAATTAAAATATCCACATCCATGTAGTAACAGAAACTTCTAATCTCATTCAAGGGGCTTTTGGCAGGTGAGAAACCAGGGTATGAATCTTCTCTTCCCTTCTTTACACTCCCATCTTGCTAACTGGGATTTCGAACCCCTCCTGGAGAAAGAGAGGAGGAGAGGGAAGGTGAGAAAGCGCGTGTCTGATTGGGACCCTGGTAAGTGGTGTCACACTCTCTAGAGCTAACAGTTGTAGAATGGACTTTTTCTTGTACGATATTACTGGGAGTTCCTCCAAGCCCTGTCCCCCACCCCAGGTGATCTCTCACTTGAGGATTCTTTCATTAAGCAAAAACAATCCATTCAGGCAGGAGCTCTTGTCCCAGGCCCTAGAAATCACACAGTCCTCCTCCGGCTTCTCAGCTGGGTCTATCTATGGACTCCATATTAAACAGATCTCAGGTGTGTCACATCCAGGCCCACGCTTGCAGGGGCCCATATCTGCTCCTTGGAGCATTCTTTGATCTAACAAATTCTGGGAGCGTTGGCCAATCAGGAAGCAGCAGCAACCTTTGCTCTGCTGCCATAGCAATAGCCAGGACTGTTCTTTTTTTCTGTCCATTTCCATGGTAGGATTCAGACCCAGTCCTCTGGGCCTCCAACTGCAGGACACAGCCCAAGCTCTGAGTGGTCCTGTTGAGGCCAGGTGAGATAAGGTGGGCATCTACATCCCTTACTCCCTGGGGCCAGCCATGGCACTAAGCACACTCACTGCACCCACCAAAGAAGTCCTCTTCGAAAGCCTCAACAATGGTATCTTTTGACCCTTGATGTTGAGTGAGAGCCCAAGAGTCATGGAACCATTTTTTCTGTGAAATCCTTTGTGCAGGTTTTTCTGGGTGGTGTCCCATAGTGTGGCTACCTGATAGCTATTGTGTCTTGATTCTCTGTGGGAACTTGTAGTCTAACCCTCTGGTACAACTGATTCCTGTATTTGGCCAACAATTATTGAAGGTCAACCTCAGTGTAGACTGTTCCTGTTACCTACCTCTTTTCTCTTCCTCATCTTTTCTATTCTTTACCTTCCTACTATCAAATGTTATGATGAAGAACCAATTGTTCTCTCTCTCCACAAATTTCCAGCTATCACTGTAGACACATGTGGGGGAAAAAAGGGGTTTTACTTACTGTACCTAAATGGAGAACAAGCAAACTGAGAAAATATAAAATAAAAAACTACAATAAATAATGAAAATATTGGATGTCAAATTATCTTACTAGCACAGTAAGTTTTTTAACCCAAAGCATAGAATGTTGTCTATTTGGATTTGGGTTTTGCAAAGCTCAAGTCGCAAAGTTCTTGCAAAGCTATTGCAAACACAAGTCTTTAAGATGTTTTAGTACAAAAGGTGCTATATCACGTGCTCCCAATTCATAGGGCCAGGGGTAGTAGGAAACAAGCGGAGGATAAACAGGAGCCAGTAAGGAATTTAATTATTGCTAAAAAAAAAACATACTTCCTATAGCATATAAACACAGGCTTATTGGAAGGATAAGATAAAAACAGGAGTTGAAAGGAATACCAAGTATTCTGAAACTGCTCTATCAGACAACTGGAACATATAACAGGATTTCTGAAATATCATATAACAGCTGTCTACTTCACTAAGCCTTTGAATCCTTACCCTAAATAGTTTTTTTAAATAATCATGATGATCGATAGCTACCATGTACTGAGGGCTTTTTCTATGCTGGGAGCTGGACTAAGTGATTTATGGCACGTGATAGTCCCACAAGAGTCCTGTGAAAAAGATACTATTTATTCCCATTTCAGAGATGAGGAAAATGAGCCTCTGTGATTAAGGCACTTGTCTTGAATTGTGTGCCATAAGTGGTGAAAATGCTAGTTATGCTTGGCTCTCGGTCATGCCAGAAGCCTCACTCCTTCCCCCGTGCTGTGACTCTCTGACCCGGAGGCAGAGAAAAGTGAGTGTTCCTCCCCTAGTTTTGCCTATCTGTGTAGAAGCAAGGGAAAGGAATTTCATCTTCATCTAGAAGCCTTTGATTTTTTTTTTTTTTAAAGAGCTACCTTAAGTGGCCATTTGGTCTTTGCGAAATCTCCAGCAATCACAATGACCCTCTGTTACAGAACAGGGATGGAAAGCAGCTGCCAACTGCCTCCTAATTGTCTTCTGTTGAGGAATGTATCAGCACCAATTCCAGGATGTGGGGGTGGGGGTGGGAAGGATCTGGGAATACAAGGGGTTTTTTTCTTATTACTCAGTGTCAGCACCTACAGAAAGCAGTATGGAGCAAGTGAGCACCTTCATTGTATCAAGCTAATCTTCCAAGACAATATGGCAGGATCCCCACATAGGACTATACCTCTGGCTTCTGTTCTCTGTGGCCTTCATCCTGTCCCATCCCTACATAAATAAACCTTCCCTTCCCTCC
Organism: Ursus arctos; assembly: GCF_023065955.2. Lineage (NCBI taxonomy): Eukaryota > Metazoa > Chordata > Mammalia > Carnivora > Ursidae > Ursus > Ursus arctos. The sequence continues at coordinate 27,581,766 of NW_026622852.1, read as the reverse complement.
CTTCCACACTCTTTTTCCTCCCTCAACAAATATTTTGTTCAGCACCTATTAAGTGTCAAGCACTGGATTTGACACAAGGTTGTAACAAAGATTAAGGCTTGGTCCCTGCCCTCAAGGATATTATAGTCTAGTAAATAAATCAGACAAATTAGCATACAATTACAGTAGTGGGTTGTGAATACCACAGTCAGGGTCAGGAACAGGAGGGACACGTGACTTAGAGGAGGAGAAATCAGGGAAGGTTTACATGAAAAAAACAAAACCTTTTCCGGTCTTTCCTGTTTGGATATATTTCATCCCCATTCCAACCCAAATTCTGTCCTACCTTAGAGCTCTGTCAGAGAACCCTGTGGCACTTTGGCTTCCATCAGTCACATTGGGCTGGGTTTATTTCCTCCATTCCATTCAGTATAATTCACCCCACATGAGTCCTGTCCTAGCTACACTGTGGGGGAGGAAAATGACAAAGCCTATCCCAGACCCACTTCCTTGGGCAACACACAGGAGGAAAACTCTGCAACATGAGAGGTTAAACCAAGTGCAATGGAGGGTACCATGGGGATGGATGACACCCCATTAGAGAAGGCCTACATTATGGAATACTTCAGGAAAGAAGTGGCACTGAGATGAGTTTTGAAAAGTGAGCAAGATCTGTCTAGTAAGACAAAAAGGAAGGCATGCTCTGCTTTGGAACAGATTCAGGGACAGCAGGAAAATGGAGAAAGAATGAGGACAGTGTCCTTGAGGGAACTGTGGTAGACCAGTAAGACTGTAGGGATCATCCATGGTGGAGGAGAACTGCATAAGTAGAGGAAAACCATGGAAGACGAAACTGAACCAATCCATGGGGACTTTAAGTACTGGTGAGGTATTTGCACTTAACGTGTAGGCAGTGGGAAGCCAATCTGTGTGTTGAGTACATGACCAAAGTTGTCTTGTAAGATTGTGGTTGAAGAAAGAAAAGAGATAGGGGGACCAGTGAGAGGGTGACTGCAGTAGTCCAGGCGGGAAGGCCCGTAGGTGCTGGTGAGAAGTGGCAGTGGGGATGGAGAGCTGATACCCTCAAGTCAGGGACCAAGTGTCACCCATTTGTGTCCCTGTAATGTCAAGCACTATTCTCTGCCCTAATTAGATTTTGTAAATATTTCTGAAATTGAACTGCTTTAAAGATTCCATTTGAATATATGAAGTTATGTCCTGCAGGTGTTTGTTCTTTTTGTTTTAATCTTGTCACCTAAGTCACCCAATTCCAGGTCAAGGAAGGCTCCTGACCAAGGCTCTGCTTATCTGGCATTTTTGGGGCACCTCAGAGCAGTGATGCCTGGTTCACAGTCCTTAATTAGCTCATGCACCATTTTAATTGGTCTGCAGTTGTCTGGGTGGACAGACCTGGTTTCCTCTCTGGAGTCAGCTGGGGCTGCCCCACCCTTTCCTGCCAGCTCTGGCATCTGGAACATCACTGGCTAAGAAGAACCAGGGAGCCTGCTGAGCTCCAAAGCATGCAAAGAATGGGTTCTCATGGAGAATGCTAAAGACCAGAGGGCTGCTGGGACCCACACTAGAGTAACTCTCCAGTAAACCCACAGTCATATTAGTCAGGCATTTCTAAGAAAGGGAGGAGGAGGGTAGAGTGGTGGCAAACTGTAGGGATCACTCACAGTGTGGTTCTTCAATTCTAGATGAGGTCTCATGTTTAAATCAGTAGGGATCTATTACAATGGTTAAGAGGACCCACCTAGAAAGTAACCCACCTCAAGAGATGGCTTAGAATTATGGAATTAATGAGAGTGCAGGGTCTCCCAAATCCAATAAAGGGGTCAGACTGGACTGAGACCAAGGCCTCAATTCAATCAAAAGACAATGGCTAATTTTATTGAGCATTTACTATGTGCCAAGCACTTTTCTAAGCACTATTGTTATAATAACATATTTAATGCTCACAATGACTCTATAAAGTGAAGACTATTATTATCCTCATTTTACAAGTGAGAAAACAGACATGGAGAGGGTAAGACTTGCCCTAAGTCACACAGCCAGCAGCTGGTAGAATGTGAATTTGAACCGAGGTAGCCTGGCTCTAGCATGTATAAAATGCAACACTTTCTGCTTTTCTTGTCTCTTGTTCTCATTACTCTAACCAGCAGGAATGGAGGACAGACATAAGAGGCCTGAACTGTGACATCTCCTTCTGAGACATGAGTGTGTGGAGGGTCAGCAAGACACAATGAGAAAAGCTTGAGTTTTGCATCCAAACAGACCTGTCTTGGAACCCCATTTCCATCATATGTTAGTGAATGACCTGGGGCAATATACTCAGCCTCTAAGGCTCATAGTTGCTTGGGTGTAGGATAGGGGCAATACAGTCTTCAAGCCTGTTATGAGCAAAATAACGTCCCTAGTCCTCAGCGTGGCTCAGTGTGGGTGCTCATTAACAGTTATTATCATAAAGAGAGGTAGGTTCTGTGAAATCTGGGACAAGAAAGCCAAGAGTAAGAATGTATTCTTGTAGAAATTTGGAAAGAATGTTTTGATTCTAGAAAGGCCGAGAGGGGCCATTTACCCTATCTTCCCTGCAGCTTGGTAGCAATATTCCTCAAGGATACCAGCCTTCTCTTTTCCAGCTCTGGACTCACTGATGGCCATTCCAGTCTGTGATTTAGTCTTTGTTCCTACCGCTCCGGCCAGCTCTGCCCGCAGGGGTCCATTTAATCCCACTCTTCTGCTTCTTTGAGGTAGGGATGGGATTGGGCATGTCTACTGCTAATCAAGTCCTAGTTCTGATACTAAAATCCTCAGTCATGGTTTTCAAGTCAACACCTGACTTCCGTGCCTGACCTTCAAGTGGAAAAACTAAACAATAGTGTTATTTGATTGTTCTTTACAATGTAGGTAGAATTTAAAAGAAAACTCTCTTCCCTTTCTTGGTGAAGCAACAGGATGTACGCAAAAGTAATCTGGGGTCTGAGCGCTGTCTCTGCCTCTTAAAAACTAGGTGACCATGAGCAACGCCAACCCTGGCCCTAGTTACCTCAAGAGTTCTTAGAATGATTGAATAAAATAACAGATGTGAACATGTGTTTTGATTGCAAAGAAACACATGAATGGAATGGCAGGGGCTGAGAATACTGAGGTTATATCTAGTTGGTGAAATTCTGACAATGTTAAATAAGATTTTCTAAACCATCTGGGGCTTGGGGTGCCCTAGAATCTCAACACTGGCAAGTGTTGTCAGTACTAGGGGCAACCCTGAGTGGTCCTGAAAGAATTAGAAATGAGAAAGTCCTCTGAGAGTTTAATGAGGACACAAACACATAATTGATTACAGCAGAGATTTGCTAAGTCACCTTAAAGAAACAGAAAGGTTCTCAGACCAGGACAACTTGACAAAAATCTGATTGAAAGTATTAATACAGCTGAAGAAGGAAAGCATCTGTCAAAAGAGATATTGACTAGCCATGAAAACACAAGGAAAGGAGGACAGACAAGCAAACCTTGGCATTACCCATCTAATACCATCCAGGATAGAGGGGCTCTGGTTAAGAACGCAACCCACATAATTCTGGTGACAAGTATCTTCCCATTATAGAGGTCTAGGTCAGATGTCTCTAAACATCCTTTTAATGATTTCCCCTTGTCCTAACTGTAAGCTTAACGAGCAATCTGATTTGAGTTTGCTTTCCCATGTAGATAGGAAATGAATACACTAGCCATTGGACTTGGGCAGCCTTGGCAATTTTATTTCTTATTGTGAGTAAATAAACTGACATGTAATTATAATATGACTTCTTATACAGCCTGCTTACAGAGCTAGAATGCTCTTGTCATAGCACTTGAGCATTCCATACCTTCAGCAATTGTAGTTTTCCTTGTAAATTACTAAACTGGCATCCTAGGTTATATACGGCAGCACTGTGAGCTTAGACCTACCCTTGAATGCTAACAAATCAGACTTCTGAGCCTAACTGGCAGAGGACCAGAACCTGGACTCCACAAGTTCCTTGAGGTAATACCCCACTATGAAGACCTTTAGGGAGACAGCCAGCTAGCCTTCTCCTGGAGTCATCCCATCCTGGTCATTGCTTGACACCATTTCTTTTTGGAATACTGCAGAAGGAGCAGACACCACCACCACCACCACCACCATGCAAATATTCCCTTATGGAGAAGCCTGCCAACGGATGAATAAGCCCAAACTCTTTCTCCCACCTATCTCATTGGGACCCTGGCTTGCCTGCCCATGTTCTGTCCCATTACTCCCCACATGTACTCTGATTGCCGAGCTTGCTATCTTTGCTCATGCTGGCCATCTCTGGCTAGAATGATTTCTTTCCCTTCATCCCTCCACTCCACAGACCAAATGCCATCTTTGATTTAAGACTCAGGTCAGGTGCCCTCTCTTCCATGACCACTTTCATAATTGCCATTCCATCTCTGAAGTCCCATAGCTCATTTCCTCTTCACTCACATTTTCTATCTTATGTTAGAATTCTGCAATAAGAGTGAGGTCTCCAAGAATTCCAGAAAAAGAAGTCATCTCTTGGCTCAGAGCATTCTTCCCTTATAGGAAAACCTTCCTGGGAAATCAAATTCATTCAGTCTTCATTTATGTATTCAGTCATTTGACAAATATTTATTAAGTGCCTCTCTCTGCTAGGCAGTGGGATATGGCGGTCAATAAGACTGACAGGGCTTTTACCCTCATGCAGCTTCCAGTCTAGTGGGGAAGATGGACACTAAGAAACAAAAAAATCAATGCTGTGACAAGTGCCATGAAGGAGAAGTACAAGAGCGCCTGGGTGGCTCATCGGCTAAGCATCCGCCTTTGGCTCAGGTCATGATCCCAGAGTCCTGGAATCGAGCCTTGCATCATGCTCCCTGCTCAGGAGGGAGTCTGCTTCTCCCTCTCCCTCTGCTACTCCCCCTGCTTGTGCTCATTCTCTCTCTCTCAAATAAATAAATAAATAAATAAATAAATAAATAAGAGAAGTACATAGTACTGTGAGAATGCAAATGAGGCTTTTCTGGGAAAGTTAAATTTAAGTCAACACCTGAGCTGGGACTTGGCCAGAAGAGGACGGGGGATGCTTGAAAAAGTATAAATTGAATCATCTCAGTGGCCATTGTCACTGAGCTGTGACAGACTGATGTTTCCAATCCCTGGTTGACTATCTTGTCTTCAGATAATGCTAGGAACAAATTCACAGATGTTTTTCCTCCGACCCCCTGTCTTCTAGCTTCAGGCAGACCACCCCCTTTACACCAACAGTCTTCCAGTCACGAAAGTATGATTTCATATGTTGTATTTAACCTTTCTTAGTTATTATTACATCCCCATCCATCAACTGATTTTGTTTCATGTTAACTTTTCCCAATTTCATTCTCAAAGGGCAACATTAACTTCATGCTTTATGGGTTCTTATTGTCAATATCACCTACCACAAAACAAAGAAACAAAAATCTTTGTTTTGTTCACTGCTGTATCTCCAGTGCTAAGATGCCTGCCACATAGCAGACACTCAATATATATTCATTGACTGGATGGATGGATGGATGGATGGATGGATGGATGGACAGATGGATGGATGGATTTATCTTCCTTCTTACACCAGAAGCTCTCTAAGAGCATGGTACTTGCCTAGTTCATAGTTGTGTTCCTCCAGCACTTGAAACAATGCCATGCACATGGCAGGTAATCAATTTGCTTGAAATTTGCTTGATTTTCTCTATGACTGGATCAAACTCCCTGCTTTTTCAGGCAGCTTGTTCTGCAGCTGAACTGCTCTAGCTATTAAGTTCCTCCAACTCTTGGGCTAACATTTGCCTCCCCACTGGTCCTAGTTCCACCCTCTGGGCCCAAAAAGGGTAAATCCACATCCTCTGCCCCATGGCACCCCTTCTGATGTTAGGGACAGTGACCTGGTTCCCTGTAGTCACTTACAAACAGGACATTTCTCCAGCATGAACTCAAGTACTTTAAAATAGTCTGGAGTACTCCTAACATACTTCAAAGAAGGTCTCATCCCTCACAAGTCTGTGAGGTGTTCTGCAATCCCACAGAGATCCACTGTATGAGCAATTCTCTCTCGGGGTCAGGAACTCAGACTGGAACTGATGGTGATAACAACAATTAATGTTTACTTTGCAATTACTTATGGTTTACTGGTTAATCCACATAACACCCTGGGGATATAGGTCAGGGTTTCTATGCCTATAAATGGTCAAGGGAATCAGGCAAAAGACAAGGGCCTCAGCATATTTTGCACACATGCTGGGGTCCAGTGGAGGAAAGAATTGAATTGCTAGGATCTCAGTGGCTCAAGAACCCATGTCCTGGCTGATCCACCTGGAATCATCACTGGTCTCTCTCCTTGGTTGACAGAATCACTTTGGGTTCAATTTCATTAAAACCAGATCTGTGAAATGCTACAAATTCTAGGATGAGAGGTAAAGGGAGAAGAGGATACAGAAGACAGAAATCAAGGGCTTACTGTGTGCCAAGCTCTGCATTAGCCTCTGGGCACTGAAATATGTCAAAAATGTGTCCAAATACAGCACCTTACTCACAACAGGCCCAAAGCTATGCATGCAGCTTTGATACTATTTGAAATAAGAGAACTATTAGCCGGAGGCTCAAACATCTTTTTGTTACACATAGATTTTATCATAGTGGGATTTACTCTGAATCCTCTTAGAACTGATACACTTGGGTCACAAAGAGTCTACTAAAATAAGTACATATATTCAATGTTGTCAACTGCATTGTATTGCAAACACACAAGACATTTTCAGTGACTCCTTACATCAAACAAAGAATCTTTTCCAAATCATTTTATAATTTGAATAAATCCCTTCTTTAAATTGGATTTTCAAGAGAGAGGCTTCCTCCAAGCAGTGATTCTCAAGCTTTGGGGAGATTTTGAATCCTTAAGGAATCCGGTAACAAGCCACATGGGCTTCCCCCAGAACAACACATAGATTCGCGTAAGAACAAAAGATTTCATAAAATTCCGTCTGTAAACTCAAGGTAAAGATCAGAAGAGAGGTTGGCCCCTGATGAGACTTTGCAGCCATTGCAAGGTCTTTGATTTCCACTCTGAGTCAGATGGGAAGCTGCTGGAGGGTTTTGAACTTTCATTTTAACAGGAACTCCTGGCTATGGTGAGGAGAATAGACTCGCAGTGGGCAAGGGCAGAAGGAGGTCACTGCAATCATCCAGGTGCCAGAGGACAGTAGTTTGAACCCGGGAAGTTGCAGTGGAGGAGCAAGAAGTGGCCAGATTCTGATACAGCGTGAAGCCGAAGCTACAGGATTTGCTGACCAGATTGGATGTGATGTGTGAACGGAAGAGGTGAGTCAAAGCTGACTCCAAGGGTTCTGGCCTGTGCAACCTGAAGGCAGGAGTTGCCATCACCTGCGATGAGGAAGGCTGTAGGGGTATGAGGTTGTTGGAAGCAGGACAATAAGAGGCAGACTAAGAGGAGCCAAGTTTTGGATATTTTAAACTCAAGATGCCTATTACGCATCCGAACAGAGATGCTGAGGAGACAGTCGGATATCCGGTCTGGAATTCTGCAGGTTGGGCTGTAATAGTGGTCACATGTGAAATTGGAATAAGAATATAATAATGCCTGCATCATGGTACTTACTACAGGGAGGATGAAACAAGACAACGCATGTAAAGTTCTCAATATGTCCTAGATACGTTTTAGCCATTATTTTAATGGAAACTTCAGTTCTCTCAGTCAGTATTTCTATCATAACTATAAAGTTATGAGTGTGGTTGCTTTTAAGATTGATCACTGTCTGTGGTGTCAGTTCTTGGGTGATTTACAGAAGAAGAGTCTTGAGCAATGGCAGTGCCATTGGAGTTGGTCTCTAGCCCCCAGAGTTTAAAATTTGGAAGGTTTTTGCATGCATTCAACAGTCTTCCTAGTTAGCTTAATGTCACATGTCTTAAATAATCAGTATGTTACTCCATCGACCCAGAATTTATTTTAGGTTTCCGAGAGGGTCTGATGTGGAGAATGAAGCAGTTTATCAGGAGAAACTGAATACCAGCAAGGACCCCGCAGGGAAGACATTCCCAGCCCACTCATGTGGCCCTGTGACACAGGAGGTTTGAATGGAAGGACACGTAAGAAATGACCACCTATCATGTCTTGACTTCAGTAGCTACAGATGGAATCGTTGGCCACAAGTTCATCTGGCTCCTTTTAAAATTGATTCACAAAGGCCACGACTCATGTCTTCCCGAAATAGCAAGCTTCTTAGACGAATCTTCTTGGAGAAGCACACCCTTGCTATCTTGTGTTAATTTATTCAGTGATCTTTAGCTGTTTTATGTTGAGAAAGTGGAAACAGAGCTGGTGTGGTTTTATTACACACTTCCAGATCTTTGAAGCAATGCGCTGCTGGCATCAAAACCTAAACAATGTCTGAGGTTTCTCATTCCTTTTATATCTCTTTGAATTTTAACTATAAAATCCTTGACCCTGTAATTCTCTTCAACATCGATGACAGAGTTAATGCTCCATAATTGTCTATTAATAATCCGCCTAATCTCCAGCTGTATCCAAAGGAAAGGGGTGATGAAGTGGTTCAAACAGTCCAAAAATGAGTGTGTAACAAATAGATGACTAAGGTCACGTACAATCACAGATCTTGTCTGATGGATTTAGCAACGGCAGCACACCACCACCGATGGGTAGATGTGCTGTTGAGAGGGGAGAGAGGAAAGGACACAAAAGAAAGGCTCTTTCCGGGGCACCTGGGTAGCACAGTCGTTAAGCGTCTACCTTCAGCTCAGGGTGTGATCCCAGCGTTCGGGGATCGAGTCCCATATCAGGCTCCTCCACTGGGAGCCTGCTTCTTCCTCTCCCACTCCCCTGCTGTGTTCCCTCTCTCGCTGGCTGTCTCTCTGTCACATAAATAAATAAAATCTTAAAAAAAAAGAAAAAGAAAAAGAAAGGCTCTTTCCCTGAATCCTTGTTTTCTTCCATCTGTAAATGAGGCCACATAAACTGAGTTGATTGCTGCTAATGAGCAGGGTAATGCTCAGTTAAACTCCATGAAACACCAATTTCATTCCTTCTCCCTGATCCTTTTGCAAGTTTCTAATAATTGCTACATTCATTGTGACCAGGCTTCAAGTGGATCTCCGGGGGTGGCTCCACATGAGAAAATAACTCTTCTCTCTCCTTTCCCCCAGGAGTCAGGAGAGGACACCTCGGGGACTAATACCTCGGGGTCCCATAGCCCAGCAGGACATGGGCATCCCTATAGGCACCCCACCCCAGCCTCACTCTGACAGAACTCTGGGTGCAGGAGAGCTAAAAGATCCAAAAACTGGGGACTCTAACCTCAGCCACGTCAAGTTGATCTGTGGCAAGAACTTAATGAATTGGTACCCTATGTCTGTTTTTCTATTTTAAAGGAAATATTTTTTGTTTCCTATTAATTTTTAAAATTTTTGGTTTTATATTTTTCCAGCCAAGCCGAGAAGGAGAAGGAAAGAGTTTTGTCCATATTCAGGCATGGTGGTGACAGAAGAAAAAGCTTTCTAGGAAGAGGTGTTTATCCCCCAACATCTATTGGGCTTCAAATTTAGAACTCAGGTTCACTAGAACAATACAAGGGTGTTTTTTTTTTACATGGACAGCATGACCGTAAAACTTAACATCCAAACCAGGATACTTTTCCAAGTGAAACAAGGCAATATAAATAATGCCACCAGTATAATAAGCATAAACGGGGACTGTCCAAGCAAGCAGACATCACTCCGATCACCAAATGAGTCCCCAGCCTACCGAAATCTCTCCTTATTCAAGAGACCTGACCCGAAAGAAGTTTCCATGGCTAACACTGAGAATAAATGTCCTCGTCTCCCTACTGGGATAAGTAGGTCCTAGAGTTTTATGAATATGGGAAAAGGTTTCTTTCTTCTTTCCCTCTTCTTTCTCTTATTCAACAATCTCTCTAGCCATTTTAATTGCAGAATCCTTTCGCAAGTTCTGTCTACCCATCCTTGCCATCACCTTAGCCCCTACATCCTTGATCCAGAAAGTTCATACAGGAATCTTGAAAATTATACAACCTGTCTCCTGAATTCAGTTAGTGGACACTGGGCTGAATATATAAAATCCCACCAAGAGAGACAGTAGGATTTAGACTTAGTTTTGTCTGCCCTACAAAATAGGACAGGGATCCTAAGGCAATTTGGGGGGTCCTATCAGAGACAGCCCTTCTCAGTGTCAACGTGGGGCTCCTCTGGAGCACAGAATGTGCATGACTCAACTCTATATCCACAGTGGCCATTTCCCCACATGGGATTGTGTAGACCGAGTTCTCAGACATGCCATGGAATGACCCATCTGCTTCCTCACACCCCTTAGCCCCAGGCTCCTGAGTGCCCATGGTTTTCTTCTCCTTTCCTGTGCAGTAAGGGGAAATCCTGCCCAGAATCCCACATCAGCTGGCAGCACTGGGCTTCTGCTGCCCGCCCCCAGGTACTGGCTAGCATTCTGCTTTTCTCAGTACTTTGTTGAGCCAAACAGGGCCTCCCACAGACTCCAGGCAACAGGTCTGGGCTCAGGCTGAATCTCTTTGGTTCCGTTCAGTTTGGGAACACTCAACAAAACCCATTACCTTCTCAGCCCCAGGATGGATGCTGGAGACACAGAATGCAGGTCACACACAACACTGAAAGGCTGTATATGCACCTGGGCACGAGTGGTTAAAAGCAATGACTGCAGTGGAGCTGTCTGGGTTTGTGCTGTCTCTACGACTCACCACCTGATTATCCGTAGGTGAATACTTACCTCTCTGGACCTGAGTTTTTCATTTGGAAAATGGAAATACAAGCCTGCCTCAATGCGTTGGTGTGAGAATTATGACGACAATTCTGATTATGATCATTATGATTTAGAACCAAGCTTGGTACAGAGCAAATACTCAATAAATTTAACTATTTGTGACTTTTGGCTCCTCTTCCCTGGGAGCCTAAAGCTTGGCCCATTTCCCTTAATTCTCCCTGCATCGGACAGGTTTCCTCACCTCTCAGGAGGGGCTTTTCTTTGCTCCTGGCCCATCCCAATGCTGAGGGCCAAGAATGACACATCTCCACCCTAACCTTTGGCTGGTGCCTTAGCCACTAGGATTCAAATTCAAAGCTTTTAAGAGGTTAAGTGATTGGGGCGCCTGGGTGGCCCAGTCGGTTAAGCGTCTGCCTTTGGCTCAGGGCGTGATCCCAGAGTCCTGGGATCAAGCCCCGCATTGGGCTCCCTGCTCCGCTGGGAAGCCTGCTTTTTCCTCTCCCACTCCCCCTGCTTGTGTTCCCTCTCTCCCTGGCTGTCTCTCTCTCTGTCAAATAAATAAATAAAATCTTAAAAAAAAAAAAGAATAAGTGATCGTCTACCTTCTCTGAACCCAACTGAATCATTATGTAAGTATTTCTCTAAGAAGGAAAGGAAACTCTTGGTCAACACAGAGGAAGGACTAGATTTGAAAGGAGTCACCTAAGCCAGGATCCTGAGCATACCTTGTGCCCACGTATTTCCAGTTCTCTTAGAGCCAAAGGCAGGAGTTTCCACATGCTTCTCAGAAATTCGGATACCAGTGAACGGTAAGCAAAAAGGAATCTTCCCAGGAATTTTTCTGAATCATGTTATTTTCTTCTCTAGTCATCCTAAGTTCTCCACTGAATACTAGATCTTAACTAGTAATGGTTGGTTATGATGTATTTGTTCAATTAGGCAAATACATACTATACTTTTCCTCGCACTTCTCAAGGAATCTTTAATTATCAAAGCCACTACTACCCATTGAAGACAGATAAACTTCAAAATAAACTGGATTTTTTTTTTACTTGGCTAAGGCAATTCTGAATTTCCATGACTTGATAGCCTCACACTCCAAATAATTTCAATTCACCCACCTAACACTTCCACTCAAAAAGACGTGTTGTTGTGATGCCTACCACCCATGTTCCTGGTGGTACTCCTTGCATCACCTCTAACACTTAGATTTTAGATAATTTTTTTTGTTTTTTTAAAGATTTTATTTATTTATTTGACACACAGAGAGAAAGAGATTGCACAAGCAGGGGGAGTGGGAGCAGCAGGCAGAGGGAGAGGGAGAAACAGACTCCCCACTGAGCAGGGAGCCCGATGGGGGGCTCCAACCCAGGACCCTGGGATCATGACCTGAGCCAAAGGCAGACGCTTAATCGAATGAGCCACCCAGGCATCCCGACATTTTGGATAATTTCAGTGCAAAGGAATAATCAATACTATTGCCAATAAACATAAAAACTTTCCCCAAATGTGATCATATTTTTATTAAGAGAAAATCACCACTGCTCCGCCGTCCACCTTCACCCACTCCAATCTTTGGAATTGCCTCCTTCTGACAGACTTGAGTTAGATCCTCAAGACACAATGGTGCACTATTGTGCCCCAGAGGTCTCTACTTCCAGGATGATTTCAACAAATCTCTGTCCTAGCTTGCTTTCCTTTTGCTGAAGGCTGCCGCTAACCTGGAAGCAAAGGTTCAGTTGCCCTTATGCTCCTAGTACACACTTACCTGCTTCCTTCCACCCGTGTCCACGGAGTCCCAGAGCACCAATCCTGGAAGGGACTTTGGAGACCAGCTAATCCAAGTCTTCATTTTACAGACACAGACACTGGAGCCTACAAAGAGGAAGACATTTGGCCAAGGTCACACAGCTCATTAATGAAAGAGTTGGGACTCGAATTGTCAAACTGGAGATTCATCCTCCTGTGGTGTCATTCTTCTTCCAACTGGTTCTTGTGCTCTCTGCCCTAGTTGGCTTTCATGTATTTGCCACACAGTCCACACCCTCCTGGGATGTGCCAGCAGCCTGTGAGGCTCACACAGAGTGAACTCATCCAGCCTCACTGGCCCCGGGCTCTTTACCTGCAGAGGAACGAATGTCACGTGACTCTCTTGGAAACATACGCAGTGTGTAGGGACACATGTGATGTTCCGGTGTACCCAGCATGGCATGTCTGCCAAATTTGTCACATTGAGAAGCAAGCAGAGCCTACAAGCCATTTATAATATCTGATGCTTTTAAGTCCTTTTTTCTAGGCCTATAATTTCAGATTACCCTACAACAAAAGCTTGGTATTGTGCCACCCCAAAACAATGTATTGTTTTTGTTAACAACAAATATTTACTCAGGAGATACTCTGTGAACATTTCCCATTTGTGAGGCATTATGCTACCAGGAATAAATGAACAGGAAATCATGATTCCCATCCTTTTTCAGTGGAGGAAACAGGCACACAGACAGTGGCCAGATATTGTGCTAAGTGCCTTGACTCTGGGACAGCAGGCACAAGTCTTAGAGAACACAGAAGCAGCAGCTAAGTGAGCACAGGCGGGTTAGTGGAGACTTTTTTAAGGGACATTTTTATTTTAGAATAGTTTTAAGATTTACAGAAAAGTTGCAAAGATAATACAGAGGGTTCCCATATATCCCTCACACCAGTTTCTCATTGTGTAAACATCTTCTGTTACTATGAAACATTTCTTACAACTGAGGAGCCAACATTGCACATGACTTTGAACTAAATTAGTAGAGACTTTTTGAAGGAGGTGACATCTAAGGTGATTTCTGAATGACACTAGGAGTTATCCAGATGAAGAGGTAGGAAAGATCATTTTCATCAGAAAGAAAAGCATGTGCAAAGACCCAGAAGTAAGAGTTTGGTGGGGTCAGGGAACAGCCAGTTGCAGTATGTGGATGTGGAGGTGGGAAATTGGTGGGGAAAAGAGAAGGCTAGAGGAAGAGTGAAGAAGAGGCACCCAGGTATGGGAAGAGGAGTGGAAAGTGTCGAAGTTAGTGAAGAAGATAGGAATGAGATCAAGAAAAGGCCTTCTAAACGGGGCTGAAGCATTTGTACTTTTTCCTGAGTACCATGAGGAATAATTAAGGTATCTTTTCCAGGAGACTAACAGTATAAAAATTATATTTGTAAAGGTTAGTTAGACTGCTGGGCAGAAAACACAACTGCAGGGAGAAGACAGAAGAAAGAAGACCAGTTGGTGGGTGGCCAAAGCAAAAAAAAGTGGTTGGAAGGGATAAAAAGAATATAATGAATTTTAGAGATAGTAAGGACACAGAGTTGATGGAACGTGATGGTTAATTAGATATAGAGCCAAGGGGAGAAGGAAGGCTCAAGATTGACTCCAAGGTTTCTGGTTTTGGCAGCTGAATGGACTGGATGGTGGTATCGGTCATTAGGCAACACAGCACAGGAGTTAAGGTTGATTAGGAGGAGAAGATGACTGGTTGCACTCTGAACAGTGATGTATGAAGTGCCCATGGGACATCCAAGGAAATGGTGAAGTCAGTAGGTTGGTTGGGTATATGGGTCTGTGTTTCTGGAGAGCATTACAGGTTAGAGACATATGTGGTGAATCATTAGCTTAAGGATGGCAATTGAAGCCAGACTAGACTGCCCATGAGAATAGAAGAGGAGAGGGTCCAGGAAAGAACCTTAAAGAAAGTGGCCAGGGTGCCTGGGTGGCTCAGTCGGTTAAGCAGCTGCCTTCGGCTCAGGTCATGGTCTCAGGGTCCCGGGATCAAGCCCCGTGTCGGGCTCCTTGTTGAGCTTCTCCCTCTCCACTCTGCTCATGCTCTCTCTCGCTCTGTCTCTCTCTCTCAATTAAGTAAATAAAAGTCTTTTTTAAAAAAGAAAGTAAGTAAGTGGCCGTTTAGGAGTTGAGCCTAGGAAGAGCTGTGGAAGGAGGATGTGGAGCGGCTGGAGGAACACCAGACGAATGTGGTATCCGTGAAGCTGGGAGGGGAGAACTTTCCTGAAAGGGTCATGTGGCCAGTAGTGTCAAATTCTGCAGGCGTGTAGAGGCCCACAAGGGTCCCTTGGATTTGGCAATAAGGACTTCCCTTAAAGGAAGCAGTTTCAGAGAATCGGTAGGGCCAGAAGCCCAATCTGCCGTCGGGCTGCAAAATGAATAGGCGGTAAGGACAAGAGAACCAGGAGCATGGATCGTAATTTTAAAAAGATTTACTGTGAATCAGAGGCCGGAGAGAACTGAGATGAAGCTGACAAGTGATAGCAGGTGCTGTGGCAGTAAAAAATTACTTGTGCCATTTAGAGTATTGCCGAAGCCATAATTTTTCTGGAGAAAAATTATATGCTACGATTAGTAGTAGCTACCATTTAAAGAATGCCCACCATAGGCGAGGCACTTACAGGACATCATCTTATCTAGCTTTTAAAACAACACTTTGAAGTAGGTATTAGATCTCTCTGTCACAGATGAAGAAACAAAAGCCCAGAAAGATTCTGGCACAAGGTCTCAGAACAACTTTATAGAGGAGCTGGAAGTTAAACCTAACCTTTACTCCAAAGTCCATATTTTTCTTACTGCCACCACACTACCTCTCCTGAACATTTCCTACAGCTGGCCTCCATTTTACAATGCAAATGTCAGGAGCTAAAATGGGTGGTCAAGGAATTCCACCCACCGCTATGAGAGCCTTAAGGGAAGAGACAGATAACCCAGGCACCCACTTCTTGTTCAAGGACAATTTCTGAGTAAGGAATAAAGAGTCTCTGGTTTTGAATCCCAAAGGTCCTTGCCAAGGACTTAATATGTCCCCTTTGTCGGGGAGGGGGGCAGGGAAGTGGCTCGTGGTGGCAGGTGTGAGGCCAGATAGCTCAGAGTAAATCAGTCCATCACGGCTAACTAGAAAAGTTAAGGTTGTCCATAAGGGAAAACTGAAAATTGTAAGAGAATTCTGCAGGGGCGCCTGGGTGGCTTAGTGGTTGAGCGTCTGCCTTCAGGTCAGGTCATGATCCCAGGGTTCTGGGATCAAGCCCCACATCGGGCTCCCTGCTCAGCAGGAAGCCTGCTTCTCCCTCTCCCACTCCCCCTGCTTGTGTTCCCTCTCTTGCTGTCTCTCTCTGTCAAATAAATAAATAAAATCTTAAAAAAAAAGAGAGAGAGAGAGAGAGAATTCTGCAAAAATTATTTTTAGCCTGGAGAAAACAAGCATAAAGGAAGACCCAAGCTGCCCTGACACATTCATAAGGAAGAATGATCAGACTAGGTCTGGACCCTCTGAAAGACAATGATAACTAAAACCAGTGGGAATATGGTAGAGAGGGGCAGATCTTGGCTCTAAGGAAAAGAGCTGCCTATCCACAGGTGTCTGAAACTGCCCAGTAAAGTGTGAGCTCTCTGCCACTGCCGATGCTCTAACAGAAGCAGGGATATTGAAGGTAGCGGCCAAGCATCAGAGAAGGACTTTGAGAGACCCTCTGGAGAAGACACTAGGGTAAGTTCACATAATAAAGGCCTGGCCTTTATCCTCCCCAACTGAAGTCTAAATATTACGTGATGAGAAGATTGGCCCGTTCCTTCATTCACAATCTGTATACCGCATAGCAATTCAACTTTAATATGCAAGATCAAAATGTATTCCTACCTTTAGGGAGCTCTGTGTTTGTTTCTAAGATGAGAAAATACGCTTGTGGGTATCTACTCATTGGCTTTGATCGGGCAGGTCTGTCATCCTGAAAATGTCAGAGACAGGCTGTGGAGAATGGATATTGATAGCCTTACCTTCGTCCTGTGGAGGTTGGACAGAAAGAGCTCACTTCTTGCTTTCTCAAAGGGCTCCTGACGTGGGGTAAGAGTTCATCTATCAGTGTAGGACTGGACCTGCAATCATTGAATCCATAAAAAATTATTTCTTTCCCCTTCTTTCACTTTAAAAATATTAATGGAGCATCTATGATGCTACAGGCAAAAAAAAAAAAAAAGGCACTTTTTATGAAAGTCAAGAAACTATACCCAGCTGTATACACATTTCCATAGCATATATATGTGTTTGAGTACTGGGGGTAGGGTGGGAGTAGTGACAAAATCAGCTCTCTAATCTCTGCAGGGAGAAGTCTGGTAATAATAATTATTAGGTCAATGCAAACTTAGACTTTCAGTATGTTTTATTTTCCTGCCACAAAATAATTAGAACTTATAGCACAAGGAAGCAAACCTCCTCTAAAAACAAACAAAAATTTCCACCCCTTGTTTGTAGTTCTCAAAAGTCTAGAGATCAGACACCTACACTCTTGGCCAGAGAAAGCTTTTTCCTCAGGAAAAAAAAAAAAAGAGTAAAAATTGAGAACTCTGAACTTAGGGTAATGATTATAATGATTAGAAAAATGTTTATGTGTGCACAAAGATAGTGTTACAGTCATGTTCCCTGGAACTTATTTATAGAAACAATATGAAAGCACATTAAATGCCCAAAGGTAGAGAATTAGTTAAATAAATTTTGGTACATCCATATAATGGAATACCATACAGCCACCATTAATGATGCTTAGAAGAATATTTAAAGATATAGGAAGATAGTCAATATAACTTAAATGAAAAATGCAAGTTAAAATAGCATATACCATATGGCCCAGCTTTGTAAAAAAAACACATATATAGGTGGTGTGTGGACATATATATATACACACATGCCTAAAGAAGGAGAGAGGGCTACATGTGTATACGATAGAAGAAGAAAGGCTGATAGAATGATCGCCCAATATATCAATAGTGGTTGTGGAATTGTGGGGGATTGATCTTTTCTTCTTTTTCCCTTAATTATGCATTTTCTAGGGGCACCTGGGTAGTATAGTCAGTTGGGCATCTCTTTTTTTTTTTTTTTAAGATTTTATTTATTTATTTATTTGACAGAAAGAGAGACAGCCAGCAAGAGAAGGAACACAAGCAGGGGGAGTGGGAGAGGAAGAAGCAGGCTTCCAGTGGAGGAGCCTGATGTGGGGCTTGATTCCGGAACGCCGGGATCACGCCCTGAGCCGAAGGCAGACGCTTAACGACTGAGCCATCCAGGCGCCCCTAGCATTTGACTCTTGATTTCAGTTCAGGTCATGATCTCAGGGTCATGAGATCAAGCCCCACTTTGGCTCAGCACTTAGCATGAAGTCTGCTTGAAATTCTCTCTCCCTCTCCCCCTCCCGCTCTTGCTTTCTCTCTCTCAAATAAATAATAAAAATAAATCTTTAAGAAGAGTATTTATTTTCTAAATTGTATAAAAATAAACATGCACTTTGGTGAAAAAAGAAGTTATTAAAGTATAATATGGTTATAATATATATTATATGTGGTTTCATATAATTATATTGCTATAAATAAATTAAAGCAAGTAAATTTTAAAGTTCTTTCTTTAATCTTGCCTATGATATGTAAAACTTATTTAATGTATTTTAAAATCATTATTTAATTATTTTTATTTAGGCAAACAAAAACAAGTTGTACAAAAACATGGAAAAATAAATCACTACATAAAAATATTATATAGGATTTTAAGTAAATTTCTTTGGGGGAAAATTTCCTTTCAATGTGATAACCAAAGGTACCAATATTTTAATTCTAAAGGTTAGCAGGTATGAAGTTCATCCATTCATCCACTCAGGGGTTACTTTCTGAGTTTTTACCGTGTATAAATATCTGTCCCGTTGTTTGGAGGATTAAAGTGTGTGTTTCTTGTACTTGAGGTGCTTCCAGTCTACTTGAAAAGATCAAACACTCATGAATCATCCAGGCAACAAAGCCCTAAAAATTAGAACAGATAATAGGGTATTAGAGAAAGCAAATGCCAGTGAGGTGAAGGTTATCAAAATTCTACTCATCTTTTAAAGTCCAAAAGGACTTCTTCTGGCTGGGTAGTAATTTCTAGAAGTAAGCTATCCCATCTACTGGGTGAGGACTCTCGTTAACATCTATCACAGAGCAGTCCTTCCCTTGGTGGGTCCTGAGTGGACTTTAAAATGAAGTTGATTTGGGAAACAGCAGACCATGTTCATCTCCTGAAGAAATGAGGAAGAAGACACGTGGAATTGTCTAATAACACCGTCCAGGTTAACTACTGCTGATGGGGGTGGAAACATGGAAAGAAGTACTGCCATCAGCCTCTTGATGAATAGCAGCCACCCTTTATCCTGTCCCTCCCAAGCTCAGGTCAAACAATACCTCATTCTTCCAATCCTTACCTCTGAGCGGAAGATTATCAATGAGAATTCACTAAGTACTGAAATCTGCAAGATCACGGGGAAAAGTGCTGGACTGGGAGCCCAGAGACCTACCTTAGTCTCAACTAGCTATACCTCTAGATTCCCTTTGGGCCTCAGTTTCCTCATCTGTCAAGTGAAGGGGTTGAACTGTTCAATACCCAAAACCTATAGCTCCCAATACATTAGAAACCACAAGATTCCTGTAATTATATGTCAGAATTATTCCCCAGTCATGCATCATCTGTTAATCTCTGACCCTGTAAATACAAATTCCTCCCCAATGATGGTATTAAAACACTTAATTCTCTTATGGGTAAATTGTGCGCACCAAACATTTGTGTGCAGTACTGTCTAAGAAGTCAAGGCAAAGGAAATAGCTCCTAAATCCCTCCTGGGATCAAAATGGAAAACAAGACAGGCTATGACATCAGCCACCATTTCCTCTATGATCAGACTGCAAACATCAATATTAAATTATGTGTGCATACTTTTCATTTTTGCCTTTCACTGCACAACCATAGGGAATCCTTTGCTTTTAGCAAGGTGAGGAAGGAAGAACAGGAAAGATGAACACATATTTTCAGCATTTTTGAGCTGCAAGTGATTTTAAAGATTAGACCCAATCCCCTAATCATTCCAATGAGGGGGAAAAATGAAGAGTTCAAGCTATGGCACAGCTCACACTCCATTGCTCATTTCCTGAAGGGTAGGAGCTCCATTTGCGGTACCTAAACAGAGGGTCAGTGGACAATACCACCACCTACAGGCCATAAGCGGAGGGGCACCAAAAAAAAAGACAAAAAAGGAGCCTAAGCTCTTTAGTGAGTTTCCTCCATTTCAGGTGGAGGAGCCAAGCAAGGGGAGGACAAAGTTGATCAGGATGAATATTTCTGAAACAAACACAGTTCACCCTTCTAGATTGTATCCAGAACCAGTTCCTCACTACCTTCCTGTCTCTCTACAGGTAGGCTGGCAAGCACCACACCTAGTTTCTAAGAGACTTGTTATGAGAATAATATTGCCCTTTAACAGGTCAGCTATTTGCCACCACGTCACCTGTCCAGTCAACAAGTGCTGCTTGATACAGCATTGGATGAATAAAATTCAAATGCTAAAAATTGGATCTTTTTACCAAGATACATGATTTTTTTTTGCTAAATCTCTCCCCTCTTTGGTTCCTCTGAATCCAGGCAAGTTACTCAACTCATCTCAGTAAAGAAAATACGGTAGTTCTATATGAGAACTGTTTATCGAAACTCAGTCAGCATCAGGGATCTTAGTTACTGGAATCACATAAGAACTCATTCCTTGCCAGTTCACTTTGCCTCGCTTATTCAGATGGATGAGATACGCTTTATTGTTACATTCTTCCTACTGCTGGCCAAACACTGGCTGTTTTGATGCCTGACCACATTTGATCAGATTTGGACATCCATACACTCCAGACCAGAATGCCCTAGATGACACGATTAGAATTGAAAATGCTCAGACTGTTAGAACTGAACAGGACTCTCAAAAGCATTTAATCATATCTTCTCCCTTTACAACTAAAGAAATGGAGTTGCATTGAAACAGAGACGTGTCCCTGGTCACATGGCTTGATAGTGGCAGTGCCAAATCTGGAGGCCATGTCCTTCCACAGCCCCTGCTGCTTTCCAGAGTCAGTGCGGGCTTCCTAACACTCTCAAAGTGTTGAATGGAGGATGCTCCTTGGGAGCAGTCCCTTCCATTCCAGAGCTGCCTCTATTCCAATGCATGAATTATAGATAGAAGAGGTTACCAAAGCCTGAAAATGCAGATGAGTTCTCTTTCTTGCCCCAATGTCCTACATTCTGTCAATCAGGAAGGTGGGCAGTTGGGCTTTAGTTATCAGTTATTGCATTAAATTACTGTTCTAACATCCAAAATCCACTGTTGCTATGCAATGTGCAGTCAGGAAGGCACATTCTGGTTTTTGCTTTTTGTTTATCAGAGAGGGGGAGAGAGGTGGGAGGGGTAGAGGAGAAGGGAGAGGGAGAATGCCAAGCAGGCTCCATGCCCAGGGTAGAGCTCAAGGCGGGGCTCAATCTAACAACCCTGAAATGATGATCTGAGCCACGATCAACAGTCGGACACTTAACTGACTGAGTCACCCAGACGCCCCAGGCACATTCTGGTTTTGAATTATGTGAGCAATTCAGTCATCTGGTTTGTGTCCAAAAATTATATATGGCTAGTTGACATGCAAAATTTGGGCCTGCACTGTTTTGATGAATCTGTGACAGGAAATCTGCACTAAACCTCTACCTCCTGACTCCAGTGAGGCCCATCCAGGCAGGCACTAATGGTTAAAGACTAACAAAGGAGCAGTGGGGTGCAGGGGAAAGAGAGGGCAACTTGGCATTATAATCTGCATTAGAACCCTGCTTCTGCTTATCACTAGCAGGATGACTGTAAGCAGTGCACTTGGTTTCTCAGCCCTCCTCTCCTCATCGGTAAAATGTTGAAAGGAGCTGAACTTGTTTTTATACACTGTACTACTGGGCAAATCTACAAGGACCACTTAACGCCAAAAATGAGAACACAGCAATAATATGGAGTTGAAAACTTTTGTCTGGGTCCCACAAATCTAAATACAAAACCCTATTGCAGAGGTGTCTGGCTGGCTCAGTCAGTACAGTATGTGCTCTCAGGGTCCTGAGTTCAAGCCCCAGGTAGGGCATAGAGCTTACTTAAATATATAAATATTTATATTATATATATTAAAGTACACATTTATATATATAAAATAAAATGGGGATGACAATAACAAAAAACTTACTACATTTACTAGTTGTGTAATCACAGCAAGTTTCATCATCTTCATCTTTTTTAACTTATGAAAATTTTCACACATGCTCAAAATAGAAAGATTAGAAAAATTAAAATGATATATTAATCACCAGCTTAAGCAATTTTCAACATTTTGCTAATATCGTTTCATCTCCCTTCCTCAACACTTTTTTTTCCCCTAAGGTATTTTAAAGTATATTTGGGCAAGTTGTTTTAAAGCTCTCTGTGCTTCAGTTTTATCATCTAGGAAATAAAGGTTTTAATATCTAATTCATGGAGTAGAACTGTAGCTATTGTTATTTACGGTGGTATCTGTGTGCATTGTCCCCTCCGAGGCGTAAAAGCACTTTGCAGCGTAGCGCGCCGGGCTCCAGACGGAGCTTCCTCAACAGCCGGAAGGAACCGGAGTCCTGCGTGGTCCAGACTGCGACGCCCTCTTCAGGCAGCCCCCTGCAGAACCTCTAGGGCGGGATGAGGATTGTCCCTCGCAGGCCCCCGTCACCGCGCGCGAAAACGAGGGGCGGGAACGGGAAATGGGATGGGGCCGAGTTCCGGGCGCCAGGCAGCCTCCGAGGAGAGCCGAGCGTGGCAGCTGGAAGCCAGGGAGGCAAAGCCGAGATGTTCCGGATCGAGGGCCTTGCACCGAAGCTGGACCCCGAGGAGATGAAACGGAAGATGCGCGAGGATGTGATCTCGTCCATACGGAACTTCCTCATCTACGTGGCCCTACTGCGAGTCAGTGAGTGTCCTTCTAGGCTGCGGCCATGAGACCCGCGGGGAGCTCGCGGACACCACCCACCCAACTCTGGTTCTTTGGGGACCCGCGAGCTGAGCTAGCTGAGCGGTCGCGTGGAGGGTGGGACATGTGGGTCGAGATCAGCGGGCGCAGGCGCGGCTTAGGGTCTGCGGGCTGGGGTCAGAAGTACACGCGCTGGCCCGGACTGCGAGGGCGATTGCCTCGCCTGCCTTAAGAGCGTTTGAATTGAAAGAACCTCAAGGGTTTATTCCCCCCTCCCCTCCCGAGCTGCGGCCCTCATTTTGCCGACAGAAACTGAGGGCTAGAGTAGAGAAATGGCTGGCTCAAGGTCACGCAGCGGTTCAGTGGATGATCTTGATCTAGAATCCAGAGCTCTTAATACCAAGTTTCCTTCTTTCAGTGCTGATCTCTGAAATAACAAAAAGGTTTGCTGCTTTTGTTTATTTGTACAGAGAGTGAAGTAAATAATTTTTTTTGAAGGAATGAGAAGAAAAGAGTAGGAATCTATAGGATTAATAATAATACCTGAAGGTTTATTTGAATTTACGCTTAACAGAAGCTTATTTGCGTTAGCTGGTCTTGACAACGCTTTGAGGGAGGCCGGGCTTAACATTCTGTATATCCCTTTTGCAAATGAGAACTCGCCTTTCAAAGGCGGTCTTAACACAAAATATCAGAGTTAAAGGCACACTGAATATTAGAGATGGGTGCAGCTTTGTAGATCACTTCTCTACTTTTACGGATACAAATCTCAGAAGTGATTTGTACCCCACCCCCCAATTCTCAGTTCAGTACTCTTTTCGTTGCACCTTGCTGTGTATTACTGACAGGTCTGGATGGAGAGGCAGGGGTGATTCAAAATGAAAGCCATACCAAGGTCATCCTGTAGAAGGTTCAAATTGGGCCTAGGCCAGAGCTCGCTAAACCCGGTACCCCATCACTGACTATGGTATTACCCTGCTTCCCCAGGAGAGGGAGCTCTGCTGAACAGAAACAAAAATCCTGCTCCTTCAATAGCTTTTTGCAACTCCCAACTTATTTTCTCCTCTTATCTTTTTTATTGACTTAGCTGCCAGTAAAATATTTGCTTCTTTTAAGTAACCTTTGTATCTTATATGAATTGGTTTTCTTAAAAAAACATACAGAATACTGTTCCACATTACCTCTTTTAAAATGGAGATATAATTCATAGTATACAGTTCACCCATTTAAAGTGTACAGTTCAACCTGTCTATTCATAAGTGGACAAAGATGTGGTGTGTATATACAATAGAATATTACTTAGACATAAAAATCTTGCCATTTGCAACAACATGGATGGACCTATAGGCTATTGTGCTGAGTGAAATAAGTCAGAGAGAGATGAATACCATATGATTCCACTTATTTGTGGAATATTTAAAAACAAAATAGAAACAGACTGATAAATACAGACAACAGTCTGGTGATTGTGAGTGGGAAGAAGAGTGGGGGATAGATGAAGTAGGGGAAGGAGCTTAAAAGGTACAGACTTCCAGTTACAAAAGAAGTAAGTCACAGGGGTAGAATGTACAGCATAGAGAATATAGACAATACTGTAATAACTTCGTATGGTAGCTAGACTTATTGTGGGGATCATTTCATAATATATAAAAATACTGAATCACTATGACATACACCTGAAACTAGTAGGGTACTGTATGTCAGTTGTACTTTATCTAAAAAGAGAAAAACTTTTAAAAATGATGGGTATATAATTTAGTGGTTCTTAGCATAATCAGAATTATGCATTTTAGAACATTTTCTTTACCTCTAAAGTGGACACCGTGCCCATTAGCTGTCATTCCCCATTTTCCCCCTTCACTTTCCCTTGGCAACCACCAATATAGTTTTTCCTTGTGGATTTGCCTGTTCCGGACTTTTCATATAAATGGAATTGTAGAATATATGACCTTCTGTGTCTAGCTTATTTCACTTTGCTTGTTTTCAGGGGTCATCCATATTGTAGAATGTGTTAGTATTTCCTTCCTTTTTATTGCCAAGTAACATTCCATTGTGTGGATATGCCACATTTGTTTATCCATTCATTTGATGGGTGTTACCTTTTTTTTAATCTGGTAAGAATTAGAAACATGTGGACATACTGCTGACTTTGTCAACTTTCAATGGATCTCAGTATCTACAGTTTAATGTTAACAATATGTTTTATTAATTTAATATGAGTATTGAGAAAGAAGATCCTTTTGGCAGCCATTTTGGTCACGGCCCCTTTTATTTTCTAATTTTTTAAATTATGGTAAAATACATATAACAAAATTTAACTATTTTTAAGTGTACAGTTTAGTGGTATTAAATACACTCATAATGTTGTACAACCATCACCACCATCATCTCCAGAACTCTTTATCTTGTAAAACTGAAACTTTTTCTATGATTTTGACATCTCTTAAGGCTCTCATATGAGTGTTATCATACAGTATTTGTCATTTTGTGACTGGCTTTTTCACTTTGCAAAGAGTCCTAAGGTTCATCCATGTCATAGCATATGTCAGAATTTCCTTGCCTTTTAAGACGGAATAATATTCCATTGTATACCACATTTTGCTTATCCATTCATCCATCTTTGGATTCGGATTGCTCCTACATTTTAGCTAGTGTGAATAATGCTGCTGTAACATGGATATGCAGATATCTCTATTTTTTAGTTTTTTGAGGACCCATCACACTGTGATCCATAGCAGGTGTACCATTCTACATTCCCACCAACAGTGCACAAGGGTTCCAGATTTTTCCACATCCTTGCCAGTAGTTTGATAGTAGCCATCCTAATGGGTGTTAGTTGGTATCTTATTGTAGTTTTAATTTGCATTGTCCTAGTGATTACTGATGTTAAGCATCTTTTCATCTGCTTATTTTGGCCACAGCACTTCACACAGGATAGTAATAACACTTCTTTAGATCCCTGTGACAATATTTTTGTTTTCTAACCATTTCTGTTTGTACCCTCCTACCAGACCCTCAAAAACTGAAGTAGGACTGTGTCATATGTGATTTGGATTACATAAGTGATGTAGAGCTAATCAGTGGGAGAACCAAAATCTGTGTCTCCCTTTTCTGCTTCCCCAGTGCAGTGTTGTTTTCTCCCACCCTCTGCCTTTTTTCAAATATGTGTTATTATTATTTTTTTTATTATTTATTTGAGAGACAGCGGGAGGAGGTGCAGAAGGAGAGGGAGAGAGAATCTCAAGCAGACTCTGTGCTGAGCAGGGAGCATGACGCAGGGCTCAATCTCATGACCCTGAGATCATGACCTGAGCTGAAATCAAGAGTTGGACGCTCTGTCGACTGAGCCACCCAGGCGCCCCTCAAATACGTTTTAAAAGGTGAAATATGCCAATTTGTTTCTCCTACCATTTTGTTCCTTTGACAGTTAAATCACCCAAAGTAAAAAGATGGTCTTTTGAAGGAGGATTGAATTTACTCTTTATGGTCCTAAGAGAAAGAACTAACTGGAGAAAAGATTTTATATGGTATAAGAATGCACCTTCGAATAGTCGGAGCTTCGTGACACGGGAAGGACAGTGAGTCTCTTTTGCTAGGTTATGCAGGCAGAGGCTTGGCCATTATTTGGAGTCATTTAAAAAATGCAGTGAACTAAATCTGTAAGATTTTTTTCCCCCAGTCTTATAAATTCCGTAATGTAACTTGTGGGCTAATAGATCTGAAATTCTGGGTTTGTTTATTTTTCTTTCAGCACCTTTTATCCTAAAGAAATTGGACAGCATATGAAGATGGGCAGCACATGTGAATGCATGATATGAGGAACCCAGTTACAATTTCTACTCCTATCTGCAAAAGAATAGGCCCAGAAAGATGTAAGAGACTCTTTGATTGAATGGACATAAAAATTCTACTTGTTAAGAACAAGTTTGGCTCCGGTAACTGACCTTCATAGCTAAAATTTAAAACTACTTGGGAAGTAAAGACATCTTGGGTGATAATACACCCATATGCCTGTGATGTTCAGCCTCTGTGAATGTTGATATAATTGTAAGTAATGTCAAACTCCATTTTCTAGCAAGTATTAATTATAAGGGAATTACATCTACACTAGCACTGTCTCGTTAGTCATTTCTGTACCTTTTTACTTCTGTCTGGAGAATATATGTTGGAGAGTTCCTTATGATTAGTTGTGTTTCACAGCCACAACACTGAAGCACAGGACCATCAGCCTATATTTTTAATTAAAGTAGCAACTAAGAAAAAAATTGGGATTTTATTTCTCTTAACCTACTTTTTGCTGCAGACCTCTTTAATGTTGTAATTATTACAAACTACATTAAATTGAGTTCCTCTTGTTTTGGACTGAAGGATTTGCTGATGCTGATAAAGTGACATTATTTAAGCAGTCTTTGTGAAAGGTAACATTACTGCTTGATGCAGGGAATCTATAGTACCACTAAAGGAAAAAATGCCATTTTATGTCAGATAGTTCTCTAAGTATTTTGGGGAAGGGGGACAGTCCTTAACCTTTTTCCTGGAGACAGCTACATTCACCTCTTTTTAGCTAATTGTATTGGTATTTACCTTCATGTCTCTAAATAGCATGATTGTATTGTTATTTTATGATTTTTTTTTAGATATTGCCTACTGACTTCTCTGTGTATGGAAGGAGTAGGTCTCTTTCCTCACCTCCATCACTCTTATCTCTTCTCATTTCTTCTTCTTTCCAATATACTTGGCGTGCTTTTGTGTGAATCAGTTTCTTGAGGACTCTAAATACTGTTTGTTTTCTTTTCCTGTATATCTTTTTGTTTTTCCTAGGCTTCATTTTCTATACACTTACCACTAAATCAACTAGACTCTTAGCCATATACCTAGTTGATCACAGTGTTAAGTTTCACTAGGCATGCTGTTTCATCTTCCCAAATAAGTCTTTCCTGGAGCTTTCTGACCTGTGCCAGTCTGGACTCTGGTCTCCTGTGCCTGATGTAGGGCTGTATTCTGGGATCTCCCTTCACTGCAATCCTGGGAATTCCTTTTCTTCTTTTCCCATGTTGGATCTTTTTTTTCCCCCTGTATCTTGTTTTCTTTATCTCATGTCCAGTGTGCATTTGAGTATGCGTACAGTACCTTTGCCCATAACTGCCTAGCATCCCACAATCCAGAGAACCCTCTGTTTTTACCCTTTTCAGAAAATAAACTTCTAATTTGGGAAGGGAACGGGGCAAAAGAGGCTGCTTAGCTACATAGAGTTGCAGAAAGCATTCTGAATACTTAAACCTTCAACCAGTCCCTATTTTAGTGTCTACCTCTTCACTCCTACCAAGGTAGAGGAAGGCACCAGTTCCTTCCTGAAACTTTTAGCGATTCTCTGATATAAGTTGGGTTGTTTGTTTTGCTTTTCTACTGCTGACTCACCATTCCGTTTTCTTGGGGGCTACCATGTTATTTACTACTTGTCCATCTGCTTTCCAACTTCTAGCTTTTTGCTGCTATTGTCTCCTCTCTTCCCATTCTTTTAGATTTATGCCTTAAAACAAAAATCTTTGCTGTCGTTTAATGGAATTTCAGGAGGCAGTGGAAGTAGATGCATGTGCTCAATCTACCATCTTTACTCAAACAGCATATATTTTTACCCTGTGATGCTGTGTTTCGTGTTGGTAATTTATATCCATTCCTGACCTGAGGAGGTGTGGCGTATAGCACCACGGTCACCATCACTGGCTCTAAAGACAAGCAGGCTTGATTTCGTGTCCTGATTCCAACACATAGGAGATGGATGACTTTTAGCAACTGAACCCCTGTATCTCATTTTCTTCACCTGTAAAATTAGCGTAGTGGGAACATCTGTCTGCTTCAAAGTATGTAAGAATAAAGTAAGAGAATGCAAGTGGAGCCGTGAGCACAGTGCCTGACATTTGGTAAATGATATTTATTGTTAATGGTTAGTGTTTGGCATAAGGTGATTAGAAGTGATTTGTGCTAGCATTCGCTGCGTTAATAGGTTTCATTCATATTTTCAGATGTTGTGAGATAGCATGTTTATATTCTAATTGTATACAAACTTCAACATTAGCAAGTACTTAAATTCACTGTCTGATAACTGTTAATTTTACAGATGAGGAGTGAAGATTCTGTAGCTAATAAATAATAGCTATCCAAGGTTTAGGGGCTCTTAATGTTTATTTATTGTATCCTATCCTTAAGTGCTTTTCTTGGGATGTATGATTGTTACTCTGGATTCCAGCATATGTTCAGGCTAGAATAAGGGAAAATGTGATGGTGCAGTTTTTATTGCTGAGTTTTTAAAATTCAGGCCATGAACTCCACAGGGAGAGGGTGTTGTGTCTAATACTTGTAATGAACAGTTTGGACACGGTACATCTGAAAACATGTGGCCATGTGTATATATTTGGTTTGAATGTGTAATGTGAAATAGTAAAGAACCATAGCAGATTTGAGTTTTGTAAACTTAAAATGGAGCATAGAAAGAAATGCGGATAATTGAGAAAATGTTAATCCACAAGCAGATTTTGTAGAGGGATACGATCTTGGAATTTTGCTCCTCAATTAGGTTAGTGTTCTTCCTGCTATCACTGAATTTCATTTTTTAACTGCTTTATCACTGCTCTTTGAAGTTCTTCCACCAAGTAAGTTAGCATTTCAGTTACAGTGTGTTCAGTAGTTTACAGGTGGGCAAACTTGGGCCTAGATTTGGAAGGAAGAACAAGTGTAGGAATGTGAACTTTTAGGGACGCCTGGGTGGCTCAGTTCGTTGGGCATCTGCCTTTGGCTCAGGTCATGATCCTGGGGTCCTGGGATCAAGGGCCGCATCAGGCTCCTTGCTCGGCAGGGAGCCTGCTTCTCCCTCTGCCTGCTCTGCCTGCCACTCCCTCTGCTTGTGCGCTCGCTCTCTCTCTCTCTGACAAATAAATAAATTAAAAAAATAAAAAAAAAAAAGAATGAGCTTTTTCCCTTCTGCTTTGCTTGACTAAGCGTATCTCTTTACCTACAAGATCAGGCGCCAGAGAGTGTTGTAGATAGGACAGAAAGGAAATCAGCTAGACATTTTAACCTTCTGTTAAAGGTCAAATGGTAAATATTTTAAACGTTGTGAGTTCTGTGCTCTGTCAACTCTCTTTGCAGCGTGAAGGCAGCCATAGACAGTATGTAAACCAGTGCAGCTTTGCGCTGTTAGCAGCCAAAACTCTTAGCTGCTGGGGGATGAGTACCTTGGTCCTAAAGTTGAGATCTGGGTCGCTCACCACAACATCCACCATAGTCCTCTTGAATCCTCACTCCTCCCTATCTACCATGCCATTTCTCAGCTGTCTTTCATAGTTAAATGCCTCAATAAAGTGGTTTATTTTCATTTCCTTTCCCTGGTGATCTCTCTCTTTTTTTTTTTTAAGATTTTATTTATTTATCTGACAGAGGCAGCGAGAGAGGAAACACAAGCAGGGGCAGTGGGAGAGGGAGAAGCAGACTTCCTGCTGAGCAGGGAGCCCGATGCAGGGCTCAATCCCAGAATGCGGGGATCATAACCTGAGCCAAAGGCAGACGCTTAATGACTGAGCCACCCAGGCGCCCCTCTCTGGTGATCTCTTGAACCCACTCCAGTTAAGTTTATATCCCCAGTGATCCTCTGAAACTGCTCTTGTCAGGGTTAACACTGACCTGTCTCACCCTATCTACAGCACTCAACACGCTATTTGTTATTGTAACCACCTTGCAGACCTTCCAGAACACTAATTTCCTAATTTTCCTTCTCTCCACCCTTTCTATTCCACTTATCCTCTCTTCAGATTCTTTTGCATGTTCTCTGTATTTCTTTTTTTTTTTTTTTTAAGATTTTACTTATTTATTTGACAGAGATAGAGACAGCCAGCGAGAGACGGAACACAAGCAGGGGGAGTGGGAGAGGAAGAAGCAGGCTCCCAGCGGAGGAGCCTGATGTGGGGCTCAATCTCAGAACGCCGGGATCACGCCCTGAGCCGAAGGCAGACGCTTAACTGCTGTGCCACCCAGGCGTCCCACATGTTCTCTGTATTTCTAACCTGAAACTTACAGTACCCGAGGCTTCAGTCCTCAGACCTTTTTTTTTTTTTTATTACTGGATCTCTGGCTTAAAATTCTCCAGTGACTTCCTGTCTTGCTCAGAGTAAAAGCCACAGTCCTGGTTGCCGACAAGGTTCTGTACAATCTGGTCCTCATTACATCTCTGATCTCGTCTTTTATGACTCTTTCCTCCTTCACTGCATTCCAGCTACACTGGCCTCCTTGCTTCCTCAAACAAACTAGACATGCTGCCGCAGGGCCTTTGCACTGTCTCCTCTGTCTGGAATGCTCTTCCCTTAGATTTTCAGGTGTTTCACTCCCTCTCCTTCAGGTCTCTGCTTAATGGCATTTTTTTCAGTGAGACCTTTCCCAGCTCCTTTGAAAATTATAGGATATTTCAACTTGTGAAAATCCAGCAAATTGTATACTTATGTCATTTTTCCATAGTTACGTTATATTTCAAGAACGTATTTTTTTATTATACCCTCTCCAGCACTCCATAATCCCCTTCTTTATTTTTCTTAATGGCACTTACTATACTTTTCCTTATTTATATTGTTAATTATCTGTCTCCCTTCATTTAGTATATGCTTAGTGAGGGTAGGGATTTCATCTATTATGTTCACTGTAGTATCTTAGTACCTAGAAGACCGCCTGGCACTCAGTGTTCATTAAATAATAGAGTGGAGAAGTTTTTAACTAGTAATGGGAACTGTAAGAGTAAGCTAACGAGAAAAAGCTAAGCTTGCCAGATGAGATTAGTACCCCAGTTAAGATAGGGGATTATGAATTTGCAGTGCCTGGATGTGGGCCTTTTTCTCTAGCAGTGCTCTGCTGTCCAGAGGTAGGCTCGGAGAAGGTGGAGAGGTGGGTTCATCCAGGGCTGGGGCTTGCCGCATGGCCGAGGTGAAATGACAGGGTCAGGGAGGGATTGAAATAATGCACGAGGCATCTAAGCTGGATCAGGAGGAAAAGGCAGGAAGGAGCTGAGGGACAGAAGTAAACAGAGGGGTCAGTGCTGCTGAGGTCAACTGTAAGAGTGGGAGCAGCAGAGCAGTAGCCCTGAAGACCTCTGTATGCCCCAAATATCTTTCCTCCACTTTCTGTGTAGGTAAAAGTTCCTGTTCTGCAGAACAGAATCCATTCATTTTGTTTTCTGGAGAGAGAAATATCACCAATGTGTGGCCTTTCGGGCTCTTAGCACAAGAGATGGTATATTAGAGTTTATTGGTTTTGCAGCTAAGTATGTATGGCATGGTCTGACAAGGACCACATCTGACCTACTACCACAGCTTACTCTCCCCCAATTTATATGTTTATTTAGGAGGAAAGAAAATTGCTAAGTGCAAATACGTTCATGATACCAGGAGACTGAAGACTAATTTTTATGGGACAGTGTGGAAACATGGAGACTGCTGCTGCATGTGATAAAGCAATGGGAGTTTATAAGATGCTTTTCTTCCCAAAATTCAAATTGCATTGCCTCTGATTATTTGAGCTGACGGGAGAGAAGCAATACATGGATAATTTAAAATAATAAAAATATTGCAAAAAACAGTTTTAAGAAATGTAGATAAGAATTAGAAAAGAAAATGTAGGAAATGATCAAATGAATTGCTCATCCCAATATTAGTAAAATTGAGCTTTTATATAACTCCATTGTACTTCTGAGTAAAATTGAATAGGCTTACTAGTGCATCTTTAGATCAACTAAAATTTTATACTCAGTGTTCATAATAACCATTGTTTTCATTGGTCTCAAGCAAATGACAATCTTTACTGAACGCGAAAGTAAAAGTGCAAATAAGATCTTAAACCTACTAAATCTAAAAAAATTATTAATAAGATATTGTTACTAGCTTAGTGAAACAATGCTTGCTATTAGTTGAAGGAAAAGGCATTGAGTTTAACATCTTATTTTTCCTCTTTAAGCTAACCTTCACTTCTGTTAGCAAGTACTCTACTAAACTTTGT
This sequence comes from Ursus arctos, assembly GCF_023065955.2. Taxonomy (NCBI): domain Eukaryota; kingdom Metazoa; phylum Chordata; class Mammalia; order Carnivora; family Ursidae; genus Ursus; species Ursus arctos. The sequence goes on along the minus strand of NW_026622852.1, from coordinate 27,549,105 downwards.
GCTTGATAATACAGATCAGAATACCATTTATTCTTCCTGATTCGTGTCTAAAAAGATGGTAAAGTAGCATATTTTTAATACTCGTGTTGGGACTCTAAGATAAATGTGTTTTCATGTTTATGAGGAACTGATGTTCTGTTCACAAATAATTTTAAGAGTAAATGGGTGCCGGGTGTCAGATACCTAGGAATCAAAGAATGCATACTGTGAACGTTTGGAAGGATTTTCATACACAGGTACCTCTTGGTGGTGGGCTCCCTGGCACAGGAGAGGTTCAAGTATAACAGGGGAAAGAACAATGGTAATGAGTATATTCTGTAAGGCAGTGCCAGGCATCGTGTACAGAGGTGCTTTCCAAAACAAGCTCCATACCAAATCATGTGGGAAACTTCTATTTTTTTAAAATTTTTTTTACATGGGAGCTTTTAAATAAAAAATCTACTGAATTAGAATTGCTGTGGATGGAGCCCAGGAATCTATTTTTTAAAAGCATCCAGGTGATTTCATTGGTCCAGGATCTGCTTTGGGTAACCAGTAAGTGAGTTTACCTTAAGGCCCCTTCCAAATCTGAAATTCTGGACTGATTGAGGAATAAGAGTCAAAACTGAAAACGAAAGCAATTTTAGGTTGCATTTGTAATATGACAACATTGTTAAAGGTCACCAGATGTGACTGGAAAGCCTGCTACGGGAGAAGTGATTGAAAGAATTAGAGGTTTTTAGCCTTGAGAAGACCTAACAGTGGGAGTCTTGAGTGCTGTTCTTAAAAACTAAAAGTGTATTGTCAAAGAATTGTCCAGGCACACAGATTAGGATAAAGATTTGGAAGCTAAGAAAGATTCCTTCTTGAACTTGCTCACAGCTCCTGTGACCAGGGTGGGCTGGGTCGCAGACAGAACCCTTCACTGGAAACGAGTAAGAATCTGAACGTGGGTACTCTGTAGCAGGAATTGCCACGACAAGGAAAGAAGGTTTCTATCATTGTCTTTTTCTCTCTTCCTGAAAGACTACTTGAATGCAAGTGTTATCTCACACGTTTTTCTTCCCACATAGAATCTTTACAAAGAAGGGGCTGAATAGATGACAGCTGAATTGGAGGTGGAAAAATTATTGACTTTCTGGACAATACCTGTTGTATAGGCCTCAGAAAAATAATTCCCATTCTGTTTGCTGGAGGTGTGCACATTCACAGATGCTTACTTAGTGACTACAGAGGAGCCGACACTGGTAGCTGAGTGATACAGAAGGGAATGCAGTCACAGTACCTATCCTTAAGAGGCTTACAGTCTAGCAAGGGAGGCAGACATTACCTAATTTCATCATTATTTACATATTATATAAACTGCTGTGGGGTGACGTGCAGGTAGCTGTGAGAACTTGAAATAGGGGAACCCTGACCTGTTGGGCTGGGGAGGAAGCAGGGAGGGCTCCCTGATGAAGTGACACATCTAGTGAGATTGGATGAATAGCAATTGGCCAGATGAAAGAATGGGGAGACTTCGAAAAAGGGTTAAAGCATGTGTTTAAAGAAGAAAGAAGGCCAGTGTGACCCAAGTGTGTTGAGCACGGAAGAGCAAGAAAACCTGCAGTCCTTTCAGAAACTCCTGTTTTATTCTCACACTTTAGTCATAAGAAAGAGCGCATCCTGACATCTGCTGGCTAATGTATATACTGCAGTTGCAAATTACACAAGAGCAACCATCATTAACCTATTTTCTTGAAGTCTACTGTAAGAAATTAAAATAAAGCACCAGGCCTTTTCCCTGCCCTGCATTATGGACATCACACAGGAGACGGCACAGTTGTGACTTAAAGGTTACGTGTGCAAACTCACTATTACAGATAAGCATAGGTCGTGCTACTTGCCTACTTTTGTACAAGTTCACAAACATGTAGAAATCGTGTATATAAAAGTTGAATAGACTTGTTGCTGAGATGTAAAAACATTACGAAATCACTTTTTTAAACAATATCTGATGAAATGTTTTATGAAACATTGTCAAACTGTTATCTTCACAAAGAAAACAGCTGGCTTTAATGCAGTAAGCATTCTCCTAAGGTTAAAGATGTGCTTTAAGCATGTCTGGTAATTTTCATCTTTTTCTCAGCCACATTAGTAATAGTATCTTCATTTTCCACTTATGTCTATAAAGGACAAAAATGCAGAAAAAACACCACATAAGCAGCTGTACTGACAATGATACTGCTGCATTTCAAACTTGCGCTGGCAGCTGCCTCGCCATGCAGTCGTTTGAAATGTTCGTTAATCAGCTGGCTTTAAAAGGGTAAACTTGGTGAACAAAGTGAATTAGAAACATCAATATGTAACAAAATGGGTAGTTGGAGGGTAAAGATTTATGTGTTAGGAAGGAGCACTAGCATTAGTAGTTAAAAGTCCTAGGTTATTAGCTTCAATTCTGCTCTTTATTATGTGACTATATGAGTCAGATTTTTTTTTACTTGAAACACCCAAATCCAGTTTGAGTAGATTTACAGAGAAAAATAACTCATTGAAAGGATTATAGATGATTTAGCATCACCCGGAGGCTTGGAGAATCAGGCTCAGAGACTAGGCAACTGGAACATCACCCTTTGTTACTTGGTCACTCCACACAACCTGGTGCGGTGAAGATACCACCGTCTCTGCTGAGGATTAGATGCCACCACTTAACCAAAGCCACAGTCCCAGAATCCTGCACTCTCATGACAGCCAATGTTGCCCTAAGAACGTCATCTTGCTGTTGCCATGGTCATCAAAGAGAGTAATGCCAAGTCTCCACTTCGCTGTCTCTGGCTCCCAATTCATAGTCCAGGGAATATTTAATTTGTAGTATCAGGGTCATGTGGAGAAGCAGAGAAAATATCTGGATCTCAGCTTTTATAGTGAAAGGCATGCTCTGATTCCCACCCAATAAGCTCGAAGTTGGGGAATTCCCAAATGTAGGAAGGGAGTTCAGATAACTGGGCAGCCAAAAAGGAGGACACGTCTACTACATTGGCCCTGGGCAAATCACAGCCTTACTTTTCTGTAAAGCGAGGTAAGTAAAGTTCACATGGCTGAGATGGTGTATGTTTACTTAATCATTTTACAATAAATACCAACTATGCCGGGCTGCAAAGGGGAGCAAGTCCTCTCTAGTCCAATGGAGGAGTGAAGTCAGTAGACCAGAAAGTGGCAGGACAGAAGCATACATGAAAGAGGTGCAGGCAGAAGGGAGAGCTCGATGGCAGTTTACAAACGTTCTCTTATTTAAGTACTTCAATTTAAAATCACATTTTCCATGGAACAAGTGAGGCGCCATTAATGGGAAAGGCAGACAGCATGCTCTTGTAGAGAGCTCCTGTTGCACTCCTGAAGGGCTTAGCCATTCTATAGAAGCAGCAAAACAATGTTGGCTGGCACAAATCCAGAAAGCCAGGCTTTTGATTGCTTATTGACATATATCTAGACTGCCAGTTTCATACAATGGGACACTTTTCAAAGAATTAAACATGTCATAGCTTTGCCAGTCATCAATAAGATAAATCATCCAGCTCATTGTAGTGTGAACCACCCCTATTCTGATCTGACCTAAGTCAGAGTAGTCTTTCTACTGTATCTGGCTACTGTGTGTACAGCTTTGCGTCTTTGCTCAAAAGAAATCGTTGGCTTTAGGCTTGGGGTGTTTTTTTGTTTCAATTTATAGAGGAAAGCAGCTGCTTGACAACTTGGACCTCATCCAGAATCTGTAATGCCAAATTCATCATATGGTAATAACAGATGGAATTCATTTTTATAGAATACTTTCTATAAAACCAGGACAGAGGTCAATGGGACCACGAGAGTCAGCTATTAAAAACCTCAATCCACTGTAAAAATTTTGTTTTCACAGTATTCTCAAGTTTAGATTTCTGTAGCCGACGTTCTCTTCTAAAATCCAGGGGTCTATGGGGCACCTGGATGGCTCAATCTGTTAGACGTTTGACTCCTGATATCAGCTCAGGTGTTGATATCAGGGTGGTCAGTTCAAGGCCTGCATTAAAAAATTAATTAAAATCCAAGGGTCTATATCCAACTGCCTTTTTGACCATTTCATTTGGGTGACCCAGGTATCTTAAATTTAACAAGTCCGAAATTGATTTCTTGATCGCCTACCTCCAAATATGTTCCTCTTAACAACAGTTAACCATTTAAATAAATAGCACCTCCATGGGCCCAATCAGTGAACTAAGCTAGACTAGGAATCCCCCTAATCACACATCAAACTGGCTTGACTCTACCTCAAAGTATCTCAAATCCACTTCTCTTTGTCTTCACTACCAATAACCCAGTCCAAGCCTTAACCAATCTGCTTAACCCTGCTTCCACTCTTATTTTTATCTATTATCCACACAGCAGCTGGCATAATTTTTTAAAGAGGCATCAAACCAACCTCCACCACTTCAGTAGTGGCTTCCTTTTACATAAAATTTTAAAATCCTTATCATGACCTACTAAGTGCTGCATGATCCGGCACCTACCTATCTCTCTAACTTCACTTACACTGTTCTCTCTTAACACAATAAGCTGCAAACTGGACATCCTCAGTTTACCCAAAGAGCAATCTTCTCTACCCTGCCTTGCCTCACCAACCCCACCCAAAAGCCTTCACTCAGGCTTTCCCTGCCGCTTTTCCATCTGGCTCACTCCTTACCTTCCTCTGAGAAATCTTCCCTGACCACCCTCACCTTGTCCCATAATTTAAAATCAAGGTTCCTTCAGTGATTTTAAATACATATTTATTTAAATGCTATGTGATTAATGACTACCTTATCCACTCAAGAATTAACTTTAAGAGGACAGGAGCCTGTGACTGAAGTTTTGTTCATTTCTGTGCGCATAACACCGGCAGCAACAATACCTATGCAACATTTACTGTGTGCCAGGCATTGTGTTAAACACTATACACATAATAACTTAATATATACTCCCAATATTTTGCCTGGGCCATAGCCAGTGGTCAGTTTGTTGAATGTGCTCCAGCGTGCACACGCACAAGTTGCTCACCACCTATTGGAGCAGCCCATTACCCTGACAGATAACTCTGGTGATTGGAAGAATCTTTCTGGTACTGACCCCAGCATACCTCCCTGCAATTTCCGCCCACTGATTCTATTTCTGCCCTTCTGGGGCCAAGCACTAGAAGCCGTAATCGTCCTTCCACAAACTCGACTCGGCAGCATTCGAAGCGTCTCCCTGGCGTCTCCCTCTCGCTCCGCTCCCCGACCCCTCCCCGCAGAGACTCCGGACTCCTTTTCCTCTGCGGTGGTCTGGGAGCTTCACCCCGGCCGCCGGCCCGGCTCCCGGCATCCCCCGCCTCGTGCGTCACGTGACGGCGCCCGCCCGCAAGAGCCCCGCAGCTGTCCGCCCCCGGGCGGGGCTCGCGGCGCGTCCGCCCGCCTCCTGGCCGCGCGCCGCAATATTCGCGGCGCGGCTCGGCTGCGGCTCCGCTTCGGCTCCGCCTCCGCCTCCCACGGCCCGGACTGCTGTGGGCGAGCGCCCTGGAGAGCCCACGGAGAGGTAAGAGGCGGCCGGCTCGCGGAGGCTGAGGGCGAAGTTATCCCGCTCGCGTCCCCGGGATGCCGGGGGCCCCGAGCAGGGGACGGCCCGGGCGCCTGGAGGCTGCCTCTCGGGGACCTAGGGCGCTTCCCGAGGCGACCCGTCGAGGAGGCGCCTCTCGGTCCCGGCTGGGGCTGAGCACCTGGTCCTGGCGGGACCGGGAGGGGGTGCCCTCAGGCCGCGCGCGGCCCGGCGCTCCCGCACTCCGCGGGCACCTGGAGGCTCTGCCGCGCCGGAGGAGAGCCGTGCCTCGTTTTCCCAGGCTGTAAAACGACCCGGCCGGGAAAGTGATCTCCGCGGTTGCCTTCAGTCTTGAGGTTTTACGAGTGTGTAAGTGAAGTCGAAGAGGAAGAAGCAGATTCCTGGGGTGGGAAGAGCCCTCACCGAGGAAGGCAGGGGCGTCTAGGGCCGGGCACCCACTATTAAGTGTCTGTATTCTGTGCAAATCGCAAGTCTCTCAGAGTCAGTTTCTCCATCTTTAAAGTAAAGGTGGTAACACCTGCCCTGCCTCCCTCTTAGGACTACAGTGGAGAACAGGTGGGAAAGCCTTTTGAAGAGCCGGAACCCTGGAGTCAGTTAGACCTGGGTTCAAGTCCTAGTTCTGCCAGTTACCAGCTGTGTGACCTTGAGCCAGACAAAACCCTCATCTGTTAAAAGTAGATAATAATAGTACGTAGCTCATGAGGTTGCTGTAAAGTTCAGTGCAAAGGGCTTAGCACAGTGTCCGGCACCAAAGTGTTCAATTATTAATATAAATACTGTTCAATTAATTTAGTGAACTAGAGAGTGCGTCACATGGGGGGTGTTTAAAATAATCACACTTCAGTTTGTATATATTTAGTCCTAAAAAGAGTACTGTTTCAGTTTCCTAAGAAAGAGGCCAAGTGAGATCTTTTCCCCTTTTCTCTTTCTGGGCCCCCTTTGCCTTCTCATTTACAACTGGCATGTGAACCTGTTGTTCCTACCAAATGAGTCAGGCAGGATGGGAACATTCATGTACTGGAGCAGATGGGTATCAGATTCCCTCTGAGGGGAAAGAAAAGTGCCAGGCATGTGCTGCCACCAAAAAAAGCACAGTACAGTGATTGACTGTTAGAGTAGGAAGATGCCTGGGAAACTGTCTAATCCAGCTGTCTCCTTTTGTACGTGGAGAAACTGGACCCAGAATGAGGACAGGACTTTAATTCTCAGTACCCAACAGAATGTTGGCCCTGGGTGGTAGAAAGAACGCATACTGTTAACCAGATGCTGTGCTTTCCCTGAGTTCTAAGTTAATTCATTTACTCAACAAGTATTTATGGAGACCTACTGTGTGCTTGTACACCTACTAGGAGCTAGAAGAGAAATCTATTTATCTCCCTCTGCTGGTTCTCAGTACATTTTATAATAACAGTAAGTTCTGTCTCCCAGTGAGCTTTCCTCTTAGCAGCTGGCCCCAAGGGACAGAAGCACACAGAGATGTCTGAATTATTTCATGATCGTTCACGGCAGTCCCTGAGCCCTTGTTGAAGCCTCTAGAAACTGAAGAAAATGCTGCTTTGTCAGGGGTTTTAGGAAAGGATTTCCTTCTGGCCTGGAGCACTTGGATTTCTTTGTCTTTCTGGTTTCAGGCCTCTTATTGTTTTTAGACTTCTGAAAAGAGCCACCCTCGCCATAGTGCCTTCCTTTTGGTTTCCATGGTTATCAGATGAATTGTTTTTATGATAGCACAAGTGGCTGTTAAGTAATACATGGTCAAGCAGTCACCAGTTCACTGTGGGTTTCTGTTTCTAGTGGTGGTCCTCTGTTTTGTTTTGTTTTTTTCTCTCAGTGCAGTGCATTCATACTATTCCTTCCTCCTTTTTTCCTCCTTCATTCTTTCCTTTAACAAACATGTATTGGTGCCAGGGACAAGAGGAGTGGGACTAAATAGAAACAGAGATAAAAACAAAGATAGACCTGGGTTTAGGGAACTCAGAATCTTTGGGGGGATAGTCTGAGGGCATTACCACATGCAAGGGCAGATCTGGGCCTCTGCTAAAGGTATAGATTAGGAACCAGGGAGAGCTTTCAGAGGTGGGAGGGAGGGTCCTGGCCAACCAAGAAGACATCACATACTAGGGATGCCTGGGTGGCTCCATCAATTAAGCATCTGACTCGTGATCTCTGCTCAGGTCTTGATCTCAGGGTCGTAAGTTCAAGCGTCATGTTGGTCTCCACGCTGGGCATGGAGACTACTTTTAGAGAGAGAGAGAAGATATCGCTTATTAAGATGCTCTTCAAGAAAGATGTAAAAAAACAAGTTCCTTTTACATGTCTCAGTCACAGAGTAGTAATAGGTGGTACAAGAAGCATTTGTTCTTTCAGTTTGCCTTAATGAAAGAATCTTCTCTTAAGTAACCTATCATGGGCTTTGTTTGAAATGCCTGCTAATTTCTCTCATTACCCTCCTTCTGTTAGCTTAGTGATGTATTACTTTCCTACTCATACACATAGTATTGTGTATATAAAGGTAGATAATAGAAATATTTGGTAAAGAATTTGTCTATTTCAGATGTTTAACCTGTGTGTCTCATTTCACCAGTTGGGTTCTGATGCAGTCAAAAATTTCTTTACTTTTCCAAGTAATCTCCCAAGTCCTTTAATGCCCTTATTGGTGAGAATTCCGATGTCTCCCACTTCCAAGCTCCCTGGGGGCTCAAACAATCCGAAGAAGTCAGGCTGACTTCCACTCTCCAGAGGAGAGAGAATTCCAGAGTCTGAGCAGGGCACCCACATTGTTATTTCTGACACAGCTATATGGTATCACTATTGAAGAGCTGTCCTGCACGCTCCAAGGATGTGTGGTCACTGCTGCTCAACGCCCGTATTGGACCAGGTTCCTGCCAGCTTGATCCCATGCTTGGATTCCAAGGTTAGAGCTTTTTTAGTTTGTGCTCACATGCTTAGCCATTCTCCCTTAAAGCATTGCATTCTGGGCAGTGTGTTGAGCATGTCACCAGGCTGGTTTCCCCCAGTCCTCTAGTGAGTTCTCTTTAGGGGGATTTGGGGCCTTTTGTGCTAGCAGCCTTGGTCAGGGTCACCACAGACCATTCAGGAGATCACCCTATTTTCAAACGTTTTGTCAATTTGGAGGCTCAATCTGTTCTTAATCCTAACCCAAGGCATTTTGGCAAATTGATTTTACTTCCTCTCCAGGAATTCTGCCTACTAAGGATTCTCGAAAGGCAGATAGCTACCCTAGGACTTTGGGTGCCTACTCAACTTTTCATATAGAAGAGGGGTCCTCTGGTGACTTTTGGCAAAGCAAATGTCTGTTCCCAGGAGACCTTTTCTCCACCTGTAATCCCAGGAAAAATAGGCGTTATTGCAAATTTAAATGGCATGTACTCTGTTAGGGAATTAGAGGCAAGATTTTAATTTAAAAATGAAGTACTCTCAACTTTTCTAAGAATCAAACAGTAATCAGTATGCTTATTTCATTGTCTTTATTTAAGACTTTATTTGAGAAAGGCAGAGCGCGTACATAAGCACTCAGACTTTAAGAGAGCGCTCAAACTTTAAGAGAGCGTAGGTGCCCCCCTCCCCCGCACAAGTGGGGGGAGGGGCAGAGAGAGAAGAAGATTCCCCGATGAGCAGGGAAGCCCACACAGGGCTGATCCCAGGACCCCGGAATCATGACCTGAGCTGAAGGCAGACGCTCAACCGACTAAGCCACGGAGGCACCCCTCATTGTCTTTATTTTAAACTTTAAAAATATGAGATATAACAGTGCATGCAGGGAAACCCCACAAACGTATACATAGTTTAACAATTCTAAGGGAGATATACATGGAACCACCACCCATGTAAAGAAGTGGAACATTGCCAATTCTCAGTAGCACCCCTTCCAAGTCATAACCTCCTGCCCAGAAGAAACTACTACCTTGATTTACGTGATAATCATTTGTTTCTCTTTGTAGTTTTGTCACCTATATTTGCATCCCTAAGCAGTGTAATTTTACTAGTTTTTTAACTTCATACATAGAATCATACTGTGTGCGTTTTGTGTTCGCTTCTTTTGCTTTGTGTGCTGCATCCATGAGGTTACCACACTTACTTTCATTGCTAACGATGTTTCATGATATATGTCACAATATATTTATTCGTCCTATAATTTATAGATACTTGTATTGCTTATAGTTTCTGACTACCAAGAACAGTGCAGCCAAGAACATCCTTAGACATTTTCCGTTGTGTTTGTGAAGCTTCCTTAGGTGGTATGTGTCAGAGTGGAATTGCTTTGCTAGATAATGCCAGTTTTCTAAGTGATTGTACCCATTTACTTTCCTACCAGCAGTATGTCAGAGTTCCATTTGCTTTACATCCTTGCAAATACTCAGTATTGTCCATTTAAAATTTTTAAACTCTTCTTGTCGGTCTATAATAATATCTTCTGTGGTTTTACTTTTCTTTTCCTTGGTTACTACTAATGTTGAACACTTTTTAATTGATTAATTGGTTAGCCTCTTTTGTGAATTGTCTGTTCAAGTCTTTTGCCTGTTTTTCAGTTTTTCTTGTTGATTTGTTGAAATTCTTTATATATTTTGGTTATTAGTCCCTTGTCAGTTATGTTTTAAGAGTGAGTATCTTCTCCTACTCTGTGACTCTCTTTTCACCCTCCTAAATAGTTATATCTTAGATCCTATTCTGTAGAGGCAGGGCCTGAAATGGGGATTCTTGTTCAAGTAGTATATTGGAAATCGTGTTCAGGAAAAGGAGAATGAGGGAAGCAGGATGGGGGGGAGGGGAAGATTGGTATAACCAGGTGAGGTGGCAGTTTTCCAGAGAAGGGACATTCGTGCATTGTTACCAGCTGACACTCCTATCAGGAGGGTATGTGTACTGGCTAGTAGAAACTCTGGTTAGGTTACCAATAGTATTCTCTACATTCCATTGAGATACATTCTTTTGTTAAGTTCATGCCACCCAGATACAGCTCCAGGATTCTGGTTGGTCACAATTTCTGGGAAAATTTACAAGAGGAAGATTAGTGGAACAAACTACAATCCCTGCTGACACAGCCAGTGCAAAAATGTAACTAATGTCCATTACCTTCCTCATCTACCACCCGTTCTAGTTTCCTCTCCTCTGTCCCTTGAATGTTTGGAAAATTCAGTGACAAAGCCATCTGGTTCTGGAAGTTCGTTGTCTTTTGTTATGTCATTTTTGACCACAGATTCAATGTTTTTAATTGTTCTAACACAATTTTAAGTTTTTCCTCCTTTAGTTTTACTCAGTGATAATTTTCCAGCAATTGGTCCCTTTAAAGTTTTCACATTTATTTATATAAAATTGTTTATAATATTTCCTTGTTATTGTAATGTCTGTGACACCTGTAGTGATGTGCCCCTTTTTGCTCCAGTTTTATTTTTACATTTTCTCCCTTTTACTCTTCCTTAGTTTCAGTAGAGTTTCCTTTCAAAGAGCCAACTTTTGTCTTCATTGATATTCTCCATAGTAAGTTGGTTTTCTGTTTCATTAAGTTCTGCTCTTTTATTTTTTTCATTCTACTTTCCTTGGAAATATTTTGCTGTTGTTATTTTCTGGAGCTTGTTGAGATTGATGCTTAGTTCATTCATTTGTATTTTTTTTTTAAGATTTTATTTATTTACTTGAGAGAGAGAGAGCTTGCGCGCGCAAGTGCGCGCGCATGAGCAGGGAGAGCAGGGAGAGCAGGGAGAGCCGGAGGCAGAGGGAGAAGCAGGGCCCCTGCTGAGCAGGGATCCTGTTGTGTGGCTCCATCCCAGGACTCTGGGATCATGACCTGAGCTGAAGGCAGACGCTTAACCAACTGAACCACCCAAGTGCCCCTCATTTGTATCCTTTTTGATTCTTTCCATTTAAGGCTGCACATTTTCCTCCAACTACTGCTTAGTAGGTGCTCACAAGTTTTGATATGTGGTATTTTAGCCATTTATTTCTAAATATTTTCTAATTTCCATTGTGATTTCCCCTTTGACTCATAGGTATCTTAGAAATGTGTTTCTTATTTTTAGAAGATATGAATATTTTCTGGTTATCTTTTATTAACTGATTATGGTTCATGAGCTTGTTCTATATAATTTTAATCTCTTGAGATTTGTTGAAATTTTTGTTAGGGCTCTGTTTATGGTCCATTTTTATAAATGTTACATGTGTGCTTGAAAGTAATATGACTTCTGCAGTTGCTGGATTCAGTGTTGTGTATTCCATTAGGTCAGATTTATTAAATCTTGTTTATCCTTTTTGGTTTATTTTTGCCTATTCTAGCTATTAAAAAGAGAAATGTGTTAAAATATCCAACTATGATTATGAATTTGCCTCTTTCACCTTTTACTTTATGGCTTTCTATCTTTGAGCCATATTATCAAGTGTATACAAATATAAACTTATTACATTTTCCTTGTGAATTAACCTTTTATCATTATAAGGTTGCCTTTTTTATCTCTAAAGAATGGTGGGTTTTTGTTTGGTCGGTTGATTTGGGGGCGGGGGAGGCCTTAAACTCTATTTTATCTGATACCAGTGTACCTACAGCATCTGTTTTTGATTAATCTATGCAAGGTATATCTTCTCCCATCCATTTCTTTTCATTCTTTCTGTGCTGTGTGTTTTAGATATGTCTTTTATAAATAGCATGTGGGTTTTGGTTTTTTATCACCTGTTTTTGTCTCTTAATTGGAAAATTTAGTCCATATTTACTTAATATCACCACTGATGTACTTCAGATTAAATCTGTCTTAATGTTGTATATCCTTTTAATGTATTTGTCCTGCTAGTACTCCGTTTTGTTTTAGCTCTTTCCTCCTTTTGGGATATTTTTAGTCATTTGCTCTTTTTCCTTCTAGTTTGGACATTATGCACTTGCTCTTCTTTAATGGTTACCCTTGAAATTTTAATTAACCAAAGTTGATAAATTATGGAGGTGATAAATATCCCTACTCTTCTTTTGGACAGTATGGGGACCTTAGACCACTTGATCTCTTCTTTATCCCATCCCACTTAGTGGTAGACTAGTTTGTCAGCTTTGATTAGAGTCATTTAAGGACCTCGTGTCAGTGTCTGCATTGTTGGCCAGGGAGCAGGGCAGTGGGCTCGGCTGTGAGCTCCACTCCCTCTGTGGTCTCCTTGTTCCCTAAGTCACAACAGAAAACCCTAAATTATTGCCTATAATTAATTTTTTTCTAAGATATTGGAGGATTGGTTCAGATGCTTTACAATGAAAGAAAGGAATTTAGGGACAGGAAAAGGTCCTAGGGAGAAGGAATTCATCACCATCTATTGTGTGTTTACTATGCGTCAAGCACAATGTTAAGTGATTTTCAGCCATCCTCTCATTTCAGCCTCACAACAACTCCCTAAGGTATTATTATCCCCACTTTTATAGATAAGCTGAGACACAGGATGGTCTGACTCCATTGAATGTGTAATTTGGGGTGTAAAGTAACAATCACTTGGTGTGGAATTGCCTCAAGCTGAGAGCGATTAAGGAGAAATGTGGGAGCCATGTGTGGTCACGTGGGAGGCACGAGGTAGTGAGAACGGCCCTGATCAGGTGTTCCCTCCACAGACCATGCCTGGGAGGAGGCCGAGTACTCTCATGCTCTAATGCATAATAATTGCAGGATTAGATTCATCCTTATTTCATGATCTGTGAGCTTATGTGTCTATATGGTGAAGTTAGAAGGTCCTCCTCCATCATTGCACAAGTTCAAGAACCCCAGAAGCTCAGGAAGGGAACTAGGAGGCAGGCTGTTGGAGCGGAAGGAACAGAGGCTCCGAACTCAGTCCAGGTTAGGAACCACAGCTGTCTCATTTATGAACTAAATAAAAAGCAGAGTAACTTTATTCCTGGGATTGAGGATAGGAAGACCACTGCCTCTTAAGTTGTTATAATTGCTCATTGAGATGACTTATAAAAGGCACCTGGCATTTAGTAAGCCCTCAACACACCGTTCCCTGCCCCCTCAAGGTCACCCAGTTGATTAGAATCAGGACTAGAACCCAGGTTTTGGGATTCCCGAACCAGTGCGCTCTGTAGGTGAACCGCCATGAATGGGCAGGGCGTTGAAGGAGGAAGAGAGGGCCGTCACTGCTACCGACAACACTCAGCAGCAAGCGTGCATCAGAACACAGCCTTCTGGTCTATGCCATCAAATTTCAGAACTAAAATAAGAAACAGCTGGTTATTTTTCAGGCTGAGGAGAGCTGAGGCTTGAAGAAATGATGAAAAGCCCAGCTGAGATTTTTTGTCATCTTCAAAGTTTTAAATTTTGTCTCATTTCCAGTAGTATGTGCATAGGTATGTAGGGCAATAGTAGGGCTCTTTTTTGGTTTACAGTATTTTAGTCCGTACTTCCAAACTAAAATCCACAAAACTCTAGAGAAATTTACTTTGATTTGAAGAAAGATCTAAAATTAACCTGTTACAGTTGCTTTGTTAATTCAGTTTGTAGTTATTTACACTGGTGTTTAGTATGCTTCGTAACATGGAAGGATGTATGTTTTTTCCCTTCATCGATCTAGATAGAGTTCTGAGCTGTCCTAGAATCCCCCCCACCCCTTTCTTTTATTAAAAGCAAAATTCCTGCCACTTTGATACTGATACGGCCTCCCCTAGGTAGGAAGTACGTGCATTTTCTTCAGTAAACAATGAAGAACATGGGAGCTGATTGTATAATGTACACAGCAGAGTTGTGAAGTCCCCTGCCCTCAAGATTAGCCAGTGAGGGAGAGGCGGAACCCGAACTAAAAGCCTATTGAGTCCCTTTTATCTGCGTCCTCTCATTATGGGGTAGGGCCTTTTATGCTGGGACTCAAGGCAGTTCCCCACTGCCGCAAAATTAACGAGAGCTCTGTGAACTGATCCAGCTGGCCTTTCTTCCTGACCCTTTCAGACTCCTGGAGCTGCTGCCACACTGAGCTTCTTACTGAGTTGTCCTCAGCCTGGCTAGAGGTTTCTTTCCCTGTGGCTTTGCTGACAATCTTTCTTCTGCCTGCAGTCCCCTTTCCTGGATTCTCTGGATGCCCCAGCCCTACCCATATCAGAGTACAGCTCAGAGGCCAGCTCATCCATAAAGCTTGGCCTAATGGTTAAAAACCTAGTCTTTGGGGTCAGATCTGGTTCACAGGGGGATTCTGCTGCTCTCTAGCAGAATAATTTGGGGTAAGTCATTTGTCACATTAGTTTCTCCCAAACTTAGTTTCTTCATTTGTAAAATGAAGACAGTGATACTTTAGATTATAGCTTCTCAAACATATGTATACACGAGATCCCTGGTGATCTTGTTAAAATGCCAGTTGATCCAGTAGGTATGGGGTGGTGCCCAAGAGTTGGCATTTCTAACCAGCTCCTAGGGCCTAGGAACAGCATTCTGAGTTGCAAAGCTTTGGAGGGATTTTGAGAGACTAGAGTGAAATAATGCATGAAAAGTGCTCAATATGGTGTCTTTCAAATATTCACGCTGAGTAAGTGGTAGCTGCTGCTGGTTTTGTTGCCTTCTATTATTACTGGCTGAATTCCCTACCTGGAGATCACATTCATATTCTTCAAACAAAGGCTTTCCTCCTATGGCACTGAGTACTTTTTCACTTACATTGGTTTTGTGGTTTGGGGGCTTTTGAGGGGGTAAAGATATCTTTGTCTCCTACCAGACTTGAGGATAGAGTCTTTATCTTGTTCCTGATTGCCTCACAGTGCTTTACCACACAGTCTTATGTGTAGTAAGTATGGACTACATACTCAGGTTTCATTTCTTTTTTTATTCCACAAGGATCTGTGTCACAGTAGGAATTCAGTGGCTAATGGTTTAAATAGTCTCAGCTATTCTAACATACCAGATAGTGATGATGGTGATTATTCATTCATTTGGTAGATGTTTATTGAGCACCTGCCATGGACGAGGCAGAGTTCTAGGTATAATATAAAGCAATGGTAGGAAGTTTCTGCCTTTACAGGACTTGCTCAGGGGAGGTAGACAATAAATCAAGAAAAGCGTAGTATTGGGGCGCCTGGGTGGCACAGCGGTTAAGCGTCTGCCTTCGGCTCAGGGCGTGATCCCGGCGTTATGGGATCGAGCCCCACATCAGGCTCCTCTGCTATGAGCCTGCTTCTTCCTCTCCCACTCCCCCTGCTTGTGTTCCCTCTCTCACTGGCTGTCTCTATCTCTGTCAAATAAATAAAATCTTAAAAAAAAAAAAAAAAGCGTAGTATTTATAAAAAGATAAGCTCCTTGAGGGCAGAGAATGTGTATAATTCATCACAGTGCATTTCCTCATAGTGGGTGTTCAGACCCTGTATCACCTGGTCACTCTGCATCTGCATACACTGTCTCACTTCTCACATAGGTGGTCCTTACGGTGTAACTGGGCACCCCCTCATGTCCCTCCCACCCGCCCCACAAATCCACTCACACAAACCTAAGCGAACTGTACAGATGTCACTAGATAGTCCTGACCCCACCTTGCCTGCCCATCATCATGCTCAGCAAACTGGACAGTAGACCATTCTCTCAAAAGCAGTGGGAGTCTAGACAGCACAACAAAGCAAAGCTTCACTTCCAGTGCCTCACATTGACCAGAGTCCTGTACAGTTCTCTAAGGGTATTCGCTCCTGATTTCTCGTGTGCAGAATCCTTTCCGTTTCATGCCCTTTAGATGTTGGCCTGGCAAGGACTTGGTCATCAGACTTCTCTCTCTTTCTCTCTAGTGATCTCATCCCATCCCATGACTTCAAATGTCATTCAGGTCTCTGTTCAAATGTCACTTTCTCAGAGACCTTCCTTGACGACCCTATCTAAAATGGCACACACATGCATGCATACCCCTTCGCCTGCTTTATTTTCTCCTTGTAGCATTTGTTACTATTTTTTCAATTTATTGTCTGTCTCTAAAGATAGGACTTAGTCTTGTTCACTGCTTGTCAGTACTTAGAACAATGCCTAGTGTGATAATAAGCAATATATGAATATTTGTTGAATAAATGATTAATTTTCTTTGGAAATTCTCAAAATCCTCATGAAGTGTAGCAGGAGAGACATCATGAGCCTGTTTACAGATGAGAAAATAGGTTCAGAGAGGTTAAAGGATTTGCTCAAGTCACAAGGCTGGGAAGCAGTAGAGCTTGCTTGTTGAGAGCCAAGTCTTATGGGACTCACATCCCAAGAGGGTGGCCTCTGCCCCACCCACTGAGGCTGGGGACACCCGGTGGCCCAGAGGGTTAGGAGAGTCCACACAGAAGCCCTGAGTTCTCACACTGTTGGGAACACACAAAGGGAACAGCTTGAGGCCTACCTCAGGACCTGCTCCCTTCCATCCCAAACAGGTTCCCACTGTTGTTTCTCCAGCTCTTTACAGGCTCACACTCCAGGTGCACAAGCCCTAGGGGACATTTGTTACTTTTAATTCCATAGCTCAGAGGTCCCATTGGCAAAAAGGAAGGGCAAAACTTGAATACTTTTTTTTTTTTTTAGTGTTACCTGGTAATAGAAATCCCTGTTGCTGCATGGATCCCCATGGATTAGTGTAAAGATACAGTAAATAAAGCCAATGGAACAACAGGGAGTGTGACAGCTGAATAAAAGGAAATCCTCTTTGAGTTCAGAGGGGTCCTAAGGGTAGAATTGTCAGCCTCATTCTAGATTCAGCCCATGGGGTGTTGCTAGAGTTGGGGGTGTGGCCAAGTTTGGAGGAAGGCAAGTGCTGAAGGGTGGAAAATCCTCTGCTGGCATATCTTCCTTCCCTTGACAGGCCTGCCTCAAGACCCTTAGCTTTCCACTGTGGGGTGGGCTTCTTGGAATCCTAAGAAAACTGAAGCTCCATTAGTTTCTGTGCCAGGTACCTTTGCCCCAAATCCTCTGGAGGCCCTCACATAATCCTGAAGGAAAGAAACTGTCATTTAATATTTGCTAAGTTGTGAGTTTCTGCTTTCACTGTTCTACCTGACCTACCTCTCGTGGATGGATCTCCTTGAACTAGAGCTCTGATCAAGCCACTCCCTTCCTGAGGAACCTACAGTGGACAGAATACAAGCTTCCATGTTTGGCTTCCAAGGCCTATACCAACATGCAACATGTATAAGAGAGCAGAACTCCAGTAGCTCCAGGGGAACAGAACAGAGACCAACTGAAGAAGTAACTAAGAGCTAGATTTTGGCTCGGTTTTGGGAAGTACGCTAAAGTTAGCTGCAGAGTCCCATGGAATGGGCATCTCACAGGGTCCAGGAGCTTCCTACTAGGGCCCTTTAGAGTTTCACATGCTCTATCAGTCCAGAAGGACTAGGTAATACGGTAGTGACAGTCCCTAAATTCGTAGTACCTTAACCCAAAACAAAGGATTATGTTTTATGTTTGATGTGAGTCTGTTTTGGGTTAGCATGAGGACTCTGCTTATCCTCCCAGAGTAGCCGTGGTCTCAAATGTTGCGAGTTGCTATGCCAGAGAAAAACAGAGCTCTGGATGATCTTGCATAGGCAGAAGTAGCACACACCTCTTCTGCTCAAAACTCATTGATTAATACTAGCCATGTGGCCCACCCAGCCACTGGAGGGGTCAGTGCAATCCTATCAAGTACCCGGGAGGGGAAACTGAGAATAGTTGGTAAAAGGCACTAATGCCCAACGCAGTGTACACTGGAACTTTTCATGGTTGCAGAAATCCTCTGAGGTAGTATCAGGGTCTCCAATGTATATCTGAGGAAACTGAAGCCTAGAGCCTTAAGGTCTAGGTCTTCTGACTTTAAGATGATACAGGGAGGGCCATATCACTGAGAGGGTTGAAAGCTGAGGAGATCGGTTTATTGAGGATGCTGCATCAAAGTGGGGAATGGGGGCCCTTTTCATGCAGTCACAAGGGAGCTTGGTAAGCATGCAGATAATTGGTTCCACTCCAGAGATTCTCATTCTGGAGATCTGGGTGGGGCTAGGAGCAAGCCCTGGATGATTCTGAAGTAGAGGACCAAGAGCCGTGCTTTAAGAACCACTGTTAGGGGAAGTCTCTCCAAGTCTGGTTTAAAAATATTCTTTCCTCTTGAGCTCTGTAAGCTGCAATAGTGCTCAATTCTTGCTATCCCAGGTTGTCCATTTCCTATCAATTTTTTCTCATCCCAGTGTCCCCCACACTCCATTAGAGCTATATTTGCAAAACAACTGAAGAATAAAAGAGATTTTTATTCTTTAATTTTTTATTCATGGTAGAACTGTAAGAATTTCTACACGGGAGTTTCTGTATGGGTGCAGGAATCCCAGGAACCTGGGATCATGACATGGGCCGAAGGCAGGCGCTTAACCAACTGAGCCACCCAGACACCACAAACATAAGTTTGTGAAAATGAATTATCTAAAAATGGGGGGGGGGCCATGATGGACATTCACCTCCACCTATTCATTTACTTAAAAACACTTAGTAAACATGTACTTTGTGCAGGTATTAAATGATGTGTCTGGTTCTTGCAAGATTCCCTGTAATTCAGTTGTGATGGCCCAGTGTATTCTTTATTGATGGACTGCTATGGTAACTGGGAAACTCATCTGGGACAGAAATTGGCAGTGCTGGGTGCTGTGGGATGTCGCATACAATAGGTTGACTGGGTTGAACACTGTTACATAGTGAGCAAGGTTCAAGTCAGCAGTGAGGCAAGATGTAGTTAATCAGGATTGGTAGTTGTGATTTGGGTAGTTGTGATTTGGGTCTCTTATAACCTCTTGAGAATTGGAATAGTAACCATTATTAGCAGTAGGTCCCAGAGAAGGCCCTACTAGGCAGAACTACAAAAGGCCATATGGAAGTCTCTCACCTGGAAGGCCATACAGCTTAGGTCCCCCCAAGTTTAGCTGATTCACTCTCAAACAGCTTTCAGAGTTGTCCCTTGTAGAAAGAAAGAACGTCATAGATAAGGCATGTCAGAAAGTACACATTATATGGGGCTCCTAGGAAGAACAGCATACAGTTCTAGTCAGAGAAGCTAATAAATTGGAAAGTGGGAAGTAGAGACAGAACAAGGAGCCTAAGAAATAAGTCAAAGCTCTTAATAATCAAAAGGTCCTCCTTAAGAGCTTACCCTTCGGGAAGAGGTGCTTTGGTGGTTGATAATTTGTATATTTTCATATAGGAACTTGTTTTGTTTTTGTTTTTTTTAGAGAGGGAGAGGGGCAGAGGGAGAGGGAAAGAGAGAATCTTAAGCAGGCTCCCTGCCCAGCACAGAGCCTCACCCAGGGCTCAATCTCACAACCCTGAGATCATGACCTGAGCTGAAATCAAGAGTCAGATACTCAACCGACTGAGCCACCTAGACGCCTCTCATATAGGAACTTGTTAAAAGGAGGATAAGAGTGTTCTTCTTGTGGTTTTAAATTGAAGTGCAAAATAATAAGGAAAAAATAAATGAAGCAAAGACAGCTGTGAAAAGTATTATAGGGGCACCTGGGTCGCTCAGTCATTAAGTGTCTGCCTTCAGACCGGGGCGTGATCCTAGGGTCCTGGGATTGAGCCCCGCATCAGGCTCCCTGCTCCACTGGAAGCCTGCTTCTTTCTCTCCCACTCCCCCTGCTTGTGTTCCCTGTCGCTGGCTGTCCCTCTCTCTGTCAAATAAATAAAATCTTTATAAATAAATAAATAAATAAATAAATAAATAAATAAATATTATACATGAGCTCCTTTTAATAGGGAGATGAAAAATTTAGAAAGATACATGTAAACCAAATGGGACAAAGGATAATCAGAGGGGGGCATCATTATGTGGGAGAAGGAGGCTGTATCTGAGCTAGTTAGAAGAAAGGGACTGTGTGAAGGGTTGGAACTAGCTGGAAAAAATGTGATCTATGAAGTCCTTAAATTCAGAGAATCCTGTACAGGTCACCAAGACCTTATGGGGAAACAGCAAAATAACATTTCTTTTATTATCTTTGAAGTGAAGTGAACCAAAAAACAGAGTTGGAGGAGAGGGCCTAATTGAGAGTGAACTGCATCTAACCCACTCAGAGTGGCCCTGGCATCAGAGCTCCTCCCTCATGCAAATGATGTCATAATGAGAAGAACAACATTCAAATTAGGAAAAGAATAGTTAGAGGCAGAGCCACAAAAGGTCTGGGAAGAAGTTTGAGAGGGATGTGGAGTACAAAATAGGAAGCTGTGAGAGAAAGAAGTTCTGTGAGAGTTAAATATAGAAGAGTTAACTTAATCTTACCAGAAGTTCCGCTGACCTGTTTCTTTCCCAGTGACTCTGGTCAAGTCAGTTGTGGGTAATAATAAATCGTGTAGGTACCTCCCCTGGTTTACTTATTGGCATCATTTCCTTTAAGAATCCAGAACCTGGGAAAAACCAGAGTCCCATTCTCCTTGTATCTGGGAAGAGTGGACCTGGTATTAGAGTAACCTAGGGGTCCTCTCACTTAGAATGATTTTCTTGTCTTTTCTGTTGCTCTGATTAGTTGGGAATAGAGAAAGGGGGTCAGCACCAGGTACTGAACCTTCCCAGATCAAAGTATCGAGTCCCTATCCCCAACAACCCCCACAATCTAATAGAGGACACAGAAATCTGCTGAAAAGCCTTAGAAACAATGACCAAGCCTAGTAGAACTAAACCTAATACACTGGTCGTGGTCTTGAAATATTACTTCCATTAAAAGAAACCAGGACAAAAATAAGTTCAACTGATTTTTGACAAAAATGCGAAAGCAATTCAATGGAGAAAGGATAGGCTTTTCTACAAATGGTGCTGGGACAGTTGGACAACCATAGGCCCCCAAAAAATGAACTTCAAACTAAGCCTTACACCTTAATCAAAATGGGTCACAGACCTGCATGTGAAAGATAAAATTATAAAACTTTAAGAAAAAACATAGGAGAAAATCTTCAGGATCCAGAACGAGGTAAAGAGTTCTTAGACTTGACACCAGAAGCACAATTCATAAAAGGAAAGGAAAAGTGTCAGAAATGTAGTGCTAGTGAGGTGCTAGCATAAGGATTAACAAATAGATCCATGAAACAGAACAAGTCGCCTAGAAATAGACTCACACTACTGTCATTTGATTTTTGACAAAGACAGCAGAGCAACCCAACTGGGGAGAGGAGATTCTTTTCAACAAGTGGTGCTGGGCTAACTGAATACTCACATAAAAAAATTAATTTCAACCACTGCCTCTACCATAACAAAAATTAATTTATGATGGATCATAGGTCAAAATATAAAAGTTAAAACCACAAAGCTTTTAGAAGAAAATAAAATATCTTCATGACATGGGAATTAGCAAAGCTTTCTCAGTTAAAAGGGATCAATCATTTGAAAAAGGTGAGTTAGACTTCATCAAAATTTAAAACTTCTCATCAAAAGACACCATCAAGAAAATGAAAATACAAGCTACAGACTGGGAGAAAATGTTCACAGAACATATATCTGGCAAAGGATATATTAAAAAGTCCTATAATTGAATAATAAAAAGACAACCCAATAAAAAAAGGTAGAAGATGTGAACACACCCCTGAAAGGAGATACATGAATGGCATTAAACACGTGAAAAAGTGTTCAACATCTTTAGTCATGAGGAAAGTGAAAATTAAAACCCAAATGAGATGCCATCGCATACGCACCAGAATGATAGAATTAGAAAGAGCAACAAGTGGTAGTGAAGTTGTAGAGCAATGGTATTTCTTATACATTCTTGGTGAGAGTGTAAAATGGTGCAACTTGCTTGGAAAAAAGACCCAGCAATTCCACTTGTAAGTATTTACTCAAGATTTGTATAAGAATTTTTTGTGTGAGAATATTCACAGCATTATTCATGATATAGCCCCAAATTGGAAACAGTTCAGTCTTCTGTTTGCAGGAGAAGTGATTTTTTAAAACTGCGATATATCATTATATTATACAATGAAATAACTACTCAGCAATAAAAAGGGATGAATCTCAAAAATGTTATACTAAGTGAAAGAAGCCTTAACACAAAAGAATACATACTGCGTGTTTCCATTTATATGAGATTCTAGAACAGACAAGCTAGTCTATGGTGGAAAAGTCACAACAGTGTTTAGGGTTAGAGTAGGATTTGGAGTAGGAATTGACAGAAAAGTCATGAGGGAATATCCTGGGGTGGTAGTAATATTCTATTTTTGATAATGAGTTGGAATTACATGCGGGAATGCCTTCGTCAAGGTTCTGCAGCTGCACGTGGTATGCACGTCCGTGCCGTGGAGTCCTCCTCAGCGTTGTAAGGGAAAGAGCTAGTGATGCACGCAGCTTGAGTGAATCTCCAAGGAGTGATGCTCAGTGGAAAAAAAGCGAGTCCCAAGAGGTTAGGTACTGTATAATTCCATTTGTATGACATCTTTGAAGTGACACCATTTTCGAAATGGAAGACAGATTAATGGTTGTCAGGGATTAAGAACTGGGAAGAAGCATCGGGATGGTAGGTATGACTATAAAAGAGTAACATGAGGGATCTTGTGGTGTCGGAACTTTTCAGTGTCTTGACTCTGGTAGTGGATACCCGAACAGGTGATAAATTGTATAGAACGTAAGACAAACAAACACAAAAATGAGTCCAAGTAAAACTGGAGAAATCCAAATAAGGTGGTAGATTGTATGAATGTCACTATGCTGGATGTGATTATAGTTTTGCAAAATGCTACCACTGGGGAAAACTGAAAAAGTATGCAGGAGATTTCTCTGTATTATTTCTTTTAACTGCATATGAACCTACAATTATCTACAATTCTCTCAATAAAAATTTCAATTTAAAATATTTCTTAGAGGGACACCTGGGTGGCTCAGTTGGTTAAGTGTCTGCCTTTGGCTCAGGTCATGATCCCAGGGTCCCAGGATCAAGTCTCGCATCGGGTTCCTTGCTCAGCGGGGAGCCTGCTTCTTCCTCTGCCTGCCACTCCCCCTGCTTGTGCTGTGCACGCGCTCTTGCTCTCTCTGACAAAATCTTTTTTAAAAAATTTTTTTCTTAGAGAAACGTCTAATACCATGTCTGGGCAGGAAATGTAAAAAGTGAGCCAGGAACATCTTGACATACCACATGGCAAGGAAGCTATCAAAGATTAGTGAGGTTGTGTCAAAATGACAGAGGAACCACACTGAGGCCAAAAATGTCTCAATTTGAGCTTTAGTATGAATAGCAGTTTCAAAGACTTGAAACCTGTAAAATAGGTTTAAATCCATGAATTCATAATACTTTAAACACAGATTGGTTACCTTCAAAAAATAACAGAACCAACTCATTGTCTTGAAACCTGGGAAATGAAAGAGGCCTTTCCTAAGTGTACAGTGCAACTGGGTAACCAAACGGTAGTTGAAGAGAAGCATCTCCTAATATAATTACTTCAACAAAGAAATCAACCAAATGATACAGTTAGAATTATCACCGTTTTGTTACCTCCAGGGAATTAATGGAACCAGGCATTGAGCATCAGTGGACACTAACGTCAGAAAGAGACAGACTTGTGGACTTTGCTGATAAAAACATACAATACCACGTGTAGCCTTGCTAAAGGGATTGCACGTGAGTCTGATCAAGCCTCTGGACCCAGCTGCCAATGTGCAGAAAATACAGACAACAGGGCAACAAGTTGAACTCTCCCGTGAGAAAGCATGCAGTCAGCAAAATTCAGACTGAGAAACTGGTCAGATGGTTGAGGTTCTTCAGCAGGCAACTTGTAAAGAAAAGAGAGGGATGGAAGGGGACCCTGTGGGTAGAATGAAAACCAAACACATATCAAGCTAAAATCCTGAGGACAAAAGTAAAACTCTAGAATCTAAGGATGGATACTGGGGATAAAACTCCAAAGACCTAAGGAAGTGATTACTACAGAATCGGGAATATGTTCACCTTTGTGGGGAGGATTGGAATGGGGCTCATGGGGAGGCTTCTGGAGTAGCTGATAAAAGTCTGTTTCCTGATTTCGGTGGTGGTGAACAGGATGTTTGCCTTATAAAACTAATCACTATACATTTGCTCCATGTACTCCGTTTTGATTCATACTGTGAAAAGGCTGTGTTAGAACTATTCTCTGGTAGCTATGGGAGGCCAGAAGAGAAACTTGGTATCTGAGGAGAGAGGATGCAGAAAGGCCCCCGCCAGCAAGGTGCTGTTGGGAGAGTGAGGGTAGGTGGGAAGAACACTGTGATGAAGCTAGATAAATAGACCAGCTCATGAGCTGTCATCTGTACAGGTTTTATGCTGGAAGCCATGGGGAGCCATGGAGGAATTCTAAGCTGACAAGTGGCATGCCCACATTTAGGTTTTAGAAACCTTCCCTTGGTGGCTGTATGTGAAGTGGATTGGATGGAGGAGGCAGGACCGGTTCCAGGGAGACCAGTTGAGAGTCTACTGTGGTAATCCAAACTAAAGACAGTGAGGCCAGAAACAACTCCGTGACAGAGAGAGGAGAGAGGAAAGGACTAATTTGAGAGTGCTTAAGGAGGTAGAAACACACGACTTGAGAGAATATCTGGGAGAGAGCGGAAGAGAAATCAAGGAGGTTTCCCTAGTTACCGACAGGGGTGGCAAGGTGGAAGATGATGGTCTCATTAACTGGCACATGTAGTGTAGGCCTGGAGAGATGATAATCTACACTATTTTGTAACTTGAGATAAAGTTTGCATACAATAAAATGCACAGAACAGAAGCATGCAATCCAGTGAGTTTTTTCAGATGCATGCACCCATGTGACTAACATAGCAGTGAAGATGTAAACATTTCCTTCACTTCTGAAGTTTCCACGCGACCCCTTCAAGGGCTGTTCTGATTTTTAGCACCATAGATTATTTTGGTTTTGAACTTCACCTATATAGAATCCTGCAATATGTTGTCTTTTGCGACTGGTTTCTTTGCTTAACATATTTTTGTGGCTTACCTGTTTATTGTATATATTAGCAGTTCATCCCCTTTTACTGCCGAATAGTATCACGTTGCACGAATACACCACAATTTGTTTATCTACTCCTCTGGTGATGGACATTTGGGTTGTTTCCAGTTTTTTGTTTGTCTTACTATTAAGAATAAAGTCTCTGTAGGGGCGCCTGGGTGGCACGGCGGTTAAGCGTCTGCCTTCGGCTCAGGGCGTGATCCCGGAGTCCTGGGATTGAGCCCCACATCGGGCTCCTCCGCTATGAGCCTGCTTCTTCCTCTCCCACTCCCCCTGCTTGTGTTCCCTCTCTCGCTGGCTGTCTCTATCTCTGTCGAATAAATAAATAAAATCTTTAAAAAAAAAAAAGAATAAAGTCTCTGTAAACATTCTCATATAAATCTTTGTGTACATGTACATTTTTATTTGAGTAAATGTCTAGGAGTGGAATTCCTGGGTCATAGCATAGGTGTGTGTTTAATTGCAGAAGAAACTACTAAATGGCTTTCTAAAGTGATTGTAGTATTTTATGCTCCTACCAGCAATGTATGAGTTCTGGTTGCTTCACATCTCGAAGCTTTGATGCTTTCAGTGTTTTTTCATTTCAGCCATTGTAGTGAGTGTGACGCACACATCTATCTCATGGTTTTAATACAAATCAAGTAATGAATAGTAATGATGTTGAACATCTCTTGAACCTATTGGCTGTTTTTCTTTTGTGGGGTTTCTGTTCAAACCTTTGCCTATTTTTTGTTGAGTGGTTTTTATTATTGAGCTATAGGATTTCTTGATATAATCTGGATATAAGCCCTTTGTCCTGTATGTACAGTGCAAATATTTACTCCCATTCTTTCAATTGTCTTTTCATTTTCTCAATGATGTCTTTTGATGAGCAGAAAATTTTAATTTTGAGAGACCGGTTTATTATTTTTGTCTTTTATGATTAGTGTTCTCAGAAATCTTTGCCTATCCTGAGGTTGCATATTTTCTTAGGTTTTCTTTTCTTTTTTAAAATTTATTTATTTGAGAGAGAGAGAGAGAAAATGTATGTCTCCCTGGGGAGAGGGAAGGGCAGAGGGAAAGGGAGAATCTCAAGCAGACTCCCTGCTGAGCACAGAGTCCTGAGTGCGGCTAGATCCTGTGACCCCCGGATCATGACCCAAGCCAAAACCAAGAGTTGGACACTTAACCAACCGAGCCACCCAGGTGTCCCTTATGTTTTCTTCTAAAAGCTTTATAGATTTGGTTTTTGTATTGAGGTCTTAAATTTTTGTACATAGTATATGTCAGAAGTTCTTTTTTTTTTCATATGAATGTCAAGTTTTTCCAGCATCTTTTGGTGAAAAGGCTTTTGTTTATCCATTGAATTGCACTGATATTTTGTCAAATTGGTCTGTTTCTAGACTCTATTTTCCTTATACCCATACCACACTGTCTTGTGGCTGGCATGTTGAGGGAATCTAGATTATGTTGTTTACTTTTTTTTTTAGTGTTAAGTAGTATTCTAACAGACAGTTAAGTTACTGGCAGAACCCTTTGATTCTGTCACGCTTGCTTTTCTTCTTCTAATTTGAATCTGTTCCTGTGGCATATCCTTTCTGAGTCTCAGTGTGAACACTCCCTGTTCTGGGCCGGACTACCGTTATCTCCCAGCTTTGCGTGATCTCTAGAGAGCGCCACTCTGCTTGTGTGCCACCTCCCTACCCACAATGAGAAGGTACCTACGGATGAAAGCTAGAGCGGTCACAAGCTCCCCTGCTATGTTTCCCTTCTCTCAAAGATGATGGTCCTGTGCAGTTTACTGTTCAATGCCTGAGAGTATATATTCAATCCAACTTTATAGTTTTTCATGGCAGGAGGGAGAATCTAGTCTCAGTTATTTTGTAATGGCCTGAAATAGAGAAGTTGAGGCTCAGTTTTGGATATAATGCTGAGTTTCTAGTATCTGTGGAACATCCAAGTAGAAATGTTCAACAGGCAATTGAGTGTGTATGGAAAGCTTGAGAGAGACTATTGGACCTGGAGATTCGAATTTTACAGTTGAAGCCAAGGGAATGGATGTGATCACCTAGCTATAATTACCTCCTTAGAATAGTTAGAGAAGGAGTAGAAGAACAGTTTTCTCTTAAAAAGCCTGAAAAGATATGGCTGAAGAAGGAGGCGAAGAGCAGGAGACATGGGTAACACGGAGACCACTGGGAATAAAGCAGTGTTCGTGTGGGGGAGTCACAGCTACGAGGAACCCAACCTTTGTTCTGTGATGCTTACCAGTCCAGAGCCTAGCTTTTCTTCAGGGCTGTCAAGGACTGAGTAAAGTCTTACTAGGTGATTGCTATAGAATAGCCTACATACCCAGGCCCTAATACTAATCTGTAGAGTTAAAGCCAGACCTGTTATGATGAAGCTCAGAATTCTTGAGACATAATCACACATCTGTGCTTCTAGCCTTCCTGGCCAGATAGCTGACAGGTATGATCATCATGCCCATAAAATGGAGAGGAAAACCAAGGCCTTGAAGAGGTTAACAACTTGATTGCAGTCTGTTGTGGAATCTGCCCTGTTTCCAACTTTAGTTTCTAGTTGTCTAGAGACTTTGTAGGGTTTCAGACTTGGAAGTTGCTCTAGGTCATCTAACACAGTCCCCTTGTGTTTTAGGTGGGGAAACGGACAGTCGTTAATGAGAGGGCTTTAGCTAGGTATAAATAACAGTAATTCAATGAAGCCATCTTGAGCAAAAAGAATTTATCACAGGAGTACAGAGCTAGCTGATAGAATTCAAAAGGCAAAGATAAAGCTCAGTTTTGAGCATAGGCTGAAGCCATGACCTGGAGTGCTACAGAGAAACTGGGATGCCCCTGGTTTCTGCCCTTTTCTCTGTTTGTTTCTGTCTCTTATTCATTCTTCTCTCAACGTAGACTAACTTCTTCTGCCCCAGCCCACGCTAACCCCCTGCAGAGAAAAATGGTTACTAGCAACTTTTCCTGAGTTTATATCTTAGGGAAGAAGCCATTCAGTCTCTTCCATTCAGGAAGGAAGTCAACCTGATTCTAGAATTGCAACTCCTATTCCCCTGGAGACCTCAGTGGCCCAGTTGGAGCCATCCAGAGTCCAACTCTTTGCTGCCAAGGGTCTGGGGTAGTATTGGTCTACAGACATAGCTACCAGGGAGCCCTGCTTCTCTAAATATGTGGGGTAAATTGTTGGGGGGGGGGGGCGGGAGCAGAGAGCAAGGGGGCAGATGGCTGGGCAGCCAGTAGGGTAGGTGTTTAGGATAGTAGGGTTGCATTGGTAACCAGTAGCAGAGCCAGGACCAAAACCCACAGCCTCTGATCCAGCATCAGTCTTTCCTGAGGCTGCCTTACATGGGAAAAGAGTGGTAATTATTTGATCTGGTAACAGGAGAGGCAGACAGATGGACACTCACTGCCTCAGTCTTATTCCTCTTAGTGTGACGAAATAGAGGTCCCTTCCCTGGGAGTCTAGGGAATCCAGAGCTCTAGAACTGTAACAGCCAAGGGTGGGTTCCCTCCGTACCAGTCCAAAATCTCAGTGATGAGTCGTAGAAACCCAAGTCAAACCAGCTTAAGCAAAGAAGGGTATTTATTAGAAGGTCATTAGGTACATCATAGAACTGAAGAAAGAACCAAAGATTCCAGGGCAGCTCCAGGAATCTTGAATCAGTACCATCAGGACACATACACATGTGATCACTTTTTTTCTTTCTTTTTTTCATTTTTTATCTTTCATCTCTTCATTCTGCTTGGCTCTGGTACTACAAAGTGGGGAACATGGCTGACAGCAGTTCGGGGGTCATACCCATAGAGTGTCTGACCAAGAGAAAAGAGTCTTCCCTGCTGACTCCAGGTAGAAAAATCCCAGAGGAGAATTCTAGTTGAGAGGATGGAGTCCCATGATGGGCCTTGTGCACTTGCACACCCTTAGGGTCAGGAGAGGCAAGGAATATTTCAAGAAGGGAGAGCTATAAGCAGGGTCGGCAAAAAAACTCTTTTGTGTCTGTCTCCCAGGTGACCATGGAGGCTGGCGGCCTCCCCCTGGAGCTATGGCGCATGATTTTAGCCTACCTGCACCTGCCCGACCTGGGCCGCTGCAGCCTGGTATGCAGGGCTTGGTATGAACTGATCCTCAGTCTCGACAGCACCCGCTGGCGACAGCTATGTCTGGGATGCACCGAATGCCGCCACCCCAACTGGCCCAACCAGCCTGATGTGGAGCCTGAGTCTTGGAGAGAGGCCTTCAAGCAGCATTACCTTGCCTCCAAGACGTGGACCAAGAATGCCCTGGACTTGGAGTCCTCTGTCTGCTTTTCTCTATTTCGCCGGAGGAGGGAACGCCGTACCCTGAGCGTAGGGCCAGGCCGTGAGTTTGACAGCCTGGGCAGTGCCTTGGCCATGGCCAGCCTGTATGACCGAATTGTGCTATTTCCAGGTGTGTATGAAGAGCAGGGTGAAATCATCCTGAAGGTGCCCGTGGAGATCGTAGGCCACGGGAAGTTGGGTGAGGTGGCCCTACTCGCGAGCATCGATCAGCACTGCTCCACCACACGCCTGTGCAACCTTGTCTTCATGCCGGCCTGGTTCTCACCCTTCATGTTTAAGGTGGGTGCCCACATCCAGATGGGTGGCCTCTCCGGTCCTGACTTGGGCCTCTTCTCAGTGGGTTTGTAACCCCTTTTTGGAATTGAGGATTTTGTCATTGTTCCTATAACACACTCCTCTGAGTTCTGCACCAGTTGAGAAATGGATAAGGGGTCAGTAATGACCAATATTCTGCTTTATTCCTGGCAAAACTGTATAAAAAAATAAGCCAAGGACTCAAGACCCAAACTGCATTGTATTTCTCCCCTTCTACACTGGATGAACTGGCACCACAAGTGGAGTAGCTGAGGGGAAAGTCAGGTCCAACGTATGCCACATGGTGACAGGAAGCAGGAAGCACTCCATGCCTAGAGACGGCTAAATCCAGGGGAGGCTCTGCAGGACCAATGACCTTTAGCACATTAGCCCCACCCTGTGGAGAAGGGTCAGAGAAAGTCAGGCTTTTACCAAGGATGACTGGGGAGAGGGTCAGGAAATACCAGCCCAACACTTACCTTCTAGGAACACAGAGGACAGCTGTATTCAAAGCAGAGTATGTATTGACATGTTGGTAGCTCCTGGCAGAAGAGTCTACAGCTTTACATTGCCTAGAAACATTATAATATCCGGACTGCAGACCTAGTCAGTAATGATTATATTGCCACTATTACTACCAGTCACAACACATTGTCTCTTGGGTTTATAATGATCATCATATGACCAGTGACGTACAGTGCACTTACCATGTGCCTGGTGTATGCTTTCCAGCCATTAGTAAGAGGGGTAGTGCCATCTCCCTTTATAGATGAGCAAACTGAGTCTCAGCAAGATTAAGTGACATACCCAGGTCTCAGACATAGTAAGGGACAGAGCTAGGATCCAAAGCCTATATTTGTAATCTAGGTGACTTTCCATCTGTGACTTCATTTGATCCCCACAACAAACTTTTGTAGTAGACAGTAGACATGCTATCCCCATTTTGCCAGTTATGGGCACTAAAGCTCAGAGATGCTAAGTAACTTTCTCAGGTGGATAATTAGGCTAGAACTCAAATTCTAAGTACTTTTGAAATTACATTGTGCTGGATTCCTTGGAAACTTAAAAGCCTGCTTTTTAGGCCTAGAATGTTTCAGAAGGACTGATGAACAACTCCTGTGCTTGTCTGCAGACCCAGAAGAAGAGTTTGATTCAAGACCCCTCACATTTCATATGACCTTTACTCTTACAGTAATATGTTCGTTTCAGCTTCCCTTCTCCCTCCCCCCGCCCCCGGCCATATTAGCACTCCATCTGCGATCGTCTTTTAACTGAAAACAGGACAAGGGGCTAGGATGACCTTGCCTGTAGAATGCAAAGGCCAGAGTGATTTCACAGTGGTTTTCAGTGACTTCTGAGGAGAACCCCAGCAATGGCTCTGCTTCTCCAGAGAGCTGGTGTTCATCTACAGGGAGGACCCGGTAAGAGAAATAGACTTAAATTGCAGCAAGAAAAAATTAAGTTAGCCATAGGGAAGAGCTTATAGGGGTTAAGGTGAGTAAGTTCTGGGCCAATCTCCAGGGTGCTCACTGCTAGAGAATGTAAAAACTGTTCAGGGGCGGATGTGTCTGGATTACTCAGTGGGATCATGAAACACTTCCTCATTTTACGGTTCAAATCCGTCTGATGGAATTTAGTGTGAAATCCGGAAACAGTTCTTTTTCAGGAATGTACAGTAGCTGGGCTTCTCAGCCAGGCCTAGGAGCTAAGGGGCTCAGGTGAGTGGTGTGTGGGATTCAGCACTTCCCCACCCCAGAGGAGTCTCCGTTCTTTGCGTCCCTGGCCCCAGGTAATGGGAGCTAATTTTTAGTGGGTGCCAACTTTGTACCTGGCTCTCTACCTTGCGCTTTGGTAGCTGGCAAGCCCCCTGTTGGATACAAAGAGCCTTGGAGAGATGAAGTCCTATCCAAAGTAACACACTTGAAAGAGGCAGAGCTGGAAGTTATCCCGTGCGGTCCAACTCCAGAGCCCATCGTAACTCCTGCTCAGTACTGCCCGGCCATGGCAGCATACCTTGTCCCCCTCTTTAGGGACACAGCCTGCTGTCCTTTGCTGTGACACACACACACACACACACACACACACACACACACACTGCCACACAGGCTGGACTCTTTCCCAGAACCTGTAGCTGGGCCTCCGCAACTGCCTGTCGCAGCCCAGGCAGGGCTCAGCCCCTCCTGGCCTGTCTTCTGTCAGCTTCTGCCAGGCTCTGTCCTGAGTTCAGATGCCAAGCCGATGTTCTGTGGGGTGCTACAGGGCTGAGAGAGGATGGTGAGGAGGTGTGCTGAAGGGGTGAGACCTAGTGAGACACCTCACTATCTCACACTTTCTTCATGTAACCGAGATACCGAGCTGGGACTCCCTCACCCTTCAGGGGTCACAGTAAAGTTGTGATCAAATCCCAGCCAATTCTTGGGTTTATAAAAGCTCAAGGCTCTCCCTGTCATTCCTGATCATCCTGGAGTGAGGCTTGCTCTGCTGGTTCACCTCTTGTGTTACTGTGTTGACACCATCTCACCCAGCATCCCTGTGAGCATCCAGCTTCCTCACTCTTCCTCATCTTCACCCCTCAAAGTTCATGTTCTCACTAGACACTAATTGAGTATTGGGAGAATTTACTTTGAGATTTGAGGTCTTTAAGAAGGACCCTGTTGCAGAGCGTGAACTTTTTTGCCTTTATCCATTTCCAGTCTCTTTAGGATTGGAAGGAGGGAAAGGCAGGCAACTCCAAATTATCCTCCCTCTGCTGCAGAGCAGCCTCCTGTTGTGCGGGGGGGCTGACACATGCCCTTTGGGGAGGAGGAGAACAGCATCAGCAGGACAAATGGCCTCTCCAAGCTCCACCCTCCTTAAAGAGCAGTTAGAGTACTGACTAGCAAAACAATTCTTATGCCTGTATCACCCACTTTCTCTTTTCTATTTCTCAGACAACATCGGGTCATGTCCAGTTTGACAACTGCAACTTTGAGAATGGGCACATCCAGGTCCATGGCCCAGGCACCTGCCAAGTGAAGTTTTGCACCTTCAAAAACACCCATGTTTTCCTGCACAATGTGCCCCTGTGTGTCCTGGAAAACTGTGAATTTGTGGGCAGTGAAAACAACTCTGTGACTGTTGAGGGCCACCCATCTGCAGACAAGAACTGGGCCTACAAGTATCTACTAGGGCTTATCAAGTCTTCACCCAGCGTTCTCCCCACAGAGGACTCGGACTCTCTAATGTCCCTAGACCTGGAGAGCAGGGACCAGGCTTGGAGCCCAAGGACCTGTGACATTGTCATTGAGGGCAGCCAAAGCCCTACCAGCCCAGCTTCTACCTCCCCAAAGCCAGGCTCCAAGGCTGGCTCACAGGAGGCAGAGGTGGGCAGCGATGGGGAAAGGGTGGCACAGACCCCAGACAGCAGCGATGGAGGCCTGAGTCCTAGTGGTGAGGATGAGGACGAGGACCAGCTCACATACAGACTGTCCTACCAAGTGCAGGGCCCACGCCCTGTACTGGGGGGCTCCTTTCTCGGCCCACCACTTCCAGGAGCATCCATTCAGCTGCCCAGTTGCCTAGTGCTGAACTCACTGCAGCAGGAGCTGCAGAAGGACAAGGAGGCCATGGCACTGGCCAGCTCTGTGCAGGGCTGCCTCATCCGCAAGTGCCTCTTCCGGGACGGAAAGGGAGGCGTCTTCGTTTGCTCCTACGGCCGAGCCAAGATGGAAGGAAACGTCTTCCGGAACCTGACTTATGCAGTGCGGTGTATACATAACAGCAAGGTGCTGTCGTAAAGTTTACTCCGCAGACCCAAGAGGCCTTATTGGGTCATTAGTAACATGATTTTGATAAATGAGGGAAGGTTCCTGCAGCTATACACAGGAAGGGTTTGGTGGGGCTGTTCTGCATTTGTTTTTAATCATCTTTTCAGCTTACAACACAGCCTTGCCTTATGTCCGTCATCTGATGTGTACAGAGAGAAACTATTCTTCTCATTTTACAGAAGAGGAAACAGGCTCAGAGGGGAAATGTGACTCTCTCAGGGTCACACAGCAAGTTAGTGGCAGACCTGGGACTAGAACCCAGGTCTTCCAACTCCTTTCACTATGTCATGCTGCTTCTCAAACATGTCCCCAGGTCTTAGTAGAAGGAACAAGGGCTCTTTAGCCTGGCTGAGAGAAAATTGAGGGACACGTGATCACTGGCTTTGATCCAAACTGGAGAAGCCTTCCCAGAAGAGGGGTCTAAGCTGTGTAGGATGAGTAGAGGACAGCCAAGGAAAGGTGTAGTGAAAGGGTGCAGAGTGAGGGCATTACAGGCGGCCAGAATGTTCTGTGCTGGGGCCTGGGTGTGAGGCTGTGTGCTGAGGATAGAGGAGTGGTTGAAAATGAAGCGAGGAGGTGAGCAGAGCTCACCTCGCCCCAGGCCTGGAAAGCCCTTTTGAGAGACATTGAGACTTCATGCTAAGAGCAGTCAGTCCTGCCACTGATGCCGTCATGACCCTGCAGGCTCTTCGGGGCGCCGCAGGATAGTCCACAGATCCTGCAAACCACTGAGCACAGGAAAGGCTTCTGAAAGGAAAGCCATGGCCTTTCGGAAGAAAGTGTGGTGTAGCTCCTGGGTTTGAGTCTTACCTCTGCACTGACTCACCACAGTGTTACCGTCCTCTTCTGTAAAATGCAACTAAGCATCCCTGCCGTGCATCTCTCACTGGGGGTTTGTGAGGATCCAGTGCCTCAATATTGGCAGAGCACCTAGTAAGCTGAAGGGCATCGTACACCTGTCACATGTTAGTCTTGCAGATCTCTGCAGGCTGCTAGAATGGTTAAACAATCACATTTAATTGCATTTTGCCAGCCCACTTCCAAAGAGGATTTTAGGTGGTGGTCTCTGAAAGAACATCAGACTACTATATAGGGAATAAAAGATAATGGTCAGATCAAAAGGATGGGTGATCGTTTTGCTCTCAGGTACCACGATGAAAGGATCTGGCTGAGCCCCCAGGAGGGTCTTCCCTCTTGCATAGTTATTAGGAGTGTGGCTTCTGAGTCAAATTCTGACTCTGCCCCTTATTAGCTATGTGTCCTTCGGACTAACGATACTATCTGCCTCCAAGATGTGATAAGGATCAGCTAAGGTCATACATATAAAGTGGCACAGAGCAAGTGCTCAACAGATATTTTTATGCTTATTTTTTAAAAGCTCTATTACAGTCCGCTGTGATAGAGGTGCTGTGCGTGGCACAGGAGCCCAGCCTCCAGGAAGGGTTTCCTGGAGGAGCAGTGCCTGGGGCTGAGCTGCCCAGGAGGAACAGGAGCTGGCAGGGTGAAGCTGTGAGACAGCGGAAGTGTGCTTGAAGGCCAGATGTAAGAAGGGACACCACACTTTCAGGGAGTTAGGAATAATTCAAGCAGCCGGAGCATGAGCTGAGGGCTGCGACAGGAGACCAGAGAGTCAGCAGGAGTCAGCTAGCTGCGGCACGGAGGTCTTGCCACAGAGATTGGAGTTTGCCGTGAAGGCAAGGGAAACTCACTGACAGATTTAAAGCAGGGAGAACTGTGGTCAGATCTGTATTTGGGAAGCTCATCCGCCAGCTATCTGGGGAATGGAATGGAGGGGAACAAGACTGGGGGCAAGATCAGTAAGGGGCAGTGGAAAATTGTGGTCCAGAGATGGAGAAGAGGGGACAGGGCATTCTGGAAAGGTAGATGGGAGGACTTTAGGAGGGAGCAGTCAAAGGTGTGAGGCCTAGGTTTCTGGCCTGAGTGGCAGAGGCAACAGCAGGAACACGAGAGGTTAGGGTGTGGAAACAGAGATGCTGAGTTTGGGGCATTTCCAACATCTAGCAGAGATGCCATCTGGTTACCTGGGTCTGAAGCTTTGGGGAGAAATGTGCCCTGCCAGGCCGACTTGGAGCAGTGAGTTGGGAGTCATTGAAAAGGAGAAATGGAAAGTTACACAGCCTTACTTATAGCCCTTTTAAACTATTGCCCCCAGGGCTTTGGGCAGGAAATGTGCAGCCTGTAAATCCTTAGTAAGTGTCTAGCAAGGAACCTAAGAAACTGATATTCAGGATTTTTGACTTAAAAAAAAAATCCATGTACCTCATGAGTACCCAGCATCAGGTACAACCATATGCTGAGTGACGTTCCTACAGGGAGCTGTGGGCGGGGGTGCCGGGCTGCTGAGCCGGTCCCATGCCCAGGAGCAAAGCCTCGATCCGGTGGCCAGAGGGAAGCCGCCCGTCCCGGCCCTCTAGAACATCCCCAGGGGAGTAGGGCCGGCAGAACGACCCCAGTTGCTTCGGGCTCCACAAAGAAAACTGATGTTTTTCTTGCTGTTTCGTGTATCTTGTATAGAGACTGAGGTCAATTGCATTTATGTGTGGAGATGGGAGATGGGCATACCTCTTCTTTTGCCAGGCCTTTAGAGGACCAGGTTTTGGGTCAATCTAGTGAGGATGGAGCTGGTTTGAGTTTTGTTATCATTATGCTCCAAATACTCTAGGCTTCATGTTCTTTACCTTCTGCTGGTCTGCCCGTAGGCTTTGCTCTGCTCCTCAGAGAGGGCTGTCTCCACGGCCTGGCCCTCCCAGCAGTAGGCAGCTTTCACGGTGGCGCTGCCCTGGTGCTAGGGTTTCTGTCGTGTACCAGTTGGTCCTTAGTCTTAGGTAGGTGCTCTGTCTGTGGGTCTTAGAGGTAGGTCCTTTCCAGTGGTCCTGCCTCACCCCCAGCAAGAGGGGGCTGTAATGATCAGGGCCCGAGGTGGGGTTTTCTTTCCCTTCCTTGAGAGTGACACAGTTTGCTGCCCTTCCGCCAGCTGCGTCAGGCTTGTTTGGCCGGAAAGTTGGGAGGAAAACTCCAAGAGGGGCTTAGTGCTTTTCCCACAGTGGCTGCGCTAGCTTTGCCCCATGCCTGCGCCATGGGGGAGGCTGTCCCCAGTCTTTCCCTGTGAACGCCTAGCGAGGACCATGGAGAAGTGAAGACACGCCTGCTCCCAGAGTTTCCGCACCCTCACACTAGTTCACCCTTGGCCATTAACAGTTTGCTAAAACTCGTAGCTGGGTTCTTACAGGTTCGTGAGGCACCTGCATCTGTCAGGCAAGCACGTGCTCGCATCTCGTCTCCTGGGAAGTACCTGTTTTCCTTGGATTTCAGGCTCGTTGGTTGTCCTGCCACCTCAGTTCTCTGATGGGTTCAAGAAAGAGTCTGTGTTGTTGTGTATTATCTGATTCTATTCTTGTAAGCGTGGGAGCAATGAATGCTGTTACCAACTTTCTGTATCCTAAACAGAAGGCTTCTCCTTGAAACTGTACTTCTGTTCTACTTTATCTCTCCCAGACTTTTTAGTGTAATATATCGTTTATCCTAACGTAATATATTTTTACTGTTAATACATAGTTGCTTAAAATAATACAAATATATTCTGAATTTTTAATATGCTTATTAAATAGGGAAAGAAAATGTAAGTGGCAATACATCCCCTTAAATAAGCTGTGTGCTGGGTTGTGGTACCTTGTTTAAAGGAGGCTTCCTTGTACCAGTACTTGTAATTGTCCCGTAGTTTGGAGTACCAGTGGTTTTTCCACCCATGGATCGTACACCCAGGAAAGATTCAGAATGGACAAGAATAGGACTTTGTCTTACAAAGTGAAAGAGAAGGTGGGAGGTTATTCTCAGGTACTTTCTCAAGCAGGTGAATTTTAGCAAAGGCACATGTGGGAAGTTGATTGCATTCATTGTAGCTGTGCCCTTGGAACCTGGGGAGATCTTCGTTTAACCCCAGTCCACATAGAGTTTGAAGACCACCAAATCCCATCTTCTCTGAGGGTCCCTTCTGTCTCGTCATCCAGTTATTCTGCTCGCAAGTTGTGAATACGGGGCACAGGGCCAAGCTTCAGTCCAGGTTTTATTTTAAAAAAACCATTGCGGTTGGTAAGGAGCCTGCGGGGCAAAGCCAGGCAGGGCACGGAGCTCGCTCCGCTCCTGGGAGCACACAAGGTGGGGAGGGGCAGTTCTTGCCTGCCGGTGGAATAGCAGATGGTAAGAAAAGGACTCAAGTGTTCCCCAAGTGGTTTTTTTTAAAAAACCTGTGACAAGAAAACAAATGGCTTTCTCTTTTCTGCCTAGATTGTCATGCTCAGGAATGACATTCACCGCTGCAGAGCGTCAGGCATCTTTCTTCGCTTGGAGGGTGGAGGCTTGATCGCTGGCAACAACATTTACCACAATGCGGAGGCAGGCGTAGACATCCGGAAAAAGTCCAACCCACTCATACTGGTACTTCTCTCTGTCTTCATGCTCTTTTCAGAGTGGCTCTTGGTTCTCAGACCTTTTCGGAGATTATTTAAATAAATGTTGCCATCTTGAGTTAATTTATTTGTTTTTAAAGATTTTATTTATTTGAGAGAGAGCACAAAACAGGGGAGGGTCAGAGGGAGGAGCAGACTCCCCGCTGAGCAGGGAGCCCAATGAGGGGCTTGACGCCAGGAATCCAGGATCATGACCTGAGCCAAAGGCAGGCGCTTGACTGACTGAGCCACCCAGGCCCCCGCCATCTTGAATTTATATTGCTTCCTGTTTGCAGATGGTTCCTGCCCTTTTCTCTGTGTGTCCTTACGACTCTGTGCCTCCTCCTTTCTGCATGTATTAGGAGTGGCTTTGAATATGTCACCTCCCTGCAGTCTCCTTGTCAGTAAGAAACAGGACTGGATGGACAGGGAAATTTCACGGAATACTTCCTCAGCCCTGATAGGCTCTGGTTGGTTTTGAGTTTGATAAGAATAAAGATATATCTGCCCTACAAGATACCTCGATCAAAAATAAAGCACCAAGTTGGATCATTCTTCACTATAAAAAGGACATTTAAGATATTTAGTTCTGAAGATTATTTGTTTCATGGATATTGTGAAGTCATGTGAGTTTGATTTTACACCAATGTGAAAGCCACTTAAGAGCCTGCTTCCTCTCCCACTCCCCCTGCTTGTGTTCCCTCTCTCGCTGGCTGTCTCTGTCAAATAAATAAATAAAATCTTTAAACAAACAAAAAAAAAAGATGGTAGAGTATGGGACCAGTGACATGAGGGAACAGCCGCCTTTTCTACTCTGGGCTTCCCTGAGAGTATATATCTACTTATTTATGGTTTAATCTTTTCACAACCCTGTGTGGTAGAATTATTGTTATCCCCATTTTATAGATGAAGATATTGAGGCACAAAGAGACTAAGGATGTTGCCCCAAATCTACAACTAATGACAGCTGACAGGCAGTCTGACTCAGGGCTGATGTTCTTGACCCATTATATAGACTGCCCTTGCAAAATGCAGATGAAGGAAAGTTCCTAAGTATATTTGAAAAGACATGCCTAGCCAGTGTCCTCTTTCAACCCCTCCTCTCACTGCGTTTCTGCCAGGCAGCTGGCATGTGATGCGTAGCCTTGGCTGAGGAAATGATTGCCACTGTTGTTAGAGAGATGAGTTTGCCTTCCCGGGGACAGGGGACAGCCCAGTTTAGCAGGTGGAGGGGGAAGGGGGCGTTATGTTTCTGTCCTGGCTTTGTGAAAGGGGGCGGGGGATGGAAATGCCACTGCTTACGCTTCTCTCTCTCTCAGCTTTTCAACCTGTGAGGGATTTCTGTTAGGCAGTGGTTGCCCGGGTGAGTCTGCCAAATCCTTCAGGAGAAAATCTGGAAAGTGAATAAGAATAGGAGAGCTTACAGTGTGGAACATTTTCAAGCAAGCTAGAACTTTGTTTTTGTGAAATCGTTTTGGAAGAGAAGCCGCTAACTTCCTGGTTTAAGTACAGGAATGTATTTAGGCTGTAAATTAACAGAGTGAAAGAATTTTATTATCATTTATTATGATCTAAAAATTTTGTCACTGTGCAAAAGCAGGTAACTGGGAAACACGAAAACTAAGTTTCAGACCTGGCTCTGCCACACACTGTATGACCCTGGGCCTACTTCCCCATTCGTACAAAGAGATATTCGAAATAAATCTAAGGGTCTTTGTAGCACATACGCGTTCTGTGATCTCATGCCCCATGGACCAATCTGGCTCCCCCGAGCCTCACCTTTCCACAGGCCCTCCCTGAGTGGGAAGTGAGGAATAGGAGCCGAACGGCTCTCCCTGTTCCTGGAAGGTGGCCCCCTTGGGACTATGCGTGGCCAACATTGTCCTGTGTTGGGGGCCACCGTTCCCTGAGAGGTGAGCTCGCTGGCCCCTGGGTGGTGTGGCCCGGCTGGGGGAGAGGGGGAGGGCTCTGGAGGCTCAGCAGCTTTCAGAGGCATGCCTTGCGGGTGGAGAGCAAGAGGCTGTGTGGTGCAGGCTCCTCTCTCTGGATTCAGTGGTGCGTGCAGAGTGGGGCAGCAGCGCGGTCCAGTCATGTGGTCTTATGCTAGCTCGGGGTCTTCAGTGGCGATGTTTTTTCCGCTGTGCTCACCCTGGCCCTGCGGTGGGGCAGCGACTGAGCACTCTGCTTCTTGCTGGCTGGTCTGATCTGTTTTCTGTGCTGTCTCATGTTCCCTTGCAGTGTAACCAGATCCACCACGGCCTTCGTTCTGGCATTGTCGTCCTTGGCAATGGGAAAGGCATCATCCGGAAC
Source organism: Ursus arctos (assembly GCF_023065955.2). NCBI lineage: Eukaryota > Metazoa > Chordata > Mammalia > Carnivora > Ursidae > Ursus > Ursus arctos. The sequence continues at coordinate 27,508,474 of NW_026622852.1, read as the reverse complement.
AATCAAATCTTCTCGAATAAGGAAGCTGGCATTTATATCCTGTACCATGGAAATCCAGTTGTGAGGTATGTATGCTGTACCCAGACCATCCTCACACAGGGTCCCTTCTTTCTTCTCTGATCTCTCTCTTTCCTACTCCCTGGCTTTCCTCCATTTGAAAACACTTTTGTTTACTAACACAACTGTATAGCAAAACAAGCAAAGACCAGACTCCACCCTGCTCCCACCATAGTAACACAAGTGCTTTCGTTTGCATGCCCTTCCAGTTCGAGGTATAACCATTCTATTCAACAGACATTACTGAGCACTTCTGATAATAATAACGAAGGTAAACAGGGCACTCCCCCCCGGAGCTTACTCTAGCATGGAGAACATGCTCTAAGATAGAGATGGCATAAAGGTTTTAACTCACCTGACAAGTCTGTTCGGTTGAAAGTGGCTACCTGGGATGCTCTGTTAAGATCTGGCCTCAGCACAAAACATGCCATGACAGACTAGCGGGCCGAGCTGTAGGTGCAAGGGGACAGGGGCACTGCGGGCACCGGGGAGCTGCCGTCCCAGCTCGAATGCGGCAGACTGTGACAGATGCTATCGAAGTGGCACCAAAGAAGGGAATCATTCTCCTAAGGGGATGTGGGACGGCCTCATTTCCAAGGGGGCTTGAGAGTTGGACTCTGAAATATGGGTAGGACGTGGACCGTCACAGAGATGGGGAGTGGACCTTCCTACTAAAGGAAACCACATGAGCACAGGCAACAGACCAGATTCAGGGCTTAGCTAACAGTCCAGTGTGGCTTGAGAATACGTCTGACACGAGCTGTTAGGTCTCGCTTTAGGAAAATAACTGGCACAGACGTGCAGCAAATATATTCTGAAGTGTTTTTTCCCCTTGATCATTCCATACACATTCTTCCATGTTATTGCATGGCCTTCATCAGTTTTGGAAAGTTTCAGAACATTCCATTGTTATTCCATTGATATTCTATTATTTTTTGAACCAGTCCTGTTACTGTTAGGCATCTATTTTTCACTACTGGTGCCGGCAGCTTACTGAAAACAGTTAGTGGTCCCAGAGCTCTTTTTCCGTCTTCTGCATTATTAAAGAGTATGTGTTTGTATGTGTGTTATTCCTTTAACACACATCTACGTGTTTATTCCCTATGTAAGGGGACAGTGATATAAAAAGTTTGTAGGAACAGTCTCTGTTCCATAGAATTGACAGTCTCATGCTGGAGCCAGACACACGAATAACCGTGAGGGAAGCCTCACCAGAACGAGGGCTTCAGTAGGCCTTCGTGTAAGTGCCAAAGGAGCCAGCCACGAGCCCTGCTGAGCGGGTCAGGGAGGGGCCTGAGGGGAGCTGACATGGAGTCATGCTTAAAGGGTAAGTAGGATTGTGTGGCTGGGGAGATGGTATTCTGGGCCCAAGGGCAGTGAAATTCAGGGTGTGTCCTGGAAAAATGGTAACAACTGTGTGTCTGCCACGAGATGCCCAGGGGTTCAGTAGATCAGCCTGCAAAGCAGGGTGCGGCTGGAACACAGAACCTCAGCGAGTAGGATGTGCAGAATAATGGCTGTCCACATACATCCATTTCCTAATCCTCGGAGCCTGTGAACATGTGTTCGTACATGGTAGAAGAGACGTTGCTGATGTGTTCACGAGGAACCTTGAAGTGGGGCCAGGCAGGCCCAGTGTGATCCAAGGACCCGTAGAGGGAAGCAGGACAATGAGTTGGGAGGAGGAAATGTGACAACAGAAGCAGAGGTCAGAGTGATGAGGCCAGAGGCCAAGAAATCTGGGCGGCCTCTAGAAGCTGGAAAAGACAAGAAATGGATTCCCCCTAGACCTTCTAGAAGAAACACACGTCTGCTGACAGCTTGATTTAGCCCCGTAGGACCCATTGTGGACTTCTGACCTCCTAAACAAGAAGGTACTGAGTTTGCATTGCTCTAATTAAGGCACTACGTTTGTGGTAATTTGTTGCGGCAGCCATACACCAATCTGGGAAGTCGGGCTCGACCTTGTGGGTGCGGCAACAGTTGAAGAGTTTTGAGCAAGGACTGTTACAGTCGCATCAGTGTCTTGGTTTTTAAAACAGCGTCTCTTTGAGGGGCACCTGGCTGGCTCAGTTGGTGGAGTGTGTGACTCTTCATCTCGGGGCTGTGAGTTCCAGACCCACACTTGGTGTAGAGATTACTTAAAAATAAAATCTTAAAAAAAAAAACACAACAGAATCTCTTTGAGAGAATACATTGTACTTTTTCCCTTTATGTTTCTTTGTGATGGAGGGTAGGGATCTGGGGAGGGTACAGAATTAGTTTTGAGATCCCTGAAGTGGCCTGGTTAAGGCAAACCACAGCAGTTTTCTTTGCCAGTGAGAGTTTTATAACCTTTTGTGTTTCTCTTTTTGCTTTGGCTGCAAGGAAGCACAGGGCTCAGAAAGGCTCATCCGCAGTTAACATCCTACCCTTGGTTCTTGGAACAGTCATCTGCCCCCTTTTCCTAAATGTTTTCTGATACCTCTTCTATCTTTACTTTGCCCTCCCTTGTGCACACACATACGTGTTTCTCCAAGTGGCCATGGGTTCTTTCTGGATGTAAGTGAGATTTATATTGAAAACACACTAGCCATGCATTTGCTGCTATGGCACAGCTCGCAGAAATATGGATGAAGCGTGCCTTAGCCCAGGGACTGTCTTTGACCATGAATTCTAAAAACCCACAGTAACCATCTGTTGATTGAGCTGTAACCAGATCAGAGCACACTCTTCAGATCTAAGGGCAAAAATAGGGATGTTTTTCACCAAGGATTTCATTTGTTCAACTCAAATGCATGGTGTGGGTGCAGTTGACATTTGGCTTCCCCAGCACCAGCATAATTTGCTGGGTTTTTTACCCAAGGGCATAAAGCATTCGGACCCTGCCCTAAGAAATTGAAAACTTAGCCATTTCCTAAGAAATGGAAAACTTAGCCAAATCCTACTCAGTGAAGTTCTGTGGGGTGCCAGGCCCTGTGTTAGCCCTGTGGCTAAAGAGCCAGGTAAAGATTTGGACCTAAATCCCTCAGCCACATGATGGAAATTAGGAGAGTTGCCTCTAAGACAGGAGGCAGGTACCCTTCCAGGAAGAAAGGAGGTCATAACATTCCTGTTAGTAAATTAACAAACAGCAAATGTATCTTCCAGGGATAACCCAATTGTGCTAACGTCCGGGTGTGACTGGCCTTGTTTTAACAGGCAGGAAACCAAGTTGCAGAGACTGGAAAGCAGTGCATGTCCTGCATGCTCAGGTTTTTCATTCACAAGGCCTTTCCATGGTAGTGAGGACTGTGTGTGTTTCTCTGAGCAGGAGTGTGTTTTCCTGTATCTTCCTTATGTGGCTAACCCAGCCCATGAGGTTTCGTGTTGGTTACACATTGTCTGATATTTTTTTTTCCCACATTGTCCAGTATTCTTAAAACGCCTTTTTTAAAAGCCTGCTTTTCTTCTTTTAAGGCATGTCATTATTTTATGCGGTCATTCAGTGGATAGGTGGTTAACAGAAAAGGTAAAGAGTAGCTGTTGGATACAAACAGATGATTGTGGGCTCATTACAGGCAGAGAGTCTGATTCAGGCTTTGGACACAAATCATGCCCAAATAAGCTTAACACAGTCTCCTAGGAATTCTTGCCGCTACCCAGACTTGTCACCTGTGCACCAAGATGACCTGCGTTTCAAACCGTGTTTGTATGTGAGCGACAGTCAAGAGAGGCCACAGAAGCGTGAATATCGTTGTGCTCGTACGGCATAGTTGTAGGTTTAGTTCTGGAGCAAGTTGTCTCCAGGATAACTCGCGATTTTTAAATGCCTGGCTTTTAGGATTTCAGAAAATGCTTTATGCCCCTGTGGGCTTGAGTCATCTGGGGAAGGCCACAAAAGAAAGAGGTCACCTTGGGCAGGCTTTGGTTTTGACGCATGACATCGGTCTGGTCTTACTCTATTCTTCTTGCATTTTAGCGGGAACCACATTTTCAAGGGCCGTGCAGCTGGCATAGCAGTGAACGAGAACGGCAAAGGCCTCATCACAGGTAGGAGTGGGAACTGCCTAGAGCCGTGGCCAGCCGAGCAGCCAGCAGCCAAGTCAACATCCCTGGCCCTCCCCCCAGCCAGTCCTTCACCTTGACAGACTGGCCACCTCTGAACAGTGGGCTAGCACTCTGGGATGCCGGCTCCATGCACTGGCCCTGCTTGTCACAAGGAGGGCCTGACAGGGAGGAAGTGTCTGTCTGCAACTTGCCAGGCCCACTGCTTACAGGATCTCACTCGATGGCTCACATAACACTGTCAGAAACATTTGTGGCACACAGACTGAATTCCTATCTTTTGTACGGGCTTGTGCCTGCTCTGGAAGTCCATCCCCATTTACCCCCTGCCTGGCCAACTCCTGCCCATCCTTCTGGTCTCAGCCTAAATGTCCTTTCCTCAGGGAAGCCTGCCCTGACCTCCCATTGTGCACACAGACTCACTGTACCCGGCAGGCGTGCTCTGCAGGACATCCTACTTTCTTAGTGATCTGTGTACGGTCAGTCTCCTCTGCTGTAAGATAGCACATTCTCTAAGACCAGGATCAAGTCTATATGGTACGTGAGTGTAGCCTCAGCACAGAGCACAGCCATACCTGGGACATAAGGGATTGACCCGGTGAATCCCTGTGACTAAACCCAGATGTCCTTTATCCATCAGACATTTCCTGAGCACACGCTGTGTGCAGGAGCTGGGGATACAACAGTGAACAAAACAGATCTGTGAAACAGCCGCCCTTGGGCTCCTGCTGTCGGGAACTGACATTTTAGGAGGGGAAACAAATAAAAGCACACACACACATAAACACACAAAAGAAATGTATCTGGGTGATAAGTGCCCTAGAGATTAAATAATTATGTATTATTAACTTTATTATATATTTATGTAAATATACTCATATATATTTGATATATTTTATATACAAATATATAATGTGTAAACTGTATATAATATAATTTACTGGAATTAAAATAAGGTGATAGAGGGACTGTGTGGGTATTTAAGATTGTGTGGTCAGGGCAGGCCTTTCTGAGAAGGTGACGTGTAAGCCACACCTGAGTGACAGGACAAAGCCTGAGAAGAGAACCAGAATTCCATGCAGGGCTGCCTGTGGAACACAGCATGCTTGGGAAGCAGGGTGTGACTGGGTATGGTGAAGAGGGGCAAGGGGTGGGATGGGGTCACAGAGGCAGGAAGGGACCAGTCACACAGGGTCTCCTGGGCTATTGCACTCTAGTCCCAAGAGCTTGAGAGTCCCCGGCCATAGTGCCGGGGGCATCAAGGTCTCGGCACAAACCCCCCTGACTTGTGACTCTTCGGCCCACTCCCAGCGAGGTGGTAGATGAGAGAGAGGAAGGCTGTGGTCAGTCCAGAGCTGAGGCTGACAAGGACCAGCTTGTTCCTCCCCAGGCTGGTGGGGGAAATGGCTGGATTCTGCTTCAGCCCTCCCAGAACCAGCCCCCAGGACAGGCAACCCTGCCTGGCCTTGGTCCAGGGACTCTAAAGCCAGTTCATGCTTAGTCATTGGTCCTGAATGAAGGCCACTGGATGCAGTGGATCCTAGAGATATGAGAGAACACAAGATAGATATAAACCTTGCCCTTGAGGAAAGCCAACAGCACTCAGGTCCCTAAAAAGTCAAACACCAGGCAAGATTCGGAGTGCTGACTGCTAACAGGGGGCAGCCTGGCCATCCTGGTCCAGAAGGTCCTTTCTGTCAGCCGCCCCAGTCCTCATGGCCAGTGTGGGTAGCCCTTGGGTCGTAACCCTCTCTTCTACCTCTTCATAGAAAACGTCATCCGTGAGAATCAGTGGGGAGGTGTGGACATCCGCCGTGGGGGAGTCCCGGTCCTCAGGAGCAACCTCATCTGCTTTGGCTACTCAGACGGTGTGGTCGTGGGGGATGAAGGCAAAGGACTGATAGAAGGAAACACCATCTATGGTGAGGTGCACGTTCCTGCGGGAAGGGGTCTGGGGTCCAGCCCAGCCAGGGAGGCAGGAAGCCCAGGTTCCATCTGTAGCTGGTGGATCCTGAGAAAGTCACTGCCTGTCCCTGGGCCTCAAAGACACCCTGAAGAACAGCATCAGTCTCAGGCCACAGCCACATGGGCCTCTCAGAATACAAAAGCCTCTCCCAAATCACCTTGTAACGCACAGGATCAGCAAAGCAGAGAGCTTCATCCCCATTTAAAGTAGTGGAAGGTGGGAGCTGTGTAAGGACAGGGCCATTCAGGCTCTGACACATGGGCATCTAACTCATACCCTGATCCAAAGAACTAGAAATCTAATGGGAGAACTAGATACCCCTAGAAAGGAAACTGTTCTCACTCATGCTGTGACTTTGAGCAAAGCCTTACTCTCTGGACTGCATCTGTAATAATAATAATAATGATAATAATAATGATAATAATAGCTAACGTGTTCTTTGCTAACTGCTTTATATGCATGATCACATCCAATCCTCATGACTGCCTTCTGAGGTAGATATGGTTATTAACACCATTTTAAAGATGATCAAACTGAGACACAGGTTTAGTAACCTGCTCAAGGTCACACAGCTAGGAAGTGGTAGGGCTGGGACTCAGACGGAGGCCACCTCCATCTCTCTGCAGGATGGGGTTGGGCTGGATGAACTCTGAGGACCCTTTGGTGCTGTCCCTCTGGGCTTGTGTGCTTCTGACCTGGAAGTGTGGCCTTCACAGTTCTCAGAGCACTTTTACACTCTATGGAATGATCCTGGTTGTGAGTCTGACCTGATTGTTACCCCTTACGCATGAAGGAGAAGCCTCCGGCCATACAGTGACTTGTCCGAGGCCGGTAGCATACCAGGGTCTCAGTTTCCCAGGCCAGTGCCATCTTTGCTTGTCCTCTTGGGGAGATACCAGGTACTGCCTCACCTGTTGCTCAGCATCCGTGACCAGCTCCTTTCTCTGTCCCAGCTAATAAGGGCTGTGGTGTGTGGATGATGTCGTCCAGCCTGCCCCATGTTACCAGCAACCATGTCAGCTACAATGGCCTGTATGGAGTGGCAGTGTTTAGCCAGAAGGATGGTTCTGGGGAGTTCCCTGGAGGTCATGGGGCCCAGGAGAACTTTAGCGAGGACGGAGATGCCATCCTTTGGGAGACCGAGCTGGAGAAGGACGATGACCCGCTGCGCCGGCCTGTCACCATAGCTCTTGTTGAGTCTAACAGTATTAATCACAATGGAGGTAAGTGTCTCCTCCAGAGCCTTCTGTGCTCACACTGCCTTAGGCACCCTTCTCACTTGGTTGGCCACTTCTTTCAGCCACTCACCCAATAGCCCAGACCTCTGGACATCATCTTCCCTGAACTTAAATCCATTCTTTCCTGCCCCCAGCCCTGCCTAGCTCATGCTGTTTCTCTTGCCTGAAATTCATTTTCCCCCATCCACACATCCCAAACAACTTGAAGTTCAAATCCGACTGTGAATGTGCCCTCTGTCCTTACCCTGTCACCCCCCTGGCACTTACTGGGGGGCCTGGGACAGGATCTGTTTCTGTGGCTATTTCATTAACTCTGATAGGCTATGAATGTGAGACAAAGAACCAAACCCCACTCCGGCCCCATCAAATCCCACACCCGGCACACACGTTTCTAATCCATTCTGAGACGCATTGTCCACATTTTAACATCTAAGGACATGATGCATTTGGAGTTGATGGCATACCATGGTTTAATTGGCAATTATTCTTTCTTATACAGAGAGTAAGTGTGTTTCAAATCCACAAGTTATCTTAAACTGGATAAAAACTGATAGACATTCGGTGTTTATTGAATTGAGGGGAAACAAACCAAAAATGTACAGAGTTGAGCTAACCGCCGGGCTCCCAAACCTGGCTGATCATCAGGACCACTGTGGTGGGCTGATGGAGGCAGTCTTCTTAAAAGGAGGCTCCTGGGCACTGGCGAGCTCTTGCCCTGGGAGTAGCAGAGGGCAGGAGGAGAGGGAGCCAACAGAAAACGAGTTCAGGGTTTTCTCTGTGTGGCCCTGCTGTCTGTAGGACAAGCAAAGCCACACAAATTCACAGATCCTTGATTTATATTTGCTCTTCCCCACCAGGCCAGGAGAAGCAGCAGGCAGGTGGCACCAAGGGGTTGGAACTTGCAGACTCATGGCTCCCATGTGACCCTGTTGTCATCTGCACAGCGTCCTCCGGCCTGGCCAGTGCCTCTTGCTCTTGTGGTGGGCGGATGTCACCCCTGGGGAGTCCCCTCCTCTTCACCCCCAGGTCCCCCTGCCCCACACTCTCTCTTCCTGATCAAGTCATGCAGCTCTAAGCCTGCTGAGTTTTACACTTTTTTTCTAAAATCATATAGTGTCTCTAAGTATATACAACCCCAAACACTATTTTCTTTCCAAAATTTCTAACACATTTTAGATATTTAGCTTATAAATTTTTCTATTCAAAAATTACAGAATTTCCCTTGTGAAGAAAATGTCCCAAAACAATAAGGAGGCAGATTCCAGCTCAGTCCAGGAAGAAAAACAGAGCAACTGTCCAGCAGGTAGCTCTGTGTGGAGGTGGAGTGGGCAGCCGTACGGGTAGCGAGTGCCCCGTCACAAGAGGTGCGCATAGCAGCGGGATGGCAACACGGGAGGCATGCAAGCACAGGAAGAGAGCCTGGGGCACAGGAGCCGCTGAGCCCAAGGAGTCTTGCCTCACTTTTCCCTGTTTACTGAGCACTTAGTTCAGAAGGAACAGAGTTTCCTTGATGTTCCTGGGCTTTCTCCTGCTCGGTTTGTCATCCGTCTTGAAAGATGTAACCCTCAAGGGCTGGTTCTGAGTGTGGCTGCTTCTTCCCCACCTCTCTCGGGTGCACAATGCCATGGAGGTTTTTCCTGACTGGTGTTGTCAGGGCTGACCCTGCTCCCCAACCCCTCCACCCGTAGCCTCAGGCCTGTACGTCCAGAGCAGCGAGGCCCTGCACGTCATCACCAACGTGATCCACGCTAACGGGGACAGAGGCATCACCGTGGCCCAGAGCAGCCAGCTCACCCGCGTGGCCAACAACAGCATCTCCTGCAACCGCCAGAGTGGGGTCAAGGTCGAGGCCCAGTGCAAGGTGGAGCTCCATGGCAATGGTATCTATGACAACAGAGGCCATGGCATCATCACCAAGGGCGACAGCACCGTCGTCATCGAAAATGATATCATTGGCAACCGGGGCAGCGGGCTGCAGCTCTTGCCCAGGTCCGACACGAAGGTGTGTATGTGTGCGTGTGTATGACACATGGTGCCAGCACAGGGCTCAGCCCTGGGACAGCCCTTGTACTCTGTCCACTGAGAAGCCCCACAAGGGACATCATTCCTCCTGCCCAAACCCAGCTGGGGAGACACAGGTGGGGCGTCCCACAGGAGGGGGCACATGAACTGAGCCCTGAAGGAGGGACAGGAGTTACCTGCAGGGAGCCAGGGTGGGGGTGCCACGGGCATATCGTTGTGATTTCCAGGTCAAGCTCAGGGCTCTTTCAGCCCTCCTGCTAACAGAACAGTCTCCCACAGGACCTGGTATGCAGTAGGTGCTTAATGAGGAGGACCTCTGTGCACACAATTCCCTGTACACCCAGCATACCCTTCTCCCCTTTCTCTGCCTCAGTCCTGCAGCTGGACTGTCACTTTCTTCAGGAAGCCTCCCCCGACCCCCGAGGCTGTCTCAGGTACCCCTTTTCTGGACACCAGGGGTGCTTATACCTACACCCACCTCACAGAGCACTTCCCACAGTGCTTTGCATCTACTCCTCTGCCTATGTGTCTCCGCCAGAAGTGAGCTCTGTGCTCCCTTTGTCTGCAGAGCTCTGCACTGGGTGCTGGGGTTTCAGTGTTGAGCCCAACCGACCCAGTCCCTGCACTTGTGAAATTACCATCCCAAAGCATTTTCTTTGGCTCTGCAGCTTCAGGGGTAGTGACTTAGGCAAGGAGTAAAGAATTCCTTGGCTCTACATCTGAATACTGTGGAAGCAAAGGGGGGACACTGTTGCCTAAGTCAAGTTGCCTGGTCCTTGCCTGTGGTACAGCCTCCCCTCTCTGCTAGGCCTTTGCATGTTGTTCCTTCTTCCTGGAACAGCCGTCCCCTGCTCTGTACCTGGTCAGCTCCTATAGCTTACCCATCATCTCCTTCTGGAAGCCTTCCCTGGTTCTCCCCACCTAATCTTGATCTCCCTTCCCTGATTTCCCATGCCACAGTGCTGCCCTACCGAGCATGCTTTTTCCCCTCCGTTTTATAACTGCTGTTCCCCTTACCTGCCCCCCCCCCCACCAGTCCAGGAGTCCCTGAGGTATGACAAGCTCTGACGGTCTCTCCCAGGTAATAAAGAACCGGATCCATTCGTTCCGGGCCTACGGCATCGCAGTGCGGGGCCGCGCCAAGGCCCTGGTGCAGGAGAACATCATCTTCCAGGGCAAGACCAGCAAAACCATCTTTCAGCAGATCTCCAACAACCGAGACTGTATCCTGCAAAACAACAAGTTCTTGGTGTTCAAGAAAAAGTAAGTGTGTGCAGTCTGCCTACACCAGCCTTCCAGCAGCACAGTGAGGTCACTGGAGAAGCCAGGCTCCCTGCGGTCCCGCCAGCTCTTCAGGCCTGTGCCTGGACTTGGTGTCAGGCCGGTGCTGAGGCCCTGTGCCCGCCTCCCTGGGAGGGAACGGGCTTTAAGAGTCCGGGGTGTGAGGTTGCAGATCTCAGCTCTGCCAGTCACTGGCTGTGGAACCTTGGGCAAGTTACCCGCCACCTGGAGCCTTACTACAATGCAGTTACCGAGGTCTGCATTGTGGCACCAATTCGAGGTAAAAACCAGGTCCCGGGACCTAGCAGCCTGGTCTTCCCAAAATGTTAACTGCTATCGCTGCTGCGGGCACTTGCTTTAATACCTCTGCCTCTGTGGACAGCAGCGGCTCCACGCTTCTGCCCCGAACGCCCTGTCCTTCCCTGGCCCCCATTTCAGTGACCTCACCCTCCCTCCACTCCATTCTGGCAGCAAAACCTCTGCGACCACCTTCTCCCTAACATCAGAGTTCAGTCAGTTACTAGGTCTCTCAACTCCGACCCCTCCTCTTCCAACCGCCATCACCCCTGTTCACGTCTCGGCACCCCTCACCCCGACCTGTGGCCCCGTTGCCGGGCTGCTGTTGCACTCGTCTAAGGGTGGCCTCTGTTCTGCTTGCTTGCTGCTCTGCTCTATGGTTACGAAGGCCATGATCGCACGGCCGTTGCCATCACTCCTGCACCGCCAGTAGCCCTGTCCTGTGGCGGCAGCCTCCTGCCTCGTGTCCCGGCCCCACACCCGCAGGCTGTCCTATGCCTCCTGCCAGATTCATCTGTCTGAATCAGCTCTGGTCCTGTCACGTTTTGGTCAGAAGCCTCTGATGCAGCCCTTTTTCTCTGTTCCTTTTTTTAATTACACACACTCTCAGTAAAAATGGTTTTTGAGGAGAACTCATGTATGTTCTATATATTCATAACTTATAAAGTATAAAAAAATAGAAATTCTAATCTTTTCTTATCTACATCCCAGCAGATCATATTGTGGACTCCCTGGGGTCTGCTTCCTCCTGCCCCTTTGGAGACCCCAGGATACAGAAAGCACAGACTTGTCAGCCTGGCATTATCCACCGTGCACTGTGGGGGTCCTAATTTTCCTTTCCAGGCTCGCTCTCTGCTGCCAAACTCACATGCCGGCAATTCTTTGAACATACCTCCAGGCTTCTCACTCACCCTACAGTAGCCAGCTTCCACCTATCCACACCTTTACAGTCCTGCTCGTAACGTAACCATCATAAAAATGCACAGAAGACACTGTCACTGGCTTAAGCAATTTAGGATTTTGTGTTAATAGCTGGTTCCTTATAACTCAAATGACAGAAAGCCCTGACCAAGGCTTTTCCTGACCCTTCATAATCTCCGGAAGAACCTGAGGGACTGAAAACTCACCAACTTCTGTCCCCTGTAGATTTGCAGTTTCCAGAATGTCATATAAATGAGAAATCCTACAGTATGTAGTCTTTCCAGTCTCGCTTCTCTCAGCCCCGTGTACCTGAGATTTGCCCGTGGTGTCACATGTCACTCATTCTTTTTGTTGCCGGGTGGCATTCCATTATAGGGATGTACCACACTGCTTATCCGTTCATCGACTGAAGGGGTGTGTAACTTTCTAACTTGGGGTGATTATGAATAACGCTTCTATACACATGCATGTCATACACTAGGGTCGGGGGGGAATGAAAGAGAAGAAAAAGTCACTGATGTTCTCCAGATCCTTATAGAGAGGGGGAAATTGAGGCTTCTAGGGGGAACCGGTCCATGGTTACGTGCAGAATTACAAGTGTAGCTGGAACTAGAATGCAGGACTTTTGTCCCTTAACTTCACCCTGTCCCACCACCTTGAGCTTTCACGGACTTGGAGGCAAAACCGATACCTGGATCCAGTGATCCTGAACCAAAGGTGAGATCATGCGGGGCATTCAGCAAATGCTTCAGTTCACAGGCTGTCATTTTGCACCTCCAGGTCTGATACGTGGCGCCTGGTGAACCCACCGGCACGGCCTCACCTGGAAAGCTCTCTCCGAGGCCCCTCTGCAGCCCACAGTGGGCAGAAGGTAACAGCCATGGCAACTAGGATCACAGCCCGCGTGGAAGGTGGTTACCACAGCAACCGCAGCGTCTTCTGCACCATTCTGTAAGGATGGGAGCCTCGGAGTGGGGCAGCTGGAGGGCTGTCCGGACTCCGGCAGCAGCAACCCCATACGCTGCACTCAGGCTCTGAGGGGTGTTCGGCCGAGCTAGGAGGTCAAGGCAATGTTAGGATGGAAGCAGCAGCATCTGAGGGGCTCTAGGCCCCTCTCGGTCCTCCTACTCACCGTACCCCAGAGAAAACAGGCTTCCAGGCTTCCTGGGGACTAATAAACAGATTGGTGGGCTTTCTATCACTCAAGCTCTTAGAGAGGTTATGGAGAGTTGGGAAAAGTTGATACTAAAGCTTTGATTAGGTCTTTCTGTGTGAATGACAGGGAAGTGTTTTACATACACCAAACCCAGACTCTAGTCGGGGAAAAGCAGATTGACTCCTGAGGGAGGAGGTGATTCTAGTGAGGTGGAAAGAGACGGCCCCAGAATTTTCCCCTTTCCCGGGCCTCTCTCGATCCCTGCAGGGACACAGCCACACCCTCACGGCTATCTGCAGAGGCTGGAGGAGTTGAGTTGGGTTCCCTTCAACTTGAACGTGGACTGTGAGTGGGGGCAGGGAGCCTCTCTGGAAAGGCAAGCTGAAAACCCAGGCCTCCTTTGAGCAGCCCAGGGGCGGGGCGGGGCGGGGCAGGGATGCTCGAGGCTCCACTCTGCCCGCAGGGAGCTCCCAAACTCAGGAGGATGCTGGCTCGGGGCCTGCCGTGCAAGGGTTCGGGTCCTACGCACACCCCCACCAGCCGCCCCTCCTGGCACCAGACAGGTGGAGATGGAGGTGCCCAGGGCCCCTCGTCTGTATCCGTGTTCTCTCATGGATAACTGCCTGCCTTTACTGACCCTGCGACGGTTCCCCACTCTGTGCCTTGGCCCACGCTCTGCCCTCTTGCCATGCCCTTCTTGCCATCTGCACATGTCACGTCCCACCTAGTCTTTGAGGTTTAGCTGAGACACTGCCTTCTCCACAGGGCTCCCTCCCTGCAGTGACCATGCTCTTCCCCCTCTGAGGCTCTGCTGCCCCTCTCAGGTACTGAGCACTTTCTGCCTTGCTTTTGCGTTTTCCAGGTCCATCCCTGTCCCACTCACCTGCCTGTGAGCTCCCGGAGGTAGGACCAGGTCTCCCAGTCTGTCCTCAGTTCCTAGCCCAGGGTTGGGATAGGGTTAGTAGCCTGAGGGGAGGAAGGCCTCCCAAAGGGCTGTACTGAACTGTACTGTGAATGTGTCAAGGTTCCAGAGCCAGGTGGGCTCAGATCCCACCTGCTTGAGGACGGCGGCTGAACGCAGGATTGGCTCAGCCGGAACAACCCCCCTCCCACTCGGCCTTTCATGCGGGGTCTTCACCAGCCTGCTGGGGTCGCTGTTGTGCACCTTGCCAGTGGCTTCCCAGGCTGGTTCTGCCAGGCCCTCGGTGCTGCTCTCCTGGGCAGGGTGGAGGGGGTGGCTGGAGGGAGCCAGGAGCACCGGCTTCCCCCTCAGGACTGTGGGCACAGGAGCACCAGCCCCCCCATCCCCCCCCCGTCTGGTGGCCCCAACGTGAGTTGCTGTACAAAATGCTGCCCTTGTTATTTTGTAATGACTTTTCTGGGAACCAGATGCTTATGAAAATCTCTGCAACCAAAATAAAGTTCTGTATTTTAAAAGAAGCCCTCTCGGGGGACCTTCCTTGGTCTGGGTACATGCTCGAGTTCCCGGGCGGCTGGGTGCGGGCACCTGCTCGGCCTTCCCGAGGCACTGCTCCCACGGCTGAAGGAGACCGATGCCTGGACTGTCACGGCCATTCAGCGCATTCCCACACTTCGGGGCCCCAGGGTCTGGCTGGCCGCGGGGCAGGGATCGTATTGCGGCCCCCGCCCCCACCTGCAGCTGTGGGCTAACAGGACCTGAGGAGAGGACTTCGCAGTGTGCAGAACGTTCTGAGACCATGGACTTGTTTTTCCTGTATCTGCATGACACCTGAGGAGAAAGGTAGTACTTAATATTTTTCTTCAAATCCTCTTTTTAAATTATTTTTAGAAGAGTTTTAGATTTACAGAACAAGCGAGCAGATAGGTAATACAGACGTCCCGTATTACCCTCCCCGCCCCGCGTTTCCCTGTCTCCATGTGGTACGTCTGCCAGAATTGCTGTACTAAAAAGAAATGTTTACGTCACTATTAAATGCAAAGTTAGTATTTTCTAATACACATCTAAAACTATTAAAATGAAAATAAAATGCCACAAGCAACTAAACTTTTGTGGAAACCAAACATCTGGGGGAAATACGCTACTGCAGTTTATCCTAACCGGCAAAACCTCATGTATTTTGATACACTAAAATGGTCGTATGTTCCATCAACAGCATGCCAAATACTGACTTGGTGAGGTCACTGCCCTATTTTTTACAGAAGGATTGAGGCTCTGAATGGTGATGCTTGTTAAGGCCCAGCAGGTGAAAGTTCACTGTCGAATGTTCAGAGCTTGTAGGCAGGAGAGGGGTGGGTAGGGCTGTTGCCTAAAGCTTTGGCAGCAGAAAAAGGAACAGCAGAGACACACATGAGTGGGCAGGGCTAGCAGGCCACACCTGCCCAAGAGAACTTGTTCTGATTGTTTTCTCAAGTGAGGCAAAATCTATCTCCCTGGCTAAATCCTACCCATACTTGAGGATCTTACTTCATTATCACTTCATAGAACCCCATGCCCTGTGAAATCAGGCCCTGTTGATCCTCTATGCCCAGCACAGACCAAGACTCACTAAGTGTCGGTTGCATGGGTAGATGGATGGATGAAGAAATAAACCCAACCCCACTCCCAGCATCTCTACCTTGTGGAGCGCCCGAAGGACAAGTCTTCCCTGTGTGACAACCCTCCGGAGATTTGCAGACAGCAGCCGTATACCTGTGGGGATCGCCCTCCTCCTGGCCTCCTCTTGTACATGCCACTTTGCAGACCATCTCACCACCCTGGTCATTGCTCGAGACCCATTCCAGTGGTCTGGCTGTGCCTGGGAGAGCCCGAAGGCAGAGTGGAGGAGTCCTGTCCTGCATCTCAGGAAGGATCTCCCAGCTCTCTGGGTAGCAATCATAGATCTGAAGATAGGATTCTCCAAGGGTACCGTGTTTCCTTGAGTCACCTGCTTTCAGGCTGCAGTAGCTAAGGGCTCCCCTCCACGGGGTTGTCACAGGTGAAGGCTTACCCTTGGGACAGCGCACAACAGGCCAGCCCCACCCAAGCAGCTTAAACTGTGGCGTTCCTGCTGGCCAGTCAGGCCCAAACATGGATGCCTACTGATGAGCGTGTACAAGCACAACAAAGACCAACACGGCTTCATTGGGGTCTCCAAATCCTGTTGAGGCCACTGTCCTGGTGTCCAGAAGAGGTCCTGAGTACAGGGAATGGTGGACATGGTGTGGCCAGACCAGACACGAGCCAGCATTGTATCTTCGAACAGCACATGATCCTACCCAGTCCTCTGCAGCCTGGGGCCCATTCCTTTCAACAACACAGAGAAAGCCTCCTCTCCTCATGGTAAGCTCCCGCGGGACCTGATGGGCCAGCCCTAAGCAGTTTCTCCCAATTTGAACACGCTCATCCTATTAGCTCTTTCTCCCTTGTCCAGAATTTTGCATGGTGCTTTTATGGCCATGGGGCTCCAGTACCAATTCACCGTGATTAGCATCCTTTTTAAGTGAAGTCGAGCCTGGCATGGCCCTCCTGGTGCGGTCTGAGCAACTCCTAACACAGCTGTCAACACCTGCTTGGAACACTGTTTTTGCCTGAGCGCGGTTAAAAGATCCCGTCTGTCTAATTGTCAGGATGGTGCTTCACTTCCTGGTTTGGGCCCATCGTTCATGTCATCTCTTTGGGCTCCTTGGATCAAAGGCTGATCCCAGGGCTAGCGCAGGAAAAGTACAAGAGGGCCGGAATATCTTGGGCCAGAAAGGAAACACCCTTAAAATGGGGATACAGAAGCTAGTTTGTAGGAACTAAGATTGGCCAAATGTGGTACAATCTGAACATCAAAATAATAGTACCAAAGTTCATAGACTAAAATGAGAATCTCCAAGTCTATCCTGATCACCATTTGAAGGAAAACTCTTAACAGGAGAGAAAAGAAGGCTCCCTCTGTATAAGAAATGATAAGGTTAGAAAATCATTTTGCAGCCATCTTGGTAATTGATTCACCAAGAATCCTCAGTTGAGGCTAAAACTCATGGTGACTTCATGACGGTAACAAGTAACAACAGTTAACATCACAAGTACAGGACAAACATCACGTGGCCTCTACCGTGATGTCATGCCCTTGGAACACAGTATCGGGTCTGATATTCCTGCCAAAAACATATATCCTGAATGTAAACCCAAGGAGACTCCAGACAAACCCGACTTGCGGGACAGCCCACACATAACTGACCTCACTCTTCAAAACGGCCAGGTCAAGAAAGCAAAGTCCAAGGGACTGTTTCAGAGACGATGAAGACCAGAGCAGTGTGATGGGCAAGACTTGAAGATGGACAGCGGCCGGACGCTAGTGGCTAGTATGGTGTCACTGTCCTGTTTCTGCTATCCATGAACGTGCCGTGGTCGTGGAAGAGAGAGTCCTTGTTCTTAAGACACACACACTGCTGTTCTGACAGGTGAAAGGGTACGATGCTATTCTCAAATTTTCTCAAATCGCTCAAAAAGAAATACATCAATGTATAAAGCAAATAATAAATGGGACAGCACATCAACAGTGGGAGAATCTGGTACAGTTCTTTGTGCCGTTCTTGCAGCTGCTTTCTAATTAGGACTTTATGTAAAAATAAAAGCTTTTAAAAGGGGACACTTTAAAGAATTTTATCTAATTAGCTATTTCCAGGTCGGGGTCCCCTGTAAGCTGTTAAATATAACTTCTTTGACCTCATCACTGTTAACAGCATCCAGTGGGTCAGGGCCCCAGGCAGAGACTTCCCTCCAGGGAACAGACTTCATTCTGCTAACCGACACCCGGAAGTTGAAAGGCTTCCACAGACTCCAAATCTCACTACAGGTACAAGCATCTAGCCCGCAGTCTCCCTTCAAAAAGGACATCAGGAGACATTATGGCAAAAAACTTCGTGGGATCAAGGTATCCTCTGTGAATGTATTAGTAAATAAATGGTTTGTTTAGGGCTAGAAATAAAACCTAGTACGATTCCATTGTTCCACAGTGTCCACTGCGTAATGCCTCGGCCTTGGAAAGAAGGTGCAGTTCACGTACTGGGGCTCATTCAACAGACACCGACTGCTTATACGTCAGACACCGGGCTAGGTTCTCTCTCGTAAGACTTACACAGATGGATCCACAAACCCCTTGATGTGCAGAAATGTGCTTTTCAGACCTCTGAGAACGCACACCCTGCATTTGGCAAGGTGCACCTGTACGAAGGCCAACACAAGGATTAATATGCCGTCCTAGACGTCTGCCCGTCAGTCCCACGCGTCCATGTGAGCCCTGAAGACAGGCCGCGTCCGCACCTGCACAGAGGTGGTTCAGAGTCCTGCTCACAGGCTGTGATGCCACCACGCCTGGAACTTCAGTCTCACAGTGTCACACCCATCAGAATCTAAAAGCATTCATGGAAACACATTCTACCCTCTAGGCCCACCAGGAGTTCTCTTCCCAGACACAGACCCGGACATTCTTTCTTCCGATGCAGAGTCACATCCTTGATTTTCATAACAGCTTAAAAGAAAATGAGATATTTTGATTTCCTGCTCACACCTCTGTTGGAGGGAGACAAAGAATGTATTGATGCCCCTACCCAGGACCAGACGCAAAGGAGACACACCCGAGCAGAGCCTGGAAAACATGCACGGTAGGCATGCCCCCAGCTCAGAAACAGCCTGCTAACCGCATCCCGGAGCGCAAGAAATGCCAGGACGACCTGTCCCAAATGAGTCACCCCAAGACTCATTTCCACCATGTCTTCCTTCACGGTGGGCCCAGCTGCTGTGTGAACTTCCTCCCGTCGCATGTTCAGAGAGAACTGAATTTTCTCTTCCCTCCTGCCCTGGTCCTGGCTCCCCAGTGCTGAGGACCACAGACCTCGGCCACTCCCACTGCCTCAGAAGCACACTGAAGCTCTAACTCCGAGCGCTGGCCCCATACCTGTCTCTCCAGGTCTCGCTCGTGCTCCCACAGCGCCCTCTAGACACTGACTTCCCAGTTGCCCAAGTGGCAGGTAAGGTTGGGTGACAGTCAGCATCCACTTGGGTCTCCTAGGGGGGCCTTCCTGTAACTAGAGGCTGGAGAGCTGACACTGATTCCCAGACTCCCTTGCTGCTAGGGTTCTGGGTGCAAATTAGATTCCTGCATACGTACAGTCGAGCCTTGCACAACGTAGTTTTGAGCTGCACAGGTCCACTCATACGTGGTTTTTTCAATAAATAGAGTGCAGTATTGTAAATGTACTTTATATGAGTTTCTTGATAACATTTTTTCTTTCTCTGGCTTACTTTGTTGTAAGAATACACTACATAATACACAGAACATACAACATATGTGTTAATCGCCTGTTTGGGCTTCGAGTCAACAGTAGGCTATGAGAAGTTTGGGAGGTGTTGGATTATTGACTGCACAGAGTGTGGGCACCCCTAACTCCCTCGTTGTGCAAGGGTCAGGTGTACTGTCACGTGCCTGGATGAGCCTCAAACACTTAGGCTAAGTGAAAGCCGCACACAGAAGGCGACGTGATGTGTGATTCCATTTACATGAAATCTCTAGGTAAGTCCATGGAGAAACAACACAGATGACTGGCTGCCAGGGACTCAGGGGAGGAGGGAATAGGGTGTTTCTGTTTCATGGGTACAAGGTTTCCTTTTGGGGTGATGAGAAATCTCAGGAACATAGTGGTAATGGTGGCACAACACTGTGAACGGATTCTTAAATGGTTTTTTAAAGGTACAGTTTATGCCTATATATTTTACCAAAAGGACATGTGAGCAACCCATGCCAAACACGGCCAGGACAGCCAAAAGGTCCACGCTGAAAGGGGCCACGGACGTGGCCTTTGGGACTCTGGTGATAACAAGCCCCTGCTGCCCTCGCTGCTGCACAGCCACAGAGGATCCGGGGCGGCCTCGAAGTCAGGGAGGGCTTTCCCGCTCAGACGCCACCAGATCCCACGGTCCTTAGTACCTTGACATTCAGTATGAAGTTCTTACCCTCCCCATAGACTTGTTGGTTTTTGCAAATGTCCTCCTCTGGTTAAGAAAAAATCTCTGGACAGCCACTGGGACGTAATTCACAAAACGGCGAACCTCAACTCAAAGCCCAGACCTGCTTTCTACCATCCACTGAGTCATCAAACGTGCTTACTCGGCAACTAACTTTCAGTGGCTTCTGGGCACGTGTGATAGCACAGGCCCCAAAAACAAAACCCACAGCAAGTGCACTGCCTGGGAAATTCAGACCGAGGGCTCCCACAGCTGCTCCAAGGAAGGCGGGATCCCCAAATCCATCCGCCGATACACAGTAACCACGACAAGGGCAGCCCAGAAACAGAACGGCTTCCGGAGCTGGGCCCCACCCGCTGCACACAGCTCCAGTCTCCATGACCTGAGACATCAGGCTCTGTCCTGGCCACACAGGTCTCCAGTCCTCCCTGAAAGTCCTCATCCTCCCAGAGAGCTGGCACTGGCTGGGGACTGGGGGTCCCAGTCTCTGCATGGTTCAGGTCTAGCCCCTGGGTCTTCAGACTCCAGCCTGAAGGATCTGCACCATCTCCACTCAAGGGAAGGGTCCCAAATCAATGCCTTGCTTCTACTCACCCAGCACCTCTTGCGGCTGAGCCTGGTGCTGGCCGTGGTCGAGGAGACCAGTTCATCAGACAGTCCCTGGTGTGACAGAGCCCATGAGACACCTAGATAAATAACTCCTGGCCAGGACAAGGCAGGGTGTGGGGCCCACGAGACAGGGATGTCTAAAATGCTCCGGGGAGCCCACGAAACGGCTCCTGCCAGCCAGCGGGACGGCGTGTGTCCTCCCATCGCCGCCTGGGCCTTGGGAACGGCTGACGGCTGTCAGACAGCCAAGAGCGCCAGGTGTCGCCTGCCAATCGGGACCCCGTGCAAGGGTTCCAACCAACAGGCCACTCTGGCTGGCTTAATTAAGCCCTAATTAAGCATTCTGCCCAGAACCCTCTTCTCCCTCCTGCACAGTTGCCCCCTTTAGAGCAAACCACGCAGGGAATCGCACCAGCTGTTGGGGGATGGCAGCCGTTCGCAGCAGTGCTAAGGATGGTCAGTAAACGCCACCTCGGCTCAGAGGTAGGTCACTGACACCACAGGGCCCAGCGACCAGAGATCAGCCCTAAGGAAGCATTCTAAGGTGTAAACCATAGGCGATAAAGCCGTATCTACGCTCTGGGCACAGCTGTGAAGGGACTCTGGGCAGAGACAGGCAGGAGATACAAAACAACAACTCTGATCTGCCGGATGCTGGGTCTGGGCAGTGAACTTGACTCACTTCTTTTTAAATGCCATTACTGTTGGGGCACAATGACACCTGTCTTAGGATCAGAGAGATTGTCTCTAAGAAGAGAATCAAACTCCCAGGACAGAACACAGGCTCCCAGGGGAATGGTACAGGGGTGAGCCGGTGCCCACCAGCAGCCCTGTCCCTTCCCCCTCCACTCCCTCCGCTCCTGCCTGCAGACCTGGAAGCGGTCAAAGGCCTGCACGTCGGACTCCATGCTCCGTCTGGTAGAGCTCAGAGGTCTGCAGGGCTCTCCTGGGACAGACACGAACCAGCTCACCCTGGGGCGCATCTGAGGCACCAGGAGGAGCACCAGGAACACCCCACTCCCCCAGCCGGGGACCCGGGGGGTGTTGGTCTGAGAGCCTTTGTACCCTCCCTCCGAACCCAACCACTCTCCAGCCCCGCTGCTGTGACCCCTGACCACCTCCCGCATTTCCACTTCTTCCGCCTCTGCTGCCATCACACACGTTTGGGCTCCTACGTGGGTCTAACGTGGGTCACACAGCACCCGCTCTCCCTGCTTCAGTCTTGCTGTCCTGCCGAGCCCTGTCTGCACCACACTACAATCTCTGTTTCTTTTTTTTAAGATTTACTTATTTTAGAGAGAGAGCACGGGCGGGGGGAGTGGCAGAGAGAGAAGGAGAGAGAATCCTGGGGCAGACTACCCACTGAGCGGGGAGCCAGACTCGGGGCTCGATCCCAGGACCCTCAGCCCCCAACCCGAGACGAAACCAAGAGCCAGCTGCTTAACTAACTGAGCCACCCAGGTGCCCCACAGCAATTTTTCTAAGCTGCAAATCTGACCCTGTATCAAACCTATGATGTCGCCCCTTAACTTCTAGGATAATTGATTAGGCTCTGCGGTGCAGACTCTGGAGCCAGGCCTCCTGGGCTCATATCACTGCTCTGTCACTTACTAGATCTGTGACTATTGGTTTCCTTGACCCCTTGGTGCCTCAGTTTCCCCAGTGGTACAATGTGGACAACAACAGTACCTGCCTCACAAGCTTGCTGTGCGGACTGAGTTAATGCATGGAAACCACTTAGAACAGTGCCTGGTGACAAGGATTCTGTAAATGGTAGCTACTATTTTCACAGATTTGTGCTTTTTATAGCCTTTCAAGGCCCCCCTGTTCAGCCGCACTCAGCTCTCCAGCCTCTTTGCTGTCTGTCCTCTGTCTCCCTGCGCTCCACCTTCCAGGTAGTTCCAGCCCCATGGATCCTCTTCCTTTCTGCTCTTGCCACTGAGCCTTTGCTCGTGTCGCTGTCACTGCCGGTATGCTCTTCCCTCTGTGGCTTGTCCGCTTGTCCAGAGTTTCCCTCTCTCAAAACTATATTCGACTATTTACGTATATCCCCTGTTGGAATAGAAGATCCCTGCGAGCAGGGCCTCAGGGGCCTGAGTCACTGTGATCCTTCAGTGCTTAATAGACACTCGGTAAATACCAGCTGAATGATGAAAACCAGCAGTGCCAGCCAGCCAAAGCCCAGGCCCCGGAAACACAGCCCTACTGAAAATAATCAACAGCAACAGTCTTGTCTGTACGACAGATACTAGAAGTCCCGGCACGTCTGTAACTTCCTGACATCCCAGTTTGCTACAACTGTTCCCACTGGAGCCACCACTGGAAGAAGGCAGATCCTCATGAAATGAGCCAGGTTCAGGTGCTTTACAAACTCAGCCCACGATGCAGAGGGAAAACAGCTTTGGAGGAGGGGGAAGAAGAAGCAAGAAAGAGCTACCTTTCAGCTTGCTGTTTAGATTTTATGTGACCTGACACCACCAGGTCATTACTGAGGAACATGAATACAAATCCTTCTGTTTGAAAGAAAATGTTAGAAACGAAAAACAAAGAAGGAAGGAAGGAGTTAGTTCTGGAAGTTTCCTTATAAAGCCCTTCTGTTAAGCAATTTCTATTTTCTTGGATTCCTCATTATGAAATTAGAACTGTTCCCCTGGACAATAATCTAGGCCCTGGAAGCTTATTTCAAAATCCAATGACCACCATAAGAAAAGCAATTACCTCCTAATTAAACATTAAGATGATGGTTCAATGTATCAACATACTGCTGCAAAACAGCTTCAAAATAACAAAGCCTCCCCACTTCCCATTCACCCCCCTTAGTCTGCCTCATACTCTGATGGAGATTAATTTTACTAAAAGCACAGCTCTGCTCATGCCTTCCCTTATCCAAAACCCTTCAATGGCTCCCCATTGCCTTCAGGATAAAGAACCAACTCTTAAGGGGGTGTTTGAAGATCCTCCTTTTGGCAATGACCTACTTGAATAGACTCATTTCCTTCTAATCACCTTCAAATAACCCCTGGTCCCAAAATGCACTGAGAGCCCCTGCCATGCCTTTATCTTCTTCCCACTTCTGCCCACGATGTCCTTTACCCATCCCCAAACTTCCCATGTCGAAACCCTGGCTCCTTGTGAAATTCACTCCAATGCTACCTCCTCCATGAAGTCTTCCGTGATGCCCTCCATAACACATGCTGCCCACCACCTCCAGGCTTTCACAACCTTTTACTAGAGATGATTCTCACATATTTATCCCCGGCTGGCTTGTTATTTCTGAACATATTCTCTACCTCCTGATAAACCCAAATACATTTTCTCCTCACACCGAACATATGTCATGCAAACAGAAGGTACTACAATTTTTGAATGACTAAAGCAACAAATGGCAGAAAACAGTACAATATGGTCAGCAGCAGTCGGATTTGTCACTGTGCCTACAGAGACAGCAAGTCTGGAAACGTACGAACCCTGGTCAGTGCTTGGGACACTCGGGTCTACAAACCCGTTTCTACTCAAGTCCCCTATTTACTATCATTATTTACCCATGGATCTTCCACTCCTGCGGGATGTGTGTGAGCGTGTGCACGTGGGTTGTGCGGAAGGAAGGAAGCAGAGTGAGGAGGGGGGTGATCATCAAAAACTGGCAGCAACGGAGAAGCTCCTTCTTCAGCGAAGACGGCTCAAAATCCCCAGGAGCAAGCACGTCACTGCACCAGCGTCAAACACAGGGAGGGTGGGATTCCAGTCCTGCCAGGCGGTGGTTCTGACTTTACGGAGCAGCTGCGGAGCTGGTGACAACACAGGTGAGGCCCTATGTCCGGAGTCTGTGTGGCTGCAGGTTGGGGCGGGGCTCTGATTTTGCATTTCTAACAAGCTCCAGGCAATGCTGATAGGGACCACACTTTAAGGATCCTCCATGTAGACAGGCACATGAATCAAGGGGTTTAAGGTAGGAGGAGTAGCTGTGGTACACCACACAAGCGTTCCTTTTTTTTTTTTAAGATTTTATTTACTTGAGAAAGAGCGCATGGGGTGGGGAAGTGGAGGGACAGAGGGAGAAGCAGCCTCCGCACTGAGCAGGGAGTCTGAAGCAGGGTGCTCGATCCCAGGACCCTGAGATCATGACCTGAGCCGAAGGCAGATGCTTAACCGACTGAGCCCCCCCCCCCAGGTGCCCCTCGACACAGGCATTTCTAAAGCTAGAAAACTCATTTTTAATCAGATTAAAGCACACGGAAAAACAAAATCGTACCGTGATTTTTCCTTCTCACCTGTAATTCAGACGCTAAAACCTATAGGGTAGACTGGAGAGTTAAGGACAAGAGTGTCAGGAGACCTGGGTTCGAGTCCGATTCTGTCACTGGTCAGCTGGGTAACCAAAGAGCCCTCACTACCCTCTCAGGACATCACTGCACCATCAGAACCACAGAGAGAGGCTCAACCTGAAAAATCTCCAGGGTGAGGCCTTACGTCCTATGATCTCATTATTTAGAAAACCTGTTGGCAATTTAGTTCCAAAACCAAATATTATCCCATCTCTATAGAAAATGCTTCAAGATACTGCGATTTGGAAACTGAAAACATGAGAAAGAATTAAAGTTCAATTGGAGAAGAACCCACAGTAAATAATTGCAACTGTGAAGACTGAACGAGCCTTCACTTAAACAGGTTTCACAAAGAATTAGTGCTCGAGAATATACCACGGAAACATTTTAAAATGTATGGCAAAAATACTATAATTCAAATAAAACAACCAGCTCCCTTTCTGCGAACCGTCTAGAGAAAGCAGGACATGTCCCAAAATGAGAACACAACTCACCAGTGGAGCAGAGCTGAGGGGAGTCGTCCAAGGAGAGAAATCTGCCCCTCTTCCCCACGCCGGCCCCTCCCCTCCTGCCCACACTGCTCCGGGGCCTCCCAGCACGAGGCTCTTTTTAAAGAGGAAAGGCCACCGTCCCAAGATCTTGGCCATGAGAAGGTATCAAATGACCCTCCCATAGCTCGTCAGTGAGCCCAAGTAAAGTGGGTCACCGGGCCATGGGGGCCAAGTTGGACGGTCCCCCAGTGGCCGGGCACCCACTGCCCTGCGGACCCTGGGCAGCCTCAGCCATGCCCTCGACAGGGGTCTGGCCGCTCCCCCTTCAGCCCCACAGGCCCAGCAGCCCTCCAGATGCCGCTCCCATCTCCCCACCTCGGCCACCTGTCCCAGCCCAGAGAGGAGACCCCACAGGTTCTTGACGGCAACCTGGCTGCCGCCGGGCCAGGGGCAACACAGGACGTGACGCCCAAGGTGACCCGAGGCGGCCACGGGCCGAAGCCCCACTGATCCACGCCAGCTCTCCTGCTGGGTCTGCCCAGCTGACTCGGGTTAAAGTGAACAGCCGCCAGGCCTTCCAGGGAGGTAGGTCAACCTCAAACACATTTCCCCTCTCAACAGATGGGGGAATGATGAAGATTAAATGATCTATTTCCTTCCCCCAAAGCTTTCACGTCTATAAATACACTCACACAAATGGACCCAAGACCACTCTTCCTTATGAAAACACTACCTGTCTGGCATTTGCAAGATAAACGATGTGCCCATCTTGCTTTCAACGCACTGAACCTCAAACAATGCTCTCCAGTAGCTTCTCTCTTCCTCCTAAATAACACTCACTTTCCCCTGGGGATTATAGAAGTAATACACGTGCCTGGTAGAAAATCATGAAATTACAGTTGACTCTTGAACAACATGGGTTTGAACTGCATGGGTCCACTTAACATGCGCATTTTTTTTCAATAAATAAAGTACTGTATTTTCCTAACATCATCTTTTTCCACCTTACTTTAAGAACACTGTATGTAATACGTGTAACGCACAAAGTATGTGTTCACTGTTTACCAGTAAGGCTTACAGTTAAGAGCCGGCTGTTACTAAGTTCGGGGGCGGGGAGGGGGAGTCAAAATGACACATGGATTGTTGACCACGTGAGGGGTGGGTGTCCCTCACCCTGGGTTGTTCAAGGGTCAAACGCTCACAGAAGGAAGCAAGATAGAGGCCAGCCTCTTGATCTTTTGGCTGTTTGTGCTGACCAGCGAAGGAGTGGAAATGTGGGTACTGAAAACAGGGGTGGCTGAACTCAGCACTGCAGTGCCCAGTCACCGGCCTCAGGACTCCAAGCAGCAGGGTCGGGCAGGAGCGGCGTGTCCACGCCTGGCCTGAGGGAGCAACTGCAGTGTGTGTCCAGGGGCCACCTCCTGATTCCCACGCATGCAGCCCTTTCACAATTCTATAGCTTTCTGTCCATGCATTAAATCCCCCTTTAAAGAGTTCTAGAACAATTTTTCCGTCCTTCACTCTGATTCATCTCTGTCAAGAACGTGCGTTCAGAGCTGCCCGCTGCCGTCTGTGTGGCCAGAGCCAGGCAGAGCCACCGGCGGGGCTCATCACTTCCTCTGATTTGGCTCCACCGTGTGACGGCGGCCTCACACTAACCGGCCTCCTTCGGCAGCCCCACGGCACAGGCGACCCACAGGTAGCTACCGGTCAAGCCTGAGGCCTCCTCTTCCGGCCCAGCTGGGCTGCACCCTCCTCACCATGGACTCCACTGGCCCTTGCAGTCCAAGCATGGCACTTCACATTTCTCTTTATTAACATTTATCCGTTAGACCCACCCTAGGCCGCAGCCTGTAAGATCTGAGGAGTCTGACTTCCCCAGCACCCCCCCCACAGCCCCAGCTGCCATTCGTCATCACAGCGACACCAAGGAAGAGAGGTCAAGTCCAACACGGCCATCGCTTTATGTTTCCGCTGAGGACAAGCACAACTTGAGATGCTGCCTTCTGGCTTCATACCCACGCCAAGGCAAGGCTTCTTTTTCCCTCTCACTTCAAAAATAAAAATGGAAATGAACAGAAGTAGTGGCTGTGTGTGGCCAAAATGCTCTATCTGGAAAGCACGCCTCTAGGTGATTCTCCTCCGCTTCGACTGGCGTTCCAAGGTCGGGGCCGGAGGCAGCGGGATGGACAGAGTGCCCAGTTTGTGACCCTCCTCCCTGCCGGCTGCTAGAGACACGCTTCTTTTAGAGATCTTCAGCCTCATGGCTTTCGCGATCTCAATCATCCTAAGGAACAAACACAGAACAAATGGGCGACAGTGTCCTCGGTAGGTCTGCTCAGGGAGGCTTGACAGGAGGGAGCAGCACATTCATGCTCCTGGCCACGGAAAGAATCCCCAATGCAGCCACCAGGAGCAAAGCAGAGACGGAAACAAGATCGTGAGCCAGCAGAAAGACAATTTCATTTTAACGTCTTACCATTAGAAAATATCCTTATTATAAGTGATAGAAAACCAGGCTATCTAGACACTATTAATAACTGTTTACTTCTGATAACCAGGACTGAGCACTTGCTAGAATTTTGGTACAACTTTTACAGGCTCCAAGTATCTTGTTTCTCTTTTATTTTTAAACTCACTGCCTGTGAGAATGCCATTTGTGGACAGCCCTCAGGATAATCCCTCCAGGGACTGCTAGAAGAGTCCAGACAAGGGTGTTCTCACAGGCTTTCTTGCAACACCATCAGCAGCCTTGGATACCAGATGCCCCTAAATTACTGACAAAGGCCAATATATCCCACAGTTCGTGATCCTCGAAGTTCTGCCCCCTACTTAGTCTGAATCCCTCCTAGCAAGGCTAGATTGAAGGGCCCAAGACCCCAACTCTGCCAACTCTCCCAGGACCCTCCAAGTCTGTCCCTGCTGCTGGGTCACAGAAGCCCGCATATGACATTCCTGACAAATGGCAGCCCCACCTTGCTTCCAACACGTCACCTGGCAGCCCCTTCCATCTGACTCAGAGGAAGTTCTCTTTGCTAAGCTGAAATTGGGTTCTCTTACAACTTCCAGCCCCGGGCTCCGCCCCTCAGGACAGTGTCAGAGACTGCTCGGTTATACAGGGACAGAATGCTGTGGGAAGGGGCGCCTGGGTGGCACCGCGGTTAAGCGTCTGCCTTCGGCTCAGGGCGTGATCCCGGCGTTATGGGATCGAGCCCCACATCAGGCTCCTCTGCTATGAGCCTGCTTCTTCCTCTCCCACTCCCCCTGCTTGTGTTCCCTCTCTCGCTGGCTGTCTCTATCTCTGTCGAATAAATAAATAAAATCTTAAAAAAAAAAAAAAAAAAGAATGCTGTGGGAAGGCTCAGGCTTGAAGCCCAACTATTCCCCTTCTTGGTTGTGTGAGGCTGGGAAAGTCACTTCTCTGACTGAGTGACTTCTCTGAACTGAGGGTTCTCCCGTTGTTTTTGAGGGAAATCACGGAGATCACAGACTTAACCCTGTGCCTTGCACAGACAAGACACTCCAGAATGTGTGGTCGCTCTCCCGTTTACTCACTCATGCACTGACAACTGTCCCCCAGCCCCAAGTCTTGTCCACACTACACTTCCCCAGTTCCCTAGACGGGCGTCCTGCTTTTCAGTAGTACTAGAAATACATTAAGCGCCCTGCAGGGAGCTTGTGAGTCTGCGGTGCTCACCTTCTCTCACTGAGCTTCAAGTCTCTCTGCAACGCCGTCAGGTCAATCTGGAAGTCGCTTATGTGCAAAGCAAGGATGATTACGTATGCAGTGATCTTCGCCTTCATAGAATCCGAAATTAAGTTCCGTAGGCTACAAAAGCAGTGGCAGTGAAGGAGAGACAGCATTAAACTCTAAGATGATTACTCCAAAAGCAAAATAAAACACCCAAACCTGTTCTCATGCCCACTCAATGTCTTCCCATCTTGGGGAGAAGAAAGTTGAGCGCCACTCCAGGTCCTGTCACCGCCTTCACACCCGGTGCAGCAGTGAACCAACCCCAGTGTTCCCTCCAAGAGGGACAGAGAAAGCACACCTATACTTTGCCTAGGCACAGTTAGAGTCTCGCAATGACAAGGACCCTCCGAGCCTGTCCCCGCTGCTCAGCAGGGCCACTGGGAAAACAGTCATCCCAAACCCAGTTGCTGATGATTTTTCCAAGCACACTCAGAGCAGGAAACATTCCGAGCAAAGGGCAGGAAAGGCCAGATGCACTGCTTGGGGTCCTTTTCCCAAACGCATCACACTGGCCTGCCCTTTCCTGCTACACTGCCTTCCCGCGGAACACGGGTTCTGTGGGATATTAGGAAGGGTTCCTTGAAAGAAGTCTCCACTGCAGGACTTCCCAGAGCCCCTAACGTGAGCGTCTCCAAGGGGGACAGAGCAGATAATATATAGTGTTTCCTTAACGGACTTGACCCCAGGCCCCTGCAAAGGGCAGTGGGTGCCCTCCTCAGCAGTGTCTGTGGACACAGAAGCCAATCCACGCTCCAGGGGCGCCCCCCCCCACCCGGCCCTGCTTTCTCCTTTACAGGCAGAAGCCCCGAAGCCAAGCCCTGACCTGCCGTTGTTGTAGGTCAAGCAGGTGAAGTGCTTCAGCAGCTTGGTGTTGATGATGTGGGGGACTCCAGGCCCCAGGGCACCTGCGACACAAAGGCGAGTTTGCTCGTTTGGTTCCCGAACCCTCGGACCACACCTCCTCCGTGAGCTGCGACGAGAGGCCAGCAGCTGCGCGACCGCAAGGAACAGGACCATGTGGTGAGAGAAGCAGGGGCCTGGGAAACAGGACAGCCACTTGCCGATGCAAATGTGCTCAGGGCTGCTTCAGCCTGCAGGCCGCACGCACCCCAGGGACGCCTGTGATGGGGCAGCGGCGAGAAGGAGAAACAGATCCCAATGAGGTCTAAAGTCACAGAACTCGCAAGATGCAACACCGACTGTGGCGAAAGCCCAGGAAGAGGGAAAGGAGACTGGAATGTGAAAATAAGCAGCAAGCAAGTACTGAAAACGTACTCTCGGGAGCTCGCGCACCGTAAGACGGCACCACCTTGTGCCCAAAACCACAGGTGGGCTTCCGACTCCGGGCAGACAGGAGTTCAGCGCACGCACCCGAGGCCGTCGCCGTGGGTGACATGGGTTACCAGGGGAGGTGGACTCTCTTCTTCCTCAGTCGGAAATAAGCTGACACAACACAGCCCTGCCACGAGCCTTCATGTGAGCAAGGCCTATTTTTCTCCCCGCAGGACAGATGCTTGTCCAACCGTCCCTTAAAATTTTCATTTGCTTTGACTGGATACTATACTTTGCCCAATGCAGAAGAGAAGTAGAGAATGTTAGCTCTGAACAGTCGTACGACCCAGGCTGTCCCCACTTTCAGATGAGGAAAGAGCTGGGCCAGCCCTCTCAGCAGTGCCCACAGGAAGCTCACCGTTACACAGAAATAAAGATCTAGACAAGCACTTGCATTTTCCTC
Organism: Ursus arctos; assembly: GCF_023065955.2. Lineage (NCBI taxonomy): Eukaryota > Metazoa > Chordata > Mammalia > Carnivora > Ursidae > Ursus > Ursus arctos. The sequence goes on along the minus strand of NW_026622852.1, from coordinate 27,477,623 downwards.
TCTCATCAGAGCTGGTCTAACGGACAAATAACAGGCTGGAAATAACTAGAATAAAATGTCTACCATGGACTTACTCTTCCGCTTAATCACTTTCTGTGCTCGAAATTTGATGAGCGTGTCCAGAAACCATATGCATCGCGCCTGGCGGTCTCGGCTCTCCTCATCTGATGGCAAAGACTTCAGCGCTTCTATGACAAAGGAGCAGTGGCTAAAACAAGGGGGGGCAAGGGAGGAATGCGTAAGACCAACTCTGTCAGGAGCCCTTCACACTCTCAGATGAAAACGGCGGGCATCCTCCACAGCTGATACGCGCTCAACAGTCGAGGAAGGGCCATCCCACCAACGCTCCTTGTAGCACAGGGACCACAGTTCAGTGCTAGGGCGCTCAAGGGCTGGTCAAGAAACAGTCCAGGCTTTGGGGGCCGTCCGGTCTCTGCTGCATCTACTCAAAGCTGCCAGTGCAGTGCAAGAGCAGCCACTAATGACACACACGAATGGCCACGGCCGTGTTCCAATACAACTGTATTCACGGGCAGCAGACCAGACTTGGCACACGGGCCACAGTCAGCCCCATCCTGCCGCGGTGGTCGGGGGCGCAGGCTCTTGAGTCACGCTGCCTGCGTCTGAACCCCCTCTCTGCCGTTTAGCGGCCTGGGCAAGTTTCTGTCAATCTTCTATACATCTCTGGACATCACCTTCACCTAAAAATCTAGGACAAAGATAGTAGCCTCCGCGGAGGGGTTTATTTGTGCATTAAATGAGACAATGCAAGGAAAGCGTTTAGAACAGTACGCGGCACACGTAAGCGCTCCGTGAGTGTCAGCTATTATTTTTAGGGACTGTTCTACCACCGTGAGGACCCTGGGCTCACAGGCATAAGAAGGCTCTTCAAGGTCATCTTACAGCAGCCTCCTTTTACAAATAAGAAAACTGAGGCTCAGAGAAGGCGCGAGCACACAGCACGGCGGGCAGAGCTCAGGGACAGTTCTCCAGACGCTCCGCCCAGAGCTCATTCCTGCACCTGCTACGGAGCCGCAGTTACATTAAGACAACCAAGAACCGGCAATAAGCTTTTCTGGAAATGTACCTTTGTTCTTTAGAAGACTATTTGACAGAGAGCACAAGGCAGAGAGGGAGAAGCAGGCTTCCCGCTGAGCAGGGAGCCCCGCAAGGGGCCTGATCCCAGGACCCCAGGATCACTACCCACGCTGAAGGCAGATGCTTAATGGACTGAGCCACCCAGGCGCCCCTGGAAATGTATCTTTGGAACAACAACAACAAAAAAAAACACTTTCAAAAATCGGGACCCAACCTAGGGTTGGCAATTTTTTATTTTCTTAAGATGAAATTATTAAAAGAAAAAACTCAAAAGCAAGAAAATTCCACTATCATCGTAAAAGAAAAGCTGCTTTAAGGGCCAAAGGAGGCAGGGGAGATAATCTGAGTTTTTAAAAATATACAGTATTTAAATAAATAAATTTAATTTTTTAAAAAGATTATTTGAGAGAGAGAGCATGCGCACAAGCGGGGGCAGGGGCAGAGGGAGAGAGAGGGAGAGAGGCAGACTCCCTGCTGAGCGCAGAGCCCGAAGCAGGGCTGGATCTCAGGACCCTGAGCCCAAATCAAGAGTCAGACCCTTAACCAACTGAGCCACCCAGGTGCCCCCATAAATTTAACTTTATGTATAAAAGCTCACTCAGCACACCATCACTTCCACTGGGACCTACTTGCAGGCTGGGCCCCACTGGTGACAATCACTATCAGCGTTAACGCTGGGGACATGGGCCAGCTCCGGCTCCAAGCCCCAGACCACAAGGCCTCACCACCCTCTGGTCCGTCACAGGCTACATGCACTCTGAGGCCACGTCTCTCTCCCCTGAATGCCACCCACAGCCTTGGGACAAGAGGCCTGAAAGCCCACACATTTTCAAGAAAACACTGGCTTGTTCATGTTTAAATGTTGAAAAGACATAGGCCCTCACTGACAGAAACCCCAAAGATCCACTTCATGTCTGACTATTGTCGTGTTCTGACGTCACTGCCCCAGACACTCCATCTACCCAAGGGGCGGGGGGGGGGGGGTACCTGTTCTCTTCGATCATCTTCAGGATTTCCTCTGATGAGACATTCCTGAAAGCTTCAGATGGGCTCCGAAGAGCTTCATATTCCGTGGTGGAGAGAACTAGTTACACGTCAAGAACATAATCTGGCCAAAACGTCCAACCAGCTTGCTCACCTCAGAGTGGCCGTTAGAGATGAGAAAGTTGAGGCCCAGATCGGAGAAGACCACATAGTCCACTGGGGCTGAGCACAGGGACTCAGTTCCCCAGACTCCCAGCCCAGAGTCCATTCCCTGCCGGGGCTTTTTGGCCTCGGCTTATTACAAAGCCACTGCAGCCATTTTCCCTCTGACTAGACCCACAAGTAGGGAAATTCTATGCTCTAATTTTACAAATCAGTCTGCGCTAGACTTAGGGCTGACTTAAAAGTCTTATTTTGACTTTAGTCATAAAGAGTGACCCCCACGGGGTAGAGCTTGAGGGTATCTGGCACTTTGTTGAGGAATGGGCTTGAATCCCAGGGGCTGAGGGCTAGTCCCTCAGCTAGCGAGGAAGTCCAGATGACTTCCCAGCAACAGCGCTGGGGCAAATGCAAAGATCTGGACGTAGTTTCTGGGAGCATTGTGGGACCACCAACATCCTCGGGAGCCTGTCTGCCCACTCACGTATGCACCTCCCAACTTGTGAAATAAAGCAGGACTTCTACTGCAGCAAGGATACGGTCTTCAAATTTATACACGTCTTCAGGCTTGGTCGCATCAGCGTGGCAGGGAGGAAGGTAGAGGGAGTCATCGTGCAGGTCATCATGGATGGCGTCACTGACCAGAGCTTTTCAATAAAGGAAGAGACGGTGTCGGTAACAACCTGCTGGGATTCAGGTTCCCCAATACTCTGCAACTTGTGCGCTCAAGATTCTAAATGGTCCAGAAACTCCTAATCTGAATGCTTCTGCCAATGCGGCCTGACCTCCCCATCAGGCTGATGGGTCCAGGCTGACGTCCACTCATGACACAAAGCTAACCAGGCACTGGAGAAGGTGCACGCAGCGTGGTCCCCCTCAAGTAACCCGCACAGCAGCTGCGAGGGACAGGTGTGCTAATAAATATTTACAATACAAGAGAAGCTGAAAGTGAGGAAGAGAGACTTTCATAGCTTAACTTCCAGAACACTTGTCCACAAACTGTGAGTAAACACAAAAAATCAGAATATAAAACTGTAAATAGGGGCGCCTGGGTGGCACAGCGGTTAAGCGTCTGCCTTCCGGCTCAGGGCGTGATCCCGACGTTATGGGATCAAGCCCCACGTCAGGCTCTTCCGCTATGAGCCTGCTTCTTCCTCTCCCACTCCCCCTGCTTGTGTTCCCTCTCTCGCTGGCTGTCTCTATCTCTGCCAAATAAATAAATAAAATCTTTAAAAAATAAAAATTAAAAAAAAAATAAAACTGTAAATGACCCTACAAGAAGAACCACGTAAGAATTAAGCATATAGACACGGACAGAGAGGAATACAGGAATATTCTAATAGTTCATCTGGTAAAATGATGGGAAATGAGTGAATTCTATTTTTTTGTTTTATTTTATTTATTTGAGAGACAGAGAGAGCACGGGTGGGGGGAGGGGCAGATGGAGAAGGAGGCTCCCTCCGAGCAGGTAGCCTAATGTGGGGCTTGATCCCATGACGCTGAGATCATGACCTGAGCCTAAATCATGAGTCTGACGCTCAACCAACTCAGCTACCCAGGCGCCCCTTTTTCTTTTCTTTTTAAATATCCTTTGACAGCTGAGAGTAAACTGAACAAAAAAACCTCAAAAATTTACTTATGCTGGGGCGCCTGGGTGGCTCAGTTGTTAAGTGTCTGCCTTCGGCTCAGGGCGTGATCCCAGAGTTCTGGGATTGAGCCCCGCATCGGGCTCCCTGCTCCACTGGGAGCCTGCTTCTTCCTCTCCCACTCCCCCTGCTTGTGTTCCCTCTCTCGCTGGCTGTCTGTCTCTCTGCCAAATAAATAAAATCTTTGAAAAAAAAAAAAAAAGAACTGGAGTTCCCTTTAAAAAAAAAAAAATTACTTATGCTTTCAAATAAATGGAGACACATTTCTATGTTCCTGGATAAGAAAACATAATATTGTAAAGAAGATGTTGATTCTCTCCATTTTATTCTCAATGGGATTTTGAGGGAATTTGACAAAATAATTCTTAAGATCACCTGGGAAAAAAGGCTACTCTAATCAATGTTTGTGAAAAATAAGGAAGAAAGGAGGAATTTGCCCCATCAGAAAATAAGCTGGAAGATAAGGCTACTGAAAGCAAAAGAGCCTGGTGCTGCCACAGGAACAGAATGGACAACTGAACAGAACAGAGAATGTGCTACAGCGAGAACGATGGCTTTTTAAATCATCTTCTACAAAGAAAAGGAAGGATCTGGGGACAGCTGGCTAATCCTTTAGAAAATATAAAATTAGATCTGTACCATATGCCAAAAAAAATCTTCATTAAGATTTAAATGTAAAAAGTAAAATTGTGAAAATACTGAAAGAAAACATAGGAAAATATTTATATAATCATAGGGTTTGAAAAGATTTTCCAAAAATTACTAAAATCCCATTTTATTTAATTTATTTAATTATTTATTTATTTTTAGGTAAGCTCCATGCCCAGCATGGAGGCTAATGTGGGGCTTGAAATCACGACCCTGAGATCAAGACCTGAGCTGAGATCAAGAGTTATCCACTTAACCAACTGAGCCACCCAGGTGCCCCTAAATTCCCATTTTAATAGAAAAACTACTCTTATGTAAACTTTCTCTTATGTTCTTATAATGCGGTTGAGCAATAAATACATTTTTAAATAATACAATTAAATGCTCAAGCTGCTGAGTTTAGGAACAGAAAAAGGTCCACTGATCCCAAAGTGACGCACTGTCTCTCAAGGCTCAGTTCAACATCATCACATCAGTTTTCTTGCCCAAAACCTCCCTGTGACTCCGAGACAGGCCTTCTCCTTCTGCGCCCCGCCAGCTGGAACCCTGGAGCCCAGCACATGGCGGGCACACACCCGTCCCCACAGTGGTCTCCTCCACTTGACTGTGAGCTCCCTGAGGGCAGACGTGTCTTACTATTTCCAGACTGTTCCCAAGGAGGCACTCAGTGAGAGTCAGGAAGGAAACCAGCTCTAATGCCCCTTATCTCCATCTGTGGGGCAGGTAAAAGATCTCAAGAGAAGAGGAAGCGGCCTCTATGAGCAGACTCTTACCCCAAGTCCAACTGCTTACCAGTCACACCCTTGGCATCGATAATATTCTCTGCGGCTTTAGCTACGGCACAGTTCAGAGATTCACTGCCAACGCTGTTCATTCTTCTGGAGTTCAAAGCCCGCTTCTGTTTGGTGGTTCCAAAGGCTTCGATGCAGGAATCCATCTGTGCACAGACAAATCTGGTCTGTCTAGGGACAGGCTGGGCACTACCACTCCTAGCTGTGTGACTGCGGGGAAACTCTCAGCCTTTCTGAGCCAGGATTACCTCATCTGTAAACTGGGCTGAACCATACCTCTCTATCTCACAGGTCTGTTGTATTAACAGATCTGAAGTACTCGCTTTGTCAACTGTCATGGCCTGTTTACAAATCGACGGTGTCGCCGTTTGCACAGTGAAAAGCCTGGCCTAGAACGAGGACTGGCAAATCTGGCGCGCAGCCTGCCATTTTCCAGCCCTACACCCGCCGCAGACGTCGCTAATCACGCACGCTTTCGCACTGAGCCCGAACACAGCCTCACGCCGTTCTCAACACAGCGCTCCAGGCAGTGCTGAAGACTCCATCGGTCTGCCATCTGGGGTGAGATGAGCTTTGGAGGAACGGCCTACGCTGAAAATCCTGAAGTTTACTTTTAGTGTGAAAGCTTCCAGGCTACAACCAGTGTTTTCTGAATTTGCACTGAATCCAAAACCAAGTGTCACGCTACGCCGACGCAGCCCAGGGCACCAGGTCCAGACACGGGCACGGAGCTGCGCGTAGCTGCCCCAGACGGGAGGACGGCGCCCTGTGAGGCCGAGAGGCCCCTGCGGGTAGACTGTCCGGGCAACCACAGGCCGAATGAGCGGGAGCAGCCTGTGTTCAGCCAGCGCGTTTTATTGCCGGAGAAACGCAAGGCCTAGAAGGAACGTGCTTCAGGTCCCATGTCTCAGTTCTGTCACACTTACCTTTTCTCTAAAAGTTTTGGTCTGACTCTCTTGTGTCGATTCACTCTCAATTGATTCATCTATCGAAACACAAAACAAGCAAAAACAGAGAGGGGAAAAAAGCAAGCTGTAATGCCCACAGATTATAATAGTGATGCATACTTATTTCAGGGTTAATCTAAGAAAAACAGATTTCTTTACTTCAGGACTTCCCAGAGTTTAACACGATGGGTCCTGTGAACATTTAGTCTGTGGCTTTAGTATACAGTTAGAGGATGTGGAGAATATATGAAGGAGTCAAGTGAAGAGGCATCTAGTCCAACCTCTTCGTTTTACAAATAAGGAAACAGCCTTCCAATGAAATGATGTGCCCCAGGTCAGTTCACCAGGCAGCGGCCAACATGGGATTAGAAACCAAGTCCTCGGCTCTTCCAGTAAATAGTTTTGCCCTCCTTATAAAAGACCTAAAAGCAGGCATAAATGTGAGGTATGTGTTACTTCCATGAAGCTCTCTAATCTCCCAGGAAGTATTCAATCTAGTACAATCGGGACAGGAGCGTAAGCTCTAGTGACCTTGTCTGAGTTTTACTCCCAGGTCATATACATATGAGATGAAATGAAATATATATAATACAATACAACTTAATATAACTTAATATAATTATAATATGAATTATATTAACATTACTAATATATAATAATATTAGTATGTATTAATATATTATAGCATATATTATACTGTATTATAACATACATACATATCAGCAGTATGTCCCCATCAAAGTCTGTGCCAGTTTCATCACTGATAAAACAACCAGAGGGTTGTTACATGAAGTAAAGGATGCCACGCATTGAAAGTGCTTAGAACAGTGCGTAGCATACAGTAAGGAATCAGTAACTGTTGCATGTGCGTGCATGGGTGTATGTATACGCTGGCCAGAATAAACCATTACTTACAAATTTTTTACATGTAAAAACAGATTTAATCAACAGATTAATGAACAATTTCCTTTGCCTCCTTAGAAGTCAGAAAAGCATTTGAAGGATAACTTAGATGTAGGTGTATTGTTCGCAAAGCAAGGAGTTGTTTGGACCCCTAGGAAAAGTCCCAGATGGGTTCCAGGACTCAAGAGCCCTTTACAATCATATGCAAAATCTCACATATATTCTTGTATATTATGTACGTTTCTGGGAAGCAGGTCCAGGTCCTTCAGATCCTTAAAAGGACCGGCACTGCTCTGAGGGAATAAAGCTGGAACTACTGCCTGGGAAGGTATGAGGCAGATCCACCATGACCCTGACAATCCTTCCTCACCCATGCCCTTCCCCACTGTGGTTCTCAGTACTTAAGATTTAGGGAACAGGAGCCCCTTGAGTCTGACCCTCTGACCTATCATTCTGGAAGATCCCACTCTAGCCCCGAGCGTTCTCTAAGACGCCACAGCAGAGAAGCGGTGCAAGCTCTCCCGCTGGATTAGAGAAAAAATGGATCTCTTGAAAATTACTGTCCAACCTATACGTAACCCCCATCACCTGCTTAAGACCCTAAAACCTCTACTCCAACTAGAACAGTGAAGAGTTAAGAAAGGCCTTTAAATAAAAAAAGTATCAGACATGCCTCCAATATTCTGCTCTGACACTGCTCAAGTGGCTTTAACTAAGACGACTTCCTGATCTCAAATCTGTCAGCACCGCAGGGACAGGACCTGTGTCTGTTTTGCTACATCTCCAACCCCTAACTCGTGCCTGGAGCATAGTAGGTCATCAATAAATATTTGCGGAAGGCGCCCTTTTAAAAATAACTACAAAATGTGTTTTACAAACCAAAGACGAACTCGTCCAACCAACCTGAAACACGCAGTGTTTTTGTGAGCCTGCCTGACTGGGCCCTACCTGAGAACAGTGGCTGCATGTTGAACAGTTCAGCATCATACACCTCCATCTGGCCAGAGGTCTTGTTCAGAACTCCCACAAAGTGCCTGAATAAAGTAGGAACAATACCAGTGACAATGGAGTATTCAAAACATATTGTTGACAACTTCCTTTTTCCTGCCATAAAGTTCTCACCGGTCTTTCTGCCCCAATACATTTGCGGAGCACACGCTTGCAGCTGAGTAACTGTAAGCCAATTACATTTGGGCTCGCTGCTGTAGTGGGAAACCCCCTGGGGGTGTAAGAACCCGGAATTACACGAGCATTTATTGCGTACATAAAGTTTATGGTGGCAAAGACAAGTAAAACTTTGGGAATTATGGGGAGAAGACCAGCCCGAACTAGAGAATCTGCATGATTCTCTAAAGGCATGATGCGGTGTTAACAGTTTTAAACATACACAAATTAGGGGCGCCTGGGTGGCACAGCGGTTAAGCGGCTGCCTTCGGCTCAGGGCGTGATCCCGGCGTTACGGGATCGAGCCCCACATCAGGCTCCTCCGCTATGAGCCTGCTTCTTCCTCTCCCACTCCCCTGCTTGTGTTCCCTCTCTCACTGGCTGTCTCTATCTCTGTCGAATAAATAAATAAAATCTTTAAAAAATATATATATACAAATTAATCTGACTTCTTTCAGGGTGGTTCCATGGGGATTTTGAAAGGGCCTTTTTGTGGTTCACTGTTGGATACTATGAGAGGGACACTGTCTGCATTACGCCAGTGCCTGACAGTTACAAGCTGTTCGGGTGGACAGTCTTCAAGCACTGAGGGGGAGCCTGAGGGTTAGTGAAGGGCAGAGTTGCCCAAAGCCAGTTGCAGAGCTGTATGGAAACCCTGGAGCCTTTGATGCTACCAAATCCTTTTCTTGTTAGTTCAGCAGAAACTTCTGGAAAGCTTTGGCCTATTGATCACACACTCCAAGTGAGTGGAGAAGGCCGCGTTTTGGGAACAAGACAGTTATAAAGAATATTGCAAAACAATGAAGGTGGTCAAAAGGTACTTTCAGTTACAAAATAAAGAAGCCTTGGGGATCTAATGTACAGCATGGTGACTGTAGTTAACAATATTGTATATCTGAAAGTTGCTAAGAGAGTAAATCTTAAAAGTTCTCGTCACAAGAAAAAAATTGTAACTGTGTGTGGTAATGGATGACTGCTTATTGTGGAGAACGTTTTGCAACATACACAAATATCTAATGGTTATGTTGTACACCTGAAACTAATGTTAGGTTATATTATATATCAGTTAAAAATTTTATTTTTTAAGATTTTTTTAAAGTAATCTCTACTCCCAATGTGGGGCTCAAACTCACAGTCCCAAGATCAAGAGTCGCATGCTCCACTGACTGAGCCAGCCAGGTGCCCCTAAAAACTTAGCTTAAAGAAAATTACAAATGAATGAGGTTTTAGGAAATCCAACAAATGTAACTTATTTTTCTCTTTTCAGGCATGTCTGCATGCTGGTGTGAGGGCCCCTGGATCTGGGAACACAAGGACATAGTAAACCTCTCCAGATTTCCCCCACCGCCCCTAAAATAAAGATGGCAAACAACAGTGCCAGGCTCACCATCACTATCCCCCCTTCTCGTGTCCCTTCCCCCACCCCTACCTGCACAGAGTGTTGCATTTGAGAGCTCCAGTCCCAAAATTGTTTCCCACATAGGAAAGTCTGTCTGTTTCAGCTGCCTAAAACGTAAAGGGAAAAAGCACCACTACAACCGATGTTGAAAGGTATTAAGCATCTTGTCCCCCTTTCCCACATTTGCAAAAGCTTTAGAATCCAAACTGCAGTGGATTAGAACTAGAGAGCCTCTGGGAGATGATCCAGCCCCACTATCCAAGTCCCACTATCTCCCTGGGAGAAAGGCAAGAGGACTTCTGAAAGGGACGCCCCAGAGAGTGCTGGCTTCTAGCTGGTCTGAAAAGTTCTTGGCAGAGCTGCACCGCAGGCCTTGGGAGAGAGGTCCGGGGCTCCCAGCACTTAGAGGCATGCAATAAAATGGTTCTGCCAGCAACCTCCTGCGCCCAAAGTCCAAGCCCTTCCTGAACTTCGTCGCCCATCCCTCCCATGACTGCTCCTTATATGCTGGCAGGACTATGGAAACAGCTGATCCACTCCTCAATCACAGCCAAGCTCCCTATGTTTGTCCTTGCTACCCTCTTCCCTTGGAATAGGAAACCTCAGCTGTCAAACCATTCTTCTTCCTTAAGAGCTCAGCTCTGCCGCGCCCTCCCCCAGGAAGGCCTTCTGGCAAGCAGAGACTTTGACTGAGCTCGCTCTCCCTCGCTCAGGCTCTGAGCTTGTCTGCTTGTATGAGTTATGAACTCAAAACCAGTTCTCACCTCTCTAAATCAGTGGTTCTCAACCCGGCAAACCCCCTCAGGGGACATCTGGGAATGTCTGACATTCTGGGTGCCACACAGAGGAGGTGCTACTGGTATCTAGTGGCGAGAGACCAGGGAAGCTGAACATTCTGCGATGCATGGGTCTGGCCCACAACAAAGAATAATCGGGTCAAAATGTCCATTGTGCCCAGGCTGAGAAACCCTGCTCAAGAGTAGGTGCTCCCTCAGCGTGGGGCCAGGTCCGACTTAGCTGTTTCCCTTGAGGCTTACAGTGCCCGGCCACAGTGGGTGCTCAATAAGCACTTGCCGAATGAACAAATCAAGGAAAGGCCAGAACTTCACCAAACACACATAACTGAATGGAGCCTGTCCCCAGACCCCAACCTGCTAGGACTCACAGGAGTTCTTCGAAGGCTCATCTGCTATCCTCCCTTTTCTCCTCTCACTCCCTCCCGCATCCACCCACACCTAAGGGCCTCTAAGGCCTCCAGAGACCTGCAGAGCGGAGGCAGCTGGCCGCTGCAGCACTTACCAGGATCCGCTGACTCTTCTTCCTGGGGTTTGTGGAGTCATTGCTCTTGTACAAAGTAAAACGCATGTTGCCTGGATTCTGCAGCTTCCCATTGGAGAACTGGACTGTAAGATTGCAGCCCAAGAATGAAATGAGAGTAGAAGGACCCACAGTGTATGGTGGGGAGGAACCAGACTGGTCCCTGGGAGGGAGGGACTGAAGAAATGGGAATGGTAAGGAAGCCCAGGTCCTGACCTGAAGGGGGCTGAAGGAGGTCCTGATCCAGCTGGGAAGAGAAGATGGGGAAGGGCTGCGACAGAAGAAAATAACTAGGGGAATGGCGCTGAGGCCCATCCCATACCTAAAGAGACGGGAATCTCTGCCCGTGGAGAGAAGGAAGCGGGGCAGGTGTGAGTGGGTGAGGGGATGAATGGTACAGCCCTGGGGAGGAGGGTGCCTGGGACGTCCTCATCAGCTGGGAGGTGGTGACAGAAAGGTGGTGGGATGACAAAGGAGTCCTGGCCAAGTCCCATGTAGTGGAGGAGACTGGAGGGGGTCTGGGCCGAGCTGGGAAAGGGGCCCGACAAGGGTAGGAGGGCTGTAGAGGCACCCAAACGGAAAGGGAGGAAGCTACGGGGAACTCTGCTCCGGCTCCGCAGTTTTTACCCAGTACTGCTCTCTGGCTCTCGTCGGGCTCCCCACAGTACAGCCACCTCGCACTCGGCAACACCTCCGCCGCCATCTCGCCAGTCCGGACGCCAAGATTAAAAGTTCAGACAAACCAGACGCTGGAAGCGTTAGCAGTCCACACGCGGTCGCAGAGCTGAGCGACGGAAGAGGCGTGGTCTCGCCGGCACCGCCCCGCCCGTGCGGAGACGGCGTGCCTCCGCCCCACCCGACACCGCCCCCTATTAGCTCCTTGCCCGAGCGCGGAGCCGTGCCATCCCTGCCCAGTCTTCGCCCCGCCCCTCGGGTTGAAGAGGCGGGGCTTCCGCCCCCTCCGGATCCCAGTCCTCTCCTCCGCCAGCCTCTCCAAGGCGCAGCAATCCGCGTGCGCGTAAAGGGTTGTGTGGGACCAGGACAGTTACCACAGCAGGAGGGCCAAAGCTGGACCTTTGAACGTGGACTCAAAGGAGGGTGTTTTTGAAGGGCAAGAACTCAGGTCGTCTCATCTCTTTTATCCGCATTGCCTTCTTTCAGGACTCAACAAATGACGTCACCAATTGTCCCAGTAAAGTTTTCACAAAGAACCTGTTCCAAAACACAGGTTGCGTTTAGTTGTCATCGCTCTTCAGTTTCCTTCAACCCAGAACAGTTCCTCACTCTGACTATAAATTTTAGAGATTATAGGCCAGTTGTTTTGTAGAATGTCCCTCGTCTGGATTTGTCTACTGTTTGCAAGTGATTAGTTTCAAGTTATGCGTCTTCGGCAGGAATATCACAGATATAATGCTCACTGTAGCGTATTAGGTGGCCCACAATTTCGATTTGTCCCATTACTGGTTATAGTAACTTTGACCACTTACACCACTTACAGTTTTCAACGCTGTGGTTACTCTTTTCCCTTTGTAATTTTCCTTTGTATCTGTCCCTTATTTTGTGAGCAGGTACTTAGAAACTAAGTAAACATCCTGCTCATCACACTACCAATTTACTCATATTTATTTATATCAGTCTAGACTTATAGATTCCCATTTTATTCAATAGATTAGAATCTACTGTCACTTATTTTCAAGTTCAAGTTTTATCAGATTGAGCCAGTGGGAACTCCATTAAGCTGGTTTCTGGGTTCTTTTAACACGTCCACATCATTTTTTTGAACATGTCCTTACTTTCTGGCACAAGATATTTCAGCTTGTCTTGGAGTTTCCCTGTCCCAACCCTCGAATCACCCATTTCTCTAAGGAGTTCTGGTTTCTTTTGGTAGAGAATGGTATTTAAAAATACCAAGATCTGGGGGGCGCCTGAGTGGCACAGCGGTTAAGCGTCTGCCTTCGGCTCAGGGCGTGATCCTGGCGTTATAGGATCGAGCCCCACATCAGGCTCTTCTGCTATGAGCCTGCTTCTTCCTCTCCCACTCCCCCTGCTTGTGTACCCTCTCTCGCTGGCTGTCTCTATCTCTGTCGAATAAATAAATAAAATCTTTAAAAAAAAAAAAAATACCAAGATCTGTGTAGTAGGTATGGACTGCTTTGGGGATGTCACGGCTCCCAGGCCTGAATGAACTGAATTAGGGAATACATGTAAGTAAACACACTTTTACAACTAACAGTGATGTATTTCTAAAATTTAGGATATCTAAATCCATATTGAAAGCCATGAGATCATACTGACCTCTAATTCCAATTGAGCGCCACAGGGTTTATTCTGATTTTCCTTCCTCCCATATTTGTAATTTCCTTCGCTGACAGTGAGAAACCTGGTTTCCATTAGCCTTAATATACTTATTTGGTAATATATTTATTTGATCAGTCCTCCCATAACTAACACATCTCCCATCACTACCACCACCACCATCGCCTGACATGGAGGCCTATTAGCCCATTCAGGCTCTAATACCTTAAACCAAGCCCTGGCCTCTACGTGGATGCTGTATTAGTTTAGACTTCTCCAGAGAAGCAGAATCAGTAGGAGATCTATATCTATCTATATATTTAGAGAGAGAGGGAGAGGTTTATTATCATGAGTAATTGGCTCACACAATTACGAAGCCTGAGAAGTTCCACAATTTGCCATGTGTAAGCTAGTAGGAAAGCTGGTGGTGTAAGTCCAAAGGCCTGAGAACTAGGGAAGCCGATGGTGTAACTTCAGGCTCAATGACCAGAGAAGATGAGATAAGATGTCCCAACTCACAGATGAGGCAAGAAAAAAAAAATGGGAAAACTTCTTCCTCCACCTTTTGTTCTATTCAGGACCTCAAGGGATTGGATGATGCTTACCACGCTGGTGAGGCCACTCTACTTTACTGAATCCACTAATTCAAATGCTAATCTCATCTAGAAATACCCCCATAAACACATACAGAAATAATGTTTATTCTGGCACCTAGAAGCCGGTCAAATTGACACATGAAATTAACCATTACAAATGCCCTCCGTACCCTGCTCAGACTCTGACAACCCTCACCAGGGTGTCCCCCTGCCCAGATGCCCTTCTCACCTTGCTTGGGCTCAGACAGTCTGTACCAGGCCACACTTTCCACATGAATAACCTGCTCATCCTGCTTGGGCTCCCGCACCCCTGCCCTAGACCACTGCAGGCTCCCCTATTCCTCTGAGTGGAAAGCTACTTTGCTTGACCCCCCTGAATGGCTTTTGGATTGAGTTGTTCAGGAAAAGAAAAGGAAAAAGGGGGAGGGAGAAAGGAGCTTAATTGCCTGATTATTTACCTTCCCCTATTGGAAACAGACTTACTGGAGGTTAACAATAAACAAGTTGGGAGTTAAGCAATAAACAGATTTATGTGGTTTTTTTTAAAGATTTATTTATTTGAGAGAGAAAGAGACAGAGCACACAAGCGGGAGGGGTAGGGGGGAGAGGGAGAGAGAATCTCAAGTAAACTCTGTGCTGAGCACAGAGCCAGACATGGGGCTCAATTCCACAACCCTGAGAGTATGACACTGAGATCACGACCTGAGCCGAAACCAAGAATCAGACACCCAACTGACTGTGCCCCCAGGCACCCTGATTTATGGGTTTTTTTACTGCTGCATCCCTAGTTCCTGGAGCAGTGCCTCGCACGTAAGTAGATCCTCAATAAATGTTGAATGACTGACAGGTCAAGGAATCAATCTGAATCATCACCAATCCTAGGAACCTCGAGACTGGAGCTCAAAGATGCTTACTAATGGTGCTTAAAATTAACTGGCAGTAGATTCTCTGTAAATGTTGATTGGCTGAATGAAAACATGAGCAGTTAAGTCAAAGTTAAAGGGTGAAAAGAAGACAGCATGGCTACACGGAGGGAATTGTAGTTAAGAGGTGTCCTGATCCCTCCTGATATAGGGACACATGTATGTATAGCTTTGCTACTTGAAGTGTGGCTCTTGGGCCAGCAGCATCAATGTCATCCGGGAACTAGCAGTGCAGAATCTCCAGCCCTATCACATCTTCTGACTCAGAGTCCTGGGTGTTAGTGTGCACTTCAAGGTTGGGAAGCACTGTTGTAAAAGATTGTTTCCCTTTTAGGCACATCTTTACCAGACAGAGTCTAGGAAAGTCCTCAGAATTGGCTGCTTTATGGCTGGGTGGGAGAATGAAGAAAACACACGTGGACTGAGAGCAGACTCCCAGAATTACAGTTAAGAATTCAAAGTGACAGCGTTTCTGTTTGTAGAAGCAAAGTGTTAATGGCAGGGTGACTGGGAAGGAGACTGTCGTACGCCCCTATGCTTAGTTATTTAGCAATAATTCAAAACACATGTACACCATATATGTATAAACGCATGTGTATGTAACTGGGATGGGGCAAACGGAGGGAGCCCTATTCTAGCAGTGACCAAAATGCAAAAAAACGACAAAGGCCTCTTCCAAATTAGAATCAGGTAATCACAGGCGACATTTACCATAAAATGTTTGTTTATAAGCTTAGTTTGGAAATTCAAGGGCTTCTGGAGTTCTCTCTTAGCCTCATTTTTCAGGAGCAGGAACGGATGTTTAGAATGAGGGAAGAATAAGGCTGGGGGCGGGGGGCGGTGGCCGCGGGAGGTCGTCCTCTTTTCCTTGGATCATATCGCCACCTGCTGGCCGTTCAGGATATGGCTCGGGAGGACCTGCAGCGCTTGCCGCAACTCAGCGTGGACTCTCTCCCACCCGTTTCTTCTGCCTCACCGTTTCTCTCCCTTTCTTCCACCTCTGCCTCTCTTTTTCCTTCCTTCCTTTCTCTGTTTGCCTCACTCTCCTATTCTCCCTTCTGTCTTTCCTTTCTCTCCCTTCCTATCCCTGATGCATACCCTGCTTGTACGCTGTAGACGTGGACAGCTCATTCCTTATGAGGCCACTTTCGCCGCGGACAGGTTTCTCCTTACAAGAAGCTGAATCTACCTTCTGTCGCTTCCCCCTGTAATTCCAGTCCTGCTCTCCAGAGCCACACAGAACATGACACACTCCTCTGCCCTGGGCCCTCCAAAAGCTTCAATACTCTGATCACACTTTGCATTTATCTGCTGCTCTCCTTCTCAGCAACTCCCTCCAGCCCCTCAGCTATGTCACACACCGAAGTTTCTAGGTGTCTCGTCATCCAGGTCACCACTGCTGGACACGCGTCAATATATCCGGGTCCCTCTACCACTGTGGGACCCCACACGGATCAACACTCCAGTCCCGGGCTGGGTAGCACAGAAAGGATCCATCACTTCCTTTCTGGTATCGCCTAGTCGCCTCTCCTAATGAAACCAATACGTGCATGTATTCTAAGCTTCTTACACTGTTAACTTATTTGGAGTTAACAATAAACAAAAATTCTTGATTTTGCTTCTGCTAAATCACATCATACCGCCATTAAAAAAAAAAAAAAGATTCAGAGCTTTATATGAAGGCTTGTTAATCATGTCGGATTTAGCCTGTTCAGTTATTTAATTTTTTCCCAACACATTAGATTTTTAAAAAATTATCAAACCAAGACATATTTGATGTACAATATTGGACGGGCGGCGGATACAAAGAATGCAATTATAGTGACTCGTGATCCCTTCCCCACCTAGAGGCAAACATTGTTAAGATTCTGCTTTCTTGGGGCGCCTGGGTAGCGCAGTCGTTAAAGCGTCTGCCTTCGGCTCAGGGCGTGATCCCGGCGTTCCGGGATCGAGTCCCACATCGGGCTCCTCCTCTGGGAGCCTGCTTCTTCCTCTCACTCGCCTGCTGTGTTCCCTCTCTCGCTGGCTGTCTCTCTGTTACATAAATAAATAAAATCTTAAAAAAAAAAAAAAAAAGATTCTGCTTTCTTTCTTTCTAGATTTTTCTCTGTACACATGTATGCTTATATCATTGATATTGTATTCATTTTTTATATTGTATTCAATTTTGTATCCTCCTTTTAAAATTTTTTAAACATTATCTTGTAAGCATTTTCTCAAATCTCACATGATAATCCATTTTATATTGCCACAGAGTTAGTTTATACATCTAATCGTCTAGTTGAACGTTTAGGTTATTCCCAATTTTTTCAGTTACATGCAACATTTCAGTGAACTTCTATTTTTTTTTTACTATGATGAAGAAGCTTTATTATAGGTTTGCACATAATGAACAAAGAATAAACATTTTCAATTCCCATGGGGTTTAATATTTTCATTTTTAAATTTTTTAAATTGAAGTATAGTTGACATACAGTGTCACATTAGCTTCAGGTGCTGAAATTTTGTAGCATAAACTGTCTTGCTGTTTTTGGATGTCCTCCTTTGGATGGAGCCCTAGGATTTGAATTAATAGAAGAGCAGGAGCATTAAAAAAAAAATCCTTAATACACACTGTCAAATTTTGCTCCAAACATTTTTCAGGTCTTTTAAAATCTTCATCTGTCTTCAATACTATCCAAGGCACTTCCGGAGATAATAATGAAAATACAAGATTCTTGCCCTTCGGACTGAACTACCTAGGAGGAACACAAAAACGGAAAGAAAAGCATACTCGAGGGCGGGTACTGTTAGAAGTCTTCCGAACTTCTTTTTAGTTCTGTCAGTTTTATTGCCTTTGTTCGGAAGCTCTGTTACATTACTAGCATCATACTCATTCAGTCTTGTTAGCTCTTCTTGAATTAACCCTTTTATCATTTGAATTGTCCTTCTTTATCTCTTAGATCTTGTCCTAGAGTCCACGTTAGCTGCCGTTAACACAGTCACTCCAGCTTTCTCGTAAGAGGTGTTTGTAGGATTTTTTTCCCTATCCTTTTTACTCTCACCTATTTGTGTCTTTATATTTAAAACTGGTTTTTTTTTTAATAGACATGTTCCATGTTTTCTTCTTTTTTTAGTTTTTTTTTTAAGATTTTATTTATTTATTTTTTTAAAGATTTTATTTATTCATTCGACAGAGATAGAGACAGCCAGCGAGAGAGGGAACACAAGCAGGGGGAGTGGGAGAGGAAGAAGCAGGCTCATAGTGGAGGAACCTGATGTGGGGCTCGATCCCATAACGCCGGGATCACGCCCTGAGCCGAAGGCAGACGCTTAACCGCTGTGCCACCCAGGTGCCCCTAAGATTTTATTTTTTTTAAGTAATCTCTACACTCAATGTGGGGCTTGAACCCACAACCCTGAGATCAAGAGTTGCACGCTCCACCAACTGAGCCGGCCAGGCGCCCCTAGAGTTTAGTTTTTAAAATATTTTAATATTTGATTCATTTGACAAATTTGTTGTAAGAAGCCAGATTAATATCCAACATATTTTTCCAAGACTTCCAGTTTCAGTCTCTTTCAAAAATTAATCTATATTTCTTCCACTGCTTTGAAATGCCAACTTATTCATACAGCAAATTCTTTTCATATTTATGTCTATTCCGGACCTTCTGTTTTGATCCGTTGATTTATCTGTTTATTCATATGCCAGTACCAAATTAGATTTTGTGTGTGTGGCAAAATACTCATAAGATTTGCCACCATAATCAGTTTTTTTAAGATTTTATTTTGGGAGAGAGAGCACACACGCAAGAGAGCGCAAGAGAGCAAGTGAGGATGAGCAAGGGGAGGGGCAGAGGCAGAGGCAGAGGGAGAAGGAGGCTCCCGACTGAGCGAGGAGCCCTATGCGGATACAAAGAATGTAATTATAGTGACTTGTGATCCCTTCCCCACCTAAAGGCAAACATTGTTAAGATTCTGCTTTCTTTCTTTCTAGATTTTTCTCTGTACACATGTATGCTTATATCATTGATATTGTATTCATTCATGACCCTGGGATCATGACCTGAGCCAAAGGCAGATGTTTCACGGACTGAGCCACCCAGATGCCCCTATCGTAATAATTTTTTTAAAATCTTTTAAGAGACTTTATTTATTTATTTATTTCATAGAGCAAGCACAAGCAGGCACAGGGGCAGGCAGAGGGAGAAGCAGGCTCCCCGCTGCACAGAGAGCCCGATGTGGGGCTTGATCCCAGGACCCCAAGATCATGACCTGAGCTGAAGGCAGATGCCTAACCGACTGAGCCACCCAGGGACCACGTATTGTAATCATTTTTAAGTGCACAGTTCAGTGGTATTAAACATTCATAATGTTGTGCAACCGTTGCCACCATCCATCTCCATAACTCTTTTCATCTTGTAAAACTGAAAACTCTATATCCATTAAACAGTAATTCTCCAATTGCCCCTCCTCCCAAACCCTGACAAACACCATTCTACTTTTCATTTCTATGATTTTGACCATTCTAATTACCCCATACAAGTGGAATCATACAGTATTTGTTTGCTTGTAACTGGCTTATTTTGCTTAGCATAATGTTCTCCAGGCTCATCCATGTTGCAGCACGTGTCAGAATTTCCTTCCTTTTTAAGGCCGAATAATATTCTACTGCATGTATATACCACGTTTTGCTTATCTATTCATCCATTGGGTTGCTCTCATGTTTTAGCTGTTATGAATAATGCTGCTATGAATATGGGTGTACGAATATCTCTGTAAGATGCTATTTTCAATTCTCTGGGGTATATACCCGGAAACAGAGTTGCTGGATCATATGGTAATTCTATTTTTAATTTTTCAAGAACTGCCATACTGTTTTCCGTATTGGATGCAGCAACTTACATTCCTACCAATAGGGTGCAAGAGTTCCAGTTTCTCCACATCCTTACTTGTTATTTTTTATTTTTCAGACAGTACCCATCCTAATGGGTGTGAGGTGGTATCTCATTGTAGCTTTGTTTTACATTTCTCTAACAAGCAGAGGTGTTGAGCATCTTTTCATGTGCTTATTGGCCATTTGTATATCTTCTTTGGAGAAATGTCTAGTCAAGTCTTTTGCCCACTTTCGAATTATGTTTTTTGTTTTATTTTGTTTTGGGGTTGTTGAGTTTTACTTCTCTATATTCTGGACATTAGTCCCTTATCAGATCCATGATTTGCAGATATTTTCTCCCATTCTGTGGGTTGCCTGTTTGTTGATATTGTGTTTGATGCACAACATTTAAAAATTTTTCATAAAGTCCAATTTGTCTATTTTTTCTTTTTTGTCTGGGCCCTTGGTGTCATATCCAAAATATTGTTGCCAAAATCCAATGTCATGAAGTTTTTGTCCTATTACTATGTTTTCTATTGGTAGTTTTATAGTTTTAGGTCTCACATTTAGGTCTTAGATCAATTTTGAGTTAATTTTTTAAAAAGATTTTATTTATTTATTTGACAGAGAGAGAGTGCACAAGCAGGGGGAACAGCAGGAGACGGAGAGGGAGAAGCAGGCTCCCTGATGAGCAGGGAGCTCGACATGGAGCTCAGCTCGATCCAGGACTCTGGGATCGTAACCTGAGCCAAAGGCAGATGCTTAACCGACTGAGCCCCCCAGGCTACAGGTCTATTAGATATAAGTCTATTTAGAGTTTTCTATTTCTTTGTGATTTAGTCTTGGTAGGTTTTGGATTTCTAGGAATTTGTCTGTTTCATCTAGGTTATCTAATTTGATGGCAAATAATTGTTCATAATACTCTTATAATCCTTTTTATTTCTGCAGAATTAGTAGTGATGTCATTTTCATTTCTGATTTTTAGTAATTTTAGTCTCTTCTTTCTTCTTAGTTCATTTAGCTGAAAGTTTGTCAATTTTGTTGATCTTTTCAAAGAACCAGTTTTGGGTTTCATTAATTTTCTCTATTGTTTTTCTATTCTTTATTTCATTTACCTTTATTAGTTTTTTCCTTCTGCAGTTCTGAGTTTAGTTTATTTTTTTTTAAGATTTTATTTTTTTGACAGAGAGAGAGACAGCCAGTGAGAGAGGGAACACAAGCAGGGGGAGTGGCAGAGGAAGAAGCAGGCTCCAAGCAGAACAGGGAGCCCGATGCGGGGCTCGATCCCAGGACCCTGGGATCACGCCCTGAGCCAAAGGCAGACACTTAACAACTGAGCCACCCAGGTGCCCCATATTTTTTTTTTCCTAGTTCTTAAATTGTAAAACTTGTTAATTTGAAATCTTTCTTGGTTTTTTATTTTTTAGAGAGAGGAGAGGGGCAGAGGGAGAGGGCGAGAGAGAATATTAAGCAGGCTCCACACCCAGTGCAGAGCCTGCTGCAGGGCTCAATCTCACAACACTGAGATCATGACCTGAGCCAAAATCAAGACTTGAACACTTAACTGAGCCACCCAGGTGCCTCTGAAATCTCTCTTGCTTTTTAATGTAAGCATTTTTAGCTATAAATTTCCCTCTTTAGCATTGTTTTGGCTGTGTCCCAAATGTTTCGGCCTGTTATGTTTTTGTTTTCATTCATCTCTATCTTTTTAAAGCTTTTATTTATTTGAGAGACAGCGAGAGAGCATGAGCAGAGGGAGAGGCAGAGGAAGAGGGAGAAGCAGATTCCCCACTCAGCAGGGAGCCTGATGAGGGGCTCAATCCCAGGACCTTGGGGTCATGACCTGAGCCGAGGGCAGACACTTAACCAACTGAGCCACCCATGTGCCCCTCTTTTTTTTTTTTTTTTTTTTAAGATTTTATGCATTTATTTATGAGAGACAGGGTGCACAAGCAGGGGGAAGGGCAGCAGGAGAGGGAGAGAGAGAATCCCAAGCAGACTCTCTGCTGAGCCCGACACAGGACTTGATCCCACAACCCCAAGATCATGAACTGAGTCAAAATCAAGAGTCAGACATTTAACTAACTGAGCCACCCAGGCGCCCCATCTCTAAGTATTTTCGAATTTCCATTGGAATTTCTAATGTGATCCATTGGTTATTTAAGAGTATGTTGGTTAATTTCCACAAATATTTTACATTTTCCAGTTTTATTTCTGTTATTGATTTCTAATATTTATCTTTTAAAATCTACTGAGACTTATGGAGCGCCTGGGTGGCTCAGTCGGTTAAACGTCTGCCTTCGGCTCAGGTCATGATCCCAGGGTCCTGGGAACAAGTCCTGTGTTGGGCTCCCTGCTCAGTGGAGAGCCTGCTTCTCCCTTTCCCTCTGACCCTCCCCAGCTGCCGCCCCCACCCCCGGTCATGCTCTCTTTCTGTTGCTCTTGCTCTATCTCAGAAAAATAAAATCTAAAAAAACAAAGAATAAAATCTACTGAGACTTAACCTGTAGACTAACATATGGTCTATCCTGGAAAATGTCTCAGGTGCACTCGAGAAGATGTGTGTGCTGTTTTGGTTGTGTAGAATATTCTGGATATGTCTACTAGATGCGGTTGGTTAATTGTGTTACTTCTTCTATTTCCTTACTTCTGTCCAGTTGTCCTATCCATTATTGAGAATGGGACACTGTAATCTCCAACTATTATTGTAGAACTGTTTCTCCCTGCAAATTCTGTCAGTTTTTACTTCAAATCCCCTGGAAATCGCTTCAGCTGGAGGGGAAAAGTCCTGCGACAATAGGGGAGGGGGATTATGGTGCAACAACGGGTGCCTGTCTCTTCATCTGCACCTCTGTATCAAAAGCGGCAATCAGCGATCCCAAATATTTGGAGGACAGAGTCCTTTTTTGCCCATCTTGGTTCCCACAAGCTGATGCCAGGGGCTCCAGGAACCAGTGCACAGCTGCCCGCCACATGGCTGAGGGGTGAGGGATGGGTAGTTTCTACTGTGCTAAGAGCTAACCTGACCAAAATTTACTGCAATTTATCATCGAAGGCTTCCCTTAGAGGTTGCCTTCAATAGACTCCAGAGTTCCAAAATAGTTACATCACGCAGATTCTGCCAGTGCAATTATTGTCTGGGCAAGGAGACGGATTCTTGGTGCTTCCTTCTCTGCCATCTTCCCAGAATCCTCTCTCCAAGTTTTATTTTTTTCCTTACACAATAATGCATTATGAAATATATTTGCAATTGTTAGGGCTATAGCTGCCTTGTAAATTTTTTCCAGAATTTTCATGGCTAATCTTGCAATATTATCTTCCCTTATGAGTCTTAGAATCAAGGGTCTAGTTTCAAAAAGAATCTTATTGATACTTTTATTGAAAAATTTGTAATTTAGGAAGAATAGTGTCAATGACTTAAAAACCAGAACAACCTAAATTTCCGGGTTTTCATAAATACTATTAAAATAATAAAGATTATTATTAAAATTAAATTAATACAGGGGCACCTCGGTGGCTCAGTTGGTTAAGCATCTGACTCTTGATTTCAGCTCAGGTCTTGATCTCAGGGTTGTGAGTTCGAGCCCAGCATGGAGCCTACTTAAAAAAAAAAAAATTAAACCGGGGCGCCTGGGTGGCTCAGTGAGTTAAGCAGCTGCCTTCAGTTCAGGTCATGATCCCGGGGTCCTGGGATGGAGTCCTGCTCCCTGCTGAGCAGGGAGCCTGCTTCTCCCTCTCCCGCTTCCCGTGCTTGTGCTCTCTCATTCTTTCTGTCAAAATAAATAAATAAATCTTTAAAAAATTAAATTAATACTTAAGTATATAAGGACTGAAAATTAAACTCTTAAACATTTCCTTATCACCTCCCCCTTCACTAACTACTGTGAACAGTTTGATTGTATCCTTTGATACTTAGCCATATTTTTACAAATTTTTATATGTACCTCCACATGCACAAAACTATTAATTTTGTTTTATATGTATTGGGACCATTAGAGATGAAGGAGCAATAATATGTACATTCCAATGTTTTGTAATTCTCTGTAGATGCACATGCAGATTGTTTCCTTTTTTCTTCTACTAATAGCTGTGATCAAAAGCCTCTTGTATATATTTCAACATTTGTGTATTTCAGAATATATTTCCAGAAGGAATTGCCAGCTAAAAGGGAATGAACGGATATTTTAAATTTTGAGAGATACTGCCAAGTTATCTTCAAGGAGAGCATCAGTGATACTCCCACCGACATAGGAGGGGCCTTTTCACACTTTCCTAAGTAATAAGTATATAGATCTTTTTAAGTTTTTCCAATTTGTAAATCCGACATATCTAACTCACAGCATTTTTGTAAGGATCACGTGTATGAAAGGACCTCTCACATTGCCTAGGTTACTGTCAGAATCCCATATATATAATTTTACTGCCGAATCTGCAGTAAAATACGTGTAAAGGCTCTAAAATGTCAGGCAATCTTGAACAGAATTTACCATCAGACTTCATTGAGGCCTTAAAGAAATAAATCCAAAGGGCAACTTTTCCAACCTGTAACGTCTGTATGGATGGATCCGCTATAATGGTATTTAGGTATTAAATTCTGAAGAAGCGAGGTGTTCCATTTTTAGAAGTCTCCCCGTACTCCCACCCCCACCCCGAAAAGAACCCAGGGGCTATCTCCAGCCTGCCTTTTGTCTTCCGAGCCACGCACAGCTCCCGGACAGCTCCCGCCGGAAGGCCCCTCGGGGGCTTGCTTCTCTCCTCTTCACCGGAGGTAGGAGGGCTTCCTCCCCGCCCAGGGCCCGGCGCCCCCGGGAGGCTGCTCGGGCTCTGCATCCGAGCGTGCACCTCGGAGCTCGGGAGCCGCCCCGAGCTTGCTCTTTTCTGACAGCGTCCCACGTGAGTGCGCGAGCCTTCCACGTCGGCTCTGGAGCCGGCAGGCGGAATGTGGCGCGAAAGGCGGGCCAGGGCCCGGACCCCCGCCGCACTCCTCCGGCACCCGCGCTGGGAGACTCCGCCCTCGGGACTGGACGTGGGGCGGCATCGCACCCAAGTGCTGTCA
Organism: Ursus arctos; assembly: GCF_023065955.2. NCBI lineage: Eukaryota > Metazoa > Chordata > Mammalia > Carnivora > Ursidae > Ursus > Ursus arctos. The sequence continues at coordinate 27,452,842 of NW_026622852.1, read as the reverse complement.
GACGGACGGTATTTTTGGTCCAGCGATCTTAGCCTGGAGTTTGGCCTAATTCAACTACACAACGTCTCGGAATGTTATTTTGTTTTCCCCAAAGTCTACGAGATGGGAGTAGCTCCACCTCCGGCACTGGCGTGGGCTCCGCAAAGAGCACTGGCTTCAGAGAGGGGGCGGGCGGTCACGGAAGGGCCGGACGCCTCGAGGGTGGGGAAATCTTTTAGGCCCAGCCCATGGTGGGACACACTCCTCTGCGGACAGGCCTCCCGGGTCGCACAGACCTCAGGCAGCCGCGACTGCGATTGGCACAATCAGGCGTAAAAGCCGCTTACCTCAACCATAACGGTTCTTGATTGGCTGCAGCACACACTGTCTTTTCTACAGTCCAAACCCAGAGCCGCTTAGTGATAAATCCCGCCTTAAAAGGCGTTTGATAACAGTTTTACGTGTTGTAAGGCAAACGGTGATTGGTCACAGCGCTCACGGATTCGGTCGGTAGTAAACACAGCGAGCTCCTGGGGCCGTCGATTGGTCGGCGTTCCGGGGGGCCGAGTAAATTCCTCCGGACTCCGCGCGCCGGCTGGCTGTCCTTCTGCCCCGGCCCCGCCCTCTCCCCTTCTCATTGGTTGCAGCTCGTGCGGAGGGAGGAGAAATGGAGCGGAGTAGGCTCTCTAGCGGGCGTCACTTCCGTTTACTGTCGGCCGCCGCCGCGGTGTTCTCAGAGTGCGGCGGCGAACGGGCTGAAGAAGCTGGGGGACGAGAGGCGGGGTGGGCGGAAGGGGGAGGAAATCCCATCGCGAAGACGCCGGCCTGGACGTTCCCGCCTCCTCCGACACTGTCAGGCCGGATCGGAGAAGGGTCACCGCCTCCTCCAGCGAGCAGGGGGGCGGAGCCCGGCTCAGGTGAGGCGACCCTGTCAGCACCAGCGGTGGTGGAGCGCGCGGGCGCGCTCACGTGGAGACCGTTGAGCTCCGGGAGAGCTAGGCGGGCGGCGCGAGCCGGCTCGCGCCTCGGCGTCGGGGCGCGCGCAGACGCGTACCGGTGACCCCCGCCTACCCTGCCACTCTTTCTGAAGGGGTATTGTTACCCTTCGGAGCCGAGGGGCCAGGCGGGCGGGAGGCGGGTTCTTCTGCGCAGGCGTCCCCCAGATCCCGACGCCAGGCTGTCTGCCGGGTGGGGCGGGGGCTCTTGCCCCCACGGATCCGCGGGCAGGCGCCGTAGGTTGCTGGGATGGGGTGGGAAAGGCCCAGGACCTACAGGCTGGCGAGTTAACAGAGGATCTGCCGCCCTACGGGATGGGGTCTGGTGGCTTCGTTGCCCTCTTCGTGGGTCTGTGAGCGTCGTGGTTTCCTTTCACCCGAGCAAGGCCGAGGCGGTCTGGAATCGGGGACCGGCGGTTGACCCTGGAGGGGTGGAGCCAGTCTTTTGGAATGCCCCAGCTTGTGATCTGAGGACTAAACTGTTTCTGGGCATTTATTGAATGTCCACTTTCTCCAGGCTTCGTGCTAGGAGCTGTGGGGGTTGCAGTGGTAAGAACAGCCGTGCCCCCTCTTCTCCTTGTTTGGAGGACAGATTTGTACGTAAATGTTAACATCAGGCAGTGAATTAAGGGGGGGGGGGGTGGAAGGTCAGTTTTTTCTCTTACCAAAAGAAAGAAAAGAAAAGAAAGAGGTTGTTATAAAGTCAGTCTGCATTCTCTCCTGGTGGAGGTACAGTAAGAAGCTAAGTTCTTTATAGGAGACAAATCCCAAATGTTCATTCGGAGGAAAATTTTTACGGAAAAGACTTAGTTAAGTCTTGATTACTAAGTAATATGCTCCGGTTCTGGTTAATTTGAATGAGTAGAAGGAACCCTTCACCTTCAAGATTTGAAACAAAACTTTTCCCAAAGTACATTCATATACTTTTGGTGGTAGTACATAGAAGATACTGGGATCTTTAGACGTTGAAGAGAATGCTGTGCCTTAGTCATTGATGATTTGCTATCTTTGTACGGACACTTGTGCCTTAGATCCTTAAAAAGGTGTGCTGGCTGTCTTGTCTTCTGGAGAACTTTTCATTTGCTAAAGTCTTGTGATTTCCAAGATGAGGGTGGTTGGCAGCAAGCTGAAAGAGCAGAGATGGGGGGAAGAGACCAGGTGCGGAGAGAAGAAAGTTCTAGAGAACAGTCCTTAAAGCAAGAGAAGGCCTGCTGCTATTGCTTTAACCCCCGCTGGAAATTCTAGCAAACTTGGGAAGATTGGCCTGGCCACCACAGCCAGCGTGGTGACCTGCCAGGTAAGACAAACTGGTTGGGGACCTGTTCGGGGCCCTTGTGTTCTGCTGAATAAGTGAACCAGGACTTTTTAAAGAGTTCTGAAGTCAACTTGTTTTTTGATTTGCCTTTTTTGTTCTAAAAATTGTGTTTAAAACGTAGTTAGCTGGGGATGCTGGCAAGCTGTATTCTGGTCAATTGCGGTACCTCTAGCAAAATTTTGAATGTGATAAGATTTGGAAGAAAAGCATCTTAGAGTAGGGTGTTTTCCTACATTTAGAGGTCACTGCTCTCGAAAGAGACTTTGTTGAAAGACTGTCACAAGAAGTTGAAGTCATTTTAAAAAATTACTTCGATACAAAATGCATGCAAATGTTTTAATATTAAAGTACTTAGCATTGGGGCACCTGGGTGGCTCAGTTAATTGTCCAACTCTTGATTTTGGCTCAGGTCGTGATCTCAGGGTTGTGAGATTGAGCCCTGAGTGGGGCTCTGTGCTGGGCAGGGAGCCTGCTTAAGATTCTCTCTCTCCCTCTCCCTCTGCCTTTCCCTCCCCTAAAAAATAATAATAAAATTAAAAATATAAAAAAATAATAAAGTACTTAACATGAATTATATTGAATTGGAATTCTTTGGTGGGGGTAAGACTTAAAAATATCTTATGTTCGGTGAGACAAAGCTTGCTGTAGTGCTGACACAGAATCTTGAATCAGCCTCAATTTCTCCTTGGAAAGGGAAAAGAAAAATTTAAGATATTGAGTCTGTGTTAGCTTTCAGCTTGTATTTTTTAAATGTAAATTTGTTGTGAACAAATACTTTTCTCCTATGTCAGTTTTAAGCATATATTTCTCTTTTACTGTACTTAGCATTTCTCAAATATGGACATTGAATAGTAGGAGCCAAATTTTGTTAGTGTAGCAGGTGGGCTGGAATGTAACACTACACTGCACCTTTTGTCTGAGTATGAAGTGAACTTCTCATATGCTAAAAGACCAGCTGTTTCTGAGTGAACTGCTGCTCTTAGAGTTGTTTTCATCATTTTCATCACTGAATAGTGGCTTTTCATCTCAAGGTCCAATTTTGGGGGGTGCCTTTCATTTGATTAGTTATACATATATTTGCTAAAAGCTTTGATTTATTTTTCTGACAGCTCCAACAGATTCGGAATTGTTTTGGAGTACTGATTTGTTGTAATATAATGGGCATATTGTGCTGTACGCTGGAAGGAAGTCACTATGCACAGCTCACGTCAAGGAGCGGCGAGTTACGCTCCATCTCTTTGAGGCTAGAGTAGCTACATAATTCACTTGGAATTTTTCTGCACAGGAGATTTGACTCTTCTCTCCCATTTATTTATGCAAGCAATCTATATCAGTATAGATCTATGGATATTTATTTTATATATTTGGGGTATAATCCAATACTATTTTATATATCTTTTTGCTCAGATTGTTCCAGTGTTGGCCTTTGGGCGCTCTTTTTCCTGATGGGTCCCATGTCCCTTTCACATACTCCCATTTTCATGTTTGTTTGTGTGCAGCATTTCCTTACTTCCTGACACTGTAAGATACTGCAGGCTTATCTTGTATATTTTCAGCCCCAGTTCTAGAATCAGCCATTTCTCCAAAGAGCACTAGGTTCCTTTTGTTAGAAAATGGTATTTGAAACCAAGATCTGGGCACCAGGATGCTCAGAGTGGTATTGATTTACATTTCTTTGAAAATTTCTTTAATGTTTAGTTTAATAGAAGATAGGCGGATTCTCATACCTGCTTTTTATTCAATTTGTTGAGATACAATCTTGATAAAAGTATACCAAGAAAAATCCAGAGTCACTCAAATATGTACTTGGAAAAGGGAAGAGTATTTTAGTAGCTTTTTCAAATAACTTTGGATATTCATTTCTGATACTGTAACAGAGCTCAGCAGATGGTATTTTAAGTGGTTGGTTAGTTGCAATGTGTAATCTGAAACCATGTCAACAAACTTTTCCTATTCTGTTACATTGAAGTACATTAGTTTGTATCTTGCACTTTGAATTTTTTTATCCATAACTTATTTTCCAACATCACATTTGGAACATACTGATTCAATGGGTTATGCAGATCTTCCAAATGTTGACATATTTATAATATTAAAAAAATCACATTCCATTAATATCAGCAATGATCTCATCGGGTTTGAGCACTGGGAAGCTGTGTAACTCACAGTGACATATACAAATTTTACAAAATTCCAATTTTTACCTGAAAGCTTAAATTTTATCATAGGCAACAAATACTATAAGTTAATTTCCTTGAAGTGACAGGCTCATTTCATTCATCTTCAAGACAATGTCAGGCAAGTACTCAAGTCTGAATAACCAGTTTGTCACTGTTCTTCCAAGTTATAGTGGTATTCCATGAAAAAGGCAATTAGCTCAGCTTACAACTCAAAATCGCACAAGGATTTGTCCTTGCGACAACATTGCCTTTAGCATGCAGCACAGTTACTTCAAGTTTACGTGCCTTCCATTTCGTCTCATATAATACTAAAAAAGACATGTACTCAAGAATTGAAACTAACAATAATGAAGGGAAGGGGAGATTCAGTCCCCTGTAGCGTCAGCATTCTTGTAGAATGGCTGTGTCCAGCACACACAGAGACAGCACTCTGGACAGACTGTTCCTGCTGCCCAGTTCAAGCTCCGGTGTCCAGATCAGTTCTTCCAGCAGCTTACTTTTTTTTTTTTTTAAGATTTTATTTATTTATTCGACAGAGATAGAGACAGCCAGCGAGAGAGGGAACACAAGCAGGGGGAGTGGGAGAGGAAGAAGCAGACTCATAGCGGAGGAGCCCGATGTGGGGCTCGATCCCAGGACTCCGGGATCACGCCCTGAGCCGAAGGCAGACACTTAACCGCTGTGCCATCCAGGCACCCCCCAGCAGCTTACTTTTATGCTTAGGTTAGCTAGAAACAGTTTCTGTTGCTGCGACCAGGAACCCTGACTGATAACTGTCCTCAAGCTGTCAGAAATAGAATTCAAATATTTTTTACAAAAGTTCCCTGACAAGTGATGATAGTCTTGAGTTGGAAATGATATGCCTCTTTGTTAACTTCTCTGACGCTGCGTGGTGATCGTTAATACCCGTGACGAGCATTCGCTATCCAGTACCTGCCTTTCTAGCCTTACCTGCTCTCCAGCCAGAGTAGAACACTACCTCCCCCACTTCAAACCTCTCCCCACTTTTACCTCTGCATGGAATGTATTTTACATCTCACTTAATCCAAATGCAAACTTGTACTAGCTCTGTTGTCCGGGCCACCAAGAAGCTGGAAATAACCTTTGCCTTCTCTGAGCCACCAAGCCCACTTCATCTCTTAGGCGGCACTTAGCGCTCTCCACTTGGTAATACAGTTATTTGTATATGTCGTGTTTCTCCTAAGCCCCTGTGACAGCTAGGACTATACCTTATCAGTCTCTGTTCCACAGCACTTAACCTTGAACCAACCAAGCACTTCCGAACATTGGATAAATGAATTGGTATACCAAATACACAAGCGCCTTCGTGGGCTGTTGCCATCTCTGGGGTTGTACAGCTCCTCCAGTACGTGGCTCCCAAGTTGCTGGGCCTCTTTTCTCCCTTAGCGGGTCAGCTGTTTTATTTGTTTTGCAGCTGTCAATGCACAGCCGCCTCTTGCCCTCATTCTAGAGTTGCCGTAGCTCATCTTCAATCAGGAAACTAGAAAGACTTGAATTTTGTTTGTTTAAAACAAAAGACTGTGAGTGCTTGAGGGACTTTCCTATGAGGAAATCTTTCATACATAGGCTTTGATCTTTATTTTGGATATTCTGAGACTTTCTGGGTTTTGGCTGATTTTAGAGATAGTTGGGACTCTCAGGAAAATGACTGTTGGGTAATAACGGTGTTGTATTTCATCTGTATACCCTCAGCGCTCATTCAGCAAATAATTTACTGAGCTCTATTATCAGGCACTTTGGGAGGGAGAGAGAAAATGCAGTCCCTGCCCTCAAAAAAGCTGTTTTAGTAGAAATAGCATTTTGAGTTTGCATTAGGAATATAAGTAGGGCACTAATACCTTTTCTTATTCAAACGGAATCATGAAGTTCTAGGTCAGCTAATCCCCAGGTATTTTGAACTGGAAAACAAGGTGGCAGAGCAGGGAGAGTTGGAGGATAGGGGGAGATGGTAAGGCATCGGGCTCTAGCTTGAGTTCCCCGGTCATGCTCACTTTTTAGCCATGGATAGAGTCCCTTTTTACTAGACCTGATTTGTCCAGTTTCTGAGCCAGCCCTGACAGAGCAGAGAGAGAGAGATTATAAAATTAGTCAACGCTGACGGATCGAGTTCCGGGGTTGCCGCTGGGCACCTGTGTGCCAACCTACTCCTGGCCGTTCCCTACGTCCACTTAGTCAAATCCGAGCCATGGGTGAACATTCAAGGACTCCAGGACTTGGAGCCCTGTCAGAAGTCCTAGACTGCTTGTCTGGGACCTTGCCTCATTTTGTTCGCTTTACATTTATTTTTGTCTGTACCATCTCTAAAAGTGGAGGAAAAGTTCTTTTTAGTTATTGTTTTCTGCTAGGGTCTTACCTCGCTTAGGGCTATTGAATGTTAAGAATTCCTTAGACTGTTGAGACACTTCCTGCAGGTGGCCACGCTGCAGGTCCTGCTGGCACACACGGAGCTAATCACTTGATATGGTGTGAGATGGTATTTGAGTACCGGTGTGCTTTTCCTTCTGAAGTCAGTATATTATTGAAAAGCATGTGGGTAGGCCAATATATAAGTCAAATAGTTTAAAATGTGCTATTAATTGGTTTGTTCTCCTAGAACACAAATGAACTTTTTTATTAGTCTAAGTAAAGAATTATTAGGAAAGTAAATCTCTTGAGAAAACAGCTCTTGATTATTCATGTTAATATAATGAGCAGTGGGATAAGTGTATTTTCTTAATTATATTTAGTTTGGAAATTACTAAAAATGTGTTCCTCCAGGTAACAAACATGGTAGTGCACAGTCGCCATGAGTCAGACAGTTACAGATTGGTAGATATGCTAGATTACTTGCTGTATCTCCTCCAACTAGTTAGATTCATACTGTCACATTTTGAAATCTTTTAAAGAGACCTGAAACTTTTTTCCTTGGCTTGAGGCTTTAAACATCAGCTTTTGGTAAAACACTTATCTTTCCAGCATGAGCTCTTTTTATCGCTTTTACATTGGACTTCCCAGTTTGCTACGGTTGCTTGGGAGTTTTGAATAAAAATGATCTTGATTCATGATTCTTTTCCATCAGAGCTGAGAGTAACAAATTATATCTCCCAAACTAACTGAATTCTTAAAAAATACGCCTTCTAGATCCACAAAGGTTTTAAGACAGCCATGTTATTTAGGTTTTCTTGAAATTATGTTTTAAACCTTATGTTTGACTTTGTGACAGATCTCACATAAACCAGGTTAAGATAAAAGGGGAATTCATTGGCTCATGAAATAGGAAGTCCTAGGGTGATGCCACCTGTAGTCATGGCTGGATCCCAGGGTCTTGCTGTCATCAGGACATTGTTTTTGGGGTATTGCTTTCTTTTGTATTGGCCTCCTCCTCAGACAGACAAAAATGGCCTCCATCAGTGCTAGACTTACATCTACCTTATAGCTTGCAAGCTGGGTGAAGAGAATCCCAGGGCAGACTCTAACTGGTACCACTTGGGTGTATACCCATCTCTGAAACAGTCACTGGAGTCTTGGGGCCAGATCTCCCTGGATTATTTGTCCCCTCCTGGAACTCAGAGGTTTAGGGCAGTCTAATCTGCACCACAAGCACTAAGAATGGGGAAAAGTGATTTCCCCTAAAGACCTAGTAGGCAGACCAAAAAAAAAAAAAAAAAAAAAAAAAAAGCGTCTCTTGGAGATAGTATTTAAATGTTGATTTGTGAGGAAATGTTAAGTTTTACATTGTTCCAGTTTTTTGTTGCTATGTGACAAATCACTTGCAAATTTAATGGCTTGAAACCAAAATCATTTTACTACTACCTCTAACAGTTCTAGGGGTTGACTGGGCTCAGCTAGATGATTCTCTCTTAGGGTCTGTCATGGGGTTGAAGTCAGACCATGACTGGGGCTGAAGTCACCTTGAAGGCATACTCGTGTCTGGGAGTGAGTGCTGTCAGCTACACTTCAGCTAGGCTTCCTCGTGGAGCATGGTGGCTAGGTTCCAAGAGCAAGCCAGAAAGAGCTGGCAAAAGCTCTGTTGCCTTTTATGACCCAACTCCCAAGTCAGCGGGAGTGGAAGAAAAACAGTGTAATTGCTGCCATCGTCAAGGCTTCAAGGGGAATGAACACAGACCCCACCTCTGGATAAGGAGTGTCAGTGTCACGTTATTAGAAAGCACGCAGGATGGGCAATTTTCATGTGGCCAGCCGTCTTGGAAAATACAATCTGCTTTACACATTGCCTTATTTCAAGTGACTAGTTTTTATAAAGAACATGAAATATAAATTAGGCGTGGGTTGTCCTTATATTGACCAGATCACTTTGTTGCCTAGTGTATCATACAGTATCACTGGCTCTCTGGCTATCTTTCGCCTTTTCTAATACACCCTGACTTCCTGTTTGTGAATGATCTCAACCCACACTATGTATAATCGGTTAGGCGGATAAATCAACTAGCCTGTCACTATATAAGTAAGACAGAAAAAAAACCCTTCTTCTTCACTTCCCTAGCACAGTCGGGGGGGGGGGCAAGCATATAAGAGCTCTTCTAGAGCTTCCAGTAGATGATTTTTTTATTAAACAGATTCCATCCAGTCCTCCTGTCTTGGCCTCACCTTCAGTCTACTTCCCCTGGCACTTCTGCAGCCAGTTCCTGAGCCTTTGGGTAGATAGGGGGCTTCTACGTAAGTCAGATGGTTTTATCCACTGCCAGGTTAGGATTTAGCTCTAGCTGAGTCTGTTGGGACTCATTCATTTACCTGCTCACCAGCTTCCAAAATGCTACTGATACTTCTCTCCCATTCTTCTTTCCCTTGTGGGATTATACCTTTTAAACAACAGCAAATCCAAAAGCTATAGTCTCCTTTTAATGGGGGTAAATGCATGTGTACAGTCTACCATCATCCGTAACTGGAAATCTTACCCGCTGATACTGATCTGCCCCTCTCACTCTTAAGGTTGCCAGAAGACTGGAATTTCATGGAGCTCATTCACTGTCCTTAGGGAATGCAGAATTCTAATTCACTTCTATGGGATAGCTATTCCTCCACTTACACGTTGGTCTTTTCTAACATGCATCCTAAGTGTTAAAAGTGGGTCCTGCAAAGAGTGAAGGGGAGCCCATAAACAGCCAGTAGCTGATCCCACGTCTGTGCATGCTTCCAGGATTGTTAGCTGAATTGGCATTTGTTCCTTATTTGACAGGTTTTTAGTCTGTGTGCCCATCATCAGAAATATCAGAAGCTTTAAAAGGTCCAAGCTTGGCTGTCCACATCTCTTTTCATCACACCCTCTGTGCTCTGACTTGGACTTCAGCTTTTCTAAGTCTTGACACTTCCTTTCTTTGTTTTTTCTGTAGGATCATGGATTTCCCTGGACACTTTGAACAGATCTTCCAGCAGCTGAACTACCAGAGACTTCACGGGCAGCTCTGTGATTGTGTCATTGTCGTGGGGAACAGACATTTTAAAGCCCACCGCTCGGTACTGGCGGCATGCAGCACGCATTTCCGAGCCCTGTTCTCGGTGGCAGAGGGAGATCAGACCATGAACATGATCCAGCTGGATAGCGAGGTGGTGACGGCGGAGGCCTTCGCCGCGCTGATTGACATGATGTACACCTCCACCCTCATGCTGGGGGAGAGCAATGTTATGGACGTCTTATTGGCAGCCTCTCACCTGCATTTGAACTCTGTGGTTAAGGCATGTAAACATTACTTAACGACAAGGACGCTGCCCATGTCCCCCCCCAGCGAGCGCGCCCAGGAGCAGAGCGCCCGCATGCAGCGCTCCTTCATGCTCCAGCAGCTGGGGCTAAGCATCGTGAGCTCAGCGCTCAGTTCCGGCCAGAGTGGCGAGGAGCAGCCAGCCCCCATGAGCTCCTCCATGCGCAGTAACCTGGACCAGCGGACAGCCTTCCCCATGAGACGCCTTCACAAGCGCAAGCAGTCAGCAGAGGAGCGGGCCAGACAGCGCCTCCGGCCCACCATGGATGAGTCCGCCATTGCTGATGTCACGCCGGAGAGCGGGCCGTCAGGGGTTCATTCTCGGGAGGAGTTCTTTTCACCCGATTCCCTGAAAATCGTGGATAACCCTAAGGCTGACGGAATGACCGACAACCAGGAAGACAGTGCCATCATGTTTGACCAGTCTTTTGGTGCTCAAGAAGACGCCCAGGTGCCCAGCCAGTCTGACAATACTGCCGGCAACATGGCCCAGTTGTCCATGGCCTCCCGTGCAACTCAGGTGGAGGCTAGTTTTGAGCAGGAAGCTGCAGCTGAGAAAAGTGGTTTTCAGTGTGAAAATCCCGAGGTTGGCCTTGGAGAGAAGGAACACATGAGAGTGGTGGTGAAGTCTGAGCCTCTGAGCTCTCCTGAGCCTCAGGATGAAGTGAGTGACGTGACCTCACAAGCAGAAGGCAGTGAATCCGTGGAAGTGGAAGGGGTTGTGGTCAGTGCCGAGAAGATAGACCTCAGCCCTGAAAGTAGTGATCGGAGTTTTTCAGATCCCCAGTCTAGCACTGACAGGGTAGGTGACATCCATATTTTGGAAGTCACAAATAACCTAGAACATAAATCCACTTTTAGCATTTCAAATTTTCTTAACAAGAGCAGAGGGAGTAACTTTAGTGCAAATCAGAACAATGATGATAATATCCCAAACACTACTAGTGACTGTAGACTGGAGGGGGAGGCCCCTTATTTGTTGAGTCCAGAGGCTGGGCCTGCGGGCGGGCCCTCCTCGGCCCCTGGCTCTCATGTGGAGAATCCGTTCAGTGAGCCTGCAGACTCGCATTTCGTCAGGCCTATGCAAGAAGTGATGGGCCTGCCGTGTGTGCAGACTTCAGGCTACCAAGGGGGAGAACAGTTTGGGATGGACTTTTCCAGGTCCGGTTTGGGCCTCCACTCCTCCTTCTCCAGGGTCATGATGGGCTCCCCGAGGGGAGGAGCCAGTAACTTTCCATACTACCGACGCATAGCTCCCAAAATGCCAGTTGTAACTTCTGTCAGGAGCTCACAGATCCCAGAAAACTCTGCCAGCTCCCAGCTAATGATGAATGCGGCCACATCCTCATTTGAAAATGGCCATCCTTCGCAGCCAGGCCCCCCGCAGTTGACCAGGGCATCTGCTGATGTCCTGTCCAAGTGCAAGAAGGCCTTATCAGAGCACAACGTCTTGGTTGTAGAGGGGGCTCGCAAGTACGCCTGCAAAATCTGCTGCAAGACTTTCCTGACCTTGACAGATTGCAAGAAGCACATCCGAGTTCACACAGGTGAAAAACCCTACGCCTGCCTCAAGTGCGGCAAGAGGTTCAGCCAGTCCAGCCACCTGTACAAACACTCAAAGACCACGTGCCTGCGCTGGCAGAGCAGCAACCTCCCCAGCACTTTGCTCTAACCCCGGCCTGTCCAGTCGTGCCGATGCCAGCAGTCGGGCCGGAGCGAGCGGCTCTCCTGGTTGGTGGTTCGTGCCACGGGGCTTGAGGCTTCAGCCCCTCCCCCCCATGGCTCGTGCAAATTCCAATGACTAGTAAGTGGAGAATTAATATGCGTAGCACTTGTGCTGCTGCTGCGTTTCTGAGTGAGACGCACACGTTTGGAGGGACGCGATCCCTGAAACCGAGTTCTTCCTTAGGGTTGAGTAAAGCAGTCAGAAAGTAGTTTGTAATCGATGGCGTTAAAAGTGGCCCATTTAAAAATTAAAAACGGAAGTGCAAAAAAAATTTTTTTAGCAATTTTTGTAAAACTCTGTGAAGCATTTAAGTATATTTCCGATATCCTCTGAAGGGAATATCATATCCCTGTACAGTGATGCAGAACGCACTTACGCGTAACCCGCGGCGAGCTTGTGCCTGTCCGAAAGGAAGGCCCTCGAGGACAGGCCTGTCCGCCACAGATGCTTTAAAGTGTATCATGAGCTAGTCCTAGGCCTCAGAAAGTACTGTATTTTTAATTTTTGTCTCAACTGCAGTCACAGACACTGCACTCTGATGGTGCTGACACTGGGTCCAGAGCGAGCATTCTCCGGACTGTTAGGTGTACTAAGTTTCGAAAACATCACCGCTGGATAGATGTTTTCACAATTTTTCCTGGTTTTAAAAACACAGTTGTAAATGGAGTATGTACGTAGGGAGTGGCAAGTAAGGTGTTGTTTCTGTACGTGCTGTTTTAGCAGTATTTTACCCAACTTGTATTACATATGTTACAGTTCCATGTTTAGAAGTCAGAAGAGCTAGTGTTTGTCTTTGTTCTAATGATGTGGAGTCCTGTTTTGTGGGATCTTTCATGGTGCGTTTCACCCTTTGCTGCATCCAGGCTTTGGGGGCCCGTCCAGCCTGACGCGTCTCATCAGTGACAGGCCGGCTCTCCGCTTTGCTTCTCCGCACTCCTGCCCCTCATGGCATCTTGACCAGGCCTGCGTTACTGTTTTTGTTGCAAACTAACCAAAAATGATGCTAACCCCTCTCCACCGTGGGCTTATGACTTTTATATACTATAGTTTTAAAGTCTAGACCCTGAGCTTTTATCGTTGGTGCCCCAACCCAAGACTGAATGTTTCAAATTGTTTAAAATCCAAACGCAGTAGCAGTGTTCCCAGATAAATATTTTCCAGACTTTATAAGAGAGTTGGTCCGCCCAGAGCATGGAAGTCACCCAGGAGCGCCCAAGACTGTTGGAGGAGACAGTCGGGCACTGCCCGGGCCTCCGTGGGCCCCCGCCTCGCTTCTCCAGCCGCACCTGCGCCATCAGGGCTGCGGGCGGCACCTGTGCGAGGCCGAGCCCGGGCTCGAGTGCATCCAGGGGGACAGGTCTCTGGAGAGCTCATGAAGTCAGCCTAATTCATGCGTGAACAGGAGTTCATTTTTTATACAGCTCTTTCAGAGACACCAAACCATTGTGTGTAATCGAAAGAAGTCCTTCGGTTCTTTCTTAGAACTGTTTAGCAAGCTAAGTACATGTAGCCTAAAACAATCAGCATGTGTCTTCTCCCCTTAATCTAGTGTGTGCAGTTACACATCTGTCGGCGGATAAACTCACATTGCTCATAGTCAGGCTTAGCATCTCCTATGAACTGATTCATAGGGAGGAAAGCCAAAAAGGAAACTTCTGTGATTCCTCTCCTTTCCAGCAGACGTGGGAAAGAGACCGCTGGAGGATATGGGATCACGTGTGAAATGCGGTTGTGCGTGCGGCCGTTGTCAGGGTCGTGTTCTGACTGGATGTGAGGGGGCTCTTCACCTACCCCTCTACCTGATGTGGGGACCAGTGTCTTGTGGGGAGATTAACCTGGGGAGGCAGGTGGGTCAAGGTGGAGCACAAGAGAGGCCCTGCCTGGGCCCAGGGAGAGGAGCCAGTGGCGACAGGAAGAGCAGGGGTAGCTTCCCTCCCCTGCCATCTGGAGGGGGAGGTGCCAGGAGGCTGCGCCTCACCTCAGCTCAGCCTTAAGTGGACTTTGCGTTAGGGCCTATCCCTGCCACAGCGCCTGGGGCCCTGCCTCTCCGCTGCTAGGTGGCATCTGGAATCTCTCATCTACCTCTTAGTCCATCGGTTTCTACATGTGAGAAGCAAGCTTTTGGGCCAGTGTCCTCAAACGTGCTATAGAACTTAAAAATAACTCAGCGGTTCCCTGCAAAACCAGTCTCAGGGTTCCTGGGATCCGTAGTTTCTACCTGAATTAGAACTGGTTTTGGGTACCTGAATTTTGATTGGTTAGCCTTAATAATAGCCTGGCATAATCATTTCTGGTGATCAAATCATAAAGTTCTGTCAGGGCACCCATGTCAGTGGTGCTATGCTGGTCAAAATTTGAGATTTTGAAATAAAAAATTTGTCACATTCATGCCTCTAACTAAATATGTGTTCTCTTTTCTTCGCTTAGGTTATTAAGGTTGAAAGAAAAAAGGGAAGTATATGGCTTTCTCTAACCCGGCTTTGACCAGTACTTTTTAAAAAAAATCAAATCTCCTCCAGAATACTCTTAATGCTGTCAGTCACAATTACTGTCACTGCCCTCAGTTCAGCCCCTCTGCTCTCCCTGCACTCTTTCTTTGAGCCGAAGCCCTGTGGGAGGTTTTGTTCTCAGCACACCCAGCCCTCTTAGTCTGCTCGATCCTGCGCTCTCTTCTGCTCCCTTACCTGCCTGCCGGGGTGAGAGCTCCATCTGCTGGCCGGCTTGGCCGCGGGAAAGAGCTGGAACCCGATTCCCTCGCCAGGAGCAGGGCTTTGGCAATGCGAGGTGGTGATCAGAACAAGGGCATCCACCTGGGGGGCGGGGCTGGCGGAGGGGATGGACAAGGGAGCAAAGTGTGAAGGTGCTGAAACGGATTTTAAAATAAAAATTAAACTCACCTACCTCCAGTTATTCTTGACCAAAACAATAACAGTACTGTGACCTTACCTGGTTCTCTTTGCCACGTATATTTAATCTGATGGTCTAGGTAGCAGATTTAAGTGCCATGGTCACCCTGGGCCATGGCTGTCCCATCCCCGTGAGGGACAAGTGAAGGAGTTGAGGAGGAGATGAGGGGTAAGGTGGTTTGGACAGGTGCTAATAGTTCACCTGCTGGGGGTGAGGGCTGGGGGCGGAGCAGAACCCACAGGCCACCAGATGCCCTGATTTTAGAAAGGTAACCAGATGCCCTTGTTAGCTGCTCCCAGGTACAGGCCCACACAGTCTCTCAGAGAATTATTTAATAGGATCACATACTTTTGGCTCAGACGTTTCCAACCACAGAAGTGGCAAGCCTGTGTATCAGCACCAGTCTTCCTTCTGCGGGATCAGAACAGATCAGACTTTTTTGCTTGGCTCCCGTCCTGTGGGTCCAAATCAAGCCGGTGCTCACTGACAGGCTGCAGGGGCACGGTGGGCTCCTGACCCTCAGCTTGTCCTGTCTGGCTACAGCTTGAGTTCGCTGGGCATCGGCTCCCCTCGCAGGCCGGCCAGCAAGTTGTTAGCTGCCAACAAGGACATGGTGTTTCGGGTTCCATAGGTGGCGCTGCCAATGTGGGGCAGGATCACTGGAAAAGGGAGGAGGAGAGGGAGGTAAGGCTGTTTCAGGAGCCTTCAAGTGGGCCCTGTTTGCCTGAGCAGGGGTTGCAGTGAGAAGAATAAAGAGAACCTGCCTCAGTATCCCTTGATTTGCCTACTGTCCTTACGCGCTCCACTCCTGTGGGGCTGAGGGTCAGGGGACCGGTATCGGGACTCGAGGCTACTGAAACCCACATGCAAGGGTAGGAAGAGATACGGATCCTAAATACAAGGATGTCGAGCCCAGAAGGGGTCTCGGAGCCTGTCCAGACACAGCCCTGCAGATGTCAGATGGTGAAACCAGGAACCAGTTCAGCCTTGAAGCTTCAGTGCTGATCACCCACCCCTGTGCCCCTGAAAGCGGTGCCACAGGGCTTCCGATCCGCACAAATAACTCTAAGACTCAACGGCGGACAGACCAGCTCCCTCCAGCCCCACTGCAGAGCAAGTAAGGTCACTTGTCCCCAAAGGACGCCTTTCGAAAGCAGTATCCAGGGCCCTGAGCTGAGCTGCCAGGACTGCGGGGATGGACGGTTTTCCCCATTGTGGGCGATAGCCCAGACGTGACAGCCAGTGTTCCTCCTTTCAGCCTGGTATGGACGGTGGGGACAGTGCAGTTTCCAAGGGCTACAATAATGGGGGCAATCCCTGTGGGGAAGGCAGCTAAGGACCTTCTCTGTGGGTTTCCATCCCACAATGTACATAAAGGACAGGGACTGGCTTAGACCCTACAGTTACGTAGGAGTCTGGAGACAGAAGCACACCAGTGACCTGGACAGACGGAACTTAACATAAAGAGCTGTTAACCAGGTACGAAGTAACTGGGGAGGCTGAGAAGCAACCACTGAGACAGTGCTTCCCAAAGTGCAGTCCTAGGCCCCGCAGCTTGGGACGCCCCCCACTGCATTGCGGTGTGCCAGCGTCACTAACAGCATCAACATGTACGGTCCCAGGGGTGTCCCCCTGTGCTCGGTACTGCTCACGGTAGCTTTGCACCCGGCACCCCTGGGCCACCTCTTAACTCCCGCGGGCCCAGCAACTGCATGTGAAACCGCAGTTCTCACCACAGTTCTTCAGGGTCAGGAGAGGGTGGTCTGTAGGCAGCGGTTCCGGGGTCGTCACATCCAGTCCAGCAGCTGCAATCTGCCCGCTAGCCAAGGCCTGGTACAGGTCGTCCTGGTTCACCACATCTCCCCTGGGAAGAACAGTGGTGCCACGGATGCCCCCAAGCTCCCTCCACCCAGGCCGCCTGTACGGCAGACCAACCCACGGACTGGATTTCCCCACGGCCCAGGCACACTTGGCTCGACTTTTAAAGTGTAAGCCTGAGAAGCGCTTCTCTACAGTAAGTCCGTACAGTACGCGGAGAAGCCCAGCCCCACCACTCCAGCCGAGGGACCTTGGGCAAGTGCGTCACCTTCCTCTGTAAGACGGGGAGAATACACCCAACTCCCAGGCGTGCCGGGAGGATTAGAGCTTACCAACCCCCTAGTGCGGGAACAGGGCCCACGATCTGCATCTGTGTGGGGCCCCATCCGGGGGGGTCTGCCCGAGAACGTGCTGAGAACCGCGGCACCACGCTGTTGGGCGCAGGCCGAACACTGGGATACACCTAACTACATCCATGTGCGTGAGCAGCCCTCCCTCCTGTGACTGAGCCCCTGAAGGAAAAAAATGACTGGCTCGAGACCGGATGCCGAAGTCATACTCGTGCAGGAGGCAACAATGCACCGTGCCCCGCCCGGAACCGGGTCCTGCAGGTGTTCCAAACACGGAAGCTGAGAAGCTGTCTCAGTACGAGCCCTGCGCTCCCGCGCGTTTTACTCCCCATCCGGGTCACTCCTTTGTGGCTAAACATTAATAATTACAGGGGCCTCTGGAGACCTGAGGGGGACCCCATGAAATCCCCTCCTTTGCCTTTACTTGCCTCCACACTGATTTAAGCAGGTTCAAAGGGCCCCATCCAGGCAGGGACTTGAGTGGCAGAGAGGGAAGGTCTGCCTCTGTAACATGCCCAGGGGCCTGAAGCCACCCTGGGGACACTGAGAAACCTTGACAAGTTGGGTTTGGGTCTCTTTCCAGAAGCACCACGGTTCAAGCTGTCACTAACTCAGACAGACAGACAGACAGACCCAGGCTCATTGTTATGGGAAGTCGGCCTCTGAAGGGCTGTTAAGATCGTCACACCCAACCCTCTGCCCAAGGTTACCTGGTAACTCACCGCTATCCCGCTATCCTGCCTCCACTCCCTGAACAGCTCTGCCACGGGCCTAGCCCTGAGCAACGGCTTGCAGAGCTGCTGGGAACCAGACAGGCCAGGCCTGCTCTGACAGCTCCTCCCCCAGCCTGGGGCACTCCTTGTGGCCTTTACTGTACTTCAGAGCTGGGGCTCACTGGTGGGTTGGCTTAGGGAGTGGTAAGCTCCGCCCAAGGTCTCATGGACAACCCACGGCAGGAAAGCCCTGGATCACAGAGGCAGGGACAGCCCCTCTCTAGGCGTTCTCGGTGCCCCAGGGAGCCTGGGCGGCCCCAGCGTACCTGCTGATGTTGACAAACACAGCCGTGTGTTTCATCTGCTGGAAGAAGTCCTTGTTGCAGAGCCCTTTGGTTGCAGGTGTTAAGGAGCAGGCCACGATGATGAAATCAGACTCGGCGGCCAGCTTGGCGGTGGACACTGGGAGAGGGCAGGGCTCCGTGAGACGCCAAGTCCCAGGATGGAGATGGCAAAAGGATGGGAGACCAGACCCTTGCCTCCTCCTGCCAAGCTGGAAACTCCTGAGATGCTTCCTGAAGGCTTCATGTCTACTGTATACCTCTGATAACCGTACAAAGTTGACAGCTGCTCCTGGGGTCCTCGTGTACTACCTCATTCATCCAGCCCCCTGGTCTCACAGATGGGGAAACTAAGGCCAGAGAGGGGCAGAATGTTCAAGGTCACCACCTTCAGGGCCCAATGTGCCAAGGGGGTGAGGAATGGCTAAAATCCAGCTGCCCTCTGCTCAGGACACCGTGCACCTTGCTAGGGGGCTGATCCACGGACACAAGGCTGGGGGACAGTGCTCACCAGTTTATTAGGGAAACTGGGAGTCAAGGCTCCCAGCAGTTCCTTACTTCTGTCACCATCCCCGCTGCTCTGCCCAGGCATGGACAGTGGTGACAAGGAACTCTGAGAGAGGAAGCCTGGAGAGCTCTCGGGCATGAAGAGATCTCACCGTGTGGCCTGGGTACATCGCGGTGCTCTCCAGCTGGGCCCCTGCATCCAGGGGCAGGTGGCTTAGCTAGTACCTGAGGGACGCCACAGGCTCAGATACACTTGCCTGAAATGCTGCCGCTACAGAAATTCAGAGACCCCTCTCACCGAGCGCAGACGGGGCTCCTGCAGAAATCACGGTTTCACTTACCAAACTCTGCCTGGAATTCTGCAGCTTCCTGAGGCCTGGGCTGGCGCCCCGTGTACAGAAATCTCTGGATGCCAAATGGCTTCAGACGCTGAGCAATGGCCTGGCCTGGAGGCAAAGAGAGTCCTGGCTTGTCCCCAACCCCTCAGAGGGCAGGAGCAGCACCCAGTAGCTCCAGGGACACGGAGCCCCTGGGGTGGGGGTGGGGGAGGTCTTTTCATCAGCATACTTCCAACTGTAATTGGTCCTGCCCCAGTGTAACCAGCCCCCCACCAGCCCACACTGCCCTTGGGGGGCCCTGTGACAGCCTTTCAGAGACCTGGAGGCAGCACCACAGCTCTTCTGTGGCTGTGACCGGCTTATGCTGTCCCCACATAGTCCTGGGCACCCTGAGGGCCATTTGTTTACCGTCCCTGAGAACTGGGCCTGGCATCCCAGCAGCAGTCTGACCAAGCAGTCCCCTCCCTCCTTCTGGACCCTCTGCTTTTATTAACGCAGCCCAAGACCTCTTAGGACTTTTCGGTGGCCTGGCCAAACTGCTAACTCACCCCAAATCTTTTAACACATTTTCACATGTGCTGCTCCAGAGACAGGCTTGGGTTGCTGGATTTTCAGAATCAGAACGTGCCCCAAAGCTGGTGGGTTACTCCAAGCAACTCCCTGGTGTGAGAGGCACTGCTAGCTGGCCAGACTGTCCGTCCTCTCCATCCTGACCCTCACCTCTGGACCAGGTAGATGCCGGAGACCCACGGACAGCCGCCTGGCTGAGCTCAAGCCTTTCTGCCAGACTTCTCCAAGCAGGGGCCCCCGGGAGAAAAACAGCCCCGCCCCGTCTGCAGAATCACACGTATGCTCTGCCCCCTGGACCCTCTGGTTCCTGAGTGGAAACTTTACGAGTCAAATGCCTTCCGGCAGGCCTGGGGTAGCACGAGCTGTCCCACAGGAAGCCCCTCCCCAAGGCCCCAACCCAGCCATCGCCGCTCTCATCTGTTCTGTATGGAGCCGCAACCATAAAGAGTCCTCTCTTCAACTTGCTTCAGTCACCTAGCAAGTTCTTAAGGATCTCCTGTTTTCATTTATTTTTTTGTTTTTGCCTGTGTCTTTATGAAGCTGGGTCTGTCCCTTAGATGTCCCTACTGCATGCAAAGTGCACTGGGAACAGCCAGTGGTGGCCACTCTCTCCAAAGGATGGTCCACACCCAGACACCGGGCACCAGAGACTCAGACGAAGCCAAGGTTGCTGGGGCAGGCCAGCAGGAAGGTGGGGGCCTCACCTATGCGCCCCAGCCCGATGATGCCGACGGTGCTCCCCGTGAGTCCATAGCCACACATCCACAGGGGTTTCCATGAGGTCCAGCCACCGCTGTGGGGAGGGGAGGGGTGGGTGAGAGCCCCGGCCTCGGGCAAAGATGAGCGCTCTCTGTGAACGCACAGACCCAGAACCCCCAGGCAGGAGCTGTGGTCCAAGGCGTAGAAGACCCTGCTCTCCAGCTCAAAGGCCAGCCCATAGCATGAGCCACTGAGCGCTGTGGGTGAGCATCTGGAATGACTCTTCCTTTAAAGCCACTGGACGACACAGACTCCGAGGGCTGGGAGGGGCCTTAGAGGTTCTCAGCCCATTTTGCAGATGGGGAAACCGAGACCAGGAAGGGTGCCCTGCCTGAGGTCACATCCAGCCAGGGCAGAGGTGGGAGCAGCAGGCTGCAAATTTGAGATCTGGGATTCCAAAACCAGTATTCCCAGTGCCCCAGGGAAGCAACACAAAGTAAAGCCATAGGCCCCACCCATTGTCCTGGTTGGACAGACGGATGGAGCCTGCCTTGAGCCACCTCTGAGAAGGGTGCCGACTCCCCGGCCAGGAGGGCGAGCGGGACGTGCGGCACCATGTCTCATCCGCCCCGTGCTGCCCTCAGCCTCGGCCCCAGCCCCACCCCGGGGCCCCAGCTCCCAGTCCACGAACCCCGAGGGCCTGCACTGGCAAGTCTGCCAGCCTCCCCGCAGCCACAGTGCCTTCTCCAACCCTGACAGCCAGACCCAAATCCCTGACCCAAACCCTCACACCAGGTTTTTCAATTTCAGATTTTAGAAAGGTGCTTTGGTGCATGGTCTCTATTCTACATAACACCCTCAGCAGCGTCTGGAGTGGGACCTGTTACCAAACACCAGTGTATCTGCAGCAAAACACGAATATTCACACGGAGTGAGAAAAATACAGATCCTAAATAGCCTCCTGTTATTTCCAGTCGGGTTTTGCTACCAAGAAATTTATGAAACCACCTTCGGGTTTCCGAGCTGCTGGGATTCCTGCATCCTGAGCAAGGATGGTGGACCTGTGTCCCCTATGTGCTCAAGAGGAGGCCCCCCTGCTGCTTCTCGTGGGGAGCCTCCGAGCCACACTCCAGCCCCTACTTCCTTGCCAACCAGGCGGGATTGGTCCGCCCCTCCCTATCCTCCTCTCTCATGATTTCCCCTCAAAGCCACGACTCCCCACATTTCTCTTCAGCTCTGCCCTGCCCCTCAGTAGTCTGGCTGAGTCAGTCCCTGCTCACTGGATGGGGCACCCCTGGGGACAGGGATCACATCCGGGCCAGGGGGACCCTGGGGGCTCAGGAACCAGCTGCTGAGCAGGGCCAACTTTCCTGTCAGGGGTTCACTCACTTCTTCACCTCCTCGATGGCTTCTGGCAAGCGGCGACAGGTGGTGAGCAACAGGGACATGGCGAGTTCTGCCGTGGCGTCTGTCAGGACATCTGGGGTGTAGCCCACACGGATGCCGCTAGGAAGCAAAGATCTGGTGGCAACACAGGCCTCAGGCACCTTCATCAATTTCTACCTCTGGGACATCTCCTCTGCTCCCTCTTTGCATTGCCCACTGGGAAGCTCCGAGTTGTAAAGGAGCACACAGGAACGGTCAGCCCTCCTTCCTGGTTCGCTTATCTCCCGCTTGGCAAAGGACACGAAGATGCCCCAAGTCTGGGGCAAATAACTACTCGAGCTTTCTGAATCTCCTCATCTAACGAGGGAAATAATAATAATACTAGGCTTTCCTACTTCAAGGAGTTGTGGTGAGGGTCAACAAGCAGGCTAATGGGAAAGTGTGCTACCCAGATGTAGTTACCCACAGTTTCTGACTGTTCGGGGCCTGTCGTAACTGCCCTGTGCTCATGTGGACGCATCAATGGTCAGCCCCCTCACAGTCTCACTGAAGGGTGGAGGGGGTTATGAGCAAATAAATACTCAGCTCCCTTTCCCGCTCTGGGGGTCAGCCCTCACCCCGGGCCCTTTCCAGAGCGCAAGCTGCTTTTACCGCTTTTTGATCTCCTCCAAAGCCAAGTGGTCAACGCCCACAGACATGGTGCTGATGACTTTGAGATTGGCTCCTGTTATGCAGAAAAAGCATTGTTTGTATCTTTCCTCGTGGGATTCCAACCCACCCCACTGGGGACATCATGGGGCCATGTGCTTATTATAATTTTCTAAGAATAAGAGGAAAGGCCAACATCTCTGTTCCTCAGCTAGAATCCTGAACAACTGTACCTGACAGACCCGACAATCCGACTTGACTCCTCCGTGTGCAGACTCTGTGGCTGAGGGAGGTGAAGTGGCCGGCCCCAGTCACAAGCTGCCGAGTCGCAGAGCTGGGGTTCGCCTTGGGGGTCTCTGACACTCAGGCCTCCACTCTTACCCATGGGACTATTCCCTCAGTGAAGCCTCCAGTCTCCTTTGACCGCACCTGGGGCCCTACTGTGGACACACTGAGATGTGTCCCACACTACGGCTGAGATGCGACCCTCTCTACAGGGCAGGGCACTAGAAAGCTCCAGGGCCAAGGCATGGATGGGCTCGGCACTGATTCATGAGGGCCCCTCCTCATCCGGCAGCCTCTAAGTCTGAATCTTTCCTCAAAACAACCTTGGGTGACATGTACCCTGGCCCAGGGCTGAGACCCATGGCTGGGGCTAACACATCCTGGGTGCCTGCTGGTGCTTGGCACTGAGATGGGCCCTCCTACATGATACAAACGAGCCCAGAAGGGACAGGGCCTTTCTCGAGGTCACAAAGCAAGGCTGTGGCAGGGCTAGATGAGGGCCCAGGGACTCGGGTGCTCGCCCTCATACCCGCTCCCTCCACACCGGTCTTTGCCCTCCTAGGGCCTCCCTGCAGGGATTCACAGCCAGGAGAGGAGCAATGCCTGTGCCGGAGGGAGCTCCACACAACTGCTCCCTCTGGCCTCGTACAGCAGCGAATGCCTTCAGGACTCAGGTCACTGCAGACCCGTGTGGAGAGCCAGCCGCAGCAGACTGAGGTGCCCTACGGGGCCAAGACCCCCTCGGAATCCTCCCCAGCCCTGCCCAGTGCACACACCTGCAGCATCCAGGAGCCTCTTGTCCACCCGATCAGAGAGGAGGCAAAGCAGGCCATGGGCCCCCGCCACACCTTGCTCCAGCTCCTTGGCAGGGATTGGCTCATCAGAATCCCAGTGCTCCACCTCACAGCTGAAGACCGCAGAAAGCCCACTCAGAATCAGAAGCCGGGGAGCTCCATAGATGCCCCCAGGCTGCCAAAGGCCCCCTGGGACTGCACTTCCCTCTCAAAGTGAGAAACACTGCCTTCTGCTTGCTCCAGCCTCAGGTCGCCCGGGTCTGGCAGAGGAGTCGGGGTCAGGCATGGGCAGCCTCAGAACTGTCCCGAGAGGCTGGCTGAGGGTAAAGGGCTATCACAGAGTGGAGGTCACCAAGGCCTGACAAGAGCCTGGACTAAAAGGAGAAAGGCACAGGGACAGCTCTCAGCTCAAAGCAAGGAAGAACTTTATCACCCTCCCGGGAGGCCTCATGGCCAGTGGGGGGAGGTGGGCGGTTCCTGCACCAGCAGAGGCTTGCCTGTCCCGTTCTGAGAGTCCAGGCGAGGGAGTCACTCCTACTTGCACTCCACCAGGAGGACAAGACCAAAGCAATGCAACATGGAGGGGTCTTAGGGCACACTTCCACCACAGCTCGAGAACAGTGAGTGTTCCCAGTGGTGCTGCCCAGCCTCCCAGTCCTTGCCATTTAATTCAGTGCCCCCGTCACGTATGGCAAGACACAGGAAGGCGGCCAGCACCTCCCAGAACACCCTGCTGCAGCGCCTGGCCGACCAAGCGCCTGGCACAGGCTACCCTTCGTCCTCCTTTCCATGGGCACAGCACTCAGTGCTACAGCTGCACGAGTCCCTGCCATAACCCTGGTTGCTGCTTCTGCCTCCCCCTTCCTCCTCAGTGCGTGCAACCCGGGAGGTCCTCAGCAAAGGTTTTGTTGCACTGAACAAAACAAACGAATCTCATTTTCGCATGCCACTGGTTTCTGAGCTCGGGTTCCACCTTCTCCCTGCCGGACCTTGGCAGAGCAGACCTGGATAACACAGTGCTCCCGCTGCAGTCAGACCGAGCTGAGTTCAAACCCCAGCTCTGCCACACCGCAGCTGTGACTTTGGGCCAGGCACTTAACCTCTCCGTTTGTTCATCTGTAAAGTGGGAATTATAGCACCAACTTCACAGCGTTGCAAGGATTAAGAGTTTATGTCTGTGAAGCACCTGAAAAACTGGCATGCAATCTTCAATTTAAGGGTCACGAGAGGCCCCTGGCAACTGTCCAAAGGGACCAGGCCAGTAACTGCGAAGGTCCCTGACCCTGCCAAAAGTGACCTCTAGGGTAAAGGATTAACAGCCTGCATCTTGCGTCACCGGCGGCCTCCCCTCTCCCCAGGCCTTTCCCTTCACCCACACTGCACGTGCCAGCAGAGTTGAGGGTCCCGGCGTCACTGCAACAGGCCTGGACAAGGCTAGGCCGCAGAGAACTTTCTTTAAGCCTCCCAAAACTCTATCACCGGCCAGGCCGGGCACAGGTTGCCAAGGCCGGCCAAGACGCAAGCGCAGGATCCCGGCTCCCTCCGGCCCCTGCACCTTCCGGTCCTCCCCACCAAAAATAAGTGGGGTGTAAGGAGGCCGCCCCCAGCCCGCCTGGAGACGCTGAGTCACCCCGTATGCGGGGTGCCGGAGATCCAGGGCAGGGCCCGGGCTCCGCAGCCCCTTCCCCGACACCACCCCCAGCCTTGACCCCGGCCCGGGGACTCGGCGTGCCGCGAGGGTGCGGGGCTCTTACTCTGCGGCCTGGGTGAGCGCGGCCCAGCCCTCGCGGGGGATCCTGCGGGTAACGAACACCTTCATGACTCCCACCGGCCTCATTCACCTGGCAGCCGCAGGACACTGTCCCGGACCGCCAGACGGAAGCGGGACGCGACGGGAGGCGGGGCGGGGCCTCGGAGGGGCGGGGCCGGAGCTGGGCGGGCAGGAGAGCCAAAGGCTGCAGGGGCGGGGAAGGAGCGGAGTGGGGGGAAGGCGGTAGAGAGGGGGAAAGATAAGGGGGGAGTGGCGGGGCGGGGAGAGGGAGCCTGTGGGCCTCGAGGAGCGGGGACTGTGTGTGTTCAGGGAGTGGCAGTGACAGTGTGACTTTTTGTGGGGTGTAGCTGTGGAGCCCCTAGGTGTGTGCCTCGTGAAGGGGTGTGCAGGTGACCAAGCCCTCATGGAACTGGGGCTTGTTCTGGGGGGGCTTGAACCTTGGTCCCCAGGGCCTCCCTCTGAGCACTCACTGCCGCAGAGGCTCAAGGACTGGCAGGTGTGTCTGGAGTTGGAGTTGGGGTGGGTAAAGGGGCATCCAGGAGAGTCCTGTGTGAGTGTGGGTGGACGGCTGTCAGGATGCCTGTAGCTGTCGGAGTGTGTCTCTGTCTGGAGAGGGGAGATGCAGTCAGGCACCATCCTAATTCCCAGGGCCTCAGCGCCCTAATCGTCCTTGCTAGGTCTGTTCCATTATGGTCACACTGTTCCCGGTAGGGGCCTTTGGTCACAGACAGGGCTCTGAGCCAGACCTCCGCCTTATATACTCAGGAGGCTGCACCAGGGCAGTCTGAACCCAGGCATGGCCCCTTTAGGATCAGGTGCAATTCCCCCATATGAAACCCACAGCTGTAGGGGGAGTTTAATTGGTTGTGGGCCACTTGGCTTGCTGGACAGCTGCTGGCCGGCTGGAGGGAGGTCACACATAGGGCCAGGGTCGTGTGCTAGATAGGGCCATGTGGAGTCACAGGTAGACCCGGGCTTTGCAATCCGATTCACCTGGGTCTGAACCTCAGCTCTGCCACTTACAAGCAGTCCTCTTGGTCAGTTCACATCATCTTTCTTTTTTTTTTTTTAAGATTTTATTTATTTATTTGACAGAGATAGAGACAGCCAGCGAGAGAGGGAACACAAGCAGGGGGAGTGGGAGAGGAAGAAGCAGGCTCATAGTGGAGGAGCCTGACGTGGGGCTCGATCCCGTAACGCCGGGATCACGCCCTGAGCTGAAGGCAGACGCTTAACCGCTGTGCCACCCAGGCGCCCCCACATCATCTTTCTAAGCCTCAGTTCTTCAGCTACAAAATGGGGTATGGAACACTTACCTTTCAGAGTTACTGTGATGATTAAACCAGCAACGTCTACATGGGCCCTGGGCCACAGTAGGTGCTCATCAAGGGCTGAGGCTGTGGAGGGGGGAGGTGAGGAGCTCAGGCTCCAGAGCCAGTGTGCATGGGCTTCAATCCCAGCTCTGCCACCCACTGACCGCAAGTCATTAAACTTCTGTGTGCCTCAGTCTCCTCGTCTGTGAAATGGGGATAATAGTAATGCCCGCGTCATGGTTTGTTGAAAGGATGAACAGTCACCACAGCATGTAACACACGGAGTGCAGTACGTGCCTGACAAATGGTGACACAGCCAAGGAGACCCGCACCCTGGTGCCCTGAGGCTGCCAGTTGGTCAGAAATGGAGATGCAGAAAGCCGACTGAGGATGAGGGGGAGGGGCTGGGAGCACCCAAAGGACAAAAGCCCTGCCAGGCAGTCTCTTCCCCACCAGTTTTATCTGAATCCATTTCTGCCCCCTCAGGGCCCAGATAGGAACCAGAGACAGGCAGGGAGAGGTAACATACCCAGTTTGGGTTCACACAGCAAGTCACCAGAGAGGCCAGAGCTGGCCCTCTGGGCCATCTGCACCCCTGGCCAATGCTGCACCCTGCCATCTCCCTAAGTCACACATTAATAAATGTCTAACCCGGGGCGCCTGGGTGGCACAGCGGTTAAGCGTCTGCCTTCGGCTCAGGGCGTGATCCCGGCGTTATGGGATCGAGCCCCACGTCAGGCTCCTCTGCTATGAGCCTGCTTCTTCCTCTTCCACTCCCTCTGTTTGTGTTCCCTCTCTCGCTGGCTGTCTCTACCTCTGTCGAATAAATAAATAAAATCTTTAAAAAAAAAATGTCTAACCCACAGATGCTTATCTGCGCTGCAGGGCCACCTCAGGGACAATTTCTGAAATACTACAAACATTGACACAACGAGGTGTTTTCTGTCTTCAGCAAGGCCCTGGGTGGGGGGGCAACACAGCCAGGTGGCTCCAAACTCTGTTACTCAATGGTGACACCTGAATGCAGCTCCTCCCACGCACCGGGACCAGTGAGGACACTGGGTAAGCCTATCCACCGGGAGTGGGAGGGGCCGTGACACATTAATGGGCCCCCTCCCCTAAGGCAGAGCGCCCAGCTGTGCTCAGTACTGCTCCTGGGCAGCAGGTGTGAGCCGGAGGGAGGGCCAGCTGAGGGTCCATGAGGAGGGAGCATGAAGAGGTAGGGAGAGAGAGGATCTGAGCTGGAGAGGGGTTCACTGGTCATGGAATGAGTCGCTAACACTGATGGAGCTCTTACTAAGTTCCAGGCACTGGACATGGTGACTCACAAATTTAAACATCTCTACAACCTGTGAGTCATGCTGTTACTCTGCCCACTTCACAGATAAGGAAACTGAGGGCAAGCATGGTGAAGTGCGGGGAGCCTGGCTGGCTCGATCAGTGGGGCATGCGACTCTTGGTCTCGATGTTGTGGGTTCGAGCCCTACATTGGGTAGAGATTGCTTAAAAACAAAATCTTAAAAAGAAAAAAAAAGAGTGCCAAAGTTATTTGCTTAAGGTCATACAGCTACAAGGAGGCAGAGCTTGGATTCGAGCCCCAGCACCCCAACTCCAGACCCAGCACCCTGACTCCAGATCCAGGCTCTTAACCACTGTGCAAGCCTGTGGGAGTGGACAGGGTGTCTTACTCCGCTAGGGCTGCAATAACGAAATGTCATATATTGGACGGTTCTTTTTTTTTAAAGATTCTTTTTTTTTTAATTTGACATAGAGCGAGAGAGCACGAGCAGGAGGAGCAGCAGATAGAGGGAGAGGGAGAAGCAGGCCCCCCGCAGAGTAGGGAGCCTGAGGCAGGGCTCGATCCCAGCACCCTGGGATCATGACCCAAGCCAAAGGCAGATGCTTAACGGCTGAGCCACCCAGACACGCCCACTGGAACATTTATTTAACACAGCTCTGGAGGCTGGAAGCTCAAGGTCAAGGCACAGGCAGACTTGCTGTCTGGTGAGGACTTCCTAATTCATAGACGGCTGTCTTCTTGCTGTGTCCTCACAGAGTGGAAGAGGCAAGGGAGCTCTCTGGGGTCTTTCTTAAAAGGACACTAATCCCTCTCGTGAGGGCCCCACTCTCACGGCCTCAGCTCCTAAGACCATCACACTGAGCATGAGGATTTCAAAATATGAACGGGGTGGGGGGACCCAAACATTTGGTCTCTAACAGAAGGTAAAGGGTACAAGGAGCTACAACTAAGGTATTGGCTTAGGGGGCCTCCTGGAGACGGCTGTCACTTTGTCACTTGGATGGATATCTAGGAGGAAGTGCAGGGCTTGGGGAGGCCGAGTCCAGCCTGGCAAGGAATGAGCTCAGGATGCCAGGGAGATGTTCCACATTTCCGGTGGAAGAGCCCGGGACGGAGGTGGGGTCCGAAGGGGAGGGGCAGGTGGAGGCTGGCGCCCTAGTTCCAGAGTCAGCAGCATGGAATGGGCAGCTTAGGAGACGCTGGGCCACTGAGAGCAGGGCCCTAGTTCTGGCAGGAGACAGAGACTCAGAGCACACAGAAGTTCAAAATGACAGCACGGAAAGGAGTTTTTGTCGGGCTTTTCTAATTTCACTTTAACATATAATTTCACGTTTCCGTTGAATCCATTTGGAACATTTTGCGTACGTGGTCTGAGGGGGCGTGCACCTGAACGGTCTCGATGGCCAGCCAGTTGTTCAAGCACTATTTTTAAATGAATGTTTTCTTTAACTTTGGAATGATTCATAAATGCACAAGATGCAAATTCTCAAAGGCACACAAGGGTATAAGGTGGAATTGTTTCTCTTCTCCCTGGTCCCTCCACTCACAGCCTCTCCCCCAAAGCAGTCACGTCTTTCCAGTGGGGTTTAACATCTACCAGAATATGCGTATCCTTTCACGGAAATGCCAGCATGTACACACACTTTGCGTCACCCGGTTTTTTACTGAACAGTGTAGCTCGGTGACCATTCCACAGCAGTACACGTCATTCTTTTTATGGATGCAGAGTATTGCACTGTAGGAGTGAACCATAAACTATGGACAATTCCCTATTAAAGGACATTTAGATTGTTTCCCCATCTTTTACTATGACAGTGCCCCAGTGAAGAGCCTTTGGCAGATGTCATTGTGCGCAGGTGTAAATGCCGCTGTAGGATAAACTCCTAGAAGCAAAATTGCTGGTCAGAAAATATACGTACTAGAAAGTTTGACGGATTCTGATAAAATGCTTTTCACAGTTGTTCGACATATTCTCCTACCAGTAATGTATGAAAGCACCTGTTTCTCCAGTGTGTTATTTTTTAAAATGATGTTTATTGTAATTTAGTTATTTATTTTAAAGATTTTATTTACTTGAGATAGAGCGAGAGAGAGAGAGAGAGACTACAAGCAGGGGGAGCCTCAGGCAGAGGGAGAAGCAGCCTCCCCACTGAGCAGGGAGCCCTACTTGGAGCTCGATCCCAGGACCCTGGGATCAGGACCTGAGCCGAAGGCAGACGCTTAACTGACTGAGCCACCCAGGCGCCCTGCAGGGAATCTTTTTCATACTGGGTTTAGTTTAGTTTAGTTTTGACTTTTAACTGTATCTCATGCTTTCTAGGCCTGATACCTTTATGTTTTTGTTTTTTTTTTTACTGGAATATTGATCCATCTTTATTTTCAGATAGGTAGCAAGTTGCTCAACGCTTAATGAAGCGATCCATCTTTTCCCCACTCTCGTATTCTAAATTTGCGTCTATTAGGGGCCATTTCTGAACTGCATATTCCATTCTGTTCAGCTCTGTAGCTGGTCTTATGTGACTGGTCGCATGCGAGGTCATATGGGCTGTTGTTCTGTGGTTATTTGTTACATGGCAGTACACTAATATAGGTGAGGAAGCATCTTAGGCCCCTTAGGGCCCCTTTACAAGCAGAGTTAGGTGCTTGCGGCCTGTTTCATTTCCGAGGCTTTGTGAGAACAGGGCTGGCTCAGAATATCTGCCTCAACCACATACTAGCCAGATTAGGCATCAGACAAAGCACTTCTGACAGATCCTTGGTTTCCAAACCACAGAATGAGGGGACCAATCACTGGATGTCATGGTGGTCAGTGTGCCCTGAGCCCAGGGCCAGAGCCTGGGAAGTACACAGGAAATGTTGACTGAACGGGATTGACATTGACCCTCACCTCTTTGATCAGAGGAAGATAATGAGCCCAAGTCATGCCCATGTCCATGTCAGGCACTGCCTGCCTTCCTGGCTTCACCCCCCACAGCTATGGCAGTTGCCCCCTACAACCCCCTCCCTGCTCTAGGCCCTGGACCCCTCCTGCCCTTGGTCAGGGGGTGTAGAGGACTCAGGGGTCTTGGATTAGGTCGGCCTAGCTGAGGGGTCTGCTCAGCCCTTGGGATCTTTTCTAGCCATCTGGCTACCCCATCTCTAAGATGTGCCTCCACTCCAACTTCTGGAATCTTGAACCCTGAACCTGAGCCAACCTAGTAACCCTCCTGAGCCCCAACCAGCTGTCCTGGGGGCCTGCCTGACTCTTTTCTCCTCTGTTCCTCCCAGCCCTGGCTAGAGTCCAGCCTTGGTCCCCTGGATTGGGGTCCTGCTGCAGCACCCCAGGGCTGATCTTGCAACCTAGCCCCTCCCCCACCCACTCAGGCATAGAGTGCCTCAGTCTGGGCATGCATCCTGCAGACACCTGAAGATGGAACTGCTGGGGAGCCGCTGCGGGCTGGGAGTTTCCTCCTAGGCCATGGTGAAGGGCTGCGAGAGGCAACATATAGAAAAGGGCCCACAGGTAGGGGGCGCAATGCAGGTGCCCATAAATGCTGGTCAGATCTCTGATTCAGAGCTATGTGCTGCCAGCTGTTCATGCAACAAATGATTGGTAATATTATCCAGTATGTTATTAGAGCTAACACTTACTGTGTGCCGACGGTGTGTCTGCGGCTGTCCTTCATGTCACTGCATGTAGTCTTCACAGCGACTCTCTGTGGTGGGTGCTCTTAGTATTCCCATTTTGCAGATGAGGAAACTGAGGCCCAGAAAGGTTAAGAAACTTGCCCAAGGTCTCACAGCTAGTAAGTGGCTGAGCTGATATTTAAACCTAAGTATTGATTACTCTCGAGCCTGGGGATGGTGGCCACCATAGACAGGGCTGAGCAGGGGGCGCCGCTCTGAGCTGCATCCCTCAGCCCAGGCCACAGCCCAGGCCTTGACCTCTGTGTTTTCTGCCCCCCGCCCTCAGTGCCAGCACGCCTGCCAGCACCAAGACCCCCAGACTCATAATGGAGATAGCAGGGAAGTACTTGGTGACTTGAGATAGGTACTTAGCTGCCAGCCCAGCTCAAAGCTTCAGAGCACTCCACAGAGTCCCGGAACCCCTCACTTTGTGGGTGGGCGAGGTGCAGGAAAGACTCCTTCCTGTTCCCTGCACTGACCCCCCTGAAACCCTCGCCTCCCTTCAGGAACCCAGGGGCCCCACTTTCTCACGAAAAAGCCTAATATCAGTCATGCACACTCTAGTAAAAGGAACCCGGTTCTCCTATGGGTACCCACATCTCATTCTAGACTTCAAACTGGCTTCATTTGAAATGGAAATCTCATTGATATGTCTCGAGT
Source organism: Ursus arctos (assembly GCF_023065955.2). Taxonomy (NCBI): domain Eukaryota; kingdom Metazoa; phylum Chordata; class Mammalia; order Carnivora; family Ursidae; genus Ursus; species Ursus arctos. The sequence goes on along the minus strand of NW_026622852.1, from coordinate 27,420,864 downwards.
ACATCATAAATCTTAGACAAGGCTATCACTCCAAACAGAGAAAAGGTGAAGGCAGTTCAACTGCCCAAACCAGAGGCTCTGCAAACAGGGCCTTGAATGGCGTATGCACGTGTGAGCAGCTCCTATGAGGCCTCGACAAGACCCTGCTTCTCTCTAAGCCCCGATTTCTCATCTGAGCGGATGCAGTAGAGCAGGGATCGGGAAATTTTTCTGCCAAGAGCCTAGCGGTATATATTTTAGGCTTTGTGGGCCCTGTGGTCTCTGCTGCACCATTTAGCTTTGCCAGCGTACCCTGAGAGCAGCCACAGACAATATAAATGAGTGTGCGTGGATGTGTTCTGATATAACTTTACATATGGATTTTGAAATTTGAATTACGTGTAATTTTCATGCATCATAAAGTATTATTCTTCGGATTTTTAAAAAAAATTATTTATTTTAGGGGTGCCTGGGGGCTCAGTCGGTTAAGCATCTGCCTTCAGCTCAGGTCATGATCCTGGGGTCCTGGGATGGAGCCCTGCATCAGGCTCCCTGCTCAGCAGGGGAGTCTGCTTCTCCCTCTGCCTGCCTCTCCCCCTACTTGTGCTCTCTCTGACAAATAAATAAAATCTCAAAAAAAATTATTTTAAGTAATCTCTACATGAAAACATGGGACTTGAACTCAGGACCCTGAGATCAAGGCTTGAATCCTCTTCCAAATGAGCCAGTCAGGTGTCCTTGGATTTTTTTCTTTAACAAGATCCTTTTTGCATGAGAGTAGGCAGCCAGATTTGGCCCACGGCTGTGGGTCGCCCCTACAGCTCTGGACTGGATCAGAGCTTCTCACTTTGGTGTGCATGCACACGGATTACCTGGGGGATCTTATTAAAATGCAGATTCTAATTCAGTAGACGTGGGTGAGACCTGAGACTCTGCATTTCCTATAAGCTCCCACCTGCTGCTGCTGCTGGTCCACGGAGCGCACTTTGAGTAGCAAGAGGCTAGGGAAACTTCCAGCTCAGCCGTTCTCTGAGATCCTAAGTGACACTCTGATGACAGATCCTGCTGTTCAATGAAGAAATGCTCACTCGGGTATGAACACAGTTGGCCCCCAGCATCTTCTGTGCAACCTTCACCTCTGTCCTATGGTTTTCTTGCTTCCTTTCCTTATTTGCTGTGTTTTTGCTCTTACCTCCTGCCATTAGAGCATAAGCTTCTTGAGAGCAGGGCCTTTGCCACTGTCTTCAGCGGTCTTCCTCATGCCACGTGCTCAGAAAACATTTGTTGAGGGAATGAATAAATGATGCGGGCGGGCGGTGCCTGAGTGGCCTCCCTGCTTGCTCTTCCCCGCTGGGACGTCGTCTTTTTATCACCACCTAGTGGGCACTTTTGTGTACTGCGGGGTGGGGGAGAAAAAGGCTCTGCGGGTTTGATTCTGACCCAGGCGTAAGGTAGAGGCCACTGTGGGCAAAGAGTAGCCCCTTCTGGTGTCCATATTATCTGTGTTCTTGTCTGCTGGCACAGGAGGAGAGCCCTCCTGGAGGAGATGGCATTTGAGCTGAACAGTGAAGGCAATAAGATTTGGGATGGTAGGAATGAGAGAGGGAGCAATGGCATTCCTGGCAGAACAGACCCCGTGACCGAAGGCCAGGAGGCTTGAAAGCATGGGCATCTGGCAAAAGGGAAGAGAAGCTGAAGCAGCTGAGATGGACAATGAGACAGGTGATGAAATAGGAGGAGGGGAAGAGGCCCCAAGGAAAGGGGGCTTCCTCTTAGTGAGTGTTTGATCCGTGCCAGGCACTTCCTGCACACAAATTCATTTAATCCCTACAAAGGCCAATAAGGCAGATTTTAGGACACCCATTTTACAGATGAGGAACCTGAGACATGGATCAGCAAAGTGACTTGCCCAAGGTCACACAGCTGGTAAGGGGCAGAACCAGGTTTGAATTTAGATCATCTGCTTATCTCCTCCCTGGTGGCGCGCCTTCTCCTGGCTCATGCTTGGAGGGGGGTGCATGTTGATGGGGTGCATGCAGGAAGCCAGGGGCCAGGGTTCAAACACCACAGATGTTTGCTCCTCTTCACAGTCTCAGGGCCTGACAGCACATCACCCAGAAGTCTCCCTCTGCTCACCTGCGTGGTCCTAGACACCCCTGGCCTGGGCGGCAGGAGACCTGGATTCTAGTCTGTGCCCCCCTCAGCTCTCTGGCCACAGAGGACAATAGTTACAATGACTTGGAAGAGGACCTCAGAGATCTCTTGCTCACCCATTATACAGATATGGAAACTGAGGCCCAGAGAAGAAAAAGAACTTCCCTGATGATGTGCACCAAGCAAGGCTCAATGCAGTTTCCATCCTGGCCCCTGCCTAGGCTCCCATCTGGTGGCTGGAAACTGATGATAGCATACAAAGGGCCTGAGGCCTGGCCAGCGTAGCAGAGAGTCCAGCTGGGCCCCCTTGGCCAACCCAGGCCTTTGGGGAATGTGTTTGAATTTCATTTCCCAGTGAGGCATGCCCCAGGGAGAGGGTGAGTGTGTGGTGCTGCAGGCTGGGGGGCTGGGGCCTCTTTGAGGAAGGAAGGGAGGCTTCGTAGGACTTGTCCCACAGGCTTTCAGGAGACAGCTCTGCTGCAGCCCTACATCTGGCTCAGAAAGTCACCTGCCCCTTTCTCAGCCCCTGGGCCAGCTCTTCTGGAAAGCAGAGGGCCCTGGCTTTGGGGAATCGTGCACAGGGGAGCCACCTCCACCCAGGACTGAGCCCAGCTCTGTCAGGCTTCAAACTATGGGATCTTCACCACCACACAGGCCTGACCGTGGGCACTGTTACTAGTCCTCAAAAAAACAGACGCAGAGAGACAGAAGGGCTTGCCCAAGTTCACCAAGTTTGAGCCAGGCCTCAAGCCCAGGACTCAGTGACACCAAAGCATTTGACCACAACACCCATGACTGCCCTGACCCAAGCCACACCTCCCCCCCACCCAGTGGCTCCTTGTGTCACGTCCGGAGGGAGTAGGTCATTCATGGCCTCAGGGCATCTCTTGGAGCTTCTGCTTGCTCCCAGAGCCCCTCCCTAGGGCCTGGGATGCTGGCTGTAAGCCTCTGGTTTGTGTTAGCGACCCCACTATACACACCCCACTCCTCTGACCCTCACCACATACCTCGTCCTCTTCCCCACCAACCAGGAGCCCCACCAGTGCCATACAAGGGGTGGAACAGGCCTTTGTGGGGCCCCAGTGCCCAGCTGGGGTGGACAGTCCGAAAAATGTACTCTGTGAGGGCGCCCCTGCAAGAGCGGACACCCCCATTCTTCAAATGGGGAAACAGAGTGTTAGCAGGGGACAGTGGCCTGCTTGGGTCACCAGCAGGCTCCTGGCAGAATAGTGACCCTCCTGGCCCTCTTGCTGTCCAGACGATTTGGCTTTAACAAAGCTCCTCCCGCCGCTGTGCTGCCCCAGGTCTCCGCATGGATCCAAAGGCTGGCACCTGGGCCGCTGCTCTGCCTGCCGGGCAGAAGCCTGTCCCCAGAGGCCGGCCACCACAGCTGGTGCGCAGACGCCAGGAATGTGCTTCAGTGGCAACAGAACAGGAAAAGTTCCCGAAGACCACTGTGGTTGATTTCTAGGACTCCCTTAGCAATGGGAACGCATTATTTCTTCTGGGGACTTTTTTTTTTTTTTAAACCAGAGCCATTTCCTTAATCCTTCTCAGGGCATGGCTGGGACTTTGTAACAAGCTGTAACAGCAGGAGTATTGGTTCTGGGAGCAGGGAAGGGCGGTTCATTCTTAAATGAGCTTTCTTGATGGCTGAGCTCAGCTATAGCAAAGGCGTCAGGAGTGGGGAGCAGAGACCCTGGGGCTGAACAACAGGGCTCGCACAGGACCAGAGGCCAGTGCCCCCATTAAACAGATGGCGCCACGGAGGCCTGGGGAGGCTGTGGGGTTGGGGGTGGCGTAATTCCATGTGCCGACTAGACTGTGGGTTCAACCGGGTGGACCCAAGGAGAGGGGGCCATCTCCCTGGAGCCTGGGCCGGCCATCAGGCACCTCAGGACCTCATGGCAGGGCCGTCCCTCTGTAAGGTTCCCGGCAGGAGGAGAGGTTGTGTGGGACCTGGAAGGCATGAGTCTACTTTGTGAGGAAGCTGCCGAGGGCGATGGTCTAAGAAAAGGAAACAGCAGGAGTAAAAGCATGGAAGCTTTTCCAGTCAGTTTCCCAGGAGCAGGCTCTTAGCCGAGGATCTGATCCTGTGTAAGTGTTCCCAGAATGAGCCTGGAAAGCAGACAGACACAGGACAGCGGATGGGAGGAAGGTAAATGGGGCCATTTCTGGCCTAGTCCCGCAGAGGGCTTGGGTGGAGTGGTTCGTTTCTGGAATGTAAGTTACATTTCAGGGTTGTTGAAACCTCAGGCCAGGGAGCTGAACTTCCATACTTCCCGTGTACCGTCAGTCAGCACCATCCAAGGAGATCTGGGCTGAGTATAGCCTCCTGGAGGAGGAGGTGATACGGCCTCGCCGTGGGATGTAGCGCAGGACAGGCAGGTTCTGCTGAGCCGAAGGGTCTGAGCAGGACCTGAGGGACGAGCTCGGGTCCACTCCTGGAAGGCCGAGGTTGCCATGATCTATGTGGCTAAGCATCAACACCCCATCCCTGATTTAAGACAGGTCAAGGGGGAAGCACGGAGCTCCGAGGGATGAGTCAGCCCCCTACAGGCTGTGCGTGAAGGTCACTCAACTGTTTCAGCAAAAGTCCCACAAACCACCTCTGGAAGTCCCTCTCTCACCTGCTGCTGTTTGGGCTGAAAACCCTGATCTGTGACGAGGAGGGACAAACAGCTGAATACTATGGTATTCAGCTCAAACTGTTCAGAAATGAGCTACTGGCCTGCCTGCAGGCTGCACACGGAGAGGAGGCCAGGGCCTGGACGAGCTGGGCATTAGGTCTGGGCCCAAAGGGCAGAGCCGCGATTGACTAGGGGCAGCCCAGGGAGGTGGATGTGTTAGTGGCAACTCCTACCCCTTGAGTTGACTCCTTTTCCCTTCCTTCCTCCCCTCCAAGGCTCCACCTGGATCTCCTGGCCTCTTGCCTCCCCTCCTCCAATCACATTTCCTAAAGTTGCCAGAGGGTCTCTGGAAAGCAAATCTGGCCCTGTGCCTTCCCTGCCTGCCGCCTTCCGTGGCTCCCCATTGTCCTCAGGAGAAAGCCCAAAGCCTCAGTGTTCTCCCATGTTCTCCCTGGTGATGAAGATGCTTAACCCGCAGGGGCTGAGAGCACAACCTTCGGCTAGAAATCAGGAGTTGCAGCAGCTCCCAGCCCGCAGGCAGTAGCCCAACTGTTCCGGAGGAGGGAAGAGCTGCCCCAGGACCTCCCTCTCGGCTTTGCCTCTGTAATTAATTTATGGAAAGCATCTAAACTGGAAGTCAACCCGGTCCTGCGAATCTCATCTAATCCTGCCTCAGCCGGAGGGAGCAGCGCCCTGGGCGTGGAGTTTTCTTCCAGTGATTACATTCAGTTTTATTTGGGGGGTGGGGAGCCCAAAGCGAAGCATTTAAAATCTTATTTCTGCAATCACCTGAGGAATGAGGAGACTGCCAGGTGGCACTTGGTGAGGCCACAAGGAAAGCAGCCCCAGGAGGGGCTTGGAGGGCAGAGTCTGGCTCAGCAAAAACTTCTCTTGGCTCTACCTTTGTGCACACCTAGAACCCGACGTCTTCTCCCCTCCGCTGCCTCCACCCTGGTCCAAGCGCCATCATCTCTGCAGTAGCCCGTGACCGGTCCTGTTTCTGCCTGGCCCTGCAGGGGGCCTCTTCCAGGCAGCCGTCCGCACTCCCTCTCTTCTCCCACTTCCCTGGGGTCCTCGCTGTCTTAGACCCAGTCAGGTCTCAGGGCTCCTGCTCGCGCTGGACCCCGGCCTGCAACTCCCTTCCCTCCAGATCTCACTCTCCAGGCAGCCTTCACGGACTTCCCTGATTGCACTCCACCATCCATGCTCTATGCCCCTCAGCCTGCCTCATTTATCCCTTTAGCGCTCACCACTAATCTGATATAGCCTATTTTTTGTTTATTGGCCAGTTTCCCTCTATTGTCCACCAGAATGTAAGCTCTGAGGGCAGGGGATTTGCTGGTTCACGGACGCATCTCCAGGACCAAGAGCAGTGCTGGCACGTACCACATGCTCAATACATATTTATCAGATGAATGAGTGACGGGCATCTGTCATTGGGCAGAAAGGGCGGGCAGAGCTCCCCAAGGTGGGCCAGGCGTGCGGAGTCTGCCCAATGCTTCCCCCGCTGGCGGTCTTCTGTCCAGCTTTTTTTTGTTTTTGTTTTTTTTTTAAAGATTTTATTTATTTATTTGACACAGAGAGAGAGACAGCCAGTGAGAGAGGGAACACAAGCAGAGGGAGAGGGAGAGGAAGAAGCAGGCTCAGCAGAGGAGCCTGATGTGGGGCTCGATCCCAGGACCCCGGGAACACGCCCTGAGCCAAAGGCAGACGCTTAACGACTGAGCCACACAGGCGCCCCTCCTGTCCAGCTTCTAAAGGGAAGTCCTGGCTGCAGGCAGCAGCTCGGCTCACTCGGCAGAACTGCACCAACAGTAGCCAGGCTGGGCCCCTCCCAGCCCCCTCCTCAGCCCTCAGGGAAAGCTTGCCCTGTCCCCTCCCAGCCAGACACCTTCTCCCTGCCGGTGTGTTTTGGGTGTGGGTGTGAGGCCCAACTCCCCAGTGCACCCGAGTCATAGCCAGAGAACACCTGCAGCTCCTTACGTGGGGCCTCCGTCGCACCCTTCTTCTCATTTAAGCCTCACAACAATGCACTCAGCTAGTCATTATCACCCCCATTTTACAGATGAGGGAACTGCGGTCAGAGGCCGCAGAGGTGTCTTACCCGAGGCCCAGGCCGGTGTCACGAGGCAGAGAGCGGTGGGCTCCTGGGCTGCAAGGCCGGCAACCGCCAGGGTTCAGTTCATGCTCAAAAAGTCTTCGGAGAATGAAGAAAAGGGCAAATTTGAATTCTGGGCTCCCGAGTGAGTGATGAAGACCCTGTAAACACCGCATGTACCAACCCACTGCTAGCTGATCGGGGCCCATCCGTGCTTGGCTGAGCCCTGAGAACGCGATTCCCCCGTGTTCTGTGCAGAGAAAGACAAGCCAATGTCTGTCCTCCCAGGGGTCCAGGGAGGAACCCGAATGACGGAGCCTGTCCTGGGCCCTTGGCTTCTCCCTGGGCAGAGACAAGGTCCAGAAGGACTGAATGACAAGCTAGAGGCGGGGACAGAGCTGGGAGCAGGGCTCCTGCCTCTGCACACCAGTCCCATCTTTGTTCTCCAAGCCTACCTGCTATGTGCATAGTGACTATATCCCCAGGATCTGCACCTCCGTTTCCTTATAGGTAAAGTGGGGCGCTTGTACCAATCTAATGGAATCAAAGATTAAATGAAATAACACAAGAAAGCGTCTGGCAGAAAGCAGATTTCTAGTAAGTGCAGCATACGGCTGTGAGCTGGTTCCCACAGAGATATCGACGTCACACTGCTCTCCCTTCCAGCCATACAGATGGTCTCGCGGCTTGCTGCAGCCTCGATAGTTGGAACAACACTCATTTGTTTAGGGGGGAAGAAAAACAATTAAAAGTGTCCGAATGGCAGAGATGATGTGGCAAAACTAGCCCGGCATGGGAGCCTTTCGTAAGCATTTTAAATGTGCAAGGTAAATACTTTATGAAATGTTAAATATTAATAAAGGCTCATTTTGTCTGAATTCTCCCACCTTCAAAAATGTATGTCGAGAAACAAATAATTTCAAAGCTGTCCAGTTAAGGGAGCTGTAAACCGAATTTACAATATTGCCAAGTAGGGTATTTTTCAAAGCGGCAAACAAAAATAAATGTCTCCTCTCATCTTCTGTCAGGATTAGCCCTGCGTTTGGCGCACTCTGAATTCCCCCGCGGCAGGAGGGGACCCTTCTTGGCATAAGACACGGTGGTCCTGCACCCACCTCCATGTCCCCAGGACCCCCCACTTGGGAAACAGCACTTTGACAAAACCTATCAAGTACCATAAAGGCCATTTATACACTTTGACTAGTTATTTCCTCTGGAATTTTTCCTAATGAAATAATTCCCCAAAAAAAGCAAAGCAAAACTTTAAGCGCGTAAGGATGTTAATTGCAGGGTTGATTCTAGTGCAGGAAAACGGTAAACACACTCAACTTAGAACAGTAGAGGGATGAGTTAGTAAATACACTTGAGTCCTTAATGACTCTTCAGCCAATAAAAATGGTCATTTTGAAGACTATGTAATATCAGGATGATGTTTACGTCCAAAGGTTTCATATCAACGGAGAAAATGTGAAACTGCACTGAGACTCTGGTCTCTCTGGCTGGGAGGACAGTTTTCTTTGCTCAGTATTGGATCCTAACAACAGCCCTGAGGGAAGGATACAAAACAGGGTCGTTATTTATTCTCCCATTATCCTGGGGAGGAGACGAGACTGAGCAGGGAGAAGCCCCAGCGATCCAGATTCAGAGCAGGGACAACTCCTGGGTTTCCTAATGCGGAACCCGGTGCTGCCTCAGATGAGTGTCCTCTCACAGGGACACCCACAGCAAGCCTCCAGGCTCGGGGTGGGGGGGGGAGAGGAAGCGAGGTCCCCTTTGCTGGGGCAGTCCCCAACTCCCAGGTGAGGACAGTGCAAGGCAAGGCCCCGTTCTCACGCACCCTGCCCACTGTCATCCAGGAGCAGCGGCCCCTGGGCTGCCCCTCCTCTGACTCTGGTGGGGGTTTCCCCCTAGGCAGATCGGGAAGAACCCCCCCCCTCCCAGGCCCCACCCTGCTCTGAGCTGCTTTATAGGAAGTCCCTTCTGCATTCTTGACCCATGAGATCATGCGGGAAAACCCTTAGAAACCCTAAGACCCACTGCAGGTGCTGTTGTTCCTATTACTAAAAAAAAAAGTTGTAAGGTGAACTTTTTTCTGTCATGCACAAATTGTCGATCATCATATAACAAACACTCCCACCTCCACTGCCCAGCTTAGAAGACAAAACCTTACAGGGACACTTGAAGTTTCCCGGTATCCCTTCCTGATCCAGCGCCCTACCTCTGTCACAAGGGTAAACCGAACCAGCACTGAGTGTTTACCCACAAATGTTAAGTAGTATTGTTTTGCATGCTTTCAGCTTTCAGTATGTGGTTTCCTACCATCTAGTATTCACTCAACAAATTCACTCAACAAATATTTATTGAGTGCCTGCTGTATGTTAGGTACCATTCGAAGCCCTGAGAATATCAGTGAACAAAACAGACAAGATCACTGTTCTCATAGTAGACACATTCCCGTGGGGTAAACCAAACAGTAAACAAAATTTATGAATTATAGATAAAATTTGTTTTTTGATAAATTATATGATATGTTAGAATGCGAGGGGTGTAAAGGAGAAAAATAAAGTCAGAGAGGTGGGGGTGGAATGTTGCAATTTTAAGTAGAATCCTATCCTTCTATATCTTGCTTATTTACTCAGTATTATATTTTTCCTTTTTCTGAACGCACCAACTTTATTCATTCTCCTGTCAATAAACACTTAAGATTTCTTTGTCATTATAGGGACGCCTGGGTGGCTCTGTCAGTTAAGTGTCTGCCTTCGGCTCAGGCCATAATCTTGCGGTCCTGGAATCGAGTCCCACATCGGGCTCCTGGCCCAGTGGGGAGCCTGCCGCTCCCCCTGCTTGTGCTCTCTCTCTCTTTGGCAAATAAATAAAATCTTTAAAAAAAAAAGATTTGTCGTCATAAACAATATTGCCGTAAGTATTCTTACAAATGCCTCTTTGTACACACTCAGAAGATTTTCTGGAGCGAGTACCTTGGTGGAGAATCGCGGGCTCCAGGGCATCTTAGACTGAACTCAGCTAGATGGTACCAGTGACTTCCCAAGGCGGTTTCTTCAGTGACGCTCCCCAGCGGCGTTTGAGCTTTCTGCTTACTTCGCCTCTTCTCCAGTATTTGGTGGTGTCAGATTTTTAAAAACACTTGCTAATCTGGTAAGTCTAAAAGGCTATATTTTTGTTTAAAACTGAATTTCCCAGGTGACTATGAAGGTTGAACATATTTTCCCAAGTTCATTTACCATTTGTGTTTCTCCTTTAGTGACTAAGAATTTCATTGACTTTTGCCTGTTTATGTGATATCCAGTGATGTTGCTAACTAATAATTGGTCCGTGGATTCCCTTGGGTTTTCTAGATAGACAATCATATCATTTTCAAATAATGAGAGCTTATCTCTTTCTTTTCAAATGTATACCATTTATGTTTTTAAGTTTTATTAATTTATTTAAAGACTTAAAAAATGTATTATCTTTTCCCTCCGGCTTTTTTTTTTTTTTAGATTTTATTTATTTATTTGAGCGAGAGAGAGCAGAACAAGAGAGCACAAGCAGGACTAAGGGGCAGAGGGAGAGGGACAAGCAGACTCCCCATGGAGCAGGGAACCCGATATGGGGCTTGATCCCAGGACCCCAAGATCACGACCCCAGCCGAAGATAGATGCTTAACCGACTGAGCCACCCAGGAGCCCCTATTTAAAAACTCCTGCCATTAAATGTATTAATTATTTGAGAAAAATAAATTCAAAAGTATAATATTGAATAAAAAGGGCAACAGTGAACATCCTTATCTTTTCCTGATTTTTTTTGTTTTAAGTAGGCCTCACGCTCAGCATGGAGCCCAGCGTGGGGGTTGAACTCATGACCCTGAGATCAAGCCAGATACTTAACCAACTGAGCCACCCAGGAGCCCCTGTCTTTTCCGGATTTTAAAGGAAATGTTTCAGGGTGCCTGGCTGACTCAGTCAGTCTGTGGAGCAGGCGACCTTTGATCTCAGGGTTGTGGGTTCCAGCCGCACGTTGAGTGTCTAGATTGATTTAAAAATGAAATCTTAAAAAAAAAAAAAAGGAAGGGGTGCCTGGGTGGTTCAGTTGGTTGGGCGGCCAACTCTTGATGTCAGCTTGGGTCATGATCTCAGGGTCCTGGGATGGAGCCTCGAGTTGGACTCCACACTCAGAGGGAGTCTGCTTGAGGATTCATTCTGTCTCCCTTGCCCTCTGTCCTTCCCCTTCCCTGCACACGCTTTCTCTCCCTCTCTTAAATAAATAAAATCTTTTAAAAAAAGGAAATGTTTCTATTGTTTACATATCAAGTAATGTTTCCTTTACATTTTCTTTAGGTTAAAGAAATTTCTTTCTATTTTTAATCAGCTTAGAGCTTTTTCATCAACCAGTACAGGCATACCTTGTTTTATTGTTCTCCACTTTGTCGCAGTTCACAGATACTGTGTTTCTCAGAAATGGAGGGTTTGTTGCAGCCCTGTGTCAAGCAAGTCTATTGGTGCCATTTTCCAATAGCGTTTGCTCACTTTGTGTCTTTGTGTCACATTTTGGTAATTCTTACAATATTTCAAACTTTTTCATTATTTTATTTGTTACAGCAATCAGTGATTATGACTTGCTGAAAGTTAGATGGTATTTAGTATTTTTAACGATAAAGTATTCTTATTTATTATTTTTTATTTTTTTAAGATTTTATTTATTTGAGAGACAGCCCACTAGAAAGAGAGAGCAAGCATGAGTGGGGGGCAGAGGGAGAGGGAGAGGCAGGGTCCCCGCTGAGCAGGGAGCCCAATATGGGGCTCAATCCCAGGACCCTGGGATCATGACCTGAGCTGAAGGCAGACGCTTAACCAACTGAGCCACCCAGCCACCTTGATAAAGTATTTTTAAATTAAGTTATGTACATTATGTTTTTTAGATGTAATGCTATTGTACACTTAAGAGACTGCAGTGTAGTGTAAACACAACTTTTATATGCACCGGGAAACAAAAGAATTAATTTGACTCATTTTATTGTGATATTCACTTTAACGTGGTCGTCTGAAACCGAACCCACAATATCTCCCAAGTATACCTGTATATACTTTTGTCAAATGCCTTCCTCCATCTACTTAGGTGATCATATGGTTTTTTTTCTTTAATCTATTAATATGGTAAATTACCATTATAGATGTTCTAATTTTTTTAAAAGATTTTATTTATTTATTTGTGAGAGAGAGCGAGAGAGAGAGTGAGAGCACAAGCAGGGGGAGAATCAGGCTCCCCACTGAGCAAGGATCCCAGCACCCTGGGATCGTGACCTGAGCTGAAGGCAGATGCTTAACTGACTGAGCCACCCAGGTGTCCCTAGATGTTCTAATGTTAACCCATCTTTATATTCCTGGTATAAATTCAACTTCGTATGGTAGGTGATCTTTTTCATATACCATTGATTATTTTAATGTTATTTAGGATTATTATGTCTATACTCGTGAGTTTAATGGGACTGTAATTTTCCTTTCTCATGCTTTAGTTGCCTAATTTTGGTATTAAGATTATACTGGCCTCAAAGAATGAATTTGGAGTATTCCTTGTTTTTCTATTTCCTGAAACAATTCATATACAATTGGGACTATCTATTCCTTGAAATATTGGTAGAATTCACCTATAAAACCATCTGGGCTTTGAGTTTTCTTTGTGGAAAGTTTTCAACTATTGCTTCAGTTTCTTTCATAGTTTTAGGACTATTGAGGATATTTTTTCCCAGTTTTGGTAGGAATGTATCTATTTCTACTAAGACTTCAAATTTGTTGGTATGAAGTGGTTGAGAGCATTCTCTTATCTTTTTTTATTTTAATAATAATCTTATTTGCAAATATAGCTACATGCAAAAACATAATCTTCAGATATTTGGCTGTCTTGATCTTATCTTTTAAACCTCATTTTAACCACAGTTGTATTATTCTTTTCATTTATGATGTTACTTACTGTAGATTTCTTTTCCTTGATCAGTCTTTCCCAAGATGTGTCTGCTTTGTCTATTCAGAGAATCAATTCATGGCTTCATTGGTCTCCATTGCATTTTTGTGTTTTATTTTGTTGATTTTGTTTTGTATCATCTTCCTTATATTGTTTTGGGGTTTATTGTATTTTTTAAAAACTTCTTAGATTGGACACTTTAGTCATTAATTTGCTCTGAGGGTATTTGCCTCCCAGCGGAACTCCAGTTGGTTTTAAGAGAACTGTGAGATGGGGACACTCCCACCACCAGCCCCAAAGCAGGACTCCAAACACCTAACCTTGGTGCAATTTTGCTTTTCCCCAAACTATAGTAGAATGATTTAATTAAAAAAAAAAAAACCCACAAAGAGGAGCAGAACAATAGAGGACTCATCAGCCACAGCACTCTGGAAGTAGTAAAGTTGATGGACTTAACAGGCCCCAAAAAGCCAAATCCCAAACTTGAAAAAGAAGCTGGTGTCTACCACAGAACCATGCAGAGGCCCCGGAAGCAGGCATGCTAATTATTTTGGAGCTGGGAACGGGCCTTAATAAGGGGGTGAGGGGACTGAGGAAAGATCCTACAGGTTTGCAGAGAAAAAGTAGATTTGACACAAAGGATTATGGCTCCAAATGGCAATGGATTTTTCAAATTGTATCAGTGGAAGCCAGAACACAATGGAATAGTAATATGTTCAACATTTTCATTGGAAGAGTTTGTGGTTAAATTGATGGTGAATATTAGCAAACTAAGTCAATGACAAGAATAAGTTAACTATTAACTCCAGGAAAAACAAATGTTATACAGGAAAAAAAAAAAAAGTAGTATCCTATACAGCTCGTTTGACAACAGATTTATAGTCATAAGAAGGTGAATAATGAATATTGATCTAATCAGAATTACAAATAACTGTATTGGGAGGCTGATGATGGAGATGGAGAGCGGTACGTGCATGTTCTGTGGGGTGTGTGTATAAGCACAGGGGGTTGGAGAGAGACCAAATCCTCTCTTTCCATGATGGGAAATCATTACATAATGCCCAAACCTGAAAAATAAAGAAGTAACAAATAAACATGTTATTTGGAGAAAACACTGTAAATATCAAAAGGACTGAAAGCAGCATCTCTGGAACTGAGAAAGAGGGGGGTTAGGGCGGGGCGGGAAGGGGGGCAGGTAGGGTACAGGAGGGACTCCAGGGAACTGCTAATTTTCCTGTAGAATTTTTCAACTCTGAAAATTATGTGCATTATAACTTAAATTAAAACTAAATTTTAAAAACCCCTGTGATTAGCAGCCTCATATGTTTATCTTCAAGATATCTTCATTTCCCCGCCTGGGATAGATTCCAGAAGTGGGGCTGCTGGGTCAACAGGCATGCATGGACTTAAGATCTTATCCACAGTGCTGAACAGTGCACCAATCTCATCCCTTTCAGAAGGGTAACAGTCTCTATTTTCCAGGCTTTGCAAACAGCATTATCAATTTTCAGATCTCTGTCCATTTGGTGGTTAAAAAAAAAGGTATCATACTGGAATTTCAATTTGCATTTCTTTGACCACCAAATAGTTTTATATTTAACATATTTAACCATTTTTAGTTCTTCTTTAATTTCCTGTTACAGTTCTTTGTCCATTTTTATCTTGGAGTGTTCATCTTTTTCACTATTGATTTGTAAGGGCTCTTAAAATAGTGAGCCTACTAATTCTTTATCACACATATTACAAATATCCGCTCCCCCTTTTGTAGGTCCTTCTGCTTTTAATTTTCTTTTTTGATGTGAGGGAGTTTTCATTTTTATGTAATTAAGTCTCTCTTTTATGCTTTTTGCCTTTGGGATCACGGCTGGACAGTCCTTGCTCATCCTTGGTCTATTACAAATATAGCATTTCATATAAGTTCGTCTAGTATTCATATATAATATTTCATTGCCTCTAAGTTTTTCACATTTTCAATCTCTGAAATTGGGACATCTTTATAATCACTGGTCTTCAGGGGACAGTCACTGCCTGCCAGACGCATCAAAATGTGCAGAGAGTGTCAGTGATTTGTAAAACCATCCTGGAGACAAGAAGGGAGCATTCTTAGCTGTATTATCTATCACCTGTTTCCTTTTCTTGCTGGGCATAGAACTACACTGTGCCTCCCAAGCCCCCTTGCAGTTAGGTATGGCCTGTGACTGGGTTCTAGCCATTGGACTGTGGATGAAAGTGATGTATTAGGCTTCCATGCTGAGCCCATAAAACTCCCCATGGGATTCTTTCGTCTCTTTCTTCTGTCTGAGGATAGAGGATGTAGCAGGGGATCCAGGCAATGGCAGAACCAGAAGGCAGAGAGGGTTTTGGTTACCAAAAAGGCAACATGGGAGGTGCCCGCTGACCAGGAATCCTCATTGTTCTTTTTGTGAATAAGTTAAACTGTTATTGTGACAAGCCTTTGAGATTTAGGTGTTTGTATGTTATAGCAACTAGCATTGCTGATACCTGACAACCCTTGTCTTAGAATCTGACTCGAATCTGAATCCCTCCAGACTAGAGCTTTGTGCCTTATCATTGAGTATGAATATGATGTTGGCTCTTGATCTTAGATAAATGCACTTTATCTTGTGTTCTTTTTTTTTTTTAATCTAGGCTTGGTATTGGAGTTATTCTAAGGGTGCAAAATTAATTGGAAAAATTTTAATTTTTTTCTGAGCTCTGGAAAAGCATCGGCATTAACTGTTACATGAAACTCTGACAAGAGTCATCCTGAGAACTACCTGCAAGAGAAGTGCTTAAACAAGCTTTATTTTCATTTCTTTTTCATATTAATTTTTTAAGACTTTTATTTTTTTGAACAGTTTCGGGTTTCCAACAAAGTTGAGAGGAAGGTAGAGAGTTCCCATATACCTCTTACCCCACACATACAAGCCTCTCCTGTTACCAACATCACTCACAGTATGGTTCGCTCTCAACCAAGGATGGACCTGCGCTGACACGTTCAGTATCACCCAGAGTCCCTAGTGCACACCACGGCTCGCTCTTGGTGTTGCCCATTCTCTGGGTTTGGACAAATGTGTACTGACATGCATCTACCATTATAGCTCATACAGACTATCTTCATTCCCTTCAAAGTCCTCTGTGCTCTGCCTATTCATCCCTCCCTGCCCCCCACCCCCACAACCACTCATCTTTCCACTGTCTTCATAGTTTCGCCTTTGCCAGATGTCATATTATTGGAATCGTACAGTCTGTAGCCTTTCAGACTGGCTTCTTTCACTTACTGATATGCATTAAAGTTTCCTCCATGTCTTTTCACGGCTTGAGAGCTCATGTCTTTTTAGTGCTGAGCAACATTGCATTGTCTGCATGTGCCACAGTTTACTTATCCATTCACCTCTTTGAGGACATCTGGGTTGCTTTCAGGTTTGAGCAATTATGAATAAAGCCGCTACAAACATCCGTGTGCAGCTTTTCGTGTGGACGCAAGTTCTCAACTCCTCTCGGCGGATACCAAGGAGCTCGAATGCAGGACTGCATGGTAAGGGTATGTTTGGTTTTGTAAGAAACCGCCAACCCGTCTTCCCAAGTGGCTGCACCATGTTGCGCTCCCGCCAGCAGCGTGGGGGGTTCCTGCTGCTCCACATCGTTGCCAGCGTTTGTTGTTGTCCGTGTTCCAGATTTTGGCCATTTTAATGGGTGTGTAGTGGTGTCTCGTTGTTGGAATCTGCATCTCCCTGATGACATATGGTGTGGAGCGTCTTTTCATGTGCTTATTTGCCATCTGTGTCTCTTCTTTGGTGAGGTGTCTGTTAAGGTCTTTGGGCCATTTTTTCATTGGATTGTTTGTTTTCTTATTGCTGAGTTTACAGAGTGCTTTGTGTATTTTGGGTACAAGTCCTTTATCAGATGTGTCTTTTGCAAATAGTTTCTCCTAGTCAGTGGCTTGTCCTCTAACTCTCTTGATATTGTCTTCCCTAGAGCAGAAGTTTTACATTTTAATAAAGTCCAGCTTGTCAAGCCTTTCTGTCATGGATTGTGTTTTTGGTGTTGTATCTAAAAAGGCATCACAATATCCAAGGTCATCTAGGTTTTCTCTTCCAATTATTTTTTTTCCCTTAGTGGTAAAATATAAATAACAGGAAAAGAAAGTCATACATAATTCTCCTGCCCAGGGATGAATATTGATGGAATTTTGGTGTATATCCTTTCAAATATGCACTCACATTCACACATTTACTTACATAAATGGGGCCATTGTCTACATATACCAATTTGCAATCTGCCTCTTATACTTAAAATATGTCATATATATTTTTGATAATAATATATTTATTTGATTTTTATATATTTATTTTTTCAGGGTCCAAAAGTAACATATGTTCATTATCTAGTTCAAACACTATAGAAATATACAATGCAGAAAGTGCGTTTTCCAATTTCTTCAATGGCATCTTTATGCTTTCCACCTCTTTTTGAGTCGATCTTGCAGATATTTATTTTCATAGACAATTATCCATTTTGTAAACCTTTCAAATCTATTAACTTAATCTCAAAATCTATTAACTTAGTCTTCAACATAAATCCCTACCACACTTAAAGTCTATCACCTTTCTTTGGGTCCCTCTGAGGAATTCTTCACACAGTTCTCTCCACCTTCCCCACCTTCCAACATCAACCTTTTTTTCAAGGTCCTGCTAAAATGTGGCCTCCAAGTTCCTTGGACAAAGTCTCCCCCAAATCTGCCCCTACACACTCCCTACAAGGTGAAGTTTGCACCTCTCAGGAATGCCCCTCAACACAACAGAGGCAGCTAGAGGGAGTGGAAAGAATGCAAACAGAGCTGGGCTTAAGACTGTGTCTTGCCACTTCCTCGCTGGGGAACATAGGCCCTTATTTTACCTGATCTTCAGGGCTCTCGTCTGTAAAATGGGATAATGATCATACCTACCTCCCAGGGTTAAGGTAAGAATTAAATGACACACTGCATGAAAGGTCCCTGGCGCTCATTATTCTATGGGATGTGTGAATGTAGCCCTTGTCTGTTCCCAGGGCAGAGGCCAGAGCCAGGGGCTCAGGAGCCCCAGGAAACGCTGACTTGAAATCCACAATAGAAGCCCTGAGAGGCCACGCACAGAACCTGGCAGGTGCGTGTAAACCACCACACAGCTGGTCTTCCCTTCCGTTGGACAAGCCCTAATGTGCCCGGTGGGCCCGGGGTACAGGGTGAGGGTTGTTTTCTCAAACTGTCATGTGCTGCCTGGCTTGGCCTCCAACCTGAGTGGCAGAAGACCCAAAAAGGTTGAGAACAGGGACTCGAAGAGATATTTCTACTCATAGCAGCATTATTCACAATAGCCAAAACATGGAATTAACCCAAGTGTCCTCCATGGATGAATGGATAAATGAAATGTGGTATATACATACAATGGAATATTGTTCAGCCTTAAAAAGAAAGGGAGTTCTGACACATACCATAACTTGGATGAACCTTGAGAACTTTATGCTAAATAAGATAAGCCAGTCACAAAAAGACAAATGCTATATGATTCCACTTATATGAAGTACTTAGAGTAGTTAAGTTCATAAAGACAGAAAGTTGGATGGTGATTGCCAGGGTTTAAGAGGAGGGTTACTAGAGAATTATTATTTAATGGGTATAGAATTTCTATTTCTCAAGATGGAAAGAATCCTGGAGATGGATGGTGGTTATGGTTTCATAATAATGTGAAAGTACCTAACACCACTGAACTACACACCTAAAAATAGTTAAAATGGTAAATTTTCTGTTATGTGTATTTTACCACCATTTAAAAAATGTTTTGGGGGCCTTCTAGTTGCCCAAGCTGGGGATTTCCAAGCCACCACCTAGAGAACCGTGTCCAGTGAGCACCAAGGGCACAGAGGTCTGATGACTGAGTCCTGAGTCTGCTCCCCACCACCTTCTCCACTTGGCAAATGCCAAGGAGATAGGAGCCTGTGATGTCCCAGCTTCCTCCCGGCTCTGATGAACTAAGATGAGAACTAGGGAGAATGGAAACATGGGCCTTAAAAAAGTAGATAGAGAATTAAAAATACAATCGAAAATCACGCTCACTATTCCAAGATTAAAAACATTCTTTAGAAACTGGGCTTTATTAGCCGACATGCTTCCTGCATCGTGCAGGAGGGAGGGAGCCGGGTCACCGGTGCTCTCTGTAGGGGGCAAGCAGGTGAAATGATTATGAAATATGTCAAATAAATGGTCCTTTTTTCTCCCCAGGAGATAAGGAAAGGTAATTTGGTCTGTCAGTCGTGCACACAGAAGACGTCATGGTCAACTGCATTAATACTGAATACTTTGTCCAGAGTCACAGAGCTAAAAGAAATTACAGAATCTTTCTCCTGTGAATTCTGGCATGACTCTCAGCAGACCTTTCCCCACCTGAATTCACAAGAGAGATGAATAATAAAAGGCAGGGCCTACAGTGGGACCCAGAGCCCACTGCTGCCTGGCTGGGCACAGTAGCTAGAGCCAAGCTGCCTTCCTCTGCACCTGAGACCCCCTTCTCCCAGCCTCCCGGGTCATCACGCCCTGCTTGGGTCCTGTTTCAGCAGACCAAACCCTAGCTGTTTCCTGTGGATCGTCAGTCAGGTCTCTGCCCTGTGCCTCCCTTACCTGCATTGTGAAAGCCCATCATCCCAGCCAGTCCCAGAGCACCTCCCCCTCCTCTGACACCCCCCCACCCCTGCCCCCTGCTCACTTCTTGCTGCAGCTGTTAGGGGAATGTTATGTCCAGACCTTCTTTCCCTAAACACCCCAGACCTCCTGGGGAAGAGATGGCCAGGCAGCCTCCCCTCCCTTTCTAGCCCAGGGCCTGGCACTTACTAGTAGAAGGATGAGTTCATGAAGTCTCTGCAAATTTTCTCTTTTATAATCTAACAAAAGGATGTATATGGTGCGTTTTTTCTTTTCTTTCTTTCTTTGGAATTGGTGGTGGCGAAGGGGTGCACTGACTAATGAGTCATCAAACTTTATATTGGAAACCGGGGATGTACTGTATGGTGACTAACATAATATAATAAAAAATCATTAAAAAAAAAAAAGAAGGGGTGCACTGGCCAGGTTGGGGTGGACACTGGGATGCTGTCTAAATCCACTGTCAAGTTGCCGAGTTGCAGGAGGCAGCCTTCACTCTCGCCAGCCCCGCAGCAGTGGGGTCAGGGGGCCCCACCCCCAGACCCTTACCCAGTGGCTGGACAAAGTCCCTTCCCTTTTCTGCTTTTGCAGACTTGTCAGCCTCGGGAACAGTGAAACCTCTTTTGACACAGTTATATTCCCCCATGTAATAAGGTACTGCATTATTTTTAGAATGTTTTACCCAATTAGTTTTATTATCAGTTAATTATGTATTAACATTTTAAGAAAATGAATATTTGCTCAGCTACTTAAGCTAAATCATTAAATATGTATTTATTCCTTTTTTTTTTTTTTAATGCACGTCCGTTATCTTCTGCAGATGTAGAAGACTCGTTTGGAGCCATCTGTACAAAGGTGCCTTCTTGGCTCCAAGAGCAGAGCTTGGGGGGGCTGGGAACGACCTAGAACGTGAGGCCCGCAGCGTGTAGCAGAGACCAGGGCCTCACTGGTGTGTGGGGAGGGCTGTCACAGCTTGGCAGAATTTGGGATGAGGGGAGGTGGGTGCAGCTGAGAGTCACATGTGTGAACGTGAAACCAGCACCTGGAGGATTATGGTTTTTTTTTTTAAGATTTTTTAAAAAAATTTATTTATGTAACAGAGAGACAGCCAGCGAGAGAGGGAACACAAGCAGGGGGAGTGGGAGAGGAAGAAGCAGGCTCCCAGCGGAGGAGCCCGATGTGGAACTCGATCCCGGAACACCGGGATCACGCCCTGAGCCGAAGGCAGACGCCTAACGACTCCGCTACCCAGGTGCCCCTGGAGGATTATGGTTTTAAGAAATAAACCTCATCTGGGCGCCTGGGTGGCTCAGTGGGTTAAGCATCCAACTCTTGATCTCAGCTCAGGTCTTGATCTCAGGGTTGTGAGTTCAAGCCCCGTGTTGGGCTCCACCCTAGGCATGAAGCCTCCTTAAAAAGAAAGAAAGAAAGACAGAAAGCTCCTCTTGCCACTTCCGGGTGGTTTGGTGAAGCCTCCCAGAGGACAGTAAACTTAGCCCCATGGGACCCAGACTCACCAAGGTGTTTGTGTCTGGACCAGTTGTCAGGCTTAGGCAGCCTCAGTTCCCTGGGTTTATAGTAAGGAGGTGGTGCTGTGGTCACCCAAGGCCCTTCCTGCCCTGCCCTGGCCCCCTCATTGCCAGGCCATGAATCATACAGAGGTTGCCCCAAATCTCCAATCCATATAGTGAGGAGAGGTGACAGCCATTCCAGCTCCATGACACACAGTCAGGGGACAGATGCCAACTCCCTCCCAGTGTTTTCTGCAAATGGAGACACCCATTTGCTGTCTACAGCAGGAGTTGGCAAACTCAGGCCTGTGGGTTAAATCCTGCCAGGTATCTATTTTCGTATGGCTTGAGAGCTAAGAATGATTTTTACATTTCAAAATGGTTGGAAACAATCAAAAAAGAATAATATTTTGTGACACATGAATATTATATAAAATTACAGTGTCTATAAATAAAGTTTTATTGGAACACATTCGAGTTCTTTCGTTTACCCATTGTCTGTGGCACTTTGGTGCTACAATGGTGGAGTAGTTGTGACAGAGACTACGTGGCTTTAAAGGCTAAAATGTTTACTATCTGCCTCCTAACAGAAAAAGTTTGTCAGCTCCTTCCTGATCTACAGTACTTTTCTGTGGGAGTTACAAGGGAAATCTTCTTTTTCTTTTTTAAAAGATTTTATTTATTTATTTGAAAGAGAGAGAGTGAGTGTGAGAGAGAGCATGAGCAGGGGGAAGGGGAGAAGCAGATCCCCCACTGAGCACGGAGCCGGGAGCCCAACATGGGACTCAATCCCAGGACCCTGGGACCTCAGCCGAAGGCAGACACTTTACCTGCCTAGCCACTCAGGATCCCCAAAGGGAATTTTCTTTTAACAGACTAGACGGGATTTCCCAATTGTTTGTTGTAATGAGATTTGGATATAATTCACTTAATAAACACCTAAGCACTTTCTTGGTTAGGTCACTAAATAAACAGAGATAAATCAGATCTAGTCCCTACCCTGAAGACAGGCAGGTGTGTATGTATGTAAATTGCAGTATAGAGGGATTAGCTCCACAGCGTATATTTTTTACAAGATACTTGGAAGCATAAAGGAAGGAGTGACTAACTCTGCCTGGGGAAATCAAGGAGGGCTTCTGAGAGGAAGCGTTGAGGGAGCATCATTCTTGCTTTCAGCTGAACAGACTGTGTATTATGTAAGTCAAGGGCACACCCCCTACCATTACACAGTATAAACCTGAGTGGGTCTTGAAGGACTCTTGATTGAAAGTGAGAGATATTTAACTCACTCAAGCCTATCAAGGAATTCAGTGGCTCCTGAAAGGTAGAAGTCTGGGTGCAACCAGGCAAGACTTAATGTGGGGGTTCAAGCAGTGCTGTAGGGCCCTGTCTCTCCCAATCTCTTGGAGGAACCCTCCTTTGTCCCAGGGACTATAGAACAATCCCAGAAAAGTATTCTGATTGGCTGCTTGAGGTCACATGCCCACTCCTAAACCAATCACTGTGCTGAGGGCAGGACAGAGTGATCCTTGAGACTGTCTACCTCAGAGGGCCAGGGTTGGAGGATGGAGCCATCATGATTGACAGTGTCCCAGAGTTGGGGAGGAGTGGTCTTCTCAAGGAAACTTGCAAACAAAATCACACATCCAGCACAAAGAATCAGAAAGACCTCTTCCAGAAGACCAGACAGGAGAAGTCTGTAACAAGGACATGGCCAGTTCTATCCCCAGGGCCTCTGCAATGCACGAGACAATCACCAGCAGTGACCCTTGAGATGTACCACTGACAGCCCTGCCCATTCCAGCTCATGAGGACTGGTGACCTCCGAACACAGCTGGGGAAGAGAAAGAAGGCACTCCTTTCCGCACCTTCTCTGGGCTGTTAGAGCTCGGGGGTGCTTGAGTCCACTTATTTGATCCATGGAGCCCCTTCCTTCCTTCCTTCCTTCCTTCCTTCCTTCCTTCCTTCCTTCCTTCCTTTTTTTTTCTTTTTCTTTCTTTCTTTCTTTCTTTCTTTCTTTCTTTCTTTCTTTCTTTCTTTCTTTCTTTCTTTCAGGATTTTATTTCACTATTAGAGAGCGCACATGAGACGGGGGAGGGGCAGAGGGAGAAGCAGACTCCCTGCTGAGCAGGGAGCCCTACACAGGACTTGATCCCAGGACCCTGGGATCATGACCTGAGCCAAAGACAGCCACTTAACTGACTAAGCCACCCAGGTGCCCTCAAGGAGCACTTTAAAATGACAAAACAAGCCACTGACTTGGAGAAACTATTTGCAAAAGACACATCTGATAAAGGACTTGTACCCAAAATATACAAAGCACTCTGTAAACTCAGCAATAAGAAAACAATCCAATGAAAAAATGGCCCAAAGACCTTAACAGACACCTCACCAAAGAGACACAGATGGCAAATAAGCACATGAAAAGACGCTCCACACCATATGTCATCAGGGAGATACAGATTCCAACAACGAGACACCACTACACACCCATTAAAATGGCCAAAATCTGGAACACGGACAACAACAAACGCTGGCGACGATGTGGAGCAGCAGGAACCCCCCACGCTGCTGGCGGGAGCGCAACATGGTGCAGCCACTTGGGAAGACGGGTTGGCGGTTTCTTACAAAACCAAACATACCCTTACCATGCAGTCCTGCATTCGAGCTCCTTGGTATCCGCCGAGAGGAGTTGAGAACTTGCGTCCACACGAAAAGCTGCACACGGATGTTTGTAGAGGCTTTATTCATAATTGCTCAAACCTGAAAGCAACCCAGATGTCCTCAAAGAGGTGAATGGATAAGTAAACTGTGGCACATGCAGATAATGCAATGTTGTTCAGCACTAAAAAGACATGAGCTCTCAAGCCGTGAAAAGACATGGAGGAAACTTTGATGCATATCAGTAAGTGAAGGAAGCCAGTCTGAAAGGCTACAGACTGTACGATTCCAATAATATGACATCTGGCAAAGGCGAAACTATGGAGACAGTGGAAAGATGAGTGGTTGTGGGGGTGGGGGGCAGGGAGGGATGAATAGGCAGAGCACAGAGGACTTTGAAGGGAATGAAGATAGTCTGTATGAGCTATAATGGTAGATGCATGTCAGTACACATTTGTCCAAACCCAGAGAATGGGCAACACCAAGAGCGAGCCGTGGTGTGCACTAGGGACTCTGGGTGATACTGACGTGTCAGCGCAGGTCCATCCTTGGTTGAGTGAACCATTCTGGTGCAGGGTGTTGATGCTGAGGGAGGCTGTGCATTGGTTGGAAAGGGGGTATACGGGAATTCTCTGTACGTCCTCTCAATTTTGCTAAGTTGAATCTAAAACTGAAATGAATCTAAAACTGCTCTAAGAAAATAAAGTCTTTAAAAATGATAACAAGAGCTCATGAGTGAGAATGCGCCCACCTTTCTTTTCAAAGCTCCTCTGCTCAGCCGCAAACCACAGGAATTAAATTTTATAGTGCATTTTACAGACAACGAACATGCAGCAAGGTCACAAATACATGTTGAGATTACAAGACAAGACACTGAACAGAGACCAGCCAGCGTCGGCAGCCCCGTGATGGCTGCCTGGCCTGGATACGCACATCTAACATCACCCTCACACCCGCCAGCTGGCGCCTCTCTTGCTGCCCCCTCTGCTCCGTACACACCGTTTCTTAAAGGTGGGTCACTGTAGGGCAGGAAGAATGATACAGGTGTGCTTTCTGTGTCTCTTGTGTATTTAAAAGTACGTGTAAGAAGGATGTCACGGATACGTTTTTGGCTTTTTGACCTGAGCGGCATTGTCTGCCAAACGCTGTTCTTGTCCAATACCCGCCCCCCGCCAACCATTTAGTCCAACCCTCTAGCTTTATAGATGGGGAAGCAAGGCCCAGAGATGGAAAGGGACTCTTGCAAATGGTTTCAACAGCCAGTACGTTTTCTGAGAATAGACACATTTGAATTTGGTCAGATGAAGAACATAGGAAGGTCTGCAGGTGGTGTTGCTTGTATGGGGCCCGGGGAAGACTTTGGCTCCATCTTCTCATTTAACCTTGGGTTTTTTGGGTTTTTTTAATTAAATTTTTTTTAGTAATCTCTACACTCAACGTGGGGCTTGAAGTCACAAGCCTGAGATCAAGAGTCACATGTTCTTCCAATTGAGCCAGCCAGGCACCCCATAAGTTTGGATTTTTTGATTAAGGGTGGGAAACATCGCTTTTCTTTACCTCAGAGATTAAGGCTGTAACATATTGATCGCTTAGGTGTTATTAGAAAAATGTTAAACAAATTAAATATGGTACATCCCTATGTAATGGTACATCTATGAAAAACTCTACTGCTGTCAAACATGGCAGCTATGAAAATGAGGAACATGGTAGCTTGATGGCAATCATTGACACTGCAGTTACTGGCCTCGTTATATCCATGTCCTTGACCCTGAAATTTGCAGTCCCTCTCACTCTGACTCTGGATGCTCACAAGACCTCCTTTGACCAACAGAATGTGATGGCGGGTAAATTCCAGGGTGCAGTCACCCTTGCTGCCCAGGCAATAGATGGCCAGCCATCAGACATGTGAGTGAGGCTATCTGAGTCCAACCAGCTGAGACACCAGCTGGGCACAGGTGCATCAACACCCCCCCAATCAAGACTAAGCCTGTTCAGACCAGTAGAACGGCCCATTTTACCCAGAGACTCAAGAGCAATAGTAAATCTTGTTTTAATCATGAATTTTGAGTTGGGTTGTTATCCAGAAATAGCTGAAGGGTACAGCGGTATTACTGAGAGGGGACAGGGAAGCACATGGAAAAAGCAGGATAAAAATGTGCATGAAATATGATCTCTACCATGTGATATGCAGATAAGATACATAGCAGTATGGAGTACCTGGGTGGCTCAGTCAGTTAAGCGTCTACCTTCAACTCAGGTCATGATCCCGGAGTCCTGGGATTGAGCCCCGCATCCAGGCTCCCTGCTCAGCAGAGAGTCTGCTTCTCCCTCTGCCCTTCACCCCACTCGTGTTCTCTCTCTCTCTCACTCTCTCTCAAATAAATAAACTCTTAGAAAAAAAAGTAGCCCATGCCCATCCACACTTACAGAAAATTCTAAATGGAAATACATCCAGCATCTCGGGGTGGTATTAAGGGATGTATGGGGGTAATTTTATTTTTCCTCTTTTCTCTTTTCCAAATTTCCTGTGATGGTCTTACGTTACTTTTATAAAAATGCCTTTTCATAAAATAAAGTGCAGATTGGTCTCACTCAAGGTTTTCATGTTGGAGGTGGCAATGGGCCCATCAACTGTTTTTTTTGGAAGATTTGACCAAATCATTCGTGCCATCACCAGAACAAGCCCCTATTGTGGCCAAAGACTGCTATTGACACAAAGTAGAAAAAAAAAAAAATCCTTTCTTCACACTTTGATGCCACAAATGAGCAAAGCCCAAACAACTGTCTTCCCTGCTCCACAGTACTGGGGCACCAATGAACGTAATTTGTTTTCTCATTTGTATTTGCCCTGAACCATTTGCTGGCCTGGCTGAGGGATGCTGAGTCTCCCACCCCACCCTCCTCTGCATATGCACATCCTCCATATATTACAGGCTCAGCCCTAGTCCTGCATCCTCCAGGGAGCAGCTCTGGTCTCCTCAGCTAGAGAAGACCCTCCATTCTGAGCTTCCGGAACACTTCCTTGGACCACACAAGTCTCCTTCCCACTATGTAGTATTCACATCCACATTCATCTCTTTGTCCAAACTTTGAGCTCAGTGAGGGCAGGGTCACCGTATGACCCTGTTGATTTTGGTTCTCCCACTCCAGGGGCTGCAAGGCCAGGAATAAAGGAAAAATTGTACACAGAGAGAAATTTGGAACTGATCATTCTAACGCTCTTGGTTTATAAATGGGGAAAGTGAGGACAAGAGTCAGGGTGTGCCTCGTCCACACATGGCGGCAAAGACAGAACTTAAACTCACATCTCTTGAGCTGTGTCCAGTATTCCTCCTACTGGGCACTCAGCCTCCAGCAAGGTCGTGGACCAGGGCAGGGACATTCAGGGTGCAGAGATGAAGGAGGCGCTCCCTCCCAGGGCAGAGTCTGCATTCCCAACAGCCTGCAGAGCGCGTTCCCCTCTTGCCCCACCCTGGGCCCCAGACTCCTGTGGTCTGAGCGCCTGAATGAATGCTCTGTATTTCAGTCCACAGCCCTGGGCCTGGACTGGCTTCACTATTTGCAGTAGAAAGACCATCACAGCACCTTTCCCATGGGCATTGAAAGCACAGCAGGTGAGACTACACATGGGTTTGACATTTAGGGCAGCTGCCTTGGAAGGTGTCCTTGGAGGAGCTACGGTCGCTACCTCGTCACCACTGAATTATACTTTTGTTTTATTCTATTTCATTTGTGATTGTTGCTCTTGACGATGCTATAACTCCCCCCACCACACACACACTATCCTGCTGGGGTGGGCTGAATGAGATGAAAATGTGTCAGGACAGTGAAATCAGGAATCTTCCAGAAGGATGAAGAGATAGCCTTAGTCCCTTCAAATACCAAAGTTAGATATTTTAAAGATTTTTGAGTATTGGAGGAACTTTCAGTCTCATCTAGTAAAATGACAGAGCAGAGTAAAATTTAAATTTTGAGTTAATGTTACCTCTTCAGGGTCCCTGGCTGGCTCAGTCAGAAGAGCATGTGACTCTTGATCTCCAGGTCACGAGTTCAAGCCCCACACTGGGTCTAAAACAAACAACAAACAAACTTAAATCTATGTTAGTTCTTCAAACGGGTAAAATGTCTTCAGAATTTTTTAGGAGGGTACATTTGTACCTCTGTTCACAGATCATTTTCTTTGTTAGCAAGGATGATGCACTTAGGAGACTCAGGAAAGCAGGGAGAGAGGTCAGGGGTGATTTGGTCAGGGTCATGCCCTAGAGCAGAGGGGAGTAAGTCCCCAAGGGAGGCACCTTGTCCAGGGCCACACCGAGGTCTCAGACTCCCAGGCCAGGGGCAGAGAGCAGAGCCTGTGGGCAAGGAGACACTAGTTCCTGGCATTATCCACAGTTGCCATTGGGTATCTGCCCTGTGCCAGGCACCATTCCAGGCACCGGGATGCAGCCATGAATGAGCTGAGACCCGGCCTGGTGGACTTATTTGCTGGAGGACAGTGGTGAGCTTGGTGAAGGAAGTTGAGCAGGTTGAGGTGACAGGGTCCAGGTGGAGGCCCATCATTCCAGGTCGTCAGCAAAGGTCTCCCTGAGAAGGTGCTGTTTGAGCAGAGACCTGGATGGTGGGAATGAGGTGGGCTCTGAGGTGGGAGGAGGGCAGATAAGAGGCTCGCGTGGCTGGAGGGGAGTGAGGGAGAGGAAGTCTGGAGGTGATAGGGAGAGAAGCAGCTAGAAGGTGGGGTGGGCTAAGTCGGGACTGAATTTCATTCCAAGTGCTATGGCCAGCTCATTCCCAACTCTGAGACTGCTTCTCCCCTCAACAGGGTGGCCTGGAGTCTCCCAAATGGGAGTGCTTCTCAAGAGAATGTGCTTCTGTGCAGGAGCCAGTTCGAGGGGGGCCCTGGGACTATGCGTGTGGGGAGAGCCAATCTTGGGGGTATGGGAACTCGGGGAGACCTGCCCAGAGCAGAGAGAGCCCAGCGGGGCCAACCAGGGCACAGCGGGCAGATGAAAGACATGTGACCTTGGAGAGAAAGCGAGAGCCAGTGCAGGAAGTCTTGGGGAGGCAGAGTCCAGCACAACCTGAAAGAGTTTTCTCATGGTCAGAGCTATTCAACAAACATGGGGCAGCTGTAGTGGGAAACTGTGGGGTTTTCTCAAAAACATAGAATTCCCATATGATCCAGCAATCCCATGCCAGGTATATAACACAAAGAATCAAAAACAGGAACTCAAAGAGATATTGCACATTCATAGCAGCATTATTCAGCTACAATAGCTGGATAGCTAGAAGGTGGGGGCAACCCAACTGTCTGAGTACAAATGAATGGATAAACAAAATATGCTATAATAGAATATTATCCAGCCTTCAAAAGGAAGGAAAATCCAACATATGTTCTGTCATGACTGAACCTTGAAAACATTATGCTAAGTAAAATCAGCCAGGCACAAAACGGCAAATATAGTACGAAGACTCTGGAGTAGTCAAATTAATGAAGACAGAAAGTCAATGGTTGTTGCCAGGGGCTGGGGGAGGGGGAAATGGGACGGAAGATAAAAATGTTCTGGAGATGGATGGGGGTAATAGTTGCACAACAGTGTGAATGTGATTAATGCCACTGAACTGCACACTTATGGATGGTTAAAACGGTATGTTTGATGTTGTGTTCACTCACCACAATAAAAACAAAAAGGTTGTTGCACAGTGACTTGGGCTGACTTGGGAAGTAGCGGTCTGTCCATTAGTGGAGATGTGCAAGAGAGGCTGGGCAGCTTCTCGATGCTGGGGAGTAAGGGCAAGGCCAAGGGAGCAAAGCGGTGAGGTCATCCTGTGCTTTGGGTCAGGGTGGGAAATAACACTGTGGCTGAAGTGTTTTGAGCTCTTACCATGTGCCAGCCCTGAGCTTAGGCTTTCCGTGTATTTCCTCGTTCTCCCCTGGGACCATGAAGCAAGGTCAGTACTGCCACCTGCCCTGATCCCCTCCAGGCTGGGCATGTGTTCTGCCCTTCAGGATGGCCTCAGCTGCAGAGACTCACCCAGCCCAAGGCTACACCCCTCCCCAGAGTGACTGACTTATGTGAGGTGCCAGAGGCCTGGCCAGCTCAGCTCCCTGAAACTGGGGACACTTTGACAGTCTGCTTTCAGCTCAGGGGCCCCCAGGTTGTTAAGCCTGTCTGGCAGCTTGGCTTTCCCTCTGTCCACGCCAGCTTCCTCCCCTCCTTTCTTCAGCTGTTGATCCTGGGGACCTCCTGGTTGCTGAACTCCAGTGAAGGTCTGCTTTAAGGACCCCACCTGCAAGGTTTGTCAGGGCCAGTCAGCTGGATGCCAGGGGCCTGGGCCGGTTCAGAGTGGGAGAGAAGGAAGCTTACTAACTCTCAGGAGGGTACATCAGCACCCAGCCTGCCTGAGGACCCAGGCTTTAGAGACTGGGGGTCCTCAAGGCAGCTTGGCCTACTGTGCCTCATGCCTCTGTTATCCCCAGGCCCCTGGCATCATAGCAGAACCACAGTACAAATGACAGGAGCTAAATTCTAATAGCCAGACTGGCCTGTTAATGGCCTCTTATACATTTAAATTGGGCGTGATCCCTTTGGGTACTGTAATTTTATTCATGGAGATTGTGCCATCTCATTTGAATATGGAAAACTGTACTTAAGAGATAGGGTGGCTCTGGTAGTTTCTTCTTTCCGTCCTCCAGCCTGGCTTTGCCACCCTGGGCCTGGCCAAGGACAAACGCTATGACTCTGCCAACTCAGCTCTTTTTGTCTCCACTGAATAGAGAAGAGAATGGGGGTGCTGAAGTCAGTGGAAGCTGACAGAAATCAGACCACAGTCTGAATTCTACTCAGGGCGACTCTGAGCCGTGGTTTCCTCATCTGTAAGTGATGAGAACACTTAGTTCCTAGGGTGGTAGGAGAGCTACGCACCGGTGAATACACAAAAGCACCCCGCATGGAGCCTTGCTTCCACATCCTGGGCCATCCAACAGCAGGCCTGACGGAGCTCTGAGGAGCACCAGCCATGGCTGGAAAGGCAGGGGGGCAGCTGGGCCTCCTCCTGGACACACTGGGGGACTTCAGCTCTGCTGCTCAGCCTCTAAGGCTGTCCCAGGGTGGGAGGGGTTTGCTCGAACATTCCATGCGGGCATCTCAACCCACTGCTTCTGCGACCACCCCAGCCGGGGAGCAGGGCCTCTCTGCTCTCAGATCCCACAGCTCACGGGGCTACTAGGCTCCCGCCTCCAGGCCAAGCCCCGGCTGAGGGGCTGAGAGGCCGAGGGGCCAGGGACAAGGCCCCTTCTCAGAAGCTGCACCAGCCTCTTGCTTCCCTTCCATCCCTCTTCCTTCTCCAGCTTGGGGGAACTTTCCTAGTTTTAGGAGCTGGGGGAAGGTGGAGACAAGCTGGCTCTTTCTGAGCAGTAGCCTTCAGATCTAGTGCTGATGGCAAACAGCTGATGTCTGGGGCTCCAGACTTCCAGGCTTTTCGGGTGGGTGGCAAATTTCATACACCGAGAGCTTTGCGTTTCGAATCATAAAACACAAAAATGTATTTTTGTAACGTCAACATACAAAATGTTGTTGGTTTTTGGTTTGATTTTGGTTTGGTTTTGGTTTGGTTTTGGTTTGGTTGTCGAGTTTCTTGTGTCGCCTGCTCCTGAAGCATCAAGTATTTAAAGTACTGGGAGCAAAAACGCACATCGGTTTTTTGTTTGGTCCACCTCGATCCTCCCTTTTTTTAACTGTAAGAAACAAGGCGAAGATGGGCAGGAAGGTACTTTTTCTTTTTTTTCCCCTAAGAATGGGATTATATGCATTGTGATTTTACTTTTCACTTAGCAACATATATCAAATACCTTTCCATGTAAATAAATACTACCGAATAAATCAATCACATCGGTTGATATATCAAAAACATTATCCACCCCTCTATCCCCACCCAGTGCAAACACTGATCTTCTTCTTCGGGGCTGAGTGTTGTGCAAGAAGTCAACCCCACACATGCTGATATGGCTTCTTTGTCTTTTTCCCAAATTGTTCCCCAGGCCCCTGGAGGTACCCTGGGGAAGACACTGGGGGACAAGTGACCAGTGGGAGCCCAAGAGGTCTGCTGTCACCTGCCCAGAGCTGGAACTCTGATCCCTCTCAGCTTGGGGAAGAGGTTTCTGGGCTGTGCGTTTCATTGTTGTTTCTTGGTAAATCTAATCAAGTCCAGTATGATTACCAGTGTATGGATTTAAAGGGGTGTCTTCCTGAAGCTTTCTTAACACACAAGTATAAATGCACCCTCCTTTAGACTTGTAATGAAAATGGAGCACCAGGGAGAAGGAAAAGGCATTGGTGGGAGATGTCCCCAGTAGCTCCATCTGTGAGTGGACGGTTTACCCAGAAGCGTTTGAAACATCGGGCATCAGGAGGCATGGGGGGAGGTCTAGCTGGGCTGTGCTGTCTGGCTACTTTGAACTCGACTTGAATGCCTGACTGGGCAGTGACTGAGGTCAGCAGTAGACACCACTCAGGAGGACCCGAGGCACATCTGTCCTGGGGAGACAGAGAGCTTCCTACGAGGGGTGATGTGGCAAAGGGGCTGTGGGTGAGGGAGTGAGCGCTCTGTTGCAGCAAGTGTGGGAGCATTTGCCTGACGACAGCACCTCGGGATGTTTCTCATATGGTCTTTTAAGACAGAGCGCTCCCACTCCAGAAAGCCCCTGGCTGGGAGCTATCTGCTCCTGAACACATGAGCAGGCTTCCACAAGCTGCTCCTGAATGAGGCTTCGGAACTCAGCCGGAGCATCTTCTATCTGACAGGGGTGAACCCCCACCTCAGCAGCACACAGTGTACCCAGAAAGTGGGGGCTGGCTGCTGGACAGAGTCCCCTATAAAAACCTGGCTTTAGAGGGAGGTAGCTCTGGATGACTGACAGAATCACAAACAGCCTCTGAGCTGAAGCAGTCCTATAACCTAACCTCACTGCTCCTTGTACAGAGAGGGATCTGAAGGCCCAGAGCTGGGGTGACTTGCCCAGGGCACACAGTCAGATCAGAACGCAGCTCTCCTGGTTCTGGCCTGGGCCCTCCTCTGTACCAGCTGTCTTTTCTTTTCTTTTTTTTTTTTTTTTTAAAGATTTTATTTATTTATTTGACAGAGATAGAGACAGCCAGCGAGAGAGGGAACACAAGCAGGGGGAGTGGGAGAGGAAGAAGCAGGCTCATAGCAGAGGAGCCTGATGTGGGGCTCGATCCCATAACGCCGGGATCACGCCCTGAGCCGAAGGCAGACGCCTAACCGCTGTGCCACCCAGGCGCCCCCCAGCTGCCTTTTCTAACACCTGGCAGCTGTCAGGAGGTACCCCCTTGTTAGTTCAAAGTGGAGGAGAGGAGATGCAGGATGGGGGGGGGGTCAGAGGACAGAACAGGCCACCGGTCTCACTTGGCCCTCAGGTCAGAGGTGACCCATGAGGGGCTTGGCTGGGGCATCCCTCCACCCGCGTGAGGAGGACGCCAACAGGCCTCCTCCTGTCACTGCCTCCTCATTTCTTGGATGGGATAAACTGTTTGGCCTTTGGACAAGATTATTTTTCCATGAAACAGGATTGTTATCACTTAATTGAAAATAATTATCCAATGCAAATTGAGTTCAATTCGTCTAGTTGGAAAATAAAGAAGTGAATATTTTGGGCAGTTTCACTGCTGTAAAGCAAGTATCTTAAGTAAATGAAAGTAATGAGAATAGACTTCTGTCTCTGCAGGAAGCCCTGGGAAGTCAGCAGGGGCTTTCTTGAGTGGCCCCCATGGCCGGGAAGTCTGGTTCAATCCGTTGTCCAAATCAGGGCTTGTCCTAATGGATCTGTAAAGGAGGGGATGTTCCCCCAGAGCCAGAGGCCATGGGGGCGCTGAGGGTGGCAGGGATGCAAGTCACCCTGCTCAGTAGCTCAGCACCCCAGGGGCTCATCCTGACAGACACAGACCCTGGTCTCCTTGGGAAACAAGGAGAAAGAAGGAGTCAGAGATGTAAGTCTAATGTAGGAGGTCACTTCCTGTCCTCCTCCTCTTCCTGTGCTCTCCATCCCAGGCCCAGCGCCTTCAAACCTGAGTCCTCTAACACTCTGTCAGTTACCCTCAGTCACAGTTAGTTCCACCCAGGTGACCACCAACTCCACCTGCTTTCCTAACGCTTCTTGGCTTTGCTTACTTCCTTGCATTGCCACTGTATCTATCAGCTACCCGTGGCTGCAGCAAAGCTGCCTAATGAGCAATCACAACATCCCAGTGGCCTACAACAGCAGGCAGTTCCTTCACATGGCCCTGCAGCTCTACTGACCTCAGCTGGGCTCACTTGTGGGGCTGCAAGCGCCTGGGGCTGCTCTGCTTGTGCTTGCGGGGGCTCTGCTCCACAGGTCTCTCATCCTCCAGGATCAGCAGCCCAGCTGGACACGTCCTTCTCCTGGTGATGGCAGATGCGCAGAGGGCAAGTGGAACATGTGAGGCCTCTTAAGGTCAAGGCTCAGAACCGGTATCTAGTCACTTCTGCCCCACTCCATGGACCTAAGTAAGTCACAAGACCAAGTCCAAAGTCCAGGGCTAGGAGCATACACTCCTCCCACAAGGAGGTGTGGATGCAGGAGGACAGAGCCTACTGCTCTAGTCTTAACCTTCCCACTAGACTCCTCAACTTTGGTCTCATCCCCTCTAATCTATTCTTCATGGAGTAGTTTGCTCCTTCTAACATGCAAACCTGACCGTATCACTTTTCAGCGTAAAATCCCCCAAATCCTTCCTTTGCTTGATGGTCTTATTCCTCTTTTTTGAGTTTGGAGAATAATTGAAATTCACCTGTAAAAGTTCTGTATTTAACAATATTCTAAGGGTCCTATGAAATATGTCCCCAGTACAATTGTTATCATGGCCCCTGATAATTGAGTGTCCCTTGTTCTCCTTCCTTCGAGGGACAGCCTTGGCTGTTGCTGCATGTATATGGCAGTGCATGGGAGATCTATAACCTGCATACAGCTGCGCAAGCTGGCAGAACACAAAGCAAACGCTCACGAGGACAGGAGCAGCAGGGCTGCAGCTGTGAGATAGAGCGTCCTTTGTACGTTGCTGCAAGGCCAGGCCATGGCACAGCACCAGGCTCATGGCGGGGACTGGTTTTCTCTTCCAAAACCCAACCATGCAAATTCACCAAAATGTAGACTTGTCCACAATGAACAACGTATGCTCTCTTTTTTTCATAGCAAGACTTCCTCCATGAAGAAAGCAGGGTGCTGCTTTACTCTCTAGTACAAACTCCTTGTCTTGTGCAGACTGGTAACTAAGTTTACCAGCTACTTTGAGACTGTTCTTCTCTCCTCTGCTTCTAGGGACATAGATTGGTGGTGCCCAAGAATCTCTGAATGGTACCCGAGAGTAAAATTATGAAGACAGTGGACAAAAGCTAGTAATTAAAAAAAATTAATGCAGTGCTATAATAAAAAAAGGACATTAGCTCAATATGATAACAGATGATTGGCTAAATAAATTATATATGTCCTCTTAATGGAGTAGATTCCACTCATAAAATAATAGTTTGGGGACTTTTATAATGGGCTTTAAAAAGGCTTAGAGTATAACAGTAAGTTTTAAAAAAAAATATTGCAAAATTGTGTGAACAGTCCACTATGTAACATGTAGATAAGATAGATGGGCACGTGGGGCGCCTGGGTAGCTGTTGGTTAAGTGTTCGACTCTTGATTTTGGCTCAGGTCATGATCTCAGAGTCATGAGAATGAGCCCCTCGTGGGGCTCTACCCTCAGCTTGGAGTCTGCTTGAGATTCTCTCCCTCTGCCCCTCTCCCACTCCCGCATGTTCTTTCTCTCCCTAAAATAAATAAACTTAAAAAAAAGAATAGATAGATGGGCACACACTCACATATCCTGAAGGAACTGCAGAAAAATACATAGTGGTTGGAGCGCCTGGATGGCTCAGTTGTTAAGCATCTGCCTTCAGCTCAGGTCATGATCCCAGAGTCCTGGGATCGAGCCCCGCATCGGGCTCCCTGCTCAGTGGGAAGCCTGATTCTCCCTCTCCCTCTGCTGCTCCCCCTGCTTGTATTCCCTCTCTCGCTGTGTCTCTCTGTTAAATAAATAAAAATCTTAAAAAAAAAAAAAAGAAAGAAAAATACATAGTGGTTGTGTTAGGGTGGCGTGATTGTACCTTTTTCTTCTTTTATCTATTTTTCAAACTTCTGAAATACAGTTCTGCTACTTTATAATGAAAAAAATTTAAGCCTAGTAATAACACATTTCTAAGTCCCGTTCAGTTGGTGCCCTCTAATTCAGGGTCTCCTTAGATTCCTAATGTTAATACCTTAAAAAAAAAACACATTAATTCAGACCCATAAATTCAGACTCTGTGATCATTCAGACTGGGCATTCATTCATTCATTCATTCATTCAACAAACATTTAGTGAGAAACCTCTAGTGCCCTTCCAGGCCCTGTCACAGTGAACAGCATCACTGCCTCATGGAGGGATGGCCAGTGCTTACCCTTTCACTCTGCGGGATTCACCTAAAATGCTTGCCCACTACATGCTGTGCCTGGCACTGGGGGACAGAGGCAGGTCCAGCCAGGAAGAAGACACATGCAAACCCAGGAAATTTCTCTTTGTCAGAAACATCAGTTAAAAGCTTAAAAGCATAATACATGCTCATCATAAATTCAAACGATACTTGGTATATGACAGCAAACCCACTTCCCAGAGATAAGCAAGAGGAACGGTTTGATACGCATCCTTCAATTTTTTTTCTATGAATCTACAAAAAGACATATTCCTCTATGTATAATGCACACATAACCAAATATCCACATGCATAGCTATATAAACGATAGTTCTATTTTCATTTTAAAAAATGGATCTTAGAATGCATTTAGTTCTGCAGTTTCAATGTTGACTGTTCTGAGACCAAGCATACAAATGTGCAAAGTGCTGGGGGACCACAGAGACTGCGTGGCTGGTGCAAGAATGAGATGGGCCTGATGATGGCTGGGACTGTGGAATTTTTGCCGCAATTCTGAGAGGTCTGTGCTGCCCACTCCCCTGGCCATGGCATGACTGAGCTGGCTGCTGAGCACGGTAGGATTCTGCTGGATATGGAGGTGGGAGAAAGGGATGCCAGGGGAGGGAGCGGCAGAGGTAAAGGTCTGGAGGTGGAAGATGAGGCCATCTGCCCTGTGGAGCGCCCCTCCAGGTTGGAGACCCTGACCAAATGATGGCCGAGTGGCTGTACAGACTCACGGCTTGATTCATGGCACATCTTTGTTCCCTGTCTTCCTTCCAAAGCCCCTGCCCCCAACCCAGTGGTCTCAAACTTGCCTGTCCAGTCCCTTCAGCATCAGGAACCAGGGTGTGGCTCCTCTGGGAGAAGAGGGCTGGGTATTGGGGTCCCAGATCATCATGAAAGCAGATATCGTACTTACACATGAAAGAGAGAGTTGCAGTTACAAAGCTTGGTTGTTTACACAGTAAGGAGGAATTAATTCATGGGAAGGTGGAGGGTGGAGTTTGGGGGGGCCCCCATTGTCTTCTGCCCATTAAGCACTGCGGCTAGTGGGCAAACCCGACATATGCCCACTTCCACTTTGACAGCTGCTCTTATTAAGTGGAGCTCTTTAAACACGGGAATCCACTGAACACTAATCTGGATGATTGAAAAAACAAAACCAAAAACCCAACCAAAATACCCCACAGAAATTCAGCAGGAACTGCTGCTGATCGCTGTAAATACACCAGGCACATTTCTGGGTTTTACCCTGGTCACACTCCTGCAATGACTAGCTCAGGGGCTTCTCAGGGTGGCAGGGGGCAGGGTGCCTTCTGAGGGCCTCCCAGCCCAGGCTGCTCTGAAGTGAGCCTGAGTGGGTCTGCTGGCCCCAGGCCAAGCTCTGGATACCTGCTAGACCCCTTACATGCTTGGTTCACATCACTTAACCCTCTCACATTCCCCTTCCTCTTCAGCTCTCGTCCCTTCTCTGGGCCTCAGTGTTGCCCTCAGTGTTGCCCTCAGTGTTGGAGTGAGGGTTGGGGGGACAAGGTAAGGTCATTATGATACAAAATTAAGCAGAAGGAGAAGGGGAATCTCTAAGAGTCCTTCCCAGTCCGATCTTGTAAAAACAAAGGGAAAACAGATCAGCTAAGAACCTCTGAGCTGGCCTGGGATAAAGGCCACAAACCAAGACCTTGTCCTGAAATCCCCTCACCCCACCCCCAGGACACCGTGTCCACCTTCTTTAGTTCCCAAAGTTTAAGCTCCCTATAAGTACTCACCTTCCCTACACACACACACACACACACACACACACACACACACACACACACACACACACACTCTGTAGTTGTCTAGCCTGTGCCTGGCCTATCCGTCTGTATCCCAAAGTACAGCGACTTGGGACCTCCTATCTCATGTGAACTCGAGAGCCATCTCCACCCCACCTGCTCTCCCCTGCACCCTACAGCTGGCAAGACCACCTGACCTTTCTCTGAGATCATGGACAACACAGGCTGCCCTTGACCTGCTGTGCTAGGATCATTAATGAAATCACTACAACTCCATCTGATGGCCCTATCTCGTCCCTTGCCTTGTCCCATCACACTCTATACCCCAGCCCTGGTCAGTGCCCTCCACTTTCTCTACCTGGATGCATCCTTCACTGGCCTGCTTCTGAGCCTTTGAACGAGCATGTCTGAGACGTACTTTTGCTCCCATTCATTCTGCCTTCACCTTTGAGATTTAGTTCAAGAACCACCTCTCAGGGGAAGCCTTCTCTGATTACACGCTTCCAACTTAAGTCAGAACCAAGCTTCCTGCCCCAGCCCCTCCCAGCTCCACAGACCATGTGCCAATTGCCCGTGTATGTATCATATTAACTTCCAACCTTTCTACACATTTTAAAATACTTCAAGAAACTGACTTATAACTTATATACGTGCAGTTACAGCTCATCATATGTTTCCATATTTATACATCTGTGTATGAGTCTGGGACACAGATGGGTAGGTTGAGGCATAAACTGGACAGCTAGAAGACCCTTTGTGGGTCTGTGTGTGTTGGGGAGGGGCGGGTTATGTGTGGATAACTTAGGATTTGGAGATCAGAGAAAATAGACACATGCCTTGAATCCTCGGGTGGGGTTAGAAGATTTCGGGATGAGGCTCTTGATCAAGATAGGTGCGTGTTTGCATAGGTTTGAGATCAGCTGAATGTGCAGCTTTAGAAATCTTGATAACATAATGGCTTCTTCATGCTCAGTTGAATTGATTGTTATCATTTACTTCTCCAGTGTTCCACTGTTGACCATCTCCAATATCCACAGTTATAAAGAATGTTCTATGGACATCTTAGTGGATAATTCTTTAATGGCCTTTCTGGTTCCTTTTGGGGCAGAGTCCTAGAAGTGGAGATGCTGGGCCAGAGGCGTGAACCTTGTGAGACTTTTCACATATGGCCAAAGAGCTGA
Organism: Ursus arctos; assembly: GCF_023065955.2. Lineage (NCBI taxonomy): Eukaryota > Metazoa > Chordata > Mammalia > Carnivora > Ursidae > Ursus > Ursus arctos. The sequence continues at coordinate 27,381,710 of NW_026622852.1, read as the reverse complement.
AATGGAACCTGTAGGAGTTTGCTAGCACTGCCATGACACGATACCACAGACTGGGGGGCTTAAACAACACAAGTGCATTTTCTCACAGTTCTGGAGGCTGGAAGTACAAGATTGAGGTGCTGGCAGGATTTCTCTGAGGCCTCTCTCCTTGGTTTGTGGATGGTTGCCCTCAGTCTGCCTCTTCACACGGTTGTCCTTCTGTGTATGTGCCCTCTGATGTCTCTGGGTCCCATTTCCTCTTTTTACAAGGAAACCAGTCAGATTGGATTAAGCCCATCCCAATGGCCTCATTTTACTGTAATTATCTCTTGAAAGACCCTGTACCTGAATAGTCACCTTCTGAGGAACTGGGGCAGGGGGGTTAAGACTTCGCCATATGACTTCACCATATGACACCAACAGAATTCTTCCTTAGAGGTTGGAAATGTCCCTTGGTGTTACCTGGCTTGGTTGCTGGCCCCCTTGGTTCCTTCCAAAGCTGAACTTTTGATGTGAAGACCTCTCAGTCTCTCAGCTTCATCCTTGTTTCCCTCTCTTTCGGTCTCTCATGCCATCACTGTCAACAGCTGTCAATCTGAAGTAGAGATTCTCAGCCTCAGATTGGAGGCACCTCCAGTTGGAATCGCCTGAGAGCTTAGAAAACTATCCTGGTGTCTGGTTCCCAGCCAGATTCTAATGTCCTTGCAGCCTGGGCACAGGGAACGTTAAAGATCTTCAGGTGGCTCCAGGGGTTGGTCAAGGCCTCCCTTTCTTGGCTTTGCAAAGCATGAGATAGGGCACAGGGGCTGTTTCACTACCATTTTCCAAAGTTAATTAAAGCTCCATATTCTAAAGCCTGTTTAAGTCCCCCAAACAAGTTCATTTTAAAGCGTGGTGGTAATTTGGCTCCTTTGTTAAAATTAAGTCCTTAAAGTAGAAATTAAAAGATGAAATGGAAAACCACTGGGCATAGAAAATCCACCCTGGGTTTAATAGAGTCTCTTAAGTTGGGGACTGGAGTGAGACCCTTGCTGCTCAATGTGGGTGAGGGGCCCACTATACATTGTGGTCCTTGAGGCTTATGTTCTGTGTAAGCTTTTGAAGGAAGAGGATAAAAGCTAATTTTCATGAGAGCCCTGCTTCTGTGGTGGGGCGATTAGGAAACTGTTGTGTTAAGTTTGGGCTCCTCTACGTTTAGTGCCCCAACTCTCAATGTTTGAAGCAAAGCTTTACAAGATTCTACCCCTGGGTGAATCTCACAGACAGGCTGAGCTAAAGAAGCCAGAGGTAAAAAGAGTTCCTACTGGATGATTCCATTGAGACGAAGTTCAAGTACAGATGAAACTAATCTATAGTGACTGCAACCAGACAGAACCCGTCGCCTCTGAGTGTGTTTGTGGGAGACTCCAATCCTGAATAAATGGAGAGGGGCACAGCTCGGCTGGTTCGGGGGAAGATGTCTGTGATATGGCTCCCTTTCAAACTGTGGCCTTCATAAGTGGCCCGGGAGCCCCATGATTGGCAGGAGGAAGTCACGGCTCAGCCCCTGGGCCCTGGCATAGCCTGGCGTCTGCTGGCTCTCTCCATGCTGCTTCTCCACCCACAGCCCTACACCCAGAGCCAGCACCACCTGTGCTCCCTCCCTCCTCCACCCTTGCCCGTGCTGTGCCTCCTGCTGAGATGACCTCCCCAATCTTGTTCACCTGGCATTTGTTTATCCTTCCTATCATGGCCGGGAAGTTGTTCCTTTGCCTCCAGGGATGGCGTTAATCATATCCTTCACTCTTCACTTTATGTGTCTGCTTTTGCCATTAGGCTGGATGTGCTTTTGGGGGCAGCGCTGTCTCTGTATCTGCAATGCCTGGCACAGTGCCCAGGCACTGAGTAGGGACCTAAAAACAGTGTTTGTCATTGAACTGTGTTAGTTTAGGATGGGAAATGGAGAGCTGTAGATAAATGTCCTTTGTCACAGCCATCCATTTATGTATACCAATATTTGAAACATGATGGAGAAACATGTCATTCAAATGGCTCTTGGGGAAAGACTCTATTTGGTGAGATCTGCAGGGACAGGTATAGAGCAGTTCCAGAGCAGGTGGCAGAATGACTGTACAAGATAAAGAGACAAAAATCTGACACTGGGGTGAGGCAGTGCTAGAGGAATGGAGGGAAGAGATGGGGAGGAGACAGAGAGAGTGGGTAGAGGGAATCCTAGGACAGTCGGGAGCTATGCTCTGTGTAATGGAACATCTCCTTGTAGCCCCCAAATCTTCACTGAGTTTCCAGAAACTCACGAAATGTTTAATAGGAGTATATTTGTGTGTGTAATGTGTACATTCGTGAGTGGGTGTGTAAATATACACGCTTGTGAGTACGTGTGGGTATGTATTTACATGAGTGTGTGAGCATGAGTAGTGCAAATGTGTACATGTGTGCGAGCATATGTGAGTGTGTTTGTGGGTGAATACGTATGTGTGTGTGCGCGTGTGGACTAAGAAAAGTTCTGCATTCCCTGCCTGTATGGAAGTTTCGGGAGTGAGGCCGGGGCAGCATGAGGGCAGCATGAGAAAGTTGGCTTTGACATCTCTCAGCAGTAATGGAAAGCACAGACCAGGAGTTGGAGCCCAGTCTCTGAGGGCCCAGTAGCCCCTAGCTGAGATCTGAGCCACACGTGTATTGGCCCATCGCAGGGATGGTCACCAATCTCGTGAAGAGAGCCCATCTTGGTTGCACAGGCAGGGCCTGTGTTGAGGTGCAGAACCTTCTGAGATTCCAAGGGGAAGGTAATCGTGATTGATTAGCAATGTCTGCCCTGGGCTCTGACTGGAATGGTGGCAGCATGCATGCCAGCCGTTTGCCGTCCCTGGTCTCAATGGGGCCAAGCAAAGGGTGTGGCTTTTGGGATACAAAGATGAACCCGACACAATACCCGCTCTTGAGGGGGCTCTCAGGATAAGCAAATTCTCACAGGAGTGAAAAATGTGAGGGTTTCTGGGTGTGGGGGTTAAGAACAAAAGGGGGAGTGGCAAGAGATGAGCAGGACAGTGAATCTGGAGCTGATTGCGGACAACCTGGGGTGCTGTCCCTAGGGGGGTGGTCCCTGGCAGGGTCATCTCAGCCAGGTGCAAAGGACGCTTGCCCTTGGCTCAGCAGACACCCTACAGATGGAGCTTGGGCATCCTGGCACATCCCTCCCGGAGCCGGGGAGGCCTCCCTGCTCCTGTTCTCTGGAGCGCAGACCGTGGGAACTCAAGCCCCATCTGATCGCTGTGTTGTGTATGTTGTGAGCTGTGCAGGTGCAGGACCGAAGGCCACAGGTCATTTGCATGGAATGGAGACCACATTTCAGTTTCCCCTCACAAACGGCAGATTTCACTTTCACAGTCCTCCTTTCCCCATCACATTCACACCGGTTTCTCCACTGCACCTCAGGAGTCTGGTGTTAGACACCCCAGCTTTCCTCTGTGGTGTTTGTGTCTTGCCAGCCTGTAGGGCTCCAAAAGGCTCAACACACCACCATGCTTCATGCTTTCTCCCAAACCCTGTCCCTACGCCCCATTCCCAGCTCATGGGGAGTCCCACACTGGGAGGCAGGTGCCTGGGCGCCTGTCCTGGCTATGCCCCTAACTTGCTGTGGGATTTGAGGCTGTTGGGACATCAGTTTTCCCACATGTACTATGGAGGGTTCTAGACTTGATAATTTCTGAAGGTCCTCTAAATTGTAGAATGGTGACACTCTGATCTTAACAGTTTTCACATTGTGGGAACCCTGAGAGGATATTTTATAGCAAGTGTTGGGACTTCTGTTGGCCCCCGAGGGTCCGGGAGCTTGCAGGCGTCTCCTCCCATTCCCTGGATCTGCTACTGCTCCCCACATCCTTCCCAATTTTCTCCCTGTCCTCAGGTCTGGTTCCTGTTTCCTTGTGTTCATTTGCTCCCTGGCTCGTTGTGGTGACTCCGTGGGGGATGTGTTATTTGGAGGTACCCAGTCCACCGTGCCAGAGAGCACCTGGCCGGGAGGGGAGTCTCTTCTCCCTCCACCCCTCTGGCTCCCAGGCCACAGCCCAGCTCATGGTTATGCCCAGTGCTTCATGTAAACGCTGCCCTCTGAGCAGAGAGCGCCGGGAGGGAACAAGGCTGTTAAGACGCAAATTTTGAACACTGAGCACATTTTCCACTCACTCCTAACTTGAAGTTTGCAGAGAAGCTGGTTTTTGTTGACAAAGTGTAGCAGAGGGAGAGGGCCTCAAGGTTTAGGCCTGGCTCTATCTGACTTGAGATATGACCATAGGCAACCCTGTTCCTTGCTCGGGGATCAGTGTGAGAAGGGAGTGAAGCAGGGTGGGCCAGAGTGTGCTAGACTATCTTTCAGGCCCTTTGCGGCTCTGACACCCACCAGAATGTCAAGATTCCTTTCACAGCCAGTCTCCCCATCCTTTGCAGGGTGGCGCTGTGTGTATAAACCTGGCTTGCTGATGGGAAGGGGAGGGCTCGTGAAGAGACGAGGACCCCCCCGAGCATAGAGAGGCAGGCTTCAGAGGCTAGGTCTGTGGTGGGGTGGCAGGGGAATCCAGAGTGGCCCAAGAGACCGAGATTAATTGAGGCAATGAAGCCAGAAAACTCCCCTGAGCAGCCAAGTGCAGGAGGGTTGCCATGCAAATCACCAGGAAGAGATGATTAGTGGGTGCAAGCACAGAAGAGAGGTGGCTGGTGACCCATGACCTGTCCAGGCCGATGGTGGATCCCCGGGGACCCCGAGGCTCTGCTTGGGGTGGGTGTGAAGGACGAGGTGGAGTGTGAACAGAGGCTGAGACAGAGGCGAGTCTGACAAGCTGCCCTCCCAGAAAGGTTACCCAGGCAAGGCTGGCCACGCAGAGGGGGCTGGTGGAGGAAGGGTGAGAAAGTCACGCAGATGGTTTCCATTTCAGGGTTCTGCGTCCTGCCCCAACCTCTGATGCCTCACTTAGGGGTGGCGGAGGGGTGCGGAGAGGAGGAAGAAGCAGGGACCATTTCTAGTATGTAGGGTGATTAGAACGCAGAGACCCTCTGGGCAGCTTCCTCCTGGTCCTTGGCCCCACTCTCAACAGGCACCTGAATTTCTTCCAAGCTGTGGTCACTCACCTCCAGAGGCCACAAGCCCACTGCATTCCAGGCATCCTGTCCCATTGTTGGAAACTTCAGTCAGGAAGGGCTTCTTGGTACCAAGCCGAAGTCTGCATCCCCAGCGGCATCGGTGTTTGGTGCAATATACCCGAGATGTTCAGCTTGGTTTTGCTCTGTGGGGAATTTATGTAGAAAGCAGGAATAAAATAAAATTACCAAGGTTCCAAAGTCACTTGGCAGGCCTGGTGCCATATTTTAGGGATTAGGATTTCGGCAAATTTCTGCCTGTTTTCGTATTCGAGATGAAGACCACTGTGACGGTTAATTTTATGTGTGAACTTGGCTAGGTTATGGCGCTCTGCTGTTTAATCAAGCACCAGTCTAGATGCCGCTAGGAAGGTGTTTTGTAGATGTCATTAATATCTACAACAATTTGACTTTTAGTTAAGGAGTTTACCTTCCAAATGCGGGTGAGCCTCATCCAAACAGCAGATGGCTTTAAGGGCAAGGACTGAAGTTTCCTGAAGAAGGAATTCTGCATCAAAACTGTAAGACAGATATATGGCCTGCTGATCTGCCTTATGGATTTTGGACTTGCCAGCGCCCGCAACTGTGTGAGCTTACAAAAATCTCTCCAAATATGCATATCCTATTGGTTTTGTTTCTTTGGAGAACCCTGACTGTACAACTACCTCCTCTCTGTGCAAAGGCAGATAAAGGACACTCAATCCTTAGGAGAAAAGCAATGTGTAAGAGGACTAACGTTATAAAAGTGCTAATTGGTGCAGTGCCGTGCGAATCTAAAACCCAACCCCAAGAGTGCCAACCATCTCCCTACTCAAAATCCATGATGGTTCCCTATTTCTACCACTGCCATGGTATCAGCTGCTCTTTATGAGTCATTTCTATGTGTCAGACACTCTGCAAGTAATATAGAGTTCATATATATATTTGATGCTTTAATTCTTGCAGGAGAGAGGATATGTTCTCCTCTATAGATGAGGAAAATGAAAACAGAGGACCACACTCCTCAGCCTGAAATTCAGAGCCTCCAGGGAATCTGGTTCCAGTTTATCTCCCTCCACCCTTCACGTCATCCATAGTCAAGGCCAACGGACTAGGCCCTCTTACTTAAGTGTGCCCTAGATTATCCTATAGCCAGTCTGTTGCCCATACCTGGCTTTCTCCTGAAATGCATTTCTTCTTATCCTATAGCTCAAGGTCTTCTCTATGCTCCAAGGGCATATTCCAATGCCACCTCCCCTGTGAAGTTCTCCTGGGTTCCCACCACCACTAACGCTGGGAGTGGCCTTTTCCCACACAGCCCCACATCTAGGCCTCTAACTGGAGTTACTGCCATCCATTTCAGAGCTTCTCTCTCCCAACTTAAAATGCAAGCTCTCCGAGGGCAGAAACATGTATAATGACAGTTGACAGTACTAAAACCTATAGGCTTTCTCTCTAAAACATTGAACTTTGATTAGAAAAAAAAAATAGTCTTCCTGGACTAAACTTCTCTAAGGAAGTATACATGTGGCTATTTTCTGAAAGATGAGGGTTGTTTCTGCTCTGCCATTGTTAGTGAACTTGCATTTTCTTTACTCTTATCTTCCATTTGAATGACAGACCTCACACTGATAATTTAGAAAGTTAGACTTGTTTTGTCTGAGGCTTAACAAAGTAACACCACCAAGCTCAGTAATGCCAAAGCCTACAAAGTGAGCTCATAATCACCCTCTCCAGCCTTGAAGCCACCTTCCTGACAGAGCCACTGTGGACCCTTCCATTTAGAAGTGAAACCTTCCAGTCCAGTGAACTGAAGCTTTAGTCATCCCTGTTTTGGTAACACCATGTACAGAATGGGGTTGGGGACTAGTGAATTAAATTCATTTACTGAAGTCTAACTGTAGCAGTTCCCATGCTGGGCCCTGTGAGAAAGGATCAAGATGAGATGGCCTTTATCTCTTGATTCTATCAACAGGTAGTGTGAGCCCCTCCTCCACACCAGGAACCGTGCTCTTTGTGGCACTCAATCACTTGCACAGTGTCCATTTACTCCAGGGGCTGAGAGTCCCACGAGGGCATACATCCCATCTGTCTGGACCATCACTGTACCTTGGCTTCAGTGCAGTGTCTGGCACATAACAGCTATCCTATAAATATTTGTGGTAGAACTGAATGGGGTGTGCATCTGTCTCACCCACCAGAGAAAGAGAGCTCCTCAAGGGGAGGGAGCCCTTAATGTCTGCACAAGACCTGGCTCCGGCAAGATGCTCAAGAAGTGTTTACTGAGTTGAAGGGTCCTAGTTCAGTGGAGGTCCAGTGGACCACATTTGACCAGGGCATGGGTTGGGGTGTAAATTCTGGGCTCTTTATGGGTTCCCATTTGCCTCTGCTGTGGGAACGGTGGCTCCTGTATTCTTACATGACCTCTTTTCCTTACTTGTGACTTTGGGGACTGAACTATTAGTCGTGAGTAAGCTAAAAACAGAAAATCACTTCCAGAAGCTGCTATAGAACAGGCAGTTCTAAGCACTTAAGGCCAGCTATGTGCTCAAAAAGGTGCTGTGAGGGGTATGAATCATGCTGAAACTGGGTTTCCCACTGAAGCAGTATCTAATGGAGGGATTATGTTCATTATCAAGGGATTAGGATACCAAACTTTTCCTAAAAATGACCACAAGCATGACATTTCACCAACTGTCATGGCACACATACATAAAGTCCCTAGGCTCTGCACCAGCCACATCTAAGTGATTGGTTGGTGAGGCAGGAATGAAGGAGTGGCTTGTGGGGCTATGAGGAATCAGTCAGAATACTCCTGAGAGAGCAGCTAGGAAGATGGACAGAGAAGGGGAATGTGCAGAGCAAGAAGGTCCTCAGACGCAAAGTCATGGAAGACAAGGTGATGCTTACTGCAAGGGCCACGAGTTGCTAACCTGGACACAATGGGCAGAGTTGGGCAGGCTGGGGACTTGTGTTGCTCTTAGACCAAGGGATGTCCATAGCGAGGCAGTGCTGCACACTGGTCATCAAGAGTGATTTTGATTTGGTGAGGCCAAGGACTACTAATGACCATTAGACCACATCATACCAGAGCAGGGAGTACTGAGTACTCATCTAGGCTGATCCCACTGCTTCCAATTCCATAAGGAGGAAACTGAGGCCCAGGGAGGTCACACGTTATCAGAGGTCAAAATTTCACATTTCCTTGTGATACCATCTGAGTAGCAATGTGTTTACACTGGTTTGTCATGTGTAAGAGGCTGAGTTATGTCTGGTAGCCATACGGGCAGGGGGACATATGTGGAAATGTAAGAGGACTACTCACTAGTATATACAGGACTGAACTCTTTGATATTAAAAGTGAAGTAGATAACTCAAAAGGAGGAAGTGACAGTCTGATTTTTCCACAGGAAATCCTTCTAGTGTGTACCCACCACCTCCCTTCACTTGGGCAGGCACAGGGCATTTCTAGAGAGAACCATTCCTCTAGTGAATACGAGACTCCTGGTCTCCGACCTGCCCTAGGTCCCCAGCACCATTGCACTGACCCCACGAGACCCCCCCATTTCCCCTTCCCTTTTGTGGTCCTTCTGTACCTCCCCACTCCCTTCTCCTCGATTCCCTTATTCTCTGTCAAAAGGGAAACACTGAGGATACCATTTCCTCACCTTGTTCCTCTGTGTGCATACCTTCTTCCAACTCCTTTTGCTCAGCCCTCTGGATCCAACCCTTCTCTCCTCGAGTGCCATCAGTTTGTTTTCTTCAGTTCTCCAACATCCCCTTCTCTTTCAGCACCTTCATGTCAATGGCAACCTGACTGCAGCCAGAATCCTTTATCTGGTCAACCTTTCCTAGCCAAGGATTTGAAAAAGGCATACATTCTCTCCTCTTCCCAGCTGCTCATTCCGCGCATTCCAAGGAGCCGCATGCCCCCAAATCTGATAGATGCTTTTCAGTTCATATGTTTATTTGTCCATATTCCACAAAGGAATTGAGGTATAAGGATATATGCAAGACAAGAGATTATGAATAATTAAAATAGTCTTAGGGAAAGTATAAATCAGAATGGAAAATTAGAAAAATAACCGATGAAAGACTGTATCCCCCAATAAAAACTCAGGGAATAAAAAAAGTACAATTTGGTAGAAACCATTTTTCTGACAGTTCTTGGTGTAATGGGTTGGATAGTGTTCCCCAAAAAGATAGATCCAAGTCTTTGCCTTGGTACCTGTGAATGCAAACTTACTTGGAGATGAAATCTTTGCAGACATAATTAAGGATTTGGGGATAATATCCTCTTGGACTTAGGATGAGCCCTAAAGCTGACATACACAGAGACCGAGAAGGTGGAGGCAGAGACTGGAGTTATAGGTCTATAAGCCAAGGAACGCCAAGGGCTGTCAACTGCCATCAGGATGTAAGAGAGAGGCATGGAATGGATTCTCCCCCAGAGCATTAGGAAGGAACTAACCCCCAGGGTGCCTGGATGGCTCAGGCGGTTAAGCCTCTGCCTTTGGCTCAGGTCATGATCCCAGGGTTCTGGGATTGAGCCCCACGTGGGGCTCCCTGCTCAGTAGGAAGCCTGCTGCTCCCTCTCCCTCTACCCCTCCACCTGATCATGCTATCAAATAAATAAAATCTTAAAAAAAAAAAAAAAAGGAACCAACCCTACTGCTATTTTGATTTTGGACTTTTGGTTTCCAGAAGTGAGAGAACAAATTTCTATGGCTTTAAGCCATCTAGTTTGTGGTACTTGTTACCATAGGCCCAAGAAACTAACAGGGGGTGAATCCTTGCTGTTTCAGAGCTCCATGCCTTTACCGACATGGGTCCTTCTCCTTGAAGGGCTCTTCCCCCTTTTGTTAACCAGAAAAGTTTTATTCTGCTATGAAGACTCATTGGAGGTCCTGGGCAGAAGAGATCAGCCCAGACTCCCTGGACTCTTTCCAGAAGGCCAATCCATATCCATCCCTGTACTCCTCACCTGTATGACAGTCTTCACTTTTGTCTCTTTAATTGCTTGTCAGCCCCTGAGGCTTGGGATTTCTATCAAGTCAACCTCAAGCAAGAATACTACCAGAAATAGAAAAGGTCAACAGCAAACATCTGTTAAATAATTCGGGAGGCAATAGGAATACCAGAGAGGAGGATTAATGTTGTCTGGGGTGGTCATAAAAGTGGAATGGGATATTCTATGCAGAATCAACAAAATAGGTAAAGTATGACGTGTCCAGGGCTAGGTCATCCATCCAATGGGACTGGAAGGGTGAAGGGAATAGAGGAGAAAGAAAGGGAGTGAAGTCTGCAGAAGATGAGGCTGGAAAGGCTCTGAATGTTAGGCCACAAAGTTAGACTTGAGCCTGTGGCCAGGGTTCCTAATGCTAGTGCAACTACCACCTTCCCCCAGGCCTCTACAGCTGGACACTTGCCTTGTGACCACAGCCTTCTTAACCCTCCAGGAGCAAAGCAGGAAAGAAAACAAGATGGTCTGCAGACTACTTACCATTGGCCTTGCCTAGTTGTTTCAGAATATTTCCAATTCAGTGAAAAAATATTAAAATGTTCTCAGTAGATTATGAAACTAGTTCTTGCTTTGACATATGTATACACTCATGAAACCGTCAACACAATCAAGATAATGAGCACACTTACTATCCCCAAGTTTCCTTGTGCCCCTTTGTGATCTTTACTTCCCACCCTTCCCAAGCATCCCCACCCCCCAGGCAACCAGGGATCTTCGGTCACTAGATTAATTTGCATTTTTCACAGTATCTCACCATGAATTTTAAATTATTGAGTACTATATATTCTTTTATTCCTATAAATATCCTTGAGCTTTATTCTTGGAATTGGTTGTTACTGGAAAGTTCGATTCTTTCAGGTCTTGCTTTTAAGTGAGTTAGGCAGAACCAGAGAGGAGTTTAGACCAGGGCTAATTCTACCCATCACCGAGGCAAAGACTCTTAGTACTGTAGTCAGTGCCACACCAACCATGAGGTTTCCACTCTGACTGGGAGAACAGAAATGAATTTGTGGCCCTTTATGAGCTCCAGAAAGTTTCCTCTAATCGTTTCGGTTGTTTTCCTCACACATGTGCACTACCCAGTACTCAGCCCAAGACTTGAGGGGTGCCCTCTGCAGATCTCTGGGTTCTCTCTGTGCAGCTCTTCCCTCTCTGGTAATCAGAGCTGCAAAGTGAAGCCAGTTCAGCTTTTCCAGACTCAAAAAGCTCTGTTTCCTTAACTCAGGGCCAGGCTATTCCTGGGTTTCCCCTCCTTGCTCCACAATCGGGAAGCCCCTCAGCAGTCAGCTGGGGCAACCATATGGCACACCTCACTTATCTACCATCTCTCAGCATTCACGGTCCTTCCTTGTCTGACGTTCAGTGTCTTGAGAACAGCTTCATATATTTTTTACATGGTTTCAGGATGGAGGGTAAATCTGGTCCCTGTTACTCTCATCTTGGCTGGAAGTAGAAATTCCTGAAACTGCTTTTGACAAATGTAATATATTTGATCTTCTGGACTCTTTTATGCTGTACAGTCATATATGGATACCTCAAGTTGATAAACTGTTGAGAAAATGGGTACATATAATAAAGTTGTATTTTTCTGCATTCTAAAGTAATTTAAGAAGTTATTTTGGTGAATACTGGGGCACCTGGGTGGTTCAGTCAGTTATTAAGCAACTGCCTTTAGCCCAGGTCATGATTTCAGGGTTCTGGGATAGAGCCCCGCGTTAGACTCCCTGCTCAGTGGGGAGTCTGCTTCTCCCTCTCCCTCTGCCTCTCCACCTGACTTGTGCTCTCTCTTGCTTGCTCTCTCAAATAAATAAATACAATTTTTTAAAAAGTTACTTTGGTGAATACTGGTAGGTATCCTTTTGGGGGAAGGACTGTTCTGAGATTACGGTTGTAGCAGATGACATTGGTGTTTTGTTCATACCCCTGTGTCTCTGTCAGAGGCTGCCTGCTAGCTGCCAAACCCACTTTGCTTGGGTGCAGAGAAAGCCAGGGTCACTATAGATTAAGAGAAAGGGTCCTGAGGGCAGCTCTTAAATGACTGATTTAAAACAAAATAAAAAGATCACACACACTTCTGCTCCTTTGCCCTTGATCAGGGCAGCTTGAGGTGTGGCCTACGCTGTCTCTAGTGTTCCCTTTGGGTTTGAATGCTCCCACGGGTGGCACTTGAATTGATGAGGCATCTGGCATGGATTCCTTCTTTTCCCTGCCTCACTTCTCCACTCCCTTACTGGGTTTAACTGGAAACACTTCCTAGTAGATTGGTTTAAGTGATTTATTTCACAGCTGTTAGGATGGATACGTACAACGTTCACTGTATACGTTACATATGCATTAAATGCACCAGCAACTTAAGTTGTTCTCTCTGGAAAGAGCAACAGTAAAACAGCTTCATCATGTGAAGTGATTCTTTGCATGGCATGCCTAACAGATCGTGTCTTCCAATGGATGGTACTTCTCTGAATGGTAACCCCAATTGTAAAACCTAAGGGCCTATGCTGGGCCTGGGTCCTAGTGATGGTTTACAACTTGACATTCTTGACCAACAGAATGTCCCACTAGATAACCTCCAACTCTTTCCTTCCCCACCAGCTGACTCCCTTAGGTCTCACGCAATTATTTATTTCAGTGGAGTTTATACCCTTCCTGTGCCCTAGTGCTTCTGCTTCCCAGTTAGACCAGTAAGTAATTACCCTCAGCCGGCTGAGTCTCCAGTGGCCCTGTCCTTCCACAAAGTGGTCCAGAAGGTCTGTAGACCTTCATGCTATGGAGCTGGTGTCCTTATCTTAGATGAATGGGACATGTTCCACCAAACTCTCAATTATCAGCACAGTCTGATGAAAGAATAAGTCTTGTCAGAAAAGGATACATACAGCTCTTGCTTTCAGATGTAGTAGGACATCTGAGCTCCCCTTCTTGTTGGCAGAATTACTTCTGAGATGAGACATCTGGGGCTGGGTATTTCTTTGTTGTGGGGAGCCGTCCCGTGTATTGGAGGATGCTTAGCACCACCCTGGGCCTCTAGTCACAAGATGCCTCTTCTCAATTGTGAAAACAAAAAATGGCAATATCAGGGGATCACGACAGCTATGAAGGAATAAAAGTCTCTTATTTTGTATGTAATCTTTTGTTGCCAGAAGGCTTTTCAGTTGTTTCCTATGAGAAGCTTCTCTCCATATCTTTTATCAACAGACTGATAGTTAATCCTGCCTCTTTACACAAACACAGCACACACCACTCTTTTCACCGTAGCACTAATAAATAGTATTTCATTGCCCATCAGAGAGGCCAAGAAAAAAAGGAATGACAAGATCTCATTATCGTGTGAGTGGGGAGATGAACTCTCTCACACACTACGAGGAATGTGTAAATGACTGGGGAGGAATGGACTTTTTGGAAATGGAATTTGGAAATATGTATTAAAAGGTGCATGAAACGCATGCATATTTTTTAGACCCTCAAATTCTATTTTATCACAACAGAATAATCAGAGAAGATATGATGTGCACAGAATTTTTTTAAGATAATGAAAGTTAGAAACAACCAAAATGTTCAACAGGAAGCTGATTCAATAAGTTATGGTATAGCCATATAGCAGGATATAATGTAGCCATTAAAAATAATGATGTAGACACACATTTGATTAGGAAAAAAAGATTTTTACAATGCATTAAGTAAAAAAACAGGTTACAAAACAATGTATATACGTATAGAAAAAAAAGTCAGGAAGGAGAGACACTAAGAATTTTAACCGTATCTTTGGGTGTAAGAATCAGGTATGATTTTTTTCTTTTAATTTTCTTCCTTTAAAATGAACATGTACTCCTTGTATAACAAAAATAAAGTTCGAGTAATAGGTACTGCAAATAGCATGGTCCATGAAAGCAAGACTTTCCACTGAGAGACCGCGAGATAGTTTCTCTCCACTCTCGTCTAAGAATGCCAAACATGAAGCAAGCTATTGCCTGGGGAAGGAGCCACGTGAGGCTGCCTGTAATCAAACTGGAGCTGAGGCAAAGGATGTTTATTTAGCCCTCCTCAGACTTAGCAACTAAACAGATTCTTATTGTTTGCGATATCTGCTTTTCTTCTCAATTGTATTTATCCATTTGAAGTATTATTTTCTTAATTGAGGAATCTCTAATATATTCTAAACTCCCCATTTTTGTATGGAAAATTAGTGGGCGAGTCCCTGACGGACTGACTTTAACTGCATACTTGGTGAAAGAGTCAGGTGCCAAAGTAACGACAAGGAAATGGAGCAGAAGCTCCATGTTTCTGCTCTTTCCTAACCACTCTAATGCCCACAAGTGAAGTAGCCCGGCTGCTTTCCTATCTGCATATAAATGTGTGGACCCAAAGGGTGAATTATATCCTAGAACAAAATGCCTGTCTAATGAAAAAAAAAATGGGGGGGATAAGATAATGTGCAGAAGTGAATTAAAAAAAAGAGCCTTTTTTCTTCCTTTCTCCAAACCATCTGCCATGTGTGAAAGACCCTAAGGAATCCCCTCTGCCCTGAAAGGAGATAGATACTCTTGCATCAGAAGCAAAGCTAGTCACACCCACCAATAATAGGCCATGCTTGTCCCAGGTCTTAATGAGAAATAACACCAATTTTTCAGGACTTATCACTCTGTGAAGCCATCTTTCACAGCTGTCACTTTTAGCAGGGCTTTAAAAGACTCTGGCCACTTACCTTAGAGTCAGAACAAGACCAGCTGATGTCAGGAAGCCACGAAACAATACACAAAGAACACTTAACATTTAGTTGAGAGCAGGGCAGCCACAGGGAGGGCGCTGGACTAAAGACTATGGAGCCACACTTGACGCTGAAGCTGTTTAGGGGGAGAGACTCTCCCTCTCCCCACAGAATGTAAGAGGGCTGATCCTACCAGATACACAGCAGTTCATGTACTTCACAAAGAGTAAAATGTGAAGCTAACATTATAAAACGGCCCTAGTTAACTGACTCCATCTCATTCTCTTCTGGCATAGAGCTAGTGCTTGGCTAACAAGGGCCTCGTGAGCCCAGTTCATGGAGATTTTACAACTTCAGTCACTTGTCCAACCCAACCATGTGCTTTGTCACCCAAACTCTCATTTCCTTTTCACATAATTGACAAGCTTATTTACTGTATTTCAGACATTTTATTTTTCTAACATTAGGCTTTGGTAAGTACAAAAAATTCACAGGTACAAAAATTTCTGTATAGCCTTGTGGTAGTCAAAAAACCCGTGAAAACAAAACAATGTTTTAAGTTGGGTGGTATCCATCTCTATACATCTGACAGTCTCCTTCAAGTGTGGCTATAAAAATGGCAAGAACTATTGCATTGTGATGACATTACGATTTCTTATGACTCTTTTTCACTTGTCCCAGGAAATCTACTTCACGCCATCTGCACTGGATGGGTTCCTTACTTGTATTTTGCTATAGACCAGTTCTCTGCCTCTTCGGGGCTTCAGTGATGACACCTTCATCTTTCAGCCTCACATTCTGACCGTCGGAAGATCTGACACCAGCCTCAACACCTAGAACAGCTGGACTGAGATTTATAGCTATTACCCTTTCCGACGTTAGAAAAGAAAAAAGTAACGCTGGAAAAGACTGATGAATTTTTCCTATTGGCATGAATTTCTCTTCCTGCAAGGATTTAATTTTCATACTCCCACTGCAGATGAATTATATTTGATGAGCTTTTATGTTTTCAGAGCACTTAGATATTTTTTTCTTGAAAAGATTGCTTCTTCTTATCCCTAGGATCTGAGTAAAAATGATGTACAGGAACAGGGGATGTCTGAGTATATCTGTTTGGGTTTTTTTTTGTTTTGTTTTCTTCCCCCCTATATCTAATAACCTGTTGGACACAGAGAATGGAAATCTCCACGGTCTCCGTTCAGGAGCTCCAGGTATGGCTGAGGTGACAGACGAAACCAAAAAATTCACTTTATTTAATCACAGATAATAAAGATCTTGCCGGGATGTTCTAGGCATGAAGACCAGGCAAACACTAGAAAGCTGATCGGAAGCTGTCTCACAGCTTAGACTTTTTTTTCCTCTGCTTAATAAGAAATAAATTATCACTGCCATCGGCCTCCAAGTAGCTCTCCTTTTTCTTATGCTTGCTCCGCTTGCCCTCTCTGGGCAGCTTGTCTTCTCTTGGTTTGTGGGAATGTGATGAGTGGTGGAAGGACTTGGGAGCCTTCTGGGTTTTGAAAGGGCCAGGAGAAGAGCGGAGTTTGGGGCCCCTGGGGAAGTCCTCATCTGCTTCATGACACCTGTCAGCCTTCCTGTGCTTCTCACGCCCTTTATGGCTCCTGCTCGATTCTTTTTGGGTTTCCTTCTTTTCTTGAGGCCACCTGTTGTTTCTACAGGAGGCATGGCTCTTCCTCCTGTTATGGTGGGGCCTCTTATCTGCTGCGTCCATGTGAGGTCTCTTGAACTGCCTTGGAAAATCCCCATTCTTCTGGAGTTCTGGAAAATAGAAAAGTATTTCTACATATTCAGCAGCCAGACAGTCCAAGCACAGCTTTCACTGGTCTGTAAATAACTCAGCAGAAAGGGAAACCAGATAATGCAACGTGTTAATGATTGGACATTCTGAATAGCTGTTACTAAGGTAAAAATCACTCATTAAAAATTACATGGCTATAGTTCTGTATTGGATTGCTAAAAATGGAAAATATCCAGAAATCCAATGATACTTATTCTATTCAAAACAGCTGAATTAGGTTGAACAATGGAGATGAAGACTAGTGAGAGCAGTAATCATCTCAGCTTTGTGAAGAAAACTCACGTCTGACCAATTCATGTTCCTGCAGTGAGAAAGACGCAGCCCTTGACGATAAAGTGAAACAAGAGGCATAAAATGGTCTTGTGACAGACTCATATGACATTTCAATTACCCTCTGAAGATAAAGTCTGGCCACAGGAATTAGAGGTGGATGCCAAGCCGGACAGGAGATTATTCCTCCAGACATCACTGGCTTGGAGAGTATACACACATGTGTATCCTAGAGGTTTTGGTGCCAGATCTGATGTTCAATTTTGCCAGGACTTGGCACCCTTACTCAAAGTGTTTGATGGTTGTGATTCTGATGGGTAAGTGGGAGATGAGGTTCCAGTGAGGGATGAAAACGAACATGCCAACAAAACCTTGAAAGATTAAAGAAGTGGTCAATAAAAAAACAGGTCGAAATGCAAAGTGATATATTTAGGGGACAAAAAAATGAATTCTAGGATACAGAGCAAAGATAATTACTTACAAACTTTAGCATAAAATAAAAATTCCAATAGATCATAGAGAACCTCAAAGTTGTCACAGAGTTGTCAATAAAACTAGTTAAAAGGGAAAATAAAAGGTTTTTCTAGCATTATAAAAGTTATAAAGGCTCATCATAGAAAACCTGGGAAATACAAAAAAGTATAAAAAAAACAGTAGCCATAATCTTTTAAATTCAGAGGTGACATTTTGATGCATTTCTTTTTAATTTTTTTAAATTTAGTTGCCTAATTGGTATCTAGATGTACTATAACTTCTGTCTCTACCGTTGAGATAAAGTTCATACGAAACATAATATGTAAAATATGCAGGAGTTGAGAAGTAATTCCTTTTCAAAAAGACCCGAACTCAGAGAGAGTCGGGAAAAGAATAACAAAAAGGTGAAAAGAGTTAACAATGTACAGGTCAACTTGAAAAATAAAGAACTCTTTTGTCCTGAAAGCAACAAAAGTAACTTGGTAAACCACTGGAGTACATGGCAAGAAACAAGTCTAAAGAAGAGACCTAAATTATAAAACAGAAGAACTTTCCATTAGCAACAGTGAAGGAACCACAGAGGGTGGCTGTGGACCGACGTTCTACTGTAATCATAGCCGGTAAGAACGCACTTCTTTGGGGAAGCTCCAGGAATCACTGGGAATCACCTAGCAGGAAGAGCCTTTCTTTCCATCAAAAATACTAGGGACATACAAAGGGAAAAAATAATTACTCACCAAACAGAAAAATCTCAAAGGAGCCTTTACAAACTCTGAATACCTACATAGATAGAAGTATTTTCTGGACATTTTCTAAACTGGTCATTACGTGAGAAAAATGTATACTCTGAATAGAATATAACAGTTTCTGAGGGGGCGCCTGGGTGGCACAGCGGTTAAGCGTCTGCCTTCAGCTCAGGGCGTGATCCTGGCGTTACGGGATCGAGCCCCACATCAGGCTCCTCCACTATGAGCCTGCTTCTTCCTCTCCCACTCCCCCTGCTTGTGTTCCCTCTCTCGCTGGCTGTCTCTATCCTGTCGAATAAATAAATAAAACCTTTTTTTAAAAAAAAAAAAACAGTTTCTGAGGTGGATGCCTGATTTCTGGAGATCAAGAAAGTTCTGTCTTTTACGGTAATTATTTAAAAACATTTTCTGTGCTAGCCAATGACCCCCACAGCAGGGAAAGACAGTGCAAAAGAAGGTATTTAGGAACTATTGCAAAGGTGGAACTCACAAGAAGTCAATAACATACCTTTCACTTTTCGTTTTATTCTCTGTTCTCTCTCCCGAATTTCATATTTGTCATCATAGTAGGAGATGAATGGAGATGTTGGAAAGGTCTGGTTAAACATTCGTCTTTCTGTACATTCCTGCAAGTTATTTAAAATTATTGTTTCGAATTGCCAAATTTGAAATCATGATGTTACAAGGGCACTGCTCAGACCACCTTTCTACAAGATTATGGACCACTGTAGTTAGAGAGGGGTCCCACACCCAGGATACCCCATGCTGTGGCTCAGGATGCTGTCTTGCTCGGACGCTAGGAGGGTCACACCCAACCACACCCAACCGTGCTTACATGCTTCTTTCAGGCTTGGATTTTCTTTCCTTCTTTACCCATGAAATCCTTCTTCCCTTTTTTCAATCTTCCCTGCCAAACCCCGCCCCCAGTCTGAGTTAACAGCAACAGGGGCTGAATCTCTACTGCACTTGACTTGTTCCTGTTAACGGGTTTATTTTATTTAGCCTTATGTTGCTTTAGACCTTTGCTTGTCTGTCTCTTCCAACAGCCTTCCATCCAGTGCTTCTTTCACATATACACCCTAAATGTGGGTGCAAATTCTTGGCCCTTTGCTCTTTTCCCTTCACACAAGTGGTATGCAGGCTTATTCTAACCCAACACTCACTGCTAACAAGGGCAGTCATTCTTGTGGTGGGGAGCAGGATGGCGGTGGTGGGTTATGTCTAGCTTGAAATTGCTCCTAGGTAATTCTGAAACACCCCAAAGGAACGTTCTCTTCTCTTTGCTCCCCCCACTCAAGATGAGATCACTCCTCTCACCCTAGTTTTGCTTTCCACTCGCATGACTCTGGCTTTCCCACTGCTGCTATTTCCCAAATTCACATCCTTGGCCTGAGCCACATCCAATATAATAGGCTTTATTTATCATGATCTGTCGATATATATTCATTCAGTATGTCTGGAACCAAATTTTCTTTTCTTTGAAAGAGGCTTCCCTTTGGAACTTTCCCATTTCTGTCCTCTGCCATCTTGCTTAAAATGTATTTTATAAATGTTTAATTCTTCTTAGATATTAAGGAAAATAAGAATACCCCTTAGGAAGAAAGTATGTGAAGAAGCCATATAAAATTTAGTTGACTGATCCTAACTTCGGCATGATATGTTTGACTTGTGATTCTAAGATATCTGACCAAGCTGGTAGCCACACACTTAGGAACATAATTTGCAGAGTTTAAAAAAATTATGAATCATTCTAAATATACACTTAAATATAAAGTAATGGAAATATGTACCTACTATTAAGCTTTATCAAATCATAACATTTTACCTTAACTTCAGTTTTTGTCCCAAGGAGTGAAGCATTAATAACACAACTGAAATCCTCTTTCTCATGCCTCATTCCTCTCCTTCCCTTTCCAGAAATTGCCACTGTCTTAAAGTTGGTGCCTGCCATTCTCATATGTTTTACTCTTCCTACTAATAAACATTAAACAATAGTGTAAGTTTGAAGTGTTCAGACTTCATAAAAATGGTATTATTGTATAAATATTTTGAAGGGGCTTTAGGTTATAATAGCTTTACAGAATAAATTGGGCGATGTTCTCTTGGATTATCTGTTTCTGAATAAAGGTTTGGTAAAACTTGACTGTAAAACTCTCTGGGTCTGATATATTTCAGTGGGGAGAATTCCAATTACTAATTTAATTTTTTTAGTGGTACTGGTTCATGTAAGTTTATTCTTCAGTCATTTTGGTTAATTAATATTTTTCTGGAGAATTATTTATTTTATCTGTATTCTCATACTTAATTTTGAACGTTATAAAGTTTGTATAGTATTCTCTTAGAATTAAAATTTTTTAAGCTATTTACACTTTTTATTCACTATTTGTACCTTTTCTTTTTCTTTGGGTAGTTTTTCCGGATGTCTTTTTTTCTTTTGAAAAGAAAATGTTTTCAAAGAACCAGCTTTTGGTTTTGCTGATGCTATTAATTTTGTTTCCTATTTTAATAATTTTGAATCTTATCTTTATTATTTCCTTCTTCCAAGTACCTTTAGATATACTGTGTTGTTGACTTTCTGGATCTTTTGGAGCTAAAGGATCCTGCAAGTTACAAGGCAAACCTGTATGGTAACATAAAGAATTACTTTTATAAATCACTATCCATGGTGGCTCCAAGTTTCCAGAAGAAAGGACACCTACGAAAAATTTGGGTCTAAGATTCTGTTATAGTCTGAATGTTTGTGCCCATTCTCTCACCCCCAACCAAAATTCACCCCCAAGGTGACGGTATTAGGAAGTGTAGCCTTTGGGTAGTAATTAGGTCATGAAGGTGGAGCTCTGATGAATGGGATTAATGTTCTTCTAAAACAGACGCCCACAGAGCTCCCTAAACCCCTTCTACCTTTGTAAGGACACAGCAAGAAAGTGTCATCGATGAGGAAGGAGGCCCTCACCAGACATCCATTGTGCTGGTGCCGTGATCTTGGGCTCCCCAGCCTCCAGAAGTCTAAGACATAAATTTCTGTTGTTTCTAAACCACCCAGCCTATGGTAGTTTGTTTATAGCAGCCTAAATGGACTAAGAGAGAGTCTAACCATAAAATATTAAGAGCAAATTACAATGACAAAAAGGTACTAAAGATCCTGAAGCACTCCCAGCACCCACTCATACTTTCACGTGCTCCTGGCGTAGTCTCTCTGCACAGTGACTACTGTTTCCTACGGTAGTCTGCCTGATCTGGAGCTGCTGATGACTGTCCCTGCCTCCCCAACTAGGCAGTGAGCGAAGTTATGGAAGGGCGGTGCCACATTCACCTTAGAATATCTTCCACATGAAGAAGCTGTTGAGTAACATCTGTAGAGCTGTATTTCTGAAACCGAAGGGGAGGGGTCCTCAGACATCTTTAATCATCTGCACAGTCTCGTATTTGGATCCTGTAGGGTCTAGACTAGTGTGACTATATGGAGCTATACAGTACCATAAATATTTTCCAAAGCTAAATGTAAATTATATTTTGATTATCCACATCGCTGGTCCCCTCCATTAGCACAGACAATTGATAGTTGGCTATATAATTTATCTACTATTCTGGATTAGCCACACCACTGATCTTCTTCATTAGTGTGAATAATCTAGAGTTCTTCATCTATGGCAGCAATGAAGCTGCCAAATTTGCTTTATTGTAAATTAAAAACTATCTAAATCTAGATTTCAGGGATAAATTCCAAATGTTTTTAATATATTTCCTATCTACATTAACAGGAGTGACTAGTAAGCAGTATGTATCTGACTGTAATTGTTTTTCTTTAATTGAACAAACATAAATGCTAAAATCACACCCCTTTGCTTTAAAGAGGTCAGCAAGCATAAATTATACATCTATGTGTGGCAGTGGAATGCTTATGTGAATAGGTTTCCTAAACAGTGTTGGCAACATCTGAGTTTTGGCAACAAGGAGGAATGCACAAAGCAGGAAAAGATCTAGAGATGATAATTTTGCAAGAGAAAGTATTCTCTAACAAGGTTTTCAGTGTGAGTTCTATGGAAATGAAGGAAGTATACTGCAGGGTCTCTCCATCCATATCACCATACTATGGATTTGTTCACAGTGGAAAGAGTATCCCCATGTCAATACTGAGAAATCCCCCTGTACAACTTCTTTGCTTTGTAGATAAAGAAACTGAAAACCAGAGAGAAAACGTCAGTTGTTCAAGTCACATGGTTAAGTCAGTAGCAGAGCAAAAACTGGAACTGAGAATCAGAGCTTCATCCTACTTTCATATTCTATCCCTTCACTCCCTGGTCCTGCTGCCCCAACGGGGAAGAAAAACTTCATCTGCTGGTGAACTGTGCCCCAGCCTTTTCTTCTCCCAGCCATTCTGTCTCTCCCTAGCCTGTCGAGCTCCAGCCCCAAGGTCTGCATGGTCAGAATTCAAGCCATAAAGGGCAGTCCCACGCCCCCAATCCTACTGCTCACAGCCATGCCTGCTCGGAGACTAGAAATGTATTTCTCCATACAAATCTTCTACTTTTTGTGCCACGGCCTTTCTTCCTCTGCTGCAGGATTCCCAGAATGCAGGAGAGCTCTGAGTCGATTCTTACTGCAGCCTGTCTCTGGGATGAGCTGCTGCTGTTTCATACTTAGTGAGACAACTGGCTAGGAGACTCCCTCCCATCCCACAGCAACAAGTTTCTTCTGCTCTGCCACCCCTGCACCTGAAACACACACAGTTTGGCCCTTTCGGTTGGGGTCGGGAACACACAGTTTGCATAGGGAATTTGAAGGTTTGTGGGGCATGAAGGCTAGTCAATGAGGCAGCCCCTCTGTCTTTCCACTAGAGTCGGGGTTTACACGTGAGTGATGAAGATTACAGGGAACAATACCAGGGAAAACTGGAGATACTGGAGAACTACACAGAAAATCTAAAATCATGATTTGGCTGTGTCAAAGTCATAGCAAACATAAGAACTCATGAGAACTGTAACCATTCTGTTGACTACTTCTACTTGTCTGATTTTTATGAGCTTTGTATTTGTTTTAGCCTAACTTGTTCCTGCATATTTAAAACAGTTAGAAGAATGTACTCTGACAGATCCCTTACTCTGGTAGGGATGGGAGAAGTCAATCGGTTGAAAATATATGAAGTCTTATTTCAGGATGTTAGTTTATTAAAAAAGTAAGCATTCAGAATTACATTCTTTTCGAGTTCATCTTTCAGCAACCACTCCCAGAATAACAGAATGCTTTATGCCCCAACGCTACTCAAACTTACGTGTCCATAATGGCCTTCTTGCCCACAGTTGTAGCAATACACTAAGGCTGATTGTCCAGAAGGGGTCTTCGGCTTTTTGGGTGGTCCAGGTTTGGTCTGCAACATGAGTATTTGTGAGGGTTTATTAAATGTTAGAAGAAAATTGTAACCTGATTCTTTCCCAAAGAACTCTTTTTTGGTAAGAGACTCTTTAAAGATAGTGCCTCCTAGAGTTTAGTGTTAAGGACCTCATCTCCAGATAGTTCTCTGTGTTAAAGTGCATAACCTGACAATTCTTTTATACTTCACATCAATGTGTTTTTTCCTCTCCTTAGCTCCTCATTCCATTCGGCAGTGTGCCCAGTACTTTCCTAGGAATTATGTCTCTCGGAGAAGCACAATAGGCTGGTAGAACATGACAGACATATAAGTAAATAACAGAACGATGTAATAAGCACAGTGACAGAAACATGTAAAAGGTATGAATGGAGTGGCAAAGGGGACCCATCATTGGATGGGGTGGAAGAAGTCAGGGAAAGCTTCCTTGGAAGTATAAAACTTAAATTTACTCTCAAAGGATTAGGTATAAGTCAAATGGAAGTTCTAGGTAGAGGGGACAGCATGAACAATGGCATGAAACTAAGAAAGAGCACACATGCTGACGAGGTACTACACGCACAGCTAGGTGTACTGACAAATGAGGCTGGAGAAAGCAGGGCACAAGAAGGGAGGGCCTTATTAATCATCTTAAGGAGCTTGGAGTTTATCTGGGCTTTTCTATTTTAAGTGTAGTTTTAAATGTAGGAGCAGAATAGTTAGAATTTTATTTTGGAAAACCATTTTGGCTTGTAGTTGTGGGGTATGTGTGCGCGTGTGAATATGAGCAGGAGAAGGTTGGATGTAGTGAGAAAGGTGGCTGTGAGGAAAGCCAGTGAGGTGATGAGGGACTAAAGTCACAAGAGTAAAGTACAAGATAGGAAAAAGGGAACCGATCTGGCAAATACAAGAGGTGATAAAACTAGTATCTGCTGAACACTGACAGATACAGGGAATGAAGGAAATTGGGATGGTTTTCAGGTTTCTAAGCTGGGTGAACTGGTGAGTGCCAACAATTTGGTAGCAGTACCAACACTTCTCAGAAAAGGTAGGAAAAAAAAGAAAAGCCAAACTAACTTGGACTTTGTGTATTCTGGTGGAGATGTCCACCAGGCAGGTGTCTATGTAAGATTAAAGCTTCAAGAACAAGTGTGAGCTGAAGATTAGCTCTGAAAGAAATCAGTATAATAGTGGAGGCCAAGATGACCTGAGTGGACATCATCACCATACCCAGTATGAGCTGCAGTGATGCAGGATGGAACCCTGGGAATAACACCACTTAAGGGGCAGACAGAGGAACCTGAGAAAGGGGCAGAGCAGGAAAGGCTGAAGGATGCAGAATGACAGGAGGATACAGTCAAAGACCTTAGAGAGTAGCTTCAAAAAGGATGAACTAATCTATAGTGTCAAATACAGGAGAGGCTTAGTAAGATAAGAACGGAGAAACATCTATTAGATTTCGCAACTGTTCATGGATAACCTTAGTGTGAGAATCTTGGAATTAGTGGAAAGGTAAAAAGGAGTAGAAGGCAACAGGTTGAAAAGTGAAGCGGTGAATAAAAAGGTGATGATGAAACCATAAAGAACAAGAAATGATTCCCCACAGAAGCCAGGATGGTGGTTACTCTCAGCAGGGAGAAAACCACTCACAAAGGCTTTTGGGGTAGCCGCAATTTTCTATTTCTTGAACAAAGTGGTGTTCTACAGAGTATGTGTTACGTAACTCACTTACTAAATTGTATACGTTTTATGCACTTTTCAATATGTACGTTACATTTAACAACAGATTTTTTTTTTAGAGATTTTATTTATTTATTAGAGAGAGAGAGAGAACACAAGCAGGGGGAGCAGCAGCAGAGGGAGAAGCAGGCTCCCCACTGAGCAAGGAGCCCTATGTAGGACTTGATCCCAGGACCCTAGGATCATGACCTGAACCAAAGGCAGACACTTAACCAACTGAGCCACCCAGGCGTCCCTATAGGAAATATTTTAAAAATTGAACGGAAGTTGAGAAAAGGAGACAGTAGGTATATACTACTTTCAGAAGCATGAATAACGAGGGGCAGAAGAAGACTGAGCAAGACCTAGGAAGGGGGTTTGGAGGAGTCTGCTATTAGAATGGGAGAGAGAGATCTGAACACGTGAGAAAGCTAGTAGAGATGAAGGAGTTGGAAACAGGAGAGAAGGGAGAAGACAGAGCAAAACCCCTGAGGCAGCAGGGGCTTTAAACAGGAGAAAAACCTAACTGGCCTCCCACTCCATTCTTTTTGGAGACTGGAAGAAAGGTAAGGACGGGGTATAAACTTGGGTAAGTTTCATTTTCCCTTTCCTTTTCCCTTTCCCTTCCCTCCTCTCCTCTTCTCTTCTCTTCCCCCCCCCCCCATTCTTTTTTTAAGTAAACTCTACACCCAACTCAGGGCTTGATCTCACAACCCTGAGATCAAGAACCGCAGGCTCCCCAGACTGAGCTGGGACCGACCCAAACCCCTTGGGATGCAGTAACAAACAGTGCTGTGGTCTGTGGAGGTTTTATTATCTTCACACCAGAAAATAATCTGTAGGTTATAAAAACTGTTCTCAAACAACTTTACTTTCAGTTTCTATTTCCTAAAAACAAGAACTGGAGGATAACAGTAACCTAGAAATTCTTTTCTACTGAAAATGACTACAAAGGTTACAGAATATGGAATTTACAACCTCAGCTATTATCAATTGGGGTATAATAAAAAACACAACAAAAGGCCTTATCACTCCCCAATAAAAAAATGTGGTTCATGAATGAAGACAAGCTGAAAGTCGTCAAGCACAGTTTTGATAGGGATGCACATAAGCCATGTGCCACTCACTCACTGCAGTGGTTCACAAATTTGCTCAGGTACAGAGTGCCGGGAAGACATGACATTATTAAGCAGAAATTATTTTTTGATCTTTGTGTTACCTGATATGACACAAAATTGCAACCATGAGCATATACGTGGTTTAAGAGAAAGAAATAAAACCCAGCGATATGTCATGGTGTGAAGGCAGAACACACAATATTTCAAGGAAGAAGTTGTCAAAAACTACTGGTGGGTTAAATAAGATAAAGACTACAAAATCCACTGGATTAGCAATCAGGAAGTTGCTGGCAACTGGAAACTTGTGAACAGTTTGAGGGGTAGAGGTGCAAACCAGATTGTACTGGGTTTACTGTAAGTAGAAAGAACTCAAGAACAGCACATTAATGACTTTCAAGAGACTAGGTTGGGTATGGGGGAAGGGAAGGGGACAAGTAGAGCAGAACAAGTTCAAGGACGCCTCCATCAGTGATGTTTACCAGAGCGCTGGGCACATGGCATGAGCATATACACGCACTCTTTCACTGATTTATTAAAAAAAATAATTACTGAGTGCTTAATACATGCCAGGTATCTTAGAACAGATTAGGTAATCAAGCAGTGAGACAAAAAAAAAATCACTGCTCACATCTCCCGGGGTAGAAAACAGATAAACCAACAAAATACACACACACAGACAACATCAAATAATAATAAATGGCACGCAGGCAATTGAAATAGAGTTATATGATTGAGAGTCACTGGTGGTGACTTAAGATTGAATTTTAGAGAAACTCTTACTGGGATGGTCATTTTTTGTGACAAACGCCCCCATCCCCCCAAATATGCAATGAGTGGGGAATAGCATTCTAGGCCTCAGGCATGGCGAACAGGGAATACAAACCCCTGAGGTGGGGATAAGTCTGCCAAATCTGAGTATCTGAAAAATACCTGTAAATTTGCAAGTGTAGTACATGAAGGAAGGATGGGAGAAGAGGCGGTTCTAGACATGGAGAGGGGCTAGATCACTTAGGGCTTTAATAATCAGAGTGGAAGGCACTAGACTTTGAGTGGCATGAAAATCTGGTCTAAGGCTAATGGTAGGTGCTCAGTAACTAGTTGGCACCTGTTAGCAGAGACTACCACTGATGATAAACAGAATTATCCACCCCCCAAATAATAAATGTTCTCTGAAAAACTTTATAAATTTTATAAAACTTTATAAAAAAAACTTTATAAATTATTCTGGGTTTGTGTGTGTGTGTGTGCAAATATATGGCAATTTACTCCTGAGACAAGATTTCTAGATCCACTGATGAGAAGGAAAACATGTTCACTATGTTTATTCCACTGGAATAAGAAACTCCACTGGCTCAAATCCTATGCAAAAGGACAAGATGAAATCAGGCAGTAATTACGAGGGGGGCCAACAAGGACCAAATTAAGAGGGATATCCAGACACGGGAACTTTGCCTTGATTGGTACGGATTCAAATAGGGATTTCCTCACAGGAGAGCCGATGGTATCCCCATGGCACTGCTGGCTTCTCCTTACGAATACAGAACACAGGAAAGCCACACTACTATGTAACTCTCCAGTGGTTCGTTCCATCACGTACTCTCAGAATAAAGGCCACAGTGCTCCTGATCCTCCTTGCTCTATTTCACCTTCTCAGCTACTAAACTGATTATTTATCATGCTTATTATCTGCCTCCCCATTGCTAGAATGTAAGGTGTATGAGGTAAGATATCTTTGTTTAGTCTACTATGTATCCTTATGCCAAGAATCTAGAGTAAGTGTTGGTAAGCCATGGCTAACAGGCCAAATCCAGCCTGCTGCCCATTTTTGTATAGCCCACAGGCAAGAATGGCTTTTACATTTAAATGGTTTTAAAAAAAGGGATATTTTGTAACACATGAAAATTCTATGAAATTCAAAATTCAGTGTCTGAAAATAAAGTTTTACTAGAACACAGCTAGGCACATCTGTTTACAGGTTTTCTAAGTCTACCTTTCTTTCCTTTTCCTTTTTTTTTTTTTAAGGATTTATTCATCAGAGAGAGAAAAAGAGAGGGACAGCACAAGCAGGAGGAAAGGCAGGAAGAGGGAGAAGCAGGCTCCCCGCTGAGCAAGGAGCCCGATGCAGGACTTGATCCCAGAACCCTGGGATCATGACCTGAAACAAAGACAGACACTTAACCAACTGAGCCACCCAAGCATCCCAGGCTACTTTTCTTATATTATTTTAATTCTAGTACAGTTAACATACAGTGTTATATTAGTTTCAGGTGTACAATATAGTGATTCAACAATTCCTTATATCACCCAGTGCTTATCAGACATTTCTCCAAAGAAGACATCCAGATGGCCAACAGACACATAAAAAGATGCTCAACATCACTTATCACCAGGGAAATGCAAATCAAAACCACAATGAGATAATACTTCACACCTGTCAGAGTGGCTAGACTAAAAAACCCAAGAAACAAGTGTTGGCGAGGATACAGTGAAAAGAGAACCCTCTCACACTGCTTGTAGGAATGCAAACTGCTGCAGCCATTGTGGAAAACAGTATGGCCTTTTCTCAAAAAGTTTAAAATAGAACTACCTACAATCCAGTTATCTATGGCAACTTTTCATGCTACAAGAACAGAATTATGACAGAGACTATATGGTCTGGCAAGATAAACTATCTGCTATCTGGCTCTCTACAGAGGAAGTCTGCCAATGCCTAAGTTAGAACATATAAAGTGCTCAATAAATAGGTGGTGAATGAGTAGATGTTAAAGACTCCAAAATTTAATAGAGTGGAAATGAGTTATGTGGCCAATAAATATGTTTAAAGTAAATCTGAATATTGAAAAAATCTCTGCCATGGATCGGGATGCAGAGCAAAAAGTTTTATGGAATTTCTCTGAATTATTTTATTGCCTAAGTTTGAGGAAATTACAGGTAGTCCTAATGTTCCATCTGCCTGTATCACTCTTTGCCCAGGAAAACATGGTGCACTCCTTCACCTCCTTCAAATCTTGGCTCAAAGCTCATATTAGTAAGGCTTTGCTGATCACTTTTTTCAAGACTGACAGCTCCATCCAACTGGTGTTCCCTTCCCTGCTTTGCTGCTTAAAAACAAAACAAAACAAAACTCCTTGTCACTGACACATCTCAATACTATGTATTTTGCTTGCTTGTTTTGTCTGTCCCTCCACTTGCATTCCCAGGCAAGGAGAAAGTAAGCTCTGTGACGGCAGGTATTTCTGTCTGGTTTTTGTTCACTGCTATACCCTAGATCCCAGAACAGGGCCAGGCACATAGTAAGAGTTCACAAATTATTGATAAATTAATAATGAGGTAATGCACATGGCCCACAGAAAGCATCCAATACATTTTAGTTATTGCTAATAATCTGGATACTTTGGGAAATGATACCAATTTTTTTTGTCATTAAAGGACAACCTATAAAATTATGCTTTGATATATTAAAAAGCCTGCATAAATTAATATAC